>NW_028261392.1:50612654-52057654 GCF_051295495.1 Thamnophis sirtalis | reverse complement strand
GAAAATAAAAGGTTTAAGCAGGTAGAGAACAATCAGGTAGCTTCTGCTTCCAATGGGTTGAACAAAGACTGAATTTATGCATCAGTATGGGAGAATGAATTATGCAGGCATATGCATTAGTGAATGTACCAGAAAAGAAGTATGAAACTAAGTAAAATTCTGTTCTAGCACCACACAATCTAATAAATCTAAACTTATGTTTACATATATGAATGGCTAGTTTTTAAACACCTCTTGTCTGACTTTAAAAAGCATAACAAACTTTGATCAATTAAACCATTACATTTGCAGCTAGATAAAGAAACAGTTCTGAAGTAACAAGTACAGTCTCCTTATTCCTAGAGCATGGAGATATTTCTTATTAAATGAAATAAAAAGTACATTAACCCATTTTAACTATGTTTTGCTAGCTATTTTAAAATTTTTCCATACCACCTGACTCATCCAGGATACTTTTACAGATTAGAAATTTTAATCCATTAATCCAACTTGGAAAATACCAGAAACTTAGTTTTATCAAAAAAAAACCTTAATCAAAGTAAGAATTGGCTGATGGCATTTGTATACTATATAATTTTAATCTATGAAATATTGAAACGTTTGGAATTCAGGAAGTATGTCCCACCCAGGGTTCCATGTTCTTTCAAAAGGGCTAAACGTAAAATGTAAAATGTTTTATCATGATCTTCTATAATTTGATGGTGTGAATCTGTTTTAACAAATATCTTCAAACATAACAATGCAAAACCCACTAACTCATATATAAAGTAGCAAGATACTCTTTTTCATAATGTTACATTGTCATGGTTATTCTTGTTGCTCTTATGTAGTTTTAGATAACACTTTGCCCCCAAGAAACTCAAGACATCATATATTATACCTTAATATAGCCATAAAAACTTGGCTGTTCCGGCAGGCCTGGGGCTGTTGACCTCACTGTTGAGGTCCAGCCCCGACTAAAATGAATGTATGAGGAGTGTTTGTTGTTTTTAAATTGTTTTTATCGTTATGTGTATGCATACATGCATACATGTATACATACATATATTTGTAAGCCGCCCGGAGTCCTTTGGGATTGGGCGGCAAATAAATATACTTAATAAATAAATAAATAATAAATAAATACCTTCTCTCCCTTCCCAAGGCTGAAGGTTAGTGACTATCTCAAGAAAACTCAATTAACTTCCATAAGTCTTCCTGATTCTAGTCCACCTTTCTTACTTTTACACTGGATCTATGTGATCTGGTATTCCCCTGATATACTTAAAAGGAAAAGCCAAACAGTCTGAAAAAGGCTCAAACAAGAAGAAATGTTATTTTAAAAATAGAGAAAACATATTTTTAACTTCATCTACTCAGTGTCTGGTAGCATAAAACAAAATAAAATAACCAGAACACATATTCTCTAGCCTTGATGTTGATGTATCAAACTTGAGCAAGCACAGAGAAAGATGCTACTGAAAAAAAGATAGCACAGTGGAAAATGTATTGGTATATAAATTCAGGAAAAGGCACAATGAATCTGCTTTTTGCACTTCTTGCTAGATTTATCTGCTAGATGCATATTTATTATTTAAGGTACAGAAAGGAACATAAATGAAAGCCAGGTGGGTGACTTTGGGAAATCACTTGCTCTCAGCTCAAAGCAAATACAGGGTTATTGTGGGCAAAGTAGTAGGAGGAAGATACATTGCCTTGAGCTATTTGTAAAAAAAATAATGAAAGTGGGATACCAATAAAAAAAAATACATTCATTTTTATATAACTCTTTAATTAATAATTTGCAGAAAGGTTAACAATTACAATAGAATAGCATTAAACAATAAAATACAATCCTTCTAACAATCACAGCCAGTAACTTGGGGAGGAGAGGCTGAAAATTACAGGTAGTCCTCAACTTATGACTGGCTGCTTAGCAACCATTTGATGTTACGATAGGCCCTTCCAAAAGCTACTTATGATCCAATTTTGATGTTACAAAGGCTACACACACACACAAACACACGCACACACCAGGATCACCTGATGGCATTTTGAGTGCTTGGCAACTGGCTCACCTTTACAACCATTCGCAGTGTCCCAAAGTGGTGTTTTGACATGTTTTGCCAGTTTCCAGTGTTTGCTTCTAGTTTCTGATAAAATATGGATAAAATGGATTTGCTTAACAACCCACAGCATTTGCTTAATGATCATTCCATTTGCTTAACCATGGTTTTCAGTTAACAACTATTGCATAAAATGCCAAAATGTTGGGTTTGATCACATAATGCCTTGACATATGATGGTAATGATTTGCTACCATAATTCCAAACCGAATTTTGGTCATATGTCACGTCTAGTTGTACAAAAAAAATCTTTTCCAGAATAAGTGAAACATGATAACAAGAACAATTTGTTCTCCAAAAGATTTAGACTGAATGGTCTAAGGAATATTACAATATGTGAGTAGATTGAGAAAACATCAGAATCCCATGCTATGGAGTGCATCTAAATGTAAACAGTTTGAATTATGCTGGAAATGAAGCAGAAACCAATGTTGCTATTTAACCACAATGAGAAATATTTCCATGAATGATCCCAGCTAGTAGTGTATTAAGTGCAACTTCCAGATAGTTTTCATTAATAGATATGTTTACAGAATATTGCTCTTGAGTTTCTTTTCGAGAGAACCAAAATGTAGTTATCCAAAACCAAGCCTTTTCTGCTAGTCTTAAACAAATATTAATTGGTATTAAGTCAATATAATGGTATGTGGAAATGACTTAAGGAGACCAGGGAAAAGTATATTGCTAAAAAACATTCAGATAAGAGGGAGTATAGCAAGGGGCTCTGGAGGGATGCTCCCTAAATTATTGGGATACAAAGGTGACAGTGAGAAAATTATACTTTCAGATTTGGAAGTTTCTGTTAATGTAGCTTTACTTCTTCTTCTTGTGCCATATCCATCATCGGATGTTGTGGATCATGTTGGCAATCCTATTTTTCTCAATAGCCTCATGAAAAAGTGCTGCTGAGGTTTGTCCAAACCAGTCCCTTAGTTTTTGAAGCCATGATGTTCTTCTTCTGCCTGGACCTCATTTGCCTTCAATTTTTTCTTGAAGGATTAAAAGAAGGATACTGTATTTTTCTGGGTGTCGCATCACATCTCCAAAATGTACTAACTTTCACTTTTTAATGGCTTTGATGATTTCCCTTTGCTTTCCCAGGCGGCTTTTCACCTCATTTCTGATTTTGTCAACACAGCTTATACGTAACAGCTGTCTGTAAATCCACATTTCAAATGCTTCTAGTTTCTTCAAGTGGTTTTCTGTCAGAGACCAACTCTCTGCTCCGTAGAGCAAGATAAAAAAGATGTAACGCCTGAAAAGTCTGGTTATCAGTCTTAGGCTTATGTCACGACTGCAGAAGAACTTTTTCATTTTGAAGAATGCTGTTTGAGCTTTATCCTTATCTTTACTTCACTGGTCATGTCCCAGCTTTCATATAAATTAAAACCGAGGTACATGATCCTTTCTACATTTTCATATAGCTTTACAATGAAGTAGAATTAGCTTATCTGACCTTGTTTCCTGCCTAAACTACCTGGTAAGGGCGACAGCCGCTTTCTAAGTACTACAGCTTTCAGCTATAAGTCTGATATTTTAGGACTGCAACTTCCTTTAAAAGCATTTCAACTTCATCCCATCCCTGTCTAATATAGGGATGGACAGTGGGTATCCATCCAGATGTCAAAGAATCCCAATTGTTATTAATTTAAGTTAGCAACTTTAGCACAGGGAGTTTTTGACTTACGACCACAATTAAGCCCAAAATTTTTGTTGCTAAGCAAAACATTTGTTAAATAAATTTTGCCCCATTTTATTCCCTTTCTTGCCACAATTGTTACGTGAATCACTGCAGTTGTTAACAGTAACCTGGTTGTTAAGTGAATCTGGCTTCCCCATTGACTTTGTCAGAAGGTCACAAAAGGTCATCACATGACACACAGCACTGTAACTGTCATAAATATGAATCAGTTGCCTGAATTTTGATCACATGACCATAGGGATGCTGCAATGATCATAAGTGTGAAAAATGTCATGTCACTTTTTTTCATTGCCACTGTAACTCCAAATGGTCACTAAACAAACTGTTAACAGATATTAATAGCCTGCAGTATAATATCTAAAGTATCTACAAATTACTCAACATTGGACACAATGCAGAACCACTGGAGCCAGCAGCAAGTCTACTATCAGAGGACTCTATGTAGACAAATGAAATGTCTGTGGAGATTCTCAGTCATTCCGGTCATAGTTGTTCCAAAGGTTTTTTTTTCAAGAGGTAAGTAGACTTTCTTCTTTTCCTTGAAGACGTTTTGCTTCTCATCCAAGAAGTTTATTCAGCTCTGATTGGATGGTGAGGGATAGAAGGATTTATACTTTGTGCAGACAGCTGGTCATTTGCATTCTTTTAGAGAGTCCTTGAGCCCACCTGCAGATTTCTACATGTATTTGAAATATTTACAATCCACCACTATAGCCACACACGCTTTGTGGCAGGTTATAATCTATAAAATAATTTAGTAAATCCAAGTAGAATAGAATAGGGAAATGAAATGAAATGGGGAACCTATGGCACAGGTGTCAAAGGTTGCACACAGCCTCATTGATGGCATGCGAGCCATTGTCCCAGTTCAGCTCCGCTGCGCATGCGTGCCCTGCTAGCCAGCTGGTCTTTGGGTCTCTGCCACACATGCATGGCAGCTGGGCAGGGCGCATGCAGGGGACCTGTGTGCTGGGGCCACATGCACATTGCATTTTGGAGGTTCACACAGGTTAGCCATCACTGCCCTATACCGCTTCTAAGATCAGTCTAATATCAATACCTGGGAAGATCCTGGAAAAATAATCCCAAAACAGATCTGTAAACATCTAGAAATGAATAAAATTATAACTAGGATCCAGCACGGGTTTGTTAAAAATAGATCATGCTAAACCAACCTTATTACATTCTTTGACAAAGTGACTAAATTAGTAGACCAGCAAAACGCTGTGGACATATTATAATTAGACTTCAGCAAGGCATTTGGCAAAGTAGATGACAACCTGCTTCTTGGTAAACTAGAAAAGTGTGGGATAGATAGCATCACCACCAAATGGATTTATAACTGGCTGACAAACCATACTCAATGAGTAGTTCTTAATGGTACTGCATCTACATGGAGGGAAGTAAGCTGTGGGGTACCACAAGGTTCCGTCTTAGACTCAGTACTCTTCAATAACTTCATAAATGATTTAGATGAGGGAATGGAAGGGGAACTCATCAAATTTACAGATGACATTAAGCTGGCAGGAATAGCCAATATCCCAGAAGAAAGCTCAAGATCCAAAGAGATTTTGACAGTTGAACAGTGGCCTCCTATCCAACATTAAATTTAATGTGGAGAAAAGCAAGGTTTTCCACCTGGGCAGGAAAAACCAAAGACACTAGTACAGTAACCGTGAAAGGGATTTTGGAGTCCTAGTGGATGATCACTTAAACATGAACCACCAGTTCATGTTTAAGTGATCATCCAAATACAATTCTTGGTTTTATAAACAGAGGCATAGAATCAAAATCATGTGAAGTAGTAAAACCACTTTAAAAAGCCTTAGTAAGGCCACATCTGGAATACTGCATCCAGTTTTGGTCACCACATTACAAACAATGGATGGAAACTAATCAAGGAGAGAAGCAACCTGGAATTAAAGAGAAACTTCCTAACAGTGCAGACAATTAACTAGTGAAATAGCTTGTCTTCAGAAGTTATAAGTGAGTCATCACTGGAAGTTTTTAAAAAAAGACTGGACAGCCACCTATCTGAAATGGAAGACCTCCAAGGTCCCTTCCAGCTCTATTCTGATAGAATCTCACTGAAAATATTCTCATGTGAAAAGTCAATAACATATTTTTATTTAGGCACATATTCTGTGTTACTGATAATTAGTTAATCACAGAAATTCATTCATATATTTCATCTTAGTCAATCTACGACGATACATACACTTTTAGTTTTGAAGCAGGTCACTGTCTCCAATTTGCTAAAGACAACTTCAAATGTATTTAAAGGCTTCTTTGATAAATGGCAAACTGAAGTCAATAGATTTCAATTCAAATCTTTCCATAAGAGCTAAATATATATTTTCCTTTATGACTCATGATGGAATGATCATTGCGTTACAAAAATTCTAATACTTGCCTTAGAATAGCTAGCTTTCCAAATATCATAATGTCCAGGCCTCATATCCTATTACTGATTAGTGTTTCATTGTTAAGACTCTCTGTGTCCAGAAGAGCACAGGGTCAGGACTGCAGCCATATTCCTCATGGATCTTTGGCCTCCCACACTTTCTATTATTTTACTATGCCTTTTCTATTGTGGGAAAAGGGGAGGGGGGAATTGTATGGCGTTAGGTGCTATGTAGCCAAAATAAAATTCCTTTCTAGAAAGCCAAGGTCACCCTTTGTCTCTGCACCTCTGCACCTGATCAGAACTGGATGGGTGAAACTGCCAGCATGGCAGTGGAAGATTGGAACATGTGATGGATGTAAAGTACCCTAACAATGCCTGCTTCATAATAAGCGACCCAATATTGCAATACAAAAAGCAGTGATTAACAGCTTCATTAGGCATTCTTCATTAGGCATTTCTTATTCGCAGCTATCTTTTTTGCTTTCTTTATCTGCTTTTGAACTTTGCCAGTGTTTCTGTCCTCCCTTCAGCCTGTCATAAATCATGTTATCATTGTGGATGTGGGTGCAAGATCATGAACTTTCAATTGGGTGGGGAAAACTGGGTAGCTTTCAGATTTGGGTTTCCCAGATGTGCCAACATGGCTCTTTTAATAAATTGGAACTTTGAGCAGTACTTTGCCTTGGTCTCTGATTTAATTTCGGATGCTATTTGGAACCCTGACATTAACCTGAATCTCCCTTAAAATACTTAAACAGCTACCCCGAAATTCGTGGTGCTGTCCAGGGTCCTGAGCCCCAGAACAAACCTAAGCCCAGGCGGTGCAAAGACTCAGGGAAGATGGAAGAGGAGAAGAAAGCCACGGAGAAAGCACTGATGACTGATCGCCTATCTATGTTGAGACCACCTGCCTTCCAAAGCCATGGTGGAAGCCGCGGAGAGAAAACGCCAGCTGGGAGCCAGGCACAAAGAGCCGGCCCATAGGCATCCCTCGCAATCGGAACTAACTCTGCAAGATGAAGCCTCGGGCTTTACCTCCCTTAAGGAGTTGCTGTTGGAGCCACAGGGGGGTGCGAGATCAGCCTCAACCCACGAATGGAGGGGACCAAAGCAGATACAGACTGGGCGCTCCAATGGATGGGGATCCCAGCCACCTTCACGCAGTCAGTCTCTGACCGGCCTCCCAGACAAATTCGGACAGCTAAACGTAAGTGGAATCAACATTGCCTTAGCTCCAAACCCAGCCAACATTCACCTTCCCGGGTTGAGGTTCCGCAACGCAATGGAGTGGGGATTTATGCTGCTCCCATACAGTGGCAAGTGGGTCAGCCCACACCCTTGCAGCTGGAATAAGACCAATGGTAGTGCCCCTCCATCCTGGGGCACAGATGGCCCCTCAACTGGGATGGGTAAATCAATCCAGCCAGCAACAGATGGGGGGGGGACTTCTTCCCCTAGCCAGCCACTGATGTTCAGGCTGCAGCCTGCAAGTCAAGTTCCAGCGGGGTGCGCTATCTTCCTGGGCCATGGATGGGTGCAATATCAATGGATGCCTGGACCTCCTCAGCAGATGGCACCATTTTAGATAACTGGCCTGGGGCAACCCCAGGGACTAAACCCCCAATTGGTTCCAGCCCCAGCCGCAATGCCCCAACAGGGAGAACCAGAAGACCCAGGAGCAGCAGCTGAGCCACCTTCTTCCTTGCCCCCACCCACGCCAGCTCGAAACCAGCGTCAAGCTCGGCAGCTCTTCCCCCCTTCACAAAACAGCAGGGGGGGAGTTTAGAAAGCTCATAGAGAGGGGAGTTCCCTCTTTCAAAGATGATTCCTTGCCAATAGCAAGACAGGAAAAAGTGCTGAAGGGACAACTCCTCCAGGAACCTCAGCCACCAGTGAGGAAAATGAAGCCACCTGGGAGAAGAGAGACCGGAAAATTTGCTACACAAGCTGCAAACCCTTTCCACGGGGATCAGTGGAGGCCCATTTGGCTAAGGGTAAAGTGTTTACCAAACTGGATTTGAGAGAGGTGTATTACTGCATACGTATCAATGAACTATCAAAAAGCATTTGAGAAATTAAAATGGCTCTTTGCCCAAGAGCCCATACTGCAACACCCCGACCCAGAACAGCAATTCATAATCCAGTCAGATGCCAGTGATGTGGCTGTAGTGGCGGTGTTGTTGCAAAAAAAAAATAAGGAAGGACACCTCTTGCCATGTGCTTATGTCTCCAAAAAACTTGCCGCTACTGAAAGAAGGTGAGCCATTTGGGAGAAAGAAGCATATGTGGTCTGGTGGCCCCTATTCACTTGGAGACACTTCCTGGAAGGGGGGAATGTGCCATTTGAGGTCCGGACTGACTATAAAAACTTTGAAGCCCTCAAAAGCCCCCAAAAACTGTCTCCAAAACAAGTTCACTGGGCACAATACTTCCGAAGGTTCAAATTTGAACTGAATCACATCCCTGAAGGGAAGAACTTGCTGGCAGATGCCTTATCAAGAAAACCGTAATACGACAGTAAAAGGGATGAAGTGGATCCCCCATCCTTTCCTCTCCCCACCAAGAGGCGGCCCAAGTCACCACAGAAGCCAGACTAACTGGTTGCCTACCCTCAGCCAGGACAAGCGAGATGGCTTAGCCTGGAAAGGATCCAAACTGTACATTCCTGCGAACTTGAGGCTGGAAGTACTACAGCGAAGCCACGAAGAGAAATTAGGAGGCCACTTTGGATCCCTAAAAACTCTCCACCTTCCCAGGCATCAATTTTGGTGGTCAAAAATGAAAGCTGAAGTGGAAGACTACACAAAAAGCTGTGCCACTTGCGCAACCATGAAAATATGGTCAGGCAAGTTCCTGGGATTACTGCAACGGGTGGCCAACCCTAGCCAACCATGGGAAGATATCGCAATGGACTTCATCGTAGAGCTCCCAGACAGTGGGGGTAATAAATAATTTGGACAGTCATTGACTTATTTTCCAAGCAAGCCCATTTCATCGCCTGCTCAGGACTACCATCCGCAAAGAAACTAGCGAAATGTTTGTCAAATATATTTACCGCCTGCACAGAGTACCCAGGAGGATTATCTCAGACCACGGAGTTCAGTTCACTGCCAAATTCTGGAGAGAATTCCGTAGTATTATTCTACTACACCTTTCCTATTGTGGGAAAAGGTGAGGGGGGATTGTACAGAGTTAGATGCTATGTAGCCAAAATAAAATTACTTTCTAGAAAGCCAAGGTCATCCTTTGTCTCTGCACCTGACCGGAACTGGATAAGGGGAAGCTGCCAGCATGGCAGTAGAAGATTGGACCATGTGATGGACTTGTGGGTATGAGTGCAAGATCATGAACTTTCAGTTGGGTGGGGAAAATCGGGAAGCTTTCAGATTCAGGTTTTCCCAGATGTTCCAATATAGCTCTCTTAATAAATTGGAACTTTGAGCAATACTTTGCCTTGGTCTCTGATTTACTTTTGGATGCTATTTGGAACCCTAACAACGGACATTAACCCTTGTAGTGAGCCTGTAAACTGAAACCAAAAAGAGATTAGATATTTCTACAAGATAAATCATATACTACTTACAAGAACGTTATAGGTTTTGGAATGGATTTCATAGTTCCTAGACTTGATTATTGAAAATCTGTGGGGAGCTCTCAAACATGCATGGTAACTAAACAGATCAAAGAATATTTGTGAGCTAAAAAGTATTGCAAGAAAGAGTAGGAACAAGAATAGAAACATCATGTCTATAAAAAAATAAATAAAAGAATGTATTTAGGAAGGGATATTTCAAAGTACTGACTCTTTTGCACTTGCCATGTTTAGTTTTTTTAACTGAAGTCTTTAAAGAACTGCATTACACTCAAATTTGCAAAAAGAAGTTGGTTACCTCTTGTTTCATGCAGAGTTCTCTGAGACTTACAATAGAATCAGGAACATCTAAATTTTTGTGAGTAATTATACTATTGCCTTTACTCGAGGCATCTGGTATCTTCTCCCTGCACATAATTAATTTTCTATAACTTTGGATTTATTCAAGAAATCTCTTTTAGGTTGATCAAATTAATAATGATGAAGAGATAGAGGTATAGTAATTGTTAAATATATAAACTCTAAAATTCATTCATGTCTCAAACACATTTATCTCCCATAATCAGAAATTGGTATTTTGATTCCAGAGAACCTCGGACACTTGATATAGCATTAATCTAACATCATTAATAGGGCAAGATCAAAAGTAGATAAGGCAGCTGTTTTTCAATCTTCTAACTCATGGCAATAAAATTTGGCTGAAAACTAAAACAAAATTTGTGACAGTACTATAATTAATAATTTGTAAAAACCTGATTTATTTAATTTATTAAGTTTGTTTGCTGCCCATTTTACCACAAGGTGACTTTTATACAAATAACCCCCAATATTTTAACTTATCACTTCCCATCCTAAAAATGTGAAAGAATAAAGATTCCTTCCCTCCCCCATGTTGATGTGATTGTGCTCCTACCAAAACCTTTGCAGCCCTTAGATGCTGCAAGAAATGTTGAAGATCTGTCCATTCTCCATTCATTATACAGCATTTTTTATTATCTATTTTCTAAACTTTGGCTAATCCAGTTCATTATCTATAGATTTCCTAAAAAAAGGGGGGGGGGGTATCTGGATTCTAGAGAAGTAGAAATGGTACTAAAGAGTAGTAAAAAGGGTACTAATAGTTCATTTCCATACTTCATAGGAAGAGTAGACCCTATCATCTGGAAAATGTTCTAGCAGATTGAATAATACTGTTTTTTAAAATGGAAGCCTTTCACTATAGTCCTTATCTCAATATTGTCTATAAAGATATAATATAAAAAGTTACATTAAAACTTCCTTCTAATCAATAAATTATACAGAGAAATATAGTTTTGCACATAATTTATACCTTCATGACATATTATATCCTGATAAACAGGAAATCTAGGTTACCTAGAGCTAAAGCAAATACCCAAGTACTGTATATTTTGTTTTGGGTAGCAAGTTCATTTCATGTAGAAAATAATGCTATTTGTCTGGACTTCCTAACAATTATAATTAATATCATTCTGTTTCTTCTGTATTCTGTTATTAATTGCATTTGTTTATACTTATTATCTGTTAATATCTTTTTATAATAACAATAACTTATTGTTGTTATTCCTGGAAATTGTATTGTAGATAAGTAAGATCAGTGTTAGTTTTGGAAAAACAATTTGAGAAATATGTAGTTCTTTATTCCTCTTGTTTTGCTTTTATAATTAAGCTTCTGTTATTCATTTGCTTTAAATACAGCTTTATCAAATTCAATACGTGCCTGTTTCAAATGAATATACTAGTGTACATTATTGTTAACCCTTGTTTAATTAAGATTCATTATCTTGAAAATTAGAAAAGGTAATCCTTTATTTTCTTGATTGTAACTACATGACCAAAGAATTCTACAATACATTTTGCACCAAATACACTTTGCCCTGGATTTGTGTTAAACATGCAAGTGGAGTTTAAGTAAAATATACTTTAGTTCTTTAAAAAAAGGAAATAAAGAAACAAAGGACAGAGCAACAAGTTTATAGTTAGAAAAGATCCAGGCATTATATTGTGCTCATAGTTAGGTAATCTAATCCTAGATTTTCTAGAGGAAAAAATAATTTCATTTTTGCATTTCATTCATTATTCAAGATAAATTGGTTAAAACCAATTTCGTTGTAGTTAAGTACAATGACAATAAAGATTATACTTATACGCATCTTTAATAATATTGCCTTTAAATAATTCTCAATTATATTGGGCATAATTTAGTGCACAAAGAGGTAGTAGTAAATAATACCTTTAAACAATACCTTTAACATCATCAAACAACAATATCTGCCTAGCCCAGGACCTTGGGAAGAAATCAAAAGGTGAACAAAAATGCCAAATCCAGTCTAAACATCTGGCTGACTACAAGACCAACCACAATAACAACTGGAGAAATTCATGAAATACAAAGACACACAAACAGAAGTAGAATGACTATGGCAAAAGATAGCACAAATTGTACTACTAATAATAAAATCCTTGGATGCAATCTCAAAACAACAGAAACACCACATCGACATTAACAAAAGCATCATAAATCAATTGCAAAGGCAGTTTTACTTGGACACAGGTTACATCCAGTGACAATTCTTCTAATTTCATAAAATAACATCTATCAATCTCAGGTCTTTGGGAAGGATTCAATGTGGATTAAAATATATCAGGCCCAGCTCTAGTGCAAGGTAGAACAATCTAGCCAAAGTTCAGTTCTTTGTCTGCTTACATTGAATAGACAGAATCTTGCCAGATTAAACATTTATTACTATTCTCCAATGGACATACCCTGGGAAATTCTACCATCTATCCTAATTGTCTTCCTCTATCTCCTATTCAGGTTGTGTTGTCTCTTATTTCACCCCTCTCCTTGGAATGTGCTCCCTTATTCCTGAAAAACCACCACTTCAGTGGAGTGTATCACACCATCTCTCTCTCTCCGTATGCACCATCCTTTACAAAATGCCAAATCCTGTCTAAACATCTGGATGACCATATGACCAACAAAAATATTAACCAACTATAATAATTTATTACATTATATGTCACCTGACACCCAGCAATATGAAAAGATGCCAGATGGGAAGCAAAGTATTCAGATGCACTGCAACAAATATTGTCCCTAACCACTTTTGCTAGTAGCACTGACTTGAAAGTATTTCCCAGCCATAGAAGAATGTCTGGGGAAGAATCAATGTCTTTGCTGTACAGCTATTTAGCAATACAGTACACATATGCTCATTTGTTTATTAATCTCATCAATCTATTTACTTTAGCTTAATAAACCACATTTCAATAGTAAGAACAGTCATTTATGTCTGAATTATAAGCCAAAAATTCATAACATTATTCCCAGAATTCATAGAAATTATCTATGGAAAATCCACAAATGAAAAATGAATGAAAACATTTCTATTACCCCAATATTAGAAGTAGTATCTGTCGCCTTATAATCAGTAACTATTAATAGCATTGCACTCTATCATACATTCATTATTGTAAACTGGTTTATTTCTGGGTTAGCATGTTTTGAAAATCAGCTAATTTGTAAACCATGGATTGTTAAAATAGTTTCACATATGATTTATTCAGTAATCACAGTTGTAAGTTACTATTATTTGTGAACTCAGATGCAATGAATTTTATTTCTGGCTTATCTGGACAAAAGCCTTTGATAAAACAGCAAGGACTAGATTCCTTATACCACGGGTCTCACACTTAATTTCATTAAGAGGCACATCAGGGTTGTGGTTGACCTTGAAGCTGGGTGTCGCCAGCTTGACATTGCTTGTGTTGGGGTTGGTACCTGAGGTGGCCTGAGTGAGGCTGGGAGGGATCCATTGTTCCCAGCAGAAGAAGGTGAGACCAGGGCGAGCGCCAAACCCTTGTCCACCAGAGAAGCCTTGCTGTCCCCTCTCAGGCCACGTGGAGGAACCCTAGACGGTTGTGCAGGATGTGGGCATCTGGCTGCATTTACCTCCTCCTCAAAGCTGCTACTGCTAGGCTTTCTCTCTTTGGCCAGGTTGCTCATGGGACCTGTGGGAGGGCAAAATGCGTGGGTCAGGGGGAGGCCCACTCCCTCTCTTGCAAAAAGACCCAGGTTTGTAACCAAAACAACCTCAGCTACAGGATGGGAGACCACCAGGGGGCAAGGGGATGGCAAAAGGGCAGCAGGGTTGCTGGTGGCAAAGTGCTAAGGCAGGACTTCCCTAAGTCCCTTCCTCCCTCTCATAATCTCCTTCCTTCCTTCCCTCCATCTCATCTCCATCTTCTTTCCTTCTCCTTCCCCCCTCCTTCTTCTTTCTTCTTCCTTTCCCCCCAGTCTTACTCCTCCCATTCCTCCTTCCTCCACACCCTTTTTTTCTTTTTCCTTCCCTCTTCATTCTCCTTTGTCTTTCCTCTTTCCCTTTCTCCTTTCCTGTCCCTTTTTGGATGGTCCAATGCAAAAGGGGAAACATTTCGAAAATGGCTCCTTGTCTTATGATCAAATGTCACTTTTGCTAGTAGTTTGTGGCCACTTAAAAGAGAGAACAAACCAGACTCAATTTATCCCTTGCTTGCATTTAATGGGGGCGTCTATAGACAATAGTACAGCAAAACTGTCAAAATGTTGGCTGTGATAGTTGATCAGAGCTCCTTTGTTTTTTATGTGAAACATAAAAGGGCTTTCCTGTAGGGACCTTGCCTGGACTGGAAATATAGCAAAGGAAAATACCTTCCCCACTTTTCTTTATCCTGTTTTCTTCACTGGCTCACTGGAAATGGCTGTTTGCAACACACAAGGAGGGGATACTTTCCTAAGAGCTCACAACTCAAGAATGTTAACTTGGATTGCCAACAAAATCCTGTCTGTGACAAAACAGAACACAAAATTGCTTTCTTCTTTGAGCCCAAGTCTCAATGGACCCAGGATTAATGCAGAACTGTGTGGACTGGGCCATCTTCAACCAGGTTGCTTCTAATCATCTTTTCCTGCCTCACTCCTTTTCCTTCCCATCTCCTTCCTTCCTCCATGCTCAGGAAGTTACAAAGGGAGGGACGGAGACTGGCAGCACTGCCAGTGGCCATGCTGCTGATAGCCGTGGCTTCCCCACGCGGGGGCAGGAGCGATCCTGGTGAAAGGGAAGCCTCTTGGGCGGTGAGGTCAGATCGGCGAGTGGGGTATGGAAGCGCTGGTGGTGGGCACAGCACCGATCTACATAGTAGTGGCGATCCAGGCTGGAATGTGGTCAGCCTTGGATCTCACCTGCGCGGTCACCATGGAGGCAGTTAGGGCCCACCCTTACCCCGCCCCCTGGGTATGCGCACAGGAGGCAGCGAGCACTGGCATCCTGGGTAAAATTGAAGTACTCAGAACACAGTCAGCCTGTGGGGCAAGACGGTCCTCAGGCACGCAAGGCCCTGCACTCTCGCCTCCTTTGCACATGCCCGGGGGACTGGGTGGCCCTTCGCTGGCTCCAGGATGGCCCTGTAGGTGAGATCTAATGCTGACCACGTTCCGGCCTGGATGTTGTAACTCAACACCCAGTTAGCCTGGGCCAGGCAGAAGCGCCACGGCCCTTCAGTGGTCCTTCACTGTTTCCAGAGCAGCCCTGTGGGGCAGATCTAACCAGCAATCAAAAAAGCTAATACAATCCTGGATTGTATAAACAGAGGCAAAGGTGATACAAGATGCACAAATCGGGATGATGGGAACAACAGCCACTCAGTCTTGGTGGGATTGAGCTTGAGCCTGTTCGTCCCCATCCACATCCGTAGAGCCTCCAGGCATCAGAACATCACATCAAGGGCATCGTTTGGGTGGTTTGGGGTAGAGATGAAAAGTTGGATATCATCAGCGTATTGATGATACCGTACCCCAAAACCATGGATGATCTCACCCAGCGGTTTCATGTATATGTTGAACAGGAGGGGTGAGAGAACCGACCCCTGGGGCACCCCGCAAGTATCAATCTCTACCCTCCAGTCAACATGAACTATGATCGATCCAACAGGTAGGAGAACCACTGCAAAACGGTGCCCCCCACACCCAACCCTCCGAGTCATCGCAGTAGGATACCATGGTCGATGGTATCGAAACCTGCCGAGAGGTGTAATAGGACCAGGACAGAAGAACAACCCCTGTCCCGGGCCCACCAGAGATCATCAACCAACACAACCAATGCTGTCTCTGTGCTGTACCCAGGCCTGAAACCCAACTGAAATGGATCCAGATAGGCAGCTTCGTACAGGTACTGGGGAAGCTGACGTGCTACCACGCTCTCAACAACCTTCGCTACAAAGCAAAGGTTGCAGACTGGACAATAATTGCCTAAAGAGTCTGGGTCCAGGGAAGGCTTCTTAAGGAGGGGCCTCACCACTGCCTCTTTCAAGTGGGAAAGAACCCCTCTCTCAATGAAGCGTTGGTAATCGCCTGGAGCCAGCCTTGTGTCACCTCCCGGGAAGCTGAACCTAACCAAGAAGGATACGGGTCCAGTACACAAGGGGCAGCACTAAGTCTCCCCATAATCCTGTCCATGGCCTTGGAAGTCACAGGGTCATCCCAGATAGTTTCCACAAGATTCATCCCCGTCGACTCCCCCGAATCTATCCAGAGTCCAAGCCTGTCCGAATCTGAGCGAATCACCCTAAACAGGGTGGCTGGGCAGTTATCTGCAGACGCGATAAGAGCGGAAAAAAGGCACAACACAGTCCAAGGCCCCAGTGGCCGCCCTATCCAGGCTTCCACTAGGGCTTCGATCAAACTGTGAGCAAGGGATTCAGGAAAAGTCCCACGCTCCATCAGGAACCTTTCAGGGTCCATCAGGCTCCTGGGGCAGAACCATCTAATTGGTTCTGCCTTCCTGCGGCGAAGGGTGGCAGTATGGAAGTCAAACCTAAGGAGGAAATGATCCGACCATGACAAGGGTTGGATAGAAATATCCCCTAAATCTAGATCATTCATCCACTGGCCAGAGATGAAAATCAGGTCGAGCATGTGTCCCCCGTTATGAGTGGGGTCTTGAATTAACTGAGTTAGGTTGATAGCCATCATGGAAGCCATGAATTCCTGAGCTGACTTGGATGTCTCGCCAATGGAAGGCAGATTGAAATCCCCCAGGACCATAAGCCTGGGGAAATCAACCGCCAATCCGGCTAACACATGCAGCAGCTCCGGTAGGGCCGATGAAATGTAGCAGGGAGACAGGTACATAACAAAAAGGCCCACCTGGACTCCAAGGCCCACTTCACAAAAAGGAACTCACACCCACCTATCTGAGGCACAGTGACCTCCTGAGGTCCAAGACTTACCCTAATAACCACTGCCACCACCATGCCGCCGCTGCCCTCGGCTGGTGAAACACCCGGAAGCCTGATGGGCATAATTCAATGAGAGGAACACCCCCCCCCCCTTATGGCCCAACCAGGTCTCTGTAATGCATGCCAGGTCCACTCTTCCCTCTTGTATGAGGTCGTAAATGAGGGGAGCCTTATGTACCACAGACCTGGTGTTAAGCGATACCAGCTGGAGACCCGGGTCCTGTAATTTCGAGCATCCAGGGGTGCGAGAGGGGCAATGAGGGTCGGAGCGCGTGATCGCTCTTAAATAGCAAACCGCATCCCCTGGACATAATTTGGCCCTAGGCCCCCATCGTATCTGCCCCTCCCACATTCAGTAGAGATGGTAAATCTCCCAATGGAATGGTTTAATGTCTCCCCCGGAATCCCAACCCTTTCCAGCACTCCCAACTCACGCCCATTAGTTAGCTCTGGCCAGTGTCCTGGCAGACTCCCCCCCCCAAGTCTATCTGAACCATCTGAATCAACCCCACCACCCATTAAAATTTGATTTAAAAACCCCTGTAAAAAACCCCTAAAAAGCCTCTTCTTCACATGCCACCTCTTGGGATCCCAAGATCCATCATTAAGGAAGCATCTTGACAAGCAAGAAGGCCATCCCCGGGAAAGGGGGAGTTCCCAAAGGGAGTAAAGTTCTGTCGCAGTATAATATAGAGAGTGAGGCATTAATCAAAACGGAGTGACATCACAGGGAGATGGAACGGGGAGATGACATATCCATTGGGGGGGGGAGCCGATAGTATTCAAGGGGGTAGCAGGAGGCTTATATCCATCATAGCCATGGTCGATCTTGAAGACAATATGTAAAGATTCCCAGCCATGGTCAGATATCAAAATCGCAGATGATAAATTACGGGTTGGTGAAGCAGCCAATAATGGCGGCAGTGAGGACAGCGGCAGCTGCTCCAACAACTGAGCTCTGTCCATATCAACCGCACTCATATCCATCGCCAGAGCTGCACTCCGTTAACCCAGTCCATAGTGTCACTAGGGGAGGAGCCAAATGGCCAAGTACGGTGGCCCAGGCAATGGCGGTGATAGCGGGGGGGCACAACACAGGAGCCCCCCCACTCCAACCACACCCAGACCAACTCCTGAAGCCATCTTCCACTGGCATTAATGCCCATGCCAACTGCCTCAGCCACTCCCTTGCTAATCCAGTCCATCACGTCCACAAGCAGTGGGGGGAGCAACTGACACAATACCATGGCATGGGCAGTTGCAGTGATGGTGGCAGAAACCCCAGGTAGGGAGCCCCGCCATTGCCATCGCCCACACCCACAGCAGAAAAATGCTCATTCTCCATTCACCGCCAACCACCCCGTTTCACTCACAACGTTCTGGCTGCAGAGCAGGAAATCGCAGCCCAAGGGTACCCTCCAAGGTCCCAGGACTTTCCCATAACTGGACCCGGAACCGATGTTGAGACAGGGTACCCCCTGCACACCCCAAGAAAGAAAATCATCTCCCCGAAGTTCTCCTCAAACGCAACAGGACACATGCAATAGGTTTAGTATAGTTGTCTTCTTTAATCGATTTACATTTATTAACCAGATTCCCAAACATGTGACTTTTTTTTGCTCACCTGCATGCTCATCTTTCTTGTCAGTTCATTTTTCTGTTTATTTGTAAGGTTTTTTGTTATTATCTTGGTCTTATCCTTATTTATTTTAAGTCCTGCCACTGTACCAAATTCTTCTATTTTTAAAATTAATTTCAGTCCTAAATGTGACAATACCTCCCTGCTCTAACCCCCACACAAAGCAAACTGATACACACCATGAACACATGGCCATACTGCAAACTCGGAGCCAAACCAAAGCCTGGGATGTTACACCTCAGCCATCTCCTCAGGACATTACATCACAGAACTCAGGAGGTTACAACACAAAGGCTCAGGATGTTACAATGCAGCCAACCCCCTAAGAGGTTGCAGCAGAGGACTCAGGATATCACTACAATAGAGCTCAGGAGGTCATCACACAGCCCATTACCCAGGTTATTACAATACAAAAGAACAATAGGCACACAGCCAGTACCTCAGCCACACAGGATGTTACGGAACAGCTGACTAATCTGCAAACATCAACTCCATCAACTAAGCAAGATGTTACAACACAGCCAACTAATCTGCTTGCAGCAACAGAGCCAGCACTCCACACACCCCCACCAGTATTTATAGAGGGACGGCAACTCCGGTCACGCTTTGCTTGCACAGGCACAAGGCCAAAGACACCAGCCTGAGGATAACGAACGTCACCAAGATACTCTCAATCTTACACGGGAAAAGACCGTATATAGATGAATGAGGAAGGCAAGATGTTAGCGAGTAAACTCCCCCACAAAAAGAAAACAAACGTTGACAAAATTACAAAGATTGAATTTGGATATAGTCTGTCTCCAAGAAGTCCACAATAAGAAACAATATGGTAAACTATTAGAATACCCTAAAATAGGGAAGCTATATGTGTCTTTAGAGCACCAGAAGAAGAGAGGAATAACTGTACATTAAAGAATCATTAAAACCCAAACAAATATATGTGGATGAAGAAGTAAGAATATTAATAATGGAGATATCAATAAATCAGAAACAAATCCTTATTGCAATATATTCCCCAAATAATAAACAGGAAGAATTTTACAGAAGATTACATAAAAAAATAATAGACTATGAAAACATATGCTTAACAGGGGACTTTAACGCAGTTGTGGACATTAAAAAAGATTACAGAAGTAGCAAAAGAAATACGAAAAAACGAAGAACACTTCCAAACACATTCTTTGAAATGGTACAGGAATTAGACTTACAAGATGAATGGAAAGAATTAAATTTTAAAACAAATCAATATACATTCTATTCAAACACATATCAATCGTGGTCAAGAATAGATATGGTGTGGATGACCTCGAGAATGAATAGACATCCAAGAGGTAGACATAACAGCAGACCACAATCTAATAAAAGTGATATGGAGAGGACAGAAGAAGTGGAGATGGACAATGAATCAAAACATCTTAAAAGATAAGGAATACATACAAAGGATGGAAAAATAAATGAAATTATTTTTCAAGGAAAATAGGAAAGGACATCATTGCAAAATGTGTGGGATATGGCAAAGCATATGTTTGAGGATTAACAATAACATGCATGGCAAGGAGAAATAGAAAAAGAAACAACAGCCAAATATATTACAGGATGAATTCAAAAAACTAGAGTTAGACCTACAGAAAGACACCCCCCCCCCAAAAAAAAAGAAAAGAAAAAAGGGACTTAACAAAACACAGATTGAATTTAATGGTATAAGATGAAATGGCACAAAAAATTAAAATGGTGAAACAGAATTTCTTTGAATGTGCAAATAAACCAGGGAGATGATTAGTATATAAGCTAAAAAAGGAAAAAGAAGAAAATAATACATGAACTACAGGACAAGAAGGGAATCCTTCATCATCAGAGTGAAGACAAAAAAAATATAACTCAGGAATTTTTTAGGAACTTGTATAGCCAAAAAATATACCAGAAGACACTACTAAAAAATGTTTGGAAAAAGCTAGTCTAACCAAAATAACCCATACAATGAGAATGATGCTAAACGAAAGAATAACAACAATGAAAATTACAGAGGCAATTAAGAAATCAAGGCTTTAATTTTTGTTCATTCTGTTTAACATGGGCATAAAGCCATTGGTCAGATCATCCATCATTTTTAGATCAGGATTCATTAAAATGCAGATATATTGAATAATATATTTCAATTCCGGATCAGCCAAGGAACGTTCTCAAAGTTTTATCCAAGTATTTGAAGGATGTGGGAGACTAGATGGGAAGAGATTAAGGTTTGTCAGAGTTGAGGCTTAAACTTAACTTTGACCAGACTGAGTAGTTGCGAGCTTTGGGACCCTCAGGGGCCAGGGAATTTTCATCTTTAGTCCCAAATGAGATTGCTCTTTCCCCTTCAGGTCTGTGCACAATTTGGGAGCTTCTTTAGCTAATAGCTCCTGCTAAAAATCCATCTTATGGATTTTGCACACTTACCTGGAGCAGGGACCCTTCACACAATTTCACACATTTTGCTTATTTCATACATAAACTACTTTAATGTGCTCAATAAGGGGGTGCTTTTCAAAAGCACTCAGAAGCCATAGTTGGTCCAGAATGCAGTGGCATGGGCAATCATGACCATGTCTTGTCAGGCCCATTAAAACTTTGGCTTCGTGAGCTATGTAATTTGCCAATAAATTTCAAAATGCAATGGAATCAATACTTTAAGGCCTTTCATGACATAGGACCTGTTATCTAAAGGACCATCTTTCTTCCATGACTTATGACCCATCTGTCAGGCTGGACAGAGTTGTCATGCTCCAGTTCCATCAATTAAGCATAAATACTTGTTGAGATTTCAGAAGCATGCTTACTCGGTTATAGCACCTGCCCTCTTGAACACCATCCCCCTGAGATATGCCTGGCTCCTATTCTGGCCACATTCAAAAGAGTTCCTGCATTTTAACATAATTAAAGCAGGACATTAACAAAGTTGTGCAAGAAAGTGAAATAATAAAAGTATGGTAAGAAAGTTAGAAAATATAGCACACAAAACAGAATAGCTGTCTCCTTAGGCAAACTGAAATATTAAAATCTATGTTCTATGCCATACTATATTTGTTAGTTAGTTCCTTATTATAGTCACTGATGAGAATTCATGAGATTGAGTGTGTGTGTGTGAGTGTGTGTGTGTGTGTGTGTGTGTGTGTGTGTGTGTGAGAGAGAGAGAGAGAGAGAGAGAGAGAGAGAGAGAGGAGAGAGAGATTTCTCAAGCTCCTTGGGGCTGAGAAGAATTATTGCAAAACTGAGTTTCTTGAAGTGAACCAATAGACTCCTAGACAACTGAAAAAACGATCTAGTAAAAAAAAAGGCAACCAAAAGGGCAACATGCAAACAAAAGCAAATAAAACACCCTCAGAAGCAAAACAAATTAAAATTTAATTTGTGTGCATTGTTCAATGGATTATTAAATTGGCCATGGCCACCCAGTCACATGACCCAACCACACCCACCCAGACACATGACCACCTAGCCACGCCCACCCAGCCGGTCTGGCCCCCCAACATTCTGAGGGAATGTGAATTGGCCCCGTTTGAAAGGTTTGAGGATCCCTGGGCTATAGAGTCAGTGTTGCTGTTTTCCAATAAGAGGACATTCTTAGCTCATAAAGAATTTATTTATATTTTCCCTTGCAAACAGCTATTGGGAAAACATTACAATATGATCAAATTAGTGCTGTATCTGAATTAATTAAATTTCAGAGCAATGGTGAACAGAATAAAAAAGGAGTTAATTAAATATGTTATACAAAGCTATCAGAGACAATGCAAATTATATTGACCATGAATATCAGAATTTTAAATATTTTTACTATTGATTTTAAAAGTATTTCTTAAATACATAATCATGTAACTTCATTCAAGTTATCTGACTAATTTATATTATCAATCTGGTGAAGAATGCTCTCAATACCTATGATTGGTTAGCAGCAAACAGAAATTTTCATTTAACAAATGTACCAGAACTATACGTTTTTGTATTCCAACCTTTAAAACTTTGTTATGCAATAAATTAATAGGTTTGTTCTGCTCTGTTTCACATCAAGACCAATATCTCAGTCTTTTGCCTTAATCTGCAATAAAATTAAAACTGGCTCCATAGAAACATCAAAAGAAAATATACTTAAAATGACTATATATGAAAAATGATATTTTGGGGGGAAATCAGTGTATATACACACACACACACATTTCTCTTTCCATCCATCCATCCATCCATCCATCCATCCATCCATCCACCCATCCATCCAAAACCTCTGGAACTATATCCAAGGCTATTCTACAAAATATTATTGTATTCATCCCATTCAAAGCAACATTCTCAGGCTGTAATAGGTCACAACCTTTCTTCAAGAATAATTTTGCTTTGTTTATCAGCGGTCAACAAAACTAAAGAACTTATATGGTCCAGCCATATCAGTGGTGGGTTACAGGCCGGATGTACTGGAGCCTGCCCGGAGCACCGGCTACCGGTACGGTGCTCCGGAGGGCCCGCCCACCCAAGCTCCTTACCTGTCCTTTAAGCCTTTGGCGCTTCTGAGCATGCGCATGGCACGTATGGTGCCTGCGCGACGCTCCGCCGAGCAGCTGGAGCGTTGCGGAGGCTTGGGCAAGCGTCACCATGTGGGTGATACCATACCGGTTGGAACGAGATCCGGAAGCCACCACTGAGCATATATTGTACATGTAGGAGAATCTTATTACAATACAAACATTGTAAAAAAGAAAAAAGATATTTTCCTGGCATGTACAATTCTATGCTTACTATAAATACGATATACCAAGTTTTGTGAGTCTCCATGGCATTCACAAAATAGTTTCACTGACAGTTTAAAAAAGTACAGGTGAAAATCAAGGCAATCTATATCAGCAGAACGAGTAGTTTCTCTCTCTGTGTGTGTAAAATATGAAAGTAATAAAGAGATGTTAAAGGTTAGCAGATAGGCAGCACTGCCAATTGATAATGTAAAAATATTTAATTGAATATTTTAAAAACAACTAAAACTTAACAATTATTTTATAAGGAGATAGCTTAAATAACATGAAAAACATGTTGAAAATCTCAGCATTGATCATCTCAAAATCAGTAAAAAGAGTTTAAAAGCATTTCCAAGCAATGTTTGTTCTTTTGAGTTTAATTATTTTCTCTTTGAGAATGGTGCTAATGAAACTGAATATCTTTCATGGTTTCGAAGAGTAGTTTGAATAGTCTGTAAACAAGACTAAAGGTAGACAAGTGAGCTGACTGAGCCAAGGGGTTGCTAGGTGATATAGAATGAAAACCTACCAACTTGAGAAGGGTAATTTTGCTTTCATTCTGCTTTCTCACAGCTTCTCCCAAATTTCAGCCGTTACCTTTCAGAGGACTATGACAATATTTTATTTGCTCTTTATTTGAGAAATGTAAATTAAAATTGGAAAAGAAAGGACTAATTGAAAAACTAGTAGAAATCTAACACCAATAATTTTTGTTAAAAAGGAAAATACGTTGTCCTGGTATATTTGTAAGAAGAAATGTTCACTATTTTTCCTTTCTCTCTACTCCAAAAACTTGTGATTTTTTTTTTCAAGTATCTGATCAGAGATTGTCCAGTAAGAGCACTTTATTAGATCATCAGTCCAAGGATTTCAAAAGCACTGAAAGCAATGGGCTCAAATGCAGTACATCAGTTTTAGCAGACCACAGACTAATAGTAAACTGTAGACACTGCTGAGAACTTTCCATGCACTAAACTCTTGAAAAAGCACCATCTTCAGCTTAAATGCAGCTGCCTCTTTCAATGCTGCAAATGGGTAAATTTGACAAAAAAGCCACCATTAAGACTACATGAAAGGCTCAAGACAACATCCTTTCAATGCTTTATACTTCAGTAATCAGATGTACTTACTCACCCCCTCCCCCAAACCCGATCAAGAACTATTTCTGAATGGTAGGAAATAATTCCACTTTGTACATCTTTTAGTTAATCAAGACTTTCTATTCAGCAATTTGACCTTTTGTTCAAAACAGGATTATCAGTTTTTCGCCAGTTACCAAGGGCGACTCGCATGGTGAACATAATTGCAATAATTTGCAAAACACCATGGCAACCCACATTACAACTAGGTAAATACTGGTCTTTTGTGCTACATTGTTATTTTCAGAGATGCTGAAGTCAAAGAACAAATGACAAATGAACACAAAATTTATATTTGCTTTGTCTCAAAAGAGAAGAAAATTGATAACAAGAATTGAGGGGAAACCAACTACAGCTGTAATTTCTAACTTGATTAATTAGGATGGTAACAGTTCTTAACAGTATATTCAACAAACAGCCCTGACTTAGTCTCTCCACCCACTTCTCTCCCTCACTATGCTCTACCACTATCCCCCACTCCAGACATTTTTTTCTTCTGCTAGGAGAACCAACCAACCCCATTTGCTCTTTTCTTCATCTTAATAGAATCCTTAATTACACAATATTGTCCTCCAGCTCTTCACTAAAAACTGAGTGCAGGAGAATACATGTGCCAAAACAGCCAGGGTAGCTATAGCAGTCTTGTCTACTTTTTTGGACACAACAGGCCTAATGACGAGGTGGCATTTTTCTGGTATTAGCAGCTGTTCTGCTGCAGACAATTAAACATAAACTACTCAACATTTCAGAAAGCTGCTTCTTGTACTGGTTAGGTAAGTGTGCACACTAAAAAGAATTTAAAATTTAAATGCCAAAACACAGGAAACATCTATATACCCTGAAATTGCCATTTTTTACCCAAAACACTGTGTACTGTGTACAGTATATCAGTGCTAGAAAATAACTAGATATAACACATTTGGTTAATATTGGCATACCCTTTGATTTGGTAAAGAAGAACAAAAAGATAACTCTGTTTAGATAATTATTTCTGTAACTTAATGCAATATATTATAATAACCTAATGTGACAAATTAGAGAAACAAATAAAAGGCCAAGCTGAATTCATTTAGCCATTTATTTTTATGGGACAAATTGGCTACTCGGGATGCATAGGTCAAGCCCTTGATATAAACAGGTAATTAACATACCAGTGTTAAGAATAAAAGAACATAGAAAATGATTTACTTTGTAATTAAAACTAGGTACAATTAGGATTTTCCTCATTGGAAATATTTTTTCTTGCTTTCTGTTTCCTTACCTGTCCTAACTTACTTATTCACACTCAACATCCATTCCAGTCTTCCATGTTTTGGAAATTCTCAGAATTAAAAAATAAATAAAAAACACCACACAAAACATAGCACTTTTCCTTTCACCAATCCTGTACTTATGAAGCTCAATATTTAGGCTAAATAAGCTCATAAGATCAAATGAAAAGAGTAAAAAAAAGAAGTATTGTTCATAACCTTTCCCCAGCTAACAATCATAGTAGTGTGGGAGTTGGTGTCTAGAAGCTACTTTTTGCAGCAAGAGATATTCCATAACAATGAAGTGTACAATTCTATCACCTTGGGCTATTTTTACAGAAGTTGGGAAAACTATTACTTATTTATCATGTTTTCCCAAAAATAAGACCCAATAAGAAATAAGCCCTAGCATGATTTTTCAGGATGCTCGTAATATAACCTACCCCCCAAATAAGTCTCAGTTAAGATTGTTAGACAGATGGACATATTTAGTACCATATTTCCCCGAAAATAAGACTTAACTGGAAAATAAGTCCTAATGTATCTTTTGGAGCAAAAATTAATATAAGATCCTGTCTTATTTTCAGGAAAACACAGAAATGCTATAATTATTGTACAAAGAATGGTGTTCTCATTGATAGAGAAATTTTCTCCCCAATCCCTCAAAATATGGATTCTAAAGATCTCTCAGATAAATATGCCATTTTAATGTATATATATAGGAGCAAAATATAAAGTTCAAGATTCTGAGGCTTTTGTACAGTTTTCATTTTAAAAAATCCTGCACACACACATAAACATTCAAAGTGTTGAAGCAGTGTGTGTTTTGGAAGCCTTAATAGGGCTTCTTCAGGAGCTTTTCCTAATCATCTACACATGTGCATGCATGCATGCATAGACATTTGTACTGGACACATAAGTAAAGAGGAAAAGTTGTACATACATTCCGTATTTGTTTGTGTGTGTGTGTGTGTGTGTGTGTGTGTGTGTAGTCTTTGTTTAGGACCAGGAGCTCTGTTGTTAAAGTGGTCACTAAGTGAGAAATGACATCACTTGATTTCATTTTTTTTTCATTTTGTCTACTCCTCCCTTTGGAATGCTCATTCTGACACTGGGATAGCCAGTTCAAAACTGTCAATGTGAATCTATTTCACACTTCCTGATTTTATTTGCCTCCTAATCCCTTTCCCACCTTTTGGAATGCTCACTCAAGCAATGAAATAATAGTAAGAAGAGAATTAATGTTTGTACTTATATTCAATAGAATGGAAGGGAAATCCAGGTACACAGTGGGGAATGCACATTGAAACTAATGTAGTGGCAGCATTGGCTGCTGGCACCACTGTATTACTTTCAATGGGTATTCACCATTGTGTGTCTGCTTACTCTCTTGTAATCCCTTTCCCATATTTTTGCTGTGCAAAGGGGAAATAAAAGGAAACAGCAGGTGAGGAATAGGACATGTATTGACTCTAATGGAGATCACGTTACTAAGTGGATGCTGTGAAGATTGTAAATATAGGCATTGGTTGTAAAAATACTTTTCAGCACCATCATAAGTTAAGAGGATTGCTGAACAAGGCAGTAAAATATCTGGGAAGACTCCCAAAACAGCTACCAGAATCTTCTAGAAAACCAGCTGTGAAGAGAGTCACTTTGTGAAGAGTGCCTTATACAACTCTTAATATCTATATTCCTCTCTTATGTGCAATTAAACATGTTTTCTATCACATGTGCATAGAACTCTATGTCAGCAAAATACAATTGTCTTCTCAGAAGAGATATTTGTGCATGACAGAAACTACATACATTTGGGTTTTAACAGTAACAATCACAGTACTCCAGAATTTTTACAGGAGTGACCACACCACCTTTAGAATTCTTATTTCTTCTTTAAAACAGTGTCATTAGATCTTAAACAGTAACTCCTTTCTTTCCAACATACAAAAAAGACAGTGTTGAGCCGAGCCATTAGCAAATTTAAATGGACTAGAACTGGATACTTTCAACCAGAGGATCACTGTTTATTTCTCAAGACATGAAAAACAAAGAAAGAAAAGTGTGGGTTTTATAATTAGGCAAGGACATTACTTGGTTACACCACAATCAATGAATGAATAATATCAATTAAACTTCATGAATACCCTTTAATAAGAGAATTACCCAAGTTTACATTCCAACTACTCTTCAGAAGAGGTTGATGAATTTTATGATGTAATTCAATTTGGAAATGACATAATATGCAAGCAAGATGTGCTCCTTGTGAGTAGAATGCCATACTGGAAATATTAAGAAGGAGAATGTAATTGGATTATATGTTTAGGAAGCTAAAATAAAGCATGGGAATGACTTATCAATTTCTGCTACCTCAATGATTTCTTTACAGGTAACACCACCTTCAGACAATCAAAGGACCATCTTTATATGTGAACATCATCAAATGGAGAACATAGAAATCAAATTGATTATATATTGCTTAATTTAGTTATATCATCAAATTATTCACATGCATTTTCCAATTTAAGTTAAAGAAGAATAAAGCTAACCAACTTCCACAAAATTATTCATTTTTCACATTTCTGAACTGGCCATCTCCCTCAAAGAGAAACTCTTAAACTGGAGCATACCGAGAGCCGTGGTGGTGCAGTCGTTAGATTGCAGTACTGCAGGCTAACTCACTGCTAACTCCAGGAGTTCAATTCTGAGCGGCTCAAGGTTGATTCAGCCTTCCATTCTTCCAAGGTCAGTAAAATGAGGAACCAGACTGTTGGGGGCAATATGCTGACTCTGTAAACCACTTAAAGAGGAGTGTAAAGCACTATCAAGCATTATATAAATCTAAGTGGTATTGCTATTGCTATACACCCAACATATTAAAGAGGGATCACTGTAAAGTCTGGAACCTCATTGATAGAAAACCAGAGAAATGTGAAATGAACTTAACAAAGATTTTAAGAATGAATGTAAAAATGAACAAATAGTAACCAATTTGAAGAACAGCAAACAAAACTAGAAAGAATATACTGAGATACTGGATAGTAAATATACCAGTTTCCCAGATCCCTTAGAAGACATTACCTTTTTACAATAACTTCTAGCACTAAATGATAAAGTTAGATCAGGACTCCCGTCTATTCCAGGCCAAAAGACTACAGGAAGTGACAAAATATTGGCAGAAATTTGGTAAGCAACAGGAAGAATCAGTAAAGTTCCTAATCAAGCTATATCACAAATATGGAGAATAATGGTTCCAAATATGGAAAGATTTGAAGAGGTCAATCCCAGCACTTCCAAAGACTATTTGACCCTCTTGAAAAGAGGCTCCTTGGAATACCATAGGAAACAAATGGATCATAGAACAAAGGAAGCCAGAATTCTCACTCAAGGCATATTAAGACAAGACTCAAAGTATTCTATTCTGAACATATTATGCAAAGATCTCTGGAGAAGGCTCCAATGTTGGAAAATGTGAAAGAGGATGACCAGCAGCAAGGTGGATAAACTCACTTACGGTGGTAAACGAATCTAATCCACCATACAATATAATTTATTCAATAAAAATGTGCACTGGGAAAGCAGTATGGTTGTATTATGTATGATCTCTTGCCTTAACTATTTTTAGAGAAATTTATTCAAGTACGAAGTGATGGTTGACTGGCATTCCGAGCCCCATTAGAGGCAAAAAAAAAAAGAAAATCATGAAGAAAATGTTGCATGCTACCGTGTTTTCCCGAAAATAAGACAGGGTCTTATTTTCTTTTTACACACAAAATATGGCTTGGGCCTTATTATGAGGGGAGGGTTTATTGTTTTGGGGTTGCCGGGCAGCTGGTCTCTTGCGAGCAGGCTCCCAAAGAACCGGGCATAGCCTCATGGGCGAATGGCTGTGTTGCGCTGTCGCAGCAGCGCAACACAACAGCCATGAAGCAACCACGCTCATGAGCAGCCACCCAGCAAACCCCCTTTCCAGTTGGGCACAGCGCCATTCACTGATCTAAGGGTATCGCCAAGCTGCGTGAGCGCCTGTTTGCCATCACCCGGGTCCCGCGGCTTGGCGCCTTCGAAATGCCAGTAAATGGCACTCTGCAGGGCTGGAGAAGGTTTGCACAAGCGGTTGTTCCGCTCCCGCTCGCGTGCCTCCCAGCCTCCCAGTGCCCTGGCCCAACTCTCCCTGCAGAGCCAGGGCACCTCTGCTGCCACCGCCGCCATCCCAGTATTGCTTTTTCGGCAGCTTCCAAATTGAACCTTCTGGCAGTGGCCGCTCTGGGCGTACATTCTATAGTTGTACACTCTGCCGACAGCCAGCCCACAACCATAGAGCATACACCCACAGCGGCCATTGCCGAAACACTCAGTTTGGAAGCTGCCAAAAAAGCCATACTGGGATGGCGGTGGTGGCAGCGGAGGTGCCCTGGCTCTGCAGGGAGAGCTGGGACAGGGCATCGTGAGGCTGGGAGGCACGCGAGTGGGAACGGAACAACCGCTTGCACAAACCTTCTCCAGCTGTGCAGAGCGCCATTCACTGGCATTTCGAAGGCGCCAAGCCGTGAGAGCCGGGCAGTGGTGAACAGGCCTTCACACGGCTTGGCGATACCCCTAGGTCAGTGAATGGTGCTCTGCACAGCTGGAAAGGGGGTTTGCTGGGTGGCTGCTGTGCCCAGCTCTTTGGGAGCCTGCTTGCAAGGGAGCAGCCCTCCGGCAACTCCTTCCGCTCACCAACCTAGCGGTATCCCGAAGGCACCAAGCAACGCAATCACCTTTGCCCCCCCAGTTCCCGCGGCTTGGCACCTTTGGGATACCGCTAAGTTGGTGAGCGGTGCTCTCCCTGGTCGGAGGTGGGGGGTTGTCCAGGGGGCTTATTTGCGGGAGAGGGCTTATATTTTTGCCCACCAGAAAAATGTGGCATGGCCTTATTATCAGGACATGTCATATTTTCAGGGAAATACGGTAGTTACATGCAAACTCTAAGATATAGATGGTAGGTAAAACACAACCACTGATATAATTTACTAACATTAAATCCAGTCCTTATTTAGTTTGGAAGTCATTCACATACCAGATAATGGTAGACGCTCCTGATTGCAAATTTCATTGCAATGAGATATAAATAAAATGCAATGAGAAAACATTAACTTTAAAAATAAAGGTGTAAAACAATGTAAGTAGAATGCCCAGTTTTCACACTAAACACTTAAGTATTAGAACTCATAATTTCTTTACAAAATCAATTCATTGCCTAATATAAAAACACTAGATATAAATTTTGTAAAAAAATATGAATATCATTAATAAAAGTGATCTTCTAATAAATTAAAATTCACCAAGTTATAATTCATTACTATTCTCCATACTTGAGATACACATTTTAAAAAAAATATAAGTTATTTCAAACTTCGGTTTACTTCAAAAAGTCATTCCAAGCAAAAAAAATTACAAGCAGCAAAATCTTAATATATTGTTTGGTAAAGTTCAACTCAGTCTTTGAAAAACACATTTATCTATCTAGTAAAGCTTGTGATAATGCGATGTAAGAGTTTGGCAAATTCAACTCTAATGGAGCATAAAAGTGCTTTTCCTTGCAAGTGAGATCATTTTTAAAAATTCAAAGCATGATCACTTTTTCTTTTTGCAGGAACAATCTGATACAAGCAGCAAAGCTTAAATAAGCTAGAAACATTTCAAATGATCCATAAAGGATTAATAAGCACCACAGGAAGTCCTATAGGCTCAGCTTATACATTTTTTCCCATCCTTTCTCCTGTGATGCACATGACATGAAATGCTAAGTAGAATTCAAGTTTCAAAGTCACTGAATGTTAAAGTCCAAATGCTTTAACCTTGCAGTGGAGCAGGGTCATCACCTTGCACTACACAAACAATAAGATACTGGTATTGTTCGCATACCAATATTCAAACATTCTGATTTCCGGGGGGGGGGGGGATCTGGATATAGAGAAATGATTAACAAAGGGAGGGGGAGGGAGGAAGGAAGGAAGGAAATTTTTGTAGTAAAAGCAAAATAAACTACACTAATATAAAAGGACAAAAATGACAGCTGTTATTTAGGCAGAGATAATCTATGCTGAAATACAAAACACAAAGATACAATTTATTTCAATACAATTTTCTTGTCTTCCCACTGATTCTTTGACTATCACAAAAACAGGATTCTAGACATATTTTAATAGAATCTTCAATCAATATGAATAAAACAAATCAAAAGACATATGTGAAAACACATTATAGGAATACTATTTGTTTGCAAAATATATTGTATGCACACTGATATATTTCACAAGGAAAAGAAATACCAGATATTCCATTCAAATTATAGTTAAAATATTAAAACATCTAAGTAAGAAAAGGCAAGGTCAAATTGCATTAATCCACTGTAGTGTATGTAGTTATATATATAGTTACTTAGGTTTGCTCAGAGTCACATTCCAACTGGGCAAGTCCAATTTGAGGTGCCTAAGGCAAGGTTCTGTAGGGTTCAGGGGTGTCAAACTAGATTTCTTTGAGGGCCAGATCAGCATTGTAGTTCTCCTCCACGGGCTGGGCTGGGCTGGGAATGAATGCCTCCTGCAGCACCCTGCTGGCCAAAATGGAGCACAAGGGATCTGCCCCCCCTTGCAGCACTCGGCCATGGCCTCCTGCAGTATACTGCCGGCCATTTTCAGCCCGTTTTTTGGTCAGCAGAGTGGAGGGTGAAAACGAGGCACGGATGGGTGGGTGCACATGGCCTCTTTTAGTTGCCAGAAGCACTGAGGGCCAGTCGTTTGATATTTCCAGGCCAGTCCTACAGACTAGATTTAAGCACCCTCCTGGATATTCAGGGCCACCTGGGGAGTGATCTTGGCTGGGTCCATTTTTTTTTTTTTGAGGGAGTGAGTAGTCCCCTTAAGCTTTGAAGAAGGTTGTGGTGTACACTGTCCTCGAGAACACATTATTGGGCTCAATTGGCATCCAGTCTCTAATTTTTTTTTCTGGGAAAGATTATAAAGAAGGTTCTTTATAATCCTTCAGCTCCAAAGAATCCTGGAGGAAAGAGATTCCTTGGCACTTTCAGCTGGATTTAATTAAGGCATGGGGTGGGGTGGGGGAGATCAAACTTGCTGAACCACGTGACATTTTTCCCATTCAGAGCTGGGGTGGGCGTGGCCTGCATGTGACGAATCCAGCCCATAGGTCACCAGTTTGACAACCCTGCATTAAGAAGACACTGTTGGTGGCACTTGCTGATCACCTGTGGTAAATCCAGAAGCTTTAATCTCTCAGCTGCTCTTTTATATTACTGATCTTGTTATCCTTTTAGACTAGTATTGGGGAATGAGGTTGTGCAGTACATTTTGTGGTAGTACTTCTTTCTCTGTGGCCAGTTTCATATGATGCAATGAGGGGAGGAGATCATATTCTCATCCATTCCCTAACAAAGTGCCCATAGGGCTCAATGCTCTTTTCTTTTTAATATGTACATGAAATTGCTGCCAATCGGTGAGGCTATTGGTTTGAGATCAAATATCAATGTGCTGATGATACGCAATTGTATGTCTCGATGATAAACCTACCAAGCAAGTTGTCAAAATCCTGGTCCAAGTTGTGCACAATCTGGAAGTCAACTCAAAGAATAAGTGGCAGCTGTGGCCAAGAGGTGTTAGAGTTATGTCTGTTCGTGGACCAGGAGGTCCTACAGATTGCAATTCACATTCTAGTCACCTCATGATTGGATTACCATGTGTTCCACATGGGACTACCCTTGAATAAATTGCAGCTCGCCAATATGTAGCAGCAGAGGAAAGATGGGTGTGTGGTGTTTTGTTCTTATGCCTTATTGCTCTATGAGCTGACCTGGTTACCAGTTGATATCCAGACACAATTTAAGATGCTGGTAATCACCTATAAAAACCCCCATAGTTGTTCATTGATCTGGCAGACTGGGTATGCTCTAAATCCTGTAAATTAACCAACATCATATCAATAAAGAAGAATATTTGTAGCTTAGGGCTGAAAAGGGGTCCTAAGTACTCTCTGGGTTTGGTTGTAATCGTGCAGAAAACATCATCGCCTTACTATAGCCAGGAAGTGTGCCTTCTCCACTGAACTTGCTGCGAGGAATAACATTTCTCCAGGGATCCACGTAAGCTCTCATCATACTGGCATTCAGAAAACCATTAAAGCTTGGTTGTTCTCCCAGACTTTAGGATAAGGTACAGTGGATATAAGAAGTCTAAACAATCCACACTTTTTGTTTACAGTTTTAAAATTAGCATTTCAATCAGCTATCATTTTTTCTAATATATTACTTCCTTCTTTTTTAACTGTAAGCCACCCAGAGACACTATGGAATCAGATGGCTCTGAAATAAAATTGAATAAATATGAAGCTTCTTTAAGGAAATATGATCTCAACAGTTCTAAAGAAAGTTCACAGAAATAGCATAGACAGTAATACTGAAAATAAAAGTAGTAGTTCCAGAAAGCAACCCCGCTTTTTAAAGAAAAATTACTTGAGTATACAGTTTTTGAAAGTAAAATCTTTTTCAGGCTGAGTTTAACTGATGACTACTTGAACATATTCATAAACATACTGTATTTTTCAGAGTATAAGACGCACATTTTTCCCTCAAAAAAGAGGGTGAAAATTTGGATGCGTCTTATACACTGAATATAGCATTTTTGGCCTACCGAAACCCCGCCCCCTTTGCAAAGTGCTCATGAGGGCTGGGGGGGCGGCCAAAACAAGCAGAAAATAGACCGCATTTGCTTGTTTTTGCCCACCCCCAGGTCCCAGGAGCACTCTAAGAGCCTCCCAAAGCTCTGCGTGCCGCCCTTTTTTTTGCAAAAACAATCTGTTTTTTGCTCAGTTTTGCTCCCCCCTATCCCCCAGGAGCACTCTACAAGCCTCCTAAAGCTCTGCATCCCTCCCCTTTTTTGCAAAAAAGGAGGCGTGCAGAGGGTTTGGGAGGGCTGCAGAGTGCAAAAACTTTTTTTTAAAAATTACCTCTTCAAAATCATGGTGCATCTTATAGTCTGAAAAATACGGTATTCATTACTCCGAAGCTCTCATGAAAACCAGAGACACATCTGTATGAGATGCTGCCAGAGTAAAAGAGTTTCAGGTCAGGGTGTCACGTAAACCAGCAAATTGAAATGGCAAGCCCTTCAGGAAGCAAAAGATTAACACTCCCACTTATCCCGAGCCCCCCAAAAGTTAGGAAAGAAGAGTGCCTAGGAGATGCTGGGAGTAGTCCTTAGAATTAACACAGAGGAATTCAAGAGAAAGCAGGAGGAGCCTCTCCAACATCTGTGGGGAGGTGGAACCAACTCCCTTGTGAGAGATTGGGAATATAATGGAGGGAGAACAGACATAAACAATTGTTACAAAGCAAGTCTTTTGACAGTTTATCTTTAAAATGACAATTCAGCTCAGGTGGGAAGCATTCCAAACTACTCAGAGACTTCATTTTAAAGGACTCACTATAAGTGAGGGTTGGAAATCCATTTTACAGTTTCCAAAACTTTGTATTCCAAGGCTAGCATTGAGAATACCTTATGATATCTATGCTTCCTTGGCCTTGTTCAGCTTTGAGGGGCCTGATACAATCAACTAAAAGAAAAGTATTACTGTGTCAGGAAAATCTCCTCCAAGGACAAAAAATAGATGCCTACTTCAGAAACAACTAGTTGGGTCTAGGAGGTTTTGTAAGTATACTTTAAGCTTAGGCAAGACAATTTTTTACTGGACTGGATACAGTGACGTGCAGTCAGGGGAGGGGGGGGGAGGGCCTCACCACTGTCATAATGAAAAAGAAATTTAAAAGGAAAAAGGCTGAGGTGGTTGCTGCCAGAGTCACAGTGGATGACTCTGCTTAGTGCCTAACTGCAGGAGGAGGCGAGAGAACCACGTGCCTCCTTTACTCTATCTTTATGATTACTTGAGCAGAGTTAAGCAAGGGTTAAAAGGTGAAAAATTCCTTATGCAAAGGAGGCACATAGTTCTCTCACCTCCTCCTGCAGCGGGCACTTTTTTAAGAGGCTTTTTTTAAACAGTTAAGCAGAGTCATCCATTGGAGACTCTGGCAGCAGCTAACCCAGCCTGACCTTGCCTTTTTCTTTTTACATTTTTTACATTTTCATCATGGCAGACAAGAGAAGAGTTGAAATCCTCTGTGACACAGCTGGAAAAGGTATGTGGATCCTGGGTCAGAGGGAGGGGGAAGGAATTCAAAATTATTGTAATTTGTAAGTAATTGTAATTTGTATTATTATAAGTAATTTGTGTGTGTGTGTGTGTGTGTGTGTGTGTGTGTGTGTGTGTGTGTGTGTGTTTTACCCACCTCTGCTGGCACGCGGTCTGGCACTTTATTTTTTATTTTTTAAAGCCATGCCGCTGTGCCTTGCCATAGAGCGGGACCCGCCGGCTTCCGGCCATACAGCAGGTCCTGCTGTATGGCCGGCGAGGCGGTATGCACTTTAAAGTGCCAGCACGCCTTCCGGCCATACAGCAGGATTGGTCGGGGCTTCGGGGGCAGACAGGCGCGCCGGGACTTTAAAGTGCATGCCACCGCACTGGCCATACAGCGGGACGTGTTGGAGCTTTGGCTGGTGCTGGCAGACATAGGGCGGCTTTTGCTCACTTGCCTCACCGGCCGTGAACCTCACCCGCACGTCACTGACTGGATAGGACCAAGATGTGACTGAATGTCAAATCATGTGATTTGATAATGGAGAATAGCAAGGATTGTATGAAGATTCCATTGCAATATTTATATAATATTCAGTTTCCCAGATTGATAAAAAAAAAAAACCAAACTAAAAATGTCACTTTCCTAAGCATCTTGGAGTCTAAATGCACTCTAAATGGTTAAAACTTGGTTGTTGAATTCTTAGTATAAAGTGTCAGTAAAGCAGAGCATGAAGATAAAACTTTGCCACGTTTTTTGTTTGCATACAAAGTTGTGAAATATCCTTGTCTGGAATTTTCCCTTCAAATATGTGGCTAGGAAGGATATTCAGATATTCCAGGATATCTGGAATTGATTTCTAATCAGTATGAGGAAGAAAATCTTCCAGGCATCAATATTTGTCATTTTAGAAAAATGGCAGAACACACAGCCTCGATTCCTGTTACAGCAAAATCTGAGAAATGATTGAATAAAAGGCATGATATTATGCACATTGTCAGGGACACACACATTCAAACCAGGAAATCAGTATTGGTCTTCAGTCTGGATAGGCTAATTTGATCATTCATAATATACTTATAGATGAATGTAAATCAATGTGTTGAAGCAGCAGTCTAATAAATTTAAAATCTCTGAAAGAGAATGAGATGTAGGCAGAAGGCATAGATGGATCCACAAGAGGGCATAACCCTTGGAAGGAAATACATTTTATGTGGACATAAAAGGACGTTAAGAAAACTGAAAAATCTTATTCTGATGACCTGCTGAAGCACCTAGAATGAATCGGGAACACTTTCATGCCGGACTCAACTTACAGCTACTATCAGATGTCCTTGTAAGAAATGGCAAGACACCAGCCTTCCAAATTCATTCCTGGCTGCTTGCATTTAAAACGTAGTTGAAGATTGAGCCGGCAACTTTCAAAGACTGCTCATTACCTATGTAAATAGCATAGCCATCTTTTCAACCTAAGAACAAGACCAAAAACATCTGGAATTGGTATTCCAATTCTGCCAGTAATGGAGGAATGTTTCTACCTGGTCTGTCTGTGAAGCTGCTGTCTGAGGTCCTGAGCTCCAACCACATTCCCGAGCAATCGGGATGCACAAAGACTCAGGGAAGATGGAGAAAAGACAGGAGGAGAAGCCCTCTGAGTCACTGGAGGTGGGCAACCAGAAACAACTCTGGGAGCATTTGTGGGAGCATTTGCTTCCCCTCAGTCACTGCGGTGGCTGAGGCAGCGGTGGCAGAGGCCAGCTCCAGCAGGGCACCCAACCCTAGGAACAAGGGTCCTGACAGGTGACTCAGGAAGGTCTCCAATAAGATAACGGCATGGGATTCCTGGGACCCCAAGAGTTGGCGAGGAGCCTGATGCACCAGGAGCCATATCGAGCCGAGACAGCAAGCGGCCCAGTGTTCCAAGAGGCACAGATTGAATTGGCCCAAGCAGAACATATCACAGTTTTTGAGTGGAGGACTATGAGGCCTCTGGAACTCCTGCCACCCTTGAGAAGCCAATCTCTAGCCGGCCTCCCTGACAGATTTGGCCAGCTTAGCGTTGGCAGTGTGGCTTATCTCCCTCCAAGCAGCCAACCTGGCTGGATGCTAGCCCAACCAACTTTCACTTTCCCTGGCCAAGGGAACATGACACGCTAGAGTAGGGCTTCCTCTTTCCACTTGGTGCAAAGCAGATCATGATTAAGCCTTCCCCGCCGGGCCCTGTCTACTGAAATCACAGATCAGCCGAGAGCAGCTGCCAGTCAGCAGCCAAGGCCTTTGGGCCAGTCCAGCCTGGGAATAGAGAGGGCCCATAGGTCTGCCGAGGCCAGATATCCCCCCCTCACCATCCCCCACCAGCTGCCTCCTGTAGACCAGATCCTCCCTTCTACCCCGTCCAGGGTGGATTCAATGCCAATTGACACCAGGGACTGCCCCCCAGCCGGCTCCATCACTGCCGCCTCCACCTCCCCTTCTTCGATTCAGAGCCACCTTTTTTTGAAAGGTTTTTTTATTTTCATATAACTATCCACAAGTATACCATTACATCTTCATGAAGTTATGTATTTATCCAATATTATATCAATTTCTCTCACCATCTACCCATAACAACTCTTATTTGCTGTTCTGCTTTTCATAAACCATATTATATCCTGTTCCAGAACCGCTCTACCTTCTCTCCCTCTCTCCTCTTCCCTACCCTCTCCTTTCTCTTCTCCAGTTCCCCTTCCTCTCTCCTCTTCTTTCCACTCCTTCTCTCTCTCCTACTCTTTCCCTCACCTCTGCTTCTCTCTCTTCTATCCCCTCTCTTCCTTCCTTTCTTCTCTCCTCCTTCCTTCCACTCTCTCCATTTGGCTTACATGGTTTATTTCAGCATCTGAGCAAATTCAATTTAATATTGATGGTATTAATAGTCACATTCCAGTAATCATCTTTCTCATTAATATTTTTACATACATCCTCCTTTTAAATGTATACATATATAACAATTCCATTGTTATTCCTCCCCCTGCCCCAGGTGCATATTTTTTGGACAAAGTATAGGCCAGGTCCAAACATTATTTCACATAATTTTAAATCATATCTACATTTCCAACTATCACCCTAATAATCTTACATAGCTACACATCATTACACAACCATAATTCTCTAATCTCTTATTATAACATCAATTATTTGTCCTTGTTAGAAGCATTTTCGAGCTCCCCATCCATTTTTTTATTTTTTATTTTTTAACTTTTCCAATGTTTTCTTTCCTTAAACTTATCCTTAACTATAACCAAATAACCATTTCTCATTCATCTGTTGATACATATCAAATAACATCATGTTATTCATCTTCATTTGACCACAATTAATGTTATTGTACACTTCCATTAAATGTGCTAACATACAGCTTATTCCCCTTCTTCCTTCCTATCTCTATACCTGTTTCAATCCTTCCCTCTTAAACATTCCATACTACCAACATTCAAATGTATTATCTTACATTTAATCATCTTTTAGATGCAATCCTTCCACATTTCATGCTATTAGAAATGTACCCCTTCATATTTATTACAGTTCCATTTAAATGCTATATAAAATGACAAATAACATACACCTCACATTTATTTTCCACATTAAAAAATTCTGCTTAATTAATTGACTACAATTGTTCATGCTAATATCCTTACTTCTTTCTGGTCAGTCTTTTGTCCTAATCTCTAAGGTTCTTTTTCTTTTTCCTATTCATATATCCTTCCTTCCGGGTCTTTTTTATCACTTTTTGCTGTACCATTCAGATTGCCCTCCTCAAAATTGTCTTTTGTCTCTTCACATTATTTCCCCCTTTTCTTTTATTATTGTGCTTTTTTGTGTGGAATGTTCCCTTTCTTCTTTTTTCTCTGTGCCTGTCTGATCATTTCCATTCCCTTCTTTATTTCCCTCTCCTTCCTTTGTTGGGAAATGCTCCAACCTTTCTGTTTTTTCTGTGCTACTGTCATACCCAGTGAAATTATTTATCTGCTTTTTATTTTCCTTTCCTTCTATTACTCTTTTGCTTCCTTTGCTTTCATTTCCTCCTTCTTCAATATCTATTTCTTGCTTCTCCTTAATGTCTAGCTTGTTATCTCCTTTTAATTTTAATGTTTCATGGATTTTTGCGTTGTCAGCCTGGATTTTCGCGGAACTCACTGAGCCCGCTAATTCCAGTCTGTCTCAGTACGGCACTTCCGGTCATATGGCATTTCAGAGCCACTTTTGATGGTACCTCTGGAAAACTGGTGTATTTCCTGAACCAGATCTGGTCCACCTCAACTGCTACGGGGGTCAGTACCAGTCCAATCAGATTATTCTGGCTATTTCTGATAACATGGAGGGTGAAGCAGTTGAGTGGATAGCCCAGTTGCACAACGAGGGGGCTCCTGAGCTAGAAGATGCCAATAAGTTCCCATAGCTACTAAGGACATGGTTCAAGGACACACACCAGGGGCAAGAAGCCGAAATCAAAGACCTAAAGTAGAGAGGCAGGACCACAAAAGAGCTTGTGTGGGAATTCTGCAAAGTGGCAGGGAATTCCTTAGAGACTGGCTGGAACATCTCTTCATCCACCACTTCAAAGAGGCTCTGGACCAAGACTTTCGGCAAGCTTGCGCCTTCTGAGGAGTCCCCGGTCACATACATCAGTGGTACCAGATGGCAGTGGCCATGGACCTCAAGTTCCACCCACACCGAAAACCCACACCAGAGAAGAAACCTAAGCGAAGTCTGGGGTGCTGAAACAGCACGAAGCCACCTGACAAATCAAGACCGACCCCGACTGCAGCCATTAAAGGCTTCAGATGCAGCCAACAGGGTCACTGGGCATCAAAGTGCTTAGTGCCATCCCCCAGGTGTCAACTCCAGCTGGTCCTAAGGGGAAGAGGACCCTGCGCAAGCCAATGGACAAAAGAAAGGCTCACCCAGCAAGCCATCGAGGTTCCCCCACTCTGCCGAAGGAGAGGAAACTCTGGCTCCGAAGGCCACTCCAGGTATTGCCAGCAACAGCAGTGAGGCCAGCGAGGAGGACCTGATGGTAAGTGAAGCCATCCGTCCGTTTGCCATAAAATCCTGGATAGTGGTGCCCAGAATGGGAGCCCAAGAGAACATAGAGGTGATCATAGACACCAGGTGCACCAGATGTCTCATCAGCCTTCCCACTGTCCAGAACCTAGAAATAAGCACACCCCATACACTTTGAGAAAGTAGATGGAACATTAATAGGCAGAGCCCCTGCCACCCTAATCACTGAATTAGTGAGATTGGAGATGAGCCACCATTAGGAGCTCATATGCTTTGTAGTGGTGCCAAAAATGACACTCAGTCATCCTGGGCCTCGCTTAGCTGGACAAATGGGGATCCCGTCATCACGAGGGAGGATGCTACCAAAAGCTGATTGGAGTGGGGCCCCAGCCACCCCACTCCCAGGGCAAGGCTGTCGCCAAAGCCATCCAGCACCCCAGGATGGGGGAAGACAGTAGGTGCCACTGCTCATGTGCCATCGGGCTGCCCCCAATTACCCAAAGAGTATAGATACCTGGCAGACGCATTCAGTGAGCATAGATGTAACGCCCTACCCCCCCCCCCGATTGTGCGAGAGGCTAAATTGCCCAAACCGAAGATGCATTCCATGAACCCCAGGGAAAAGGAGGAGCTGAGAAAATACATTGACACCAACTTGGCGAGAGGGTTCATTCAGCCTGCCAAATCTAGGGTGGCCACCCCAGTGCTCTTTAAAGAGAAGAAAGATGGATCAATGAGGCTCTGCATGGATTTCTGTGGAATTAATGCAGTATGTGTGGAAAACACCTACCCCCTGATGAAAGACTTGCTAACCCCCTGCCGAGGGATAAGGTGTTCACGAAACTGGACTTAAGGGAAGCATACTACCGGGTACGAATCAAACCGGGAGATGAATGGAAGACTCCCTTCAACTGCCCGTTAGGCAGCTTCCAATTTAAAGTCATGCCATTCGGACTACAGGGAGCCCCTGCCATCTTCATGCAACTGATAACAAGGTGTTGCATGAGCACCTCTACACAGGAGTCTTAATCTATCTGGACGACATTCTCATATTGAGTGAGACCATGGAAGAACACACCAAACTAGTGTATCAGGTCTTGAAAAAACTCCTAGCAGCCAAGCTGTACACAAAGCTGTCAAAGTGCGAGCTTCGCAAAGCCTCCTTAGACTACTGAGGGTCAAATGAAGGAATTGAGATGGACCCAGGAAAAGTGAAAGCTGTACTGGATTGGGAGCCCCCAAGCACCCACAAGCAGCAGGGTTCCATGTAACACCCCCCAACGACAGAAGACTCTGAGGCTTGAATTTTATCAAAGTTCCATTTTATTAGCGATGTCATATTGGAACATCTGGGGAAACCCAAATCTGAGAGGTCTGGGTTTTCCCCACTCAAAAGAAAGTCAAAGATCTATCCCATGCACCTACAAATCTATCACATGGTCCAATCAATTCACCGTCCCAACTGGAGACAACCCCAGTGACTCCCATCCAGGTGCAGGTCGAATGCCCTTGATTCCCAGAGAAAGGAATGTTGTTATGGCTAATCCTCCACCACTCTTGCAATCCCCCGTCCCATTTTCCCAGGCGCTAAATGTGGCAGCCTGAAGCTCCAACAGAAAAGATGGCTTCCAGGGCTGACACAGCTCCAGATTTTCCTGGGGTTTGTCAACTTTACAGACAGTTCATTCTGGCCTTTGATGAAATTGCCTTGCCACTAACGAGCAAGGCACTAAATCCACTAAACCAAGGCCAAGCCAACCATTGGCATGGTCTCTGGACTGCCAGCAGGCATTCAAGAGGTTGAAGAGGCTTTTTGCAAAGGAGTCAATCCTCTAACACCCTGATCCTGAATGGCCCTTTGTCATCCAAACCGATGCCAGTGAAATGGCCGTGGCAGCAGTGCTCTTGTGGCAAAACCCCCAGGTATACATGTACGTGCGTATATGTGTCCATAAATGATACTAAGATGCTGGGCAGTGTGGGAGAAGGAAGCTTACGCTGTCCAGTGGGCTCTTCTCTCCTGGCAACACTTCCTAGATGAGAGCACAGTGCCATTTGAGTTTTGGACTGACCACAAGAACCTCGAGGCACTAAAGACTCCCCAGAAGCTTTCCCCCAAGCAAGTACTTCAAGCGATTCAACTTTGAGCTAAAAGTACATCTGGGGGTGGGGGGGAACCTGCTTGTGATGCCTTGTCCTGAAAACTGCAATTGAACAGTCATTGTGAGGTCATCCACACCATAATTCCTCCTCGAAGTCCATGGCCCAAGCCATCACAAGAGGCCAAGCCGGACAACCCGGGGAAGGGACAAGGTGACAAACGTCCTGAGGTCCAAGCTTCTGGCAGACCAGTGATTCATTGATAACCAAGATGCCTTGATCCTGAAGAATGGACTGGCCTGGAAGAGAGCCAAACTATATGTCCCCTCCAGCCTGAGACTTTAGATCCTACAGTGGAGCCATGACTCCAAGCTTGCCGGACATTCTGGATTCCTAAAGACCCTGTACTTGGCCAGGAGGCAATTTTGATGGCCCAGGATGAAAGCAGATGTGGAGGATTATATGAAGAGCTGTGCCACTGGTGCAGCCATAAAGAAGAGACCTGGTAAACCTCCCCACTGGCCTCCTCCAGCATGTGGCAGACCCAATCCTACCCTGGGAGGAAATTGCCATGGACTTTATAGTCGAGCTCCCAGAAAGTGATGGGAACACAGTCATTTGGACAGTGATTGACTTGTTCTCAAACAAGCCCACTTCACAGCCTGCTCAGGAATACTCTCAGCTAGAAAATTAGCTAGGATGTTCATAAAATAAATATACAAGCTACATGGGGTGCCCTGTAGGGTTATTTCTGATAGGGGAGTCCAATTCACGGCAAAGTTCTGGAGGGAGTTCCTGAGGGCCATAGCGTCCACGCAGGGGCTTAGTTCGGCTTTTATCTGAGTAGGAATGGGGTGTCCAAATGCGTGGATGCATGATACAGCACTATTTGATGTGCTACATAGACTACCAATAGTCTAACTGGGCAGACTTGCTGCCTTTTGCACAGCAGCACTGGCTTTCTAAGTCACCAGCGACAAGGAATTTGTTCCGCCTGAATTACCCCGGGACCCACCATCCTCCCTTTCCCTGAGCAAGTGGATGGAATCCCTGAAGCAGGGCTGGGAGAATACAAAGCTAGCCTTAATGAAAGCGGTGAAATCTTATCAGACACAAGCTGACAAGCCTCCCTTCCCACTCAGAGAGTATACGTGTCAACAAAGTATTTAAAGCTGAAGCTACCATGTAAAAAACTGGGTCCCAAGTTCATAGGGCCATTCCCGATAGTGAAAGTAATCAACTCAGTAACACTCCAGCTTAGACTCACACTGTTAGGGAAAGTACATCTGGTGTTTCACAGCAGCTTGTTAAAGCCGGCAGTTGCCTCCCAGCTGAGACAGATAGACCGGATCACTCCTAAGTCTATTGTGGTGCAAGGAGAGACCCATTTTGGTTTTTAAAAAATTGGATTGTTGTTTGCACCGAGGACACTTGCAATACTTAGTCCATTGGAAACCCCTTGTCTGAGGCTACCTGGGTCAAAAGACTTGTAAAGCAATTTCATGATAGACACCCCAGTAAGCCCAAGGAAAGTGAGGAGCCTGTCAGCCCTGCAGCCATTTTTCCCCTTGCACTTGCAGGGCTGCCACAGCGAAGGAAATTGAGTTGTGGGAATGGGAGGGGGAGGAAGAGATAACTGGGGGATTGTAGCCATAATAAAATTCTTTCTCCTGAGAACCAAGAGTTTTCCCACCAGATGCAAAGAGGTGGGACCTGAGACTGAGTGACCCCTGGACTATGACCTGATTGGACTATGTGATGGACTGCCTGGGCAGGGGAAGAAAAATTGTACTTTAAATTAGAGGGAAACCCAAGAAGAGTTCAGAGTTGGGTTTCCCCAGATGTACCAATATGACACAATATGACAATCTATTCTTTGACGAATGTGCCTGCCTTGGGATTTTGATTCTGTTGGGCTTGTTACTTGAAACACCTGCAGAATCAGGGGGAGCGGGGGGAATGCATAAAGAAAGCCCGGAGGCCACTGACACCTGAGAGCGTCTGCCCCTTCTGCTCCGTGTCACAAACCTTGCAAAGAAACATGGGAGCTGCGTGTTGTATGGGGTGGCAAATAGGTCCACAACTGGAAAGCCAAAACGATCCAAAATCAGTCAAAATAGGTGGGGTGAAAGCACCATTCTGCATGGTCCATCTCGGCTCAATTGAGCCAGTTGGCCTGAACATTTGCCACCCCCGAGATGTACTCTGTAGTCAGTAAAAGCAAATGTCTCTCCGCCTAGAGGCGCAGTCTTTTGGCCTCCAACATGAGTGTCTTGGACTTTGTCCCCCCTTGGCAATTCACGTGGGCTTTGGCGGCCACATTGTCCATCAGTACTAGGATGTGCCTGATGGCAATGGTGTCATGAAAGCTCTGGAAGGCCAGGTGGATGGCTCTGAGTTCCAACCAGTTTATGTTGTGAGTTCTGTCCACCTGGTCCCTGGGCCATCTGTGACTGCAGATACCCCCCTCCCCAGCCATATAGGCTGGCATCTGTCGTAACCATTACTCTGTTTATGACCCTGAACTGGCAGCCCTTGGTGATGGCCGTCGACCTCCACCAGCGGAGGGAGCAAAGGACATCTGCAGGTTGGAGATAGCCAACACCATTTTACCTAACAGTTGTGACAACATAGCTAGGGACACCCTGCGCTGTGTCAAGACACCTCCAACCAGCTGTCTAATACTTATCTGTCTGTCCTGTGACAGGAAAACCTGACTGGCAATGGTATCTATCCATGCCCCAGATGCAGAATCCGGTTGGTGGGTTCAAGATGGCTTTTGGCCCTGTTAATGGAAAACTGTGTGATTCCAAGGTTTACATCGTGACCTCTAAATCCTCACTCGCTCTGGACAAAGAGCCGGATTGTATCAGGATATCGAGGTAGCATTGGACATGCACAGGTAAAGCCCTCAAATGTGCTGCCAATGCTGCCACTACTTTAGTTAATGCCCGGGTGGCTGAGGAAAGCCGAATGGCAAGGCCCTGTACCGATAGTGACACCCTCTGTAACAGAACCTCAGAAATTGTCGATGTTTGGACAGAATAGGGATATGCAAATATATTTCCATCAGGTCTATGGACGTGAGGAAGTCACCCTCTCGCACGCCTATGAGTATGGACTGCAAGGAGTGCATCTTAAACCTCCTGTATGTAAATGATGGTTGAGGCATTTTAGATCTAAAATAACTCTTCACCCCACCCCACCCAGATCTTGGGAATAACAAATAGAATAGAGTAAACCCCCTGATGGATTTGGTCCACTGGAACTGGCTGGATGTCCCTGATGTCCCGAAGGTGTTGGATTGCTGATTATAGGAGGCTTTGCTCACCAGATTGCGGGACACCGGACAGCAAATAAAGAACCTCCGGGGGGGGGGGTGTATATAGGAATTATAGCGCTAGACCTGATCTAACAGTACGCCTAATCCAAAGGTCAGAGATGATTTCATCCCTTTGGTCAGCAAAGAAGGCCAAACGTTCATCGATGGGGATAGAGGTATCAGTTACTCTATGATTTACAGTAGTAGCTACCCCCTCCACCACGGAAGAGCCACTTGGATCGGGTACCCCTCTGATACTTGTATGACAGCTGTCGCTGGGCATAACCTCCTTGGAGCTTGAATCCTAAGGACCCATAATCAGGGGCACAAAAGGAAGTACTGTAATCATTCTGCTGTCCTCTAGTTTGAGGACCTCTTCTTGAGATCCCGGCATGGTTGTAGGCGTGTAGAGTGCCGCCACCGGAGCATCGATGGTTGGTACCTTCAACAGTTGTCCTAATTCACTTGCCACATTGTAAAATTGCCTATCTGCCCAGGAAGGCATCGGGCCGGGATGTTGGAGAAGCCCACTGCCTCTGCACCATATCTAAAAATAGTTTCGGTGCAGGAACAGTTTCTGCTTCAATAGTCTGTTCTGTAAAGAAAGAATCCACCAAAGTGCAGTGGCCTGAGTTCCAAAATTGGCTGAAGCTTTGGCCTTGGACAACAAAGTTTTAAAGTGTTCTGGCTGGAAGACCCTGGAAAATGTGTGTTTTTCTGGGGTAGTAGTACCCTCATCTTCCGAAAACTCAGTGTCCTTAATCTCACTCTCCTCTGACACTGGAGGCTCACTCTGCTGCAAACAAGCCGGGGACATACTGCTGATTGCAGGGGCTAGCCATTTCAGTCTATGGAGGAAACACAGGGGCCACAGCTGGAACCGGCTGGCAACTCTGTTGTAACCCAGCTACAATGCCCTGTGTAATGGCTGTTGCTATAATGTCCTGCATATTGGACAAAGTCACCATATTCATCTACGGTTCAGGCTGGAGCCCTGCGGCTATAGGCGTAAACGTTGCCTTCACAGGTCTCGTGCCCATGGCTCTAAATTGCTCCTCTGTCATGCCTGAGCCCTGTAGATCGGAAGTTTACTCCCATAGGCCTGAAATGTTTTTTTAAATTATTATTAAAAATAATTACACTCTTGGCTGTCAGCAGTTTGGGGAGGCGAGGAGCCTTGTGGGGCACCAAACTGTCCCCACATCGAGTTCGCAGTTGTGACTTGTTCTGTCCTGATCCACCCGTTTTGAATCAGCCGTGTTTAGTGAGCAGCGTTGAGCCTGCCACCCAGCCATGCCCATCTAGTCACGGCGACCCAGCTGTGACCACCCAGCTATGCCTGTCCAGCCATACCCACCTGGCCACTGTGAGTCCACAATCTTACATGCAACTGTCCCTTTGAGGGTAACCATAATGCTGATGTGGCCCTCAATGAAATTGAGTTTGACATCCCTGATATAATTGCTGAAACCGATTTTAAAAATGTGTCTGATCATAAATTGTACCTGTTGGATCAGAAAGATATCTGGATCATAATTACTTCCAAATTACATATCTACTATTTCAAGAAGAGTGTGATTCTATCCCAGAATTATGATCCATTCAACCACTACTTTTGTCTTGTCTAGCTAGCTGTTCTCCATATTAAATAGGTAGAATTTAAAATTAGAGGAAATCTCAGTTTATTACAAAAATACTAGAATGGAATCAGACTCCCTTTGAACAATCATTCAGGCTATAATCATTCTTTATATAGTCTTAATTTTCCTGGTAGAGCATCTACTTTTCCATCTGGTCCTAGAGATGTTATTGTTCTTGCCCCTGATTTTGTATTTGAATCTAAAATGAGCAGGATTCCTAGATGATACTTTGAAAAGTTTTCTACTTCACTCAAAAATATTTAATTAATGATGAATGGATAAATGATGAAGGCAAAGCAGGGAAAATAGACTGTTCTCTTCAAATAATTTACCATTCATGCTGTCCGATACAAGTCTGTAACAAAAAGCTACCCTAGTGCTATCCCAGTGCTATTTAGGAAGGACAAAACTGATGACCACATTAAATCATGGAAGGAAGTTCACAAGGTATCTAGTTCAGTTTTCTGCCAATGGAAGAAAATTATGTGACAGAATCCCTCAGAAGTGACTATCTAGCCTCTGCTTACAATCTATCAATGTCATACTATCAAGAAATTCTCTAATCTTTAATAATGTACTAATTGCTTTTTAGCTTTATACATTTTCACGTTTATCTATCTTACTTTTTTTAAACTGTTGGCCTTATGCTGTAATAAAAAAGTCATATTATTTAGCATGAGCTATATGGAGGAAGATTTCCAAAGCACCTTCAGCTTGCCCCAACACATTTTCTGTGGGGATAGAGTTAGAATGTCACTCTGTATCACAGCCATTTGCTGCCCAAAGCGCTCATTTCAACATACACAACTAAAGGAAGAAAATAGTTCTACTTTGTTCACAGTAAGGATTTTACTTTTTTTTAAAAACCCTATATAAAAAAAAAAAGAGATGGCTTGCCACAATATAACTATTATCTACGGTGGGAGTATCAACAGTCCTGAACAGCTTGCAGTCAGAGGAGAAAACATCCCTTTGATGACTAAATAGATGTCTGAACTCTGAGCAGCCTCACTTAAACAGATTTGGTGGGGTGAAAAAGACTTTTCCTTCTGGATTATATCATTCTGCTCTGGACCTTAATTGCAACTACCGGAATCTATCATCTCAACAACAACAAAAAAAATGCTATTATGACTATGAGATAAAAAAGAGGGAGAATATACCTTTTGCTTTTACTACTGGTGATTTATTATCAAAAACTATTAGATTTTCAACAAACAAATATGAATATTTCCCCAAAGGCATTATTAACAATTAATAATCATTACACTGGGTGCCTTGTTTACCTGACCTTCTGTAAATTCAGCTGCCTTGTAATTAGGACCATATTTTGCACATTTATATATTTGTATGCACAGATTTGACTCATTCATTCATCCATTAAAATTTGCTTGACAGACCTAGAAGAGTAATCAGGTACAATTTGTATTTACTGGATTATAGAAAATTGCCCAAACTGTTAAGTTCAAGGAAAACGCATTCTTGTCTCTCTCTTGTGACTGATGTAAAAGCAATTACACATCAGTGGATGCCCCAAGACACTCTGAAGGAGCAGCAAAGCTTTTACAATCTGGTGTCTTTAGCAATATTTTATTCTTTAAAATGGTGACTCGTTTTAAAGACTATCTGAAAAGAAAAACCAAAAAACAACCTAGCACATCTTGTCTAAGCAATGCATTACTCTGTAATTCAAATCGTAAAGTAATTTCCTAGAAAAGTTAAAATGTTGTATTTACTACTAAATTCCTCAAAAATGAAAAGATTAATTCCTTTATATGTCAGCTTCTCTTATGCAAGTGTTGGGGCTAGTAAAATATGACATATGAAGCATTTTTTTTCTGGAAAAGAGCAAGAATATTACCTTATTTTTCAGAGTATAAGACGCACCGGAGTAATAAGACGCACCAAGGTTTTGAAGAGGCAATTCTTTTAAAAAAGTAGATAGGTAGATAGAGGGATAGAGAGGGAGATAAAGAGAGAGAAATACAGTAGGTAGGTAGGGAGAGAGAGAGAGAGTAGTTAGGTAGGTAGATAAAGGGAGAGATAGAGAGTATAGGTAGGTAAGTAGAGGGCTAGAGAGTGAGAAATAGAAAGAGATAGAGAGAAATACAGTAGATAGGTAGGGAGAGAGAGAGAGAGAGTAGGTAGGTTCGTAGGTAGAGGGATAGAGAGAGAGAAATAGAGAGAAATACAGTAGATAGGTAGGGAGAGAGAGTAGTTAGGTAGGTAGGTAGATAAAGGGAAAGAGAGAGAGAAAGAGAAATAGAGTGAGAGAAATACAGTAGGTAGGTAGGGAGAGAGAGTGTGTGTAGGTAGGTAGAGGGATAGAGAGAGAGAGAGAAATAGAGAGAGAGAGAAATACAGTAGATAGGTAGGTGTTTCTGCTGGCACAGCAGTTGATCAATGTAATTCTCATCAATCAGTTAAAGAGCTTTCCAAAAAGAAAAAAAAGTTTTTGCACTCTGCAAACCTCCCCAAAACAGCCCGTTTTTCACAAAAATGGGCCTGTTTTTTCTTCAAAAAAACAAAAACCAAACAAACAAACAAAAAAAAAACGCATGAATTGCCTTGTGGGGAGCTTGCAGAATGCTCCTGGGGGGCAAAAATGAGCAAAACACGGCCCAATTTTCGTGAAAACGGACCCATTTTTTGTCAGAAAAATTGCATGCATAGCCTTATGGAGGTTTATAGAGTGCTGCTGGAGAGGGGGGGCAAAAACAGCCCATTTTTTGCTCATTTCTGCCCTCCCCAGCCCCCACGAGTTCTCTGAAAGCCTCCATAACAGTATGCACGGCCATTTTGGTGAAGGAGCGGGGCTTCAGGGGGCAAAAAATGCTGTATTCAGTGTATAAGATGCACCCAGATTTTCAGCCTCTTTTTTGAGGAAAAAAGATGCATCTTATACTCTGAAAAATATGGTATATATTAAATGAGAACGGTAATATTAAAATTGTCACAATTAGTATCATTACTATCTTTAAAGTAATAATTATAGTTTATTCAGATTAATTTCAGTACAAATGTGATATCAAATATTTTTACAACAAAAATTCAGTGGTTTTGAGGAAAGTGAGGGTCACTGGTATAATAATAGTCTACTGTACTCCAATTTGTGGCTAAAAGTGACATCATCAGATTGCCTATAAGTGTTCAGTGAGTACAGTTTCTTGAACAGGCAGCATCTTTCTTATGACTGCCATTTCTGAGAACCAACAACATGCTCTCTAAATTTCTGATTCTCTCACCATCATAAAACTGTTCCTTTCCTCTTCAGTCTTCATTTATGAAGTTATGAAAACATTTACTGATCATTCCAACTGGTAGGAATATTATATACTGCATCAATACCCCAAATAATTAATTTCCACAAAATTGTTAGGATAATGATTAATCAAGAAGTTTTAAACGAATTGTCTTTCAACTTTGGTTTGTATAATGGAAGGGGTCTTTCAAGGATGTAGATGAAGAATACAAGGTTTTTACCTACATGTTCCCTAGCAATCAGATAACATTCTGAAAAGTTCTAGAATGCTATGATTAGTGTCTAGGCACACATGCACACACACAAACATATGTTATTGTAATTATGAAAATATTGCACTTCAAATTTTCTCTTTTTCCTTAAATCTATGGTCTTTGTTATTTACTTCCAAGTCAAAAAATATATTAAGTTCTTAACTGACCAGATTGAGTTTAATTATTCTGATATTTTATTAATGAAAACAAAGATGCAATCTTTGCTCTAAAATTCACCACAGAATAGCTATAAACATTGCAGAAGTTAAATGAAATGTAATTTCATATAAAAGTTTAAGCATCTCTGGGTCAAATTGTTTTCAACGAATCCCTAAGTAAATAGAAGCTCTGCATGAGACAGTTAAACATCTTTTTGTAAATTTGCATCCATATATACTATTCATGTGCAGTTGTTTACAAATTCAAAATAAGAAAACAGTGAATATGGCAGGTGCAGAAGTTGGACATCCTTTCAGTCAGTACTTTGCAACATCTCCTCAGGCAGAAATAACAGCTTTCAAACATTTCCTGTAGTCAACTAAATGTCTTTCTATTTTTGCTTTAGGAATGTTTTTCCATCCTTTTTTGAAGAAGTCTACTAACTTAGAAGTATTCTTAAATGTCTTGACATGCAATGCATGCTTGAGATCTCTCCAAAGCTTTTCAGTAATATTAAAGTTTGCATATAAGTGCTGTATGGTTAGTTTGGAAGTATGTTTCAGGCTGCTCTGAATTTCTTCATTGAATATTGTACCTTAGCTCAAAAATAAAGAAAAATCTCTTTTAGAACAAGCTGGTCAGATTTACAAAACAGAAGCTCCTGGTCACTGCTAGTGAAAAGTGTAGTTGACACTGAAATAGCTATCCATCAGTCTACCATTCAGCTTATATAACAGTCTTCATGGGAGCATTAGCAGAAGAAAACATAAGTGGCAGGGCAGCTCGGGGGTAGTGGGGCTTCCCTCCGTGCAAGCAGGCAAGGCGGCAGGGCGCTGCCCGAACCGGTGCCTGGGAATCAAAGACCCTCTTACTCCAGCCTTGAGACGAGCACCGTTTCCTATATCCAATAAACCTCAACCTCCTACCCTGCCACCTGCCACACTTCGGGGAAGCCTGGCCGGGTGCTACGTATTGGGTCTTGTAGGGGGTGGGGAAGCACTGCACCCTTCCCCGCTTCCTGCCTGGCCTGCTGGTGAAGTGTCCCTCTTGTGCACCCAATGCATCTTGGGACTGTTGTGAACCACTAGGGTCAGGTGCACAAGGGAAACACACAGGATAATACCAAGACCCATGAGGGGGCTGAGAAGATGACCAACAGTGACCTGCTCTCTAACTGCAAGCCAAAACAGACAGTGGGACGGAGTTAGCACATCCGGTGGTCCGCATCACGTTCCTCCCTTTACCTCCGCTTGCTGTTTGGACAGCCAGCCCAGTGGTTACAGTGGGCTCCAGAGCTGCAGGGTGCACCAGCTGAGGGGCTGGCAGGCTGCATCTACAGCCAGAAACCATCCCCCACTATATAAAAGGGGCAGCAAGTGCATGGTGGCCAAATAGTTTCTGGCTGTTGCTGCCCCACCTCCTGCCTCGCTTCACCTCATCCTGTGGGAAAAGCATCCCGTACATCGCCCCACTCCCCAGAGACCCCTGGAGTCCCTCCCCAACCCTGCCGGGCCCCCACAGGCACCAGCCAGTGACATCAAGCAGGCCGTGCCCCCTGGCCACACCCAGTCGGTTGAAGCCGTGTTCTTTGCCTCAGCCATGCCCCTCGGCCCCCAGAGGACAACAATGATGATCCAGCCCTCAATGAAATTGAGCTTGACACCCCTGGTCTAAGATACCGAAAAAGAGAAGGCATCATATAGTTCCACATTTTATCTCTTTAATCAAGTCCTTTCCACCTCTTCATTTGAGTAAAACAAATGCCCACTAAAGTATTCTTTCAATTTTGGGAAAAAATAGAAATTGCATGTTGCCAAGATTGTATGGCAGAAAGTGTAAGCCAAAGACATGCAATTTCCTCATTCACTCTTTGGTGGTTCATACGTTGTGAAGCCTAGCACTGTGTTGCAGCAAAGGTTTTTCTGTGCCCTTCTGATACCTGCTTAATCATTATTTCAACACAGACATGGAAGAGATAGAAAAAACTTGAAAAGTGTGGAATTACTGACTTTAATAAGGCATTTGACAAAGCTGATCAGTCACCTTCTTGAGAAAACTTAACATGGAAAAGATTGTCTGACTACCAAACAGATACATAATGGACTGAACAATAATATCTAACAAGTGGTCCTTAATGGATCTAGTTCTGCATATTACTCAGTAATTCTGACCTGGTCAAATCTCTTCAACATATTTATAAATGACTCAGTGGGGGAGTGCAAGAGTGACAATTTCAAACTTCTAAGGTAGGAAACTGATAACATACCAGAAGATAAGGTTAAAGTTCAAAGGATCTTGATAGACTTGAACATTTGGGCCTTTTCCAACAAAATGCACCTTGATGGTGAAAAATATAGGCTTCTGTGACTTACTGTATTTTTCGGAGTATAAGACGCACCTTTCCCCCACAAAAAAGAGGGTGAAAATCTGAGTGAAGACTTATACACTGTATACAGCATTTTTGGCCTCCCAAAACCCCACCCCTTCACAAAAATGGAGGTGCAAATGGTTTGGGAGGCCTGCGAAGTGATCCTGGGGGCTGGGAAAGGAAAAATGAGTGAAAAATGGGCTGTTTTTTGCTTGTTTTTGCCCCACAGCTCTCAGGAGCACTCTACAAGCCTCCTAAAGGCTATGCATGCCCTTTTCTTGGCAAAAAATGAGTCTGTTTTCATGAAAAGGGCTGTTTTTTGCTCATTTTTGCCCCTCCAGCCCCCAGGAGCACTGTGCATGCCTCTCAAACACTCTGTATGCCCCGTTTTTCACAAAAAAAAATGAGGTGTGGTTTGGGAGGTCTGCAGAGTGCAAAAACCTTTTTTTTTTAAATTTAACTCTTCAAAATCTTGGTGTGTCTTATACTCCAGTGCATCTTATACTTCGAAAAATACGGTAGGTAGGAAAAAAGAGCCAATGTAAAATTCAGCCAAAACAACACAGATACATTGAGCTTATGGAAAGTTATATGCTGGTCAGATGCACTCAAATACTGTGTCACATTTTAGCCATTACAATATAAGGATGATACTGAGGAACTGGAAAAAGAACTGCAACAAAGTTGGTAAGGGCTTCAAGACTAAATCCAATTTCCCTAAATGCAGGAAAAGGGAATAATCATAATCAATGTGTTTAAAGATTTGTTTTATAATATAAATATAACTCTGATAATACCTACATGACAAAATATATATAAAATACATGCTAAAAACCCATGCAATACAAACTACATTGGTATCATAGTCAGTCTCAAATTAAAAATAATTTATATGCAACAAGAAATACTTTAACCAAATACATTTCTCTTTTTAAGGATTAATATTTTAATAAATAGTTGGAAATAAAAGATTATGCAACATTTTTATATTTCACTGTTAGGCACCAACTTTCAAACTAAGATTCTATGTTAGAAAACAACATACATGCTGGATAGAGATCACTCAGAGCAACATGCTTCAGAAGAAGCTCTCTAAACCACACATATTTCATTGAAAGCTCAGGGTAACACTTCAAAAATGAACTAGCTAAACAAACTCCAATAGCACTTGAGAGAGCTACACCTATTCTTTCCATTTTCAAAGCAGAACAGAATTAATTACCAGTTCTATAGATCTATTGTAAGTATAATAGACTAAAGAGCTATCACAGACACATTTATTGTAAAAGCACAATCCCAAGAGTGTCTAATAGAGGGCCAAAACGATTAACACAAATGCTTTGTCAGATCAAAGATAAAACCGGCACCACCCAATTGAGGGATGAATTAGAACAGTGGGTTATCTTTCAAATTAACCAGGGCAGTTAGTGAGGAAAATTTCATGAAAGTGTAATTCTTAGCCTTTGTGAATCCACACAGCAGGCATTCTGCCAGCTGACAAGATGATGAAATTTTCATGCTTAAAAAAGCCTTCTCTATTCCCCAATTTAGATTAGCTAGTATTTTTCTCCCTCTTTCTTTCTTTTTCTTTCCTTTCTTCTTCTTTCTGCTATGTTCTATTCTGAAGAAATTGTTTAAAACTTAGATCAAGCTTTAAAAAAATTACCACTATGACAAAAAATCTTTGAACGTCTGCCACTTTAAAACTACACGAATGGATGAAATCACTCACTAAATTTATTAAATATAAATTTAAACTAAGGAATGTATCATGGGGCATGGTGAAAAACAGTGATTCAAATGGAATGTGTTCAAATGGAATGTTCCCCAATCAAGCACAAATTACTGTAGGATTAGAAATATTATTTTTCAAAAAAGTTTAAAAAGGTAATATTATAGCATGATACACATTACCTTTTGAGGAAAAAAGTGAAAAATAGTCCAACAAAATTATCATATATAATCTGTTCTAACTACTTTTGTTTTGAGAGCTAAATGGAATTTCCTTGAAAAATAGATAAAAATCAGACGTCCTTGGTACTCTCTGATCTTGGTTGTTTTTTTGCAGATCTTTAATTACTTTCATTACCTAGTTTAGGTAACATCATAAGTGTTAATGATGCTGTGGCACTCGCATTGATTATTACCTAGTTTGGGTAATGAAACATCTGTAAGAAAGCAACTACATTCAGAGAGCACCAAGGACCCCTCATTTAAAACCCTGCACTACAAATATTTTCCTTTATTAGATAAAAATCATTATATCCTTTCCTAGATGTGTATGTTCTTTTATTATCTTTCTCGGTTTTAAAATTAAGTGAAATTCCATCAACTCTGGGAGACAGCTACAGGTTTTTAGCTGCCATCATTAAACCATATTATGATTTAGAAATTACTTTCTCGTTCTCCTTTCTCTGGAGTAAAATAACCCATTTGAATGTTGCAAAGCTATGGCACAGTACAGTCACTGGATGGATGGGATTACCTGTAAAGCTAATTGCTTATCAGCCCCAATTGGGACTATTAATTCTTTTGTTAAGTGTCATAGGTACTAAGTGAAAAATTATGTGACCACACCAGACTTACATCACTTATGTTAAGTGACTCATCAAAGTCATTAATCACATGATACAACTTGTGATTTTACTTCTTTGTTGACTCTGTTGTAGAAGTTGCTTATAAAGTGCAATTATTCCTGGGAGGGCACTGTGACACCCATAAATACAAAACTGTTTTTCCAACGGCCTACAGTCACTAAAGGAAGTTAATAAGCAAGGTCTACCTGTATTAAATAATTTAAAATTGTTTATAAACAGATTCATTTGATTCTGAAAAGTAACTGTAAAGTTCTGAAAATAACCCTTATTTTCCTGAGGTATTACTAATTTATGACTCCAAGCCTCTGTCAATCCCATAAGGTAGGCCAAATTTAAGAAACCAATGCCATATGGCTTTAAAACCACACCTATAATAACCAATGCTTACAAGCCTGCATATGCTTCTTGTCTCTCACTTTTGTCTTTATGTATATTAGAGAGGAGCCCATTTGAGGTGTCTCAAGTTAGTTTCTTGAAATGAATTTACGCCACAGTTGGTAACAGATCTCAGTGTCCTTCAAACCCTTTCCTTATGCTTGCTACAGTCTCCCTTACATCTGTATTCTACCTACACTTCCCAAATCCATCTCCCCTAATTTCCTTCTCCTTTTGAGAAATAAACTGCAGAAAAAACAATTACTGCCAACCTGCCTTCCATTGAGGACCTGTACACTGCACGAGTCAAAAAGAGGGCCGTGAAAATATTTACAGACTCCTTGCATCCTGGACAGAAATTGTTTCAATTCCTACCCTCAAAACAACGGTATATAGCACTGCACACCAAGACAACTAGACACAAAAACAGTTTTTTCCTGAATGCCAAACAAATAATTCCCTCACCAATGTCAAACCATTTGCTAAGGCTGCATTACTATTACTATTAGTCTTCTCATAGTTCCTATCACCCACTTCCTCCCACTATAACTGCAGAATTGTAACTCTGTTGCTTGTATCCTTACTATTTATATTGATATTGTTTCCTGATTGCTTATTTGTACCCTATGACTATCATTGCGCTGTACCTTATGATTCTTGACGAATATATCTTGTCTTTTTATGTACACTGAGAGCATATGCACCAAATTCCTTGTGTCCAATCACACTTGGCCAATGAAGAATTCTATTCTATTCTAAGTTGGAAGGAGGTATTAACACATAGTTGACTGCTAAGAATAAGGTTCCTGCCAATTAACATTCCATCTAATAGTTCTAAAAGGATCCAACCTTTGCTCTGTTCAGAGATGATTAAGTGTATCAGTATCTATTGAGAGTATGTTAATGACGTGGCTAAATTAACATATTCATGATGTCTCATTGTTGATGTTGATACAGAGAAAAAGAAAATCTGAAGTTGTAAAGACAGAATTACAGTACAGACATGGAGGGTAATGTGGAATGTGGAAAAGCTAAACCACAAAGATGAAATGAAACGACAAAAAATTGACATCTTAGATGTCAGCAAATGGAGATGAACTGGAATTTGACATTTTCAATCATAAGATCACACTGCTTATTATTCAGGACCAATAAAAAAGGAGGCATGTTTTTGGCTTTTATAGATTGGAAGGATATAGCAGAAACAATACTTGATACAATGCAAAAAGTGACCGAATAGTATCAATTGAAATTTAGTATGTGGATCATTCAAGTTTACGTACCAACTACCAATACAGAAGAGAAATTTGATGAGTTTTATCATCAAGTTCAATTTAAAATCAACAAATTATGCATGCAAAATGTGCTGCTTGTGACTGAAGACTGAAATGCCAAAGCTTGAAGTTTTAAAGAGGAAAACATAATTGGATTTTAAGGTTTAGAAAGCAAATGAAGCAAAAGAATGACTTGACAACTTCTGCCTTTCCAATATTTTCAGAATGTTTTAAGACTAACAGATTAACAGTCCCAACCCGCGCCCCCTGCCCAAGCAGGGAACCCTACACCATTTCTGACAAATGCAGTCTAATCTCTTCTTGAAAACCTCCAGTGATAAAGCTTCCACAACTTCCGAAGGCAAGCTGTTCCATTGGTTGATTGTTCTGTCAGAAAATTCCTCATTTATAGGTTGAATCTCTCCTTGTTCAATTTCCATCCATTACTCCTTGTCTTCAGGTGTCTTGGAAAATAGCTTGATCCCTCCCTCTCTGTGGCAGCCCCTCAAATATTGGAATGCTGCTATCATGTCTCCCCTGGTCCTTCTCTTCACTAGACTATCCATGTCCAGTTCCTATAACCTAATTAGGAACTCCAGTCCCCTAATCATCCTGGTTGCTCTTCTTTGTACTTTTTCTAGAGACTCAACATCTTTTTTATAGTGTGATGACCAAAACTGGATGGAGTACTCTAAGTGTGGTCTTACTAAGGTTTTATAGAGTGGCATTAGTATCTCACTTGATTTTGATTGTACCATCTGTTAATGCAACTTAAGTCTGCTGGCTAATAATTGGCTTCTCTGTGGCTGCTCCGGCCCTCTGGAACGATCTCCCCGTGGAGATTCGGACCCTCACCACCCTTCAGGCTTTCCGTAAAGCCGTTAAGACCTGGCTGTTCCAGCAGGCCTGGGGCTGCTGAGTTCCATCCCCACTCGAACTGGTGTGCTTGCTGAGACCTTTTAAATTGGTTCTGTATTGTTGTTTGTCTTTGTTTTCTTTCCTTTTGTATTGTTCCCCTCCCTTCCGGTTTTGTTAGCCGCCCTGAGTCCCTCGGGAATAGGGCGGCATACAAGTTGAATAAAACCTAAACCTAATATTTAAGTGGTTGTCCATTAAGACTCCAAGATCCATCTCACAGTTACTAATATTAAGCCTGATTTCACAGAGTATATATGTGCACTTTTGGTTTTACTTGCCTAAGTGTAAGACTTTACCTTTCTCTACATTGAATTTCATTTTCTTAGAGAGGGCCCAGTGTTCAAATATGTAAAGATCCAACTGGATCTTGAGCCTATCATCCAGGGTGTTAGCTATTCCTGACAGCTTAGTATCATCCACAAATTTGGTAAGTTCCAGTTCTATTCCCTCATCTAAGTCATTTGTGAAGACATTGAAGAATACTGGGCTTAAGATGGAACCTTGTGGTACCCCACTGCTTACTTCCCTCCATTTAGACGTAGACCCATTAAGAACTATTTGTTGAGTACAGTTTGCCAGCCAATTACGAATTCATCTGGTGGCGATGCTATTTATCCCATTTTTTTTCTAGCTTATCAAGAAGTAGGTTGTGGTCTACTTTGTCAAACGCCTTCCTGAAGTCTAAGTATATTACGTCCACAATATTTCCCTTGTCTACTAATTTAGTCACTATGTTGAAGAATAAAATAAGATGTAATCATTGTGTCGAAACAACCAAATATTTGTTCTTCAACACTGAGGGAATAGAAACAGGACAGATTTTGAACATGGAATCAACATCAGTAGAAATATTACGTCATGCAAGGTTGCACATTTTGCCTCACTCTTCTCTGTTGAGGTCTTGTTGAAGGTGAGTAGTGTCATTTTGAAGAATTCTCACAGTAATTAGTGTTTGGCACCTATTCTAGAGTTGATTTTCTCTTTCCTCTTTCATTTGTTCCTGTCTTCTCATTCTTGTGATTCTGGGGATGTGCAATCATTCATCTTCATTTTCTTCTTCTCCTAGTCTTTGCTGCATCCCAACAATATATGGTGTCATCATGCTTCTTTCCAAGTGTCATTATTATGGCAATAATATTTCAAGTTAATTTTTACCACAATTATCTAGGTTGTGGTTCTTACCTCAGAACAATTTAGAATCTTTGCCTGATTCTCCATTGAATTGTAGGAAGCTTTCGAGGATAGTTTAAAATAGGATCATGCATCCTCTTCAGGGAATGGGCAGCTCCAATCTACTGCTGGCTAAAGGAAGGGCTGGCCTACACTCAGTTTCACAGCAGAAAGTGGTTGAAATATGAAACAGAATGGACAAGATCTATAGTATAGTAACTAATGTATTTGTCTGACACCAGAGAGATCTAGTTTCTACTCCACCTGCAGCCACAGCAGCTTTCTTGGTGACTTTCAGCTCAATCTACTTCACAGAATTGTTATGAAGAAAGAAGGATGGAGCACTACATATGTGTCTTGAGTTCCTGAACAAATATAGGATATAATGCATGTGTATGTTTATGTGCCAGGGAATGGGAACAATACATTAATAAAATATCCAGATCTTTCTTCATGCACCTTAAAGTTGTTGCTTCTTTAAGAGTTGAATGATGAATCAATTCCTTGCTGCTAATGGGGGAGAGACATGGGATTGAGAGATTGAGATGGGAAATTGTCACAGAAAACTGAAACTGAACAAGTGACCATGGTGGAGTTCAGCAGTGCAGTAAGAGTCAGTAGCACTAAAGCAGCCAAAACTTTCCCAAATTTCACTACCTCATCCCTCTCAGGGGCTTTTGGACACATTCCATAAGTTAGTCCGTTTGAGGTATCTTGGTTCAAAACTTATTGGCCTAGGAAGCACAGTTTCACCTTGGTAAAGTTCATGACAATGACAGTTTTAGTAGCATATAAATTACTACTACCATGATTTGAACCCAGAAACAAACTGATAAGCAATGTATCTTACTCATTATATGCTGAATATATATTAAGAGAAATTGTATTGAAAAAAAGATGAATCTGGTTTTAAACTTGGAGGAAAATCATCAATGATCTGTGTTATGGCATTATGCTGATCATACTATCCTGAAAGCTAAAACACAAAGGTTTCAGAAACTGAAGTTCTAAAACTACAGTTAAACATGGGGCTAAAATTAAATATAAAGATAACATTCATGTCAATAGATAAAACCACTAGAATTGAGAATGAAGTCATCAATAGTGACATTCTTTGGAAGAAAAAGTTGGACTTTGAAGGAGGAAGAGGATAAGAAGAATATGGACACTTTTTACCTTTGGTATTAGAGAAGAGAATAGGTGGACAGCCAGGAACATCAAACAAATCAACCCAGAGTTCTCACTCATGGTACAAGTGACTAAGCTCAAATTATCCAAGTTTGACACATTATACAAAGACCTAGCACTAAAGTCAATGCAAGACAGCAAGTAGAGGAGAGGCTTAGCATTACCAAATTGGGATTTATATGCATCAGCAGTAACAATAACATTGGTGAAGGACTGGATAGAGCTAAAGAATAAAAGAATTCTGACCTTAGAAGGCCATGACCTGCAGGCAGGCTGGCATACATTTCTATGGGATGATAAAAATAAAACGCACAAATACTTTCAAACCCATTTAATCAGAAGAGCCTTACTGCAACAATGGTTCAAAATAAAAAAAATCCACTATGTGAAAATCCCAAATTGGCTATCACCAAAAGAAAGGACGACTCACCCAAATTTTACAGATTGGAACAAAATCCTCAGATACAGAGACTTAATTGATAGACAGGGAAATTTAAAAACAATTGAAGAATCAGAACATGAAAGTTGACTGGCTAACTTACCTCCAAATCAAAACTAAATACAATAAAGATACTAAATTATATGGCATTGAAACAGAACCACACGAATTGGATAAAATTATTCAAAGCCCAGATAGAAAGATGATAGGGAGAATATATAAATTCCTCCTGAAGTACAAAATGGAAGAGGAAATTGTGAAAGAACAAATGATAAAATGGGTGCAGAACTTTGGCTATAATATTGAATTAGACAAATGGGAAAAATTTTGGGGAATAAATTTAAAAATGACACTATCAGTTTCATACAAGGAAAACCAGTACAAAATGTTTTACAGATGGCACCTGGCACCATCAAGGTTAGCTAAAATCTCAACAAATACTTCTCCAAAATGCTGGAAATGCGAATCAATACACGGAACATATTATCATTTATGGTGGACCTGTGAGGAGGCAAATTTTTTGGGGAAAAGGATCAAAAATTGGCTGGAGGCAATAACAGGGGTTAAAATAGAATGGAAACCTGAAGTTTTTTTATTAGGAATTATGTCGGTGAAATACCAAAAAGAAATCCAATATTTAATACTACATATACTTACAGCGGCAAGGATTGCCTTTGCCCAGAAATGGAAAAACAAATTAACCCCAAATGAAGATAAAATAATAAGAAAGATTATGGACTGTGCCGAAATGGATAAACTAACTAAAGAAATACAGGGAAAGGAAGAATCAGAATTCTACCAGATATGGGATAAATGGTATAGGTGGATGGAGGAAAGAAACAAAAATCAATGAAAGAATATAACAACACTCAAAAATAATAGTTATGAGTAAAATAAGAGGGTTAAGAATGGTGAAATCTAAATGAAATACGATAGAAGGGGAAATAATATAAGGTGAGCGATATCGATTGATGATTGCTAATATAAAAAACAGGAAGTTCCTGTTCACACTGTATTGTATAAATGTGGTGTATGTCTAATTTTTGTGTGTGTGTATTTTACATGTTTGTTACTAAAAATCTTTTTAAAAAATACAAAGACCTAGCTCTTTGGAGAAGGCTCCAATGCTGGAGAAAGTAGAAGAAAAGTGAAGACAAGAATAACCAGCAGATTATGGCAGTGAATACACTGTTGGAAGACCTGAAATAACAGTTTAGGAACAGATCATCATGGAGAAAAATCTATTTGTGTGGTCCTTAAGAGTTAACAACAATTTCATTTGAAATAATTAATCAATTTGCTAAAGATATTAAAATGTATGTCAATCAGTTTTAATATTGTCTTTTGAAAGAGAGATATAAAGACTTAATTTACATTATATTTTTCCTTGGACTGTTTCCTGTGTATGCTAAGCAAACAAAATTACAGCCATCAGTCCCACCAAACTGTATTTGTTGTCTGAATTTCACAGGGTAGGTTTGAATGCGTAATTGTGTGTATAAATGAAATCATAATTAAAATCTCAGTTAACGTCAAGGAATAAATATTAGATCAAAAAATAGTCCTATTCAAATGAATGGACTCAAAAGCTGAACTTGGAGCTGAGAGCTGGGACAAATTTAATAAATGATCTCATACCTTCCTAATGTATATTTAATAAAAATCAGTTCACATGAAAATAGGAGACAATAAAGAAATGGTTAATGGATCCACAAAGTAATATCATATATTGATATAAGCAAAGATATTAGACTGACTAACAGTAATAACATTATTTCTGTATGAAATCATTAACAGCAAATTCTAACCTGAAAACACATCAATATTATATCATAGATTTTTCAATGAAGCTATACCTTGCAAATTGTACTCACATCCTTTGAAGTTGCACTTTACATCACTATTACTTGAAAAATGGAGGGAAATGATTTTTAAAAATCTAATTACAATTATTTTTTTCAATCAAATTTTTACATTGTATATTCTTTATACATATCACTGCATGAATGGTGTGGTAACTGGGTAACATACATTTCAGTGCATATAAGCATAGTCTTATTATTCCTAAATATTACATTTCATTCCCATTGTTTCATATTATTTATATATGTCTTTTATTATCACCCTTCCTTTCTGAACCATCTTTGTATACTTTTGTATATCTTAACATATTAATATATTAGCTGTACCTGGCCACGCGTTGCTGTGGCCCAGTCTGGTTAAATGGTAAAGAAAGAAAAGAGAAAGCGCACATTTCTAATATGTTTAATTTCACAATGCTTGTGGGTATACAATATTTTTTATTGTTCCATTGTCGGTGCAGATATAGAGATTGTCTGGTTTGCCAACTCTAGAACACGCAACATATAATTGTCCATGTGAGAAACAATTTTCAATTGCTGGAAAGACATTGGACCGGGCACATTTATCAACAGCATGCGAAGAAAGAAACATTCCCAGGGTGGCTCCCTCCGGGCAGGGTCATGCTGTTGCCAGCAGCAGCAAGGTTCGTGAGGGTCTTGCCCACCTGGCAAGCCCTGACACTCGCTGCACCGGCTACGACTTCCCCGGCAGAGGCAGCCCCCGCATGGAAGTGAGCCACGGTGGCCCCTGTAAGAGCCAACATGGAAGATGCTCCCACAGGCCTCAGCCTGGTACACTCCAAGCTCCCTGCGACGGGCAGCCTCCAGAACGACGGGCTGGATGGGGCCCCTCTGGACATAGGTGAGGGGACCCCAGCATGGGAGGGAGGCTGGGGGTGTCCCCCGTGGGCATAGTGGGGCAGTGGGTGAGCTCTGCCGTTGGTCAGGCCTCGGGACTGCTGGGCCAGGCAAGGCTGGTTGGGGGAGACGGCGCCAGGGCTGTTGGCCTTGTGGAAATTGTTGAGCGTTTCCTCAGAGGAGCTGTGCTCGGGCTCCCCCAAGTTGGCGGCCCGGAAGAGCAAGATGTCCAAAATCTCGGAGGAGAAGTCCTTGGTGTGCGACTCGTACGAGCTCGAATTGCCGTGGCTCTGGTTCGTTTCGCGAGGCGCTGCCACCTCAGGGGGTTGGTGAGTTTGATGTTTGGGTGCCGTGGGTCTGGGCGACAGGTCTCCCTTGCCGTCGCCGCTGCTGACCCAAGCGCACCCCCCTCCTTTTCCAACGCGGCCCTTTCTGCCTTTTTGCCATTACTGTTGCGGACTGGCTGCTGAAATCCCGGCTTTTTGGGCACCATAGCCGGCTTCCCGGCTCCCCGCTGCTGTTTGTCACTGCTATCCACCATTATTTTGGTTGTGCATCTTCGGATGACGCTGTTCTCCGGTTGCCCTCGCCCTTCGACTGCCCCAGCCTTCGTCCTTAGGACTACCATCTTGGAGGGAACTAAGACAACTGAGCTCAAGCTTCTGTTGCCCTTTTTGCCGCCGCCACTTGGTTCCTGGCATGACCCCTCCCTCCCTCTTTTTCTTCTCCTCTGTTTTCTGGTTTCGATTCTAAACAACGCTGACGTGAGGGCTTTTCCTCCTCGCCATTCTGGCTGCTGTTGCTGCGGCCATGGAGACCTCTGGCCATGCCGAGAGTCCTGCATTCTACCCTGTATTTACAATCTTTGCAGAAGGAGAAAGCAGGGGACGAAGAGGAGGTGGGTACCAACTCCCTCGGCCACCTCAAACTTTCAGACCTTGTCCTCCCTTCTGGACTCTGCAGGGGAGAAGATTACGTGTGCAAAGACACCCCCCCCAAATTATCTATTTATTTCTAATCTGCGCCAACTGTGTTTGCGGTTCAAGAACTGCTTCTATCTTGTTTGCTGAGTGAAGGAGTGAATGTAGGTATGGATGGAGTGAGAGAGTGTTCCCACGCGTTTTTAATTTAAATTAATTCACTTTTTATCTATTGTATTGTATATTTTAATATCAGTGAGGTATGCGTGTGTAGAATGTCTGGCCTGTATGTATGAGGGGATTGAGAGTGCGGCCTGGAGCCCCCTCCACTGAGTGCAGAAGCAGAAGTGGACGGGGGCCCGGATCCGCCTCTCGTCCCAGGGTGCATGGTACGAATGGCCTGCCGGGAAGAACGGGGGCCGTGGGAGGGGTCTACGGGGACGAGGATGGGCTGGAGCATTCCGGTCACGTTTGGGAGAGACAGGTACGACGGGAGTTACAGGGCTAGCCATTACCGGGGAAGGAGGGTTCGCTATGTCACAGCGATCCCTCCTTCCGGCCCTCATAGTTCAACTCAAGGACCAGGTGACAAGAGATGTCAGGACCCTGGTCTCAGGTTGCTGTTGCTAAATGCCAGGTCTGTGATTCATAAAGCTCCCCTCGTCCGGGACTTAATATTAGACGAGGGGGCAGACCTAGCATGTATTATTGAAACCTGGCTGGGCCACGAGGGAGGAGTCCCCCTCTCAGAAATGTGCCCAGAAGGGTTTCAGGTGCTCCACCAACCGTGACACCAGAAAGGGGTGAGGGAGTGGCAGCCATCATCTGAGAGTCATTAGTTCCTTGTGGGATCCCTGCTCCGGAGACTGTTGGGTGTGAGTCCCTTCTGGTGAAGTTGGACCTAGGGGGTCAAGTGGGCTTGTTTCTAACGTACCTACCTCCCAGCTGCGTTACAATAGCCCTGCTTGCGCTCCTTGAGTCAGTAGTCGGACTGGCGGTTGAGTTCCCCAGGCTGATAGTACTGGGGGATTTCAACCTGCCATCTCTCGGCGAACGCTCGGATGGAGCACAGGAGTTCATGGCTTCCATGACAACCATGGTCTTGACCCAGGTAATTCAGGGTCTGACTCATACAGCAGGTCACACGCTCAACCTTGTGTTTCTCTCGGGACAGTGGAGACGTGATCTGGAATTGAAGGGCATTGAGATCTCACCCTTGTCATGGTCAAATCACTTCCTACTGAGGCTTGACTTTCGGAAACTACTCCCCCACTGCAGGGAGGGGGAACCGATTAGGTGGTTCCGCCCCAGGCGCCTGATGGACCCTTTGGGATTTCAGACGGCGCTTGGAGAGATACCTGACTCTCTTGCCCACAATCCGGCAGAGTCCTTGGTCGCTGCTTGGAATACAGCGGCGGCTGAGGCTCTGGACCGGATTGCGCCTTTGCAGCATCTCCGCGGCAGTGGATCCAGGAGGGCCCCTTGGTTTACCGAGGAACTCTGGGAGATGAAGCGCCAAAAGAGATGCCTAGAGCGATGTTGGAGGGCTAGTAACTCCGAATCTGACCAAACACAACTAAGAGCCTTTATTAGGACTTATTTAGTGGCGATACAGGCGGCAAAATGTGCTCATTTTTCCGCTCTTATTGCGTCCGCAGAATCTCACCCAGCCGCCCTGTTTAGGATAACCCGCTCCCTCCTGAAAGGGAGGAGTGCGGGAGAGCCCTTACAGGAAAGAGCTGAGGAATTTGTTCAGTTTCTGTCGGATAAAGTCACTTGGATTCGGACGAACCTGGACTCCACAGAACCAGCCGAGATGCCGGGGGAGGGCCTTGATCGGATTTCTTGGAGCGAGTTCCAGCTTGTCGCTCCTGAGGAAGTGGACAAGGGGCCATGGGAGCGGTGAGTGCCTCCACCTGCTTACTGGATCCGTGTCCCTTCTGGCTGGTCTCGACCAGCAGGGAGGTGACACGAGGCTGGCTCCAGAGGATTGTTAACACCTCTCTTCAGGAGGGATCTTTCCCGCACCCTCTAAAGGATGCGGTGGTAAGACCCCTCCTTAAGAAGCCCTCCCTGGACCCAGCTATCCTTAATAACTACCGTCCAGTCTCCAACCTCCCTTTTGTAGGGAAGGTTGTTGAGAAGGTGGTGGCCTTTCAACTCCGACGGACCTTGGATGAAGCAGACTATCTGGATCCCTTTCAATCGGGTTTCAGGCCTGGTTACTGCACTGAAACTGCTTTGGTTGCGCTGACCAATGATCTCTGGCGGGCCAGGGATAGAGGACATTCCTCTATCCTGGTGCTTCTTGACCTCTCAGCGGCCTTCGATACCATCAACCATGGTATCCTTCTGCGACGGTTACGGGAGGCACCGTTCTACGGTGGTTCTCCTCCTACCTCTCGGACAGGTCGTAGTCGGTGTTGGTTGGAGGACAGAGGTCGACCCCTAGCCCCCTCAAATATGGGGTGCCGCAGGGCTTGGTTCTGTTCCCCCTCCTATTTAATATCTACATGAAGCCACTAGGTGAGATCATACGCCGGCACGGGATTAAATATCATCAATAAGCGGACAATACCCAACTGTATCTGTCCGCCCCATGCCAACTCAGCAAAGATGTGGAAGTGATGTGCCAGTGCCTGGAGGCTGTCAGGGTCTGGATGGGAGCGAACAAGCTTGTACTCAATCCAGACAAGACCGAGTGGCTATTGATGTTGCCTCCTAAGGATAGTCCAGACATTCCATCCCTTAGCCTGGGGGGTGAAATCTTACAGCCCTCAGAGAGGGTCCACAACTTGGGTGTCCTCCTGGATTCGCAGCTGACGTTAGAACATCACCTGTTGGCTGTGACCAGGGGGGCTTTTGCCCAGGTTCGCTTGGTGCACCAGTTGCAGCTCTACCTGGACCGGGAGGCACTTCGAATGGTCACTCATGCCCTCGTCACCTCAAGGCTCAATTACTGTAACGCGCTCTACATGGGGCTGCCTCTGAAAAGTGTTCGGAGACTACAGTTGGTCCAGAATGCAGCCGCACGAGCGATATCGGGTGTACCCAGATACACCCATCCTCCGCGAGCTGCACTGGCTTCCTATTGGTCTCCGAACACGCTTCAAGGTGCTAGTTATTACTTTTAAAGCCCTATATGGCTTTGGACCTGGCTATCTGAGAGACCGCCTCCTGCCACATATCTCCCAATGACCAATAAGATCTCACAGGTTGGGCCTCCTCCGGGTGCCGTCGGCCGGACAATGCCGGCTGGCGGCCCCTCAGGGGAGGGCCTTCTGTGTAGCTGCCCCGGCCCTGTGGAACAATCTACCCGTAGAGATCCGGACCCTTTACACTCTCTCGGCCTTCCGAAAAGCCATTAAAACCTGGCTGTTCCGGCAGGCCTGGGGCTGTTGAACAGGGTCCAGCCCCATCTAGACGGAATGTATGGTTTGTTGTTTTTAAAATTGTATCTTTTTTATTTTCAACTTTTAACTTTATGTTGTGTTCTGTAAGCCGCCCAGAGTCCTATGGGATTGGGTGGCATACAAATTTATTAAATTACTAATTACTATTACTAAATTTTCTTTTTAGTTTCTTCCCATATTTGTCCCTTAGGGCTTTTATTCCCTCTATTTGACTATGTAATCTAACTTCCTCCCAAGTCTATCCTTTCCCACTGTCTAATTCCAGAGTTATCCATTCAACCTCCTATCTCTTTTCCCCAGTTCTCTTCCTGTTTTTCCCATTCCCTTTTTAGGTTTTTTACATTATTTCCTTTTTTAATTCCTTAATCACTATTCATTTTGGCAACATCTCCTCCTTATTATCTTCTTCTTGTTTCCACTTTCCCCTCTGTTTCTTCTGGTAGCTCTATTCTTTCTTCCTTGTCCTGATCATTGTCTTTATATTAAATTTCCCAATTTTTGGTCTATACAATCAAATATTTTCTCAATGTTTTGAAAAAGCTCCATTCTATTTAGGTTCTCCTCACTTCCGTCTTATGTTGTGTGTGTAGAGTCGATCTCTTTTTTAGTCCACTGTCCAGAGTTCATTAATTCAAAAAGCCAAACTTCTAAGTCACAATAAGTCTAAGTCTCAGCAATAGTCAGTCCAAACAATTTAAATTCACCAGGAGGTTATCCACGCCTCTTCAAATTACTCCTCCGGGATTGGGCGGCCTATAAATTTAATAAACAGTAAACAGTAATATGTTCAATAATATTCAGTGATGTTCTGGGGCCCTTAATCAAATCTCTAGTGGTCTTAGAGTAGGTTTGTATTTAACAGATTTTTCCAGTCTTTTTGAATAGTTATTTCCAAGTTTGCATATTTCCCTTTTCGTCAGCAAATGGCACTCTCGCTTCTGTCTATTTCAGCCTCTCTGTGATATTGTTAATAGTTCTGATTTCAATTATTTTTTCAATTATTCAAATTATTTTTAAATTATAAATCCAATAATTGAGCAATGTTTGTAAAGATAAATTTGGGACTTTAATTCCAGCTTTTTAAAATGTTCTCAATACCACATCTTTTAGCTTTGAGGAACCAAGTTTCTATTTATTATTTTAAAAGATTTTTTTTTCCTTCTTCAATTCTCCGGTATTTTTCCTGTGTGCCCATTCGCAGCTTCAACAAATAGCTATAAATATGCTTCCCCCTTGGATTTCTGGGGTCAACTTCCAATAAAAAGTATTTTCTCATCCAGATCACACTCCATTCACTTTCCCCACTCCAGCACAGCCTTGGGTATTCAGATGTCCCCAGCTTCATGGTGGCCATTTTGGCTGCCGCTGCTACTTGTCTTCAGATAAGTGGGCTTTCCCAGTCAGGGAGGAGAAATGCAGCTCTCCTCTACCTGCCAGGCAGTCCCACCTTATTTCACCGGTCCGAAATTGGACCTTCCAACAGGGAGAGGTTGGAGCTTGCAGGTCAGGCTTCCAAAGGCGCAGGAAGTACAACCGGAAGTGTAATTACAATCATTTTTAACTAGTATTCTTAATTTCTATTGGTAATGCTTTCTAATAATCAGGTCAAAGGGTTTGAAAAAATTAAACTATCAATTGTAATTCTTATTTGATTCCAGTAGTTTCTCCTTTTTTGTGGTTGAAGATGTTTCGACTCATATAAAGATAGCAGGACTCCCAACCTATTCATTTCCTGGCACTGAAGTTAACAAAGATGATGACAACTATAATCCTCTATCAGGAAAATCCAAATTTAGTTCTCCATTTTTCCATGCAATTAATTGCATGCCCTTGACTCAGTTAATACCCACATAGTAATTGAATAAAGAAAATTTGGGGATTGGGGTGGTGCAGAGTATAGAAAGAACACTTAGAGAAGGTACAACATAAAAAAATAACAGATACTCATATATACAGATTAAAAGTTATATTAACACTGGAGTACATAAATTTTAAAAGATCAAGTGGCAATTGTCATAGTCTAATAGCACACTAGCACATGTTTTCTCAGGTTCCTTCATTTTGCAGGGGGATAACAGAAGAATGAAAGCCAATGAAGTCAGTAGCTAAAGTGTCAGACTAGAAACAGACAAACCCAGGTGATCAGCCTCAGTTACATAAATACACTAGCTATGAACCAATCTAGGTTCTCTTTCTCTGTCCAACCTACTTCACAAAATGCTTGTTATGGGAGAGAAAATAGACCTTGTACTTTGTCTGGATAGAAGTATATGCTAAATAAAATACATTATACTGTACTCAACAATATATGTCATGAAATAGAGGAATAAGAAAGCTGTCATATTTTCCAATTTCATCTTAATGGTCCAATAGATGCTCAATTACTATTCACACTTAGATGCTCCCTCTTCAGCTCATTCTGAAGATTTTTTTTCTTCTTTCCTCCTCACATTCTTAATTCATTTTTTTTAAAAATAAGTGAACAGAAAAAAAGTATCATCAGAAATCAACTGGTAAACTTGTGGAACTGTCAATTAAGAATGGCTGTTAGATTCTGCGGGAGTTGTGAAATGCCAATCTGGTTGGGAAAGTCTTCACAGAGCAGCTAAATTCAACTGTTATAGAAATAAACAGAGAGGTTTTAGTGGCAAGGAAATAAAAAATGAAGAAATGGCAATAGGAAAAGTTGGGAAGAAAAGCAAAGATCTAAGGGAAATCAAAAGCAGAAGGAAAGAATTGAGGAACTTATGAAAAGGAGGTCCATTGGAAAGAACAGATTTCTGCTAATAATAACTATGAATTAACTGTTTACATGAACCAAAGCGATTTTTAAAGAAGTTCACAAAATACATTATAAATGTATTTACAAAGATTTCCACTCCAAGTTCACAATGTATAGAAGTTTCCATCTCAAGTCCAAAATGCAGAAATTGTATACCAGCTAGAAAGAAGGTGGTCAGGGCCTGGTGACCATCAAAGCCACTGTCATGGATGAAACCCAGAGAATCCAGGAGCACATCAGTAAGACTCCAAGATAAACTGCTGAGAGAATGCCTGAGACAGCAGGACACATGGGAGGAAAATTGAGCAGAAGTGCCATGGCAAAACAACACTGCATGGGATATACCACTGAGGTGGGAAATCCTACCAGTGGCTGGACTAAAAGACATCACGGAGGTCCTGATCATAGCAGCAGAAGAAAAGGCACTAAGCACCAGATTCATAGAGGTAGATGTCTATCATGCTAGATATGAACCAAGGTGCAGATTATGCAGAGAGGCCTCAGAGACAGTCTAACATATACTGGTAGAGTATGAGATGCAGGCAGGAAACAGCATATGCTGAATGATACAACCAAGTAGCTGGCATTCTGTACAGGAACATCTGTAGAGAATCTAGGCTAGACTCTCCTAAGTCTTAGATGAGAAATCCTACAGATAGTTCTGGAGAATAAGAGGGTTAAGATCCTGTGGGACTTCCAGATCCAGACAGATAGGCAGGTACTTTTTAGTGATTGGCAAAGTCAACAAAATGTGATTGCCTTATCCTTCAGGAAATTAGTGCCAAGATGGTATCCGTCCATCTGTCTGTCTACCTAATTTATATAGTTGCTCATCTAACAGAGTAAGTAATTCGGGGTGATTCAGAACAAATTAAAACATATGATGATTCTCTAAATATTGTTTCATCAGAATACAATGGAAACCCTAACAATGATGAATAAGATATATTTAATATATTATTTTGTAATACATATAATACCAATATCTAAACCTACACTCATCACCTTGAAATCAGCTATTTTGAAATGCTGGTGCCAGTCTCTATTAATATATATAGTAAAACATAAGTATATTCACAAATTTGACATGAGAATGTCAGTTGGTCTTACCTGAACTGCATGTCTCGAAGGTGGCGTGGGAGTAGTCACAACTGGGTATTAACACAGCCCTTTTGCCCTGGAGACTGAGGTAAATCTTGAGGCCACACCTCCGCTCCTCCTCCTGACCTCTCAGATTAACCGATGGTCCGTTGCAGAAAAACCTAGGAAGGAAGGGGCAGAGAAACCACACACATACATCCTTCCTGCTCGGTCCCTGACTGACCAAAAACTGAACTAGCTCAGGCTCCTAGCGCAGGGCGTCTTAACGGGTGGGAAGTGACTACTCCCACACCACCTTCGAGACACGCTCAAGCGCCCAACGGTCAGGTGGAGCCACTCTGGGTCTGGATGCTCCAGAGACCCTTGGCGCAGAGCCACCCCCCCTTGCGGGATCCTCCAATGGGGGGGATGTTGACAAGTCCACCAGGTCTGCCAGCGAGGGGCGACGTGGCCAGTAGGGGGCCATCAGAACCACCTCTGCTTTCTCTGTCACTAGCTTCCTCAGAACCCTGGGGATGAGGGGAAGGGGAGGGAAGGCGTAGAGAAGACTGGTCGGCCATCTGCAACGAAGAGCATCTGTGTCCACAGCTCCTCTGGTAGGGAACCTCAATATGAAGCTTGGCAGCTGGGTGTTCGATGGGGTTGCGAACAGATTCACTATCGGGTAGCCGAACCTCCCGCAAATCTGCTGGATGACGCTGGAGTTGCCATTCTCTGTTGTCGACTCTCTCCCTGCTAAGCCAGTCCACCTGCTGGTTCTCTATCCCGGAGATGTGCTCCGCTCTCATCGATCAGATGTTCTTTTCTGCTCAGTTCCTCAGCCGGAGGGCCTTGTTGTGCAGAGACTTGGAATGCATGCCCCCCTGCTTGTTCACATGGGCCTTGGCTGCCACGTTGTCTGTCAGGACCAGGACATGTTGGTCAGACACTGTTGCCTTGAAGTGTCACAGAGCCAGATGGATGGCTCTGAGCTCCAGCCAGTTAATGTTGTTGCGCAGGTCTGTTGGGGTCCAGCGGCCCTGGGATATTAGGGACTCCAGGTGCGCTCCCCAGCCGAATAGGCTCGCATCCTTCGTGAGTACCTTCCTTGCTGACTCCCTGAACAGAGACCCTCTGTCTAGAGCAGGAGACAGCCACCAACGGAACGAGAGGAGCAACTGGGGTGTCACGAGAATCTTGAAGCCCGCGTCGCTCGTCCCGCCTCTCTGGTGCGGGAGCAGGAACCACTGCAGCTCTCTGGCATGGAGACGGGCCCAGGGCACGATCCCTATGTATGAGATGAATTTCCCGAGAAGCCTGGAAAGAAGAACTACAGGGACAGAACGTGACTTACGGTTCTCCTGAACCAGCTAAACAATGCTGTCCCTACGCTCCCGGAAGAGGAATACCTAACCAGCCACAGAATCTATGATGGTCCCTAGGTGCTAGAGTCTGGTGGAGGGAACTAAATGGCTCTTCTCGAGGTTAATCAAGAACCTCAGGGACCTCAGAATGTTGATGGTGAGGCCCAGGTCCTGCTCAGTCCTAGCCAGGGACCTGGCCAGTACGAGGATATCATCAAGGTAACAATGAAGCCGGACAGGGACCCATGGCCGCGGCCAGTACCTTGGTAAAGGTTCTGGGAACTGAGGCCAGCCCAAAGGGAAGAGCCCTATATTGGAAGTGGCTGCCCTCGTGTGAAAACCTGAGGAACCTACGATGCTCAGGGGTGATCCTGATGTGTAAATAGGCCTCTGTGAGATCGATTGAGGCCAGAAAATCCCCATCGGATACCTTCTAGGATTTACTTGAGAGAGGCCATCTTAAACCTACGGTATACCAATCTGGAGTTGAGTAATTTGAGGTCCAAGATGGCCCTCCACCCCCCTGAACTCTTGGGAACTAGGAACAGGTTAGAATATAATCCTGATCCCCTCTCCCCCTCTGGAACCAACTCTACTGCCCTGAAGGCTAGCAGGTGTTGGATGGCCTTGCCCAGGAGGGCCCGCTTGGCCAGATTCCTAGAGGAGGTGAAAGTTCGGAAGCTATTCAGGGGCTGTGAGCGGAACTCCAGCTGAAGCACGGGCCTAACAGTCTGGAGGACCCACTCATCCGAGGTGATGCGATCCCAGGAATCCGCGAATAAGGAGAGGTGACCGCCAATGGGGTGATCTAGAGGCGGATCATTTGAACCTGCGGAAGGGACGGCCGGCGCCCCCACCTCAAAAGGGCCCTTTGCCCTGCGGTTGGCTTCTCAATCTGTCCCTGGAAAACTGCCTATCCCCCTGTCTGGGAAATCTGGGTGTGGTGTACCTCTGTTGCTGGAACTCCGACTCAGGTGGACGATAAGATGCTCTCCTCGGGTAAGGAGCCTGTCGGTGCTCTGAACGCCTGTTCGTGGCCGGGAAGACCTTACGCTTATTTCTGTCTTCCACAAGAATGGGATCCAGAGATGAACCAAACAGTTCATCCCTGGTATAATCTGCTCCTGCCAGGTGCCATTTCGCCGGGATTCAGCCTGCCAATGGCATAGCCACAGCAGGCGTCTGGATGCTACATAGGAAGATAAAGCTCTAGAAGAGCCGAGGTGGTGCAGTGGTTAGGGTGCAGTACTGCAGGCCACTTCAACTGACTGTTATCTGCAGTTCAGCGGTTCAAATCTCACTGGCTCAAGGTTGACTCAGCCTTCCATCCTTCTGAGGTGGGTGAAATGAGGACCCAGACTGTGGGGGCGATATGCTGATTCTGTAAACCGTTTAGAGAGGGCTGAAAGCCCTATGAAGCAGTATATAAGTCTAACTGCTATTGCTAAGAATACTTTACCACATCCAGGGTGGCGTCTGCTGAGAACTGGGTGCTGCCATTACTTTGGTGATGTCCTGCAGCAGTCTCACGTCTGAAGCCAGAGTCCTGTCTGCAGCTGCTCCAGCCATAGCAAGGTGGATCTGTTGAAAAAGGAGGCAGCCGCCACCGCCCTAATTGCCCATGTTACTGCCTGAAAGGTTTTGTGCATTACCATCTCTGCTCTCTTGTCCTCTGCCCTGAGGCAGTTAGAGATGTCTCTAGTCACCACCGCGGAAGATGAAGCCAAGTTAGTGACCAGGGTGTCCACTGGAGGTACCTGTAGGGCTTGGGAGAAGGTAGCATTAAGGTTATAGAACCTGCAGTCATCGCTCACTGGGTTGGGGAAAGAACCTGGTTTAACCCAGTTGCGCCAGTTGCGACCCTACCTGAATCGGGAGGCCCTCACAACAGTCACTCGCGCCCTCGTGACCTCTAGGCTGGAATACTGCAACGTGCTCTACATGGGGCTGCCCTTGAAGAGCATCCGGCGACTTCAGCTAGTCCAGAATGCGGCCGCGCGAGTGATTGTGGGTGCACCCCGGTTCACCCACATAACACCTATCCTCCGTGAGCTGCGCTGGCTACCTGTTGATCTCCGGGTGCGCTTCAAGGTGCTTCTTACCACCTATAAAGCCCTTCATGGTAGTGGATCTGGGTACTTGGGAGACCGCCTCCTGCCGATTACCTCCTCGAGACCGATTAGATCTCATAGATTAGGCCTCCTCCGAGTGCCATCTGCCAGCCTGTGCCGGCTGGCCACTACGCGGAGGAGAGCCTTTTCAGTGGCAGCTCCGACCCTCTGGAACGATCTCCCCGTGGAGATTCGTATCCTCACCACCCTTCAGACCTTCCGCGCAGCCCTCAAGAACTGGCTATCCCGCCAGGCCTGGGGGTAAAGATTTGATCCTCCCCCACCCGAATGTTGAATGAATGTTGTTTACTTTTTAATTATGTGTTATGTTATATGTTACTGTCTGTATCCCCTCCCTATAAGTTGTTAGCCGCCCTGAGTCCCCTCAGGGAAAAGGGCGGCCTATAAATAAACTTATTCCTATTCCTATTAACCCACTGTGACTTAAGCACTTCTAAAAACAGGTCTGGGATAGGAATCTCCTCCTTCTCCACCTGGGGCCTGTGGAAGGGCCCCTTGTTCCCCCCGCTTGTGCCAGGGGTGGCAGCCGCTGGGCTGGGCTCTGGATTGTCCAGGTCTGCCGTGGGCTTGGCCTTATGTAATAAGGAGCTAAACAAGGAGGGAGGGAAAAGACCTGTGATATTGGGCACCTCAGGGACCTGGGCGTCCTCGTCCTCTGAAAACCCAACTTCTTTCAGCTCCCCCTCCTCTAGATCCGAGACTTCGTTGGCAGTGGAGGGAGAGGATGACCTGGTCTCTCTGGGGGCAGATGACCCGGGAACGTCCTGATGAACCCTGGGGTTACCCCGGGAAGTCCTTCTTTTGGAAACCTGGGACTAGTGCTTCATGCCTGAGGCTATCCCGTGTGCTATGGCTCTGGTTAGGAGCTCCTGAGAGCTCTCAGGGAGTTCTGGGAGGGAGGGATGAAGATCTGGAGGTTGCAAAAATTCCCCTCAGCTTGGAGATTGTGGGGCCAGCCGGCGCCTGGAAGGGTTAGGAGCCCTGCGTCCGAAGGGATCTCCCCCGAGGGATGGGCAGGTGATAAGGGGGCGATAGGAAACTGCGCCCTCTGTCAGGGCCCCCTGGGGCTCCTGGAGAATCAGGCTGGGCCTGGGAAGCCTGCGGGAGAGCAAGATCTGGAGGGCGACGGACTGATGGGAGTCCCTAATCCTCCTCTTGGAAGCCCTGGACCCGCACCTCCTTGCCGGAACTCTCTCTCCTCGTGGAATTGGGGGTGCTCTTCTTGGCGGAGGACTTCCCTCTGGTGACTGGGAGAAATCCCCTGGAGGTCCCCTCACCCGGGTCCCACTCCCCTGGGGATCTAGGGCCTGCTGTTCCCCCGCTCCTCGCCGCCTCCGCCATTCTACTCACAGTTGCGTTCACCACCCCCTCCTTCCTACGACCTCGGCTCGACTGCGCGTCCTGCCACTTTAAGGCTCTGCGCCCTCTTGAGCTTGCCGCCAATCCAGGGCCCAAACGCCGGCCCACCACCAAACTCTGGGCCCTCCCCGGATAACCAGCAGAGTTCACGCCCCTGCAGCCTTCCCCTGGTTCCGGCAGTGGTTTCTGGGCGCCCGCAGCGTCCGTAGCCAGGCATGCCGACTACACGTTCCAAGATGGCCGTGATCCAAGATGGTGACCACCGAGCCTACAGTCCAAGTTCTCTGCTCTGATCCTCGGGAACACTGGGAGGATGCCCTCTGTTGGGCCTCTGCCTCCTGCGATCCCTGGATCTCCTCGGAGCTTGCGGCTAGGTAAGAGCTTCCCCCCTGCGACCGTCCGGGCACTCGGGGCTTGTGCTAGCGAAGCGGCAAGGCTCTAGTGCTAGCAGCAGGTGAAGCATGGATGAAGAGGGGTAATCCAAATAAAGCAAATTAATCTGTTGGAAGAAAATCTTCGAAGTGAAGGGAGAGTCAGGAAAAACACTCCTTCTGGGCCGAAGACTGAGGTTAATCTAGGAGGTCAGGAGGAGGAGCGGAGGTGTGGCCTCAAGATTTACCTCAGTCTCCAGGGCAAAAGGGCTGTGTTAATACCCAGTTGTGACTCCTCCCACACTTCACTTTAGAGACTAACAAAATCACAACTATTAAATGTTGTGATCATTTTAAGTTAATTTTCAAACAGCATGTTAAACCAGCAACTCTATAATAAAAAACACTGGAGGTAACATTTTGCATAGTTTCAAAATAAAAAGTACATTTTAAGAAATTATTACAGCTCTGATATGATAAGAGCCGAGGTGGCGCAGTGGGTAAAGTGCAGTACTGCAGCCACTTCAGCTGACTGCTAAGCTGCAGTTCGGCGGTTCAAATCTCACCGGCTCAAGGTTGACTCAGCCTTCCATCCTTCCACGGTGGGTAAAATGAGGACCCAGATTGTGGGGGCAATATGCTGACTCTGTAAACCGCTTAGAGAGAACTGAAAGCCCTATGAAGCGGTATATAAGTCTAACTGCTATTGCTATTGCTATTTTTAGCAGTTTGGAATTCTCACAAAACAAACATTGAAATCAAAACTTTATCATTAAGTCTTCTAAATAAACATTGTTCCCTAATTAGGGTCAATATGTTGGTGGCATAGTTCAAAGACACTCTTCGGGGGAAAAGTGGCTTTTCCCCACTTATTATGCAACTATATCAGAAATTGTGGTATTATACAATTTTGTAAAAAAACACACACAAATGCATAAACACTGTATATATAGCAATAGCACTTAGACTTATATACCACTTCATAATGCTTTTACAGCCCTCTCTAAGAGGTTTACAGAGTCAGCATATTGCCCCCAACAACCTGGATCCTCATTTTACTCACCTCGGAAGGATGGAAGACTTAGTATATCAATATGGTATACTAAGTTTTAACTCATTATTTAAATAATAGGCATTTTGTATCAAAATGTTTTTCTGCAGATGGCAAAAAAACCCCTGCTTTTCCTTTAACTTTCTCCCCTTGCATTCCTCAGATCTACTCAGTGAATTAGAACTGGGCCATGGGTTGTTGACCACCAGGCTGTGTAAGTGGCTGGCCAGTGCACGCAGGCACCCACGCTCATGCTAACATTGAGGTGTAGCACAGAGGCTAGTGATCTGTGAGTGTTACGCATGCGCTATTGTTGCCGGGAGCACACACACACGAGCGAGCATTGCAGCATTGTGTGGGCGCTCATGGAGCCATTTGCATCACACGTACAATCATGGCTCCATTGATGCATGTGTGGCCCAATTCACAGAAAAGCCCCTCCCCCCCGTTAGAAGCTTGTCCATCAGAGGTACATGTAATGAAACTCCATTTTGAAAATAGAAAACTGAGTGTAGTTCACTAAATTTCTGATACATTAGGTTTAATTATACTGATATAATAGACCACACACCCTACAGAATTGCAATAATTTCTCTGCCATTTACCGAGCTCCATATAATCCTATAAATTTATGTCCATTGTCTAGTCTTATTAGTTTTATTTCGTCTAGATAAACCAAATAAACTATGCCCATATTAAGTATATTTTTCTAAATACTAATATATTGCCAGACTAGAAAATGCATTTCAAAGGACACTGTAATTAATTTTTAATAGCAAAACTAGTGTATACTAAAAGTGTATGGCTTTTCCAAAGATGTTATTTTATAAGCACTATTCTTAATCCACTTTTATATTATGGTACTTCTATAACCATATTTCTGAAATCAAGTTACGCTAAGTTCAGTCTGTATTTGCAACTATTCTTGGAAAACTCTTTTTTTAAATTTTAATCTACAGCCCTAAATGGAACTAACGGAAAGCTTTAGTTTAGTGGTTGCTACGGTGCTTCTCAGAAAGAACTTCATGGAAACATGACCCCATACACAAATCAGAGAGGAAGCAGTTTCACTCTTCTATTGACAGAAAGAGCACCTAAAATAGCAGTCACTAATACCCGGTGTCTGGGTTTGTTTCTCTTTTCCTTCCTTTGTATCAATGTTGACAGCATGAACTATGCTATCAATTCAACTTGAAATATGATTGTTAATGCAATTGATTTTCAGCTGAAAAACAGGACAAAAAGGATTTAAGATAGCAAACACAATTTTCCTACTGTTAATGCAAACTACCTGTAATACAACCATTTCACTACTTGGATGCTGGTCTTTGACCATAATAAAAACTTGCTTTGGTTTGATTTTTTATCACTATGAGAAAAAAACTGCTGCAGAAAGTTATTTGCATCTTCTGTAACATTTTATAAATAAGCCCCTATGCTATCATTTATTACATAGTTTGAAATTTGAAATACTTCAGAAAATAATACTAATACTTCAAAAGTGATTTGCATACTGTTTCAAATTTAGTTAAAATATTTCAATTAAATTTCCAAAACCAGCCTCAATTATAACATGTTAGACTGGTTCAGAGAATACAATCTCAGTGAGATACCAGTATATTAGGGATAAATAGTATAATAATATGTCCTCATCCTCAATCACCAAACTCTTTCACAGCTTGAAAGATACCCTGGACTGTTGAAGTCTTAATTTCTATGAGTATAAAAACTGTGATTTAAGACCTTCCACCAATTAAAGATATGAAAGAAAAAAGTCTTCTCATATCTTGGTCGGAAGTAAGCTTTTAGTAGTCCTAGTTCAGAAATTTAAGAAACTAAGATGCTTAAGAAACTAAATCAGGAATGGGAGACAGAATATGAGGCAGGATCAAACCAGCCTAATGCTATTTCAGGTTAATTAAACCATGATTTAACATTTCAAGAACATCATTTAACCAGATCATTATTTATTAAATACATTGATTCAGTCAGGAAAAGATGTGGTTAAATACAGACTAAAAATAAGTTACTCACAGAGTAATATTTTTTTATGAAGCCTCTTATATCCAAGATTAACTTGTTGCTAATCTGCATAAAATAATTTAAAAGATTTTCATCACATCCTTCTGGATTACAGCATAGCATATTGGCTTTAAACTTTCCACCCTGGAGATAAAAAATGAAAATTTTGGTATACATATTGAAAGCAACTATGCAATAGGATCTCATGCAAGAACACATTTTTAAAATATACAAAGTGATATCTCTATCTTAGCATTTCGTTGTTAACAATTGATTTTACATACTACAATGAATGCACTGAATATATTACTGGAACATTTGGAAACTTGGTATCACCCCCCCCCCCCAAGATTTTTCAATATATCTCTCAGAAATGAGACTAAGATAAATAAAAATTCATAATAAAGAAAATACTGTAGATGGCAGATAGGCTTTAAGACTCTCATTCCTAGTACTACTTAAAAATTGTACTTTTATGATCTAATCTAACAATTTCTGCACTAAAAACATTGCAATCCTAGGTGGAAAAATTACAGAGCTTGATATCTGCTTTTTTTATACGTAGACCATCTGTAAGTTGTCAAACCTCTATGCAAGTAACTATCTTATTATCTTATATCTTCATTTACAGCTGTAATGAAACAAAGTCAAGGATTTACCAAGTACTGACTGATCTCTGTCTGCCTTTTCCTCTCACTCGCTTCCAACAACTGTTGTTTTGATTCAAAGAACACAGAACATCTGCTGTCTGTCCAAATTAACTTAAAATAATTACTTTTAATTTTGATAAAGAATTTATTTGCTTTAACTTTCAAGGTTTTCACTACCCCACAGCCTGCTAATTTGCCAATAACTACTGCATGCATAACATTGCAATAGAGTTAAATAGCTGGCTTTATTTCAAGTTCTGATCAAGGTCACAGATACATTTGGCAGTACTTCTGAATGTGAATTTACCCGATGTATCTTTATGTCTGATGTACAAAGACAGCAGGAAAGATAATATTTATAAAACTGCTACATAAAAGGAAAGAAAAATGTAAAAATACAAATAATTATGCAGGAAAAAAATAATCTCTTCTAATTAGTTTATTTTAGAATAATTAATATTTAAATAGAATTTATTAACTGAGCTGTCTGAGATACAAATATTCTGCACAATTACCAAAAAGACATGAACAAACAGGCAAAATTAATTTGAAGTTAATATATAAAAGTCCACTATTGAAACTCTAATATAGAGAATTTAGTTCAAAAATTGTAAACACCATATACTAACCGAGTACCGAAATACATTATCATAAATATTTTCTGTCCCACATTTTGGACAAGCAAACTTGAATCTCTTGCAATCTTTATATTTTTCTTCATCAGTTTGCTGAACTGGGCCACCAAACAAATCACATTTTTCATCTTTATGGTAATGTTGATGGACTTTGAACTGTGAGGGATCCATTCCTGTTAATAAGAAATATAAATTCAAAGTCTAAAGAAAGCAATTCTTTGCCACATCAGCTTCATATGCGAGTTGGGAAATCCAAAATAGAACTGAATTCTCAGGATGAGATACTTAAAAAAAAAAGAATACATTTTCTCATTTTAACCTAGAATAAAGATCTGAGCAATATGATGAAATTACCTATCTTTTCACACAAAATTGCTTTATAAATAAAGCTAGCACAATGCATAATCTATCATGGGGAGTATGCAACAGAATATTTCTTTATGAACATGCTACTTCTAGAGAATAGATTTATTGCTATTTTCTTAAGTGAAACAGAGAATTTTGAATAAAATGGTGCATCTTTATTAGAAAACAGAATGGCATCATTAAAATGAAAGAGAGAATATAAAAGCCCATTAAAAGAAGCCTGGCTGAACTGTTATTAGATACTTCTTTAAGACTGTACACAACTGCCAACTCAAGACTTCAATGCAGTGGTCGATTTCATTTTGGCTCAATGGTTAACAGCATGTAGTTTCAATCTAATGCAGTCGTTAAAATTCAGCAGCATTTAAAAAGTCAGAATTGAAGATAAAAAAGCACTTTTGATTACTAAGATCCAGAAAGTTTTTTTTTAATGAGCATATTTGTTTTTGTACAAATACGTTTTGTATTTAGAAATGTACTATCAGCATCAGGATAGGTTAATATTCTCAAATAAAGAGTACTAATTTAAAGATAAGCATACATAAAAAATAATTTAGATGAATACTGCTACAGTCAAACCATATTTTCAAGAAAGAAAGAAAAAAAGAAAAAGGAAGGAAGGAAGGAAGGAAGGAAGGAAGGAAGGAAGGAAGGAAGGAAGGAAGGAAGGAAGGAAGGAAGGAAAGAGATAGGGAGGGGAGATAGTAGTAGTAATGTGCATTACTCAAGAAAATTTTGCAATATACATTCCATAGGCATTTCTATTTCTAGTGATGAAAGAGAGGAATTTATTCCAGTGAGGAATAAAATTAGGAGTACTTTCTACAGAGTAAGAAAGTCCTAGCCATACACACAACTTGTTTTGATAAATAACTCTTTGTTTAAATTCATTGATTTCATGATACTTACATTTGGCATTAATCCCTTCTAATTTTATGAAATAAAAGACTGGCATTCTTTAAAAAGAATGTTCAATATTCAAACTATAATTCACCTAGAAATATTCATGTGTTCATTAGGAGTGCAAGCTACATACTACCTTTGCTTAACTAATTATAAAATGCTTTTCATATATATCACTATGACTTCTAATTCTATTCTGGAGTATGGCTGATGAATTGAACTCTGAGAACTGGTGTCCATTTAATCTACTTAATGCTTTAGAAGGACATTGCCATAAAATATTATGTATTTGGATTCTTAAAGTACTATTAATAAAATGGATTGAAATTCTGATTATCAATTATCAATCATAGATAGGACTATGATAAATGTTATTTATACATAGACACACCTTCAATAAAGAATGCTAATTGAAACATTATTGAAAATTATTTTCTATTGTAAATGTTTTAAATTCAACTTTAAAAAAAACTCAAACTATATTTACACTTTGGCTAATTTAATTAATAACTCGAGCAGCACAGGTAATCCTTTTGCCATTAAAAAGCAACTAGATACAGATTTAGCAGTAGAAATGTAGTTATGTCAGTGAAATCCCATCAACCACAATTAATGCCATAAAATAACAATCATGATTCTGAGTCAATAAAGCATTTAAATAAAGAGAAAGGTAACCTGTTTTAGAAGTATAATTTCAAATAAATAATAACACTGTATTTTTATCACAGATTATTTCTTGGGTGCATTAATCCATTTTTGAACAATAATTTCAACATCTCCAAAGTCTTGAAAAAATTAAGTTAGTTAATAGGACATTTTAAATCTACAGGACAGATTTGAATATCTAAACCCAGAAGATTTATTCATATTTATCTCATGGATGTCTCTGTCAAAATTCATTCTAATCTACTTTCTCACACATGCTGTTTATAACTGATCAAATTATGGGAAGTAAAGTCAAACAATCAATTTAACCACAAACTGATATTAGAAGTCATTATAGTCTGTCATTTAATTGCAATAAAAGCCCAATAATCCTTGATCTGATCACATCTTTGGGAAAATATAAAAATGTAAAATCTCAATTATTATGTAATATTTGTTAAGTTATATAATAATTGCTAGGATAATTATGCCTCATAATCATACATTTATATCAAAATTCTATTTAGTCTCAATTGGCAAGATGATTAGATGCATTATTTCACAAATTATCTTTAAAAAAAATAAATTGATTAAAAAGTCTTACTTCTGTATATGCAAGTTTAAAGTTTAAATCACCTTGTAGCATACTTCATGAAATATTTTGAGAAACAAATTAAAAATGGTGTCTAGTGCTGCCATCTAGAGGTTTCCAGTCTGAATTTCTAAAAATAACAATTGTTTTCAATTACCTGGACCATGATTATTCACCCTATAAAAACTCAACTTTAAGAAATATTAAACTGTGAAAAATGCTTAGGATATATATAAGGGTTGCTATTTTGCAAATTGATTGTAACATTATACTCAGTAGAATTGTATTTATTTAGCTAAAATAACACAAACCAATAAAGTTTTGTTGTTTAACTCCAACTTTACTTAAAAACTGGGGGGGGGGAGGGGGGAGAATTGGCAATCCTATGCTCACAAGCCCAATAGATACTGCCCCACTAACCCTCAAAATTTAAACAAAATTTAATTTAAAAATTTAAATGGCCAAAATCCAAATTCATATATGAGATGTCGTAAAGTTTGTACTAATTTATATCATATTTATTTTAAATGAATGTAATGCTTTTATTTTATAGAAATAAAATAATCCAGAAATGGGTCTTCATGAGGTTCATCACACTGGTGCAGTTTGCAATAGGGAAGAAGGTGAAATGCCAATCTTGACCTGTACCATCCCTTCCTGCTGAGGCTTACCTTGCAAGCGAATTCACCCACCATTTTACCATGAACCACCCCACTCCCGACTGAGGGCAAAGCTAAAGTAGGAAGAAGCTGCAGCTATGGCTCCAATTGCGCCTGCTCGCTGGCCTTGGGTATGCTCAGCGAGTACCAGTAATGCCTTTAACAGCAGCAGAGGCCAGAACTGAAGTGCTCTGGGACGCTAAACTGCCCTGAAGGGTAGGGCAAAAAAAAAAAAAAAGACATCCCTGAAAATAAGCCTTGGCACTTATTTCAGAGGTCAAAAGAAAAGAAGACCGGGTCTTTTTTGGGAGAAATACAGTAGTGAAAAATGGCTACCCTATAATTAGGTCTCCAGTAATGAAAAAACTCTGAAATCAGACTATTCACTGAAAGGAGCAACCATCACTACTAAAGCGCAAAACTGGTTTGATTGCATCTGCAAAAAGATATTAAAATCAATAGCAGCTTGTGCAAGTTCATATCATTCGTATTATAGGTCCTTCTTCAAATGTAATACAAACAAACACTTTTAGTGGGACTCATCTAAATTTATTCCCTTCAACAAACAAGCTAGACTTCTCCAATTAGCATAAAGTTTTATATCCTGGCTGAGAATTCAAATATATCATGTCTGGAGGTCATGAGATTAGGATAGTCTGAACAAAGCTATAATATTCCAACTAAATAACTTTCTCATTATCTAATACAAAATCTTCCCTGAGAAATGTGAATTAAGTTGGTTTGGATTTCTTAATACAAAATTAACGTTTAAAGTCAGTAATGACACAGGATTTAATATCATGATGTCTATTTAAAGTATCAAGCTGCACTTGATTTATAATTACTTTATAACCAAAGCACCGATTAACCAAAATACTGATTGATGTTTCATATGTTATTCATCTTTTCCATTAGGCTCCATAAGTATTATCTGATTGAAATATAGGGTGCATATCTAAAGAACAAGACAACTTCTTGTATATGTTTAAAATATTGCAATGTATTATTTTAAGAGCAGTTTAGGTTTACCATAACTGGACTAGTTTCATTAAATAATTTATGAGCAGTACAAAATTGAGCAGTAGAAAACTATGGATGTACATTTGGGCTGCTAGTTTAGCAACCCAAATTTAGGAAAGGCCGTATAAGATTTCAATAGATTAGTACAGGTAGTCCTTGACTTACAATAGTTCATTAGTGACTGTTCAAAGTTACAACTGCAGTGAAAAAAGTGACACGATCATTTTTGACACTTATTACAGTCGCATCCCCATGGTCATGTGAGTTACATTTGGATTATTTAGCAACTCCCCTTTTGCAACCTTCTGACAAGCAAACTCAATGGGGAATCTATATTCACTTAACAGCCATGTTACTAACATAACAACTGCAATAATTCATTTAACAAATGTGGCAAGAAATGGGGCAATACTTATTTAATAAATTTCTCACTTAGCAACATATATTTTGGCTCAAATGTAGTTGTAAGTTGAAGATAATCAAGCAACGAATTAGCGAACACCTAGAAGTAAACAAAAATAGCCAAAAGCCAACATAGGTTTGTCAAAAACAGATCATGCCAGACTAATCTTATTGCATTCTTTGACAAAGTGACAAAATTAATGGACCAGAGGAATGCCGTCGATATAGTTTACTTGGACTTCAGTAAGGCATTTGATAAGGTAGACCATAACCTACTACTAGATAAAGTAGAAGAATGTGGGTTGTACAGCATCACCACCAGATGGATTCGTAACTGGCTGACCAACTGCACTCAACGTGTAGTCCTCAGTGGAACTGCATCTACATGGAGGGAAGTATGCAGTGGAGTACCCCAAGGCTCTGTTTTGGGCCCAGTACTCTTCAATATCTTCATCAATGATTTGGATGAGGGAATAAATGGGGAACTCATCAAATTTGCAGATGACACCAAGCTGGCAGGAATAGCAAACACTCCAGAAGACAGGCTTAAGATACAGAAGGATCTTGACAAACTTGAACATTGGGTACTATCTAATAAAATGAAATTCAATGGTGAAAAGAGTAAGGTTCTACATTTAGGCAAGAAAAAAAAATGCACAAGTCCAACAAAATTGGACTAGAAGACCTCCAAGGTCCCTTCCAACTCTGCTATTGTATTGTATTACTACCTGTAATATGAGCTTGTTGCAGAGTAATCTTCAATTTTTCAACATCTCACAAATATATCTCACTAGGTCAGATGATTTTAGTCATTCCTTAGTCATGTCATATATAGATGCATACCAGGTGTGGGTTTCAAACATTTTTACTACCTGTTAAATGGGCATGACTAGATGGGGGGGGCATATGACTGAGTGAGTGTGCCCAAGTTGACATCACTCACGCACACATGACCCCCACCAACAACTGTGGCCCACTGAAGCAGTGGTGCAAAGTTTTGAGAGGGACGTGCGAGGCCGGTGCTCTTCACTGCCTTTTTTGGGGGGGGGGACCCCAGAGCGCCTTTATTTTGTTTCGTGGACTCCCTCACAGGCAGCTTCTCTTTCTGGCCCACAAGCAGAAAACAAGGTTGCTGCCTGGCCCCCCTTCCCTCAGTTTCCACATCACTGCCCGCTGTCAACTCAACTCTGCAGAGCAGTGTAATGCAGTTCCAGCAGCAGCAGTGCCCGGCCGCCTGGGATCAGGCCTGCCATGGGGCCCTCGTGTGCAAAGCCCACTGCCCCCACCCCAATCCCAGGTGTTTGGGCACTGCTGCTGCTGGAGCTGCGTTGCACCGCTGGGTTAAGGAGCTTCTGCCCCTCATGCCGCAATTTGCAGGCGGTGGAGCCCTGCACGGACCTCTTCGAGGTGATGGGCTTCCTGGAGCAGCACACCATCCTGATCAACCTGGGTTATGGCACCCTCCGCAGCCCGCTCTGCGCGGAGTCAAGTTGGCAGCAGGCAGCGATGTGGAGACTGAGGGAAGGGGGACCAGGTAGCAACCTTGTTCTCTGATTCAGGTCAGAAAGAGAAGCTGCCTGTGAGGGAGCCCATGAAACAAAATAAAGGGGGGATCTGGGGAGCCCCCCACCCCAAAAAAGACTGGCTGACTGCCGCTCCAGATCTTGCGGCTTTTCTTTAAAAAGATTCTAATTGAATCTAACTATGGTTAATGGGCCTTGCCTTGGGGTGGGAGGGGTGGGCCTAAATTGCACCCCACTGCAAGCGTCTCTCAGCCGTTGTGTGCAGGGAAAAGCCTTGCACAGTAAAGAAAACCTTGTGAGTGCGAGGCAATTAACAGCTCCTTGAACTTGGGAAGGTTTTCTTTACTGTGCAAGGTTTTTCCCTGCACACAACGGCTGAAAGACGCTTGCAGTGGGGCGCAATTTGGGGTTGGCAGGTGGGGCAGGGAATGGGGCGGAGTGGGCCACAGGATACGCATCTTACTGGACACTGGCAGCTCCGGATCTTGCAGATTTTTCAGGGTTTTCTTTTTTAAAAAAGCCTCTCTAGACGAGATTGAAAACTTTTGAGGTTGCTCCTGGAGGGTACAGCCCGACAGGCAACATTTCCCCCCTTTCCCCGGGCTCCTGCAGCCTCGGAGCCTGCAGCAACTCCCGGCCTTTGCACAGTCAAGGCAATTAACAACTTGCACTCATGAGATTTGATTTGATTTTATTGAACATTTATAGGCCGCCCTTTTCCCTGAGGGGACTCAGGGCGGCTTACAACGATGGAGGAAGGGAGTGCAAGACAAGACATAAAAGAAAAAAAAAACGTGAGTAAAAAAAATTAACCATAAAACACAACATTCACTCAACATTCGGGCGGGGTGAGAATAAATCCTATCCCCAGGCCTGACGGGATAGCCAGATCTTGAGGGCTGTGCGGAAGGCCTGGACTGTGGTGAGGGTACGGATCTCCACGGGGAGGTTGTTCCATAGCGTCGGAGCTGCAAACGAGAAGGCTCTCCTCCGCGTAGTCACCAGTTGGCACTGACTGGCAGATGGAATTCGGAGGAGGCCTACCCTGTGCGATCTGATGGGACGCAGGGAGGTAATTGGCAGAAGGCGGTCTCTCAGATAGCCAGATCCACTACCATGGAGCGCTTTATAGGTGGAGATTTTCTTTACTGTGCAAGTGCCCAGAACTGCTCCAAGGCTGCAGGTGCCCAGGGAGGGGGGAAATGCTGCCCATCTTCCCCCTCCCAAAGCATGCCTCCCACCCCAAGGCAAGGCCCATCAACCACGGTTAGACTCAATAAGTCAATGGTTGCTCCCTTGACCAGCTCCATCTAAGATCCCCTTCATCCTTTTGAGTAGGTCCACTTTGTCGCCTGGTGAACAACTGAGCTAAACCACTCCTGCCTGGCAGCCCCCCCCCCACTCCCTGCGCCCAACCGTTAAGCCAACCAATGGTGCACAACCAGAGCCGACTGGGCGCAAAGCTGGGGTGAGTACAAGCCGCCAAGGTCACCCTCCTGCCTGCTTGCCTAGCGCTCACTCAGCCGTCCCCTCCAATCCCCCAGCTGGATGTAGTCACTCATTGGAGACTGGAAAGCAAAGTCGTCCACCGTCCATTTGCCCAGCGCTCACTCAGAGACCTCCTACCCACCCACTCACCTACCCAGCCCCCCCCAACATCTCCTGCTTGGACGCAGCCACTCACTGGTTTGTTCTTCTTCTGTTTCCAAACTAAGTCCCGGTTGGTTGGTTAAAGTGCAGGTTGGATCCTAATGCTCCATCACTCAAGGCTTTTATAAAAGGGAGAACTTTTCAGTGGCCAGCTGGCAAAGAAAGCTCTCAGCCATGACTGGTGCCACTGTGGCTCCTGCCCGCAGGGAGGCAAAAAGAAGCCGGCGGCAGCTGCAACCTAGGTCTGGTGTGAGCTGCGGGCCTGGTCTGGGGAGCGGCTCACCAAGCGGCTATGAGAGCCATGGGCGAAGCACCCCTTCTTGCCTCCGACCGGCCTTCCCCACAGTTGCAGTTGCTGCACCCCACTCCTGCTGGTGTGCTGAGCCGGGCTGCAGGGCTGGCCGGGTCCCATCCTGCATGTTGCACCCCCCCCCCTCCAAGCTTTCGCCGGTGCCTCTGTGCTGTTTTGGGGCATGCAACATGTGGGAGATATTAGCTACAGTTTACTCGTGAGCAACATTGGCCGGGAGAGGCAGGGAAAAAGGCCAATGGTGTTCACGAGTAAACTGAGGCTCCTAAGTGGGATCGAGCCAGGGGTGGGTTACTGTTGCCGCTACTGCCGGTTACTTTGCACATGCGCAGAAGGCAAAAACAAACAAAAGAACCAGTTTGGAGGTGTGGCCAGCCTGGTCGTTGTCAGTTCCAGCGACCCAGGCCGCCAAGCCACTACCAAATTGTATAAACGTAACCAGCAGATCTTTATTTCTTGATCTCTCCCAAGAATAGGCTTAATAGCATGGAAGACATATTCTCATAAGATACAAATTCTCACATTTTTGTTCACCACACAGTATGAATATCAAGAATTAGAACTTGAAAAATACTTACCAAGCCATGCTGCAATAAGAACAGAATCAATTCCATCTATGGGTTCACAGATACGAGCTACTACTGGATGGATTTGTTGAGACAAGTAATACTGAACATCAATAGTAAGATTTGCTTGTTTCTTCAGTTGTTCAGGAGCATATGCTCTCTGGCTGGCACTCAGATTTGATCCATCCTTCATCAAAAGAATGAATGAATTTACTGACACAAATTGTATTCCCCCTCCCTCCCCTACTTTCTGGTCAGTCTTGATTTTTGGTAACTGCTTGAACAAATCCATGCAGTTTCCTTGCAATGTTTTTTGGAAATGTTTTGCAATTGCTTTTCTTGGGCTCAGAGAGGGGTACTGCCACAAAACTAGCTGGGTTAGCAGGACTACAACTCAATCTTCTGATTTCTAGTCCACCACGCTTAACTGTCATATCAGACTGGCTCTGTCCTACATTTACAAAGCATATAAAAAGGAGTGTAATATTTATTTACCATTAATGTAGTATACTGATTAGTTTTGTTTTTGTTTCTAACTGGGAAAAGATACTTTAAAAATAGCAAAAATGCTTTTACCTGACAGATAACATATGACACTGTGTCCCCAGCTTTCAGCTTTCTACCTTCCTGAGAATTCATCCACAAAGCAACATGCACATGAGGCAAGCTTTTCTTGTCCGGGTAATCTTGGGGATCTTTTGTCAATGCCTACAGGTCAAAGAAAGGTGCTACTGAATTATACGTGCCATACAGAACATTGTAACATTAAGTGATCCTTTAAAATCTAGTCAAAATCACTATTCCTTTCTGACTGCCACTCTAGGAAATGTTAAATGAATATAAGAAAAATGTATTTATTTATTTATTTATGTTTTCAACCTATCTCAAATAATTGCCATGAAGCCAAGGGATAAATTTGCTTTTTTTAAAAAATGCTGTTCAGAATTCCTTTAGATAGGTAGGCAGCTATTTTTCAGAGTATAAGATGCACTTTCCCCCTCCCCTAAAAGTGAGTGAAAATTTCGGTGCGTCTTATATCAAATGTTGCATCAACTGGGGGTTTGCCATACCTGGGGGAAGGGAATTGGTGTAGTGGCGGCAACAAGCAGCTATGAGCGGTGTTCTGGGAGGCAGATCCAACTGCCAATTGGCTGCGAAGTCTCCAGCATTGCTCAGCTGAGGCAGCAACGCAGAGGTGGGATTCAGCCAGTTTGGCCGAACCGCTTGTTAAAGTGTGCTGTTTGGAGAATCGGCTGATCCCACCACTGGCTGGCCTGGGCACGCTTTACGTCTGCCTGTCCTGTACATCGAGCAATTCGCTAAGGACACCCTGCTGGTGCCTGCTGCACTGCCTGCCATACCTCCACTACGCCTGCTGCAAGTGCGCCCTTCCCGGCCTGCGTGGACTGTGAGCCCAGGGACATGGAGCTTGGCTTCTAGCGCCAAAGAGGACAAAGGGAAGTAGATGGGTTGCCGCCACCTTTCATTGGGGCACACATGGCAAGACAGGGCTCCTCTTGCTGTCTATTCCCCCCCATCACTGGGCATGGCATGGCTTCCTGCCCATCACTTACTGCAGCCATCGATGTAATTTGGGGGGTGGCAGACTATTTTATTAGGATGGGAAGACATGCTAGAGCCTGCCTGTTTCTTTTTGTAAAGATAAGATCACTAGAATTTTTTTTTCTGGAGGAAAAGAATCACCAATGTCCTAAAATTTTCAGCTTGCTATTGTTAGTTTAGGGCAGGGGAGGAAGGGGGGGCAACTCCCAGGCTGACTGGCTTTTTCCCGGCAGCTCTTTCTCTGCTTTGGCATTGGCCATCAAAGATGAGGCTTTTGTGGGCAGAACAGCTGCACTGCAATGGAGAAATGGGCAACGGAGCAGCGAGTTTGAGGGAAGCAGTTTGCTTCCTCCTCTTTCCCTACTACTTGTATTTCCCTCATAATGAATTAGTGTGGCATGTTACTGTATACGGTATACCGGTATCTTATGTATGAATGTATGAACATGTGTTTAGCTACAGTGTTCTGTATTGTTATAAAGGACATATTACTGACAGTTCTTTCTTGCAGAAATATACTACGGTACCTCTTGACACTACATACCAGTACAAGAATGTCAAAGCAGAAAAGATTAGCATATAAAATTTATTTTAAACTGGAAGTAGTGAAATATGCTGAGGACATGGAAACAGAGCAGAGGAGAAACATTTTAGACCACCTCCAACTAAAAAAATGATAAGAAATTGGAGGAAACAGGTGGATCAGCTGCAAAAAGTAAAAGATAAAAGTAAGCACAACTTTTGTGGGCTTGCTGCAAAGTGGCCAGTTAGAGGTGGACATGAAAGAATGGATCACACATCACCAGAATAATGGCTTCGCAGTTTCTACAAAAAATGGTAATATATGACGCCATATGCATTGCTGTAGAGAAAGGCACTCAGGATTTTACTGGATCACTGTGGTGTTTCAGATTTATGAGACGATAGGAACACAGTGGCTCAGTGGCTAAGACTCTGAGCATGTCAATCAGAAATGTTGGCAGTTCGAATCCCTAGTGTCATGTAACGGAGTGAGCTCCCGTTACTTGTCCCAGCTTCTGCCAACCTAGCAGTTTGAAAGCATGTAAAAATGCAAGTAGAAAAATAGGGACCTCCTTTGGTGGGAAGGTAACAGTGTTCTCTGTGCCTTTGGTGTTTAGTCATGCCGGCCACATGACCAGAGAGATGTCTCTGGACAGCGGACTCTTCGGCTTTGAAACGGAGATGAGCACCACCCCCTAGAATCTAAGATTCTGTCTTTTCATACATTTGTAATAGATGCTTTGAAACTGGCAAGATTGGGAATATGGATGAAGTCCCGCTAACCTTTGATGTGCCATCTAATAAGACTATTGATCTGAAAGATGCCAAAAGAATAACTATGAAAAACCTCAGGACATGAGAAAACATTACACAGTTGTGTTGTCCTAATGTGCAGACAGCACCAAATTGCTCAATTGTTAATTTTCAAAAGGAAAACTTTTCCAAAAGAAGTGATTCCAAAAGGAGTTGTTGTGCATGTTCATGAGAAAGGATGGATGGACGAAAATGGAATGAGAATATGGGTTGAAAAAGTGTGGTCCAAACATCCTGGAGCGCTTCTGAAAAAAAACCTGCTTTATTAGTGCTCAACCAGTTTAGAGCACATATTAGCGAAAACACAAAGAAGAGATTTAAAGAAGTGAAGATTCATCTAGCTGTAATTCCTGGGGGTTTTACCAGCCGGTTGCAACCTCTTGATGTTTCCATCAACAAACAATTTAAAGTCTAGATGCATGAAGAGTGGAACAAATGGATGGCTGCTGGTAATCATGATCTGACACTTACTGGACAAATGAAGAGGCCATCACTCAAATTTGTGAATGGGTTAAAACATCATGGCACTCAGTGAAGGATGAAATTGTTGCACTGTCATTCAAAAAAAGTGGCATTAGCAATGCCTTAGATAGAACTGAAGATTATATCATATATGAAGATAGTGAAGAAAGTGATATCAGTGATTTTGAGCAACTGAGCTTCTTAAATTCTGACACTAGCGATGAGTTCTTGGGGTTTTCAGAAAATTAGAAGAGTGCTTGAACCTTAAAGTCTTTCCTCATTTGTTAATGACAGTGATGATGGTTCTTAATCCCATTGTTGACTTTACATGGTTGAAATATTATTCTGCTATATTTTATTAAATATATTACAATACCATTTGGTTCAGAATATTTTTTTCTTGTTTTCCTGCCCTAAACCTAGGTGCATCTTATAGTCAAGTGTGTCTTATAGTCCGAAAAATATGGTATATGTGCTCAATTAATTTTAGAAGGTTGTCTTTAGGGAAATAAATACTTCAAAGCAATCAAAACTATTGAACAGTCTTAAAATGTAACATTAAAAATTCATATTAACATAGCTTGTTTTCTCTACAACAAATAGTTTGGGATTGCTAACTATGATGTAGTGACATTCACTCTTAACGTGTATTTAGATATGCTTATATATACAATATACATAGGTAGGAGAGTATTATTATTCTATTATGGCCAGTAGCAATGTCAGCTTGAAATAAAAGCAGGATTCTCTCTTCTGTAAAATCTTCATTATTACCTTTGTCCTGTCTACCATTATGATTTACTCTATCCTTCTGCTGTAAGAGTCATTTACAATTAGAGTAAGCGGAGAAGAAAATCATGATTGTCATACACATTGTTTGCGGTGTATTTCTGTACATGTGTGCCTGACCCATAGAAATAGCAAAGAATTGGAGAAATATACGTTATGGCAGTATATTAATGCCAGAAAGTCTTCTTAAATGTAGTCACACTAACTCCTCCCAATTATTTAAATAGATCTACTCCAAACATGACTAAGTCAGGGTCTAACTCAGCTGCCTTATTTTAATACTTAAACAGGACACTGTTACATTTCAGACTATATTTGTACAAATGCTGTTAAAATTGATATGGCTTTCTGGAAATATACGTTATTCTCTGCTATTTAAAAGAAGATACAATAGCACTGGGCCTCTTCAGATCAAGCATTTATTTTAAAAAGCTTCTTCATTTTGTTAAGTTGTCTAGAACAATAATAAAGCAGTCTTTAAAAATAAGTCTAATAATTTGAACATTCTATAGGCTTTTATAGTTACCGACCTGCCTCCTTCAGCAAACAGCAAACATCCAGTTTCAGTTTCAGCACAGCCTGATTTGCACAAGAAAATAAAAATCTGCCTCTGCCTCTCAGCAATTTGCCTCCTTACAGCTAACAGCAAAAAGCCCAGTTTCACTTTCAGTTTTAGCACAGCCTGATTAGCACAAGCAGGGTGTCCCAACAATCCACTGTTTCAGGCTGCAGGAATTGCCATAGCCTGCCTGCAGCCTGAAACAGTTAATGGTCCGGGGGGGGGGGGGGCTGTCAACAATCAGCTACTTGTGCTAATTAGACTGTGCTGAAACTGAAGCAGGCTGTTCGCTCTTTGCTGCAAGGAGGCAAATAGCTGGGAGGCAGAGGCCAAAGGATGGGGGCCGGCAGATGGGCAGGGCTCTATTCAGTGTATAAGATGCACCCAATTTTTCACCCTCTTTTGGGGGGGGAGTATTTTTTATACTCCAAAAAATATAGTAAGATTCTACTTATTCTTTCCCCTTTCTAGAAAAACATTGCTTTCATTTAAACAATGCATCCAAGACATATCCTGGACATGTCCAGAAATATAATGTCAGTGTGCTGAAATCTGAATTTATATGCAGCAACAATAAACAGGCTGAGAAATACAGATTAAGAGAAAATTTTTTAAAGATAATATATAAAATAATACAGAAAAAGCAGACTTTCTCTGGATTACTCAAAGTTTTAAGTATATTTAATTCTGCATAGCAGAGAAATCCTTTTTTATTATTTCTCCTCCAAGATATACATTTTTACATGATCAGCTTAGAATGATAAAATATTTGTAGAATATTTCTAAACCATGTGGTTTTACTATGAAGGGAATTACTATCAACATAAGAAATGGACACTAATGGAGATTTCCATGGATATATTCAAACTGATTCATATATAATATCAACAAACAATATTGATCACCTTATTAATTTCATAATGTTTTATTGGAATAAGATTATTTGTGACATTCTCTCCAATTTCTATTAACCTTCTTTGGATGTTTTCTACAATTACATCTCGAGATTGGTCAGAAAGGATCTGGCCAATTATATAGCTGTAAAAAAGACATAAGATAATAACGTTATTATTAAGATAATACACCTTTAGAAAATTCACAGCATATTCATAAATTCCATTAAGTTGCTCAGAAAGTAAAGAAAAAATGCTTGTAATCTAGCCACAAAAATTACTGGTTGCTACTAAACTAGCATGGAGTGTAGTATAGCAAGTAATATACTGGTCATATCTCTTATAAAATTCATGTTATAACTGACTGTATTAATCAATTGACCATTTCATCAATTTAATTCTCATTAAATATTTGCCAGCTATAATTGCAAATGTGTTAAAATATATCAGACAACATTTAATATATTTTTAATTATTCAATGAATAAACAAAGCTAACTAACCTCATCTAACTGTAGAAAAACGAAATAAAAAGGATATGCAAATCAGTAAGGATGTGCATTTTACTCTGTTCTTGTCCATCACATTAAAAAAAAAATTTCAACTTTCTCTAATACATTAAGTTTTTTACACATAGCTTCCTCAATAAAAACTTGCAGTGAAATTTTTCATTAATTAAAGCTTTTCTTAATTCCTTACAAAATTCAGTAGTTTTGACAAAAACAATTATTTATTGTTGTATTACTATTTCCACAAAGTACATACATTTATGAGGAAAAAGAATCAGCATGTTATCCAGTTCTACCTTCTTTCAGGTTTCCAAAAAATGCCCTAATTGATTCATGAGTCCCGAGACAATTTCAAAAGAAAATTAATCATTTATTAGGAGCACCCATTTTGGCAATACCTTTTTGCAGTCAGGACTGAGCATTATTTGAATTATAGCTGAACTTTACCCCTGTTCCTTCCCTCCCCTCAGTTTGTATCATAAATCACATTCCCCAATGAGGTGCATCCCTCACAAGTCTGCTATGGTAATCTGAGATACGACTCTAGATGAAAGTATGCTTGGAATGCGCTCCCCCACTTTCCTCACCATAACAACTTTAGGAGTTCCCATTCACCTCCCCTCACTTCCAAAAGCAACCTGTGCGAAGCAAAAACAATTTGAGTACAGGTATAGGATTTACAGCTACGTCCTTTCCCCCCAGGCTTGTTTGGATTTTCTGCAGGGGGTTTTGCTATACAGCGATCAGTCTGAATAGTTCTACTCTGTACTCAAGATGCTCTGACAAGGGGTAACCCCCTTCCACTTCATTAAGTATTGGAGTTGTCTTCTGTGCTACCGCAAATCAAGTATTCACTGCACCTCATAATGGGTTTGGCCCCCTATGACCACAGGGACCTGAGTGGATCTGACCACGGGTTTTAAGAGGCTACTATGGAATACCAGGTGTATCATCCTAGCAGTCAGAGCAGTTTCAATTGCACTGTGACTGGGTTGATGATCTTTACTATGGGGAATGGTCACATAAACTTTGGCCCCAGTTTCTTGCTAGGGAGTTTTAACCTCAAATATTTTGTGTAGAGGCAAACCTTCTCTCCCACCCAGAATAGCTGTTGCAGAGCTTGGTGTTTATCTGCCTGTTTCTTATAGGTTTGTGACGCTTTAACCAAGGCTTTTTTGACATTCTCCCAGGTTGCTTTTAGTATTGATATCTAATTAGTCAAGCTGACTCAAGAGAGGGGATCTCTTGGATACTCAAGCATTGGGACAGTCAATGCCGGTCACTACTTTGAATGGTGTTAGTCCTGTGCTACTGTGAACAGCATTATTCTACGCAAAAGACAGAAGGCCTGCCCAATTGGATTGCTGATAATTCACATAGCACCTCAGGTACTCTACCATGGCATTCAGTCTCTCTGCCCCCCCTCCCCATTGGTGCTTGGGTGAAAAGCTGAGCTAAGGTCCTGGGATGACCCAATGGACGCAGGAACTCCCTCCAGAACTTAGTCATGAACTGGACCCCTCTGTCAGAGATAATTCTTTGAGATACTCCATGCAGGTGATAGATGTACTTCAGGAACAGTTTGGCCAGCTGGTGATCTGAGGGTAGTCCGCTGCAGGGTATGAAGTGTGCCTGTTTGGAGAACAGGTCTATTATAGTTCAAATCACTTTGTTTCCCTCACTTTTTGGCAACTCTACCATAAAGTCCATTGTGATCTCCTCCTATGGCCTCGTTGGCTCTGCTATTGGTTGCAGCAGTCCGGGTTTCCCCCCCCCCCCCCGATCATCTCTGCATTGTAGTGCAGATGGAGCAACTTTTCACATAACTGTCCACATCTTTCTCTATACCAGGCCACCAGAACTGCCTCTGGGCTAAGTGGCAGGAACCCATAGTGGCCTGCCAGTTTGGTGTTGTGGCTCCTCTGGAGAATTAGGGTGCATAGGGATTCCAGGACATAGAGTTTCGTCCCCTTCCATTCGAGGTCATCTATTTTTCTCAAAATTTGTTGGCTGTTTCGGAACCAGGGGTCTGCTAGCAGTTCGGTTTTGAGTCTCATAGTTAGGTTGCTTGCTGGTTGGTCTTGCCGGTCATGGCATTGTCATCTAATGGTCACTTGGGCAGTTATTTGAGTAGGGGGAATGATGGCATTCACCACATGCTCCCATTCGCATTTGTACTGGGACATGCGGGAGAAAGCGTCAGCTAGAAAGTTCCTTCCCCCTGGAATGTGCTTGAGTACGAAGTCGAAATGGTTGAAGTATTGAGCCTATCGGGTTTATTTGGGTGATAGTTTCTGTGGGGTCCTGAGAGCCTCCAGATTTTTGTGGTCAGTCTAGACTTCGAATGGTTTCTGCCCCCCTTCCAACAGGTGTCGCCAGGTTAGCAGTACCAATTTCACTGCAAAAGTCTCCTTTTCTCATGCAGCCTTTTCTCATGCAGCCCATCATCTCTCCGTGTCTGTGAGCTTGCAGGAAGTGTAGGCACAGGGCTGTAAGTTTCCTTGCCTGTTTCTTTGGAGTGCACTGCTCCCACTGCCATGTCACTGGCATCTACTTGGATCTTGAAGGGTTGCTCGGGGCCAGGATGCTTCTGCACTGGTTCCTTTGTGAACATTTCTTTTAGTGTTTCGAATGCCTCTTGGCAGGTTAGGTCCCACTGTAGTAGTTATCCCAGGTGAGGTTTTGTTCCTGGGTTTCCTGCCTTTAAGAGGTCTGTCATGGGTTTGGCAATCTTTGCAAAGGAGGGGATGAATTGCCTATAGAAGTTCATTAACCCTAGGAAGCTTTGTAGCTGTCTGTTGATGTGAGGGGGTTGCCAGTCTGGGACGGCTTGCACTTTGGCTGGGTCCATCTCTATTCTGTCATTTGACACTCAGTAACCCAGGTAGTCTAGCCGTGCATGGTGGAATTCACATTTTGATAGCTTGACGTACAGGTTGGCTGCCAGAAGTTTTTCCAGTACCTGTCGGAGCAGGGGTATTTTGCATGCAGCACCTCGTTTATTAACTGCATGAATACCGCTGAAGTTCCCTGCAGTCCAAAAGGCATCACTTTGAATTGAAAGCTCTCTAGGAGGCAGTTAAATGCTGTTTCCCACTCATCTCCCTCCCTGATCCGTACTCGGTAGTATGCTTCTCTGAGGTCTAGTTTGGTGAAGACTTTTCCCTTTTCCAGGTGAGATAGCATGTCCTTCATGAGGGGGAGTGGGTACTGGTTGTGTATGACACGGCACTGATTCCTCTAAAGTCCACACACAGTCTTATAGTTCCATCTTTTTTTCTTTGAAGAGGACTGGTGCTGCAACCCGTGGTTTGGCTGGCTTGATGAAGCCCCGTGCTAGGTTTTTGTCCACGTATCTGCGCATTTCTTGCATTTCCCAGGGCGTCAAGGTGTACAGTTTGGCCTTAGGTAGTTTTGCCCTGGGGATGATTTTGAAGACGCAATCTAACTCACACTGTAGGGGGTGGGGGGCAGAATGTTGCACTTGGTCTTGCTGAATACTTCTGAGAGGTCCTGATATTCCACTGGGATCTGTTTGGTCTCTGGGGTTTTGTCAGATGTGGCTGCCAGTTGTTCTGGTGGGCTGTTTTTTTTTGGGGGGGGGTGTCCCTGCTTGGGTGGTGTTTCTGCTTGCTGACGTGGAAGGAGTTGAGGCCCCTTTTCTGTCCTAAGTCTGCAGGTACCCCCTTGCCACCAGATGATCGGTCCCCACTTGTCTAGCCAGGAAAGTCCCAGTATGACTGCATTTATCATTTTGGGGGCTATTACGAATTGAATTACTTCCCAGTGATCCACTAGCCCTAGTCTCACTTGTTAGTTAGTTAGTTAGTTTATTAAACTTGTATGCCGCCCTATTCCCGAGGGGACTCAGGGTGGCTAACAAACCAAATAGGGAAGGGGCAATACAAAGCAAACAGACAAGACAAAACAAAATACAAAAAACAGATTAAAAAACTCATCAACAGCCGCAACAATTCGAGTGGGGCTGGGAACTCATCTGCCCCAGGCCTGCTGCAACAGCCAGGTCTTAACGGCTTTGCGGAAAGCCTGAAGGGTGGTGAGGGTCTGAATCTCCACGGGGAGATCGTTCCAGAGGGCCGGAGCAGCCACAGAGAAGGCCCTCCCCGGGGGATCGACAATCGACTCTGACTAGCTGATGGAATCTGGAGGAGGCCTAATCTGTGTGATCTAATTGGTCATAGGGAGGTAATTGGCATTCTCTCAAGTACCCAGGTCCGATACCATGTAGGGCTTTAAAAGTAACGACTAGCACCTTGAAGCGCGTCCGGACTCCAATAGGCAGCCAGTGCAGCTCGTGGAGGATAGGTGTAACGTGGGTGTACCAAGGTGCACCCACAATCGCTCAGGCGGCTGATTCTGGACAAGCTGAAGTCTCCGAATGCTCTTCAAGGGCTGCCCCATGTAGAGTGCATTACAGTAGTCCAGTCTTGAGGTCACAAGGGCATGAGTGACTGTTCTGAGTGCCTCACAGTTCAGGTAGGGACACAATTGGTGCACCAGGTGAACCTGGGCAAATGTCCCCCTGGTCACAGCTGACAAATGGTGTTCTAAAGTCAGCTGTGGATCCAGGAGGACTCCCAAATTGCGAACCCTGTCTCAGGGGCGTATAATTTCACCCCCCCAGCCTGAGAGTTGGAATACAAGGCCAATTTTTGGGAGGGAAAAACACAAGCCACTCAGTCTTGTCGGGATTGAGTGCAAGCTTGTTCACACCCATCCAGACCCTAACAGCCTCCAGGCACTGACACATCACGTCAACCGCTTCACTAAGTTGGCACGGGGCAAACAGATACAGCTGTGTATTGTCCGCATATTGGTGGTATTTTATCCCATGCCGCCAAATGATCTCACCCAGCGGCTTCATGTAGATGTTAAACAGGAGGGGGGACAGGACCGAACCCTGCGGCGCCCCATACTTAAGGGGCCTAGGGGTCAACCTCTGCCCTCCAACCAATACCGACTGCGACCTGTCCAAGAGGTAGGAGAACCACCGAAGGATGGTGCCTCCCACTCCCACCTCCCGCAACTGCTGCAGAAGGATACCATGATCGATGGTATCGAAGGCTGCTGAGAGGTCAAGGAGCACTAGGACAGAGGCGTGACCCCCGTCCCTGGCTCTCCAGAGATCAATGATCAGCGTGACCAAAGCAATTTCCGTGCTGTAGTCAGGCCTGAATCCCGACTGGAAGGAGTCTAGATAATCGGTTTCATCCAAGGACTGCCGGAGCTGAGAGGCCACCACTTTCTCACAACCTTCCCAACGAAGGGGAGGTTGGAGACTGGACGGTAGTTACTCAGATTGGCTGGATCCAAAGACGGCTTCTTCAGGAGGGGTCTCACCACCGCCGCCTTTAGGAGGGGCGGGAAGGACCCCTCCCGAAGAGAGGCGGTAACTATCGTCTGGATCCAGCTCCGTGTCACCTCCCTCCTGTTCGCAACCAGCCAGGAGGGACACGGGTCCAGCACACAAGTGGGGGCACTCACTGCTCCCATGGCCTTGTCCACTTCCTCAGGTGTGACAAGTTGAAAATCAATCCATAAATTCCGCTCAAGACCCTCCCCCGGTACCTCGGCTGGCTCTGAGCAACTGGAGTCCAGGTCTGTCCGAAGCCGAGCAACTTTATCTGCGAGAAATTGGACAAATTCCTCAGCTCTACCTTGTAGAGGGTTACCCGCATCCCTCCCATTCAAGAGGGAGTGGGCTATTCTGAACAAGGCGGCTGGGCGCGACTCAGCGGACACAATCAGAGCGGCATAATACACTTTTTTGAAGTCCGAATTGCCAGGAGGTAGGCTCTGATGCAGGCTTTCAACAGTGCTCGGTCTGACTCGGACTTACTGGACCTCCAGCGGCGCTCTAGGCATCTCTTTTGGCGTTTCATCTCCCGGAGTTCCTTAGTGAACCAAGGAGCCCTCCTGGATCCACTACCTCGGAGAGGCCGTAAAGGCGCAATCCGGTTAAGGGCCTCCGCCGCCGCTGAGTTCCAAGCAGCGACCAAGGCCTCCACCGGACTGTGGACGAGAGTATCAGATATAACACCAAGCGCCGTCTGAAAGCCCAGAGGGCCCATAAGGCGCCTGGGGTGGAACCACCTAATCGGTTCCTCCTCCCTACAGTGGGGGATTGGCCTCTGAAAGTCAAGCCTCAATAGGAAGTGGTCCGACCATGACAGGGGCAAGATCTCAATACCCCTCAAACCAAGATCATGACTCCACTGCTCCGAGAGAAATACGAGGTCGAGCGTGTGACCGGCTGAGTGAGTCGGGCCCTGAATTACTTGGGTCAGGTCCATGGCTGTCATGGAAGCCATGAACTCCTGCGCTCCATCAGAGTGTTTGCCGAGCGAAGGCAAATTGAAATCCACCAGCACCATAACCCTGGGGAACTCAACTGCCAGCTCGGCTACTGACTCGAGGAGCGAGGGGAGAGCTGTTGCAATGCTGTTGGGAGGCAGGTACGTTAACAAGAAGCCCACTTGACCCCCAAGGTCCAACTTCACCAGTAAGGACTCACACCCGACAAGCTCCGGAGCAGGGATCCTACGAGGAACCAGAGACCCTCGGATAACAATGGCCACTCCCCCACCCCTTTGCTGGGGTCGCGGCTGATGAAGCACCTGAAAACCCTCTGAGCATATCTCAGTGAGGGGGACTCCCCCCTCCGGGCCCAGCCAGATTTCAGTAATACACGCCAGGTCTGCCCCCTCGTCTAAAATTAGGTCCCGGATGAGGGGAGCCTTGTGAACCACAGACCTGGCATTTAGCAACAGCAGCCTGAGACCAGGGCCCTGACTACTCACGCCATCTGGCCTTGGAGTAGAACTAATAGGGCCGGAAGGAGGGATCTCTGTAAGGTAGCGAACCCTCCTTCCCCGGTAATGGCTAGCCCTAAAGTCCCCGCCATATCTGCCCCTCCCTGTTATGACCATAATGTTCCGGCCCACTCCCGTGTCCATGGTCCCTCCACCCTCCCTCATAGCTCCTGTGTTCCCCGGCACGCCCTTCGAATCAGACATCTTGAGGCTGGGATTAGACCCAGTCAGGTGGGTGGCATAGGCTCTCCCCATTAGGGACCCATCTACCTGTTCGAACCGGATTGGGTGGGACAGACTTTTTGCTCTGATTCCTAATTTCAGGACTGTGGTCAGGTTGATCAAGAATTTAGTGCAGTCTGAGTATATTAGGGATTAAAAAGCCCCCTGGCTTCCTGTTTTTGGGACTATGAAGTGTATTGGAAAAATGAAAGGGTGAACTGGTCCTGTCACAATTGGGTCGTTTTCTCCCTCACTGTCACTGTCATAGGATTCTGGTGACTGGTCGTTGTTGTCTGGGGTCCACCACCTTTGCCTGGAGGGCCTTCGAGGACGCATTGGTGGCTCGTTTGGAACCCTGTTCCAGTCATGCCACGGGTAGTGGCTCTGGCCTTGGAATTGGGGTCATGCACGCAGATGCCATGTGGTCCACCTCCCTGCATCTGTAGCATTTCAGCGGACTTCGAGGGAAGGGTGGTTTCAGGGTCCGCTGCATTGGTATGGATCACCGTCGGCCGGGCAATTTCAGGTTGGGTTGACCTCTCTTTTTCACTTCCTCACCTTTATCATGTCGTTAGGAAGCAATCTGCCGTCAACTTTTATTGATACTCGGAACCACTCAGAGAGTAGGTTTGAGATGTCATGGTAAGCAGCTGCGTGGGCAATCTGCTTATCCAGGCTTGTTCTGAAAAAGTGCACTAACAGACGCTCTGGTTAAGGGGTCCTTCCAATGACTCTCCTAAATTCACGGATGTGCTCTTTAACGGGGCGGCCCCTCTGCTTTAGGTCACTGAGATCATCTTCCGCATACAGGTCCTCCTCCACCTCCTCAAATCTGGCCTCTAGCAGTTGTAGGAAGTCATCTATGCCTTGCAGTTGGAGGGCTCTCCTCTTGTGGAGGGCTGCTAGCCATTCCCTTACTTCTCCCTCTAGTCCCTCTGTGATAGTATTCACTATGGCTCTGGGGGATGAGTAGAGGTTTCCATAGCATTCTAAGTAGATCTCAGCTGTGTCAAGAAATAGGGCTAACTCATCTGAGTACCCCTCAAACTTTCTCCTGAACCGGGGCAGTTCTCTTCAGCACTGCTCTTCCCTCCTCCTGTTGGTCTCTGTATGCTTGTGCTTGATATGTCTGGCCATATTTCTCAGCTCTTGTTTGGACGGAGGACGGAGACAGTCTGCTCTGGGCAGCCTGCCTGCTACATGGGAGAGGCACTGGCTTCAGCCTCCTTCTGATGGGTGGAGAAGGGGAGCTGAGTTCCCGTCTGCTTCTCGTCACAAGAGGATTCACCGTTCCTCCCCTCTCTTTTGGCCTGCATAATGGCTTCTCCTCACAGAGGGTGGCCCAGTCAAATTTCTCCCTCCGTTGCTCTATGGAACTCCCCAGGGACTCCATCAGGGGCTTTGGGAGCCTGGCTTGGTTCCAGTCCAGCATCCACTCCACTCTTCCTAGGTTGCTCAGGGCCTTTCCTTTTTTCTGGGCATTGGATTGGGGGAGCTCAACTTTAGCTGCTTTAGGGATTGAATACTCATCTTCTCTTGCTTCGGTTGCTGGAGCAGGCATCTCAGCTTTGATGGCTAAGGTCAGGCTGCACTCCTGCTGCAATCAGGTTCTCTTTGGATAGCTGGCCTTCTGCCATGGTTGCCTGAGTTTCCCTCCAAGCACCCACAATATCGAGGGAGCGATTGGAGAGTCCAGGCTCAGGAGACCTGGTAATCTTGATAGATTTTAAAAGCAGTCCAGTCTGTCAGGTTTCCAAAAAACTGCCCTAATTGATTTATCAGTCCCGAGCCAATTTCAAAAAAAAATTAATCATTTATTAGGAGCACCCATTTTGGCATTACCTTTTTACAATCAGGATTGAGAATTATTTGAATTATAGCTGAACTTTATCCCTCTTCCTTCCCTCCCCTCAGTCTGTGTCATAAATCACATTCCCAATAAGGCGCACTCCTACCAAGTCTGCTGCAGTAATCTGAGATCCGACTCTAGCCAAAAGTATGTGTGGAATGCACTCCCCCCTTTCCTCAACATGATAACTTTAGGAGTTGACACCTTCCCTGCCAAACTCTTCTGGCCACACTCATCCTACCTACCATTCCCCAGTTTTGTTTTGTTTTAAGTTTATTTATAGGCCGCCCTTTTCCCTGAGGGGACTCAGGGCGGCTAACAACTTATATGGGGAGGGGATACATACAGTAACATATAACATAACATGTAATTAAAAAATAAACAACATTCATTCAGCATTCGGGTGGGGGCGAATCAAGTCTTTACCCCCAGGCCTGACGGGATAGCCAGTTCTTGAGGGCTGCGCGGAAGGTCTGAAGGGTGGTGAGGGTACGAATCTCCACGGGGAGATCGTTCCAGAGGGCCGGAGCTGCTACAGAAAAGGCTCTCCTCCGCGTAGTGGCCAGCCGGCACTGGCTGGCAGATGGCACTCGGAGGAGGCCTAATCTGTGAGATCTAATGGGTCTCGAGGAGGTAATTGGCAGGAGGCGGTCTCCCAAGTACCCAGATCCACTACCATGAAGGGCTTTATAGGTGGTAAGAAGCACCTTGAAGCGCACCCGGAGATCAACAGGTAGCCAGCGCAGCTCGCGGAGGATAGGTGTTATGTGGGCGAACCGAGGCGCACCCACAATCACTCGCGCGGCTGCATTCTGGACTAGCTGAAGCCGCCGGATGCTCTTCAAGGGCAGTCCCATGTAGAGCACGTTGCAGTACTCCAGCCTAGAGGTCACGAGGGTGCGAGTGACTGTTATGAGAGCCTCCCGATTCAGGTAGGGTCGCAACTGGCGCACCAGGCGAACCTGGGCAAATGCCCCCCTGGTCACAGCCGACAGGTGGTAATCAAAGGTCAGCTGTGGATCCAGGAGGACTCCCAAGTTGCGGACCCTGTCTGAGGGGTGTAAAATTTGGCCCCCCAGCCTGAGCGATGGAACACGAACCAAATTATTGGGAGGGAAACACAACAGCCACTCGGTCTTTTCCGGGTTGAGTACAAGCTTGTTAGCCCTCATCCAGTCCCTGACGGCCTCAAGACCCTGGTTCATCACGTCCACCGCTTCATTGAGTTGGCACGGGGCGGACAGATACAGCTGCGTATCGTCCGCATATTGATGGTATCTTATCCCGTGCCTCCGAATGATCTCGCCCAGCGGTTTCATGTAGATGTTAAATAGTACGGGGGACAGGACCGACCCCTGCGGCACCCCATATGTTAGGGGCCTCGTGGTCGATCTCTGTCCCCCAACCAACACCGACTGCGACCTGTCCGAGAGGTAGGAGGAGAACCACTGCAAAACAGTGCCTCCCACCCCCACCTCCCGCAGTCGTCGCAGAAGGATACCATGGTCGATGGTATCGAAAGCCGCCGAGAGGTCAAGAAGAACCAAGATGGAGGCGTGGCCTCCATCTCTGGCTCTCCAGAGATCATCGGTCAATGCGACCAAAGCGGTTTCTGTGCTGTAACCAGGTCTGAAGCCGGACTGGAAGGGGTCCAGGTAATCGGCTTCCTCCAAGGACCGCTGAAGCTGGTAGGCCACCACCTTCTCAACAACCTTCCCAATAAAGGGGAGGTTGGAGACTGGACGGTAGTTGTTAAGTACGACTGGATCCAAAGATGGTTTCTTCAGGAGGGGTCTCACCACCGCCACTTTAAGTGCGGCGGGGAAGTGCCCCTCCCGAAGCGAGGCGGTAATAACCGCTTGGATCCAGCCCCGTGTCACCTCCCTGCTGTTAGCAACCAGCCAGGAGGGGCACGGGTCCAGTACACAGGTGGAGGCACTCACAGCCCTCATGGCCTTGTCCACGTCCCCGGGGGTAACATCCTGAAACTCAACCCAGCGATGGTCTACCAAATCGTCCACTCGTGCCTCGGCTGGGTCTGCAAAAGTGGAGTCCAAATCCGACCGAAACCGAGCAACTTTGTCCGCCAAGAACTGGGCATAGTCTTCAGCCCTACCCTGCAAGGGGTCCCCCGTGTCCCTCTTATTTAAGAGGGAACGGGTTATCCTAAACAGGGCGGCTGGACGAGACTCGGCAGACGCAACCAAGGAGGCAATATATGATCTTTTTGTTGCCCTAAGTGCCCTGATGTATTCCTTGGTGCAGGTTGTTAAAAGTGCTCGGTTCGATTCGGATTTATCGGACCTCCACAGGTGCTCTAGGCGTCTCCTTTGGCGTTTCCTCTCCCGGAGCTCCTCGGTAAACCAAGGAGGCCTCTGGGATCCACCACCTCGGAGTGGCCGTAGTGGCGCAATCCGGCCCAGGGTCTCCGATGCTGCCGAGTGCCAGGCAGCAACCAGAGTCTCTACTGGACTGTGGGCGAGAGTATCAGGAATAACCCCAAGCTCCGTCTGGAACCTCAAAGGGTCCATAAGTCGCCTGGGGCGGAACCACTTGGTCGGTTCCTCCTCCCTACAGTGGGGGTTTGGTCTCCGGAAGTCAAGCCTCAGTAGGCAGTGGTCTGACCACGACAGGGGTATGATCTCATTACCCCTCAGACCAAGATCACAAGTCCACTGCTCCGAGAGGAATACGAGGTCGAGCGTGTGACCCGCTGAGTGGGTTGGGCCCCGAATTACCTGGGTCAAGCCCATGGCTGTCATGGAAGCCATGAACTCCTGCGCCCCATCAGAGTGTTCACCGAGCGTGGGCAAATTGAAATCCCGCAGGACCATAAGCCTGGGGAACTCAATTGCCAGCTCGGCTACCGACTCGAGGAGCGAGGGGAGGGCTGCTGCAACGCAGTTGGGAGGCAGGTACGTTAACAGCAGACCCACTTGACCCTTGAGGTCCAACTTCACCAGCAGGGACTCACACCCGACAAGCTCCAGAGCAGGGATCCTACGAGGAACTAAAGACTCCCGAATAGCAATAGCCATACCCCCACCCCTTCCCTGAGCTCTCGGCTGATGAAGCACCTGAAATCCTTCTGGGCACATCTCTACAAGGGGGACTCCTCCCTCCGGGCCCAGCCAGGTTTCAGTAATACACGCCAGGTCTGCCCCCTCGTCTAAAATTAAGTCCCGGACGAGGGGAGCTTTGTGAACTACAGACCTGGCGTTTAGCGACAACAGCCGGAGACCAGGGTCCTTATTACTCGCACCATCCGGCCTCGGAGTGGGACTCATAGGGCCGGAAGGAGGGATCGCTATAACGCAGCGAGCCCTCCTTCCCCGGTAATGGCCAGCCCTAAAGTCCCCGCCATATCTGCCCCTCCCCGTTACGACCGTAATGCTCCGACCCACTCCCGGGTCCGTGGTCCCCCCAACCACACCTATAGCTCCCGCATTCCCTGCCAGGCCCTCCGAATCAGACACACTCATTCGTTCACTCAACCAATCCCCATGTGAGTTAAAAAACATAAAATACAGCAAAATAGGGCGATAAAAGTGGGCACATTCACACAGTCATACGCATCTTCCAAACATATCCCAAACAAAGAAAGAAAGAAGACAAGAGAAGAAAAAGAATAGAAAGAAAAATTGCGCTAAAGATTAAAAATTAAAGTGCGAAGCCTGCCAGGCTAAATAGTTCTTAGCGTTCAGAATGGCTGAAGTCCAGCTATAACCCGGGCGGGGTTTACGGGGGAATAAGTTGAGTCCTCCTCTTAAAGGCCAAAAAAGTCCAAGATAGTTGGGAGCAAACAGGTGGCTTTTTCCATAAGTTGTGTTCCGGATAGAGCCCCCAAGACAATGATGGAAAATAATGATAATCAGAATGGATGTCAAAAGCAGCTGTACCAACAGGCCGAGAGGTCCAAAGTCCACAGTTGGAGGCGGCCAGGTGATGGAATACCTCAATAGGGGGATGCCAGGTATCCAGCAAGAGAGCACCAGGGGAGAGTCAGATGGTAAAGGTGACAAAATAAAGGGAGTAGTCTCCATAGTCGTTAGAATAATATAAGGGAGGGGTAGACGCCTGAGGGGGGCGCAGCAGCGGCGCCAAGGCCTGCTGGATGATCCCCACTGTTGGTATCCAGGGTAGCTGCCCTCTCCCTGACACGACAGTTCCCACTTTAACTCCCAGTTCAGTTCCATCCATAAAAGGACTATTTGGTCTCTCACCCAGTAAATCAAGATGTGAGTCACCGGCCTCGTTAACACTATCAGGCCCAAGTAAGCTTGTAAGAAAACCAGGGGCTCCTTCAGGCTCCTCTCAGCTGTAAATAACAAAACCAAAAGCTTGGAGAAGGCCAGGGAAAGGCTGGGATGTGTCCAGATCGTCGCCAGCTGATAAAGCGATGGGGGGGGGGCCTCCGGGAGGAACGCAACGGCAGCGGGCAAAGCAAACGAAGCCAGCCGCCAGGTCTCCTCAGTGCCACCCGAATTCAGCCATCCCCTCTCCGGCACCACTGTCCACCGAAAGTTCGAATTCGGGGCTTCTCCCGGTCGAGAGCTCTGCAGCAAAGTCAAAAGACGCTAGGCGTGTTGAAAACCGCCGGGGAGCAGCGCCATCAGCATGCCAGCATTTCCTCTATCATTAGAGAGTCGGAGGACTACCAGGGGCGATCGTACAGCCTGGGAGCCGTTCGGAGAGCCGCAACCCTCCGCAACCCTCCGACAGCCACCCAGTCATGACCCCCAAATCACCCTCTACCTTTAAGCTTCCCTCTCGCATCTGTTCTGACCAGGCTCGGTAATATTTCCAGTGTTTTTCCGTTCACCTAGTCGGAGCGGGGAAGGAATAGCAGCCATTCGTAGTTCGCACATGCGCATTATCCATTTCAGTTCCATTTCATTACCTTTTCTGCTGCCCTCTTCTGGACAAAAATAGAACTCTTCTGCTTAAATTATTGGGAGTCACTTTCAATTCAGATTTTTTTCAACCTCTTTTGCTCTCTTGATCATAACTACTCATTTGGATGAATAATTCTAAGAAAAAATGGCTTTCTATGTGGATTTCTTTTCTAGTTGAGAAATTCTAGTGAGAGGCAACCTCTGTCCTATAGCAGGAGCCAGTTTACTAATACTTGCCAACTGGATTCCATATTTATTGAACTGTTTCTTTTAATGTTTCTAATTAGAAATGCTATATTGAACAGTTGGTTATAGTATGCTTAGAAACACAGTTTAACATAGCAATATTTAAAATGCTGTATATACAAAATACTATGCTAAATCTTTCAGAGAAAGAATAGAATGCATAAAGAACTACTTACTTTCCAGTCTCTTTTGCAAGATCACACCAATCTCTTCTCACTATGTCCAATCCTTTAAGTTCTTGCTTGGTAATGTATTTTCCATCTCCTGCCAGTTCCACAACCAAAGCAGCATATTTCTTCTTTTTTAAGAGCAAAAGGGTCTTAAAAATTCCATCAATATCTATCTCCAGTAACTTGTACAGTTTATTTACTTCACTTTTAATCTGCAAATATAGAACCAATTAATTTTTAAAAATATTCTTGCTAAGAGAGTAATATTTAAATATTCCTGAGCTAAATATTAGCAAGCAGAAAAAAACACTACATATGCAAACATGGTCCATCCACATCACATAATAGATTAAAAGCATAGTGAAGGCCAAAACATACTACTGTATATAAATATTGTATTCTACTTAGATATAGGTTGACAGAACAAAATAAAAGCATGTCATAAATTTGACACAAAATTTCAAAGAAATAGTACCAATGCAACAATGAAAAGAACAGTTGAACAAATCTATCCACATAGTCCTCAATTTACAACCATTTGTTTAGCCACTGCTTGAAGTTACAACAGCACTGAAAAAAGGGAATTATGACCAGAATTCTTATTTAAGACTGTTGTTTCCAATTGTGACAGTAAGTCAGAAACTATCTGTGTAATTTATACCATGCTATGGTTTGAGAGAAGAGATACAAAATGTTTTATACAGTATACAACTTTATTTTTTATAAAGAAATGAATAAATAAATAAAGGAGGAAGGGAGGGAGGGAGGGAGGCAGGCAGGCAGGGAGGGGAGATGTAGTAGTAATATGCATTACTCAAGAAAATTTGGCAATATACGCTCCATAAGCATTTCATAAGCAAAGAAAGATTTTTTTATATCTGATCCTAACAGTTTGAGAACATTTATTTTCTTTACAGGGATGTTATTATCCACTATTAATGTCAGTATTATTTTTATTTTTTTAATATATTGTAAAAAGTGATGTCTATTGCTGGTCTATGACCATAATAAAAATATTATTCTTATTCTTTATAACTGAATAAGAACTAGACACAGTAAACTACCACAAACACCTTGGCCAACAGATCTCAATGGAAGGTGATAAAATAAAATAAATTGAATAATGTGTTAAATGAGGTTGACAGGCATTCAGCAAGCTAAGCATAATTTTCAAGAACAACCTCCCTATTTGCCTGAAAAGTTTTCAATCAGTGTGTGCTACCTGCTCTAAAATATGACAGTGAAACATGGGCACTAATCTCACAATTGATACAAAATCTACGAGTGGTGCAAAGAGCCATGGGAAAGATACATGCTCGGCATTACAAGGTACGATAGAAATATATGCATATAGATTAGAGAGTGGCTATCCTAACTTTCTTCCTTTGTCTCCCATCCAGTTTTGGGCTATGTTTTCTCTTCACTCGCACTGCCCCACCCCAGTCCTTGGGATGTCCCTTCTTCCTGGGAAACTGTTGCTCCACTATAGTCCATCACACCACATCCCCCTTTGTAGAGACAATCTATCTTTAGTTCTTCTAACTTTTTTCTGCATTGTAGCAGGTTGTATATTGTTAAATGCCTCGGTTGTCTTAAGAGGAAATTGATTTTGTGAACAATTACATAATATAACAATATTGAAATAGCAAAAGAAGTAATGTATTGAAACAAAAAGAAAGGAAATTTTCACAGGCATCCAATATTCTTTTCCATATTATACAAACCTGAGAAATGCATTGATAATACCTAGAGAATAGTAAAAGTGGAATTACTTCCTTCCTTTTCCAAGGATAAGACAGGTTACTTATTTGTAACTCTGGATCTGGAACAGCTATTTGTCAAATCCCATAGATTCCTATAGGGACGCTGTCATTCTGGTAGGAGGGGGAGGCTTGGGTGGGGGGATACAGACATGTGGGATTTCTGTTTCTATTCCTTGCTTTGCTTTGCTGTAACTTTTGGGACCTTGGGAAGGGAAAGGAATGTGCCTGGAGCCAGCTGCATTATCTCATCTCTGGAGAAAAGCAGCAACATTGCCTTGGAGACTGGCTATATCACCTTCTCAGCCTGAGTTTCAAATAACATCTTCAGTCACTGGGATTGGTTTGATGATGTATTGGACTTTAGGAGGGGCTCTGTCTGCAATGGTTTACTCTATGTTTTGAGTGAGAAAAGTTAATTCCTGCCTAGATCTCTTGCTATCACAATCTTCCAATAAAAGTTTCCTTTTGAAATGGCTTTCAGGACCTTACACTATCTATGCATTCAGAAATATAAAGATGTAAAAAATAAGAAAGCATTGAGGAACAAATTAAGAAATTAGAAAACAATCATAAAACCGCATAAATATATAAGAGGGGAAAATGTAAGATATATTGTATATAAAATAGTACAGAATATTAGTTATAAGAGGAATATATGTACACAGATAGATATAAGATGTATTGTATGGAAATTAGCACACTAAAATAGTAATATGTATAGAAGAAATATAAGTACATACCAGTGATGTGCGGTGAGTTTTATGGCTGGTGAGGCACTTTTTAGACTTGTGGACTTCAACTCCCAGAATCCCACAGCCAGGCATGCTCAGTTCCGATTTAAAGCGACAGCATTTTCCCCCCTTGCAAAATAAGTTTTCCCATTCTTTTTCTTCGCCCTCCCCCTCCTTCCTCCCTCCCTCCCCCATCTCTCAAACAGACACGGGCACACAGAGAACTTGGATCCCTCTCTCACTCACTCACTCTCAAACAAACACAGAAGTTGGATTGGATATATTTTCCAAAGGCTTGAAAGCAGCTCCTCTGCCATACCCCCCACTTCCCCTGCTGCCTTCCGATCGGAGCCTTTGATTGCAGGTGAATCACGTTGCCTTTTCAGTGAAGCTGGGCTTATATACTTTTATCCAGCTGTGTGTGTGTGTGTGTGTGTGTGTGTGTGTGAAAAGGCACCGTGGGTTCTGCATACAATCAAACTTTTTGAATTCCTCCCCCCTCCCCACACACACACCTTTTCCAGCTGTTTCAGAGAGGATTTCAACTCTGCCCTCATGAAAGGCCAGAGCTCTGAGTCAGACTGAGCTAGTTGCTCCCAGAGAACTCTAAAAAGCCTCTAAAAATGCCCTCTACAGGAGTCGAGAGAACACGTGCCTCATTTGCATAAGGAATTCTTTGCTTTTTAATCCTTGGTTAACTCTTAAAAGGCGAAATATTCCTTATGCAAAAGAGACCCTAGTTCTCTGGCCTCTTCCTATAGTTAACACTAAGCACTGTTCCAAGTCACTGTGACTTAGAATCTGGTAGCAACTACCTTGGCTTTAATTATTTTTAAAAAATTCTTTAAAATTCTTTCCTTTTCCTCATGACTGGTGAGGCCACACCTCCCCTGCCTCTAGTGACTGCACATCCCTGGTACATACCTATGGATATAAGATGGAGTATATATGAATTAACATATTAGATGAAAATGTATATATATATATATATATATATATATATATATATGTATATGTATATGTATATGTATATGTATATGTATATGTATATGTATATGTATATGTATATGTATATGTATATGTATATGTATATGTATACGTATACGTATACGTATATGTGTATGGACAAAAAGAGCATAATGGAGGTATACTGATGCGGAAATGTAAAGATGATAATTGTGTTTTTAAAAATGGAAAAAAATGTTTAATAAAAATATTTTTTTTAAAAGAAATATAAAGGATATATCTGAGCAGTGCCTCACTCAAGTAATTTCCAGTATTAAAGATTTTTGGAAGAAGCATATTTTTATTTTGCATATCCTACCTTCCCTTCATTTTTTGTTTTATTGCAGAAGCTATAAAAACCCATAAAATCAACAAGCATAGTCATAGAATGGATAGGTAGCTCAATGCACATATGGCCCCTTAAAAGAGCCACCATTGCAGAAAAGCAACCTTCTTTCTTCCTGGTTTCTGTATCAGGTTTCCGTATATGATTAACTAGCAAGCTCACAAGATGGAAGTGGGAGGCTACAACTGACAGAATTGGGTGAAAGGAATCCAATGATTCCTTTGGTCAATACCAAACTAAAATGAATCAGCTCTGAAATGAACATCTAAGGATACTAATTTATAAAAGTAGATGGCCAGGATCCTAAACAAATCTTCCAGAGAAGCACTGACTCAGAGGGAAGCTTGTTCACCAGATGTTACTGCTCACAAGACACTGAAAGAATGCCTTGAAAGAGACTAAAACTCTTTTCTAAGAATAACAAAGACATTCTGGGAAAGCTGCCAAAGCTTTGTCTACTCAAAGAATGCAAAGAATGCTTAATGGAGATCTTTGGATTGAGAAAAAATAGATGAAACAAGCACTGGATTAAATTGAAACTAAGATGTCACTTTGGGAAGAAATGATAAATTTGACCAAAGAACAGAGAATAGCATCAGCCCACAGGGAATATAATTCTACAACCTTTCTTAATAACAACTAAGAATATTTTTTTAAAAAAATCACCAAATAAATATATATAGTAGCCATAGATTCAAACAGTTTCCTATTAATTAGTTGGGTCCAACCAACAAATTCAGTATAGAAATAGTAGAGAAACTGGAGGAAACTGATTGAATGAAAGGAAACAGTACAAAACTCGCTGCAGCTATAGATTCTAAATTTCTGGATTTGAATCAGTGGTAGGTTCCTATTGTGGCCCAGCAGGAGCCGTTGGAGCTGCCACCAAACTCCGACAGCAAGGGGCCCTATGAGTTGGCTTTGGAGGATGTGGAGGGTTCTGACTCCAAGCAGGGCACAGAGAGACTGGTTGGCCACCAGGAGGCGCCTGAGCCTTGGACCAGTGGGGAGGAGACAAGGGAGTGTGATCTGGACGTCAGCAGTGGGGAGGAGTCAAGGGAGTTCTTCCTAGATGCCCGGCACCGGAGAGCTAATAGGCGTAAGGAACAATTACGCAATTACAGGAGGTAATAGCACTCAGCTGGTGGTAATTAGGCTCCTCTCCAGACTATAAAAGGAATGCTTGTGCACATGCCCCTTTTGCAGAAGTCAACGCAGGAACTAATGTTGGAGAACATTATTGTGAGCTTGGCAGGTTGGATTGCTGTCACGGCTTATCTGTGCTGGATTGCTGCCCAAACTTGTCTGCACCGGTTTGCTGCCAAGGACCTGTCTGTCTGTTAATTAAATGCCGTAACTTATCTTTGCCTCAGAGTGTGTGTTGGTGTTAGACGAGGGGGGTCAGAACAAGTTCCTACCAATCTGGGCCGGTACGCCAGGACCAGTAGCGGAAATAGGGTGTACATTAGAGCCAGAGACCCCTGTACTGGTACGGTCCTTCCCCTGGCCTGCCCACGGATGCTGCTCTCTCTCTCTCTCTCGCCCTACCTGTCTGCACCATGCTTGCCCTGCCCACCCACTTCCTTTGCCAGAGCGGAGGACTCGACTGTTGGAAGAAGCCCCGTGCTTCATTCTTTTTGACAGCCACCTCATTTGCAGTGCAGTGGGGAGAAATCCATGGGTTAGAGGGAGGAGAAGGCCGTCCCTAGCAGAAACTCAGCTTTCTCCTCCCTCTAACCCATGGATTTCTCCCCACCCCACTGCAAATGAGGCGACTCTCAAAGAGAACAAAGCGCGGGGCTTCTTCCAACAGCTGAGTCCTTCGCTCCTATTCCTTCGACTGTTGGAAGAAACCCCACACTTCGTTCTCTTTGACAGCCACCTCGTTTGCAGTGGGGTGGGGAGAAATGCATGGGTTAGAGGGAGGAGAAGGTAGAGCTTCTGTTAGGGACGGCCTTCTCCTCCTTCTAATCCATGGATTTCTCAGTAGTAGAAGCGGCGGCAGCTGAAACACAATTGTGGTCACACAAATTGTGGTTACACTTGTAACAAAAGAGGAGGCTGACCCACTTCAAATTAAGAACTATAGACCTATTTCTCTGCTAAAGTCAGACTATAAGATATTTGTTTCAATACCGGCAGACTCAAATGACTCAAAAAATACTTAAATAATTTTATTCACCCTGATCAAAATGGGTTTCTACCAAAGAGACAAATTAAAGATAATATGAGAATAGTTCTGGATGCTTTGGAATATATGAGGCACATCCTGAAAAACAAATGGCTTTGATGTTTTTAGATGCACAGAAAGCCTTTGACAATGTGAACTGGCGATTTATGTTGTTACAGCTGGAACAGATGGGCTTTGGTAAGAAATTTACCCAAGCCATAGAAACTATATACCACAAACCATCAGCAAAGATAATGATAAATACATAATTGACAGACTCTATTGAAATAAAGAAAGGGACGAGACAAGGTTGTCCACTATCGCCTCTATTGTTCGTCTTAATATTAGAAGACCTAAATAGAAATATCAGAGAAAAAAAAGACATAAAAGGAATAAAAATAAAGAAAAGACAAAACAAAGATTTTGACAAAGAACATGTTATTAAGACAAAAGGAAGAATTGGTGGAAACTTTGAAGATTCAAGTCACGAATAAGGTCAAGTAATTGGGGATATATTTGACAGCAATATGTAGTACACTTAAATAGAACAATTACCATAAACTCGAAACAACAGATTGCAACAGATTTGGCAAAATGGGAAAATTTACAACTATCAATATTAGAGAGAATGTCAACAATCCAGATGAACATACTACCCAGGATTGTATATTTGTTCCAGAAAATTCCAATTAGATTAGGGAAAAATTATTTTGATAATTTAAACAAAATAGTGTTGAAGTATATTTGGCAGGGAAAGAAAGTGAAAATAAATTTAAAATTGTTACAAGATGCTAGAATAAGAGGAGGATTCGGTCTACCTAACTGGGAGTTGTATTATCAGGCAACAAGTTTGATGTGGGTTAAGGAATGGATAACATTAAGAAATTCTAAATTATTCACTGTAGAAGGACATGATTTGTTGTTGGGATGGCATGCTTTCTTATGGCATAAGGAAACTAAAACGCAGGTATTTTAGAAGACATTACATACATGAGGCTCTGCTATTAAATTGGGAGAAGATTAAAAGGCAGACAAAAAACTTCATTGGTTTTGACAATGGTATAGGGAAAATTGAAAAGGGGGGATGTCCCCCACAAAAAGAAATAAAAAGCAGACAAAAGATCTCATTGAGTTTGACAGTGGCTTAGAGAAAACTGAAGAGGGGGATTATACCCCAATAAAGGAAAATACAAAAGATTTCACTGGTTTTGACAGTGGCTTGGGGAAAATTGAAGAGGGTGGACATGTCAAAACAAAGAAAAGGGAGAAGATAAAAATAGAGAAGTGGGACAAAATACTAGGAAAAATCAGATAATTAGAAATTGTTATATGGGAAATATAAAGCTGAGATATGTGGTTTACTCCTATATATAATAATTAAACTGAGTTGCTAACTGATTGTATATGATAATGGAAAAATAATTAAATAAAGGTTATATATGGAATATGGACAAATATGAAACTGTTATGTGGAGAATACAAAGTAGAGATATGTGATTCACTTTTATACATGATAATTAAACTGAGTTGTTAATTGATTGAATATGACAATGGAAGGACAATTAAGTATAGGTTAAAATATATGAAATATGGACACGTATAGAACTCTTAAGATGATGACCAAAGGGAGGTGTATACCGCTTGTTATTCTACATAGTTAAGGTGACCAGACGTCCCGCTTTTGGCGGGACAGTCATGATTTTTCAAAATTTGTCCCGTGTCCCACTGCGTGTTCAAAAAGTCCCGATTTAAAAAGGACGCCGTTAAAAAAAAGTTTTTATTTCTCTGAAGTGTCGTTCTTGATGTGGCCTTTAGAGGGCAGTGGTTTCTCTCCCTCCACTCGGCTTGCTCGCATCGCCCAACGAGAGGCGAGGCTCCTCCCTCCCCTCCTGCTCTTCCAAACACCATCACATCTCCCTTCCTTTCGATCTGGTTGCTTTTCTCTGGTCTCCTTTTGGGGGGGGGCGGGAGGGGGTAGAAGATCTGTCATTTTCCTTCCTTTTAAAAAAAGGGGGGAAACCCAGGATTTATTGCAAATAAAGAAATCCACCCCAAATGGATCGGGAGGCAGGATGGGGGGGAGTGGGAATTAGGGGAAAGGGGGATTTTCCTCCCGTGCCTTGGGTTTCATTTATTTATTTATTCATTTTTTAAAAAGTTGCTTTTCTTGTATTTCCTTTGCTCGTTTGTTTGGTTGAGGGGGGATGAGTGGAGAAAAAAAGAGATCTGGGAGCTTGAATTGGTGCGGCTGGAATTGGGGCTGCGGGATGGGGAGGGTCTGTGTGTATAATTTGGAAGAGGCGGGGGGGGATGGAGGAGATTTCCTTCTCTCCGCTGCTCTTCTCTCGTCTCCTTCTGTCGGATGGGGTTGGGAGTGGGTGGGTGGGGGCGTATGAGCCCCTTATTTTTTTAATCTATCCTTTTCCTACCTTGTGATCTCCGATCCCCCTCCCTCCCCCGCGTCCCCTCCCTAGGTTCCCCCATTCCTCCTGAGATCTTGTAATTGCTGACTGCCTGCCCTGTCTGCTGGGAAAGAACCTTTGGGGCTGCTGGTAATCGAATCCCCCCTCTGAGGGACGAAAGGACTGCTCTCTAAAGTAGGGTGACTGGCGTTGGTCTAGTCTCCGGTAAAGGGAAGGCAAGACCTTTCCCTTTCCCTTGGTCTCCACCAGAAAGGGATCCAAGGCCTCTCCAAATATTGTATTTTTCAGAGTATAAGATACACCCCCCCAAAAAAGAGGGTAAAAATCTGGGTGCATCTAGATCAGTGATGGCGAACCTATGACACGCGTGTCAGTGCTGACACGCGTAGCCATTTAGGGTGACACGCACAGGATTTCATGCGATTCATCCTCGGCTCCTGCACAGCCGCCGAGGATGAAAGAATCTGTGCTGGAGGAACGGGGGGGGACGGGACGTGTGATTTCCCCCGCCCACACTCACTTACTGTATCGCCGCCGCCCCTTTCTGAGCGCAGGGGCTGCTGGTAAGGCGTGCGTGCCGTGCGCACACACGTCATCAGCACGGCGAGGGAGGACCCGCAGGAGAGGAGCGCGGGAACAGTGCACGCCTCTCTCCAGTCAGGCCGGCACAGAGAGTCTACTCCTGGGACTGTCAGTTACGACCGCACCACAGCAGGGAACAGCGGAGTGCCAACGGGAACTGTGAGCGCCATTAGCATTGGCTATCTATAATTCTATCTGCTGTCACTGGCCCACTGAGGGAGCACCCAAAAAATAAAAAACAAAGGTTAAGTAAAGGGAGTGGTAGTGGCAGTGGCCGACTCTTTCAAGAGACATGGAGCGAGATGTATGGCATTATAGAAAAAAATGGCAAAATTATGTTTTTGTCGAAGTGACACACAACGCGAGTTATGCTCGATTTTTTGCCGATTTTTGACACACCACGCCAAAAAGGTTGCCCATCACTGATCTAGATTATACACTGAATACAGCATTTTTGGCCCGCCCCCACACATCCTGTTTTTCACAAAAATTGATGTACAGAGGGGTTTGGAGGCCTGCAAAGTGCTCCTGGCGGCTGGGGAGGGGAAAAATGAGCAAAAAATGGGCCATTTTTTGCTCATTTGGGGGGGGGGGCAGCCCCAGGAGCACTCTACAAGCCTCTCAAAGCCTATACATGCCATTTTTCTGCAAAAAGGGCCTGTTTTCACATAGCGGGCCATTTGTGCCCCCCAGCTCCATGAGCACTCTACAAGCCTCCCAGAGCCTATGTATGCCGTTTTTTGGAAAAAACAAAACAGGCCCGTTTTTGTGAAAAAACAAAACGCAAATGTCCTACATCCCTTGGTTTCAGGAGGAACTTCTGCCACTGAACCAGTTCCCAAGTTAGTAATTGTTCTGGCCTTGTGTAACTGAAGTCACCCCTTCATTATTAGAGAGGGCAAAACCCTGATTCTCTTCCACAGAGGAATCCTCACTCTGGATGAATGGAGGTTTGGAAAGTGCCTATGAAGGGAATGTCCCTGAGAGGGAAGAGCCAACCTCTGAGGCTGATAAATTGGCACAGCCTGATAATTTGGCATAGTCAGTGCAGGCTGGCACCCCTGCTGTAGGGCTGCTGTGAAGCCCTGGGTTACTGCTCATGCAATGAGCCTGAAGAGATGGTCAGATAACTCTGGCCCCTGATCTTCCCCTGGGGGTAGCCCCGATGCAGTGGGAGTAAAGGTTGCCTCTGGAATGGGTGTAGTGTCTGAGGAAGGGCCCTGACTCCCCATCACTGAGATAGGATGGATGGGAGCAGCTGTAACAAAAGCCTCAGAGCTGTCAAAGGCTTGCCTGGGAGAAAGAAGCTCTCTAGCTCCTTCTGGTGACCAAGAGAGGGAGCAGGCTGGTTGCAAGAGACTTGCAACATCACAATCCTCTGTCACTCTTCAAAAGGGCGGGGAAAAAACCCTCCTGTCAAGGGAGGACTGCTGGGTCTTTGGAATCTAGCCACCCTTTCAATTTTGGCCATCTCTCTTTCCAAAGACCTTTGCCTCTATTTGGCATCTTTTTCTGCCACCTTGGAGGTCTGGAGCTGTTATAGGAACTGGTGCGGCTCTTACCTCGAGCTCCTGTGACAGCCGTTCTTTGGCTCAAGGAGCTTCATCCACTGACTAAGGGGAGATTAGGATCATCCTTAACTTTCCGGTGCAGTTCTGGAGGCTATAGACTGGTTGGTGGCTGGGAAGCTGCCGTAGCCAGCACTCTGACTGGCAGGGCGGTCCGCAATAGATCAGAGCTGCTGCTGCTGCTGCAATTTCAAAGCAGCTGCACCTGATCATGTGAGCTGCCTGCAGAATGTCCAGTCGAACTGGACAGCCAGAGTGTCTCCCCGCTACTGCGATGTCAAAGCAACCGTGCCTGGTCTTATGAGCCGGCCATGGAGTGTCCAGTCAAGCTAGACAGCCAGAGAGTCACCCACTGAGGTGGCAATGCTGGGGCTTCAGCTCGATTTAAAAGAGACAGTTTGAAATTGAACCCCCTCCACTGCTTCACAAAAATAGCAGATACCTTGGCAAACTAACCGAATAGGTGACTAACATGAATTGGTTAGCCCTCCAAATTGCCTTTGCAATATTAGCAAAAAGCAAAAAAAAATTCCTGTCAAAGTTCCTGTGGGAAAAAAAACATTAGTCATAGCCAGAAATCTCTGTGTCTCGACTGGCCAGAGACTGAGCTGAAACTGGGAAGGAACCAGTGGCAGGGGGTGTCACCAAAAGATAACAGGCTCAGTCTCCAGGCAGAAGACGAGAGCAACACCCAATCCTGACTGATCCTCCCTTAACACTATGGAGAAATGACAAATCCAGTCTGAATATCTGGCTGACTGTGCAACAGGCCATAATAATAATACCTTGCTCATCCCTATGCAAAGGTCCAGAAAGATATCCATAGGCTGATACCAGACCATAACATTTTCAGAAAAACTGGTGATATAGTTGGTACACAGAAGCACTTTCATATAAAACACTTAGAAAGTTTGCAGTGCTAGGTTTTATCTTGTTTCGGAGGAGGGGCCAGAGCGTCCCGTCGAGAACAGCTGGGGAAATAGTGAGTTCTGCCAAGCTGCGTGAAAACCCAGTCAGCAAGATGTTGTCAAGAGATCCTTTGTGAATTGGAACCGTCCTGAAGGGATGGGGCACAAGGAAAGCCATCTTTGTATGACTGCTCTGGAGATGGGGCATCTGGAACAAGATTTGTGAAGGTGCGAAGAAGCAAAAGGAGTGTTTGATCTGAAGGAAGATTGGGCGATGTAAGAGTAAAAGAAATACATTTTGGAGCTTAAAAATATTCCGAAGCTGCTAGCAGCTAAACATCACTTGGAATACGGAGGACAGAAAAGAGCCGAGGTGGCGCAGTGGTTAAATGCAGCACTGCAGGCTACTGCTAGATCAGCAGGTCAGCGGTTCAAATCTCACCGGCTCAGGGTTGACTCAGCCTTCCATCCTTCCGAGGTGGGTAAAATGAGGACCCAGATTGTTGGGGGCAATATGCTGACTCTCTGTAAACCGCTTAGAGAGGGCTGAAAGCCCTATGAAGCGGTATATAAGTCTACTGCTATTGCTATAAAAAGGAGGGGAAAGCTATCATTGAGAGAGTACTGAGATCAGTACTCACTCACCAGAAAAACCTAACCTAAAAAAATGGGGGGGGGGGAGATCAGGAAAATTGGAATATGGACTTTGAACTTTTGGTTCAACTACTGACAAGATTTGACAAATTAGTGATATGATTACATAAAGGAACAATAAAAGCCACCTATGGGAGAGAGGAGACATAATACCATCGTGCAACAAAGGAACAGAAGAAGGGTGTGGTTTGTCTTTTTTCTTGATTTTATTTTGTTTATACTGGAAGAAAATACAGAAATTTCGACTTTGGAAAAAGATTGGATTATCTTGAGATATGATATCAAAGAGAAGAACTAAGAAAATGGACTAAATTAATTGTGATAAAATATAAAAATATTAAAAGTTTATTAAATTTGATCATGGAGGGTGGGATGTTAGAAGAGCTGTTGGAAATGTTAAAAAGTGTACAAGCAACATTAAAAGGTAACTGTCAGCTTCTGCTTTGCTGTCGCTTCAGCTGCCATGAAACGGGAGGGGGGGGGCTGGTATTTGGGAGGGGTTACTCATTGTGCTGGAGGAAAGTTCTGGAGTTCACCGACTGAGCGGACTGCGCAGGCGTGGGTATTTCCCGCCTGGACTAACGGCACCGACATTCCATCTTCGTGATACCTTTTGAAGTTATCTCACACCTGACACTTGGAAGACTTATGATTGGGCTGGGATTGTGATGCCAAGAGGTGGGGAATGGGCTATTCTATATATCAACTGCTTTCGCGTCTAATTAATCAGACTTCGCTATGCATAGCCTTTTAGCCATTTATAATTAGTAAAAGTACATTTGATTTCTACACATGGAGTCTCATGGTCTTTCTTTCCTAATTAATAAATGGAGAGGAGCTGACAGTAACAAAAGAGGTAGAAAAAGAACCAGAAAAATTGTTGAAAGTGGAGACAGGAGGGGAACAGACAATCAATGTAAATGAACAAGGAATTAACAAGGTAGAAATGGAAAATAAAACTAAAGGGACAAAGAGAGCAGAGAAGAAAAAAGAGCATCCAAAAAAGAAACTAGCCAAAAATAAAGAGAAAAATAAAAGGAGATGGGAAAGAGAAACTTGGGGGAGAGATACTCAAAAAATCTATCAAAAAGTGAGAGGGAAAATACAGAAGAAAAGATATGACACACATAAAAAGTAGAAAAATAGAAAAGAAAATTTAGAAATGGGAGAATAGTAGAATGATCCAGTAGAAAGAGAGATTGTTAACAAGGTAAAATATGTTTTAATTAGAATGTATGGGAATTACATTAATAACCTTAAAGCTGAAAATTATTATGTTATCTTGATTATATAAAACTTGAAACTTGAAACTTGAAGATTCATATTGTTCATGGAAAATAGATGGAAAAAAGTGATAAATTGTTTATTTTTAAAGAGAAAGAAAAACTATATTGTTTGTAAATGTTAAAAACTAGATATTGGAAAATATGAGAAAAGCAATACGTAAGGTGACCAGACGTCCCGATTTCAGCAGGACAGTCATGATTTATAACAATTTGTCCCGTGTCCCGGGGCATTTTAAAAAAGTCCCGATTTTATGGCTTCATGTTGAAAGCCCAGTGGATTTGCTTAAGAAATCCTAACCCGGGCAAGACAAAAGACACTCTGTCTCAGTACTTTCATTGAAGATATTAAAACTTTAAAGCAAGAAAAGGGACCCTCCCCCCGCCCCTTTTACTCACTTTTATAAGAAAAGATGACCCAGTACCATAGAGCTCCAGGAAATACTTGGCTAGAGAGGTAGCGAGTGTTCCTTCCTGGATTTTCCGGAGGGGAGGGGCACTGAGGTTGAAGGTCAGCTCGTGTGGAAAAAATGGTGGCAAAGTTTGAAAAATATTTCCGTGACTAATTTCACCATTTTAATTTGCTCAGTTCTTTGTATTAACATCTACATCATTCTGGATTGATTTGGAGTGCTCATTTGTGCCTGCTGGTAAGTGACCTGGGTTTTTTTCTTTTATTTTTTTAATGTATTTTAAAATAATATTTTATTTATTGTGCATAGGATTTTTTAAAATAGTTTTATTCTGTGTGGATTTTTTTACAATTGTCTTAAGACTATTTAAAAAAAGATTCTATCAAAAATAAATTGAAGTTAAACCATTTTTAAAAATTCTATGCACAATATTTTGAAATGTTTTACTTCAATTTATTCTGTGTGGATTCTTTTTTTAAACTGTCTTAGACTATTTAAAAAAAAGATTCTATCCAAAATACAAAATACCAGCTGCAGTTATTCACTTAAGAACTGTGGCAAGAAAGGTGGTATAATGGGCTTAGTGACCAAAGTTACAATGGCATTGAAAAAAGTGACTGATGACCATTTTTCACACTTAGCGACCATTTTCACACTTAGCGACCATTGCAGCATCCTCATGGTCACGCGATCAAAATTTTGATGTTTGGCAACAGATTCATATTTATGATGGTTTCAGTGTCCTGGGGTCATATAATCACCTTTTGACAAAGTCAAATGGGGAAACCAGATTCACTTATGTTACTAACTTATCAGCTGCAGTTATTCACTTAAGAACTGTGGCAAGAAAGGTGGTATAATTGGCTTAGTGACCAAAGTTACAATGGCATTGAAAAAAGTGACTGATGACCATTTTTCACACTTAGCGACTGTTGCAGCATCCTCATGGTCATGTGATCAAAATTTTGATGTTTGGCCACAGTTACAATTTATATTTGTAAATTGTAGTTATGTTGAAATAAAACAAAATATTACAATACTATTTTTGCGTTGTATGAAATTTTTTGTTGCTCCGTATAAAAATTTTAATCAAACATCCCCCCCCCCCCCCCCGGTCAAAGGTGTCCCTCTTTACCAATCTGAAAATCTGGTCGCCTTAGCAATATGGCTAAAATTGGAAATAATGGAAATATAATATAAAATGAATTATGTCTTTTGGGGGGAATGTTAAAGGGGGAATTTGGACAACACTGTTCAAAAAATAATTTTTATTATGTAACAAAAATAAATAAAAAAGTTAATTAAAAATAGATTTTACCTTGTTTCCCAGTTTAAATACTTCTTCCAGTTTGGTAAGGTTTGTATTTATCATGATGGAATCTGTATCACCATAAATCACTTCCAGATTCATCTGAGGGATAAAAGAAAGTTACTTAAAATAGTATTCAAAATGCTTGTACTTATTAAAAATCTCTCATTTGAAAAAAGCTCAGAGTAGGTAGAAACTGATGTGTGATACTGAAAAAAATTAGTGGCTTGTTTCTATGTTGGCCTTTTTTAACTAGACTTCATGACTCCTAGTTTTATTGAATCTAACAGCAGCAATCTGTTGAACTGATGCAGGAAAAATAAATATGTTCTAAGTCTTCAAAAGAATAAGTGAAGCTGAAAAAAATGTTTACTTCAATAAGACACTTGAATATGCAATTATTAGACTACAACTAAGCTTTAATTCTGAAACTCAGTCTTTAGAGTCACAAAGGTGTTTTTTCAAGAGGCAACTGAACTTTCTGGTTTTCCTTTGAAGGCGTTTCGCTTCTCAAGCTTGGATAAGAAGCAAAATCTCTTCAAAGAAAAAACAGAAAATCCAGTTGCCTCTTGAAAAAACACCTTTAGGACAACCATGACCTGGATGACTGAGAATCTCCATAGACACTCATTCTTCAGAGAGATTAGATCATATTTACTTTATAGAACTTTGGGATCAAGAAACTATAATTCATCAATAAGTATTAAATTTATAAACTATATATCCAGAGATGCTTTGTGTTTAGTTCATATTAGACTATTCTTTTAATTTATGCTATTTAAGAATTTATATTTAAATATAATGTAATTATATTACCTTTTGTACCATCTCCTTAGTATGCATTAAGATCTAGAAAAGAAAAGAAAATTTTAATTAATGACTGCATAGGGTACAAAATGTAAGACATATCTAGCAGAAAATAAACTTCAGATGTTTGAATTTTGAAAATACAAAATATTGTTTCCATATCTGACACATTCATTCCAAAAATTATAGATTATACAAAAAAAGAAATAAAAAAGAGAAGAGAAAAGCTTACATATCTTCCAAATATTTATGAAAATGAATGCATCGCAAATTAGAATGGCATATTATCACCTATCTATTAATATTATTTTTCCTTTCTGCAGGACATTGTTTATCAATATGTGACTGGTATGCATATCATCAAACACTGAATGACCCATAAAAGAAAAGCTTCTTCCAAAATATTATTTTTCCTAATTCGGTTTGTTTGGGATATTCTATTTAATTTTTTTTAAATTTTATATTATGTGCTTCTTTTAATGTTGTACGCCGCCCTGAGTCCTTGGGAGAAGGGGGGCATATAAATCTAATAAACCTAACCTAAACCTGTACAACAGAAAGGATGCTGCAAAAATTCAAGAGGAACAAAGGACCAACTGTTGATTGACAAACTAATCCTAAAGAATTCAAAGAAAAAACGAACCAACCTGTTCATGGCTTGGATAGACTATAAGAAAGCATTTGATTCAGTTCCCCATAGCTGGATCAAGAAATGCCTGAAAATCTTTGGCATCAGCAGCAACAGACAAAAATTCATGGAAACTTCAATGAACCTCTGGAAAATGAAGCTTATAGCTAATGAAGAAGTACGGGTGAAGTTGAAATTAAACGAGGCATTTTCCAGGGCGATTCCCTTTCACCCCTACTTTTTATACTCTCAATGCTACCACTGACAATCATTTTGAAGAAGATGGACTATGGATACGAACTTGCAAAAAAAAAAGGACTGAAAATTTTGCCCTTGGCGTAACATGAATGATTTGAAGCTGTTTGGTAAAACAAAAGCTGAACTGAATTTATTAATTGAAAGCACAAAAGAATTTAGCGAAGACATTGGTATGCAGTTTGGAATTGACAAATGTGCAACAATGGCAACCAAAGTAGGCAAGGTCATAGAAGATGATGGAATAGAACTTGAGAATGAAGAAATGATAAGGGCAGTAAAACCAGAAGAAGGCTACAAGTACTTGGGGATTTTAGAGGCCTTTGATTTAATGCATAATAAAGTCAAGGAATTAATTTCAGCCAAGTACATTCGATGAATTCGCAAGATATTAAAGTCCAAATTGAATGGAGGAAACACCATAAAAGCCATAAATACCTGGGCTATACCTGTGATTCGATACTCTGCAGGAATAATTGACTGGACCCAGATGAAGTTGGACAATTTGGAAAGAAAAACAAGGAAGCTTATTATAATGAATCATGCTTTGCACCCCAAAAGTGATGTTGACCGATTATATCTACCAAGAGCAGAGGGTAGTCAAGGACTCCTACAAGTAAAACAGACTGTGGAAGAAGAATAACACAGCTTGAATGATTACATCTAGAAAAGTGAAGAACCAATGATTAAGGAAGTAAATAAAGGAGGCCTTTTAAAGACAACAAAGTCAAAAGCTGAATATAAGAAAGTAGCAATTAAGAACCGAGCTGAAAATTGGAAAAACAAAGTTAAGCATAGCCAATATTTGAAAGGTATTGAAGGCAAAGCTGACCAAAAGCTAACTTGGAACTGGTTAAGAGCAGGAGCACTGGAAAAAAAGAAACAGAAGGCTTTATTTTGGCAGCTCAAGAACAAGTCTTAGCAACAAACTGCATGAAGGCAAAAATTCAACATGTTACCACCAACAGCAAATGTCGCCTCTGTAACGAGAAAGACGAGACAGTCGACCACTTGATCAGTGGATGCAGCAAAATTTCACAAACTGACTACCTACAACGCCATGACCGCGTTGCTAAGATCATTCACTGGAAATTGTGCCAAAAGTTTGGATTTGACTATATCAAAAACCACTGGGAACATCAGGTTCAGAAGATTTTAGAGAATGAGAAAGTCAAGATCTTGTGGGACTTCAGAATTCAGACTGACAGGCACTTGGTCCACAACACCTGACATAACAATAATTGAAAAGAAAAAAGTATGGTTCATTGACATTGTAATACCTGGAGATGCACGAATTGAAGATAAACAGCAAGAAAAAATCACAAAGTACCGGGACTTGAAAATTGAAGTTGAGCAATTGTGGAAAAAGAAATCTTGTGTTGTCCTGATTGTAATTGGAGCCCTTGGAGCAATACCTAAAGGGCTACCTCGCTATCTGGAAATTTTAAATTTATCAGACTTGAACATTCTGATTCTACAAAAAACCACCCTACTTGCAACAGCTGATATCCTCCGACATAACCTAACAGTTCCTAGATCCTTGGTAAGGACTCGAGCTGTTGAGCTACCAACCAGCCCCAAAGGCTAGGATCTCAACAAAGATTAACCAAATAATAATAATAATAACAACAACACAACAACAACACAACATGCCAGATATCATGGTTGTAGAGGGCCAAAGTGTATAGTTTATTGATATCGCTGTTCCTGGAGATGCCAGAGTCGATGAAAAAGTACTAGAAAAAATAATGAAATATTGTGACCTGGCCATCGAAACTACACGGCTATGGATGAAGCATGTAACAGTGATACCCACTGTCATCGGGACACTTGGCACCATGTCCAAGAATTTTATAAGATACATCAACAAATTGTAGCTTTCTGCAATAACACCAGCAGAACTGCAAAAAACTGTGCTACTCAAAACACCAGTCAATGGTATTTGTAATGCATTTTTGAATGTTCAGTTGTCTGAGTTTCATGCTTAATGAATAAAGTATATTATTATTATTATTATTATTATTATTATTATTATTATTATACAATTGTATCACAGCGGCCAGTTGTTTCGCCGGATTTGGCATTGGTTACTAGTCGGGCCAGACCCAGGGGCCTAGGACGTCGTAACGTATTTTCGTAATATGCGTGCAGATCCAAGCAGTGCGGCTTTTTGCATTTGACTGATGGTGATTTTGTCAATTTTTAACTGTTTTAAATGTAATTCCAGTGCTTTTGGTATAGCACCCAGTGTGCCAATTACCACTGGAATTACCACTGCTGGTTTGTGCCATAGTCGTTGAATTTCGATTTTTAAGTCCTGGTATTTTGCGATTTTTTTCATGTTCCTTCTCGGCGACCCTGCTATCACCTGGTATTGCAATATCTATGATTGTAACCTTGTTTTTCTCAACCAGTGTGATGTCTGGTGTATTATGCGCCAGTATTTTGTCGGTTTGTATACGGAAATCCCACAAGATCTTGACCATCTGATTTTCGGTGACTTTTTCAGGCTGATGTTCCCACCAGTTTGTTGCTGTTTTAATACTAAATTTTTTGCACAAATTCCAATGGATCATTTGCGCTACTGAATTGTGCCGCAATTTATAATCAGTCTGTGCGATTTTTTTACAGCAGCTGAGTATGTGATCAACAGTTTCATCAGCTTCTTTGCAAAGTCTGCATTTGGCATCATCAGAGGATTTTTCGATTTTCGCCTTAATGGCATTTGTGCGGATAGCTTGTTCTTGCGCAGCCAGGATTAATGACTCTGTTTCTTTCTTTAATGTACCTGTTGTTAACCATAACCAAGTTTGTTCACTGTCCACTTTATCTTTTATTTTTTCCAGAAATTGGCCATGCAGTGCTTTGTTCTGCCAACTCTCCATTCTTGATTTTATCACATCTTTTCTGTATTCTTGTTTCGTCTGTTGGGCCTTCAGTAGATTTTTGTTCTTTACTTCGATTAATAGATGTTCTTGACTTTCTTTTAAATAATCAGCCAGTGCATGTTTTTCTTCTTCAACTGTTTGCTTCACTTGTAATAATCCTCTGCCACCTGATTTTCGGGGCAGATATAGTCTATCAGTATCACCACGTGGATGTAAACTGTAGTGCATTGTCATTAGTTTCCTGGTTTTTCGGTCCAAAAGGTCCAAATCAGCTTGTGTCCAGTTAACTATACCAGCTGTGTATCTTATAACTGGTATTGCCCAGGTATTTATGGCCTTGATTGTATTTCCACCATTCAATTTAGATTTCAAAATTTTCCTAACTCTGTTGGTGTACTCTTTTATTATTATTATTATTATTATTATTATTATTATTATTATTATTATTATTATTATTATTATTTTCTATTTTAACAAACCTCTCTTCTATCATTAGTCCTTTTCTTATATTTCCATGTATCTAACTTCTGTTTTTATTAGCTAACCATTGATAAAATAAAGTCCCATGTCAAAAAGTATTCAGTTTCTTTCTTTTCCTTAATTATAAATGTCTATCCATTTCTGCGCATTCTTATATTTTTTTAATCACATTTTCATCTGTAGGGATCCCTTAACTTTTTCATTGTTGTGTGAATATAATTCTAGCTTCAGTTAATATGTGTAAAATCAAATATGTATTCTCCTTGTTATATTTATTCGGTAAAACACCGAACAAAAAATATTTCTGGTTTTAAATCTATATGTTGCTTTATCATTTTTTCCAACCATGTATGTATTTTTGACCAATATTTTTTTGCTTTTGAGTATGTCCACCACATATGATAATACGAAGCAGCTATCTGATGACCTTTCCAACATTTAGCGGAAATGTCCTTAAACATCTTTGTCAATCTTGTGGGTGAAAAATGCCATCTATAAAACATTTTATAAAGATTTTCTTTGTATGCAGTTGACATTGTTAATTTATAATTCCTATCCCACAATTTCTGCCATTTATCTAGCTCTATTGTATAACCAAAAAAATTAGCCCATATTATTATTGTCTCCTTTACTTGGTTACCTTCCATTTTGATACTTAGTAGATAGCTATATATTTTCTTTATTAATTTTTCACCCGTCCCTGTTAATATCTGATCTAATTCTGTTAATTCTTTATAAAAACCATACTTTTTAGCGTCTTTCTCATATCAAGATTGTATCTGCACTTGTGACCACTGTGCTATGTCAATCCCTTGATTACTCAATTCTTGTTTAATTTTGAGTTCCCCCTTTTCATTCAAAATGTCCTTGTATCTTGTAATTTTTTCCATATTAATAACATTTGGATGTATCAGTACCTCCATTGTGGAGAGTCAGACTGGTATTTTCAAATAGCGTTGTTCTTTAATTTTTACCCATACTGATAATACTGCATTTCTAATATAATGTCTTTGGAAGTAACTATGTATTTTATTTTTCCCATACCATAAGAAAGCATGCCAGCCCAATTGAAGTCCCTCCAAAATTAATAATCTTTTATGCCTCAAACTGATCCATTCTTTCACCCATGTAAGTACCGAGGCCTGATAATATAAATCCCAATCTGGCAGCCCAAAACCTCCTGATTTTAGAATCTTGCAGCATTTTCAAACTTATTCTTGCTTTTTTCCCTTCCCATACAGTGTCTTAATATTACTTTATTTAAGTCTTCAAAGTATTTTTTCCAGCTTTATCTGGATTGTTTGAAATAAATATAATAATCTCAGTAAGGAAGAGAGCTGACGTCACGACAGCACGACGTGCGATCTTGGTGCTCTGAGATCGCAGTCAATATTTCTGTCGCTGGACAGTCCATTTGTGTGTCTAAACCGTCCCGTAGAGACGGTGATTGAAAAGGGCACCTCCTGCTGATCTCAGGGTCACCGCAAAGTCCCTGAAAGATCCAGGAATAGCTTTTTTTTTCTGGTGACAGAAACGCAGCTAATGAAGCTGCTGAAGTTGGGACAGCTCCGGAACAGGAAGAAAGCGGAAAGAGAAAGTGTGTCGAATTGGTGAGGAAATTTTATTAGTAGAAAAAGAGACTAACCCCCCCACACAAAAAAAATTAAGTTAAATTAAAATTGAAGACAGAAGACTGTAAGCGGCGAAATTAATCTACATTAAACTTAGTGTATTATCCTGTTTCTATTTTTTTTTTCACGGATGGAACTTTTGCAAAGGCTCCCTATTTTTTAAACTGAATGAATTAATGTTTTCTTCTTTTTTCACTTTTGCTTACACCTATGGATTAAAATTCTCCTTTTTTATATATAATGCTTGATTGGATTGACTGGATTGTTTTTGATCTCCATTTAAAGGTTTTTTCTTTGTTAAGCTTGGAATATAAAGAAGATAATAAGGAGGATTATAAAGAGGGTTATAACAACAGTAGGAAAAGCAGTTACACTGCCCCTTAGAAGCTGGAGGCTGGATACATTGTTTTTTCTTCTTTCTCTTTGATCACTTAAGATTCAAGCTTGTTTATTGAGAGTGATAGGAGGAAGAGCACAAGTTGTTTATACAGATGCCTTTTGGGAGTTCTATCACTAGCTATTGGAGGGAAGACAACATTTTGACTTGAAAGATAATAAATGAACCTGTTTGAAGTTTATTAAAATAGCCTTGAACCCTATAGTGGCAGTGTCTGCAAAATTGAAAGAATGGCTCAGCAGGAAAAAGAAACTGTAACACTGCAAATGATTATGTTTGAAATTCAAAATCTATTAGTTGTGACAGAGAGAATTGAAAAGAGATGGGAGAATATGGAATACAAAACAGAAAAAATTGATGGAGAAACTGAGGATGTTTATCAAATGAAGAAAGTGGAGGATAGAGTTCAAAAGATGGAAGAAAAAAATGAGCAAAGAGATAAGAAAACTGTGGATAATGACAACAAAGTGAGCGTGGTTGGTAATGGCAAGAGCGGAATAGGGAAAGTGGAGATAGATGGATTGGAAATCTACCCCACTTCAAAGCACAGAAGAAAAAAAGAGAGAAAAATTGACGGAGATAAGGAGAGAAATCTTGACAGAAGCATTAGCGATAACCAAAGATAAGCTGATGGAAAGAACAGATGCTGGGTTTCAAACTTTTATGAGATACGAAAGGAACAACATATTGCGAAGAGAAGTTTATACAAGATTTATTAAGAAAGTAACTAGAACATTAATGCTACAAATGGCAAGAGATATAAAACCATACTATTACTGGAAAGATACAGGTTGATGCAATGAAAATGTATAATAAAAATTAAGCTAAATTTAGTTTACTAGTAGCATGTATAAAATGAAGTGACAATAGCTATGGTTAAATAATGAATAATAATGATAACAATACATATATTAGTTTAATAATATGAAATTTTATATAAACAACACATGGAGATTATGAGAGGAGATTTAAAAGCTTTATCTAGAATATGTTATAAAGATGTAGTGTGATTGGATGATCTTACGATGATTTATTAGAATATTATCATATAATCCTATTCTAGAGTTTGAACATTATATATAAAAGGATGTAACTAGAATATTAATGCTACAAATGGCAAGGGATATAAGACTGCACTATTACTGGAAAGATACAAGTTGATGCAATGAAAATGTATAATAAATACTAAGCTAAATTTAGTTCACTAATAGTATTTATAAAATGAAGTGATAATAGCTATTGTTAAATAATGAATAATGATAACAAAATATTAGTTTGATAATATGAAATTTTATATAAACACATGGAGAATATGAGAGGTGGTTTAAAAGCTTTATTTAGAATATGTTATAAAGATGTATTGCAATTGGATGATTTTAGGATGATTTAATAGAATGTTATCATATAATCCTATTCTAGATTTTGAATATTATATATAAAAGAATGTAAAAACAATTATAGTCAAATTAAGGTTGAGATATAATAATCGTGATAGACATGAGTATAGGTGAATATAAAATATGTGATTTGATATGAAAAGCAGGTGATGACTATGGAAGAGATACATGGAAATACTGTAAACAACTGACACACTTTCTACAATTTGTAATGGAAGATGGTTTTTTATGTTTGTCTTTGTTCAAATAAATAAATAAAAAATGTAAAAAAAAATAATAATCTCAGCAAGTTATTCATTTTTATAGTAGCTATACTTTCTTTCAGCAAGTTGAGGGTTTTTCCACTTCTCCAGATCTATTTTAATTGGTTGAATCAGCTTATAGTAATTATCTATAAGTATTTAAGTTTCTTTATCTAAATATCTGTCCATTAACTCCTTTTTCTGTATATCTGTAAAGTTTTTGACTAAAATTTTAGTTTTTTCCTTATTTATTTTCAATCCTGCAACTTCACCATATTCTTTTTTTTAAATTAATTTGGGTTCATGTTCTGGTCAGTCTTCTAGGTGGAAAACCAAATCATCTGCAAATGCCTATTGCTTTATTTTATTTTTTAAATTTCTATCTTTTACTTCTATGTCTTGTCTAACATTTCTATTTAACACTTCCAATGTCAATATAAATAGTAAAGGGGATAGTGGACATCCTTTTCTTGTGCCTTTTTATATTAAAGTTCTCTGTCATATACCCGTTTACTATCACCTTTGCCTTTTGTTTGTGATATATTGCCTTAATCATGTTAATAAATTTTCTTTCTTAGATTTCAGTCATAATAACATAAATTGCCAATTTACGTTATCAAATACTTCCTGTGCATCTAAGAAAATCAACGCCGTTTGTTTTCCAGGATGTGCTTCATAATATTTCAGTGTTTAATTAAGATCATTCTCATATTGTTTTTAATCTCTCTTAGGCAGAAATCCATTATGGTTTGAATGTATAAATTCATTCAGAAACCTTTTTAGTCTCTGCTATTATTGAAGCGTATATATAATCAGCATTCAATAAAGATATTGACTTTTAGTTTTTTATCTGCATTAAATCTGAATCTTCTTTCAGTATAAGGATAATTTTGCTTCCATCTACAAATCTGGTACCTTTGCTTTAAACAATTTTATTATAGACTTCCAACATTGATGAACCTAAAGTATCTTGTAAATACTTATAAAGTTCTGCCTTTTGGTCCTGGTGTTTTGTTGTTTTTTTGCCTCTTGATTGCTTCTGTTAATTGCATCATTGTTATTTGTTAATTTAACATGGCTTTCACTGTTTAAGGTACTTTGTGTAAATATTTTTCCAAATATTGTTTTATTCAATCTTCTGGAATGTTCTCATGAAATACAGCTTTCCATAATAATCTTGAATTATTATTCTTGTCATCATTTTGGTAATAGAGAGTTCCTTTCTCATCTACCAATCAATGTATCAATTTCTTTTCTTTCTCCTTTTCCAACCATCTTCCTGGTTTATTCACATTTTCAAACAAATTCTGTTCAGCACTTTTAATTTTTTGTGCCAGTTCTTCTTTATCTAGTAAATTCAGTTTATGTTTTATTAGTTCCATTTGATTTTTTAAATTCTATTTTTGTGATTCTTTTTCTAGTTCTAATTCTAGTCTTTTGCATTCTTCTTCTAATGTCTTTTGGTTTTGTTTCTTGTTATTATTTTTCTTTCCTATATAAGTTATGGCTAGTCCCCAGATATACACTGCTCAAAAAAATAAAGGGAACACTTAAACAACACAATGTAACTCCAAGTCAATCACACTTTTTTGAAATCAAACTGTCCACAGGTAGCAACACTGATGGACAGTCAATTTCACATGCTGTTGTGCAAATGGCATAGACAACAAGTGGAAAGCATAGGCAGTTAGCAAGACATCCCCAATAAAGGAGTGGTTCTGCAGGTGGTGACCACAGACCACTTCTCAGTTCCTATGCTTTCTGGCTGATGGTTTGGTCACTTTTGAATGCTGGCGGTGCTTTCACTCTAGTGGTAGCATGAGACAGAGTCTACAACCCACAAAAGTGGCTCAGATAGTGCAGCTCATCCAGAATGGCACATCAATGCGAGCTGTGGCAAGGAGGTTTGCTGTGTCTTTCAGAGTAGTGTCCAGAGCATGGAAGTGCTACCAGGAGACAGGCCAGTACATCAGGAGATGTGGAGGAGGCCATAGGAGGGCAACAACCCAGCATCAGAACCTCTACCTCTGCCTTTGTGCAAGGAGGGACAGGAGGAACACTGCCAGAACCCTGCAAAATGACCTCCAGCGGGCCACACATGTGCATGTGGCTGCTCAAACGGTCAGAAACAGACTCCATGAGGATGGTATGAGGGTCCGACGTCCACAGGTGGGGGTTGTGCTTACAGCCCAACACCGTGCAGGACATTTGGCTTTTGCCAGAGAACACCAAGATTGGCAAATTCGCCACTGGCACCCCTGTGCTTTTTACAGATGAAAGCAGGTTCACACTGAGCACATGTGACAGACGTGACAGGGTCTGGAGAACCGTGGAGAACGTTCTGCTGCCTGCAACATCCTCCAGTATGACTTGTTTGGCAGTGGGTCAGTAATGGCGTGGGGTGCCATTTCTTTAGGGGGCCGCACAGCTCTCCAGGTGCTCACCAGAGGTAGCCTGACTGCCATTAGGTACCGAGATGAGATCCTCAGACCCCTTGTGAGACCATATGCTGGTGTGGTTGGCCCTGGGTTCCTTCTAATGCAAGACAATGCTAGACTTCATGTGGCTGGAGTGTGTCAGCAGTTCCTGCAAGACGAAGGCATTGATGCTATGGACTGGCCTACCCATTTCCCAGACCTGAATCCAATTGAGCACATCTGGGACACCAACGCCATGTTGCACCAGACTGTGCAGGAGTTTAGTCCAGGTGTGGGAGGGGATCCCTCAGGGGACTATCTGCCACCTCATCAGGAGCATGCCCAGGCATTGTAGGGAGGTCATACAGGCACGTGGAGGCCACAAACACTACTGAGCCTAATTTTGACTTGTTTTAAGGACATTACATCAAAGTTGGATCAGCCTGTAGTGTTGTTTTCCACTTTAATTTTGAGTGTACCTCCAAATCCAGACCTCCATGGGTTGCTAAATTTGATTTCCATTGATAATTTTTGTGTGATTTTGTTGTCAGCACATTCAACTATGTAATGAACGAAGTATTTAATAAGAATATTTCATTCATTCAGATCTAGGAGGACTTATTTTTGTGTTCCTTTTATTTTTTTGAGCAGTGTACATACACCTTAGCAGTATCCCATGCATTTTCCAACGAAACCTGTCAAATCCTCTCTCCTATGTATCCTGCATCCTGTAACTATTGATTTATTACATTTAGCCTTGCGCCTAGGCACTCAAGCATTTTCTCACTTTTTGGGGAATGTAAGGAAAGAGAGGGCCATGTGGGTTGTATTACTCGAAAGCCGGCTGACCCTGAGAAAGGTTCCTTATCACTTTCTCAGAGCGGCCGGTACAATAACATCTTCACACCTGCGTATTAGCAGAGTACACATTGGACTGTTGAGAGGGCTTTCTAATTCTTTTTATTCTAATTGTATGGCCTGAGGGCCCTCAGAGTCAGCTTTGATTTTGCTCTGCTATCACTCCTGCAATAAAAGGTTTCTTTTGAAATGCTAAGTTTCAAGAGTCGTTACTTTCTTGAATAAAAAGGAAAGGCTGGGCCTTACATAAAGCAGGCTCTGCAAATGTGATCAACCCGGAGAGAAAATGTTGCTTTACTGAGGGGATCCTGCAAATCATGTCCAAACAAAGCAGTAAGCAAAGGGAGGCAGAGTCCTGAGACGTCAATGACCACCCAACCAGATGCTGGAGCCATCTGCCCCATTGAAGACATCAAAGCTGTCCTGGGAAGCATTGTGAAACCCCGATGGTCCATTGGCATGGGGAAGAAGGACAGCTGGGCTGGAAGAACCAAACGAGTCACCCTCACCTGCGGTAGCCGGAAACTGGGGTGGAAAATTGAACTAGAAGCCCTGTCCGATCAGGAAGAAATGATTGAGGAACCGCTGGGTGGAGGAGACCGGCTTGAGACACATTGCCCGGCTTGTGATGGAAGCCTTAGAAAATCTTGACGTCTCAGGTGAGCGGGGTCAGCAGTGGAGGGGGGAAGAAGCAGCACAGTCACCGATGAAGCCAGAGCTGTCACCCCGGACCCCGCAGCAGCTGGCCAAGCCAATGCTGCCACCAAGACCACAGCCATGCCAGGGAACCTGCCCCTTGCAGCACCAACCAAAGGGGACCAGGAACTCCCCCCCCCCCGGATATAGAGTATGATAGGGACCCCCAGAAGTTGGGAATCTTCCCAGCCCAAGGCCTCACATACATGCATGAGTATGGCCGAAACTTCCCAACACAAGGGGTGCGAGTTCATGTAGTAACCCTAGCCTTAGAAGAGGGGGCTGCCTTATGGATGGTAACCCTCCATAACGCTGACACCACTGAGCTGCAAAATTTTGACTGCTTCATAATGGTCCTGCGACATCAGTTCAAAGACACACTGGCTGACCACAAAGTCCATGATCACATAAGAGCCGTGAAGAAGGTTGCTGGCCAGTAGCGGAATATACTGAGGAATTCAGAGATCTCATGTGCTGACTGGATTGGCCAGAAGACATCTTGGTGAGCTGGTTCAAAGACGGGCTAAATGATCACCTGCTTAGCCCGAGGGGCTCCTAACCATTTACATGAATGGTACCTCATGGTGGAGGAAGCCAAAAGCGACATGACCAGGAACCAATACCAAGCAGGACAGGTCTGGAGGAGATCTCCACCCCAGGGAAAAAGACAGCTATTCAAACCACAGACTGCCCTAACACCAAGGCCATTGGCTTGTTTTAAATGAGGAAAGGAGGGGCACCTCACAGCAGAATGCTGTTCAAAGACTCGTGGGAAATGCTGTTATCTGTAGTAACAGACTTATTTTCCAAACAGGTTCATTTTATCTACCACCCTAAAATCTCAACAGCTTAAGCATTAGCAAAGATGTTCCTGGTACACGTTTACTGTCTCCATAATCAAAGAATTATTTCTGGAATTCTGGAGTCCAATTTACTTCAAAATTTTGGTGGTTTTTTTTTTTAACCTATTAGGCTCGGCCCAGGACTTAAGCTCCTCCCACCACACCCAGATAAACAGGGAGCTGAGAAAGCTAATGGGGTGCTGGAACAATATTTAAGATAAGTATAAGTATAATCTTTATTGTCATTGTACTTAAATACAACAAAATTGGTTTTATAAAAGATGTTTTAAAGATGTTTTATAAACTACCAACTAGACAATTGGACAAACCTTTTACCTTTTGCTGAGGTGGTATACAATAACTCAGTATACATCAGCGCAGGATTTACCCCATTCCAAGTAGCCACTGGACAAGAATTCACTCCCATGCCTGAGCTACCCACTGAAGAACCAGACATTCCCTCCCTTAAGGAGTGGATGCATAACTTGCAGATCACATGGCCAGTTGTGAAGTTAGCTCTACAAGATGTTAGGGCAGCATTCAATGCTCAAGCAGACAAAAAAAGGACTGAGTCGGAGGAGGATCCAACGTCGCAACGATACCGACGATGCTCCGAGACTGCAGCCGATACTTTTGCCGCTGGGTGGTCCAATCGGACCTAGACCCTCCCGAAGAGATGGTGAACAGGAAGAATACATCTTGCTAACTTCAGGGACATCGCAAAGTCCCTGATCGATGCAAGAGAAGTTCTTCAAGCCAGCGACAAAAAATCCAGCCAAGGCTGATGAAGTTGGGGCAGCTCCAAAATGGAAGGATATGGAAAAAGAAAGTGTTTCCAGCTGATGAGGAACTTTTACTGTTTTAAAAAGACACTGCCTATAAAAAACTTAAAATTAATTTAAATTGGAGAACAGAAGAATCAAGCAGCGGAATTAAATTTGGAATGGTTTTGGACCTTGGTTATCTTACTTTTTAAATGCTATCTTCATGGATGGAATTTATGCAAGCCTTTTAAACCAAATGGATTAAGTTTTCTTCTATTTTTTTCGTTTATTATTCTCTGCAACCTATGGTCTAAAATTTTCCTCTTTCATTATTGTGGGCGTTCTTCTAACCCATTTAAAAATTGGACTCTTTTTTCTAACTTGAAATACAAAAAAGATACAAAAGAAATAAGGAAATCTTCAACAATAACACAGCTACTTGGAAGCTGGGAGGTTTGTGTATTGGAGCTTGTGTATTGGAAATGGAACACTTTTTTTTTCTCCACTGATTGTTTTGGCTTGGCACTACAAGGTCTTACTGCTTGGTTATAGAGAGTAATAAGAAGGGAAGCATACAGATGTCCCTTTGAAGCATATCTTTAATCAGAGAAAAGTGAAAACAAACGTTTTTGTGAATCTATGTTTAATTTTATTAACCTTCCAAGCGAGAGTAGCTATGTTTGTTAGCTGGAGAGAATGGCACAATTTCAAAAGAAAATGCAAATTTTAAGTTTGCAAAAGACATTTTCAGAAATACAGAAATTATCAAATACATATGAGAGGATAGAGAAGAAGCTGGAAGACTTAGAGCATATAACAGCAAAATATGATGAAGAAGTTGAGGATATCCATCAAATGCAAAATGTGGTGGTTAAAACTCAAAAATCGAAGTGGAAAATGAATATAACGAGATTAAATCTGCTGATATTTTTGGTGATTGGTTTGTTCCTGAAAATGGAAAGAATGGAATACTGAAAGAGGAATTAAATGGAGAGGAAATTTATCCTAGAGGGCAAGATACAGAAGAAGAAAAAACCAAAGAATCTATGGATTTAAAGAGAGAAATTCTATTAGCAAAAGCATTGATAACACTGCTGACAATCAAATATAAGCTGACTAAGGAAACAGAAAGAGGGCATCAAGATTACATGAGAGATCTTATAAGCAAGGAGTTGCTAAGAGGAGTTCATACAAAGTTGATCAAGGAGATGATAAGAGGACTGGCACCACAAATGGCAGAAGATATGAGACTGTTTTGCTATTGGAAAGATACAGGTTGATAGATGTAAGAATATAATTTAAAACCAGTTAACCTAGTGAAATTTATTGACAATAGATATAGTTTAAATAAATAATTGATAATGTTACTAATGTATACAATGTGTAGTGTTATGATAAGTATAATTGGATATTAATATTGAATGGTACCCATATAAGGAAGATTAGCAATCCCTTTGGATTATACATAAAGGTTAATAATAATAAAAGAACTCGGCCTCCTGTAGTCACCAGCAAATTTTAAGATTCTTTTATACCTAGGGTGGCCAGTTCATTCCTTCTGCCCTATGTATTTACAAAGCCAAAACATTGGCCCAAAACTTCACGGTATTCCCATATGGATACGGGGCTTCAAGGATTGCATTGAAAGAACTCAGGCTGTTTTTCTTAGAAAACTTCTGGGTCTTCCCCCTTGTGTTGGTTTTGTCCCAATGTACCTGGAACTGGGCATTTGATCGGTGGAATGTATGGCCTGGATTAACAGCTTTAAATGGTGGTTTCAGGTGCTTTTTCTGGCAGTTCCTGGCAGCTACCTTTCCCTGGCATTTGCGGACTCCCATATTTCTCGCTGGGAGAAAGAGCTGCTGAAGAAACTACATCTGCTAGGTTTTACGGAGGATGCTTTGGAAACTACGGCCTTAAGGATGCCCAATTTAGCCCTAGCCCAACGGCTTGTGGACATTGATTTACAATATCTATGAGTCAGAGCCAACAAAACTTACTCCCTCCTGACTCTCAACCAACTTAATAATTATGGATTGAGGATAGCTTCCTATTTTTATACTTTAACCATTCCCAAGTATAGAAGAGCTTTTTCTCTGACTCGCTTTAATGTCTTGCCCTCAGCACTTTTGGATGGTTGTTTTAAGAGGCTCCCGATTAACGAGCGGCTATGCCCTTGTGACAGAGCCGAGGTTGAAACTGTGGAGCACGTCCTTCTATTTTGCCCTATGTATAACGCAGACAGATCTAAGTTACTGTCTCTTGTTGAAATCGTCCTTTCTAGACCTAATGGTTCTGTTTGTATATTGCTTTGGAGATGGCTCCTCATACAACACCTCTCCGGTTTCCAATTTTTTCTTAAGAGCTATAACCATTAGAGGAGAACGTTGTAACTTCCCTTAGTTAAGCTTTTGGTGACTGATTGCTATTCAATTCTCTTAAGTTTCTTATGTAGTACTCGTGTTTTGGTCTGTGACAGTAAATAAAGTGTACACACCCACACACAGGTTAATAATAATAATAAAAAATAACCAAGATACAGTTAAAGTTTTGATTATTAGGGGGAAAATGTTATGATATAGGTTATAGTCAAATAAAAGAGAGATAAGAATAATAACGTATATATAGATATGGATATAACATAAGAAAACTGGATGTAAACTTTAAACAGTGATTTGGAAAGGAGGATTAGAAAACTTTGTTATTAAATATTATGGATGTTTAGCTAGAATAGGACATAAGGATTTAGTGTTAGTGGAGGATTTTAGAAATAGTAATTGAAAGGCCAGTATGTGGTTATGTATTAAATTTTGGTATATTTTATGACGGACACTTAAATAATTATAGTCAAATGAAAATGGAGATATGATGGTTACATGTATAAATATTTGAGTTAAAATACTTAAGTTAATATGAATTATGTTTGTTGACTGGAAGAGATGCACAAAAGTCTTTTTGTAACCAACTGATACACTTTCTATAGCATGTAAAGGATGTTGTATTTGTTTTAAATAAAAAAAAATATTTTAAAAAAGAGGGCTAAGTCAAACCCATTCAAAATTGATGGCAGTCTATTTATCCATCAAATTCTTGCAATCACTACAACCCTCAGAGAAGCTTGGGCTAAAACTCTTAGGGCCTTTCCCTATCACTAGGATCATAAATCCAGTTACAGTGGAGTTACTCCTATCAAAAACACTTAGACAAGTTCACCATGTTTTTCACTGTAGTTTACTCAAACCTGAAATTACCTTCACCGTCAGACCACCTTTACCCACACCTCCTGTCTCCATTATGGTGGAAGGGGAATACAGTTCAAGATTAAAGAGATACTGGACTCCCACATTCACCATGGTTCCACACAGTACCTAGTAGTATGGAAACACCTACCCCAATCTCAAAACAAATAGGTAGCTAAAAAGCACATTCAAGCCCCTACACTATTAAGGAAATTCCATCTGAAATATCCCCAACAAGCCAACTTAACTACTTGTCTCTTTCCGATTGGATTACCCTTTTTTCTAAGGAGGGCAGTATCTCAGATCTGTGAATCTGACATTCAGGGGAAGAGGGATTATCCTGATTCATTATACATCTTTATTATACTTTGTATACTTTTATACTTTATTGCTCTCTCTCCTATGTATCCTGCATCCTGTAACCATTGATTTATAACCTTTAGCCTGGTGCCTAGGCACTCGGGCATATTCTCACCTTTTGGGGAATGTAAGGGGAGGGAGAGCCATGTAGGTTGTATCATTCAAAAGCCGGCGGGGGATAACCCTGAGAACGTTCCCTTATCACTTTATCAGAGCGGTCGGTACAAAAACATCTTCACACCTGCAGATTGGCTGAATCCACACTGGACTGGTAGGAGGGGTTTCTAATTGCTTTTATTCTAACTGTATGGACTGAGGGCCCTCAGAGCCTGCTTCGATTTCACACTGCTATTACTCCTGCTCAATACAAGGTTCCTTTTGAAATACTAGGTTTCAAGAGTTTTTATTTCCTTGAATAAGGAGGATAGACCAGGCCTTACAGAAATCTCTTCTTTCCTATTCTCTTTATTAAAAAAAGTCCAGTTCTTTTTCCATAGTTTGTATAAATTTCTTGACCTCTAATATTGATTGATTCAACTCAATTTTCTCTTCTGTCACTTCCACTTAACTTTTACTGGGTTGCAGCCAGCCCAGATGCTTGATTCTATTTCTATTTCTTGCACATTTGTCTTTGGAAGTGTTTTTCTAGCTTTTTTGCCTACTTTACTATATTTATAATCAAGTTCTGCATCTACAATCGCATTAAAATCTCCTACCACACAAATATTTTCATATTCCAATTCTATATTTTTTTTGTGGAGTTTTTCATAGAAATCTTCTTGTTTGTTGTTTGGTGCATATATTGCTATCAAAAGTATCTGTTTTGTAGTTCATTGTTACCTCCACCATCAAAATTCTCCCATCTTTATCTGCAAAAATTTGTCTAGTGTTTATTGTTTCTTTAATATATAAGGCCACACCCCTTTTCTATTTCTGTGCTAATGAAAAATATAATTTCCCAATTTTAGGATATTCCAATAATTTGTTATATTGTTTTTTTTAATATGAGCCTCTTGAAGACAAATCAAGTCTAATTTTAATTTTCCTGATTTATTACCGTATATACTCGAGTATAAGCCGACCCGAATATAAGCCGAGGCACCTAATTTTACCCCAAAAAGCTGGAAAAGTTATTGACTCGAGTATAAGCCTAGGGTGGGAAATGCAGCAGCTACGGTAAATTTCAAAAATAAAAAATCAGTGTTATTTGAAACTCAAAGTTATATTTATTCAAGGGACCCGCTTAATTAAAGTGTTCTATAATATCAGTATGACTTATAATACTGCAAGTCTGCAATATTAAAATACTTGTATAGGGGATCCCCGGGATCCCCCGAAGAGATCAAATCACAACCAGTACCTTCTTGGTATATTGTTTTTATTTTCACTGAGTTTTTAAAAATGAGCATTATTTCATCCTTTTTTTCTTTATGTTTGATTGGTATCTGCAATTTGTGTTAATTCTGTTCATACATATAATATAAATGAAAAACCCAGCTCTCTTAAAAAATATTTTAAGTTCTTTCTGGTGCTCCCTTTTAGAATTGGCCAACTAATATTTCTGTTCGCCCAACTAATGTCAGGCAGAGTTAACTGAAAAAGTAATTTTTCATGAAAGGACATTTTCCTAGGATTTTAATTGTTCTTACTGTCAGATTTCTCGTTATTTCCAGCTTGAGTCTCCTTCTGACAAGTTTCCATTGCTTCTTGTCCTGTCCTCAGGTGCTATTGCTGCCGCCGCCTCCTCCTCCTCCAACAGCACCAGCACATTTGCTGCCCAGCGCTGCGGCTGAGGTGAAGCCGCCAAAGCTCCCGCTGGCGCCCCCGCAGCGTTGGGCGGATATCCGGCAGTGCTGTTGGAGGAGGAGGAGGCGAACCAGCCTGCCATCGCCGGCCACTGCCAGCCCCGCCGCTCTTCCCACCCCCTTCCAAGCCCCACAGTCCAGCGGATGGAGCAGCGAATCCCCGGGGCTTCGCTGCTGCTCCCCGCATTTTCTGCACGGGGATCTCTTGGAGAGGGGATTCCAGCCTGCCATCGCCGGCCACCGCTAGCCCCGCCGCTCTTCCCACCCCCTTCCAAGCCCCACAGTTCAGCGGATGGTGCAGCGAATCCCCGGGGCTTCGCTGCTGCTCCCCGCATTTTCTGCACGGGGATCCCTTGGAGAGGGGATTCCAGCCTGCCATCGCCAGCCACTGCCAGCCCCGCCGCTCTTCCCACCCCCTTCCAAGCCCCACAGTCCAGCGGATGGAGCAGCGAAGCCCCGGAGCTGCTTCTGCTCCATCCGCTGGACTGTGGGGCTTGGAAGGGGTCGGGAAGAGCGGCGGGGCTAGCGGTGGCTGGCGATGGCAGGCTGGAATCCCCTCTCCAAGGGATCCCCGTGCAGAAAATGCAGGGAGCAGCAGCGAAGCCCTGGAGCTGCTTCTGCTCCATCCGCTGGACTGTGGGGCTTGGAAGGGGTCGGGAAGAGCGGCGGGGCTAGCGGTGGCCGGCGATGGCAGGCTGGTTCGCCTCCTCCTCCTCCAACAGGCAACAGCACTGCCGGATCCAGTTGTAGACTCGAGTATAAGCCGAGGCGGCTTTTTTCAGCCCAAAAAGTGGGCTGAAAAACTCGGCTTATACTCAAGTATATACGGTAAAAATCATTTTCCTTCTCATAGGAGAGTTCAGTCCATTTATATTGACAGCGACTTTATGTCTTCTTCCATCATTTTATTTATAAATAGATCTTGTTCTACTTGCTCTTATTTCTCTCTGTTCTTTTATCCTTGCACCTTCTCAATCTGCTCTTTCCTCTAGTTCTATTTCACCTTTCTCTTGCTGTGTTTTCCCCTCCTGATGCTTCATCTTGTCTTTTATTATCTATTTCCTCTCTTCTTTTTGCCTCATATGACCCAAAATACTGGTCATAAAATTGCTGTGCTTTGTCTACAGAGTTCAATCTGTGTCTTTTTTCCATCCAAGTCACCAATATTCCCTTGGGTATCAGCCATCTGAAATTTCATATTTAATTAATTGTCTTGTCAGAAATTGACATTATTTCCTTATGTCTTTTACTCTTCTAGGAATCTGTTTCAGCACTACCATTTCTCTCCCTTTATATTTCAATGGTTCATCTCTTGCTCTCTGGAGTATTTCTGCTCTAATTGCCTTAGAAAATCTCACATGTACCTCTGGGGAGCTTATTCTTTGTATCTTGTATATATTCTGAATAGTTTATCCATTGCAGCAAGCACCTCCTGTTTATTCACCTCCAAGGCATCCACCAGCAATTCTGTAATTTTCTCAGCAAAGTCTTCTCCTTTTACTTTCTCAATGTTTTGGAATCTCAGGGAATATTTGGCTTTATCGATCTCCAAAGTGATTACAGTTCTCTCTAGATCCTTGTTTGCCTGTGTAAGCCTGTGATCCATCTCTTCCACTTTTTTCTCTGTTCTGACTTCTCTTCTACTTTCTGGATCCATTGTTCATTTTTAGTTATTATTTGATGAATTTTCTTTATTTTATTATTCATCTTTTCCATTCTTTTCCTCAACAGCAGACGGTCAAGGACAGTTCAATCCACTCACTTTCACTTATGAATGTCTTTCTCCACCTGTAGCTATCTCTTTTTGACTTGTATCATATTATCCAATCAAAAACTTTTAGGGGCTCCAGGGGTCAAAATTTCATATTCCAAAATTTTCAATTCCGTTAATATTGTTGTTGAAATGACCAGTCAATTTTCCTAGCTTCAAACTTATTTTTCTCTCTCAGACAATTCTCTTTTCCCTTTTCTAGATCTGTTAACAGCTCTCAAGCTTGCTCGCCGCTATTCTTAGGAGATGGAAAACAAACAATTCTACCTCCTCCTCTTTGAGTCCCACTTTTACCCTGGCTAATTGTTAAGGAGGCAAGTTCCTCAACAGACATTGGAAAAGTCTCACCCAGATCAGCCATACTGTTCCTCAGTCTTTTATGGTTGCTTCATCGGTCGGCTGTCACAGCCTCAGTCAGGCACATAATGGTCATCTTTTTCTTCCTGTCGAATTGAGAGCTTCCTCCGGATCAAACAAGGAGTTTGCAATCTTCTTGTGATTGGCGGAGTCTCCTCTGTCTTCATCACCCCTTCAGGGTGAACTTGGGTCACAAAGGACCTCCTGGCAGGTAGAATTCAGGAAGTTCCCAGGGAGCCTGGTGAAAACACACCATGTCGCCACGTCACCCCTGCCTCCTTAGTTTTCAAAGATCTCCAGTAGAGGCTGACCCATGTAGCAGAGAAGCCGAGGACTTATATTCAGAAGTTAATGAAGGTATACGAACATGATATGTAAGGATAAAAGACTGGCTTCTCTGTCATAAAGGCCTGCATGCATAGCTTGGGCCTAGTCTGGCCAGCATCGAACAGCCTCCTGCTTGCTGCTGATAGGCTAGTTCGAATGAGCAGTTTCGGGGACTGGGGCATGGCAGCCAATCAAAGAAGATCCAGTGAAACAAGCTCCATGTTAATTGGCTGCCACGCCCATCCCTAAAGCTGCTCATTTGAACTAGCCTGTCAGCAGCAAGCAGAAGGTTACTTGGCACCAGCCAGACTAGGCCCAAGCTAAGCCTGCCACACGGATCAGCCTTTTTTTGAGTTCTTGAAAAATACAGTAGAGCCATGAGAAATGGGGTGGGGAGGAGTAAGTGGAATCTGGAATGCTAGCAAAGCAGGCCCAGTGTCTGTGTAGATTGGGGGAGGTAGGATGTGGGGGAAGCAACTGTGTGGACCCCAAGGGTCATGAGATATCTCAGTGGGTCAGGTGATGCCTTGAGTGGCCTGCTCCAACTCCAGGCCCCACATGGTCTTCCCCACTCTGAGATACCTCACATGCATTTTAAGAACCTGTATTCAATGTATTCAGTTAGTGAATGCATTGGGAAAACAGGGAATGATCACATTCATTTAACGTGATTCAATCAAACAAATCCTCAGATTACAAATGTAATTGGTAGGGTCTATTACATTCGTAACTCAAGGATTACCTGTAATTGTAAATTTAAGACAAAACATTCATTAGATTTATTCAAATATAGACATACATTGTTGAGGAAGTTATAAAACAAAACTTCCCATCATTTCAGTGGACCTGCACTGCTAATCTGTAGGCTTCCTTCTAATTATAATTAATCTGTTTTTGATCATGAAAAAATGATGTATCCACCAAACCAGCAAGAGAAATAAGCAGACTAGGCTTATTGTAATCATAATAGTAGTTGTGATTTTTTAGAACTCTGCAATTAAGATAGTAAAAAATTATTACCTCTAGAATAGCTACATCCCAAAACACTTCCTGCTGATCATTAGTTATGCCAGAAATTTTGTCTATTTATGTCAGCTTTATCTTCCTGTGTCATGAAGCCTTCTAAAAGATACCACGATTCTGAGTCTTTGTTAACTGTCTTCCTTCCAACACAAAGTGAAGGACAGAAGAAATTATGGTATTTAGGAAAGTAATCAGATATTATTGTAATGGATTTTTTAAAAACAACTTTTAACTGGACAATATTAAATTTAAAAACTGACATTTCTGGTAAAATCAATCTCTTTAAAAATAATTCATTGCAAGGATTTTTTTTTAATATATGAGGACATAAGAAAAGCAAAGATCATCTAATGACAGGCATAATGTTAATATTACATTTTCAGTAATGAATCACTTGCTAAGTGCCAACAGAAAATAGGTTACAAAGCCTTGCTGAAATTCATTAGTAAAGCATTTGGCAGTTATCATATTTCACAGAAACACCTGCATGTTTATCTTCTCATTACCAATTGGATGATGGAATTTTTTTCCAGCACATTTCAAAAAATCTGCCAACTTCAAGAATAAAAAAAAATAAACTTTGTAGTTAATTTTTCCCTTAACAAAGTACAGCTGTTGAGAATAATTGCTCAAGATCTTACCCTGTAATGTCAACTGCAGCAGAACAAAGAGTATTTAATTAGCAAATCTATCCAGTAATTCAACACCTATTATATAAAATGCCTTTGTGATTTTATTCAAGATAATTTGCTAAGAGGGTTATTACTGACATTCAGATGAAATTCAAAAGTCCTACGCGAGTAGAGTCATAATAGCAGCAATGATCCCCCCAATCAGGAGATCCTGTGTCACATCTGTCTTTTTTCCAATGCAGCAGCTTATTTCTTGACTTCTAAATTCCTGGACTCAGTCCAGTGAAAGTCCTTCACGCCAATATTCAATCAGTCATACATATTTAAGGGGCAGTATTAAAATATCTGGCAGAAAAGTGATTTTTTTTTTTGTTAAGAGTGACAGCACTATGATCAAATTGGTCATTTAAAGTATAAATTGGAACGGTCAAATTCTGTGAAGAGGTTGTAAAAAGGAAAGGGACATAATAAAAAAGGTCCTTACTATTTACTGTGATTAATATTTTGTGTTACAATTCAATTACCTATTCATTTTTTGACATTGCAAGGGTAATAAAGGCAAAACATTGCATTTATTCCAACCTATTTTTATATTATGTAATTTATTATATGTAGTTTACTATGTACACAGTAGCCCCCCTTCTTTAACAGATCACACTTATTAAGTTTTTATAGTCTGAAAATAAAAGTCTTAAAATGTTACATATGTCTATTTTTTAATACTTGCATATAAAGCTATCCATGGAACACTCCCTCAATTATGCTATCTTGAGAGCTGCTCAGCAAAGGCCAAGAAATAGTGTGTTGTCTTTCTCTGTGATTCCCTGGGGCCCAGAGACCAAGGAATTCTCTGAATGAGTCAGGACGAAGCCTTCTTATATAGATAATGTCCTAACCCAGCTGCACCATATATAGAGCTGCACACAAGACTGGATCTAAAAGCCCTCTCACTCTTAGTCTTTCTTTCCAACCATATGACAACAGCCATATAGCAACCTAGGCTGATAGAATGATAAAAATCCAAAAGGCAAAATGTAATTGGAAGATATATGCAGCTTGGAAATACCCTAAACCCGTGATGGCAAACCTATGGCACGAATGCCAGAGGTGGCATGCAGAGCCCTCTCGGTGGACACGTGCACCATCACCAGCTACTCTTTTGGTTTTGGCCAGCTGGTGTTCAAGGGCGCCGGAGCTCTGAAAAACAGTCTGAAAACTCCCTGAAAAATGTCCTGAAAACAGGCCAAAAAAACAGGCATGTGAGTGGCTTTGGATGTTGCCCCCGAAGGACTGTTTGGACAGTCCATCCTTAACCTTGGAGGGAGAAATTTTACGCCCCTCAGAGAGGGCTCGCAATTTGGGAGTCCTCCTGGATTCGCAGCTGAAATTGGAACATCATCTGTCAGCTGTGACCAGGGGGGCTTTTGCCCAAGTTCGTCTGGTGCACCAATTGCGGCCCTATTTGGATCGGGATGCACTTCTAACGGTCACTCATGCCCTTGTCACCTCGAGGCTGGATTATTGTTAACGCGGTCTACATGGGGCTACCCTTGAAAAGCTTTCGGAGACTGCAGTTAGTTCAGAATGCATCCGCGCAGGTGATAGTGGGTGTACTGAGGTACACCCACGTTACACCTATCCTCCGTGAGCTGCACTGGCTACCTATTGGTCTCCGGATTCAATTCATGGTGTTGGTTATCACCTTTAAAGCCCTACATGGCTTAGGGCCAGGATACCTTTGAGACCGCCTGCTGACACATACCTCGCAGTGACCAGTAAGATCCCATAGATTGGGCCTCCTTCGGATGCCGTCGGCCAAACAATGTTGGCTGGCGGGCCCTCGGAGGAGATCCTTCTCGGTGGCTGCTCCGACTCTTTGGAACCAGCTCCCCCCGGAAATCCGGACCATACCCACTCTGATGGCATTCAGGAAAGCCGTAAAAACTTGGCTGTTCCGGCAGGCCTGGGGCTGTTGACCTCACTGTGGAGGTCCGGCCCTGACTAGAATGAATTTATGAGGGATGACTGTTGTTTTGTTTTTTTTAATTTTTAATTTAAAACAAATACAACATCCTTCTTTACATGCTATAGAAAGTGTATCAGTTGGTTACAAATAGACTTTTACGCATCTCTTCCAGTCAACAAACATAGTTCATGTTAACTCGAGCATTTTAACTCAAATATTCATACACGTCACCATCATCATATATCCATTTTCATTTGACTATAATTGTTATTAAAATAATAATAATAATAATAATAATAATAATAATAACAACAACAACAACAACAACTCCGCCGTTGCCGGTCTCAAGCCCAGATGAGAAAGGAGGAAGGTTGGGGTCAGGTTGGCATCTGGTCCCGTAAAAAAAACCCGCCAACCCATACAATATGGTGAAAAAAAACAAATAAGAATTCCATACCGCATCGGTCGTCGCGCGGGTTAACAAGGGCCGCGGCGGATGTTGGGGTCCCTGGACATCCGTCGACAAGTGGGCTACAAGTGGACCAGCCAACAAAACAACAAAAATATAGTGCAGATGAAAACCGTGCCATAATGGCCTGTTACTACAACTCAGAGCCAGAAAAAAGAGGATATTTAAAGCGAATGTATGAATTATGGAAACAATAATATCCAGATTCAAATGTTAGTGAACAACGACTAGCAGATCAAAGGCGATTTATTATACAGAATAAAGTGTTTAGTGAAGTTGAACATGAGGAAATTCAGGCAAATTGCAAAACCCAAAAAACAATATCACAAGCGGAAATAACTGATATTCAAGACACAACTAAAGACATTATAGTAGAACTCCCAGAAGAAGCTCTCGGGGAGGAAATAACATCACCACCACTAGAACCAGTTATCACTGAACCAACTGATGAACTAACTCAAAAACAAAAAGAATTGAAGGATAAGATCATGGAGCATTTTCTGCTAAATGAGGAAAGGCAACGTTTACCATCACTAAAAACTGTGCCTAAGAAAATTTTGGCCCCTATCATGAAAATGGTTAATGCAGTGTTTTCAACAATTGAACCGGAATCCATCTTGGAAACAAACCAGTTAATGTACAGCGCAGCTGTAATAGTCACTAATGAACTAGGCATTAAAATTAAAGTACCTAGTCACACAACAGAAAAAGCATCAAAGCCAAAGTGGAAAATCCGTTTAGAACAAAAAATCAAAAAATTAAGAGCAGATGCTAGTAACTTAAATAACATGCATGAGCAACGGCTTAAAAACAACAAAATCATAGATTGGCTAATCAGAAGATATAGATTGGATACAAGAAACATCAATGAAGCTGTAGAGATTGTAAAACAGCAGATAACAGCAACAGCTAGAAAAATTGAAAGATATGAGGCACGAATCATCCAATATAAACAAAATCAGCAATTTCGATCAGACCAACGGCGTTTTTATCAAAGTCTTAATGTGAATGGTGACACCAAAAGTGAAAAACCAGAAAAACAGGCCACAGTTGAATTCTGGAAAGAATTGTGGGAAAATGCAAAGGACTACAACAAGGAAGCAAAGTGGATACATGACTTTGAGAAAAGCATTGGCAACAAACAAATGCAAGTATTAGAAATAACAACTGAGATGGTCAAAAATCGAGTTAAAAAGGTAAAGAATTGGACATCACCTGGAAAGGACCAATTACATGGTTTCTGGCTCAAATATCTGACCAGTTTACATGCAATATTGGCCAGGCAACTGAATGAAATTTTACAAAAGGGCCAAATTGATGAATGGTTGACAACTGGAAAAACATACTTGATTCAGAAAGATGCAACTAAAGGAACAACACCTGAAAACTACAGACCAATAACATGCTTGCCAACAACCTTCAAATTACTCACAGGCATTATTGCAGATAACATGATGGATTATTTGGAAATCTTGTTACCCAGTGTAGAGGGCTGGAAGGACACAAACATGGACTCTGTCTTCCTGAAAGAGGAAGTCCTCTTAATGTATATGTGGAGAGCCCTCCTGACATCCAAGGTGTGCTACTTCTTCCCCAGGGCGTGAGTCAGGCCCAGACAGAAGTCTGGCAATATTATTTCCTGAGTTCTATGGAACAAGGAATTCACCTTGGAAATAAAGGAGGGATCCAATCGCAGGACCACCCTATTGGAGTGAAATATACACAGGACCTTTCTTATAGAGAGGGCCGCCAGTTCAGATATTTGTCTGGCCAACGTGATGGCCACAAGGAAGGCTACCTTGCAGGTGAGGAAGCTCAGGCTGGCCAATCTGAATGGCTCGAAAGGAACCGTGGTGAGAGATTATAAGACTTTGGGCAGGTCGCAGGTAGAGTATCTGTGCACCAACACAGATTTTAGGTTAATTGCACCTCTAATAAAACTGCGCACAATAGGCTGTTGAGTGAGAGACTCCAGGTCTCTGCATGATAACACTGAGGACAGGGCTGCCACTTGCCTATGTATGGTATTGGGGAACAGACTCTTGTCTAGCCCTTTCTGGAGGAATTCCAGAATCTGGGCTATTGATACAGATGTAGGATTAATGTCTGCCTTGGAACACCAGCCACAAAAGGCTTTCCAAGTGGCATCATAAATCCTGTTGGTAGATGGCCTCCTAGAGGCTTGGATGATTTGAATTACTCTGGAGGAGAAATTGTCCCAGCTCAGAACTCTCCCCTCAAACGACAGACGGTCAGTTGGAGTAATTGTGGGTCCGGATGGACCACAGCCCCCTGGCTGAAGGAGATTCTGTCCTGAGGGATCCTCCATGGGCGGGCTATCAATAGGTTGAGCAGGTTAGCAAACCATGGTCTTCTGGGCCAGAGGTGGGCCAGGAGCAAGATCTCTGCTTTCTCTGCCAGCATCTTACTGATTACCCCTGGAATGAGGGGAAGAGGAGGAAAGGCGTATAGTAGCCCTCGGGGCCACAGACTGCAGAGTGCATTGACTCCCTCCACGCTCGATGCTGCAAATCTGGTATAGAACCTGGGTAGCTGGCTGTTGGACAGAGTGGCGAACAGGTCCAGGACTAGAAGGCCAAAGGATTCTGACAGTTTCTTGAATAGGGTCAGATGTAGGCACCACTCTGAGAGGACAACTGTGGTTTTCCTGAGTCAGTCCACCTGCACATTCTTCACCCCAAAGATGTGTTCTGCCCTGAGAGACAGAAGATGTCTTTCTTCCCAGAGGCCCAATTGTTTGGCCTCTTGCATAAGGGATCTGGGTATCCCCTTGGCAGTTTGATATAGGCCTTGGTGGCCACATTGTCCATTAGGATGTGGACATGCTGGTCAGCTACCGTGTCTTGGAACTTTATTTTTTTTTTTTGAGAAATTTTTTTATTGCTTTAGTTAAACAAAAATAAGGAAAAAAAATAATCTTTTGTTACATCTTGTTCAAAGTGTATCGATTGGTTACAAATATATTCCGTGCGTTTCTTCCACAGTCCTTACATATACTTCATTCAAATCATGTTGTACATTTTAAGTCAAGAAAGAAAAGTTATGTATTTTACTATCCCTGTACCATAATTCTCATTTGGTTACCATTGCTTAAACATGTTTTTATGTAGAATCATTTATATTAGAAGACACAACACCTACTGGCGTTCATTTGCAATTTCAATAGATCTCCAATACCATTGCACCTTTATGACATGTTCTAAAATTAATTTGGTTAAGTAAGATATCTAAGCATTCCCCCTGCCCCCTGTAACACACCTGTATGTATCATTAAATATTGTCCATTAACATTTCATTGTTATCATTGTAGTTAACTAAAGGTTATTTACTGATTATCTCACCTCTCCTCTCCACAATATTATAACTTTATAACCGTCTTTAAACAATAATTTATTAATAAGATTTATAGGACTTTTCCCTCAATCCCAAATTAGTTAATTACATGCTAAGAAAATAAACATTAGACATCTAAGACAATCTAAGAAATATTAACATTTCTATTTGACAATCACCCAAAATCTACATTAGCATTTCTATGGCCTGGTTATTTATCCTAACTAGGGTTATTATTTCTCTATTAGTATCATAGTAAATTTATGTTAATGGATAAATATTCAATGGCAATTTAAAACAGTCTATAAGGTACTAAAATCTCTACTTAATAATCATCAAAAATTAACTAGCTTTTCCCCATCAATTGGCATTATTAACCAGTATCTTTCCAGTAACAAAATGGTCTTTCATCTCTTGCCAGTTGTTGTGCCAATTCTGCATCCAGAACCTTTCCAGCGTTTAAGACTTCTCTCCGCACTTTGAAGCTTAAACGATCTCTCATGTGGTTTTGTTGCCCTTGAGTTGTTATTAATGTAAGCTTAACTTTGGTTGTCAGGTTTGTTTATGAATAGATTTGTCTTATTAACTCCATCTTTTTTGCTTTCTTTTTCTCCTATATCTTGGAGTTTGGGGTGGAACACCAAATTATCAAAATCACTTTTCCAGCTTCCCTTCTTTCCTTTCACTCACGTTTACTCCATTTATAAGTTCATCTGAGTTCTTATCTTTGTTTTCTGTATTTTCATTCACTTCCTTATTTTCTGGGGCTGTAACCCCATCATCTTTTTTTGTGATACCCCATAGTCTGTCCCATTTCTTGTCAAATCTCTCAAGTCCTTCTGAGATGTTTTGAAGTCCAGCCAAAATGTTTTGAATTAACAAGTTTTCTTCATCTGAGTATTGCTCCATTTTTTAGAGTAAGGAAAAATATAAAGAAAAAGCAAGAAGAATTTGGTACTATCTGCCACTCTAGCCTGTCACAGATTTTGAAGAATATATCTATTTTTATTTTAGACAAATGTTCTTTTATGGTTTTCAAAGAAGAAGGGTTCTAAAGTTTTTCTTTCCTTTTCCAATTCTTGTCAAAATATTTTCCACACACCACTATTTGTGACCTTGGGTCTTTATCAGGTTTTAAAGAGACGTTCCAAACCCTTCTGTTGCACAGTCAGTATAGTCAGTTAAGAGTGAACAAAGGAAACATTGTTACAACAGCAAAGGAAAAAAAGCTTCAGACTTGGGCTTCCAAATGGCAGATTCAACTCTTTTAAAACCTCTTTCCTTAAGTATCTTTAATATAATATTGTAACAAGTAGAAGAAGAAATTTATTAAAGTAAAAAGAGTTTTATTTTAAGCCAAAAAAGTTAAAGTAGTAAAGGGAAATAGGGAAAAAATGATTCCTCCACCTCAAGCAGAGAAAACGGAAGCGTTGCAATCACTCAACCCACAAAAGATTACAGGCAAGAGCAAAAAACTTTCTAAGGCAGTCCAATAGGGATTAAATACACCGCTTTGTTCTTGCTTAATGGATTAATTAAGCTTAAGAAAAAAGTTTCTTAGGGCAATCTTCTAAAAGAAAAGAAAAAAAACATCACCAGGTGGAAACACTTTCATCCTCTCTTCCTGGAGCCATCTCCAACTATGTCAGCCGGGGGGGGGGGCTGCCTGTTTGCCGCCGGTTGGAAGCGCTTCCCTTGGGTCGATCAGCCCCGCAACCAGCAAGGTCTTGTCTTCCTGGTCACCATCTCTTCGGGACGGTTTAGCTCCTGCCGGACCGTCCAGGGGCAAAAGTGTCATTGGCGGATTCAGACAGTCGAATCTACACAATGTAATGTTGCGACGTTGGCTTCTCCTCTGTGTCTTGGAACTTTCTGAGGTCCAGATGGGCTGGCCTGAGCTCCAGCCACTTGATGTTGTGCCCCAGGTCTGCCAGAGTCTAGTGCCCTTGGGTCATCAAGGATTGGAGGTGGGTATCAAAGACGCTAGCATCCATAGTGATGGTCAGGCAGTTGGGCTTCTTGAAAACACATTGTCTGGTGATGGCCTGAGACATTTACCACTGGAAGGACTGGAGCATTCCTGGTGGAACTCATACCTTGGCAGATGAGTTGCTTCTGCTGGATCTTTGGTAAGGCAGGAGAAACCACTGCAAGGATCTGGCGTGTAGATATGGGGCGATGGAGATGCAGAACACTATCTTGCCCAGGAGTTGTGAGAGGAGGGCCAGGGGTACTGTTCGTTCCATCTGGATCCGACTCGCCAATGTCTTTAAGCTTATCTAAGCTTATCATACAATGTGATATCTATGACTGCTCCCAGGTGGAGCAATTGGTTGATTGGAGCCAGGTGGCTCTTCTCGAAATTGATGGAAAATCTGTGATCCTGGAGGTCCCAGATTGTGACTTGCACATCCTCCCTCGCCCAGAGGCAAAAGGAGGACTGAATCAATATATTGTCCAGGTAACACTGCACATGCATGGGAAGTGCCTGGAGGTGTGCTGCCACAGCCATCAGCAATTTGGTGAAAGTCCTCGGCGCTGAGGATGGGCCGAATGGTAGGGTCTTGTACAGGTAATGTTGGGCCGCATAGTGGAAGCGTAGGAACCGCCAATGGGATGGCAAGATAGGCATGTGGAGGTATGCCTCCGTCAGGTCTATCGATGTTAGGAAATCTTCCACGCAGGTGCTCTCCAGTATAGACTGCAGGGACTGCATTTTGAATCTTTTGTAAATGAGATGATTGTTCTATCTCTTCAGGTCCAGAATTGCTCTCCACCCCCACCCTGAGGTCTTTGGGACCCAAACAAGATGGAGTTGAATGGCTGAATGGCTTGGATATCCAAAAAATGTTGGATTGCTGCCTCCACGTCTTTGTCCTGTCTTTAGATATAGGGCAATGTATGAAGAATCTCGGGGGAGTAGAGAGAAATTTGAGAGTGAGTTCTAGTTTCACCATATTCAGGACCCAGGTGTCCATCGTAATTGCCTCCCATTGATGGACGAATAGGCTTAGGCAGCCCCCGATGGGAGAGTCGGACCTGCAGTCATTTCCTGTGCCATGAAATGGCTGCTTGCCCTTGAATTGTTGTCTGTTTCTGTCTCTGACACCAGATCTATCCGGTTGTTGGTCTTATCTATTGAAATACGCCCTCTGGGGGTGAGGGATGTCGACCCCCATGTCTGTAGGTTGAAAGGAAAGCCTGCAAAAATAAGGCAAGGGACAGCGGTTGACTTGCTTGTACAGAGAAGGCAAGACCTTTCTCTTGTCCTTAGTCTCGACCAAAATGGGCTCCAGAGCCTCCCCAAACAGCTTGCTACCCTTGAAGGGAGCAGAGCCAGATTCCATTTATATCTCATGTCTGCCTGCAAGTGGCAATGAATTCCGCTGCCGCTGCCAGCTTATTGGTGTTCTGGTGGGAGCAGATGTCATCAGGTGGAACTCTCGCTTGCATCTGGCAAAGCCAGAGCAAGGAGTTTCTATTAAAAAAGGAGAGTGCAGTTGCTGCCTTGACTGCCCAGGCAGCCATCTGGTGTGCCTTATGGATAGTCGGTTCTGCCTTCTTATCCTCTGTTTTTTTAGAGTGTCCTCTGCATCTGTGGGCAGGAGGGTGGAGGACGTTAAGGCCGCCACCGGGCCATCTATTATTGGTGGTTGGAGAGCCTCAGAGAGGTCTGGGACACACTGTAAAACTTTTTCTCATTCCCAGTTGGAGGAAGATATACCCCAGGGTTGGCCCATTGTCTCTGGACCACGTCCAGGAATAGTTTAAGTGAGGAGATTTCGCCACTATCTGTAGTCAGCTCTAAGAAGAATATCTCACTCGGGTCCATCAGTCCCAAAGCTGACTCCGATATTACTGGGTCAGTTCCCAAGTTGGCTGTGGCTTTTGCCTTGTATAGCAGGGACTTAAAGAGGGCCAGGAAAAAAGCTCCATGAAGGGTGGAGGATCCCGGGCCATCCCCTCATCCTGACAGTATCAGATCTTCCAGGCTCTTTGTGTCAGGGGTGCTAGATGTTGGCCCTGTTGAAAGGGGATGTCAGATGTCTAGCGTCTTTGCTGCAGGCCTCCAGCAATTCCCTGCACTATGGCTCTGAGATCAGAGTTCTCATTTGCTGAGAGATTTTGGGCCCCTGAGTGGAGCTCTGCTGCTGTGGGAGTGAATGTGGCCTCTGGTGCAGACTTCAACCTCTTTGTAGGTAGTGGCAACCTCTTTTTGCTAAAGGCAGATTAAGTATTAGAGCAGAGAATGCCTCATACTTGTCTAACATTGTCATTAGAGGTTGAGACGCTTGCTCTCTGGTGCCATCTGGCGACCAGGCTTGGTAGCTGAGAGATTGCAATTGCATTACCTCATTGCAAGGTTCCAAAGGCTGCATTTCAAAAGCACGGGATGTGACAGCTTCTCCCCGGGGGAGCTTCCCTGTCCCTGGCACTTTGTAGCTCTCTCAGCCTTCGCCATCTCTCTGTGTTTGGCCTTCTGATGCATTCTGGCATCCTTTTCTTCACCCTCTTAGTAGATAAGGCTTTTGCCCTAATAAGGGCCACCGTTCATTTAACGACAGATTTGGGGTCTGGGGAGCCTTGTCTGTGCATCTGGGACTTGACAGGAAACCCCTGTCTTCCCCACTTACACCCTGTTCCTCCTGGCTGGCTAATGGTGTGGGAGCCACCATTTTCAAATCCCGGGCATTTGCTGTTAACAAGGAAGGCTTGTTCTGAAAGAACCCTACTGCCATGGCTTATATTGCACTAATTGAGCTTTACCGATCACAGCATGCCCGGAGTAAACCGGGCAGTGACTAGTGGCTAATGTGGCTAATGGCACAGGACAGTGCCAGGGGCCTTGGCTCTGTTGCCTCTGTGCCAGATTATAGTGCCAGCCCCGCTTCGCTTAAATGTGGAAATGGCAGGGACCTCAGCTCTGTTTGAGCCAGTGAGGCAACTGGACTAGACTCGGGAGCCAGCCACGTGATTTGCTCTCCAGTGAACGTGAACACGATTCCGCTTAGCTTACAGAGATTGAGAATCCAAGGAATTATGAACTAGTCCATTATCTCAAGCCGTTTCTCTCAAGTGTCTCTGCTGGGCAAAGACTGAGTCAAAACTGGGGAGATTCCCAGGCAAAGGAGGCATGACCAGAAGCTTGACAGTCCCTGGGCAGAGAAGCAGAATTAACTCATTCCTTAGATTCTTATTCAGCACACTGGAGAAAGGAAGGTGGATTTAGAGTGGGATTCATAAAACTAATACATCAGGTTAACAACAAAATTTTCCATATTTTATTTCTCCTTAGCCTTTAATTCACTATTAATAATAGTTGTATTTTTTATGATAATTCAAGTGGGATATCTCCCAATTTGGTCTTGAAATGAATTTAGCTTTATTTTTTTAATAATGAATGAAAATAACCAGATTCTTATTTTCAGAAACTAAAAATAAGTAACTGATTTTATATCAAGGATTAACACAGAAAGATGGCTACAAACAATTTACCTACAAGTATCTGAATTTGAAACAAAGGAAGGAAACTAAATAATATAATAGCAAAATCCATACAAGTAGTTTTAGAAATTGCAGGATTGCAATACATGAAGAAATTCAAGTTTATAACTATTAATTTAATATAACTACAAAGCCAAAACACGTAATGTAATAAATTATGGAGGCTTATCTTTGTTACTTTTTTCAGTAATTGGTGTCATGTTCTTTTCTCAAACATTTGTCCATACAAAACAGTAGCCAATAAACCTGATATAGGGCTGTTAAAGTCAGACAGTAAGGCACCATACAATGACCTTTAGAAGGAATGATACTAACAGGTGGCTGATGCTTAACAATAATTGTATCATGGTTTTAAAACAAGGACAACATTCTATCTTGTCATCTGAAACTGAAAGAAGGAAGAAGCACTAAAAGGCATTTGAAGTATCTTAGTGCTAATCACCTCAAAAAGAAAGGAAGCTGTTTAAGACCTGCAGTAATTACTAGCTACCAAAAATGTAAATTTCCACTATTTTCCATTTGAGAACCTCATAGCACTGTTGTTGTTTATAAGATACAAAATACTTATCTATGTTACATGCTTTAAAAAGGAATTCATTCCCACATTATTAAACTCCTAACTATCAAAATTCATGAAAGCTCAAAATTCATAAAATTCATAACTGTTTTAATAATTAAATGTCCTACACAAGGCAGTTCAAGTTACAGCGTTTGTCAATATTTTCCCCTAAAACAAGTCACTGTTCTGACAGCTGAAGAAAGTCTACAACCCTGGTCAAACAGCTTTGAGCATGATGGAGGAATTCGGTGTGCGTTTTTTGTTTTGATTTTTAAACCAAGACCACACAAACCTAGCCAGTCAAAAGCAAGGCTTCAGCCATTTTTCCATAGCTTATTATAACTTGCTACAAGATGGCAGATTCACCCATTTCTCCAGTCACCACTACCCCAGCAGATGAATCAGTGCAAAGGGCAACTCTGGTCCAAGTTACATGCCATTAGTATATCAGCACTCACAGAAAAGGGCCAAGCAGCAGATCAGATTCCTGTCAGCAGCAGAAAGTGTTGACACTTAAGCTGTTTAAAGGTTTCTTATTCTTCAGTTGGAAAATTAAAAGGCAGGCTCAAGGACACATAGGTTTGTCAACCATGTATGTCATATATCAGAGTCATCTTCATTCAACATACCCCAATATATAAATTTCTCATAACCAAGTATCTTTAAAAAGTGCAATGGTCAAAATGTTTTAGGTGACCCCGAACAAGTCACATTTTAGTAATCTTATCCACACAGAAAACTCCACAATGCATTTTTTATTCTATTTTTTGTACATATTTGTTGAAGAATTAGACTTCAATTCTGTTACTCTGGAACTCAAGGATATCTATTAAAATATTAACCTTACATTTGCTGTGATCCTACTTTCTTTCTGCACCAGACCCCTTGAACCTAGAATATTCCGACAGCTAGATTCTCTCTATTTCACTTTTCTAATACATAAAAATTCCTCCAAAATGTTTTCCTTATTTTTTTTGAAAATGTAAAATTAAAGGAAATTCTACATTAAGGGCAGTTTTAGGAAATGTTCTTCCCTTTATTATCAAATACACACAAAACAACAGGAAACACAAAAAACTCACTAGAATAGTTACTATGTGTTTGTGCGCGCGCTCAACACAAATAGTATGATAAAATGACTATTTGTATAATTAATTCTGATACAAATACATAATTATGATACATGCACAATGTATCAATGATTCTAAATTATGAATTAAATTAAAAATGGTCAAAAAGTGCACTATTACAAAATTGAAAATACAGTAACTGCTAAAAGGAGTGAAATTAAAATAAGTTACTACTAAAGTCGAGAAATGACCGTTTTTCACTTACAACCATTGCAGCATCCTAATGGTCACATGATCAAAATCCAGATGCTTGGCAACTGACTCATATTTAGAATAGTTGCATTGTCTTGGAATCCTCTGATCATCTTTTTCAACCTTCTGACAAGCAAAGCCAAAGTGGAAGCCAGATTCACTTAACCATGTTACTAATTTAACAACTGCAGTGATTCACTTAAGTGTGGCAAGAAAGGCCGTAAAATGGGGCAAAATTCAGTTAACAACTGTCTCACTTAGTAATAGAAATTATGGTCATAAGTCGAGTATTACCTGTATAGAAAAGTAGACCAAGGACTTTAGTATATTATTCAGTAAAATATTTTCTCATGTTACTGAACAACACTATGCAATTTTTCCATAATAAAAGATAACAGCCAGATAATAGCCAGCCATAACTCTCTTGCTTCAGTAACTTTGGAAGTCATATCAGTAATCCATTAAGAATCTGAGGATTGTGTTTTTAAATGCCAGGATAGTTGATAAGAAAACTGTCATTCAATAGTTTCAACCTAGCATACAACACTACAGAAAACTGAGAGGACAATTTTAATCTTTCCCAGATTTTTTTCCTATGCAACATTAGTCCTGTTTTCATGGAGAAGGAAAGTCTGTTTCTTCCAAAGTTTTTAAGTATAAAAAATATCAGGTGGGGTGGCTTGAAACAAGGATAATATATATTAGTTATAGCTTGCTATTTAATAGCAAGATTCTTAGAGGTCTCTCATTTTCAGGAACCAATGAATACTCTAAACACCTTTTGCAAAGGATTTTATGGATTCCATGATCATGGCCCTTTCTCAGGCAGTAAGTATATTTGATCTGATCTGAGCGGAAGGTGATCTATAGAGAAGCTTTGGAAAAAAAATTCTATTTTAAAAGTCAGGATATAAATAACCTAAGCAAAGCAATCATGCAATTCCATGTAGCCAGACAGATTCATGAGAAGCCAAATGATCTTTTAATTTGTAATTGCCTACAGAAATAAATATTAAACAATTTGATTCTTAATTAAGTATACAGTAAGATGTTCTTCAAATGAAAAACAAAAAAACCAAAATATTAAATATTTCTAGAGTTAGTTCCTAAAGCTAGGAGGAGGGATGATCAGATCTTCTATTCTGAATTGAAGCTGTGTCAAATCAAACTCTATTAAAACTAGTATTTAACTAGATCAATGACTACATAGTAGTTTATTATTATTCTTTATTTCAACCTTCAAAGGGAATATGGATTAAAGGTTTATGATTACTTTTCTCCAGTATTTTCTCTAATGCTGGCAACTGACAACAAAAGACTCAAATGTTAATTTTCTAAGCTATTATACTCACATAATTTTATTTTGGAAACAGAATATTTAAAGGGGGGGGGGTCCAGGAATCTACAGACCTATCGATCTGACCTCAATACCAGGGAAGATTCTGGAAAAGATAATCAAGCAATGAATCAGCAAACACCAAGGAAAAAAGTAATAACCAAAAGCCAACATGGGTTTGTCAAAAACAGATCATGCCAGACTAATCTTATTGCATTCTTTGACAAAGTGACAAAATTAGTGGACCAGAGGAATACTGTCGATATAATTTACTTCGACTTCAGTAAGGCATTTGATAAAGTAGACCATAACCTATTACTAGATAAAATAGAAAAATGTGGATTAGACAGCATCACCACCAATGAATTCGTAACTGGCTGACCAACCAGACTCAACGTGTAATCCTCAATGGAACTGCATCTATATGGAGGGAAGTATGCAGTGGGGTACCCCAAGGCTCTGTTTTAGGCCCAGTACTCTTCAACATCTTCATCAATGATTTGGATGAGAGAAAAAATGGGGAACTCATCAAATTTGCAGATGACACCAAGCTGGTAGGAATAGCCAACACTCCGGAAGATAGGCTTAAGATACAGAAGGATCTTGACAGACTTGAACATTGGGCGCTATCTAACAAAACGAAATTCAATGGTGAAAAAAGTAAGGTTTTACATTTAGACAAGAAAAACAAAAGGAACAGGTGCAGTATAGGTGGTACCTTCCTCAATAGTATGTAACTGTCAGAGGGATCTTAGAATCCTAGTGGACAACCATTTAAATATGAGCCAGTAGTGTGCAACAGCTGCCAAAAAAGCCAATTCTAGGCTGGATAAACAGAGGGATAGAATCAAGATCATATGAAGTGTTAATACTACTTTATAATGCCTTCGTAAGGCCACACTTGGAATACTGCATTCAGTTTTGGTTGCCACAATATAAAAAGATGTGGAGACTCTAGAAAGAGTGCAGAGAAGAGCAACAAAGATTATTAGGATTGGAGCTAAAACATATGAAGAATGGTTGCAGGAACTGGGTATGTCTAGTTTAATGAAAAAAGGACCAGGGGTAACATGATAGCATTTTTCCAATATCTCAGGGGTTGCCACAAAAAAGAGGGAGTCAAGCTATTCTCCAAAGCATCTGGGTGCATGACAAGAAGCAATAGGTAGAAACTAATCAAGGAGAGAAGCAAACTAGAACTAATTAGAAATTTTCTGACAGTTAGAACAATTAATCAGTGGAACAACTTGCCTCCAGAAGTTGTGAATGCTCCAGTAATGGCGGTTTTTAAGACGATATTGAATAACCATATGTCTGAAGTGGTGTAGGGTTTCCGGTCTATGCAGGGGATTGGACTAGAAGACCTCCAAGGTCCCTTCCAATTTTGTTATTCTGTTATTCAATAAGCTGAACTTTACAACACCAAATGAATCCTTAAATTTAAACTATTCAAGATGTGACCAATTTAGTTGGACAGTACTTTACTGTACATGATACTCTCTAATTTAAAATTACTCTCTGTAGCAAATATTAAATTATTAATATTAATATTGATAATTAATACCAATTTTGTTGTATTTAAGTACAATGACAATAAAGATTATACTTATATAATTAAATAGTATTTATACAAGGTAAAATTATCAGAACAGTCAAGTTCCATGTATTCACCTTGCACATACTGAATTGTACGCTATTTATTCCCTAAATACAATTTGCTTAAGTATAATAATAGAACAAACAAATCTATTGATCAATACATTTTTCCTTTTAAAACCTATTTATGTCGACTCATTTTCTAGCATCAATTATATAAACTACTGTGACTGCTTATATCATCATGGAACATTAGGCACATAAAAAGATCCATAATTTGCCAGCCCAATCACCAAAGATACAGAGACAAAATAAGAAGTGGGATTGGTTACTTGGCTTCACTTCTTAATCAGACTTTATAGTCAACTACCTCTGTTGAGATAGTTGACTATAAAGTCTGATTAAGAAGTGTTGCACTGGAAAGAAAGTAATCAGGAAAGCCAATCTTAAGTAACCAAGCAGCCAAGATGTTAGCTGGCTGAAGTTATGCTTAATTCAAATCCCATTGGGTCCTAAAGAAAAGGAATGGGTTTTTTTGCATAGGATTCCACATGGTGGAAATAATTTAAAACATCCTCAGGAAAGTGCCAGATAGTGGCATCTTTCCAATTTGGCCAATTGGATGAAAATTAGTATCTAACCCTCTGATATTCTGCCTCTTCTTCAACACTGCAGGCAACAAACAATGACTAGAGTCTTATTTTAACCCTTGTCAGTTTTAGTTAGGATTGTATCTTTAATTTGGACAGGCCTTAATTTAAGGAAAATCTACCTTGTTAAGAATCATAGGCAACAGAAATAAGCCAACCATTTCTTCTCCAGCTAGGATTTATGCTATAATAGGGTAGTTCCAAATAGAAAGTGTCTTAATATGTTTATTCTTACCAGTTAGATGTTGTAGTTTTTAAATGCTTTATACAAATCTTCTAGACATTTAATACATATCAAAGAAACTGCAGCTCATGCCATTTAATGATAGGATTTGAGTAAAATAAGTATATTCTTTAAAGTGTCAGTTCAAAAAATCTAGATGTGTGGCACCAAACACGTAAACAGCAGCTCATCAAAATTAAGAAGCTTTGTTTTAAGTGACTCCATGTTTTGCAAAACTCTGTGGAAATAGTTTCCATAACAAAGTATTGGCAGTCATTTTTTATCAGAGTTTCCATGACTGAACACTCCACCTTAGGAAACTGAATGCTCCATAGAATCCCAAATGATACCAGCTAGAAATATACAGAATATCTGCTATTTCTGAGAACTAAACATCAAAGTTATCTAAAAATATTAATATGTGAAAAATAAGATTCTCAGAGTTCTTATAAGTTCTTTAATGTATTAGTTGAGTTTACCAAGTTAACTTCCACTGAATTAAAAAATAATACTTTATTTTTATAGTATAAAATTATGCAGGAAATGTGCGATCTTGCACAAATGTTTAAAATTAAATATAATTTAAGCTAAAAGTTTACAGTAACTTTAATTTTTCAATGAATACAAAAACTCTATTGCCATCTATGTGGTGGACATGCGCAGAATCAAGAAAATATTGGATTAAAATAAGAGTATGGTTAAAGAAAATGTTACAACAAGAAATAGAATTTAGACCAGAGATATTTCTACTAGGTATTATTCCAGATAAATTAAAAAAGAGGATACCTATTTGATTATACATATAATTACAGCAGCGAGAATTGTATTTGCCCCAAATTGGAAATTAAATAAGCTACCAACAGACGAAGAGATAATAAAAAAGATATTAGATTGTGCAGAGATGAATAGGTTGACAATGAAAATAAAGGATAAAGAGGAGTCAGAGTACTTCAAGTCATGGAAGATTTTATGATTGGCTAGAGAAAGCAAGCTAGAAAATAAAATAGGGAGAAGATAAAGTACCCAGGCGACGCACTATTAAATGGAAAAGGAGGGGGGAAGAAGGGGAAAACAGAAAAGAAATATTAAATATATAAGTATATATTCAAGAGCGAGATATAAAGCGGGGGGACATAACTAGGGTAGACTAGCAAAGGTAAGGGAATAAGAAATGATACTAAATTATATTTGGGTTGGCGGAAATACCATCCCAAGGAAACATAATCTGAGGTTTGAAATAAGTACCAACAATAATAGAAAAAGAAAGGGCGAGAAGAGGAGAGAAAGAAAGGAAGACGGGGGAAAGAAGAAAGAGGTAAGGAGAAGAGGATGGAAGGTAGAGAAAGAGCAGAAGAGAGGGTAGGAGGGGGAAGAGGAAGCAGTAGGAGAAAGGGAAGGGAAGAAGAAAGGAGGAGGAGAGAAAGAAGGAAGAAAGTAGAGAAGGGAGGGAGAAAAGAAAGGGAAAACAAGGAGATGTTACAAAAGGAGGAAGGGATGACAAATAAAGCACTCCAAACTGTACATTATAACCTATTAAATGGAATAATAAATGTATAAGAATGTTAAATGTAAAGAAGAAGAACAATTATGTGAATGTATTATTTAAAATGGTATGTAAGAATAAAAAACTAAAAAATTCTTTTGGAAATAAAGAACTCTATCGCCATCTAGTGAAAAGGTAATTGTTATACTATCAAATTACCATTTTGAGATTTTCTGTTAAAACAATATATACAATATATATTGACTATTTATGATTGATATATATCATCAAATTATTGCAAACACATGCCTAAAACAAAAACCTATTATTTTTCATTTTTACAGCAGAAAACACTTTAAAAAACAAAAAAGAAAGAATAAAGGTCAGCATTAAGTTCAGAAAAGTTTCCTGGTCGCAATGATAATATATTATATAACAATTATAATTAATAATTAAAATATTTAAATATGCTGGTTTCACTAGGTGTATTAAGCTATAATTTTCTAAAAAATTATGTCAGTTATAGTTTACATATGCTTTCTAAAGCAAGGCAAGGTTGAACTGTGCCTCCTTTCAAATATCCACACAGGTCTCATCCTCTCCAATAAATACATTTGTGAACACTGTTTATCCTAGTCAGGCTTGATCTGAGAAATAAGCTTTTCTTCTTATATCTATTTCCTATGGCTAAAATGTCATTTATGAAAACACTTACTTAGCATGCTTTACAGAACCAAATGATGTGCCATGGTTAGAAGTAAGTTCAATGCACAGAAATCAATCAGTTAAATGCTCCAAAATACAAATTCAAACAAGTTTCCTGGTAAATACTCGCCTGAGGTAACGCCAGGAGACTACTGTAAGCTATAACCGTTTATTAACGTAACTGACAACGAACAACCAATGAACGTAACTGATACCTCTTTTATATGCTAGCTGTCAAACTATTAACCAATAGAGAGCCTGCATTGCTTCCGCGAGCCTGCAGCCGAGCCAGAGCCAATGAACAACTTTTGCCACTTGATTGGCACCTCTTTCTTGAGACCTCAGGACGTAGCACTCCTTCCCCCCGGATTGTACACACATAGTCTCTGAGGAAGGCGGGCTTCCGTGGAATCCTCTCAGAGCACTTTAGTTCTTTCTGTCCTACCGGGGAAGGAGTTTATTCCCGAATGTCTTCTGATGTTGTCGTCTTCTTGGCCGGACTTTCCAGAGACCCCTCCCCTGCTGGATGACAGGGATCAACAGGTAAGGGCTCCTGCGAGAACGAGACGGGTATTGTAGAAGTGTTGAATCTGGGATGAGAGCAGTCTGGGCGGACGATGGTGTCTTCTGTTTAGTGCGGAATGGTCGAACAACTAGGCGATGTGGGCCTATCAGGTTGTCTTATTAGTAAGTTGCAGCGCCAAAGTTGATCTATGTGGCGCCGCCACTGCTGACCATCATCTAACTGGACCCTATAAGAACACGGGCCAGTTATTTGAATTATCTGACCCGGTACACATTTAGGATCCCCTATGCAATTTCTTGCGAATACTCTTTCCCCCATCTCAAAATTACGAGTGTGTGTTGAGTACTCTGGAGCAGCATTTGCGTGATAATGCGGGTGTAAACGGTCCAGAATGGTGCGAAAACGCCATCCCACCAATAATTCAGCTGGACTTTTACCAGTTAAGGGGCATGATGTGGAATGCTGGGCAAATAAATATAGATTGATTTTCTGTCCCCATGGACCAGGACCCATACGTTGTAAAGCGTCTTTAGTGGAGCGGACTGTTCCGCTCTACCATTGCTGGATGGGTGATAAGGAGCTACCAATGCGTGTCTAATGCCTAATCCTGCTAGGAAAGCTTGGAACACCGCGGAAGTGAATTGAGGGCCGTTATCGGACACTAATGTATCCGGTAGTTCGTGAGTGGAAAATAGTCTCTGCAATTCTTTAATGGTGGCCTCCAATGTAGTGGTATTCATGGAGGCAATTTCCACACACCTTGAAAATGCATCTACTACAATCAGAAAAGTATGCCCCTGCACTGGCCCTGCGAAATCTATATGAATTCTTGCCCATGGTCCTTGTGGTAACTCCCAGACCCTAGGAGGATCAGCTGAGAGGTTAGGGCGTGATGCTTGACAAGGACAGCATTTGGCCACCCAATTGGCGATTTCTGCATCCAACTTCGACCACCAGACATAGCTACGGCCTAAAGCTTTCATTCTAGCTATGCCCGTATGACCTACATGGAGGCATTGTAAGATTTGTACCCATAAAGTTGGGGGAACTACCACTCTGTTCCCCCATAAAAGACAGCCTTTTACCTCTGAAAGTTCCAGCCTCTTACTGTATGGCAAGAGCCGCCTCTTACTGTATGGCAAGAACTGATCTGAAAGCTTCCTCGAGGACAAACCCTGCTGACCCATTCAAGGATTTGAGATAGAATAGGGACAGTTTTAGAATGGCCTGCAATGTCAGTGGTGGAGAGCGGTAATTGCAGGTCCTTAATCAAAAGGACTGATAACACTAGGAGCTGGATCTTGGGCCTCCTGAGGCAAAGGGCAGTGACTTAAGGCATCAGCATGCCCCATGTGCTTCCCTGGTCTATATTCCAACTGATAGCTATATGCAGGAAGGAATTCAGTCCATCGTGACATACGAGGTGACAGGATTGTAGGAGATGGCTTATCTCCTGCAAGTATGCCAAGTAAGGGTTTATGGTCCATTTGCAGCACAAAAGAATGACCATACAGGTAGTGGCGGAATCTTTTGATTCCAGCCACCGCTACCAGTGCCTCCTTGTCCAACTGGCTGCAATTCCTTTCAGTCTTGGACAAGGAAAGGGAGAAAGGGCCGCCTAAAAGGGGTGTAACATGGGAGCACATAGGTGCCCCCATGATAACCCGCGCAGCCGCATTCTGGACCAGTTGAAGCCTCCAGGTGCTCTTCAAGGGCAGCCCCATGTAGAGAGCGTTACAGTAGTCCAGGCAAGAAAGGACAAGGGCATGAGTGACTGTGCACAGAGCATCCCGATCCAGGAAGGGGCGCAACTGACGTACCAGGCGAACCTGGTAAAAGGCCCCCCTGGTCACAGGAGGATGCCCAGATTGCGGCCCCCCTCTGAGGGGGCTAAAATTTCTCGCCCTATCATCAAAGATGGAACAAGATGCAGAAATTGGGATGACGGAAACCACAGCCACTCGGTCTTGGAGGGATTGAGCTTGAGCCTGTTCCTCCCCATCCAGATCCGCACAGCCTCCAGGCATCGGGACATCACGTTGTGGGCATCGTTTGGATGGTTTGGGGTAGAGATGAAAAGTTGGGTATCATCAGCATATTGATGATACCGTACCCCAAAACCACGGATGATCTCACCCAGTGGTTTCATATATATGTTGAACAGGAGGGGTGAGAGAACCGACCCCCTGGGGCACCCCACAAGTGACGCACCTCCGGGTCGATCCCTGCCCTCCAGTCAACACAAACTGCAACCAATCCGACAGGTAGGAGGAAAAACACCATAAAACAGTGGCCCCCACTCCCAACCCCCTGAGTCATCGCAGTAGGATATCATGGTCAATGGTATCAAAAGCCGCTGAGAGGTCTAATAGGACCAGGACAGAGGAGCAGCCCCTGTCCCGGGCCCGCCAGAGATCATCAACCAACACAACCAATGCCGTCTCCGTGCTGTATCCGGGCCTGAAACCCGACTGAAATGGATTCAGGTAGACATCTTCATCTAGGGACTGGGAAAGCTGATGTGCTACCGCACTCTCAACAACCTTCACTACAAAGCGAAGGTTGGAGACCGGACGATAGTTGGCTAAAGAAGCTGGGTCCAGAGAAGGCTTCTTAAGGAGGGGCCTCACCACCGCTTCCTTCAAGGCGGTGGGAAAGAACCCCTCTCTCAACGAAGCATTGGTAATCGCCTGGAGCCAGCCTCGTGTTACCTCCTGGGAAGCCAAGACTAACCAAGAGGAACATGGGTCTAGCACACAAGTGGCAGCACTGAATCTCCCCATAATCCTGTCCATGCCCTTGGGGGTCACAGGATCAAACTCATCCCAGATGGTCTCCACAAGATTCATCCCCGTCAACTCACCCGAATCTACCCAGTCAGAGTCCAAGCCTGTCCAGATCTGAGCGATTTTATCCTGCAGATACTGAACAAATTCTTCAGCCCTACCCTGCAAGGGGTCTTTCCCAGCTCTTTGGTTAAGTAAGGAGTGGGTCACCCTAAACAGGGCGGCTGGACAGTTATCTGCGGACGCAATGAGTGGAAAAATGTTGCCATTTTGCCGCTTTTATCGCCACTAAGTAGGATTTAATATGAATTCTTACTAGTGTTCGATCAGATTCAGACCAGCTGGCCCTCCAACCACTCTCTAGGTGTCTTTTCCGGCATTTCATCTCCTGGAGCTCCTCGGTAAACCAGGGAGCTACCTGGGATTGACACTGGGTCAGAGACCGCAAAGGCACAACACGATCCAAAGCCCCAGTGGCCGCCCTATCCCAGGCTTCCACTAAGGCTTTGGTCGAGTTGTGAGCAAGGGTTTTAGGAAAAGTCCCAAGCTCCATCAGGAACCTTTCAGGGTCCATCAGGTGCCTGGGGCAGAGCCATCTAGTTGGTTCCACCTCCCTGCGGTGAGGGGTAGCAGTATGGAAGTCAAGCCTGATGAGGAAATGATCTGACCATGACAAGGGTTGGATAGAAATATCCCCTAAATCTAGATCATTCATCCACTGCCCAGAGACAAAAATCAGGTCGAGCTTGTGTCCCCCATTATGGGTGGGGTCTTGAATTAACTGAGTTAGGTCCATAGCCGTCATGGAAGCCATGAACTCCTGAGCTGACTCAGATGTCTCGCCAATGGAAGGCAGATTGAAATCCCCCAGGATTTGACAGCCCTGAATGCTTGTTCCTTGCGGCTGCCCCATTTCCAGTTCACTGGCGCGTCCAGAAGACGATGTAAAGGTTCCGCTATGGAAGCCTTATGGGGTAAGAACATAGCATAGAAATTTAATAAACCCAAGAAAGCTTGCAGCTCCGTCTTGTTGTTTGGAGCTGGAGCTTTTTTTATAGCTTCCACTTTGGATGGGGTCGGGTGAATACCTCCGGCGTCAATATGAAATCCGAGGAAATCCACCGACTCCACACCAATATGGCACTTAGTTTTCTTTAATTTCAGACCTGCTTTTCGGAAACAGAAGAAAACTGCTCTTAGTTTAGTGAGTAGTTCCTCCTGATTTTGTGCTGCGATCAACACATCGTCAAAGTATGGTAACACTCCAGGTAACCCATGGAGCAGCCGCTCCATGATGCTCTGGAAAATGCCGGGAGCCACACAGACTCCAAATTGGAGTCTACAGCAACGAAACGCTCCGCGATGAGTAATGATTGTTTGGGCATCTGCCGTTGCGTCGTCTACAGGTAATTGCTGACATGCTTGAGCTAGGTCAAGCTTAGCAAAAAGGCGTCCACAACCCAACGAGTGCAGCAGGAGTTGCACTACAGGTACTGGGTAGGGGGTATGCTTGCAATCCTTTATTAATTGTTGATTTATAATCAGCACAAATCCTTATGGATCTGTCTGATTTAATTGGGATTACGATAGGGGTCTCCTACTTCACATAATCTACTGGTTCTAATATTCCTTGCCTAATTAGCTTATCTAGCTCCACACCCACTTTTTCCTATAGGGCAACTTTGAGTCTAATTGGCACTATATTGGGGTCTAAATTAAAAGAAATTGGTGAGCCGTTATATTTACCCTACATTGGGGTCTAAATTAAAAGAAATTGGTGAGCCGTTATTGCTAAAAATGTCTTCGAACCCCCGTGTCAGATCTTCAAAACCAGCAGCAATTTCAGTGGAATGAAGTCCTGAAATAGAAAACCCCAATGCCTAAAACCAATCTAATCCCAATAATGAAGCCAGTGGCCCCTCCACAACTATTAATGGCAACGTGTCCTTAAATTTGCCATGCTCAACTTGAAATTGCCTGCTTCCCACAATTGGAATAGTCCCTTTTTTTATAATCTTTTAAAACGCATCTAGTTGAGAACAGAAAGTGTGGGCAGGATTCTTTTGAGGCTGCCCCACGAAATAATGGATCTCGTCGACACGTGTCAATCTTCATTTTACATGGAGATCCCTCATACAGTAGTGAACATCTGGCTGCTGCCTTTCCCTTCGGAAGCTGTGTTGACAGTTTCTTCATCATCGCTGTCACGGTCAATGGTGTTGCAGGTCTCCTTAGCCCAGACTGGTCATCTTTCGCTGTTCTATTCACAGGACGCCCAATGTCTGTTGCAGGCAGGTTGGCACGGCACACGTAGGCAAGATGACCGGTCTTACCACAACACCGGCAGGTGGCTGATTTGAATTGGCAATTCAACCGCAGATGGTTCCCTCCGCAACTCAGGCAGCTTGCCTGAGGTGCATTTGAGGTTGGCTTCCATCTGCCATTCGTTGATAACTTAAGGCGCGCCACTTCATCAGCTATTTCCTGCTCATCCTCCTCCTCAGCTGATTGCTGATTAACTACGGCCATTGCCGAGGATGGAATGTGAGTGGCTTGACGTTTTTGAATTACAGCTGCTGACTGGGCGACCTGCTCAGCTGCCTGAGCTTCATCTAAGGCAATGGCCAAGGTTAGCTCTGTTTTACCTAGCAGGCGGCGCTGAAGCCTTAAATCCCTGCTGCCATAAATCAGTTGTTCCAGTAATGCCTCATCGAGATCTGGGAACTCGCAATAAATAGCATCTTGTCTAAGAGCTACCATGAATTGACTGATAGTCTCACTTTCTTTTTGTATACACCGGCGAAATGCGAACCATCTAGCAAAACCGGACGGTGCTGGTGCATAATGTCCTTTGAGCTTGACCAGTAGAACTTCCCAAGGCACCGCATGTACGGAGGGCAGATGCCGCCAATGCCCGAGTCATTGAGAACATCTCGGGACCGCATAGACTTAAATAACCCCTTTCTTTCTTTCCGTGGTTATTTCTGTCAGATCATGGGCGATGAGGTATGGCCGTCATTTTGCGGATCGTTCTCATATGTTAATTCTGTTAATTAGCGGTTACTCTCAGGATCCCACTCCTTGTAAATACTCGCCTGAGGTAATGCCAGGAGACTACTGTAAGGTATAACCGTTTATTAACGTAACTGACAACAAGCAATCAACGAACGTAACTGACAGCTCTTTTATATGCTAGGTATCAAAATATTAACCAATAGGGAGCCTGCATTGCTTCCGCGAGCCTGCAGCCGAGCCAGAGCCAATGAGCAACTTTTGCCACTTGATTGGCACCTCTTTCTTGAGACCTCAGGACGTAGCATTTCCATTTTGGTCTGAAAATCTTGAGCTAAAGTATGACTAATGTTAATCAGATCTACTATAAATATTATAAACAAGATATTTTTTTAAAAAAAGAATTACCAGTTGGTTTTTAGAGTACTGAAGCTGTTACTCTTAAGTAAGACAGTGCTTGACTTAGCATTTTGTATTCAGAAAATAAATTTATCTACTCCCCCTATACAAATATATCACACCATATGTTCTGATGGAAGAGACCATTGAATAGTTAACAGTCCCTTTTTCTAAAGAAGTTACTTTGAGTCTGCCATAGAATATTTCTGGATGACTGAAATGTTCTGATACTATTTTCTCTTTTTGTTAAGTCCTGATGTCAAATTTGTATTTCTTAATTTTTTTAATGAAAAATTTGTTCCAATAATGATTTATTGCTCCTGTCCTCCCCAGCATCCCAACCAACTTTGAACTGCCTGCTTTGTTTTATTACATAAAAACAAGTTGATTGATGATAGTTATCACATTGGATGAAGAAAGTTAACCCACTCCTAGCCCACTTTTCTAGGCAAGCAAGCAAACAAGTCCATAGGGAGTCTGAACTCCATATTCTTTTCTGGGAGGATTAATACCTACTTAATCATGTGACAGTCTAGAACAGAGGTCACCACCCTCTGGTCGTGACAAAATTTTGGTGGTGTGCGACTTTACACCCGAGTGGAGGAACTGCTCCGGGATGACCAATGGGCCTGTGACTAGAGCGCTGAAATATGGGACCGGCCAGGTAGCTGGTGGTGGGGCTGGAAGTCTCCGCCATAGAGGGAGGTATGTGAAACTTGCAACTTTGCAGGAGGTGCAATGTGCAAGGAGTATCATAGCCCTCGCTTGCCGGAACAAGATAACTTTGCTGTTGCGGCAAGGGGGGTTTGCGGTGCTCCCCCTTACCAGTGGGAACCCCCTTGTGTGGTACTGTGAAGCCATTACCATGGCAACTTTACTGTGCTGTACAGTAGAAGCCATTTTATGGCAGTACAGTAGAAGCCACTTTACAGCAGTACAGAAGCCATTTTAAGGCACAACAGGCTGCATCTTAACAGAACACCCCCCCCCCCGAAGGATGTTAGGGGTGTTTTACCTCGATAGTATTTTTTTCCAGAGAGTAAGTCATCTGTGTAGCAAGTTTGGTTGAAATTGCTTGAGGCAGAGGTATGCTGGAACATACATACCCATACCCATACCCATACAGAGAGAGAGGGGGGGGAGGGAGGGAGGGAGGGAGGGAGGGAGAGGGAGAGGGAGAGACAGAGAGAGAGAACCATTTTTATATATATACTGGTGAAATACTTCCTTTTTCATTCAGAATTTCACATCAAACAGCTTCACTATTAAAGCCCATTCTTAAACTAAACAGCAATATTTTTTGCTAATCTTAATACCAGATAAGTGGCAATTTATATTTGTGTCTCATATTCTCAGGAAGAAATCCTTCTGCAACAAATTTTGCCTATTTCTTAATTTACAGAATTTTAAAATTAATTCAAATTCAAAAAAAAACATTTTCAAATTGATATTACTTAATATTTGGAGACCTGACATCAGTTTTATTGCTCACAGTGCCAGCCTTTAGGGAGACCTTGAAGATCTTATTCTTCCCAAAAATACTAGAACAGTATGTTTATGTGTGCTCATGTTATTTGTCTCTGGTGCTCTGTGTTTTATTTATTTTTCTTTTATCATAGTTTATTAATTTTAATGGTTGCTCAGATGTGTTTGGTGAAGCCCTAATAACCGAAGAAAAAAAGAGAGAGAAATAAATAAATTTACCATCCTAGCCACCACCACCCACAAAACAATCACAATATTAATCATTGCTGACTTACCTCTCTGCCTTTGAAAGTCACCAAAGCAGCAAGGGGTTTTGCATAAAATCTACTGTAGGAAAATCCCAGACATCCATACATACTATTAGCTGTAAGCTTCAGAGCCTTCTGCCTGATATCATACTGAAAAAAAGAAATAACTATCAATCAATTAAGCATTTGTCCTTTTAATTGGTTAAAGTAATTAGCAAGCTAACAAGAACATCCCAGGGAATACAGAACCATATTTTAATTTTTTTTAAATGTCATTTTCATTCTGTTTTTATACGTTTGGCATTCAAGAAAATCAGCAGCAATTTAATAAAACAGAACATTTAACCATAGTAGGTAACTTTTACTGTCTATTTTTCAGGGGTTTTTAAAATATCCCTGGCCCAAGCAAGCTAATTTTTAAAGAGAAAAAAATATGTACCATTTAGATTAGAGTCAAATACAACTCAATAGTCCTCAACTTACAATTCGTTTAATGACCATTCAAAGTTACAATAGCTCTGAAAAAAGTGACTTACAATGGTTTTTGACACTCACAACCACTGCAGCATTCCCAAGGTCACATGATCAAAATTCAGATGCTTGTCAACTGACTCATATTTATGACAGTTGCAATGTCCCAAGGTCAAATGATCACCTTTTGTGATTGTCAACTGGACAACCACTCATCTCCAGCATGGATTTCTTCAGTGTGCTTGATATTGGCTGCCATAGAAAGGGTGAGGGGGGCTTGGACATTTGGGATGGGGAGACAAGCTGGTGTGTAGCAGTCCTATGAGAACTGGAAGGGAGGTTTGTACTCATGAATTATGGTGCTGCTTAGTGGAGTTGTTTATACTCTGTCAAGGCCAACCGTCCTGAGACTCCAGATGCGAGAAATACCTGAAGACAAGTCTTCCCACAACATCATACTGAATGTTGATTATACTGTAAATGCTGGGTCCCCGGGGGGGGGGGGGGGAGGATTTGGGGTAACTTTTAATGTGTATAATCTTCATGCATTTTGAATCAGAGATCTTGCCTTGCTTTCGCTGCTATCATTTCAAACTTAGTAAAAGTACCTCTTCTTTAATTCATTGGCATTGGGGATTATCTTTCTTGAGCTTTGAGTGAAGCAGGTCTGACAGTAATCTTCTGACAAGCAGAAGGTTACTAACTTAATAACTGCAGTGATTCATTTAACAACTGTGGCAAGAATTAAAATTGTTATAAGATGCAAGAACAAGAGGAGGATTGGGCCTGCCCAATTGGGAACTATATCATCAGGCAGCAAGTTTGAGGTGGGTTAAAGAATGGATAACACTAAGGAATACTAGATTGATTCTTGAAGGACATGATCTATTGTTGGGATGGCATCCCTTTTTATGGTACAAGGGAACTAAAACACAGGGGTATTTTAGAAGACATTACCTATGGGAGGCTTTGCTACTAAATTGGGAGAAGATTAAAAGACAATATTATTTAAAAATTTCAGTCTGGCTATCAACTATCAAAGCATTTTCATACGCAATAATATACAAAAAGGAACAAACAGATATGGTGAAATATTGAATACAGAGTGTGAACTTAAATCTATGCAAGATCTGGAAAAGGAAGGTATAAAGATGAATTGGTTTTCATATGTGCAAATACAATCTAGAATCGTAAAGAGAAAGGTTTTTATGATAAAATGACTGAGTTAAATAAAATTTTGATGGGTACTGATGAAAAAGTAATTTAAAAACTTTATGGACACTTACTAGAGGTTAAGTTAGAAGAAGAACAAGTCAAAGGAACTGATAGCTTGTGGGGAAATTTTGGGCATGGAATTGAATTAGAGAAGTGGCAGAAATTGTGATCACAAAATTACAAAATGACAATGTGAACAGCATATAAAGAAAATTTGTATAAGATGTTTTACAGGTGAAATCTACCCCCGACGACAATAGCAAGAATGTTCAGGAATAAATCAGAAAAGTGTTGGAAATGTCATCAGATACCGGGTTCATATTACCATATGTGGTGGACTTGCACAGAAGCTAAAGATATTCCAAATTCCAAATAGCTGCATATTGTAAACTAGGCAATAAACCATTCAGAATGAGAAACAAGGACTCTCACATCATACTTCACCAACCATTCTTCCCCTCTTGCCAGCTATTGTTGGTTTTCCTTCTTTTGTCTGTCAATTTTATATGCCATTATTGTCATCACTGTACATTCTGGCAAAATCCTCTTATCTTAAACTTTTTAAAAACTCTATGTTCCTCGTAGTGTAAGCTGAACCTGATCAAATCTTCGTTCATTAAGAGGGAGGATGTCTTTTTTTCTACAGCTATGTACTTACAGAGAAATTTGAAATGATATAAAATGGAGGACTTGAAAAGTAATCAAAATATAAATGTAAATTCTCAACAACTGATTTTATTGACATTATAACGGATACTTTTTTCTTGCTTCTTTTAATAGTTATTTATCCTGGGATAACATTTAATATTATATTAAACCAAATATTCGCAGTCTGCTTTCAAACAAGTTGGAAAATGACATTAGCGAGGTTTATACCTGTAAGTAAAGGTCAAGATGCAAGTCTGGTTGTTTCATCAGCTGTTTCACTTGATGCCTTCGCTCAACAAGCTTCTTAATTTCTTTAGGCAAGATTCCCATTTCTAGAGATGAATCAGGTAATTCAGGTATTTCTTCTTGTTCACCATCCTGTGAAATAATAGGTTTGACATAAATATTATCAAAATACTTTAAATATCACAACTTTTCTTGGATAAAGAGTATTTTAAGAATAAAAATCAAAGTTAATGTCAACAGTGCACTATACTGAAAGGAACAAGATAAGATAAAGTTTTTAAAAATGGAGTTGAAATTCAGCTTTTTCAGTACTGCCAGCATGAAAGACCAAAATGTTAAATTCCATCACAAGCACAAAATCCAGAAGCATTTTCCAAATAAAAACAAAATTAAATATATTCTTTTCTTCGAATGAAGTTATCAATTTAACCATCTCTACTTTTTTTTTCTTGTGGAAAATAATATATATTTCTGCTTGCACTTAATCTTTATATCATTTGTATTAGCAACATTCACTATACTCTTTCAGATTCTTTAATCTCAAAGAGAAAAAACTTTTTTAACATTCATTTTAAAATTGTAAAGTTTTCTTTAAAAATATTTGTAAAAGGAACGTTGGTCCTACCTGAATGTTCTTCTTCTTGGCATACTTTCAAATATACTTTCAATAATACTTTACAAGCTTTAGTAATTACTCAAACATTATGTATAAAGAAAAAAATGTTGATTTTGGTTTTACTGATTAGATAAATCAGTTTTGGAAGCTATTAGGTTCGTTGTTATAGAAATGGCTAGTATATATTATTGTAAAGAAGTAAAAAGTTGAGGCTGTAATGTTTATTTTCTTCTACTATGCTAAAAAGAGTTGGAAGTCAATACCCTTTTTTCTTTTTTGCTTTCTACCTCACATTCTTTTTTTCCCTTTCCCCCTCCCCTAGTTTCCTTTTATTTTCATTTTTCTTTGTATTTTATATTCTGATAAACTAATAATACCAAATTGTCAAACGTTTTTTCCACATCAAGAAAAATAATGGCACTTCTGTGGGTTTTTTTTAACTCTTGTCAACAGCAGAATATATCTAATGTTGTATCTCATTCATTTTTTAAATACATCTGGTCTGGGCAAAAAAGTCATTTATTCTCTTTGAGTATTTTGCAGTAAAGACCTTACAATGTAAGTTTGCTAAAGAAATACTTCTGATTATTTGGGGGAGTCAATTTTTTCTAAATCAACATAAATCCAGTTCTTTGTTCTGTGGTGAGTTTTTCATGCTTCTGAATTTCATTCATTACCTGATTTAAAAGTTAGGCAAAATTTCTTGAAATGTCCAACAATATATTCCAGAAATACTATAAGATCCTGGCATTTAATTAAACTTCAGATTTTAATTGATGTTTTTCTCATTTGCAATTATAGATTAATGGAAATGTCTGAATATCTTGGGTTGAGTTATATTGTTGGTTTTAGCTCCGAGCTTGGCAATTTGGTTGCAAGCGTTTCGTCCCCATTCAAGAAGACATCTTCTGTGTGCTTTGGATTGTGCTTGTCTGGGGGAGCACTGGCCTTTAAACACCTTTCTGAGTCCTGGTCTGATTTCAGGTTGTGTGATTGGCTGGCTGTAGTCATAGTCCTTGGTTTTTAGTAACATCTGTGTGATGCAAATTAGTGTTGTGGTTGTTGTTCGGATATCTTCTGATGATGTCATGGTCTGGTTTCAGTTTGATTTGCTCAGCTATGTGCGATGTGGTCTGACTCTTTGTGATCTGTCAAGTTATAACTTTGTTTGCAGCATGGCTCTTTATTGGTCTTTTAATGTTGCCTTTGGGTTAGGGTGGTTGATGTTGTTCTTTCATTCTAAGTGGCTGGTAGATTTGGTCGATGTCAACGTGTCTGTTTTTTTATTTATTAGTGGAAAACCAGTCTTCCAGGAATTCCCTTTCTCTCCTTCACTTCTCTCCTTGGCTAGATTGAATTTGTGTCCTTTTGAGTCTTCATGGATGGACTTGAGGGATAGAGGGTCATGTCTCTTCATGACCAGGAATTGTATTGTAGATTTAAAAATTGTTGGAATTGTAGATTAAAAATTATTTTAATTGTTCTGTATTTTTAAAGCATTTTTCAATCTTTTCCAGATCAATTGTTTGTTTACTATAAAATCTGTAATAGTAATTCGCAAATTGCTACATCTCTTGTATTCAGAAACAGATTTGGTACCATGTCGAAGAGATTGATATCTCCTTACAAAATGTTTTCCTCCATTTTTCTCCTCTTTCACCCCATATACCTACCCTCTTCCCTTCCACTAATAGTAGCAGCAATGGAACTTGAGCTTTTATTAACTCTTTACTGTTCAGGTTTTCACATCTTATAGGATTCTTTTCTAAAGTCAACTGAGTATGGTGGTGGTGGTGGTGGTGGTGGTGGTGGAGGAGGAGGAGAGGAGGAAGAGGAAGAAGAAGAAGACTATCCACTGTTAATAAAATAGTCTTACCTAAATACATTATGTTGCAAATGATCAAAATATTTTCTATAAATATGTTCTTAATGTATAAATTTTCAGATTATTTTTACAGCTGAATTAGTGATATGCATTAAGATTAACCCTTGTGACTAACAGTGATTAAGATGTTTATTCACAGAAATTAGCTAATTTTAAAATTGAAAAAAATCATAATGATGTAGGATTACCCACAGAGAAAAATAACACTTTATCTTACCTTCAAAAAACAAGAAGTGAAAGAAGAAAAATTAAAGGAAGATTTAATGAATGAAATAAAAACAACTCTAAATTTGTGGAAATTTGTGGAAAAAATGTTAAAAAATAAAGTTGTCAGCAAAAACTTAATGTTACTGAAGAAAAACTGAAACAGCCTAAAGGAAAGTGGGCAATGCACAGGAAATTGAAAGAAAATTAGAGAAATACAAATGAAAATACAGAAGGAATATCAACACAGAATATAAATATAGAATATAAAGATGAATGTTAAAAGGAGAAAAGGGAGATTTTAATAATTATTAGTACCATACACAATAAATAATGATGAATGCATTCTTGATTTCATTCTTGATCTCATATCATTTATTTACCATCACTAATTAAAATATATTAAGCACACACCTCTGTCTTCTTGTGCACACTGAAAGACATTCTGTGAACTGTTGTAAAACAGATGTTAAACTCTTGGATAATTGAAGGATATAAACTATTGAAGTCAAGAAGCAAAATGAATTTGTCATATAAACCTGAAACAAGAGACAAATTTCTATTATAATATGTAACGCTACAGAAATGTCCAATGATGAAAAATTTCTTGCTATACCCCGCTCTAATAATTTTATTAAGATTCTTCCATAAGTTGGATACACCTGCTTTAAAGTGAAAAAAAGGTAAAGAAGACTTTACCTAAAACACCCATACTTAAGCAACAGTTAAAATAATCTATTTTCAGTGGTTGCACACCAACTCCTCCATGTGTATCAACAAAAATGCTAATTCACTATTTGTGTTTCACTATTTGAAAGATTATAATATATACATCTCAAAGATACATCTTTCAGGTTCTTCAGAATAGCACCAAACGTGAAATGTAAGAATGAAAAATCTGATTTTTTTAGGAGAATTGTGCATACACAAACACTAATATATTTGAAGGCATAAGCAACCACTTTAAACATCCTAATACATATTAATAAATGATATTATATGAGTAATATAATATATTATATGAGATATTATATGAGTAATATAACACTTTGCAAGACCCTTTATTTCTTGATTTAATGCTCAAACTTACCAACTTTTGGTTCCAAAACTAAACCTCCAGAATATGCTGCCTTTTTTCGTCCTAACTTTGATTTATTCTGATCATTTTCCAAATCTTCATCTTCTTCCAACTTATGAGACATAAGAACAGGACAAAATGTAAACTCTAATTCAAGCTTAATACATTCAAGGAATTTTTTTTTTAAATGGCTAATAAAGGTCTGTATGATAAAATGGGAATGATTAATTGGATTAGCCATGTTTTTCCACATTAACATATTCAGACTATTTTAAAAATTCTAGAAAACCTGGCTTCCTACCATTCCATACCAAAGACATTGATTAAATGGGTAAGGAAAGATACAAAAATCTATAGTGGTAGTCAACATATGATGAGCTCACACAAGTGCGTACCAATGTTCAAAGACTAATACTTATTAAAAGATTGACTTAATTATCAAGAACTGCTGATTAACCTTCAGCAAATGTAAACCATCTGAGAAAAAATACTCACATGCTTCTGCTTTTTGAACAGTTGTTTATCAGGCACAATATAATCTTTTTCATAAAATGCATGAAGAAGCAAGTATTCATTGCGCTCAGCTCGTCCACCCATCAGCGTCCTGGACTGAAAAAAATGAAAATAGAAAAAAGAGCTATGTAGGATAACTTAAACCATGGGTTAAAATATCAAAAATGGTATTACTTCATCTGTATTTCAAATGTCTAACTTGCCATTTTTTCTATTCTTTACAGTAAACCAAAAAAAGTAACAACATATTAAGTTAATATGGCTCAGTCAACGAATCTACATTAAAAATGTTTAGCGTCAGAAATGCACTGTAATACCCAAACTATTCTAATTCATTTGTATCTATCCTACTAAAAATTAACTACTATTCATAAATGGGACTATACGTACAACTAAATTATAATAATTGAAGTACTGAATAATTAAAAAACGAAAGGCTTACCATAACATTGCCAGCAATATTAGTAATTTGTAAGGCTAGTGGAAGAACATTCAGTTCACACATAATTTGTAAAATGTACTTAGAATCAATCCATGTGTTTTCTAGCATGTAAAGTAAATGATGAGTATCACTATAATAAAGGGGGTGGAAGGACAGGAAAACAGAGGCAATTTTAATAAATTCGCAATTTTTTTGTGAATGTACATAAACCTAAATTGCTGCTTAAAATCTAATGAAAGCCCAGTTAAAAAAATAATAATAATATCACTTTCAACCACCTGAAGGAATAGTTAATTAATTCTATTAATTTAACCTCTAAACAAGGAAAATGTTATTCAGAAACTATCTGTAAAATCAGTGCACAAAAGTATCTCCCCAACATACATTTGAACATAATCAAGACACAAACATCTTCTCTTTACATTTTATATATGTTTGTCAACAAAAGAATACAAATTTTAAGTTCACATTAAGAGATACAAAAGTAATAGAAAATTGGAAAAAAATAAAGAAGAAAAGAGATAGGAGAGAAGAAAAAAGCAAAACATAAAGTGATTTCCAATTTAATGTACATAGTTTACCCTCTTTCTCTAAGGTTACATCAAAGTTTCTCTCTTTCCATAATCAACCCTTTCTAATAATCAAATCCAAAAACTGAAAGCGTATTTTTTCCAGCAAAAAGTTCATAGGGATCTTCTCCTTACTTTTATGTAAGACTTTTATTAGTGCTAGTAGAGATATTCCTACAGCCAAGAAACAAAAATTTTAAAAAGGCTCTTTTGAACCCCATGGGGACCCCACAATGGGTCATAGCTGCCTTGTAGAGCAGAGAAGGAAGGAGAGGCATTTTGCTGACCATGAGGAACCCGCAAGTTCCTCATTAGGTCTGAAGTAAGCTCTTCCGAATGGCAGCAGGAACATCCACCATTTTATGGCAGTCACAAAGCTGGGACAACCAGATTGTGCAGGAGCGGTGTATGGGCGGAACATTGAAACAGGTGAGATAATTACCAACTTTTATCTCACAGACTGGATATAATGGCAAAAATGTAAAAAGATATCTCCTAAACTTAAAACAGTGGCGAAAGAATATACCAGGAAGGAGGGGGGGGGGGGGGAAGAAGACCAGAAATTAGTAGGTGTGAGAAGCCCTAGAGAAATTTTAAAAATACAGAAAGCTGGGGGTGGGGGGTGGAAATTAAGCAATTTGAAAAGAGAAGTCAGGGAAAAGTTATTCTGTTTATTTGCGATTTTAAACCCTGGATTTATGAAGCAATCATCTGGTTTTGACAGACTGTTTAACCTGTGATTTGGGAATAAGAGAGCCATCTACTGGAAGAAAAGAAGCACTACAACACCATTGGTGCAGCATACTCAGCTAAAGTCAATGCAATATACATGAAGACCAATACACAGAATAGAAATAACAACATCTGGCGAACTGCTTGACCTTGACTCTATTGGTTAGAAGGAGATTGGGACAATTTGAGAACATTGGTGTTGTTTTTTATTCTTTTTCTTTTACATTTGAAGACTTACAAAAGGAACTAGCTCGCAAGTAATTAAATTTTACCAAAACTGGTTATTGGATTGGGACTTAAATGATTGGAGGAATTTAGAGAGCTAAATTGGATTTGAACATTTAAAGACTTATAAAAGGAATCAACTTGCAAATATCTAACTAAACCTTGCTAAAATTGGACATTGGACTTAGATTTGAACAATTGGAGAAATTTAGTGGACTAATTTGGATTGGACTATTAAATATATTTGATAGAATAGAATATAGAATATTCTACAAGGCAAAAGAAGGAGAGGGCCAGAAGAAAAGAAAAAAAAGGAAAAGCAAATTAGCCCTTTAAAATTTGGATAATTGGGAGATATACAATTGTGGAATTACAAGATTGTATAAATATTATGAAATTTAGATTATAAAGTGTGGGAAGGAGGTACAAATTTGGGACTTTTGAAATTGTACTAAGCAGGAGTTTTTGAAACATTAAAATATTGGAATTATAGAAATATTAGTTTATAATTCTTAACAAATAATTATAAAATGGATTCTCCACAGACTTTAGTGATGTATAAAGAACTGATAGCTACGGTAAAAAGGATTATTTAGATACAGAAAAGGTAATGGAAGCTAATCAACAACTGGGAGTGAAACAAGAACATGACATCCAAGAGATAGAGGAAGAGTTAGAAAAAACAGTGGAAGGGAAAAATCAAAAGGAGAGGGAAGCAGTCAGAAATAAAGAGGATAAAATAGCAACAAGTAGAAGACGATCATATAAGTTTTTAAAGATTTACAAAAGAGCTGAGGGGGAAAAGGCGAAATATTTTCAAGGAATGTTATAAAGGCAAATTTTGGAGGAGAGATCAATTCTCGCTGCTAGTCCTGGTTTGGACCGAGTCTCAACTGGGGAGGAGCAACAAGGGCCTGATGACATCATAAGTGTAGACTTAGTCCAATTGATTACTGGACGGAGTAAACCCTGTCTGGCTGTTGTCTCCACGATCACAGGAAAATTAGAAATTACAAAAGTCTTGAGATAGATTCCCAAAATTGATTAAACACTGTTAATATTTGGTGTTATTAGTTACCCTACATATTTGGAACACTGAAATTATGATGGAATAATGAATAAATTTTAAAATATTAAATATTACTTAGCAGGGGATAGTAAACATAGGGCACAAAGAAATGCTATTTATGTTCAAAAGAATTATGCAAAAAAAAGATAAAGGATTATGAAAAGAGATTAATAATGTAGAAGTTGGAAGGCCTGCCTCCAATGACATTAATGGGCAATCAAAAAGTTACTATCTCCAGTCAGTTTTTCTCTTTTTCTGAATCTCTAAGGCATTCATATACCACAGGGATATGCTACAGAGATCAGAACATATCTTAGAACAGGGGTATCAAACTGGCGGCCTGCAGGACAGATGCATCATATGCAGGCCACACCCACTCTGGCTCCACATAAGCAAAGAACATCGCGATACATCATGATACATCACATGACGCCATCGAGTTTGACACCCACGTCTTAGAAGGTTCTTCATATCTGGTAATGCATGTGGTTTTGCCTTTTAAATCAATGCTTATTTAATCCACTGCTTACAACTGGGTGATATTATGATGAATATCCAGACCAGTGACGAGTAATTAATCTTCCCAAGGGGCCACATGAGAAACTGAGATTGTTGGAGAGGAAAGGTGCTGCCGCCACCACCACCCTGAGGTATGAACAGAGACAGTCAAAGAGCCAGATGTGGCCTGCAGGCCATAAAATACCCAAGTCTGATCCAGATTCATACCTGTACATATTTCGTATCTCTTCAGCTGGAATTGTTACTCTTTCTGTTTTTAAAATCTGACTGACAAGTTCAGATAAATGGTAACTTTTACAATGAATCAACTCTTTTGCTGAAATTTTTACATCACAAACCATTCGACCACAAGTTGCATTCTTCTCAGCAAATCCACTACGACCCTTAACAAAGAAGAAATATATATATATAGATTAAGAGCTTGTTCCAGGTGATATTTCACTTGAGCCAGTTGCCACAGTTACATAAATTACAAATGATTCTCTAGGTCAATAAATTATCTGAATTGTCATCTGTCACAACACTGAAGAGAAAATCATATGGTTTCAAACAGCTATAATTTATGTGTTTGGTTCCATAATCCAAGAGGAAGCATTTGTATAAAATCCCACCAGTTACACATTATTTTTCATGAAATAAAATATATTTACTATGAGTAATCTTATTTAATAAACATTTCTTTGTTCCAAGAAGAATTCAAGCATACTAATAAGCATTGAATTATTCAAAACTCAAATATTATAATCACCCAGTCAATTAATGCATCAGAAATGAAATTGGGCGCTACTCTTATCTTCTCTAGGAGGTGGAGATAGCATCCAGGAATGGGCTAACCATCTGTCATCCAATTGGACTGAGTCTGCAAACTGTGATGACATGCCTCCTCTGCTAGTTCCTCCAGCTTTTTGACGAAGGCGTCACAGCAGACTGACATGTTGTGATGAAGAAAAGGGTCCTCGTAGACCCAGGACTGGACTCCGATCAAGATGGGGCTGGATGCTATCTCCATCTCCCAGAGAACAGGCGTATTAGGTAAGACCAATGCCCATTCTCCATAATGATGGAGATAGCCCTCCACATGTCCAGCGTATGCCACCTTTGTTCCAGCCAATGGACTGGTTGAGGGGAAAGGTTTGGCAGCACCAGTTCCTGAACCCTGTGGAACCAGGTATCTTTGGTACGAAGGATAGGTCCAGTCGCAACATCACCCTGTCCAAGTGGAACACACTGAGGCCTTGTCTAACCTACAAGGCTGCCAGTTCCAATACCCACCTGGCTGATGTGATGGACACCAGGAACGCCATCTTAAACGTAAGGTAGTGAAGGTAGGTAGTTCTCAAAGGTTCAAAGGGGCCCCTGCGAGGGTGTTCAGTACCTTGGACAGGTCCCAAGTGGGGTATCTGTGAATAACCTGGGGGTTGAGATTGATAGCTCCCCTTAAGAACCATTAGACCAAAGGATGTTGGGCCAGTGAATCCAAGGACTCACACACCAAAACTGAAGACAGGGCCGCTACCTGCCTTCTAAGAGTATTGGGGGATAACCTGTCATCCAGTCCTTCCTGGAGGAAATTCAGTACTTGAGATATGGTAAACTCTGTAGGAACGAGATCCTTTTTTGAGCACCAATGGCAAAACGCTCTCCAGATGGCATCGTATATTTGGTTGGTTGAACACCATCTAGATTAATGATGGCTAACCTTTTTGTAAAGGTGTGAGCACGCATGTGCCCACACCCACAATTCAATGCACCCTGCCCACCTGCGCATGCACACACAAAATTCCCCATGAGTGCGGGGGGGGGGGGTGCCCTCCCTAGGCTCCGGAGGCTTTCCTGAAGCCTGGGAGAGGTGAAAAACGACCCCAACCAACCAACCGGAAGTTCGGAAACAATCTATTTCCAGCTTCTGGAGGGCCTCCAGGAGGCTGGGGGAAGCCGTTTTTGCCCTCCTCAGGCTTCAGGAAATCCTCCAGAGCCTGGGAAGGACAAAAAACAGGCCCAAAGGGCCAAATGGAAGTTCATTTCCAAACTTCTGGTTGGCCCATTGGACCTGTTTTTCACCCTCCCCAGGCTCCAAAGGCTTTCCTAAGCCTAGGGAGAGCAAAAACGGCCTCCCCCAGCCCTCCAGAAGGTCAAAAATCAGCTGGGTAATTTCAGCACCAGAGCTGATGGCTTGTTTGCCAGCAAATATTGCTCCATAGGTTCACCACCACGGGTCTAGATGCCTGAATTGTCCTGATGACCCTGGAGGAAAGATTGTCCCCACTCAGAACCCTCTGCTGAAGCGCCAGGAGGTCAACTGGAGCCACTGTGGGTCCAGGTGTACCAGAGATCCTGGCTGAGGGAGATGCTAGTTGGAGGGATTCTCCAGGGACGAGTCACCGAAAGGTTCACCAGCTCTGTGAATCAAGGTCTTCTGGGCCAGTGGGGCGCCAGGAGTAAGAGCTTCGCTTCCTCCTCGAGCATCTTCCTGATTACCCTCGGAATCAGTGGAAGAGGAGGGAAGGCATACAGTAGATCTGGTGCCGTGGACTGCAGAGCACATCTGTTCTCTCTACCCCTGGCGTCGCATATCTGGCATAGTACCTGGATAGCTGTTGTCTGGGGTGGCAAATAGATCAACTACCAGAAGGCCGAACCATTCTGTCAGTTCCTGGAACTGGAACAGGTTCAGGTGCATTTTGCGTGGTCGACTGAAACTCGACTGAGACAGTCCGCTTGTACATTTGCCACCCCTGAAAAGCGTTCTGCCATTATGGACAGAAGGTGTGTCTCCACCTAGAGGTCCAGCTGTTCAGCCTTCTGCATGAGGGACCTAAAATGGGTGTCGTTACCACCACCACCACCCAGTGGTTGATGTGGGCCTTTGCAGCCATGTTTTCTGTCAGAACCAGAATGTGCTCGTTCTTCACACTGTCCTTGAACTGTATAAGGGCCAGGTGGATTGCCCAGAGTTCGAGCCAATTGATGTGGCTCAGATTTGCCTGAGACCACTGTCCTTGAACCATCAGTGATTGCAAGTGTGCTCCCCAGCCAAAGAGACTGGTGTCTGTTGTTAATGTTAGGCATTCCAGCTCTCTCTGCTGATGGGCAGGGACATCCACAACCCCAGAGACCGGATTACCTCTGGTGGGACCTGTACCCTCTCCAACAAGCAGCTCCTGCCAGTCCTCTGATACGGTAGTAGGAACTATTGAAGGTACCTGCGGTGAAACCAAGCCACGGGATGATAGAAAACCAGGACACAATCTTCCCCAGGAGTTGGGCAAGCTGGAGTAGTGTAATCGCACATTCTCTACTTATGCAATCTGTCAGGTCTCGCAGGCTAGACTAGTGTTCCTGGGAGAGGTAAGCATGCACTCCATGGTGTCTATGACTGCCCCCAGATGGAGCAGTTGGTTTGTGGGGGTAAGATGACTCTTGGCAGGTTTATGGAGAAATCATGATATTGGGGAACCTGAAGTGTGAGTTCCAGGTCTTTCTTCACCTGCGTTTCCAATCTGGATTGAATAAGGGTATCAGCCAGATAGCACTGGATCCTGACTGGTATGGTGCAAAGATGCCCTGCTAATACTGCGAGCAGCTTGGTGAACACTCTGGGGGCGGACAACAGGCCAAAGGGCAATGCCTTGTATTGGTTGGGTTTCCCTGCTTGGTAGAAATTGAGAAACTGTCTATGGGCAGGGAGAATGGGCACGTGCAGATATGTCTCTGTGAGGTCGACCAATATGAGGAAGTCACCCCTTCTGATGCTCTCCAAGATGGTCTGGGGGAGTGCATTTTGAACCATTGGTAGACAATGTGACGGTTCAGACATTTGAGGTCTAGAATTGCCCTCCAACTCCCCAAGGCCTTTGGAACAATGAACAGGAGGGAGTAAAAACCCCGACCCTGCTCCTCTAGAACCAGCTAGATTGACTGAATAGCCAGTAGATGTTGTATTACCAATTCCACGAGGAGCCGCTTCTCCCGATCCTATGATATGGGGCACCTCGGGGGGGATAGAGAGGAACTCCAAGGAGAGGCCGAGTTTCATAGTCTCCTTGACCCAGGCATCTGTGATGACCTCCTCCCATTGGTTGGCAAAGAATGCCAATCAACCCCCAATGGGAAGGTCCATTAGGCAGTCACTTCTGATGTCAAAAGGGGTGACCTCCCCCACCTCTGGAGAACTTCATTGGTGAGAAACACTGTCCACTCCTACCTGACCTGCACTGCTGTTGCCCGTCTGGGGAATTGTCTCTGTGGTGGGGAAAGGCCAAATCTGCCATCCAACCCTCGAAAGGGCGAGCGACGAAAGTGACGGGCAAGTCTCTGCTCGCTGGGAAAGGGACAACAAGATCTTGCGCTTGTCCCTGGACTCAACCAGGATTGGTTGCAGGAAGTCCCCAAACAATATTTCCCCGATGAAGGGGGCGGAGGCCAGTCTCCACTTATATCTAGCATCTGCTTGCCACTGGCATAGGAGAAGTTTGTTAGCTACCAACGAGGCAATGGACTTGGATGTGAATCACGCTGTTTTCCATTGAATTCCATTGTGGCCTTTGATATCCTGATGTGACCTAGTATCACCTGGAGGGATCCTTTCCTGTAGTTTCTTCAACCAGAGCAATGAAGCTCCATTGAAGGCCATTGTGGAAGTTTTTACAGTCCAGGCAGCAGCCTGGTGACCTTTCACTGTTTGTTCAGTTCTCTTGTCCTCCAGCTGGATGGCTTCCTCTGGAGAACCCGCCATGACTGATTATGTTGACAATGGCACCATGGGGGGGGCCAACTATGGGGACCTCTAGGGCCTTAGATAGATCAAGGCCCATGTTATATAAATGTCTGTCCTATTGGGATAGGGTACTGCCTTTGCACTACATCCAGAGCCTGGGGGACAGAACCACGTCTCTCTCCACTGCAGGTTCTGAGACGAGAGAATCTGCCAGGTCTCCTGACCCTGGTGCTGCTTCCTGCATTGATTGATTGGCCCCCATATTAGCAGACTTCTTTGCCTTAAACAGTAAGGATCTGAATAAAGATGGTCAGAAAACACCAACAAATTCTCCATGGGGGAGATAGGGATAGCTGGATTAGATCGGCAAACCAGGGCCGTCTCGGCCAATAAGGAGCTACCAGAATGATATGGGCCCTTTCTCAGGGTCCCCTGGATCAGAGGGATGGGCGGAATGGCATAGAGAAGCCCGGGGGGCCACGGGCTCCAAAGAGCGTCCGTCCCCTCGGTGTTGCGTGCTGGGAAGCGGGAGTAAAAGCGGGGAAGCTGGGTGTTGCTCGGGCTGGCGAACAAGTCCACCTGTGCAGAGCCGAAGCGAAGGCAGATTCTGTGGGAAATTGCTGGGTCCAGCTGCCATTCGCTGTGGTCTATCGTGGCTCGGCTCAGCCAGTCTGCTTGATGATTTGCCACGCCCAAGATGTGTTCCGAGAGGATAGATGACAGATTCCTCTCCCATAGTCCCAGTCTGTGTGCCTCCAGCCATAAGCCCCTGGAATGAGTTCCCCCTTGTCGATTTATGTGGGCCTTGGCTGCCACATTGTCCGTCAATAAAAGGACATGTCTGTTGCGGATGGAGTCCCTGAAATGCAGTAGGGCTAGGCGGGCCGCCTTCCATTCCAGCCAGTTTATGCTGTGGCGCAGGTCAAACTGTGACCAATGACCCTGCACCAGGCTAGACCCCATTACCACCCCCCAGGCAAAGAGGCTGGCATCCGTTGTGATGGAGACGCGGTTCGGCTCCCAGAACTCCCCCCCCCAGTTCAAGGATGGGGATAACCACCACTTCAGGGATCAGCGGAGCTCTGGAGAGAGACAGATGAGAAGGGGGAATTGCTCATGCGTTGGTACAGTATGAGCGCCCACTGGAGTGTTCTGGAATGCAGTTGGGCCCACGGGACGATCCCTATGCAGGACACCATTTTCCCCAGGAGTTGTGCTAACATCAGGATGGAAGCTGACCAACTTGTACAGACGTGCCGTGCTAATGCCTGAAGACTTGAGAGCCGTTCTGAGGATAGACGCACCAGTGCCGAGGTGGAGTCTATCACCGAGCCCAAGTGCAAAATCCTCATTGAGGAGAGGTGGCTCTTGGGAAAGTTAATGGAGATACCCAGGGACTGCAACGTTCTGAAGGTGAACTTGAGGTCCGAAACTGCCTGAGTACGGGATTGGGCTAGGACGAGCACGTCATCCAGGTAGCAATGAAGCCTCATCGGTCGAGACCGCAGGTGAGCCGCCAATGCCTCCAGGACTTTTGTAAACCTACGGGTAGCTGAGGCTAGACCAAAGGGAAGAGCCCTGTATTGGAAGTGCTGCCTCCCCGTGTGAGAATCATAGAAATTTTCAATGGGATTGCCAAATTGGTATGTGGAGATATGCCTCTGTAAGGTTTATGGACACCATGAAGTCCCCCTGCCGGATCCCCAGCAGAATGGACTTCAGGGACGACATCTTGAAACTCCTGTACACCAGGAAGGAGTTCAGGCGTTTCAAGTCCAGGATTGCTCTCCATCCCCCGGAGCTCTTTGGAACCACGAATAGGTTTGAGCCATCAGGAACTGGCTCTACCGCCTGGATATCCAGCAGATGTTGGATTGCTAGGAACATCAGTTGTCTCTGTTCTGGGTCCCTAGAAGGAGGGAATGTTCAAAAGAGCGTTGGGGGAGGGGAGAGGAACACCAGCCGGAGTCCCTCTCTGATTGTCGACCTGACCCAGGCATCTGAGGTTACCTCATCCCACTGGTCCGTGAAGAGGGCTAGGCAGCCGCCTATGGGAAGGCTCGGGTTTGAGTCACTTCCCTCTGCGGAAGGGGCAGCTGCCCCCCCCCTATAAAGGGCCTCTTGGACTGTGGTTGGTATCTATTCCTGTCCTGATAAAAAGGCCGTTGGTTCTGCCTATCGTATCTATACGGCGTATACCTGTGCTGACAGTAGTCCTGGTCAGGACCCCTAAATGAGGAGGAAGTCCTGAGGAAAGGAGATGAAGAACGGTTATCCATCTTTTTATTATTAGAGGGAAGGACCTTCTTTTTATCCCTATTCTCCACTAGGTGTGGATTGAAGGATGCCCTGAACAGATTGAGGCCCGAGAAGGGAGCTGCTGCTAGATTCCATTTGGACTTATTGTCCATTTGCCAGTTGCGAAGCCATAGAAGCCTCCTGGCCGTCACAGAAGTTGACAGGGTTCTGGACGCAAACTTAATAGAATCTAGGGTAAAGTCAGCAGAGAATTGGGTGGCAGATATAATTTTTGTGAGGTCTTGATGGAGACACTCATCCTGAATCGGGATCCGGCCACATAACCGTTGTACAATTGAAGTACGACGCTGTCATGGCCGCTTTAATGGCCTAGGCAGATGCGGTGAAGTTTTTTGCGCAAAGTGATCTCCGCCCGCTTGTCTTCAGGTTTCAATTTATCTGCCACATCTCCAGAAACCACAGTGGAGGCATTGGCCAGTAAGGTTACAGGAGCATCTACTGTAGGAAGTTGTAAGGCTTTAGCAAAGGCCTGCTCCATGTTATAATACCTTTTGTCATTCCCACCAAGGTTGGGCAGAGAAGATGGTTTTTCCCATTGATTTTGCACCACCTCCAGAAAAAGGGGAGGGGCTGGCACCTCCTCCTTGTCCGTGTTAGGGTTAATGAACATGGCCAGATTAGGGTCTCTGTGTTGGGAAACGGGGAGCCCCCGTCCCAATTTGGGTGGTCTTTTTGGCCTTACGCAACATGGGTTTAAAGGCCTGTGGAGGAAAGAGGCCAGGGAAGGCTGGGGCCTCTGGAGGGCTGGAATCCTCATCTTCCAAGAATCCTAGATCTGGAAAGGCCCCTTACCCCAAAATGGAGCCTTCGCTGACAATCGATGGAGAGGGGGCACTAGCAACGTCCTGCCTGGTAGAAATTGGAGGTCTTTGTCTGGACTCTGATGAAGACCTACGCTCTCCCTGTGAGGTACCCTGCTGGGCCATGCCAGAAGAGACTCCCTTCTGAATTGCTAGGGAAATCAATCTCCTGATACTATTGGGAAGCAGATCTAGCTTATCTAGCTCATTCACTGAGAGAACATGCAGGGAAGGCTCTCTAGGGGCGAGTTGAACAGCTAGAAGAAAATCCCTAGATCCCCCCTCCCCTGGATCCTCCATCTCTTGCCTGTAGGCTCTAGGGGAAATGGGGGGGGGAGGGGAAGCCAGTTTCTCCACCCTTGCCACCTGTTTCTCCAGTGCCTTCTGCCTGCGTGATTCATCTTTGGCAATGGCTCTGGAAGGGCGATGTTCAGCTGTGGGCTTGGAGGCCGCAGCCCTGGGCCTAAGCCCACCCCAGGCCTCCTCCATCTGGTTGGAATTAGTGGAGGCCATGGTGTACTCACGATGCTTGGATGACTTGCTGAAGCGTTGGAAGGCCTGGCTGATGAAGGTGGCCTTGCAGCTTGGTGAGGCCTACACTAGGCCGCAGACAGGATCTTTCACTTTAAAATGGCCGCCGCACCACGTGGAACAGGCTTCGGCCTGTGAGATGAGGCAAGGCTGAGGCCTCAGCCTGACTGATAAAGGCTCTGGGGGGGGGGGGGGCTACCCTCGCTGCAAGCCTGCGCCTCCGATGATCAAATGCCGGCACTCAGTGTTGCTTCTGGCTCCCTGCTGAGACTTCTGTGCCTGGAGCCTCTCGTTTTAAACGCTGGGAAGCTTCGTCACTAGAAAAAGTGGCACCACTGCTTTTTGCGCTCCGCTCTCACCGCCGATCCCAGCAAGAGGCCCGACAAGACAAAAGTGGCGCCGAGATCGCTATCAGCCTTCGCCCGACCCCAGGAAGTGTTTGAAGCACGTGCTTCACTCCAGGCAGTCTCCACTGAGCGCGGAGGGAAACGCCCCCCCTACGGAGGCTGCGGAGCTGCTAATCCGTGCCTCAGACATCCAGGGGCTAAGCCACCTTCCACTCCAGGCTTCGTTTGCCTTTGCTTATATTTTTAGAGTTTCCAATAGAAGAATTTAAGTGTTTAAGTGAATCCAATTAATCAGACAGAAATAAATTGATCAAACCCCGTTTGGAGCCAAGTGATTGGACCAAGAGCCTGAGGGAAACTGGGGCCAGGAGGGAAAGGAGATGATAAAGAAAAATCCCTCAGTCTCTGGACCAACCAGATTGTCACAAACTCGGCTGTAGTCCCTCCCACCGGAGCTACAGGAAAACTGCCCAGATCGTGTGGTTGGACTACCTTGTGGCTTGAGGCCGATGTCCTCATAGTCCTAGGGTCAGCATTCCGGAACTCTGCTCATGGGTGCTGCCCTGCTCAAGCCGTCACCAGGCAGCAGTATTGCCGCCACACAACCCTCAGCAGGATCGGGCTAAAAAGCCCTTTGTACTGGAACAAAAAGCTGCTCTACCTTGATGTGATGGGAGCCAGCCTTTAAATTGAAGTTTGTTGCTTTCTCTTGCTCTTTAGTTTGATGAAATATTCAGGAATGGAGGAGCTCATCAAAAACACATCTGTCCTAGTTAGACTGAGTCTAAAAGATGGGAGGAGCTAGCAGAGGAGGCATGTTGTCACAGTTTGCAGACTCAGTCCAATTAGATGACAAAATTAACCCATTCCTGGATGCTATCTCCACCACTATGGAGAACATACATTTTTTCTTATTGAACATTAGGAAAAATTGCTACTCCTGTTACTACTTTTAAGCTGGGGCACAGCCACGTACAAATAGTCCTCAACCTATGACCACAATTGACCCCAAAATTTCTGCTTCAAAATGAGACAATTTTTAAGTGAGTTTTGTTCCATTGTACAACCTCCATTTTACGCTTCTCTCCTCAATTACAAACAAATTGGTAAACACAATGAGTTTTGGCTCAGTTAGGTTGTGCTTCCTTAATTAAGGGCAGCAGTAGCCTCTGAGTTTGATTTACGTTTTATATATAATATAGAAAAATCAAACAGTATGATAATCATTTTACTACAAATACTTAGGATGGGTGTGTAAGTGTGTGGGAAGTGGCGATGGATATCCCCAAAGGGTGGGAAGAGGAGCATGTGATATCTCAAGGGGTGAGAGGAGGTCTTGGGAGGTCTGAGGCAGGTGGGCCTGTACTGCCTGCACTAGGCTACCGAGGCTCTTTCCCACCTTGAGGCATCTCATGCTCCACTTAATAACGTGTGTGTTTAATTAATGTATGCATTGGGGAGAGCAGAAATAGGAGGTCATTAAGATAAGTGATTTATTTTCCACCTATCTCACTGTGGGACTAATCTAGGTGACTTACAATAATAAAAAATGAAAGGAATGTAAAAAGAACAAAAGTACAAATAATAGAACCTATAAAATGAACAATGAAAAATTAACACAATGAAAATACATCAATAATGTTCACTTAACCGCCCTCCCAACTATCAGCTATAATGGCAGGTTCTATTACTGTTGCAACCGAAGGACTATCTGCATAGCAAATTACAAATTATATACTTTTTTTAAAACAGAACAGGCACTAGTGGCAGGTCACTTCTTCCCTCTATCACATTCCCCAGTCCCACTTCAAAAGATTTAGGGAAACTCTGGTACACATTTGGAAGATAACCAAAACTTCCAAGGAGAAATAAAGCATTAGTGGTATATCTGCTTGCATTACATTAGAAATACAAGTGATGCTCATTCAACAGCCAGTCACTCTGGAACAATTCAAACTTACGATGGAAATGAACAAGTTAGTTACTATTGGCTAACAGAGTTCTGGCTGTCACAGCATCCCCATGGTCAGATCATGTGATTGTCATCTGAGTACTAGGTACCCAGCTCATGATTAAGACATTGCAATTAGCCAAACTCATGTGACTGCAATTTCCAACATATCCTGTCAACTTCCCACAAGCAAAGTCAATGGTGAAGCCACCTTTTGTGACTTCATTTAGTAATGATTATGTAATACAGCAGCTAAAATAATTCATTTTTAATCATGTAAAGCAGTTTAGATATAAGTAGCATTTTACCCCAAGTTTTGGCATGTTTGATCTCCTTAGTCGACCTATCTTGGACCAATGAGGAACTTTGCAGAAGTTAATTCTCTGGAGGAGAAGCTCCAGATCAAAACCATAAATATTATGACCCTGAAAAAGAATGAATGAATAATTCTGGTAAGTGTCTACAATATTTGAAGGCATGCTTCAAAAAGAACAGAACTAGTGTCTACATAGCATAAGTGTATCATTCTCTCTAAAATCAATTCTTCCTTACCAAAAACACTTCATATTCAGCAGTAAAAGTAATAGTGGAATTTTACTAACAAAACAAGGGAAGGATGCATTGACTTTTGGATTTTTTTCCATAGTTCCATTCAGGGTCAAGAGGAAAGGTGGTGGTGGCACTCTTAGAATGGAAGACTTGACAATATTACAAACTATTACCTAACTGGTTCTTCCATAGTGATCTATGCAGCCCCTGGCTCTGATCCATTTTCAAACTATATCTTTCTTTGGCCAGCTTTCACAACATTTCTTTCAAATATTATGTTGAAAGAAATCTGTATTTTCCTGTTAATGGAAAAACATGTAATGTCTGTGTGTGCAAATACATGATTTCTGCTGACTACTCTTCTTGCACTGGATAACATAGAAGAGACTATATATGCTTTGTACATTGGGCAAATATTTTTCTGGAATGTTTTTCACTAAAGCCTCTCCCTGATTCAGCCCATTTTCTTTTAAATATTTTTTTATTTGACATTTTCCAAACATTAAAATCACAATTACACTTTTACAGCTTTCTGTTATCGGTATTTCTTTTTTCTGATTCCGTTTCATTTTCCAGTCTATTATTTTATACATATTCTTCTTTGTTTACTTTCTCATTTTTACAATATATATATCTATATACAATATTTCCATCTCTATTGCTTTCTAAATATATGCCATCTCTTTATTGTTTGCTATGTGTTCCTTATGCATTGATTTTACATCTCTTTTCAAGCCAGTTATACCACCTGTTCCATATTTTGTAGTACACTGTTTCCTCTCTATCTCTTAGTTCCATCATTAGTTTGTCCATTTCTAAGCATTCTAACACCTTTTTATGATTTCTGCATTTGATGGAATGGTGTTTAGTTTCCAACCTTGGGCATATGAAATTCGGGCAGATCCAGCCCATTTTTTTAACTCACCCTTTCTTTCGCTTCCCTCCTTACATTAAGAATATAAACATATAATTGAGATCAGGGCAAAACAACTCGGGCAAAACAACTCAATAAAAAACTGAATGAGAAAGTCTTTTTTCCCTGAACATTTCATAAAAGCTGGAAAGCAGCATTTGATAATGCAATCCAAATGCTTGAAATGCTTAGTCACTTCTGTTAATAGGGAGCAGGGAACCTGAAAGGAAGAGAAAGCAACAACTCTTCCTAGTCCGTCTATCATTCATCCTTCCTGGATAGTGCAACAGGAAGTAGTTTACCCACAGTGGAGCTTCTTACCTGCTTCCTTGTTAAGTGATACAAGATAAAAACTGGATCATTTAAAAAGTAGCCATCTCATCTATATATTCATTCACGTGCAATCTGCCTAAGATTAGCAGGTTAGTAGACATAAGTCTAATTAGTTTAAATCCCCATATTTCTAGTAACATGGGAGGACAATGCTGGTGATTGTTCCTTCTCTACAGAGCAACCTCCTTTCATTCACCAGTCAGAATATTTTCTGCAAAATATTTCTCAATATTTTGAGAAATCCAGCCATTGAAAATTGGGAAAAGATCATTTACTTACCACAATAACATCTGGATCAATTTTATGAATCTTTGCCAGAAGAAAACCCAGTAGTGTTCTTTCTGTTGTGGCAATTTCTATTTTACCATTCTAAACAAAATCAACAAAAAATATTACTACCCCAGAAATTAAAATGATTTTTTAAAACCTATTTACTGTAACCTCACACTTACCTTCTACAACTAGTATCACTAAAACATAGATAACTAAATTCAGAAATCCATACTAGATTGAATACTTGATATGCAAAGTCCTAACTCCCATTTATTTATTTATTTATTGGATATATACTTTTGTTTCTGGTTGTTTGATATACAACAGTTACAATACAAAATGAAGGAAATAATGACATAACCAAAATAAAGATAAATGTCAAACATCAAATAAAAAAAGTAATTAATTAACAGCAAGATGCACTTTTACCAAGATGCTAAATACTGGATGAGTGGGGAACAAGCATCAGCTAATTCTAGCCTAGTTTAATTATAGAAGCTCACAGGGTTATTTTTATCCAGACCTTCTCGGTCAACCTAACCTTCCTCACAGGGTTGTTGTGGGAAGAAACAGAAGGATCAAATGCTATGTATACCACTAAGTGCCCAAATGAAATTGGAATATTAAAAAAAAAGACATGTAGTCCCAGAAATTGGACATAAGCTGTTTCCTGCTTTGAAGGTCAGTATAAATTAGGGGTCCCCAACCTGTGGGCCACGACCCACTACCAGGCCGTGTCCTGTCGGTCACTGGGCCACATGTGTGGCTGCCCAGTGTGCGTGCATGTGCACATGTGCACATGCTCCACTCACATTAACATCACTGCATGTGCCATGCAGGCACTACCATCGCAGTGTTGCTGCGAGTGTGCTGTCTCCATGAGCGCCATGCGGGTGCTACTGTCGCAGCGTCACTACGAGGCTTGGGTACAAATTCTGGCCTCTTGACAGCAACTCGATATAAAAAACACTGCAATAATTAGGATGAGATGTAACCAAGTCATGTATAACTATCACAATGTCTGGCTGGCTCAAGAACAGGTGCTCTTGTCCCACTCATTGTAATTGTGTAATTGCCTTGTGGTCAAGGAAGCATTAAAGACATTATTTACTTAGGAAATTTATATGCCACCATCTTAAGCAAATAACTCTGGATGGCTTATACACAAAAGCAGTAAAGATAGCATAAATAACAAATGCAACAAACTTAATAAAATAAGGACACAAAATAATGAAAGCCAAGGCATGTCACACCTAATTCTCAATCACACATTCACCAATATTAGGCTCTAGGAACAACCTATCCTAATGCCTGTGTGTTTTCAGATATTTTCAGTCTTCTGTAAGACTAACAATCTGACTCCATCTGACTCTCTGATGGGAAGCTGTACTACAGGGCAGGACATGCAGTGGAGAACATACAACTGAGCCCCACAAGATGACACTATTTCAGTGATGGGACTGGTTTATCTTAAGCAAGAGGCCAATTCTAGACCAGATGTTTTAAACATACAAAAAAGGCAAAAGTAGGGTTAAAAAGTAGCAGTCTCGTTTCTCTGTGAATTCTGTACACATCTTCAAGATCTATAAGTTAGAAGGAGCCTATATGAAACTAACATTTACTGAGGTTGCTTCATGCTTTCACTACATTCACAGAAAAAGTCATACAGAGAAGTCAAAGTCATACAGAAGGGTCTTAAATAAGTCTAAAAAGAGAGCCTATTCTATATTCAATCTAATTATCATGAAAAGTCCTCCATGTACAACTAGGTCCATCTCTCTTTCCATCTGCTTCATTGCTCAGTGCTATTATAAACCAAGCAATCATTTCAACATTACTAGACAGAAAAAAGAATATTAGGATCATCCAATACAGATTAGATCCATGAATGGAATGGTAGATGTCAGATATTCAAACTGACTTTAGAGAAACATTATAGCTGATGATACAGGATAATTGAAAAGAAACAAGGAATACCAAAACAATGTCTAATTTCAGTGATTATAGAAACACCTTAGGAAAATGGAAGTCCCAGAATATCTCCTCATACACAACCTTTACATAACACAGGAAACCAGTGCATATGGGACATAATAAAACAGACTGGCTCCAGGTCAGCAAAGGATTGAGACCATCATGTATACTCTCCCATGCTCTCTTGATCTATAATGCTAGGAAAAGTGGAAGGAATGAGGAAAGGAAAACTCAATTATAATGGTAAAGAATGCCTGCAGAAAGACCTGAAGGGCCATGTGTGAGATATTGTCATAGAGAATGTAATCACTAAGATTTGACACCAGCCTGAATGCACACAATCACTCAAACAAAAAGGATTTTTTTCAACATTACAGGGAAATAAATATATTTTTCTCAAGTTATATTCCAGATTTACTGTCTGGGATTACACAATCACTGGAATACCCCAGGGCAAACTGAATTATTTCCAGGGCCTTGGATTTTATTCTTGAAGTGAAACAGTGAGTTTCTAACACTGTTAATAATAAAATATTTATCAAGGGGGAAATCAGAATCAACATTTTCATCATTATCTAGTGCCTGGCTTCCCAACTCCCAGTCCATGGACCAACACCAGTCCATGGCATACCAAAAACTGGGTCACACAAACAAGTAAAGCCCAATCAGCAGAATGCAGGCAGCACATAAAACCATTCCCTCTCCAGTTTGCGGAAAACCTCTTTCCACGGAAATGGTCCCTGGTGCCAAAAAGGTTGTTGGCCACTGATCTAGTGGAAAGAATCTTTGTCACCATAAGACTTTATTTGTTTTTTCAAAGGAAAAGATTACAGAATGCAAAGCAATGAGTTAAAAAAACAAGCTTACCTTTTGTTTAGCGATTTCCTTGAAATCATATGGGAAAATGCAATCATTTGGTTTAGAAACAACTGCAAAATATATTAAAGAAACATAAACCAAAATTCCATACTTTAGAAGCAAATTTTCTCATATTCTACAATGCTTTGAGTAAAGTTGTATGAAATTCCCCATTTACTCCTTTCTGATCCCTTATTCTCTGCATGTATGTGAGGAGAGATGCACAAGTATATATACGCCTGATACTACTGACTACCAGTATTCATTATATCTATACACTGATGACTTCTAACTATATATTTCTATGCCAGATCTTACTGATTTTCCAGATTCAGATTATCTGTTAACTGATAGGTCTAACTGGATATCTCACAAACATTTTAAGCATAATATTTATTCGATCACAATTTTTCCACCAGTTTTCTATGCCCTTTGACATTCTTTACCCCACACAATTATAATTTCAGTCAATCTTTGCTTTTTAGAATTAACTTCTCTATAAACCCTCAGCTACATATTCTACCTCAATTACTATAGCCTTCAAAATCTCACTTTTTATTTACAAGACATGAATACAGGAAATAAACCTTTTCTAGCTGCTTTTTCCAACTGGATTAAACTCATGCATTTACAAAACATACTATAAATTTCATTTCACTAAATTTAAATTTTCTTATGTTACCTACATCCTATATCCACATTCTTAAATCTTAATAAACTTCAGACTACCATCTTTTATAGATTAACAGATTTAACAGAGTTGAAAGGGACCTTGTAGGGGATCTAGTCCAAACCCTGCCCAAGCAGGAGACCCTATATCAGGGGTGTTAAACTCGCAGCCCACAGGGCAGATGCATCACATGCTAGCCACACCCACCTCCGGTTTAACGAAGGGGGGTGGAAAGTTGTGATATGTCACATGTCGTCTCGAGTTTGACATCCCTGCCCTACACCATTTCTAACAGATGGCAGTACAGTCCCTTCTTGAAAGCTTTCAGTGATGAAGCTCCCACAACGTCTGGAAGGCAAGCTGTTCAATTGGTTGATTGCTCTCACTGTCAGAAAATTTCTCCTTATTTCCAGGTTGAATCTCTTCTTGTTCAGTTTCCATCCATTATTCCTTTTCTGGCTTTCAGGTGCTTTGAAAGCTTTATTTCTCTTTCACGTACAATTTTCATCTAATAAAGTAGGATTAGACATTATGCCTTAATTTCTGGTTCTAATTTCAATTGCTCTTTGAAAAAGTCCTTCTCGGTTAGCTAGTAAAAGAGCTTTTCCTGTATTCTATGGCCAGGAAAGGAGGAAAAAAGACTGATCATGAATAGGGAAAAAATGCTATTTCATAGATCTCCATGCAGATTTTTGTCTGTTTTATTAACATTGGTTCAACCATATTTTCTGTTTTTAAAAGTTACAAAGAATCATTACCCACCTTGTGGCAAATAATTGCTAGCTATTTAAAGCAATGTTGCTGCTCTTTTCTTGACACCCAAATCCGCACTGATCTCTTTTAAGATGTATAATCCTAAACTCTTTATCTCAATTCATTAACCGCATTTGTTTACATTCAACTCTTATTTAGATGCCAATATAGATATCATCTTTGACAGATTTGTAAATACTGATATAATGTTGCCCACATTCATTATATTTGCTTCTCATCCCTAATGCTATACCTGTTTTGAGAGAAGGCCAAAGATGCTCAAATATGGAGAGGGTTTTCATTCAGTAGTGACCATCTTGAAATGTAAACACTTGTGTTAAAACTCACTAAGTCAATTTTGGGGGGCAGTTTTCAAACAATTCTTATGCTTATGAAAATAGTCCACATTAAACTAGAATGCTCTTGATAGGGCAGCAAGGCTGCCCAAAATAAAACCAATCCTACAGGTGAGTTAATAGTTGTTCAAATGCCTATTAAAACATTTATTTGGAAAGTAGAGGAATAACTAACAGCAAATTAATATAGTAAGTTTCTAATTATTCGTACCACAGAAGTGGGTCTGAAAGGGAGGCGCAGGTGGTGCTTTGTCCAGACAAAATTTGTGATGCACTAAAGATGTAACAGCCATAATCTACTCAAAGAAAAACAGTAAAAGAACGAGAAAGAGATTAATGAAATCATATTCCCATTCATCTGTTAACAAGTTAAATTAAGCATAGATTTAGTAATCTATTCAATAAATTTAACCATGCATCATTATTCAGAGTTGACTACATGTTGATTTTATTTGGAACAACCTGTCAAGAAACACTTTTCTTTATATGCTACGTAAATACAACTTCTCCATGCAACTCATACTAATTAAAAATTAGTTCATCATTTTCTTATTTTTTTACATTTTGGGCAAGTACAAAACCCTTACTTCAAATAGAAACAATTAAAATGAGAATACACTTTCTTACCAACTCATTTCAATTACACATTTTTGAAGAGGCAGAAAATGATAATTTTATTAAAAAGTGAAACTTGTCTTGAGCAAGGGAAGTAAAAAAAAGCAAACTTTTTAAAGTTTCTTATTAGAGATATTGAGCAAATTTTGACAATTCAAGCATAAGTAAGTACAGCAACCAAATAAGACGGGTGCAGACATGAAGCAATAGTTAGGATTACAAAAAATAATAATTGCAACCAGTCTGCATTTCATTGAGGATCTGTATACTGCAAAGCCAGAAAGAGGACTGAGAAAATATCTACAGACCCTTCACAAACTGGACATAAACTATTTCAACTCTTCCCCTCAGGACACTGCTTTAGAACATTGCATGCCAAAACAACTACAGAGTGTTTTTTTCCCCTCGTGCCATCACTCTGCTGAACACCTAATTATCACAGCACTCTTATGTCTAAGGATGTTTACTCATGTAGTAGGGCGGTAAAAATTTTTATCCTTCTCATCTTTCCTATTACCTTCTACTATTGGTATCTTATGATTATGTTGTTTGTATGTAAACCAAGAGCTTATACACTGGAGACAAATTCTTTGTGTGTCCAACCTCATTTGGCCAATAAAGAATATTCTATTCTAAGTGGAAAGGTTCTTCTCTATGCTGACAATTGAAATTAGTTACTATCAATATGCAACAAAATCTGTATTCTTTTTAGAAAATGATGCTTTTCTTTTTTGCTCATTTGTTTTCTAGTTTTCTACATTAACTGAAATACGTTGCTCTGTGAGTAGACTATATATATTTTCTCCAAATAGATATTCAAAACCTTCAAAAAGTTACTGATCATTAAGAAGACAGTTAAGAACAAAAGCTTCAGAGTCTTGTGTTCAAAAAAAGATGAGACTACATCAAAAATGTGCTTCAAAACTGAAGGATATAAAAACAAATTTGCACAGCTATGGAACATGTATTTTGTCAAATAAGCACAACATTTTGTTTTTTCTCAACCTAGAATATTCATAGCTTACCTCATTATGATGGGTTTTCATGTTCTGAATTGTTTTCATGGCAAGGGACATGATCACAAGAGGTGGAGGAGGAAGATCCTTCACCACATTAATTAAATCAGGTTTTAGTGCCATTAATTCCACTTTACACCAACTGACAGGCTGACTCAATAGTTCTGAAATAACATAGAAGGCTTCTTTAGACATAAACAAAAGCATACTAATATTTAAATATGGTTAATTAATTTTGCTAAATAAAATTTTTCAGCAATAGTAATAGCAATAGCACTTATACACCCTTCATAGCGCTTTACAGCCCTCTCTAAGTGGTTTACAGTCCCAACAATCTGGGTCCTCATTTTACTGACCTTGGAAAGATGGAAGACTGCGTTCTAACCACACTGCCCCACTACAGCTCTCTTGCAATTTAATAATGTTAGTAGAACTGGAGTCTGAACTCTTCAAATATAACTGATATATTTATATTAATCCATTATATACATCTAAATTATATAACAGGTATCCATAAATAAAATAAATTTATATTTATGAATTATGTCATAAAATAATGATTAAAAACATGAGCTGTACAAAATCTCTGCTGCAAGAGACAGTTTATTTAATCCAAAAAATATACACAGCAATCATAGGCTTAGCAGATTTCCCTTTTACGTGTATGTGACTGAACTTTGTCCTGAATGCCACATTTCATTTGTATAGAGAGATATAATATATAAAACGTTCATACGTGGATTTTTTATTTCCAGCCAACTTGGTCCTTTAATCTTCCTTGTAATTAACAGAAGCTCTAGACTTGAGGTGTTTGTTCCAAATACATGAGAAAATGTCTCTCCTTTCAGATCTTGTGGTAGTCGACAATAGTCAGCCTGAGAATTGAAATATTAAACTATTTTACTATTAAAATAAAACAGAACTTTGCCAATTTTATAACTGACCATTTTCTACACTGCAAATAATAAAACTCACTACACCAAGAAAAAAACCCCTTTAACTCAGAAACATGTACTGAAATGCTCATGAGAAATGTAAAGCATTAAAAATTAAAACTTCCTAGGAGCAATAATGTGCAGTTTATGCAGCTTCCATAACTTATAATCAATACATGTTGTGCTGTAAAAAGTATTCAGGTATTATGTAAACATATAAAATAGATTTGATGAATTTGGAGGATTGTCAGCAGAGTGACAATTAATGGCTTATTTATGGCTAATATGTTTCTGAATCCAATGAACTCTAATATATCCTTTAAGAAAATATAGTATAATGCAATGAATGGACTCAAGTGACAGAGTTAGTTCAAATACATGAGTATCCAAATCCAAATCTTAACAATCTCCATTGATATCCTGCAATATTTGTGTTAATTTTTTAAATTTTAGAAATTATATGGAACACAAATGCATAAGTAAATTTCTATGATACATAAGCAATTATTTCATATTGGGCATGAGTCCCCTTCAGTTCATTTTACTAATTCACAAAAGATTATAGCAATTTTTGCCAAGATAGAAAAAATGGGGTCTTTGTGCTATACCAACGATTCTAAAATAATTCAGAAACATACAGTAGATGAAGGTACATGTTTCTGTGCAAGTGATGGTATTAAATGTCTTATCACTCTAAGACATCGAAATAACTTTCTAATTCCTAAGATTAATGTCCTGACAAATTCTGTTACTTGCAGTAGCACTTTTGAAGTTATAATAATTAGTCAGCCAAAACATGAATGGAGCAATATTTGCATCTTTTTATAACTAAATTTTAACCTGTTAGATTTTAATATATAGAATATTTCAATCATAATTTTTTTGTATTTTTTAAAAAGTACATGTGTATACACATGTACTAATGCACTTGATGTTTCTTCAACCATGGTTCCATATACCATTTTATACTGCAATTTACTTACCGAATACCTAACTTCTAAGTAGTCAGATTTTGCAGGAACATCTGGTATCTCAAAAGCATAATTCTTTTCCACTTTCTATGAAAAATATTTTTTAAAAAAATATATACATCATATATCATATCATATATGTCATGCACTAATATCTTCTGAATAGCATAATGTCTAAAACATTTACTCTTGTTTTTAGTTTTAAAATCTGTACTGATATCCATTTTAGATAATACAGATCTCTCTCTTTAAACATAACCTGAAGATTGCAAACAGTATTTTTCGGAACATAAGATGCACTGGAGTATAAGACGCACTATGATTTTGAAGAGGTAATTTTTTTAAAAAAGGTTTTTACACTCTGCAGGCCTCCCAAACCCTCTGCACGCCTTGTTTTTTGCAAAAAAAAAAGGGGGGGCATGCAGAGCTTTGGGAGGCTTGTAAAGTGCTTCCGTGGGCACCCCCCCCAAAAAACAGCCCGTTTTTTGCTTGATTTTGCCCTCCCCAGCCCCCTGGAGCACTTTGCAAGCCTCCCAAACACTCTGCATGTTGAGCTTCCGGTTTGGGCGTTGCCTGAGGGAGCTGTTTCTTTTTTAGCAGCTCCAGCCCTGAGGCTGCATTAAGCTGTCTAAACAGCATCCATCAGCTGTTTGACAGATTGATTACCTCTCCTTCGGGCAAAAAAGGAGGGGTAAGAAGCAGAGCTTGGGAAGTGCTCCACTAACCTCCCCCAGGAGATAAATCTGGTGTGTGGAAGGTGTGAGCCTCCCTACAACCCAGCGAACTCCGCGCCCGGGATTTTTTCTGCCTTTTTGCAGAACGAAGGCATACGTCCACACCTTGCTCAACAATTGATTTATACCTGAATCCAACATAGGCAGACAAATACCGGAGAACTTCCAATTGTATGTATTAACAGAATTTAACTCCACTTTTCTAAAAATTCCTTCTAAAAATAAACTACGTGGCAGAAAGACAAAGATGGCGCCGAAGAGTTTTGTAGGCGGGGTTGTGCTGTGATGTTACAGACTTTCACAGAGCTCAAACTATTATAGAGCTCAAGATCTTTTAAAGATCATTAAATCAGCAGTGATTTATTAGCAAACTACAGAGTAATAACTGAACAAGCAGCTTGCCTGGATTTATCAATTGGGTGCAAGATAAGATTAACTTAGGAAATAGCTTCTAAGCAAGTTAAACCACCTATCACCTCGAAGAGCGCAGGGAGTTCACCTACTCCGACAACTAAATTACAGTCATTGCTGCCCCCTCAACCTCCCCCCCTCCTGCTGGGGAACCTTTGACTCAAGAAATATTGCAAAAAGTATTAAATGATGCTTTAAAAGATCATGCCTGCATTTATATTCCTTTTAGAATTTTGGCCTGCCACACTTTCTCTTATTTCATTATGCTATTTCTTTAAGTATAGTCAATGGGAGGGGGGATTAGAAGGAGTAGGATTTTGGAATGTATTGTTTTCATTCTTTGCTACAAGCCAAGGTCATCCTTTGTCTCCACACTTTCACACCTGACCGGAAGAAGCTGGGCATGGACGCCAGCGTGGAGGAAGAAGATTGGACCATGTGATGGATTGTGGGTGTGGGGACAAGATCATGAACTTTTAACTGGGTGGAATTCTGATGTCATTTCCAGTATTGGGATTAACACAGATGTGCCTAAGATGTCTGTCTTATTAAATTGGAACAAAAAGGATCGTTTTGCCTTCGACTCTGATTTAATTCTGAAGGATACTTGGAACACTGACAGCCGCGATGGAAATTAAAATACAGGAAAAGATTTCTGTTGCTTTCAAGATGTCGGAAGAAGTCTTGGGTTTGGTCCAGATCCGTAATCAAGAAATTAGAGATGATATTTTAGATGCTTTTAAATGCTTATCTGGCTACGTATCAGGAATGGAGGATAAACTGGAAGATCTTAGTGATTCTAATATTAACCTGGTAATGAAAATGGATGTGGTTCAAGGCAAGGCTGATGATGCAGAAAAAGAAATTACAATGTTGCAGTATAGACAGATGGAATTTGCTTTAAGAATAAGGGGCCTTAAAGAGAAAAACCAAGAAAATCTGAAGGAGATTTTCTCAGAAGCCCTTGATCAACTGATGGGATGGCCAGGAGGGGACTTTGACTGGCAAATTGACAAGATATATTGTGTTAATTCATGGCTTGCCAGACAGAAACAACTTCCAAGGGATATTGTGGTGTATTTTGCCACAAGGGACACGAGGAATTTGATACTACAAGAGTCCTATAAAACCAAGTTGCAAATTGGGGGCCAGGAGGTGATAGTTCTGAAGGAAATACCACCCAAAATGTTGAGATCTAGAAAAGACTATGCCTTCTTAGTGGATGAACTCAAAAACCGTCAGTTACAGTTTAGATGGGAAGCTCCAGCCGGATTAGTGGTCAACTACCTGGGACAAAGATATCATCTTAACTCAGTTTGGAATGCTAAAGATTTTTACAGCAATATACTGAAGGCTGGACATCCCCACCCCCTCCAGGACCTAGAGAAAGAGAGCAAGAAGGACAGAACAGACAGCAAGATACCCAAGGATCATTGTTGGTGGACCAAGTTCAGATACCTCTGCTGGAACTAGAAGGAGCGAAGGAGCAAAGACAAACTCGTGTGGTCACTAGGCGTATGGGGTATAACTACTGATTGTACTGTTATAGAGACTAACTTGATTTTGTTACTTAATAATGGCAGCAAGACTGTTGGTGGCGCAATACTGGAAGAAGGAAGATATGCCTACTATTCAAGAATGGACATTAAAAGTAACAAACTTAGCAGAGATGGCTAAAATATCAGCATATCTTAAGGATCACTCAGATGAGAAATATAAAATGGACTGGAGAAGATGGATTGATTATATTCAAAATAAATACGGGACTAAGTAATTCCAGATAGTTTATGACTAAAAAAGCGCGGAATGAGATGTGCCTAACAAAAGAGGAGTTAAAGCACAAATGAAAGATGATACTAACTTTCTTTTAGTTTATCGTAGAATATGCTTGTTAAAGATTTATACCCTGTATTTGCTCTGGGAAGCCAGGGGAGGTTGGGGAGGGGTTGGATTTGGGCGGGAAGGGTGGTGGAGGGGAGGTAAATATTTGTAAAAGCTTTTTAAAAATTTTCAATTAAAAAAAAAACCTCTGCATGTCCATTTTTGCAAAAATGGGGTTTCAGGAGGCCAAAAATGCTCTGTTCAGTGTATAAGACATATCCAGATTTTTACCATCTTTTTTTTGGGGGGGGGGGAAGGTGCTCTGAAAAATACAGTAATTGTTTAAGTCACATACACATGCACTTCAACTGCCACCGCCTGCCTATGTCCTCAGGAAGGCTTCCGACAATGTCAGGAAGCATCGTGCAGCATCACAAGGGGCCAAGAGCTATCTCAACTGGATGTGCTTTGTCAGCAGCAAGAAAAAGGAAAAAGTGAAGGTCAAGTGGGGCCAATGTGGTGATGGCAGGGATAGGCTGTGGCAATGGAGTAAAAGGTGGCCAAAGGGCAGACATGGCGAGGAGACAGGCAGGTAAGGGGAACTGAAGTAGAGGCAAGCATGGCAGGGCAGGGAACCATGAGGTTCTCAGCTAATGAGCCATGGTTCTAATACCCGCAACTAGGACTACCAGAGCTGCCCTCACTAAGCAGTATGGTCATGTGATATTTCACTTAATGACTACTTTGCTTAGCAGTGGAAATTCTGATCCCAATAATGAACATTAAGTTAGGAATACCTATAATAGACCAAACTTAAAATAGGATTTATATACCAAAACAGATGTAGAAACTGGGGATAAGAGAAAAAGATCACTCATTTATTTCCAAATCCTTAAGTTATGATTTATGAAGTTGAAAATATAACATCTAAATTTGTCTATTATGTAAAAGACACAATGGTGATTTTTCCTGTAGCTCTTTATTCTTATACCTAACAATATGAAATCATCAATTTATGTTCTACTTAGGTATAATTTTAAAGCAACAATATACAATATGCCTGGTAGATGTTTTTTTTAATCCTATATTTCATATAGTTCCAATGTAATAAAGAATAATTCAACAAGCAATGAAACTAGATTCCTACTACTTGGGCATCTTTCAACTTTCAACAAAAAGGCATACAGTATTTACTAAAAGAAAAATAATATGAAATAAGAACTAGAGCAATATATGTACATCAGAAACTACAGTACATTCAGTTTCTCAAGTACGACTGGGCTTCATTTTTCTTTTTATATTATGTTCTTCTATTTAGAAAGAGTGCAGAGGGAATGAGAAGTGCCCCAGATATTCTTGTCAATTTAAAAAAGATTCCATAAACTAAGATCCATTTCAATATCTCATGATAAACATTAACACGTCTCTCAAATTTCTGCTTCAGTAAAATAATCATCTATTAATTCTTGTTCCTTTAAATGAATATTCCTCACCATGGAAAATGAAAAAAGAATCAGATTTCCATGCTTAGGAACATATAATTGGGAAGTGACAGAATGTTCAACAAACCTTGGATTTGAATTTCATAATCTTATATTTCTCTGCAATCTGGTCATTAAATTCTTGATAGATGTCCATCATAGTCACAGGAATCGCTGTTTCTTTTTCAGAAATTAACTCAATTCGCTTTAAGAAGAATTTTTACAATCATTGCAATACCAATATATGTTTCAAGATTACAGAAAATCAAGTATTTCTCAAAAATATAAATAGGTAGTTTTCTTCAAATAATCTCCCAGAAAACTGTTTTCTGGATTCAGTAAATCAGAATTATCATTGGAGACTCAGACCATAGCTATTATTGCTTTATTAACATTTCTACTTTGCAATTTAAATCAATATTAATTATTTGGGTTGGTTGTTATATAACACAGACTTACTCAGAAACAAAAGAGCAGTTTAGCACTCAGCTATCACAAAGAAAAAGCAATGAAGGAAAAGAAAGAAAAATGAATAGCTATATTTCAGCTGGAATAGAAAAATAAGAGGTTTACCCAAAGCATCCAGGCTAGGATTGTAGGTTGTGAAAGCAGTGATATGGTACTAAAACGTCTATGTACTATTTCAAACTGCTTAAAATAAAATATAAGAGAGAAATTTAGATTTGAATCATAGTGCTTTTGGGGTTTTATGTATTATGGTCTCATGTTATATATGTAACCTACTGATTATATTAATCTATAGTTTCACTTTCACATTTGATTCTATTTAGGCAGGTTAAATTTTTCAACTTTCTATTTCCAAACATTATGGGAACACAAAAGTTGTGATATTCCTTGGATTGTAAAAATACTTTGGTTATTTTAATTTAGATGTGCTTGGTAAATAACTACATAAATATAACTTTTTAACATTTTTCTTTTACTTCACAGATGAAGCAGTCTTTCTCTTTTTCTTAAACATTATTTTGTCTGATAGTGTTAAATATTGCTAGTTAAGAGAACAAAGTAGTGATGATGCTAGAAACTACTCAGCAGCCAGTCTTGCAAGAAACATATATCCAAAAGTGCTTGAAAAGTGGGAACGAGTAAGCAGTTCTTTTGACCTCTGTTGTAAATTCACAAGTGACAATCTTGAACAAGATCCAATAGACCTGGGATCAAGCCAAAAACATATATCTTGGTAGAGGAAAGTTAGATGTCAAAGAGATTTTTACTATGAAATTTGACAAACTGTTTGACATCCTGAACTTCATGTATCAAATTGTTCTGTGTGCCAAATTTGGCTGCCCTGCTGGCTGCAAAAAAGAAGCTCATATTAACTGTATCTGCCCTAAGGAGTTGGATACCACTGAAGGAACTTGCTTTCATTAAAAGTCAGAGACAAGATTGGTTCTTTTGGATCGCACCAGATTAGTTTGCCAGATGTGTCCAAACAGAAATGATCAGGCAAAAGACAAAAGCAGCAAGACGAGAGACAAAGACTCGCTAAATATAAGCAGAGAAGTATTCCAAACATTTTGATACTGAGGAAAATGAAGGGCAGACAACTGATGATGAAGGTGAAGAGGAATGTGATGGAAGTCATGAAGAGGCCTTAGACCAAACACACATGCCCACTACTTCAAAAGAAAAGACAGACTACAATAGATTAGAAATAACAAATGTCACTATGCAGAATATAAGATACAGTATTGGTCTAAGTGCCACTGCTGCCATTACCACAGCCTCCTTCATAGATGCTGGCTTGATCACTGAAGAAGACAAGAGACTTGTAGTTGACCACAATAAAGTCAAGAGAGCCCAGGAAAAAATTATAAAATCCCTGGATCAAGAATTTGATGAGCTCTGTAAAAAGGACAAAATAGAATGCATCTTCTTCAAAAGCCAAATAGATGCAACTAAAGTTATGCTGAAAGCAAACAACTCAGACCAGCACTCCCCAGTACCATCAAAGATGAACATTATTCTGTGTGCAGTGAGCCGGGTGGAAGATATCTTTATAATTTCACTCAATTTCACTCACTTCCTGATCAAAAATAGGAAAACCTACTCAAGTGATTGCAGATAATCTGGTGTATTTCATGAAGAAGAAAGAAATTAACAAAAGCTTGAAGGCTATTGGAGGAGATTCTACAAATGTTAATACTGGCTGTGAAGATGACACCATGCACTGGATAGAGGTCAAGCTTGACTGGAAGTTGATCTGGGTGGTGTGGGAACTTCACATGAATGAGTTACCCCCAAGACACTTAATCACAAAATTGGATGGGAAGACCTTGTCTAACAACAAATGGGCAGGTAAAATTGGCAACATGTTAGACACTGCAACAGAACTTGATATTAATCCTTCATTCACAAGAGTTTCAATTGGTGAGCCTCTCATTTCACTGAGTGTCAGTGTTGTAAAGGATGTCTTTACTGATCCTTTACAGTGTTGTAAAGGATGTCTTTACTGATCCTACTGATATAGGATCACACAGGCAATATGGACAAGAGAACTTCCCACAGATCTGGCTCTTCTGGAATTGGCCCCGTAAGCCATTCACACTAGTTGACAACTGCAAGTAGGCTTTGTCAAACAAAGGTTTTAAAACATGGCTTTAAAGGCAAAACTCTTCAAAACTTAAGAAAGTGGTATACATCTTTGGTGTGTACTACCCTTGCTGGTTCAAAATCAAAGTAAAACATTCTTGGATTGAAGATCCACATCATGTGTTATTCCAACTGCAACAAATCAGACTGCAAAAGAAGGCTGTAGTAGATGCTGTTTTGCTAACTATTAGGCACTCAGTATGGTCCCCTTTCAGTGATATGATAATCCACACACTCTTATGTTCAGATGACATTCAAGGGAGGAGAACTGGTGTGCAAAAGATCATTGACTTGAGGGGTGCAGACAATGAAGCGCTGGGAGAGTTTTCTGTACGTGCAAGAAAAACGCCTTTAATCAACGTGACAGCATCAACTTTGCTAGAGCTGATTGACTGGTCTGAAGGTGTATATGAGCCACCTTCGACATACAAATTGACTACAACAGAAAAAGAAGTTCATTGATGAACCAATGCAAGTACCACAGTGGCCATGTCATGCCCAATCAATAAGAGAGATGTGTGAAACAGATCACAGAGGCAGCAAGTGTATGCACATGGGAAACATGAGGGTTATATCAGAAGCCAAGAAGCAAGTTGGCGTCTGATGTCGAAGAATAAAAAAAAGACTTGTTGAAACTCCCTTAAACATTTTTTTAATTTTAGATAATTGCTTTCTAATGTTAGCTTATGATTGCATGGATTATTTTTTGCTTAGCTAGACAAGATTCATGCAGAAAAACTTTAATTTTTATAGCGCAAGGTGTAATTTTCAGAAGATAAAGTTAACAGTATTTGAGTTACAAAAGACTTTTGTGGGGTATATGATCAAATGTGGATTTACCATACCAAGCTAAACATTGTGTAATTGCAAAAATAATGGCAGATTTAAATTCTTGGTGTAAAAACCCATATTTTTAGAACCCCTCTCTGAAAAAAATTGCAAAAACTTAATTTTCACCCCATTAAATGACACGCCCTATTAACATAGACATGAACAATGTCAGACATGTTTGCCTTAATACTTTGTGCCTTTTATAAAACAGATGAGAAACATTATCAGATGAGAATACTGTAATATAAGAAAACATACCGATTCACGCGGCAGTAGATAAATAGTTCTTTCTATATTTTTTACTGTTACACAACAGCTCACATAGGACTGTGCCGATTCAATCCATACTTTCCCAAAGAGAAATACCACTCCTAAGATGATAGAAAACAATAGAGAAAATTCATATTAATCAGAACAGTTTAGCTAAGGAAAAGCTACAATAATATTAAGAATTACTAAAGAAGCACAATAATTAGGAACAACATGATTTCCAATTTATAGTCTCTATTTGACAACTCCATCTTTGAAAGTCAGCAGTTATGTGAGAATGCTTCAAGAACTTTGTGGTATGAATAGTATGCAAGCATCAGATGCCATATTTTTTTATCATGAAAGGGACTTGAAAATAGACTTTGAAAAATCAAAGATAGCTATCCTGATCCTAGATAGATAGATAGATAGATAGATAGATAGATAGATAGATAGATAGATAGATAGATAGATAGATAGATAGATAGATAGATAGACAGACAGACAGATAGATAGATGATAGATCTTTTTGCAAATTTTTATAAATAGCCAAAATGCTAGCAACATGTGCAATCATTTAGATTCCTCAGATTTCTCCCCCAAGGGCTGTCCGCCCATCCGCTGGTTGGGCCGGCCCAGAAGAGGTGAGTCTCCCTTCATGACCTGGATGCATGACCCGACCTTGGAAGGCAAGACGGTGTCTGGGACTGCCAGGAAGGCCACGTGGAAGGCAGGCAAGCATGGCAGGGCCACAGGAAAGGGAGTAGGCTGTTAGCTCCCTTCCCTGTGGCTGGGCGGCCCCAACATGCTTGCCTGTCTTCCACGAGGCATTCCCAGCAATCCCCAGGGCCTGGCCTGCTTGCCTGCCTTTGCAAGCTGGTCACAGGGACACTGGGAAAGCCGCGTGGAGGCAGACAAGCATGTCGGGGCAGCCCACCTGCAAGCTGTGGGGAAGTGGGTAGGGGAGACCTTCACAAGCGGGCCTGGCCCTGGGGACCACTGGGAAGGCCATGTGGAAGGCAGGGAAGCATGGCAGAGCTGCAGGAAAGGAAGTAGGGGAGGCAGTGTAGGGAAAGGGGCAGTTAGCTAGGCCGTGGCTCGCAGGCTTACCTGGAAGACAGATCAGGGCTGTTCAGTTGAGGCGCAGTGCTTCAGGCAGGCATGCTGCAGAGCAGAGACTGTGTGCAAGTGAGGACCCACACAGTAGGAATGAGGAATGATGGAGTGGGGTGAGTGAAGGGCACGGGGTGAGTGAGCAGCAGGTAGGGTGGGTGACAACCAGGCGGGGGCGTTGCCAGTCACGAGGTCCCTACCAATTTGGTGACCCAGGCCAAATTTCTCCTAGCTGTTCACGTGAACCAGTGCGAACCCGCTAAATACCACTTCTGATTGGCTTCTTCACTTTTCTCCAGCACTCCAAAGAGGCTTTCTCCGTATCCCAACATGCTTGGAATGTCTCAGCTAGCTAGGCCAAGCAGCACAGAAGCCTCCTCCTTTCCCATACCAGGAAGGCCTCAGAAAGCTACTGATTCATAAAATACCCAGGTATGGCTCCATTACATGGATTAATTCACCCAGTTGGAATTTAATACTGATTTTTTTTCTAACTACTGTGGACCTCGGGTCACGAATGGCTCAGACCACAACCAAATCAGGTTCCGATCAAAAAGTTTACAATTTTTTTGACTCTGGTTACAAACGCATACTTGGGTGATGATCAAACACGTCTGCAGCTGATTTCCCGTTCCATGCCATAGAGAAAGTCCTGATTTGCTGAACAAACTTGTCCGCCATTCCACATGTTAAAGTTACCCTTTAAGCTCGTTCTCGCTGGCTTCTAGCTTGTTTTGTAAGTTTAACTTTCTCCCCAGCCAGGCAGCTTCTCACTCCCTCTTCTACCTCCCCGGGAGACCCATGTGACAGCACAGAAGCCTCGATCGCAGCTTTTTTGTTACTGTTGTTTTGTGCGCATGGCGAGGATTGGGAACAGAGCCAAGCAAGCTCTGCAGTTGGCAATTCCAGCAGCTTGGAAGCCAGGATCTCCCCTCATCTCCCCTTTTCTCAGTCCTCTGGGAGCTGCAAAGCTGCAGCTCTCTGCTTCAGCAGGCCAGCAACAGAAAGGCCCTGGTGCTCGGCTTTGGAGCATAGAAGGAGGGTGTGCGTTGGGCTGCTTCTTCTCACCGGGGCTTCCTTGCAGAGAGGAAGACAAGAAAAGCATTGCAGAAGCCAGCCAGCCAGCCCAAGCCCTCCCACCCCGGTTGTGGGAGAGCCAGGCCCCTGAGACGGTCGAGAGGAAGGCTGGAAGAGCTATCAGGTTATTAAAGGATTTCACATTTTACTATTACACTGTAAGTTCTATGGCATAATTAATTATTTTTGTCCTTAAAAATCTTTTTTCTAAAAAAAAAATATATAGTTCGTAGGGGTCTGGAACAGATTGATCATATTTACATACAATTCAATGGGAAAATTAGGTCACAACCAAATCGGGTTGTCGACCAAATGTTGTGGAACGAATTGTGGTTGTGATCTGAGGTCCCATTGTATATAAGAAGCAAAGAGGAATGGAGAGCACAAAGTTCTACAGTTACAGAAGGTGATGCAAATATCAGTAAATCAAGGTATAGCACGACGTTAATATTACATGCATATGAAATTCTCATTCATTTTGCAATAAGATATTTTCCACATAACTTAGTTAATATCTCATTTGCTACTATATAAGGATCATCATTCTTTTAAAACAAAGCAATGGCAATTTTTCTCTCTCCACATCACTAATTGAAACCAGGTGCAGTCTTTATTATTCATCCTTGAAAAGTTATGATGATAGGTTCTCTTTTCATAATCAAGTAACAGAAGTCTTTTCATAATTATACAGCATTCAGAAGCTACTATACCGAATCTCAGATAAAAGATCACACTGTACAAGGATCTTTGGGGCTACTTTTTTCCTTTTAATATTAGTCACCAATTTCTTTAGAACTTCAATGATTATTACCTACTATCATAAAACTTTTTTGTATACTGTAGTTGATATAGTGAGAGAGAGATAGATAGATAGATATATAGATAGATAGATAGATAGATAGATAGATAGATAGATAGATAGATAGATAGATAGATAGATAGAATATAGATATGATAAAGAGTTACACACACACACTTATTCGCGATATACTGTAAATGAATGTTAATTGATTCCTTGCTCTATGTTTTTAAAAATGAAGCATTGGTAATTAACCTTTACTCTCCCCGTTCCTGAATCCATTGTGCAAATGAACAGGGTTAAATGACAGTAAAGATCTAGATTTTAAAAAAAGAAATGAAACTAGTAAAATGAAACCTTTTGCAGTCCCTTGGCTCTTACAATTCACATGTAATTTATTTTTAAACGCTATAAATTCAGGAAGTTTTTAGTTCCATGTTTGCAATGGAAAAAATGATAAGTTTCTTAAATCTTCTTTCCATTTCAATTTCTGTTTTCCTGAAGCACTCTAAAAATTGAAGACTATGGTGAATTAGATGACAGTCACTTAGGGTATATCATACATGCAGATTCAAAGTAGGTTCTATTTTTCTCTAGTTTTATTTAGTTTTGCAGGATCTTTGTATTTAAGTTATGCTGTATCTATTTCAAACTACTAGCTTTTATGTATTTCCAATCTCAGAATACTGTAAAGCTACCCTATTTAGTTAATTACTAAATTACTCTCATTAAGAGAAAGCTTTGGTTCACAAAGTAGAATTGTTGTCGTTAGTTGCGAAGTCGTATCTGACCCATCGCAACCCCATGGACAATGTTCCTCCAGGCCTTCCTGTCCTATACCAACCTCTGGAATCCATTTAAGCTCATGCCTGCTGCTTTGGTGACTCCATCCAGCCACCTCATTCTTTGCCATCCCCTTCTTCTTTTGCCCTCAATCTTTCCCAGCATTAGGCTTTTCTCCAGTGAGTCCTTTCTTCTCATTAGGTAGACAAAGTAGAATTATATTGAATATAAACATACCTGGTTGGTTATACTGATCTTCATAAGCATCCAGCCAGTAGAACTTGAAAATCTTTTGCCCTTCTTCCCCCTCTATAAGTGGGAACTGACTGGAATCCATCTGAATTTCTGAAGATACAAACTCAACTTCATGTTCATCAATTCTATCCCAGCAGGATTTATCATGGAGGGAAGAACATCTGGAGTCCATATGAAACAAGAAATAATATATTTGAAATGACTACTTAGTCAAAGAAGTCCTTTTTCTCTCACTGTAAAAATTTTGAAGAAAGATTTTATAATTTTAAAAAATCTATGTAGGTCAAGTATGTATCTTTTTTTATTTTTTATTAACAAACATGCAGAATATACACACACACAGACGTACACCACATTTACACAATACAATATGAACAGGATCTTCCTATTCTTTCTAATAGCAAATATCAATTGATATCACTCACCTTATATCATTTCCCCTTCTATTGTATTTCATTTGGATTTCACCATTCTTAACCCTCTTATTTTACTCATAACTATTATTTTTTGAGTTTTGTTATATTCCTTCATTGATTCTTGTTTCTTTCTTCCATCCACCTATACCATTTATCCCATATCTGGTAGAATTCTGATTCTTCTTTTCCCTGGATTTCTTTAGTTAGTTTGTCCATTTCAGCACAATCCATAACCTTTCTTATTATTTCATCTTCGCTTGGAATTAATTTGTTTTTCCATTTCTGGGCAAAGGCAATCCTTGCCGCCATAATTATATGTAGTATTAAATACTGGATTTCTTTTTTCTATTTTGCAGACATTATTCCTAATAGAAAAACTTCAGGTTTCCATTCCATTTTAAACCCTGTTATTGCCTCCAGCCAATTTTTGATCCTTTTCCAAAAAATTTTAGCCTCCTCACAGGTCCACCATAAATAGTAATATGTTCCGTGTATTGATTCGCATTTCCAACATTTTGGAGAGGTTTTTGTTAAGATTTTAGCTAACCTTGTTGGTGCCAGGTACCATCTATAAAACAATTTGTACTGGTTTTCCTTGAATGCAACTGATAGTGTCATTTTTAAGTTTGTTCCCCAAAATTTTTCCCATTTGTCTAATTCAATATTATAGCCAAAGTTCTGCGCCCATTTTATCATTTGTTCTTTCACTATTTCCTCTTCCATTTTATACTTCAGGAGGAATTTATATGTTCTCCCTATTATCTTTCTATCTGAGCTTTGAATAATTTTATCCAATTCGTGTGGTTCTGTTTCGATGTCATATAATTTAGTATCTTTATTGTATTTAGTTTTGATTTGGAGGTAGATTAGCCAGTCAACTTTCATGTTCTGATCTGCCAATTCTTCAATTGTTTTTAAATTTCCCTGTCTATCAATTAAGTCTTTGTATCTTAGCATTTTGTTCAAATCTATAAAATTTGGATGAGTCGTCCTTTCTGTCGGTGATAGCCAATTCGGGATTTTCACATAGTGGATATTTTGATTTTGAACCATTTTTGCAATAACGCTCTTCTGATTAAATGATTTTGAAAGTATTTGTGCGTTTTATTTTTATCATCCCATAGGAATGCTTGCAAATCATGGTCTTCTAAGGTCAAAATTCTTTTATTCTTTAGCTCTATCCAATCGTTCACCAATGTTATTGTTACTGCTGATGCGTATAAATCCCAATTTAGTAATGCTAAGCCCCCCCTCTCCTTGGTGTCTTGCATTGACTTTAGTTTAATCCTCACTTTTCGTCCCTGCCAAATGAACCTAATGGTTATTTTGTTTAATTCTTGAAAGAATTTTTTACCCAGATTAATAGGTGCGGCTTGCAACAGGAATAAGATTCTTGGTAAAATATTCATTTTAATTGTCACTATATGTCCCGTGAGTGATAGCTGAATATTTTTCAAATTTTCTAAATCTTTCTTTATTTGTATTACTAATTTATTATAATTATCGTCTTTAGTTGTGGAACATTTTGCTGACACCCAGATCCCCAAGTATTTCACTTTCTTAGTTATTTGCATTCTGATTGCTACTTCCAGTTCCTCTTCTTGCTTTTTTGTCATGTTCTTGGTTATCATTTTTGTTTTGTCTTTATTGATTTTTAGTCCTGCCGCTTCACCATATTCTTCTAATTTTTGAATTAATTTCAGGCTGGATTCTAATGGGTCCTCTAGAACAAATACTAAGTCATCGGCATAGGCTTGGGCCTTATATTGTTCATTTTTGAGTCTTAAACCTTTTATTCCCTGATCCTTCCGAATTTCATTTAATAAAATTTCCAAGGTTAATATAAACAGCAAAGGAGAGAGGGGGCATCCGTCTGGCTCCTTTTTTATTTCAATCTTCTCTGTTAGATCTCCATTCATCAGAACTTTGGCTGTCTGACTGTTATAAAATCCTTCTATCATTTTTATAAATTTTTCTCCAAATTTCATCTCGTCCAATAGTGTTATTATAAATTTCCAGATTACGTTGTCAAATGCTTTTTGTGCATCAAGGAAAACCAGTACCATTTGTTTTTCTGGATGCGCCTCGTAATACTCTATTATGTCTAGGATGACTCTTGCATTATTTTTAATATGTCTGTGAGATAAAAATCTGTTTTGGTCTGGGTGTATTTGTTCATTTAAAACCTGTTTAATCCTTCCTGCCATAATTGCTGCAAATATTTTATAATCAGATTTTAGTAATGAAATTGGCCTGTAATTTTGAATTTCTTTTAGGTTGGTTTCTTCTTTGGGATTAGCAATATTATTGCTTCTGTCCATGATTCAGGTATCTTGGCTTTTCCTAAAACTTCATTAAACATTTTTACTCCTAGCTCTTCCAATATTATTTTGTTATATTTGTATAACTCCACGGGTATCCCCTCTGGTCCTGGGGTTTTATTATTTTTCTGGTTTTTCAGGACTAATTCCACTTCGGCTAATGTTATTGGCCTGTTTATCGCCTCGCTTTGTTCTTTTGAGATTGGTGTTATCTTTTCTGTGTTTAAATGATGTTTTATTTTGATTTCCTCCATTCTATCTTGTGTGTATAGTTTTGCGAAATAATTATGAATATGCTTTTCTTCCGCTTTGTATTGAATTCTTCCCTCATCATCTTTTAATTGATATATCATCCTTTTTTTCTTTCATTCTTCAATCTGTATGCCAGCCATCGTCCAGGTTTGTTGGCTTGTTCAAAGTAATTGTCAGCGTTCCAAATATCATGCAGAATTAAATCAAAGTCAAAGGCAAAATTATCCTTAAAGTTCCAATTTAATAAGACAGACATGTTGGCATCGTGCTTTGGAATCCCAATTCGGGAAGTTACATCAGAATCCCGCCCAGTTAAAAGTTCATGATCTTGTCCCCACACCCACAATCCATCACATGGTCCAATCTTCTTCTTCCACGCTAGCACCTACGCCCAGCTGCTTCCGATCAGGTGCAAAGGTGCGGAGACAAAAGATGACCTTGAGCTTCTAGAAAGAATTTTTTTATTTTTAAAACAACACATTCTACCTCTTGCTATGCCCCCCCCCCTTAATGACAGTGTGGCAGACCAAAGATTCTTAAAGGAACTGCTGCAGGCCTGACAGGCAGCCTCTCTTCAAAAGAGAAACAGTTTCTGGAAAAGAAAATTTAAGAAAGGTTACTATATATACCTAACCACCCCTTCCTCCCCCAGGGTGCCCCTTTGGCTTATCACGGAACTTCTCATGGAATTGTTTCACTAATTTATCTGCTTTTAAATCCCAACTTTTCACCCAAGTAGCTTCAGACAAAGGATACCCCTTCAAATGCACCAAATATAGTAAGCGACCCCTATACATCCTGAAATCTAAGATTTTTCACTTCATGTGTTTCCCCTTCTACCACTACAGGAGGAGAAGCTTGGGTGGATGGCCTTATGCTAGACTCCATTACAGGTTTTAATAAGCTATAATGGAATACTGGGTAAATTTTCCCTAGAATTCTGGGTAGGCTGAGTCTAACTGTAACTGGGTTATCTTTTCTATTGGGAAAGGACCTAGGAATTTTGGACCCAATTTCTTGCTAGGCATCCTCAATCTTATGTATTTTGTAGATACAAAAACTTTGTCCCCCACCCGAAAGGGGGGTTGGAGGGAATGATGTTTATCAGCTTGCTTCTTGTAGGCTTCTGCTGCATCGGTTAGAGGCTTCTTCGTATTTTCCCATCCCTGCTTTAGTATGTCCATCCATTCATTCAGAGACAAGGAGGAGGGATGTTCTTTAGGCAGCTCAGGCATGGGAATGAACTCCATGCCACTGGTAATCTGGAACGGAGTTAAATCGGTACTGCTGTGGACCGCATTGTTGTATGCCACTTCAGCGAAAGGTAGTAAGTCTGACCAGTTGTCTTGCTGATAGTCCACATAACACCGGAGGTATTGGCCCTTTCTGCTGCGCCATTTGTGCTGGGATGAAATGCTGAGCTGAGTCCCTGTGTAGACCCAATTGATCTGAGGAACTCTCTCCAGAACTTCGCGGTGAACTGAACTCCGCGATCTGAAATGATCCTTTTTGGCACCCCGTGCAGGCGATAAATGTGTTTCACAAATATTTTCGATAATTTCTTTGCGGATGGCAACCCTGAGCAGGCAATGAAATGCGCTTGCTTGAGAAACAAATCAATAACTGTCCAGATTACTCTATTACCGCTGCTGTCTGGAAGCTCAACGATGAAATCCATGGCGGCTGGGGCTGGCCACCCATAGTAGTCCAGGGGGCATTCCTGGCCGGATTTTCATTGTGGCACAAGTAGCACAGCTTTTGACATAATCTTCCACCTCCGATTTCATCTTTGGCCACCAAAATTGACGTCTGGTGAGGTGGAGCATTTTTAGGAATCCGAAGTGGCCTCCTAGTTACGCATCATGACTACGCTGTAGCACCTGCAGCCTCATCCCTGCAGGAACGTACAGCTTGGACCCCTTCCAGACTAAGCCATCGTTCACCATTAGGATGTCCTTGTTGTTGTTGAACCCCGGGTCCATCTGGAGAGCTGCTTTCAGCTCGGTCATCAGCTTATCTTGGCTTCGAGTGGTGACTTGAGCTGCTTTTTGGTGAGAGAGAGATATGATGGGGTGGAAGACTTCTTCCTTCTTACTGTTATATTGTGGTTTTCTCGACAGAGCATCTGCTAACAAGTTCTTTCCTGCTGGGATGTATTTAATTTCGAATTTGAACCTTTGGAAGTATTGTGCCCAACGAACTTGCTTAGGGGATAACCTCCGATGGGCTAAAAGAGCTTCGAGGTTTTTATGATCAGTCGAGCCCTCGAATGGTATGTCTCCCCCTTCTAGGAGATGTCTCCAGGTGAGCATGCTCCACCTGATCGCGAATGCCTCTGTCTCCCAAATGGGCCACCTTCTTTCAGTAAGGGGGTGTTTCTTGGAGATATAAGTGCATGGCAAGAGGTGGCCTTCTTTACTCTTTTGAAGTAGCACTATTGCTACATCACTGGCATCCATCTGGATTATAAATGGTCGTTCTGGGTCAGGATGTTGCAATGTGGGCTCTTGGGCAAAGAGACATTTTAATTTCTCAAAGGCTTTTTGACAGTCCATTGTCCACTTTAGTGGTTGGCTTGCTTTTGGCTTTGTTGGGGAGGGACCCATCTTTAATAGCTCAGTTAATGGTAGGGCAATTTCAGCGAAAGTCGGGATGAACTGCCTATAAAAATTCGCAAATCCAAGAAAACTTTGTAGTTGTTTGCGAGTACTTGGAGGTTTCCAATCCAACACCGCTTTTACTTTTCCTGGATCCATTTCTACTCCTTCGTTGGAGATACAATACCCCAGGTAATCTAGCGAGGTCTTGTGGAACTCACACTTTAACAATTTTGCCGGCAGGCCTGGGGGTGATGACTTCCCTCCCCTCTCGACATGTATGGTTGTGCGACTGTTGTCTACTTTTATTATTTGTATTTTGTCTTTTATGTTCCCCCCTTTTTCCCCCCTTGAATTGTTCGCCGCTCTGAGTCCTCCCGGAGAAGGGCGGCATACAAATAATAAAATTGAATTGAATTGAATTGGTAAAGATTTTGCCTTTAGCCAAGTGGTTCAACATATCCTTCATGAGAGGGAGTGGACAGGTGTTTTTTTCACATACTGCATTCAAGGCTCACAGATCAACACAGAGAAGAACACTGCCATTGTTCTTTTCTCTAAAGAGCATTGGGGCCGTTACTTTTGACTTTGCTGGTTCAATAAAACCCCTTTTTAAATTGGTGTCGATGTACTTCCTCAATTCAGTCATCTCCTTGGGAGTCATAGAGTACATTTTTGGTTTTGGTAAGGCTACCCCAGGTTTGAAGTCTATTGCACAATCTGTGGGGTGGTGAAGTGGAAGGTAGTTTCCAGTAAGTCCCAGTAGACCTTTGGTACTCGTTGGATCCCCAGAGGTTTGATGTCTGCTGCGGGGGCTGCAGGTTCTGGATGGTTTGGGCTGTTGATTCTAATTGTTCCTGGGTGGCCTTTAGGCTCCACGATTGGTAACGGCCCAAAATCAATGATCAATTTTCTAACACCGTCCTCCCACTTTATAGTAGATGCCCACTTGCCCAGCCATGCAAGTCCCAAGATAATTGACTCCTGCATTTTAGGAGCTATAATGAATCTGAGAAACTCATAGTGGTGGCCTATCTTCAACTTTACTAATTCGGTGATCTTTGTGGCCGGAGCGCCCCCAATTAGGGTTCCATCTACTTGCTCAAACCGAATAGGGTGGGTTATGGGTCTTGTGCGTATACCTAGCTGCTCCACTATTGACATGCTGACTAAGCATCTGGTGCAGCCGGTGTCTATGATCGCCCCAACTTCCCCTTCTACCCCCGTTCTGGGCACTTGGAGTTGGTATTTTATCATAAAGGAGGGAATAGGTGCACTCACCATTGGGTCATCTTCGGCACTTTCATCCTCCTCCTCCGAGGTGCCAGGGGCTTCTTCAATAGCAGGGCTCTCCGCCTCCATTGGCTGCTATAGTAAATGGCTCTTTTCTGGTGGCTTTCTGGTTTTTTTCTTCATTGCACTGGCAGGTGGTTGGCGCTGTTGTGGAACAGGAACTGGAGCCAGGCATTCTGTTGCTCTGTGCCCCATTTGACCGCATCGGTAAACTTTATAAAGGCCCCACGAGGGGTTGGTGGAGGCTTTTCAGCTCACTGCCTCTGCATACATTGGCCCAAAGATTTTTTGGCAGGGGTTCCGGTACCAGGCTTTCGATAGGTGTTAATCTCGTGGTCTAGTATGATTGCAGTGGCATACCAACCTTGGAGACGTTCTGGGATCCCCCTTACGGCACAAGCTTCTTTCAGTTTGGGATCTAAGGCCTTTTTGAATGTGTAGACCAAGAGTCTTTCTGGCCAGTAGTGTAGTCTCCCAGCTATCCTCCGGAACTCCCAAACTAATTCCTTCACGGGTCGACCAGCCTGTCGCAATTCCTGGATCTGGTCTTCAGCATCCACATTTTGGGCAACATCGCTAAATCTGGCACGCATCAGTTGGATGAACCCATTTATATCATCTAGCTCAGGAGCCGCTTCTTCGTGGAGCTCTGCTATCCACTGCACAGCCTCCTTTTCATTCATCCCCTCTGCTATTTCTTGGATCAACTCTCGATCAGATGGGTATTGTGGCCCCACTTGATCAACGTACACCCATACTCGATTCAGTAAATAAGCCAATTTATCTGGGGTCCCATCGAATGTTGCACGAAACCGTGGGGGTGTGGGAGGAGGGGGCGCTGGTGGTTGAACAGGGGCAGCTGGTTGGTTTGCTGCTGGGGGTGGTAAGCCCCTCTGCTGACCCACACCCATTGGATGGGCAAAAGCCTGTGGAGGCATTGCTGGGGAGGCTGGACCCGGCGGCGGTTCCATTCCCTGGGGTTGTCCAGGAGCAGTTATCTGGGAAGACACCATCTACTGGAAAGGGCAGGCATCCATTGGCATTAAGCCCACCCATGACCTGGGATGAACGCACACCCTTGGGTTGCTTGATTCATGGGTTCGGAGTCACCCCTTTGCAGCTGTGGGGAGGTGAATGTGTTCCAGTCCCCTTTCTGCCAGCTGGATTGACCTCCCCTATTTGGAGGGTGGGTCTGGTTGCACTCCAGAAGGAAGGAGGGAAGGGTGCTGATGTGACTGCCCTGGCATTACCCCAGCAGCAAGGGTGTGGGTTGATTCATTAGCTACTGTATGGAAGGAGCCAATATCTCCACTCCACTGTGTAGAAATTTCTCTGTTAGGAAAGGAGAATGCCAGGTTCCACTGAGGGGTCCCTGAAGAGGGGAGGGTTTTTATTTCACTCACGTTTATAGCTGTAGGAAATGGTCTAGAAGGCCCATTAGAGAAGGACCGCGTGAGGGTGGCTGAACTCTTCATTCATCAGATCTTCTGGTCATTGTCCAATCGTCTGTTGGAGTTTCCTAGGCAACCCCCTCTTCTTATAGCAGGCATTCCTTAGAAGTCATAAATCTTGAGGCATCATCGCGGAACTCTTTTCGCCGGGCTCCCAATCGGTATTCCCTTTCCTTAATCTCTGCAGCTTCAACTATTTCTTTAGAAGGCACATATTGAGTCTCTTCTTCTAGCAGGCATTCCTTAGAAGTCATAAATCTTGAGGCATCATCGCGGAACTCCTTTCGCCGGGCTCCCAATCGGTATTCCCTTTCCTTAATCTCTGCAGCTTCAACTATTTCTTTAGAAGGCACATATTGAGTCTCGGCGAATATAAGCAATCCGTTATCTTTGGCTTTCTCAGCTGCATTTTTTCCTTCCTCCATCTTCACTGAATTTTCATACTGCCCAGGGTTGGGTCAGAACTGGGATTCAGTACCTCCTGACAGCTTCCCAGCTTGGGATGCTGATAACTTATCTTAAGGGAGAATTGGGATAATGCCAGCATTCCAAATATCAAACAGAATTAAATCAGAATCAAAGGCAAAACGATCCTTAAAGTTCCAATTTAATAAGACAGACATGTTGGCATCGTGCTTTGGAATCCCAATTCGGGAAGTTACATCAGAATCCCACCCAGTTAAAGGTTCATGATCTTGTCCCCACACCCACAATCCAATCTTCTTCCACGCTAGCACCTACGCCCAACTGCTTTCGATCAGGTGCAAAGGTGCGGAGACAAAGATGACCTTGAGCTTCTAGAAAGGAATTTTTTATTTTTAAAACAACACATTCTACCCCTTGCTATTCCCCCCCTTAATGAGAGTGTGGCAGACCAAAGATTCTTAAAGGAACCGCTGCAGGCCTGACAGTAATTTTGTCTGGCTGCTTTAATTTTCTATGCTAATTTCTTTGAGTTATTAAGTTGATCTTATGTTTTATCATCTCTTTTTTCTTTTTTAATTTTATTCTTTGGGTCTTTCTGTAGTTCATCTTCGGCTTCCCTAAGTTCTTTTTGTATACATTCTTGTTGCTCTTTTTGTTTTCTAGTTTTTCTCGCCATGTAGGCAATCGTAAGGCCTCTTGTGTATGCTTTCATAGTATCCGAGATTTTGAATTGAGGTGTCTTCTTTTTTATTTATTCTAAAGAAGTTTTAATTCTTTCTCCAGCATTTGAGTATATTCTATTTCATTTACAATATATTGAATTCATCATCCATCTTTTTCTTCTTCTTTGACCTTTCCATCTTAATTTTATTGGATTATGATCTGCCCACTCATTTGCTTCTATTTCAATTTCGTCTAACTGATTACATAGCCCAGATGAGATCCAAGCCATGTCAATTCTTGATAGAGACTGAGGGGGTTCAAATAAAAGGTATATTGCGTTCTTGTTTTGTGCCTTTCTCTCCAAATATCATGTAGTTTATATTCTATTGCCATCTCAAAAAAGGATTTGGGTATATTTTTTTTTGTTTTATTTTTATTTTTGCTTTCATAGTCCATTTTTTTATCCACTATTGCATTATAATCCCCAATTCAGCAAATATTTTCATATTGTAATTTGTTTATTTTATTGTGTAATTTCCTATAGAATTCCTCTTGTTTCTGATTTGGTGCATATATGACTATTAATAATATCGGTTTTTCTGTTGTCTCTAATTCAATCATTAGCATCCTGCCTTCTTCATCAGAGTAGACTGTTTGGAGTTTACTTTTTCCCTTATATAAGTTGTTATTCCTCTTTTTTTTTATCTGCCAGTGCTGTATATAATTTCCCTAGTTTTTTGTTTTCCAGTAAGTTCCTATGTTCCCTTTTAATATGCACTTCCTATGTACAGGTTATATCTACCCTTCAGTTTCTTAAGTTTATTAAACATCTGCGCTCTTTTTTTGGTGCCTTCAGTCCATCTAAGTTTATCAAAATAATTGTTATTTCCTGGTCCATCTTTAGATGGGGTGTTTTTTGTTGCTTCTGGTTTGTATCTGACTTTTCCCACTCACACCTTCCTTTTCTGCTCTCTTTCTTGCCTCTGTTCTTCTCTCCTGTTTCTTTCCTTGTCTTCTGATGTTTCTTCCTCTTGACTTCTACTTTCTAGGTCCTCTTTACTTCCTTGTTCTTCTTCTCCTTTGCAGTATTCTTCATAGAATTTCTGCACTTCTTCTATATTCTCTATCTTATATCTTTTTCCTTGCCAAGATACCAGTACCCCTTCTGGTACCAACCATCTGTACATTATTCTGTTTTTATTTAACGGATGTTAAAAATTGGTATTGTCTACGTTGTTCACGAATTCTCCATGGAATCTGTTTAAGCATGATCAACTCTTTTCTCTGAAATGTAATCATCCCTTTTCTGGTTTTTTTTGTACACTTCATCTCTAGTTGTTTTTTTAGCAAATCTTTTAGCAAATCTCTCGGGAGCCTATGTCTTCTGGCATAATTAGTATGCACACAGTAAGCTTCATCAATGTCCCCTCTCAACTCTTGTTCTTTTCTCTGTAAATTTTTTGTGAAGATTTTGATCATTTTTCCTTTCAGGTCTTCCTCCTTCTCTTCCGGTATGTTTTGGAATCTTAGGTAGAATGCAGCTTTTTCATTTTCAAGTCGGATTATTGATAACTCTAATTCTTTATTAACTTGTCTATATTCCAGCTCCATTTTTTCCATCTTCTGATCTGTTGGTTCTATTTTTGTTTCGATGTTCTGGATTTTCCATTCATTGATTGCTAAGGCATTCTGTATCCTTTCAATTTTGTCATCCACGTTTTTGATATTTCCTTTCAATTCTCCCATTTCATTTTTCATTTCTTCATGATTCCTCCTTGTCTCTTCATGATTTGTAGCCGTCACTTCTTGGCTTTTCATCAATGTCTCTTGTATCATCTGGAGCATCAATTGTATACTCTGCATTGTTGGTGCTGGTCCCACTGTTCCTGCCATCATTCCACCTTTCTCCAGCCCCCATGCGCTCTCAATTGATCTTTGATTTGAGGAGGGGGATGTTGCTGAAATCATATTGGGTGTAGTTTTTTTCACTAACTTTACTGAAGTTGCCATTTTTATCCCCCTATTTATCCTTGCCCACAATTACATATAAATTCTACTTTACTTCTACTTTATCAGCAATATCAATGGTATCAATAATTATATATCTCAATATTTAACAATAATTAACCTTCCTTAATATCACGTTTCAATATCTAAACACTCCTATGTATTATTCTATTCTGTTTTTGATCCTTAATTATTATATATCATAGAGTTATATATCACACAGTTATCTTATACAAATAGATGTCTCTCAATTGTATCAGTTATACAGGTATTCAATTCTAGTAATTAGTTTCTCTCTATGTATATATATCAGCTTATGCCACCGTTGGTTTTCTTGCATCAGACTTCATGGTTCAAATTTATAATCCACTAGGTGTCACCCTCTCCTCAGTATCACTGTTAGTGTCAATCAGTTAATACAACAAGTCCAGCGGCAAAGGCAAAATAAAGGGGGGCGGGTAAAGACGCCCTCTAATTGTTCCAAACAGTCCTCTCTCTACTGTCTCTGGTACCGTTCCAAGTTACGAGGCGAATAAATACCAAATACTTGTAAGTTCAACTATTCTTTGGGAAAAACAAAACAGTAGAAGAGCAAGAAAAAAAAAGTCAACTACCAACCTGACTGTTAAACAATGCTTTCTGTGCTTTCCAAGTCTTCTCAGCAGTTACTATGTTCTACTCCTGTTGTCCATGCCGGGTTTTCATTCTCACTGTGGCCAATTCCTTCAAGTTATTCAGGCTGTCCAACTCAGTGTCTATGCTCTCACTTCTTTTTGGCAAAAATCTGAACTGCAAAAACAGTCTCCTTCCCAGAGCCTCTTTCTTTCCAGCTCACCCTCTCTGCCAATTTTGCGTTGTCCTCCTCTTTGGGTTGTCAATGATAGTAAGATGTCTCGATTTCAACTGCTTTCTCTCTCTGCTTCCTTCTAATTCGGTTGCCATTGCTCCGGTCCTAACCAAATGGCAGGATAGATCCTCGTCCATTTACTGGGTTTCTCCTACACGTTAGGGGATTTGCCTTATCACCCCAGCGTCTTCAGGGTTTCTCCTTTAATCTGCTGGTCCCTTCAGGATCCACAGCGCTCAGAAATGAGCCCAAACGAAGAAGTTAAAGTTAGAGGTTAGGAGAGCTCCCATTCCTCAGCTCCAAGCATGATGACATCGCCACAAAAAGTCCTGGTCAAGTATGTATCTTGATAATACAGCTTTAAGAAAACATTAGTGTTGACAGGACAACAAATATGTACCTGTTTCCACAATATTTACTTACGGCATTTGTTTCTCTTCCAATTTCATCTCTTCCTTGAGGAATGTGACCTCTTCTGACACAATTCCAGTTCCTGGCATAGATTCATCAAAATCCCCATCATCAAAAATAATTCTATCTTGCTCATCTTCTGTAAACAACGTGTAGAGACTTAGACTTACATTTAATTTGTAGAATGTATTATTTATTTATCAAATATTTTAACTTACCCTTCAACTTTTCAAGGCATAAAGAACCATAAGAAAAAATAAAATAAATAATAAATTATCAGAATAAAAATATACTTTTTGGCATTTTGCAGTGTGAATTCATGAATATGTAATTGTATGATGAGGCAGTGAGTAAATATCCAGTATTAAATTACAATGAAACCAAACAAAATTCCTGTCTTGGAAATAAAGTATGAAACTACTATGTCCAGCAGATAGCCTTTGAACAGACATCTCTGTGACTAACATCTAAAAGAATGAGAAGTTAAAACTTAAGAAACATTTTTAGGATAGCAATTCAGAGTCACTCTCTTCCTACCCATGTTTCCCTAAAAATAAGAGAGTCTAGGGCTTATTTTGGGGTGTGTTTTGTTGTTCTTTTAATGTATGGGAGGCCACAGCATTGCAGGAGGCCACATGGTGCACCAGTGCCATTGCCACAAAGCAGAGGGTGCAGCTACCTCACGCACCCTGCACTGGCTTAGCTCAGGGCCCACACACCCAGGCCACCCCACCCCAATACTTGTCTCACGTCGCAGCAGCAGCTCCGGCAACCACGTCCAGCAGGACCCAGCATGGCTGCCAGCCACTTCTGCTTGCTTGCAACTGCATCAGAGGAGGCTGAGCAATGTGATGGTGCCATGGCCACAAGGCAAGGCATGGGCCAGAGCTGCCCCATGCACCCCGCCCTGATTTATCTCAAAGCCCCCACAGCCAGGCTATCCACAGCCCAACACCTGCCTCACCTCGTGGCTGTAGCACAAGCACACTACTCAGCCTCCTGCTGCATTGTGACCGCAAACAAGAAGAAATGGGCAGGTGGCCACATGAGCTCCTGCTGCATATAGCTGCTGCTGCTGCTGCAAGGCAGGTGTCGGGGCGTGGATGGCCTAGCTGCGGGGGCCCTGAGGTAAGTCGGTGCGGCATGGAGCAGCTCCACCTACCTGCCTCGTTTGTGGTCGTGGCACAGTGAGCAACCAGATGGAATGGGCAGGCAGGCGATTGCACAGGCTCTTAAGTACGGCGTATTCGGGGGGGCTTATATTAGGTGCATGTGTAAAAAACATGCAAGAGCTTATTTTCGGGACAGGTCTTATTTTGAGGATAACAGGGTAATGACTGCCCTCTATATTTCTTTTGCCCTCAGAATCTTGACTAGGGGTTCAGATATTGAATAGAACAAGTAGATAATAAATATTTAGGCTGCAGATCAGAGATTGTGCCAGAAAGCTCTTCAGCATTTGAGAAGCATTGTGAATATTCTGGTTCTTAAGTACCATATTTTTCAGACTATACAACGCACCTATTTACCTGTGTTACTGTTAACATATTAAACTGTTGTTGCTGCTCAGAATTACACATGGGATAGTAATTCTTTGAAACAAACAGATCTTCAGAGGTTTAAAACAGCCACATATTAAAACTGGAAAATACTCTTGGATGGAGTATAATTACAAGGTAGATTTAACAATGCATATTTAAAAAGGGTAAGGTTGCCAGATGTATTACAAATACCTTTAAGAGATTCTTCTTTTATTTCTACTAGTTCTTCATTTTCCATCAGTTGTACTCCATTTTCATTATTAATACTCTCTTCTGTGACTGCCTCTGATCTAGCTAAAGAGACTGAATGCTTGGACTGTAATGAAAGGATTTCTTTTTTTCCAGCAGGAATAGATTTTCTCACTATAGCAGTTACCTATAATTTCAATTAAACACAAATAATTTCAATTAAAAATGGACACCAACATAATTGATTTTATTCAATTTAGGTCTTACCCAACTCCAGACCACTCAGAGTGGCTCACAATATAACAAGAATAAACTGTAATATGACTGTTACAAATAGTACATACATTCCAATTTTTTTGTTAATTTTTTTTAGTTCTTTACACCAATACCCATTTTAAATAGAACACATATATGAAATAGAGGAGTCCCTTTGAAGACCAAACATTTGAAAGTTACGGCATTAAGAGCTTCAGCATTTTCAGAAAAGATGTCAGTCACCTGCTCTAATATCACAAGCGCTAGGAATAAGCAAGGCTTTTCAAATGATATGATTTTCTTTACATTTTTACAAGTGTAGGGGATGTTTTAAAGACTATGAGAATAAAGAGATAAAGAGTTAATAAAGCTTGATCTAACAAGGTAATAAGTAAATATGGGATACATGTAATTTGCCATAATGTAGACTAGTGTATAGCCTGTATATTATATTCTTTGTTCATTTGCTTAGAGTTAGTACCATGTTTCCCTGAAAATAAGCCCTCCCCAAAAGTATTTAAACACATGCACAGCTGGTCCCCGCCATTTCCTCTGATTGCTTGCCTTGCAAACAACACAAGGTGAGGAGGCAAGGCCAGGAGGGGAAGGGAGGATGGACCATGCCCCATGCACCCCACACACCTTTACCTAGTGGCTGCTCGCGCAACCCTAGCCACTGTACCCCTTCTGTCATGCAAATGGCCGCCTCAAAAAGAGCGGAAGGCCCAGTGATGCGACTCTTGCCTCGTGCTCCATTCCTTACCTACCACCACCTCCAGCAACCGTGGCCACTTTTGCAGCTGCAAAAAGAGCGGCAGGCCCAGCGACACACCTCATACCCTACTCCTTACCTACCGCCATTTACTCCTGCAGCTGAGCAGTGCTTTGTTTGAAAAGCGTCTTCAAGCTGCAAAAGTTCCCCGTGTGAGATTTAAAGCTTCCCTGGAGGACTCTTTTCAAACATCGCTTCACTTGCTTGAGGAGGGCATCCCCACTTGTGCACACCATCCCAGCCCTGAAATAGCCAGCCAGGGAGGTGCAGCGGCTTGTGCTCCTCCAGGCCCGGTTTGCTGAGGAGGTGGGGAGCAGCCCTGATGCCTCCACTGTGTTGAGGAGAAAGGAGAAAGGGTGGAAAGGAGTAGTGAAAAGCCACAAGGAGACAGAGAGAAAGTGGAGAGAAAGAAAAGAGGGAAAAAGAAAGAGAAACAAATGAGAGAGAATGGGGGGAGAGAAAGAAAAGAAAGATAAAGAAAGAATAGAAAGAGAGAGAAAGAGAACTTTCGGGGTAGAGTCACGTCACTGCGGAGCAGAAGAACAGGGCTGTTCTTTCTGCCCAATTTTCCGTGCCAGGAGGCTTGCAAAGGCAGAGCCGGGTCTCAGAGGGACCAGCGACAGAGAGGGGAAGCTCGGAGGATAACAGGGAGAGGTGCAATCCCGTTATAGTAGGAAAAAGCTCTCAAATCTGGCGCAGGAGAGACTGGCCTTTATGGGCAGATCCGGAGGCATGACAGCCCTTTAAATGGAGAAGGAAGCAAGAAGAGGGAAACAGATGAAAGTATCAGTGGATTTCGAGGAGTTGGAATGAAGTACTGACGTAACTCTCAGGAAGTGTAAACCTATAGCCTAGTGCGTGAGTGAGTCTCCAAGGCGTAAAAAAAAAAGTGGCACTTTAGCGGTGGGAGCGGAACCTTGAGAAAACAGAGTTAACATTCAGAGAAGGAATGGAGGAAATGTACTGATGGCTTGAACTTACTGGAGAATTACTATAGGCAGAAGGAACATGAGCTGAGATTGTGAGTAGACTGGGACTAAACATTGTGGATTGTAGAAAAGGAAAGAACAAGCTACAAGAAGCTTCTGCCTAGGAAGAAGACAGTGGAAATTTGATCTGGCAGGAGAAGTGAGAGAACTGTAATAGTGACTGTGCTAAATAGATAGCAGGCAACATCCTGGACTTTAACGGAGGACAAGCTGATGCAACAGTAAGAACAAGGAAAAAGAACTTTCTAAGTTTCAGGAAATCTGTGCAATCTAAGTAACCTGATATAAGTATATGAAATCCTGTACAGATATTATTTACTGTATAGCTGTTCATTTAAAACTAGAATTGAAACTTTACATAGACTATAAAGATCTTCATATTTTATACTATCTGGCATATATATTCTCATATATATATATATATATTCTTATATATTCTCAGAGATACTTATAGATAATACCCAGTGGACATATGTGGATGTGAAAACAAACGTATATAGATTTATATAGTATATTTATATATCCTAGATATTTTTATAACGTAATCAATTTAATAATCAAGTTAAAAAAACATTACATATATTCATTTCTATTTATATTCTTATAAGTAGACTTAAGGTGTTAAACCTGCAATATAAGTATTATATTATATTAGTCATATTAAATGCAATATCTATAATTTTAAATTTCTTATTAAATAAAAATGGATTAAGATTAGTATAACTATTTGTTAGCAGTCAGAACTGTTAGACCATCATTAGATTATTATTAGATTATTAATTGTATCGATCAATTGTATAAATAGGGTATTGATTGTATTATAATATAGGGTGTTCTATATCGTGGTCACCAATAATAGTTAGTGAAACAGGTAGAAGAATTGTGAGGCAGTAAGGTAGTGACAAAAAAAAGATAGATAAAGGGGGAAATGGGGATATATGATACTATGGAAAACCCTTTTTAAAAATATTAAAATAACGAGTACAAACCAGTTACCAAAATGGGGAGGGGGGAATACCCCGACGATAGCATCCCCATCAGGACCACATTCAGTGAAAAGCATGCTAGATGGTGAGAAATCAGGCTCCACTATAAATCTACAGAACATGTAATCAACTCTAACATCAATTCAGGAGACATTGATGAAGATAAAGGTGGTAATGAAGAACTTAAGAGTGATAGGGGGGAGGTGAAATGAGAAATACGCAAACTAGATGATAAAATTGGTTCAATGCAGGAAAAATAATACAAAATGAGCAAAAAATAAAAGTAGTAGAAACTAGAATGGAACAAACAGAAAAGAAACTATATAAAACAGAAAGTAAAATGATGGCAGTAAACAAAGAAATGGAGGAGGCTATTATAAATTTAGAGATAGAGAGATCAATGTTTTATCTTAGATTCCAAAATATAGTGGAAACTAAGAAGGAAGATCTTCCAAAGTTAATGGCCAAACTCCTGGCTGAACTTCTACAAAAAAGCAAGCAGGAAGTGGAAAATGACTTGGATGAAGTGTATAGGGTCCACACAAACTATGCACGCAGACATAAACTTCCAAGAGAGATACGTGTAAAATTTACAAGAAAAAAGACAAGAGATGAAGTTTACAGAAATCAAGAAGAGTCTTTGGTTTATAAGGGAAAAGAAATCATAACATTAAAACAGATACCAAAATGCATAAGGGTACAGAGAAGAAACTACCATTTCCTACCAATCCAACTGCTCAAATGCAGAGTGATGTTTAGATAGCTTATCCCTGAGGGGATGCTAATAGCCTGGCAGGGAAAAAAAAAATCTGTATTGACTCACTGGAAAAAGCACAGGAATTTTATGATCACCATATAATAGGAGAAGACAAACAAGATAGTAGAGAGGAAGCAGAAAATAAGAGTCAGGAAGAACTGACATCAGAGGAGCAGGATATAAGGGACTGAAGGGAAACAGAACTACAGGAAAGAAAGGGAGCCAGGACAAGAACACAAACCAAGACAAGAATAAGAAAAGGACCAAAACCAACATACCAATAAGATGGAAGACGAAATAAAGATGATATCCTTGAACATCAATGGTATCAACTCACCGGCCAAGTGAAAACAAACATTAACAAGACTTAAAACACAGAATATGGATATTGTCTGCCTACAGGAAGTCCATATCAAAGAAAAAATATGGCAATATTCTAGAATACCCCAAATTAGGAAAGCTGCATCTGGCATTAGCACAAAATAAGAGGGATTGCGGTATACATAAAAGATTGGTTAAATTCGAGGAAAATATTTAGTGATAGAGAAAGCAGATTTTTAATGACAGAAATAACAACTCAAAAAAGTATTCTGTTGGTGACAATTTATATTCCAAATATAAACCAAAGAATTCTATAATAAATTACACAAGAAAATAATTGAATCAGATTGGGAAAATGTCCGTATAATAGGTGATTTCAATGCAGTGGCAGACAACAAAATAGATTATAGGAATACAGAGAAGAAGAAAAAGAAAAGACAACAACTACTGAGTACTTTCTTTGAAATGGCGCAAGAATTAAATTTAAGGGATGCATGGAGATAGATAAATAAAAAAAAAGACAATACACTTTTTCCCATCTGCACAATTCATGGTTGTGAATCAATATGGCATGGATGAACCCAGAATTGATCAATAACATAGAAGATATGGAGATTTCACCAAATACATGGGCAGACCATAATCCACTAATGGTAAAATGGAAAGGTCAGAGGAAAAAATTCAGATGGACGCTAAATCACAGAATTATAAGGAATTAGACATTTCCTTTAAGGAAAACAAGAAAGATCAAACAACACTACAAAACCTAAGGGATACCACAAAAGCCTATGTGTGGAGTATAACAATAGCATATACGGCAAGGAGAAATAAGGAAAAAAGAAAACAGCAAATAGGAGAAGCTGAAAGAGTTGGAGACCATGTTCCAGAAAGAACCACAAAATATTAAAATCAAAGGAGAGATTTGGTGAAACACAAAATCAATCTAACATTTCAAGAAGAAATGATATGTAATATAAAAATGGAGAAGCAAAACTATTTCAAAACAGCAAATAAACCAGGTAGATGTCTGGCCCACAAATTGAAGAAAGCAAAAACCAAAAAGCTAATACAGCAATTACAGGACCAACATGGGAATTTGTTCCATAAGACAGAAGAAAAAAATGTATAATCCAAAACTTTTTTCAAACTCTAGTCAGGAAAACATCTCAGAAAAAGAAATCCAAAATTATTTACAAGAGAGAAAATTACCTTACCAAAATTAACTTACCAGAGGAAGCAAGAGAAATGCTAAATGAGAAAATAATTCTAACAGAGATAAAAGAGGCAATTAAGAAACAAAAAAACAATAAATCATCAGGACCAAATGGGATCCCCAAGAGATATATAAAAAATTTCAAGAAACTTTTGAGGAAATCATGTTAGAACTGTACAATGAAGTACTAGAACAAGCAAAAATGCCAAGTTCATGGACGGAGGCATTTATAACATTAATTCCAAAAGAAGAAACAGACAATCAATTGATCCAAAACTATAGGCCAATCTCGCTGCTAAATGTTGACTATAAAATATTTATGACGATCATCGCAGAAAGACTTAAAAATTATTCATTCGGATCAAAACAGATTCCTACCCAAGAGACAATTAAGAAATAATACAATAATTATAATGAATGCATTAGAATACTATGAAGCTCATCCAGAAAAACAATTAGCATTAGTATTGGTAGACACGCAAAAAGCTTTTGAGAATTTAAATTGGCAGTTTCTTATCACACAATTAGCTATTATGAAATTTGGAGAAAAATGTATTAGAATGATTAAGGCAATATATTCAAACCACAGCTAAAACAATGGTAAATGGAGATCTAACAGACAAAGTATCAAGCCGGCCTCCTTCAGCAACCAAGAAAGAAACCACTTAACTCCATTTTGCAGAATTAAGAGTACTTTTACTGGTTATGAAAAGATAGCAGCTAAGTAAAGCAAGGTCTGAAGCAAAAGTGCGTGAAATCATACATATCAATATTTGTCCAACCCCTCCCCCCCCGGTAACCCCCATCCCATTGTCCAATCTGCAAATCCCTCAGGTGTCATGTGGGTTGCATCTCCAAGAAGCATCATCAGGTTGGTATGCAGGATGGTTGGCCTTGACCAACCCTAAACTCCAGCCATCAGCATGTGTAGTAGATGGTGAGAACAAAACTCCCTCTTAACAATCTCTCCTGTACCAAACCTTCCCCTCCCAAATACCAGCCCCCCCTCCCCATTTCAATGGTAGCCGAAAGCGAATAGCGAAACAGAGGCTGACAACTGGCCTTCCTTCAGGAAGAGAAGTCATCCCTGCAAGAAAAACAACAAACAATAGAAAAGACAACATAGATATGTACATTTCAAATAATATCAAGGCTTATCAGGGTACTTAGCATAGAACTTCTATAAAAGTCTAGGAGCACTAACATGAGATTTATCAGCCCATTCAGTATAGGAGGGGGAAAATGTTTCCAGGACACTAGATACTGAATTCAACTCCTATGTTTCCTGGAGTCCAAGATTTCTTTAACTTCAAAATGCTGTTCTTCCTCAATAAGAGGAGGAGCTGGGGGTGCAGGTTGAGGCGGACGAAAGGAAGAAGTGTGCTCTGGTTTCAATAGGTTCACATGAAAAACAGGATAAATCCGCCTAAGATTCTTTGGCAACTCCAATCGTACAAAAACAGGATTTGATTTTCACAATAGGGAATGGACCGACATACTTCGGTCCCAGTTTTTTCAATTTTTGGGTGGTTTGCAGAAACTTGGTGGACAAAAACACTCAATCCTCTACTTTGTACTCTTTCGGCTTCACCCTCTTTTTATCAGCCTGTTTCTTGTGCGCCTGGTGAGCATCTCCAACGCCTTGCGGGTCATGGGCCAAAATTGGTGAAGTTGATCACTCCACTCTGAGAGGGACAAAATTTGTGGTTTCTCTTGAGGTAACTCAGGAATCAGTACAAAGTCCTGGCCAAACACAACTCTAAAAGGGGTCAAGCCGATACTGCTGTGCAGAGTTATTGTACACCACCTCAGCATGTGGTAACAGTTCAGCCCAATTATCTTGTTGATAATTGATGACACCAGAGGTACTGTTCCAAAACAGAATTAGTCCGTTCACAAGCACCATTAGGCTGAGGATGGTGGGCAGAGCTTAGCCCCTGGGCAGAGCCAATTAACTTTAGAAACTCTTTCCAGAAGAGGGAGGTGAATTGGACCCCCTATCCGAAATTATGTGTTCAGGCACTCCATGTAACCGATACACATGTGAAATAAATAACTTAGCTAACGACTTAGGTGATGGGATTTTGGAACAGGGTACAAAATGAACTTGTTTGGAAAACAGGCCGGTGATAACCCAAATCATGGTATTCCTAGACTCTCTGGCAATTCAACAATGAAATCCATCAATATCTCCTTCCATGGGGCCTCAAGGCGGGCCACTTTGGAGAAGGCCCTGGGACTTCCTCAGTTTTCGTTTTGCAGCTGCACAAACAGGACAACTGGCTATGTAGGACTCAATGTCTTTTCTCAATGAAGGCCACCAAAATTGCCTCTTAATCAGATGCAAAGTCTTTACAAATCCAAAATGGGCCACCATTCTCAAATCGTGGGCCTGTTGAAGAACAATAGGTTTAAGGTTAGTAGGAACATACAATTTAGCTCCTACCCAAGCCAGTCCATCTTTCATGGTGCATTTGTTTGAATGTTTCTTGAACCAGTCATCAGACTCAAGGCCTTCCTTGAGTTTGTACATTAGGCCTAGTAACCACTGGGGCAGCCAGACTTTTTGCTGAGCGAATAATGCTCAGCTTAGAGCTGTTGTACTGGGGAAGCCTAGACAAGGCATCGGCCATGAAGTTCTTCCCCCCCCCCCCGTAAAGTTGAAATGGTTGAAGTGTTGTGCCCAACACACTTGTTTAGGAGATAGCTTATGCAGGGTCTTCAATGCCTCCAAATTTTTATGATCATACCTCAAAAGGGTGTTTTGCCCTTTCTAGGAAATGTTGCCAGGTCATCAAAGCCCATCTGACAGCAAAAGCTTCCTTTTCCCTTATAGCCCATTTCCTCTGTCTCTGTAAGCTTACGTGAGATTTAAGCGCATGGTTGCAATTTTCCAGAAGATTTATCAGAAGATTTTTTTCTGAAAACGTCCTTTAGATCCCAATATTATTTTGGAATTTTCTCCTCCCCCTCATTTTTTTTCCTGCAGCGCAGCCGCCTGGTTAGGTTCAAGGTTGGCTATGTGGGAAACCCTCCCCTTTCCCTCTGAGGGTTTTGCAGATCGGATGCGCAGCCACCCTTTCCTCCAGTTGATCTGTAGATTCCATCTCCGTAACCAGGGTAAGCCCAGTATGAGGGGCCGATCCATCCCAGGTGCAATGATGAAACTTAGTTTCTTGGTGATCCCCCATCCACATATCTATTGGTTCAGTCACAAAATGGGCAGGAGCCCCCCCAGCTACTGACCCATCCAACTGGCAAAAGGTAATGGGGATTTTCAAAGTTCTCAGTCATAAGCCCATTTCTTCCACCACTTCTGTGCTAATAATGCAAGGTGTGCATCCAGAGTCTAAAAGGGCAAGCATTTTGCTTATGAGCCAGTAGAGGGCACTTTAAGTTCTATTGGGATGGTCATGGGGCCCGATCGGGAACTTACCAGATGGTCATCATCAGAATCAGTTTCACTTTCCCCTGATGGAGAGGAGGGTTCTTCTTCCCTCAGAATGGGAGGGAATTCTGCAACTGGTTCCACGCCTTTCACAGTGGTGTCCTTCTGTTTCCCAGGTTGTTTGTCTGGCTTCCTCTTCCCCATGGCAGGGGGCTTTGGGCCAATCTTGGAGCGGCAATTCGCTGCCCGGTGCCCCTCCTTCCCACATCGGAAACAAGTGGTAGACCGGGGTTTGCTTTTAGACCAACTTTTTCCTCCTTTCGGAGCTCCTTTGGGGGGGGGGGGGGATTTTTCTCTTTCTCATTGTCTTCGTGATACTTATCTTTGGCTAGATCGATCTCCATATCTGCTGCCAATTCATACCCCTGGCTGCCAGTGTGGGGGTAGTAGCATCAGAGTCTGGAGCTTCAGCTTTCCCCTCAGGGGGTGTGGCTGTCTGAATTCGCAACCACCCCTCTCTCCAGTTAATGCGTGGGTTCCATCTACGGAGCCAGGGGAGTCCTAAAATAAGGGGCCGGTCCATCCCAGGCGCTACAATAAAAATTATTATTTCTTGGTGGGTACCCATCCACATCTCGATGGGTTCAGTGGAAAAATGAGCAGGACCGCCCCCCGCAATAGAGCCATCTATTTGGCAAAAAGCAATAGGGATTTTTAAAGTTTTTAGTTCCAAGCCCAGCTTCTCAATCTTTTCAGGGCTTATCATGCAACGGGAACACCCAGAATTTAATAGAGCCATAAGTTTTTCTTTTTTGCCAGAAGAGGGCACCCTAAGCTCGACTGGAATAAGCATGGGGCCAGAGCGTGAACTTACCCAGCGATGAGAATCCTCATCATCACTGTCGTCAGAAGAGCTGGGACTTCCGTTTCCCCCCCCCCCCACTCCTCTGGCTCGAAGCGTCGAGAAACATCTCCCCCAGCAAAGACGGCCTCCTTTCTCTTGCCTGGAGGCTTCTCAGGTTTCCTCTCCCTCCGGGGTGTGTGTTTGTGGAGCAGAGTGGGTCAGCTTCACTCGGCAATTTACAGCATGATGCCCCTCCTTTCCGCAGCGGAAACAAGCGGAGGGCTTGGGCTTGCTTGCAAAACCTGGTTAAGTCCAACTCAATGTCTGCAGCATTCTCATACCAAGGTTCCAAACGGCAGGGATGCGTCTGTTTATGCATTGCTGGTAAACATCTTTATTCAAGCCATCAGCGAATCGATCCAGCAAGGCCTCTTCTGACCACCCCCTCATATAGGCTGACAACTCCCGGAATTCCTGCACATATTCAGGCACAGTTTTCTTTCCCTGTCTGAGGGTCGTAAATTCTAATCTGGCTCGACGCTCGGTCAGGGGGTCGTCAAACCTTCTCCTCATTGCTGCCATAAAGTCATCAAAATTCCTCAAGAGAGGGTAGTTACTATTGTGTAATCCGACCATCGAGTCGTCTGCTTTCTTCTCCAAAGCCATTAACACTATTCTCACTTTAGATTCATCAGTAACCAAATCAGGCCCATATATTTCCATATAATTCCAGACCTGAATAATAAACAACCCGAGGCCGCTGGGCTCTCCATCATATTTTACGCTTAAGGGTGGGACCTTAGCCATCCGGCGTCGCCTGCCCCCCCTCCTGCTCTCTGAATGTCTCTAGCCGCAGGGGGGGAAGTCGGTGCTGGATTTTCTTGCACACATCCCCCTTCGGCCCCTCCAGTCTCCCTTAAGCTATGCAGCGGGTACCTTTTTTCCAGTTCCTCTGCTGGTTCCCTTCCCACAGCTCTCTCTCGAATCCGGCATTCACTCCATGCCTCCTTGAGGAGTCTCATGGCTTAGGACATTTTGTAATCTTCCTCTCCAGAGCCACTCCAGTCAGCAGCTGGGGTTTTTCTTGGCCTCCTTCTCGTGACTCCAGTTTGTAATTCCTCAGGTTCCTCTTTCTGTCCCACACCCCAAGTCCATCTGGGTCGAACAGCAGGTTCTTCCACTCTCAGGTCAGCCAGCATTTCTGTTAAGGATGGTGCTGCCGTTGCACCCATGTCTTCTTCCTGGTCGCTTTCATGTAAAGACATTTTTCTTTTCCTTCTATGAGGGCACCCCCCTCGGAAGTTGTTCACTCCGGGTTGGGTGCAAGGTGAGATTCAGCTTATTGTCAGGTCCTACTTCATTTAATAATCAGGAAAGAAACCACTCAACTCCATTTGCTTGAAATTAAGTGTACTTTTACTAATTACAAATGAATAGTAGCGAAGCAAAGCTGAATCTGGTTAATTAGGCGCGAAAGCGAAGAATATCATGTATAATTCAATGCCCTCCCCTTGGCACCCCAGTCCATAGTCCAATTATAATTCACCCAACTGTCAGGTGGGAGATATCTTCAAAAAACATCACCAGGATAGAATGCTGGACAGTTAATCTTGGCGGGAAACTCCCTTCCTCCACATGAGATGGTCAGGTCAGCGTCTAGAATCTTCCTCCAGCACATAATGATTCCCTTCCCAAATACCATGCCCCCCTCCCCGTTTCAATGGCAGCTGAAGCAGCAGCAAACCAGAGGCTGACACCAGCATTGCAGGTTACAGGGGGGGGGAGCGTTAACACAGTTCTGGTATATATCTTTGTTCAGGCCACCCATAAAACTGTCCATTAAAGCTTCTTCCGACCAGACCCGCATATAAACAGATAGTTCACAAAACTCTTGGATGTATTCAGCCACTGCATTCTTTCCCTGAGTAAGGATTTTCATTTTGGTTCTGGCCTTTCACTCGGTGAGTGGGTCATCAAAATGTTTTCTCAGGGCGGCAATAAACCTATTATAGTTTCTCAGTAGGGGGGAGTCATTGTTATGCAGAGCAACCATCCATGCCACCGCCTTGTTCTCCAACGCCATGGTAACTACTCTTACCTTGGCTTCTTCAGTGGGGAAATCCTCTCGAACTGTTGCATGAAATTCCAGACTTGGACCAGGAAAAATTCTAGCTTCTTTGGGTCGCCTCCAAATTTCACCCCAAGAGGAAGAATCTTTGCCATCCGGCGTCTATGGGGGGGGGTCCTCCTCCTCTCGGAAGGGCTCTTGCGGTTGCTGCTACCGGGGCTCCCCCATCCTGATTAGCTCCACTGTCTTCCCCCAGGGATCCCCTTGGGTGAAACAGGTCTTCTGCAGGTCCCTCCTCTAGATCAGGCGAATCAGCTTGCTGCTCTCGTGAAAACATCGTCTCTCCCAAGCCTCCTAGAAGCGTGGAACATCATGAAATCCTTATCTTCGGCTTCCTGCCAGGCAGCTGCCGGTCGCCGATGTCGCCTTATTGTAACTCCAGCCGGAATTTCTTCAGGGTCATATTTCTGTCCCACTCCCAATGACCACCTGGGGCGGACGGATCTTTCCTCTGAATTCAGTTCCACCATCCGCTCTGTCTCCAAAGGATATGAGGATCTAGCCACCCCCATGTCGTCCTCTTGGTCGCTGCCTGGGTTGAACATTTCTTGAAAGTTTTGGTTTTATTACACTCCCCTCGGAAGGTGTTAGCTCTGGGATGAGTGCAAAAGTGAGACCTGGCTTAATGTCAAGCCGGACTCCTTCAGCAACCAAGAAAGAAACCACTTAACTCCATTTTGCAGAATTAAGAGTACTTTTACTGGTTATGAAAAGATAGCAGCTAAATAAAGCAAGGTCTGAGGCAAAAGCGTGTGAAATCATACATATCAATATTTGTCCACCCCCCCTTCCCCTGGTAACCCTCATCCCATTGTCCAATCTGCAAATCCCTCAGGTGTCATGTGGGTTGCATGGTGAGAACAAAACTCCCTCTTAACAATCTCTCCTGTACCAAACCTTCCCCTCCCAAATACCAGCCCCCCTCCCCATTTCAATGGCAGTCGAAAGCGAATAGCGAAACAGAGGCTGACACAAAGTCAATATTAATAAATGGGTCAGACAAGGATGCCCACTATCGCCTGTTCTATTTATCCTCTCATTGAAGGTTTTACTAACACAGATTAGGGAAAAAGAGGAAATAAAAGGGTTAAAAATTAAAAAAGAATACAAAACTCAGGCATTTGCGGACTATATGGTTTTTATAATAGAAGACCCCCTTGTAACAGGGAAAATATTAATTCAAGAAGGAGGAATTTGGTAAAGTTGCAGGCTTAAAAATAAATAAAAATAAAACATAATTACTAAAAATCTTACACAAAGGCAAAATGAGGAATAAGAGAGTGTTGGAAATGCAAATAGTTAAAAAGATAAAATATCTTGGAATCCTGCTAACGGCTAAATCTTCTACCATAAAAGAAGACAATTATTCAAAATTATTGCAATACGAAAGGACTTGGAAAATTGAGCTAAATTACAATTATCATTGATTGGAAGAATTGCGACCATAAAAATGAATATCCTACCAAAATTTTTATTTCTATTTCAAACCGTACCAGTAAAATTAGAGGAAAAATTTTTCGTGGAACTAAATAAAATAATTTTAAAATTTATTTGGTGGAAAAAAGCTAGGATAAAATTAAAATTACTACAGGACTCTAGAATCAAAGGAGGACTTGGCCTCCCAGATTGGGAGCTTTACTATCAGGCAGCAGCGGTAACATGGCTCAAAGAATGGATAGTACTTCAAAATAAAAGAATATTGAAGATAGACGGTCATGATTTACAACTGGGCTGGCATGCTTTTATCTGGGAGGGAAAGAGTAAAGCCGTTAAATACTTCCAGAGATATCAGGTAAGAGGAGCCTTACTAGAAATATGGATGAAAATCAAAAGAAACTTCTACACAAAAATTCCCAGATGGATATTAACCATCGAAGCAATTATCTACCCCAATGTAATAGATTTGAATAGGATATTGACATATAAGGAGTTATTGGATGGGCAAGGAAAACTTAAAACAAATCAGGAGTTAAAATTACAGGGAATTGAACTAGGCTGGTGGCCTTACCTACAAATTCAAACAAGATAAAAAGGACTTAGAACAGTATGGATTTCAAAACGAACAACAAGAATTGGACAAAATAGTAACAGGAACAGAAGAAAAAATGATTACAAAAACATACAATTGTCTCTTAAAATTCAAAATGGAGAAGGAAACCGTGAAGGAAAAGCCCAATGATAATTTGGGCTAAAAACGTCGGGTATAATATTGAATTGGAGCATCGGGAAAAAGTATGGGGGGGGGGGAGTGGAATTATAAATTGACAATGCCAGCATCCTATAAGGAAAAAATTTACAAAATATTTTATAGGTGGCATTTACCCCTGGTGAGATTGGCCAAAATGTTCACAAATAGATCTCCAAACTGTTGGAAATGTAAGCACCAACAGGGGACCTTCTATCATATGTGGTGGACATGTCCGAAAGCCAAAGAATTCTGGACCAAAATTCAAAAACGGTTAGAAGAAATAATAGAACAAAAAATTGACATGAACCCTGAGCTGTTTCTTCCAGGAATAATTAAAAGATTAGTAAGGATATCCAATATTTAATGCTTCATATAATCACTGCTGCCAGAATTTCATATGCCCAAAGTTGGAAACTAAAAACCATTCCATCAAATGAAAAAAACATTAAAAAGATGTTAGAATGCTCATAAATGGACTAACGATGGAACTAAGAGATAGAGAAGAAACAGTACTACAAGATATGGAACAGGTGGTATAACTGGCTTGAAAAGAGATGTAAAATTAATGCATAAGGAACACATAGCAAACACAATGAAAAGAGATGGCATATATTTAGAAAGCAATAGAGATGGAAATATTGTATATAGATGTATATATTATAAAAATGAGAACATATGAAACAAAGAAGGATATGTATAAAATAATAGAATGGAAAATGGCAAACCCAAAATTAGAAAAAAGAAATACCGATAATAGAAAGCTGTAAAAGTGTAATTGTGATTTTAATATTTGGAAAATGTCAAATAAAAAAAATAATAAAAAGAGAAAGTGAGAAAGGAACTGACGTTGCGACAGTATGATGTGCCGTCGCAACGTCAGTCAAAACTTTTGCCGCTGGACGGTCCATTTGGAACCGTCCCGAAGAGACAGTGAAAGCGAAGAGCATATCTTGCTGATCTCAGGGACACCGCAAAGTCCCTGATTGATCCAAGAGAATCTCTTCTTGCTGGTGACAATAAGCACAGCCTCAAGCTGCTGAAGTTGATCATTTTGACCTTGCACTTCAAAGGCTTCAGCTTGTTTATAGAAGAAATAAGGAGAAGAGCATGATTGTTTACACAGGTGCTCTTTGGATGCTTGTTGGTAGTTAGAAAGAAGTGCAAATAAAGATTTGTTTTTAAACCAGAGTGGCAGTGCTTACTAATTGGAAGGATGGCATGACATCAAAAAGAAACCATAACATTACAACAGATTATGTTTGGAATTCAAAAATTATTAGAAACAACAGAGATAATTGAGAAGAGATGGGAAAATATAAATTGTAATGTCGTAAAACCTGATGGAAAAATGGAAGATATCCAGCAAATGGAAAAAGTGAAGGCTAGAGTCCTAAAAACCCAAGGGGAAAATGAACAAAGAGGCAAGATAACCATGGATATTGACAGTGAACCAAACGTGGTTGGAGATGGAAAGAGTGGAACAAAGAAAGGTAAGATAGATGGAAAGGTGCTTTACTCCAGATTTCATAGAAGAAGAAAAAAGAGAAGAATTGATGAACTTAAGGAGAGAAACTTTGACAATAACACTACTGATAACCAAAGATAAGCTGATTAAAGAAGCTGATGGAGGGTTTCGAGATTTTATGATATGCAACAAGCAACAAGTTGTGAAGAGAAGTCCAAACAAATTTGATTATGGAAATAACCTAAAGACTAATTCCACAAATGGCAAAAGAAATAGGACTACACTATTACTGAAAGACACAGGTTGAGATATGAAAATTATTTAATAAAACACTAGTTAAATTTAGTTAAAATTAGAGCATTATGTTAAAAATGTAGTGATAATAGATAGCTAGATAAATAATTGATAATGATAAGAATGTATACATATGTATTGGTTTGATAAGAGAAAATTTGATATAAATTTTAAATGGTGATAAAAGGGGGAAAAGTAAGTTAAACAGTTAAACTATTGTTAAATAAATGACTGATAATGATAATGTAATAATTTGTATTGACATGATAAAAGAAAATTGGATGTAAATTGTAAACAATGAATAAGGTCTAAAAATTTTGTTATTAAACATAATTAATTTTTATTTTGAATGTGTTACAAAGATATAATGTGGCTGGATGATATTGAAAATAAATAAGGCAATGCTATTATGTGGTTTTGTTTTAAATTTTGGAATGTTTATTATAAAGGGACGTTAAAACAATTATAGTCATATGAAGGATGAAGTATGACGATAGCAATATATATAAATATATTTGATGTAAAATATATGATGATATGAATCATAGGTGATGACTGTGGAAGGGATGCACGAAAGTTCTTTGTAATCAATTGACACACTTTCTGCGATTTGTAATGGAAGATGATTTTAAGGTATTTATGTTAAATACACACACACACACCTACAGTGGGGCAAAAAAGTATTTAGTCAGCCACCAATTGTGTAAGTTCTCCCACTTAAAAAGATGAGAGAGGCCTGTAATTGACATCATAGGTAGACCTCAACTATGAGAGACAAAATGAGAAGACAAATCCAGACAATCACATTGTCTGATTTGGAAAGAATTTTTTTGCAAATTATGGTGGAAAGTAAGTATTTGGTCACCTACAAACAAGCAAGATTTCTGGCTCTCACAGACCTGTAATTTCTTCTTTAAGAGGCTCCTCTGTCCTCCACTCATTACCTGTACTAATGGCACCTGTTTGAACTTGTTAGCAGTATATAAGACACCTGTCCACAACCTCAAACAGTCACACTCCAAACTCCACTATGGTGAAGACCAAAGAGCTGTCGAAGGACACCAGAAACAAAATTGTAGACCTGCACCAGGCTGGGAAGACTGAATCTGCAATAGGCAAGCAGCTTGGTGTGAAGAAATCAACTGTGGAAGCAATAATTAGAAAATGGAAGACATACAAGACCACTGATAATCTCCCTCTATCTGGGGCTCCACGCAAGATCTCACCCCGTGGGGTCAAAATGATCACAAGAACAGTGAGCAAAAATCCCAGAACCACCCGGGGGGGGGGGGGGAAACACCTGGTGAATGACCTGCAGAGAGTTGGGACCAACGTTAACAAAGGCTACCATCAGTAACACACTACGCCACCAGGCACTCAGATCCTGGAGTGCCAGACGTGTCCCCCTGGTTAAGCCAGTACATGTCCGGGCCCGTCTGAAGTTTGCTAGAGAGCATTTGGATGATCCAAAAGAGGATTGGGAGAATGTCATATGGTCAGATGAAACCAAAGTAGAACTGTTTCATAGAAATAACTCATCGTGTTTGAAGGAGAGAGAATGCTTACTTGCATCCAAAGAACACCATACCTACTGTGAAGCACGGGAGTGGCAACATCATGCTTTGGGGCTGTTTCTCTGCAAAGGGACCAGGACGACTGATCCGTGTACAGGAAAGAATGAATGGGGCCATGTATCGTGAGATTTTGAGTTCAAACCTCCTTCCATCAGCAAGAGCATTGAAGATGAAACTTGGCTGGGTCTTTCAGCATGACAATGATTTGGGTGGTTACCAACTTGTTCTCCAAGCAGGTTCATTTTATTCCTTGTTCCAAAATCCCTTCCGCTAAATCCTTAGCTAAGTTGTTCATCACCCATATCTATCGTCTACATGGGTTGCCTGACCGCATCATCTCGGCTAGGGGGGTCCAATTTACCTCCTTGTTTTGGAAAGTTTCTAAAGTTGATTGGCTCCGCCCAGGGCTTAAGCTCCGCCCAACACCTTCAAACTAATGGGGCTTGTGAGAGGACTAATTCTGTACTGGAACAGTATCTACGATGTTTCATCAACTACCAACAGGATAATTGGGTGGAATTATTGCCTCATGCTGAGGTGGCGTATAACAACTCGATACACAGCAGCACGGGGTTTACACCCTTCAAACTGGTGTACGGACATGATTTTGTGCCTATCCCCGAAATATCTCAGGAGAAATCGCAGGTGCTCCTTTCCGAATGGAGTGACCAGCTCCGAGAAATGTGGCCCTTGGCTTACCGAGCACTGGATGCGGTGCATCAAGCTCATAAGAAGCAGGCGGATAAAAAGAGGGCGAAGGCAAGGGAATATAAAGTTGGTGATCGTGCATATTTATCCACCAAATTTCTCCGAACTTCTCAAAAGTCTAAGAAATTAGGCCCGAAGTATATGGGTCTGTTTCCGGTTGTCAAGGTCATCAACCCTGTGTCTGTTCATCTAGAACTACCTAAATATCTCAACCATGTTTACCCGGTATTTCATGTCAATCTCTTGAAGCCAGAGCGCACTTCTCCGTTGCGGGGTCCTTTGGCAACTCCTCCCTCCCCGCTCCTGATTGAGGGTGAACAGCATTTTGAGATTAAGGAGATTTTGGACTCCAGGAAAATTAGAAACCATGTTCAATATCTTGTGGCTTGGAAACATTTCCTTCTGTCTCATGCTGAATGGGTCGATAAGTTCCATGTCCTGGTTCCTCGTCTTATACGCAAATTCTACTTTACTTACCCAGACAAGCCTTGACCTCGAATGATCTCTCTTATCTTTCCCCGCCCTTTTTTCTTCCATGTTATGTTTGTTTGTTTGTCTGTGTTCTTTTGTTTCTGCAGGACTGATCGTCCTTTTTCTGAAGGAGGGCCGGATGTCAGCCTCTGCTTTGCTGCTTGTTTTTCGGCTGCCATGAAACGGGGAGGGAGGGCATGGTATTTGGGTGAGGGAAGTACTCTGTACAGGAGGACTGTTAAAATGGGAGTTGTTCACACCATTCGTTTGCACATGTGGAAGGCGGGGAGTTTCCCGACGAGGCCAACTGTCCAGCATTCCAGCCTGATGATGATTTTTGAAGATGTCTCCCACCTGACAGCTGTGGTGATATATGTTTGGACTATGGACTGGGGTACCAAGGGGAGGGGAATGGATCATATATTGATATCTATTGCTTTCGCGCTCTTTTGCTCAGATCCAGCTTTGCTTAGCTTCTCATCACTTAAAATCAGTAAAAATACACTTAATTCTGCAAAATGGAGTTGAGTGGTTTCTTTTTTGGTTGTTAAGTGAAGGAACCATGACATTTTCTTTTTTCTTTCTGTCTCTTTTCTTTCTCTCTCCATTCTCTCTCATTTATTTTAAGTCTCAGAAAGACTCGTTTCCGGCAGCTTCCATGACTTTACATGCGCAACCCATTGTTCTTCACGCTGCGCAGCCACCCAGCAACTGGGGCAACCAAAGAGCTCCCTGGCGTTCTTGACGCTCACCCGCCTCCCATCCATCCATCCATCCCCCTCGCCTGCAAACTTCTGCCCCGCTCCTGTCTCTTTGCCGGGCGACCTCTGGCAGCCCCATACTCACTGCACTCAAGGAATGGCACAAACCTGCTGCCCTTTCCCTCATCCCCACCTTTTTCCTCCCAGCCATCACTTCAGTGTGTGCCCAAAGCCTGCAACCGCCCAGCTCTTTTCCACAGCGCTCCCTTTGTTCCACGCTGAACTTCTACCTCTCCCCTTCCACGCCCATGTCTTCCTGGCCCTGCACCTGGCTCTTTATCGAGGGGGTGGGCAGGTGGAGCAGGCTGGGGTGGGGGAGAAGGGAGTCGCATGGAACAAGATGGGTCTCCTCTTGTTGCCTCTTCTCCCCCCCCCCCCCTTGCCGATCATGGCAGGGCTTCCTGCCCCTCGCTTAGCCACCCTCCCCTATTTCGATGTAATTTGGGGGAGGCAGATGGGGAGGAGTGGGGTGGTAGGGAAGCAAGTTGTATGGTAAAAAAAACTTATCGTGAGTTCAATCAATTAATTGTAACTTCTCGAACTCACAAGGTTTTTTTTTTATCATACAACTTGTTTCCCTACACACAACTGCGAGAAACGCAATGGAGCTGGAAGTCAGATAAGAGGCAACAGGAGCCCCATCTTGCTCCACGTGCCAAAATACCAACAACAGCCTGGATGCTTTCCTTCTCTGCCATCTCTTTATTGAGGAGGTGGCAAGTAGGGCGGGGTAGAGCAGGGGAGAAGCGAGATGCATACAGCAAGACGGGGCTCCACTTGCCGTCTTTTCTCCCGCCCTCACAAGGCATGGCAGAGCTTCCTGCCCCTCACAAGAAGGTGTTGCAGTAGCGCAACACAGCTGCAGCCATGAGGTGACCAAGCTCGCCACCTCCTGCACTTCAAAAATAATAAGACCTTTCCGAAAATAAAGCCAAGAGCTAATTTGGGGGGTTAAAAAGAAAATAAGACCCTGTCTTATTTTCTGGGAAACACTGTATTTTAAAGTATAGCTGCAATATTACATATCTAGAGCACAGCCATGTTTGCCCAATATATTACCCCTGTTGAAGAATGACATACACAGCTTCTGGCTTGAGATATGTACCAGGTACTGGGTTGTACAGAAAAACAAGATAAGAGAATACCAAGAAGATGAGAACTGAAAGGGGCTAGGTGCTTAGCAACGCAGGCCTAACTAATTTTAAAGGTAGAATAATAGATTAATGGGTGATCAGAAAGCATATGTCTGAACCAGGCCTATCAACTGGGCCTGGCTAGTTGACAAGCGGCCAGTGAAAGAACTGTATAAAATATGCTGAGATCTGTAACTGGGTGTAGATTTCTGTTGCTGTGCCAAGCCGAAAACTCACCAGCTCTTTCCAAACAGCTTTTCTAATAAATCTTATTTCTGGTTGACCTAAGTATTGTTTAAATTTGTTACGCATAGAAATATGTAAGTTGAAATAGTATTAAGAGAAATATGATGCTGATTACAATCAATGAAATAAAAACCTATTTGCCTAATTATTTTGTGAGGAATATAAAGAAACAAATTTTCTGCTCAGGTATAAAAGATTCCAAGGGCCAAGGAATGTTAATGTACTGAAGAGAACATACTAAGAGACAAGCGTGATTCTAGGAACTATGGATAATTCAAGATAGCCCTTAACAGTAACCTTCTAGAAACCAACAGTGTTCACAAAATGCCCTCTTTGTTCAAGTGAACCATGCATCTATAGTTCATCCTCATTACTTCACAGAATCCACCTCACATTTGACCCCACTAATAGATAAAGCCCTGCTATACTGAAACATGTCCAAGTCATTATCTTCTTATATTGAGATTGCTTTCCTACCCCTCTGAGTTTTGCATTTTGATAAAATCTGATATTACAATACTATAAACAATCTGTGCTTCAACCGAAATGTGCATTGGTTTAAAACAAACTTCAGGGAAATTAATAAAAGAAATGTCCCCTACAATACCAAGCCTATTTAATTCTGTGGACAAAATAAAATCGTATTGGAACCCATAGGTACCGTATTTTTCGGAGTATAAGACGCACTGGAGTATAAGATGCACAAGATTTTAAAGAGGATTTTTTTTTAAAAAAAGTAGGTAGGTAGATAGAGGGGGGGGGAGAGAGAGAGAGAGAGAGAGAGAGAGAGAGAGAGAGAGAGAGAGAGAGAGAGAGAGAGAGAGAGAGAGAGAGAGAGAGAGAGATATACAGTGGGTAGGTAGGGAGCGTGAGTAGTTAGGTAGTTGGGTAGATAAAGGGATAGAGAGAGAAATAGAGAAATACAGTAGGCAGGTAGGGAGAGAGGGTAGGTAGGTAGGTAGGTAGGTAGGTAGGTAGGTAGGTAGGTAGGTAGGTAGGTAGGTAGGTAGGTAGAAGGAGAGAGAAGTACAGTACGTAGGTAGGGAGAGAGAGAGAAAGTAGGTAGGTGGGTAGAGGGAGAGAGGGAGGGAGAGAGAGAGAGAGAGAGAGAGATACAGTAGGTAGGTAAGGAGAGAGTGTAGGTAGGTAGGCAGATGTTTCCAGGTGTATTTATCTATGTGCTGGAGAAGGAAATCGCTGACAATCTGCAGTACCTAAGACTTTGTTTCTGCTGGCACAGCACTTGATCAATGTAATTCTCATCAATCACTCTAACTAGCTTTCCGAAAGGAGAAAAAAAAGTTTTTGCACTCTGCAAACCTCCCAAAAACAGCCCGTTTTTCGCAAAACAAGCCCGTGTTTTTAGGGGGCTTGCAGAGTGGTCCGGGGGGGAGGGGGGCAAGCAAAAAATGGCCCATTTTTCACAAAAACGGGCCCATTTTTTGTCAAAAAAATTGCATGCACAGCGTTTAGGATGCTTAGAGTGCTGCTGGGGGTGGGGGGCAAAAAACGGGCCTCTTTTTGCTCATTTCTGCCCTCCCCAGCCCCCAGGAGCTCTCTAAAAGCCTCCATAAGGCTATGCACGGCCATTTTGGTGAAGGGGTCAGGGCTTCAGGAGGTAAAAAAAGGCTGTATTTGGTGTATAAGACGCACCTAGATTTTCAGCCTTTTTTGAGGCAAAAAGGTGCATCTTATATGCCGAAAAATACGGTACATTTTTTCCGATTTGACTAAATAAATTACACCAGTTTTATTTTTCACTTGTTAGAACAATAAACAAAATCAAAATATCAACATCAAAAATCTAGAAAGCTAAAAAATTTAAAAGCAACACTTCCCATTTAAGAGTATTACCTTGGAATCTTCGGATTGCACAGAAAAAGGATTTAATGTCGTTCCAAGAATTCTCCTTTTTTTAAGCACTGGAACTGGTGGTACTATATGAACAGGCTATAGAGAACACAGATGTTGATACTCTTTTAATACAACTTCCAAAATAAAGATTCTTATCTCTTCTACACTGATACATTCTCTCAGAAATATCATCTTCCCTCCTTCCCATTCCCATACACTTACACAAAGCATCAGACAGAAATGGATGCAAAGTAATGAATAAATGCAATATTTTACTAAACCACCTTTTATTAACTTAAGCTCTCCTTTTAGTCTGCAGCAGGCAAATCCAGTTTCTATTAGGCATTTCTTTACATTTTAATAAAAATAAACCATATATGAAGCTACCTGACTCATAATTAAATAGAATTTTAGAACTCATCAAATTTATATCTGAATTGTCTTCAAAATATCTCAAGAAATAGTTGTACAGAAGAATATTCCCGCTTTATAACCTCTACCCCTTAAATGGGGCTAGGACCTTCAGTCTCCTACCTTTGGCTCTCCTTTTCTTCCAGGCTTCTGCCTCCACCCATTTAACTCCAACTTTCCTCCTCGGCTGGCCCTCCTCCACCCATTCGCCCTGGCAAATGGACCTCCGCACCTCCATGCATCCCATTTGCCAAAACATCATTTGTTCCAAGCCTTTGGCCCCATGGGATATTTAGCCTCTAGCAAACTGCTGCCACGTACTGCTGCGGTGAGACTGGCTGGGTTTGGTTGGAAGGGGGGGCAGAGACAGAGAGAGGGAGGAGGGAGGTAAGGGAAGGAAAGGGAAAGTGAATGACATATGGATGGATGGATGGGTTGATAGATGGACGGATGGATGGATGAAGGGGGAGAGAGAGAGAAAGGAGAGGAAAAAAGGACCACAAACCCTGGCACTAGATGCGGCTTCAGATGTTTTGAAACAGCACAGCAATCCAGGGCTGTAGGGGACCTCGGAGGTTATCTAGTCCAACCCCTGCTCGAGCATTTTGCTTGCTAATTTTTAGTAAGTCATATGGTTGTTAAGTGAATCTGGTTTCCCCATGGAGTTTGTTCATCAGGTTGCGAAAGAGGACCGTTTGACTCTGGGACACTAAGACATAAATATGAGTCCATTGCCAAGCATCCAAATTTGGATCACCTGACCATGGGAATGCTGCAACAGTTGCTAATTGTGAAAAACAGACATACTATAAGTCCCATTTTCCAATGCCATTGTAACTTTGAATGATCACTAAATCAATCACACAGTTAAGTAAATCTGTCATCCCTGAATCTCCGTTGCTAAGCAAGACAGCTGTTCAGTGAGTTTGGATCCATTTTAAGAGCTTTCTTGTCACCACTGTTAAGTGAATCATTGTTTAAGTCAGTCAGACGATGGTTAAGCGAAGCCAGCTCCCCTAGTGGCTTTGCTTGTCAGAAGGGAACTCACGTGCTGCGACTGCCATAAATGTGAGTCAGTTGCTATGCAGCCGACTGTAAATCATGTGACCATGGGATACTGCAATGGACATAAGTGTGGAAATGGCCATCAGTGGCATTGTAACTTTGAACTGTCACTATATGAACTGTCGTAGGTCGCGGACTACCTGTACTGTTTTCCAATTTGACAGCAATCCTTGACTTACAACCGTCACAGTCGTAAGCCACACCAGCCTTGACTGATGTTGTATATCCGTACCAGTTGTGAGATTCAAAATTTTTTACTATCAGTTCTGTGGGCGTAGTGTGGCTTAGTGGGCATGGCAGAGGAAGGTTAGGGCAAAATCCCCATTTCCTCCCAATCAAGTGGGACTCAGGAGGCAGAGAACAGATGGGGCGGGGCCAGTCAGAGGTGGTATTTACCTATTCTCCAAACTACGAAAAATTTCCGCTAGCAGTTTATCAGAATTGGTCAGAACCTGCTGAATATCACCTCTGGTCCATACCTAAGATCGCACTGTACAGAAGATCTATCCTTCCCACAATCTTCCTATGATGGCACATAGTGAGAAGATTGTCAAACAAGACCATCCAACCATTTTACAACCGCTGTTGTGGTGGTCACTAAGCTAATCCCGCTGTGATTAAACCAACATCATCACTGTTAAGCAAAACCCTGGTTTGCTATAGCCCAGGAAGCTGGAATTGCAGAACCGGGACGTACAATGGATTCCCCCCCCCCCCCCGCCCATGTAGGTTATAACCTGGAGCAGTCACTAACTGAATGCTCATAGATTGAGGACTTCCTGTTACAAGACATTGAACTGGCATAACGGCACTGGGAAAAGGAACTTACAGTGGCTGACGTTCACTGTAGGATGGATTGAGTAAAATGCAGTGAAACTCACTTAAAAATTCTCTTGCTCAGCAACCAAAATTTTGGCCTGTTTGTTCTTAAGTTGAGGACCATCTCTGTCTTCCTCTGCATGGCAGCTTTGTCCTAGTAAATTCCTTCCCTTTTCTGGGAATTTTCCTCTCTGTTAGAGGCACCAAAATAACCCTAACTTGTGATAGCGCATGTGCACGCAATTTTGGCACCCATAAGAAAAATGTTCATTATCACTGATATAAGGTCTCCTGCTCAAGCAGAGGGTTGGACTAGATGACCTCCAAGGTTCCTTCCAGCCCTTAATTGCTTGCTGTTTCAAAGCATCTTCTGAAGCCACATCTACTGCAGGGTTTGTGGTCCTTCCTTCCTCTTTTTTTCTCTATCCTTCCTCAATCCATCCATCTACTGTATATCTCATTCATTTTCCCTTCCCCCCTCCCTCCCTTTTTTCCTTTCTTTCTCTTTTCCTTCCTTCTCTCCCTTTCTTTCGTGTGTACCCTTTTTCTTCCTTTCTTTCACTTTCCCTTCCCTCCTTCTTTCTTTCTTTCTTTCCAATCAAACCCAGCCGGCCTCACCACAGCAGCGGAGGACGGGCCTACACACATGTGACAGCCAGGAAGGAAGTCGCCACCTGATTGGCTGGCAGCTAACTGTCCCATGCGGCCAAACGCCTAGGACAAACGGTGTTTCGACAAATGGGCTGCACCAAAGGGAGTGTAGTTAAATGGGGAGAGGCAGAAGCATGGAGAAGGAGGCACAGCCAAGGGAGGAGACTGAAGGTCTCATTCTGCCCACAAATACATACAACATACATTTCCTACCTTAGCATTCAGATCTTGCAAAATGTCACTTAGCAAATCATCTTTAGAGAGATCAATTGCTTTCTGCAAAAGAAAATATAGGTTTTCCATAAACTTTTGAAGATTTTCCAAACCCGTTCAAGATAAGCAATAGCAGTTAGCAATGATAGACTTGACCCCAATTTCAGAAAACAAGAAATAATTAATAGGGAGTTGATTGTAAGATCAGTGGCGTTATAAATGTTTTAAATAAATAAAGTAGCAAAAACTTGAGAGAACAATATACAATTCTAAAATATATAATTTATGCAAATTAAAACTTACATCAGCATTTTTCTTGACAGTGTTAGCTATGAACATGGATTTAATAGTGTTTGGCTTTGATACCAGTGTCTTTTTCAATTTGTTTTTGTCATATGTGGAAGCTGTATCTTTTCTTCCTGGTAATAATAAAAAAAATCAAAACATCAAAATCTATTCATCAGGCATCATTTTAAAAAAATCTAAAACCAATCTTGAGTGCAATGTTAAATCATAGTATAGTGTTGCAAATAAGAACTAAGGCTTTTCTTACCTTCCATTCTATTAGTTATTAAGCACTTATGCAGCACTTATATTTTTGTCACCACTGTACAAATACTGAACAATAAAATCTGTGCCCTGTACCTTCTTTATCATCTAATTGATCTTGAACAAAAGGTAAGGGGAATGGAAATGGAAAAGGAAACATCTGCCATTATGTTCTTTCTGACAGGCAAAGCAGTAAGGCATCTAAGGATTCATTATTCCCAGGCCAAATCATGCGAAAGAATTTCTAGCACCTCACAAACTAACCTTCCCTTATCAAAAATCTTGGTAGAATAATGTGAAAGGGTCTGTGGATGAGGAAAAAATACATACATAACTGCTGCAAAAAAGAGGAAAAGGAGTTCCAAAATATATAATCAAAAAGGACTAGAGGAAAGATAAGATGTTTTGGAAGTGAGCAAAGAAAGTTAAACAATTATTCTGCCAGAGTACATAGAAATAAAACATAATGAAATTATATGGGATGAAACCAAAACACAGAAACATTCTAGTTATCAATGGATATAACAGCATTATGTTGAGGACAAAATTGAAATATTACATTACTATACAATAGAATATTGATGTAATGAAAGCTATAAAAATGCTGCAGAATAGTATGGCCACACATTTAGATGATGTTAAAGAAATATTAAAATATGGATGCAGTTTGCTTGTGGAGTGGTTGCTTATTGTAAATATGGATGCTGCATACAGTACGAGCAATACACTGTGTGCACAATTATTAGGCAAGTTGTATTTTGGAGGATTAATTTTATTATTGAACAACTAGTACTCTCAGTCAATCCAAAATGTTATCAAACCGCAAACCTGAATATTTAAGAAACAAAAAGTGAGATTTTGGCTTTCTTAGGAGAATATCTATGTATACACAATTAATGGGTAATTATTAGCGTGCAGAATTATTGTCCATCTAAATGAAAATTTTCCCATCTCACTCATTTACCTGTATCTGTTAAAGTGAGAATAATAAACTAACAACTCAAAATGTAGAAATAAGCATTTCTGACATTTTTAAAAAATCAGTGATCAACATAGCCAGCCTTCTTTTCAATAACAGTCATAAGCCTTCCATTTATGGAGTCCGTCAGTTTCTTGATCTGTTGACAATCAACTTTTTGTATAGTAGCAACCACAATGTCCCAGACACTGTTCAGAGAGGTATACTGTTTTCCTTTACTATAAATCTCCCATCTTTAAGACCTTTACTGGAATGGAATGGAGTACTTCGATGCTTGCAATGAAGCATTGTCCTGTATAAAAATCATGGTTTTCTTGAAAGATGCAGACTTTTTCCTGTACCACTGCTTGAAGAAAGTGTCTTCTAAAAACTGGCAGTAGGTTTGGGAGTTGATTTTGAGTCTGTCTTCAACCCCAAAAGGTCGAACTAGCTCATTTTTAATACCAGCCCATACCAGTACCCCACCTCCACTTTGCTGGAGTCTGAGTCAAAGCGGAGCTCTGTGCCTATTACTGATCCAGCGACGGGCCCATCCATCTGGTCTGTCAAGAGCCACTCTCATCTCATCAGTACGTAAAATCTTTGAAAAATCTGTCTTCAGCTATTTCTTGGCCCAGTCTTACCGTTTCAAATTATGTGTCTTGTTCGGTGGTGGCTGGATAATGGGTTCCTGGTAGCTTCATGTTTGATTCTTCTTAAATCTTTGGCAGTGAATGTGCGTCTTTTTTTCTCAACACGTTTCTTGTGACCTTGTTAACTATTTGCAACAAAACGTTTGATGGTTCTGTGATCATGCCCCAATATCACAGCAATTTCAGGAGCGCTGCATCCCTCTGAAAGACTTTTCACAATGTTTGACTTTTCAGAGTCAGTTAAATCCTGAAACCTTCTACATGTTTTAATCTCCAGGCCTTTAATCATCTTCTCTGCACTTTTTCCAAAGTCTCAACATCTTTTTTGTAATGTAGTGATCAAAACTGGGCGCAGTATTCCAGGTGTGGTCTTAACAAGGCTTTATAAAGCAGTACTAATATTTCACATGATTTTGAAACTGTGTCTCTTTATACAACCAAGGATTGTATTAGCTTTTTTGGCTGCTGGCTCATGTCTAAATGATCATCCACTAGGACTTCAAGGTCTCTGTTTGTTTTTGCTGTTTTTGAGCCAGGTTTCACCTAATCTGTATTTATAAACTTTGGGTTTTCTTGCCCAAGTGTAAAATCTCGCTTTTCTCCACACTAAACTTCATTTTGTTAGATAGGGTCCATTATTCAAGTCGGTCAAGATCTTTTTGGATCCTGAGTTTTTCTTCTGGGGTGTTGGCTATTCCTTCAGCTTAGTGTCATCTGCAAATTTGATGAGTTCCCCTTCTATGCCCTCATCTAAGTCATTTATGAAAATATTGAAGAGTACTGGGACTAAGACAGAACCTTTTGGTTCCCCACTGCTTACTTCCCTCCATGTAGATGTAGTATCATTAAGGACTACTTGTTGAGTACTGTTTGTCAGCCAGTTACAAATCAATCTGGTGATGATGCTGTCTATCCCATATTTTTCTAGTTTACCAACTAGAAGATTGTGGTCTACTTTGTCAAATGCCTTGCGGAAGCCTAAATATACTATGTCCACAGCACTTCGCTGGTCTACTAATTAATCACTTTGTCAAAGAATGAAATAAGATTGGTTTGGCATGATCTGTTTTTAACAAATCCATGCTGGCTTCTAGGTATAACTTTATTTGTTTCTAGAAGTTCACAGATCTGTTTTTTGATAATTTTTCCAGTATCTTCCCAGGTATTGATATTAGGCTGATTGGTCTATAGTTTCCTGGATCTGTTCCTCCCCCCCTTTTTTTTGAAGATGGGAACCATATCAACTCTTACAATTCTTTGGTAGTTCTCCACTGCTTCAAGATTTTTTAAAGATATGATGCAATGGTTTTGAGATAACATCTGCCAGCTTCTTCAGAATTCTGGGATATAATCCATCAGGAACCGGTAATTTATATTCATCAAGGTTAGGCAAGTGTTCTCTTACTATTTTCTTGCTTATTTTAATTCTTATTTGTAGTCTGTCTTTTACAGTTACGTTTTTGGTAGCTTGGGCTGTAGTTTCTTCTTGTGTTGCAAAGACTGAGTTAAGACATCATCTCAGTCTAATCAAGCACAGTGATCAATGTAGCAAAAATCAAGAGTTGAGGAATTGCAAGTTATGTATAAAAGAACACATAAGGAATAAATTATACAGAAATAAGACCTGGGTATATCAAATGAAATGTAAAAACAAACTGAATGAAGTAGAATTTGATAACTCAATAAACGTGCATGGTAAAGAGAGAGATTAATTTGCGCTTTCATTTATTTGGTTTTCTGTTTCTTATGCCTTCTGCACTTCAAAAAGTAATAGTATAATAGTATATCTATATCTATCTATCTATCTATCTATCTATCATATATATATATATATATATATATATATATATATATATATATATATATATATATATATATATATATATATATATATATATATATATATATATATATATTTTCTGAGGTTTTCGCGGGTGTTAGTAGGTAGGTCTCTAGTTGTTCGGGTTTTCTCCCGCGTAGAATTGGCGATGTCTTGGCGACGTTTCGACGAAGTCTCATTCGTCATCTTCAGGCTGCTTCAGACTACTTCAGGTTTGGTGTTTCACACTACTCCTGGAAACACCAAACCTGAAGTAGTCTGAAGCAGCCTGAAGATGACGAATGAGACTTCGTCGAAACGTCACCAAGACATCTCCAATTCTACGCGGGAGAAAACCCGAACAACTAGAGACCTATATATATATATATGTATGTATGTATGTATGTATGTATGTATGTATACATACACACACACACACACACACACATACATACATACACCAACCAGAGCAGTTGTCTCACCAGTATTTGAGTAGCAACTTTGCAACTTCATTTTTGCAGTAAGCAGATTTCCATAAAAGCAGTTCCATAGAACAGTTATTGCTGTAACCAAGATTATCAAATGCATGTTTCATGATTATGGTATTGTGTAGAAACAAATATGATGATATATGGCAAATGGTATTTCAATTACCAGTTATCTATGTTCCCAATGACAAGATGGTTTTATCAGTATGTTAACGATTCACCTGGGTTTGAAGGATTTGTTGTTGGGTGACTTCAAGTCAGTTTTTGATTCATAGCAACTGTCTGGACAAGTCCTGCAGTTTTCTTGGTAAGATTTTTCAAAAATGGTTTGCTAATGGCTGCTTCCCAGAATTGTGTATGTGCGAATGGCCCAAAGTCATTCAGATGACTTCATATCTAATGCAGGACTAGAACTCTTGGTTTCTGGCTTAATACCTTAACCACTACATCAAACTGGCTCTCTCCTATTTATTTACAGCCAATATAATCACAGCATATAAACATGCCCTGTTTCCTAGGAACGGACACTACTCACTGATAAGACTCCACCTTCCCATGGTTCAGAGCCATCATATTGCTCCCTGTCAAGCCCAACATTTTAACCTGGCCTAGGAGGCACAATCTTTCCCAATTTCAGTATAATATTGATATGAAATAAGTCACATTTTGAATTACTTATCTCAGAAATTTCATGTAGATAATAGTAGTGAAGACAAAACAATATTTCATAATGACTAGATATTCAGGACTCCTGTTGCAATCAGTCTTGCAAGTCAGATTAAAATAATGTGCTCCAGTTCCAGCTTGGCAAAGAAATTAATCAGATATCAAAAAGTACAGAGAAAATAAGCAAGAATATAGAAATACATAATCCAACATGCTACCAAAGCACTTCTGAAACCAGATATAAACAATTCTAGAAAATTGGTTTCCTTCAAGAGTGTCCAAAGATGGACTATTACTTCTTAAGTATTTTCCCCAAGAAAATGACTAGGTTACGTAAGGCAGCTACCCAATACTATCAATATTGCTATCAATTTATATTGGAAAAAGTTGCTGAAAAAAACATACTCACGTTTCTCGTCAGAATTAAGAGCATTGTCTTCTAAGTCTTCATCAAAAATTTCCCTGCCATCTTCTACATAACCAACCCCATCTATTAAAAAAAAGTCACTCTTTACATCAAATCACTATATTTATATTTTGCATTAAAATTTGTACTTAGGAAAGCAAATTGATCTAGGTTCACTCAATTTTTCTATCATTTTGCAGTGGTACAATAACAAACACTGTGGTTTTTCAAAATAAACTACAATTACTATTTTCTACAATTACTGGGCAGACTGGCTGTGATAGTAGTTAGATGGCTGTGACAGTTCTAGGGAGGTCCATATTCCAATTCCTTAGGTTATCTTTCACTAATCACTGTCATTAGCCTATCTAAAAGGCTTGTTTTAAAGATAAAATTAAAAAAGGAAATAATACATATTATTAGAAGATGCTAAACTATAAAAATACAAAGATAAAAATGCATTTTTATAATCTATTGCCTCACTCTCACAAATAAAAAACAATTTGTCATTTCTAATTCTTGACATTTCTCTTATTCTCGACATTGCACATTGTACATAATACTCAAACAAATTATTTCCTTTCCGTTAAGCATCTTAAAATGTAGACATATCCTCACAAATGACTTGGTAGTTGATAACTTAGGAAAAAAAACTTGGCTACATGAGCACAACCAGCTATAAAAATCATGCCAAATAGTCAGAAGAAACTGATTATCTTATTCCTGCCAATTTACATCTACATCTAAGCAGTTTTTTTTATTCAAATCAATTTTACAAATAGGTCGTCTTTGATAATCATAATTGGGACAATTCAGGGGTGGGTTTCAACCGGTTCGCGGCGGTCCCCGCGATCCGGTTGGTCACCGAACCCGGAAGTAAGTAACTTCCGGGAACGGCGAAGGCCCCCCCCCGCGCCCGCGCCCCCGCGCGCGCCCGCTCCTTACCCGGTTTTGCCGAATTCTGCACTTCCACGCATGCGCAGGACGCATACAGCGCCTGCGCGATCCTCCAGGAGCAGCTGGAGCATCACACAGACGCTAGTACACATGTGCGTGCCGCACGTGTACACGCACGTGCCGCGCGCATGCGCGAAGACGCCGCCGGCCTCGTTCCAACCGAACCGGTTGGAACGGGGCGAGAAACCCACCCCTGGGACAATTGCTTAATGTGGTCATTAAGCAAATCACATGGTCATTACATTAATACAACTTCTCCCAATAACTTTTGTTTGCTGGAAGACCCCTGAGATTGTAAATAGTGATCACGTGACCCCTGGATGCTGCAACCATCATAAATACATGATCATTGCTAGCACTTGAATTGTGATCACATGACTGTAGGGACGCTGCAACAGTTACAAGTGTGAGGACTGATTGCAAGTCACTTTTTTTTCAATATTGTTGTAACTTCAAATAGTTGCTAAATGAATGGTTGCAAGTTGAAGACCTATCAGTAGTTACAGTTTTTTCTATTATTATAAAAATATTTCCTTATTCTAGATATCTAAAAAAAATATTGAATGACAAGGGACTAAACCAATTGCTCTCTCACTATGCCTGTTTTGAGAGAATTCTACCTTTGTTCTTAATATTACAGTTGAAGTATCAGAACAGTAACCAGAATAATAGACTCGGGCAGTGTTGTTATATAAATCAAGCTGAACCCATTGCCAGAATAACAGCTCAGTTAATGCTACTAACTGATATTCATTAGTTTCCTTTAGATACCCACAAGAGATTCAGGCAAATTTTATAAAACACAGTTATTTTAAAAAATAATAAAGTTTGTTTAAATCACATTGCCAGAAAATGAATGGAAAAAGTTTTAGTATCAGCCCAAAGACTAAAAAAAATCAATTTTACAAACCATCATCCACAATCCAGTCATCATCCTGGCGTTCTCTGACAATCTTAGAATATTGTTCTTCGTCAATTTCATCATAAATACCTGTAAATTCCTCAACCTACAAAAAGAAAATAATTACTATAACTTTTATAAAAACAAAGAAAATACGATTGATATTCTGACATTGGGATATTTATTTAAATAAATATCCAATTTTTAAATAAATAGCCTAACCAAGCTGCAGCAACGTTCTGACCTTAGCTGATCTCAGAAGCTAAATAGAATATATTTGGATATAGAACCATTTTCTGATTCCAGATTTATCGTCCAAACTAAGAAATTTGAGAAAATAACCAAAAAAAGCAACAGCTAATTGTTTCAATTACATTGCCATGAAAAACATTAGATGCAATCATCAGGAGTCAGCTTAATGCTTACAGGGCATCTTCATATTTTTATGTATACAAATAAGAGATCTATACTTAGTAGAAGCTTCATTCTTCTACATAGCATTCTTCACTTATGACTCTCAACATTCAAGGCAGCATGAATCCAGCTATAGGGGGATTGGTGCTATCATCCATCTTAAAGAGTACCAGTTCCTAAAACTGGGTTAATAAATAAATGTAGATAAATTCTCATACAAAAATGTGTATGGACACATTCACTCATAAAACAATGTGGTAATGACATGAAATTAGAGCAACTTTTTAATTACCTCGTATTTTATTTTCTCACCAGCTTTTGCCTTCCTCAGCTGCTCCAGAGCTTCTTGCCTTCCTTTTTTAGATTTTTTCTCACGACGTAAACGTGAAGATGCAAGATTTGCAGTATTTGTTGTTTCTGAAAAACAGAAATGATAACAAGTATTAAAAGCAGCATGTGGGAATTAACAGTTACACACACAAGGTGAAAACTTTGATAATATCAGTGTCAATGAAAGATAAAAGATCTGTTGATTAGAATTCTAACTATTGAAACTACAAATAAACAAAATGCTGTGCATTAACATAAGTAACTTATTTTAAATTATCAAATCTTAAATTTAAAAAGGAAATGCTCTGTATAAGGTATTTATAATACTCTGTATAAGTATTTCAGTGTTTCAAGGTATTAATAAATCAAATATATTTTGTAATTAAATGTATTAAGATACTACTTTTTGCACTTTTTCAGAATTCTTTTCCTACAAGCCTACAGAAGAGTCAAGATCTTGTGGGAAGAAATATCCATCTGGTTCAATTCCAAGGCACTGGAGTCAAAATCGATGCTGGAGGCTGATTGGAAAGAGGCTCCATTTATTGATGAACAGGACCACATTTGTGGTCCAGATGCAGCTGACCAAAATGAGTCGAGAGTGAGCGGTTTTTATATCTTCTCTTGGGCTTTGCACTTGAGCTTCCTGTTCTTGTGCAAGAATATGTATTCTATTGGCTGTTGTCAGATTCCATGGGGCCATGTAGGGGTTATGTAGGGGTGATAGCTGGCTCTATATAGGCAAAGTACAAATCCTAGGTGTTTGTCTGAGCTAGGATTCTGAGGGTGATGCAATGTCTGAAAGGGTGTTGGGTAATTCCTATTGTGGCTTAATGGCTTTGTCCTGGTTTGTCTCTTGGGTGAGGGTATTTGCTTATGAATAGTTATCTAGTTGCAACATGTTCTTATATTTCTCCAACAATATGCCTATGAGGATAAGTGATCCAGCTGCAACAATAATCATCTACTTATAGATTCACCTACTAACTTGTCAATACCTAGTTTCATCTCAAAAGCTTGTCTTGAAAACTTTTATGTTCTTTCAGTCTTATATTGCAACTGCAGAAATAGTTTTAATGCATCTGAAGCGGCTAAGAAACTATCATTCACATAAAAATGACAAATTTGAATCTTTAGTGAGAAAATCAGCCAAAAAGCCACTAGAAGAAAAGTAGAATTAAAGACTGTACACCTTTGCACAATCACTTGACAATAAATATCTAGCTAGATGACAGTGTTTTTGGCTTGAAAATTTTGGCTTGAAAAGCAAAGCAGATTCAGAAGTAGTTAATATTTGGATGGAAGACAAAGAAATACCAAGATAACAGGCTAGAGTTGAAAAAAAATGTCACACGAAATAATGGAAAATGAAAAATCACTTCCCAAAGGCTGAGCTCTCGGAGGCTTTACCTTGAAAGTAAGCATCACCAATGTCAGTAAGAATTACTCTAGGCCCACATAAACATTCATGGAGCATCACTGAAAATATTTGAGAAATTTTAGAAATTGGACTTATGTCACAGAAATTCCTAAATTCCTTTAAAAATCCTGTTTTTTTAACAAAAAGATTTCACTGGCACTCTTTCTGAGAAGCAAACCTCCATGAAACCACTGCAGTGTATTCTTCAGTAGCACTAAATGAGATTACAACTGAGACAGTAAAATGGTTTATGCTTTCAATAGAGAGTTATAAGCAATAAGGCTTGAACCACAGCCACGATTTATCCTTGAATTCAGAGTCAAAATATTTATTTTCCAGACACAGCTGCTACTGTTCCGCTGCTTTCTTCCTTTCGGAGATTCAGCTTATGCCCACCACCACCGCCGCCTAAATCTTCCATTCACTTCTACCAACAATCTCTGTCCTTTGTTAGCAATCCTCCGGTTTGAGACTTTCCTCCGCCACCACCTCACCCCACATCCCGAAGCACGCTAACCTCCATGGTAATCGTCGTTATGCGAACGCTCGCTCGGCTCCATAATGAAGGTGGGGGGACCGGTAAAAGCGCGGGTCGTAGGTCCCTCCCAAACCAAATCTCAACTTCACGCTCTCGCGCCAAAGCGCCTAAAAGTGGCGCGAGAAAAGAAACCCAAGTGCCCCGGCTGGCTGAACAGCCAATTAGAAGGCAGATGACGATATCCGTTCTTCCTATTCCGCTTCAGGGTGGGAACAGGAAGAGGGAGTGTGAGCGAGCCGGCAAAATAATACGGGAAACTATCGTTGTTTTCTATAGAGTTTTCTATATTCGTGATGTCTTGGAAAAATGACACGGACAGCTGAGGAGGAGGAATAAAGGAAGCTTCTGACTTGCCATAAATCAATAGAAAAAGAAGAGTTTATCTAAAATGGGGCAGGAGCAATGAAATTGTTCATTTTCTGGCATGGGCTCTGAATTTAAATATGTTATTCAGAAGCAATATTGCAAATGATAAAATTGTGTCCTTACTACTCTGGGTCTGCTCTTTTAAATTGTCCCACCCACTCGTGGGCTAAAATTGCAATGATGTGAGATTTGTAAATACATTAATTACCTACTCTTATATATCTCTGATATTTCACTCTTTTAATCATTTGAAATGTGCATGTGAAATTTAAATTACAATTTTTCACTGCTGTCATTTGTAAAAATTTGACCTTTACATTAATTTGAATTTACCATGTTTTTTTATATACTGTTCCAAAGAATTTGGTAAGGTAAAGGTTCCCCTCACACATGTGTACTAGTTGTTCCCAACTCTAGGGGTCGGTCCTCATCTCCATTTCAAAGCCAAAGGCCTAGCGCTGGCCGAAAATGTGTCTGTGGTCATGTGGCCAACATGACTAAATGCCAAAGGCGCACAGAATACTGTTACCTTCCCACCAAAGGAAGAAATGTAAAATGCATTGGACACTTTGGAACAGTGTTTCTCAACCTTGACAACTTGAAGTCCTGTGGACTTCAACTCCCAGAATTCCCCAGCCAGCTATGCTGGGAGTTGAAGTCCACAGGACTTCAAGTTGCCAAAGTTGAGAAACACTGCTTTGGAATATTTGGAGTACATAATGAAAAACATGCCATGTTGATCTTTTAGATGCAGAGAAGACCTTTGACAGTTTGAACTCAGCTTTCTTGTTCAAGGTTTTGTAAGATATACACTTTGGGTAGAACTTTATAAAATGGATAAGATTGATTTACACTTCACAGAAAATACAAATAATTGTTAATGGAGATCTAATGAAATCCTGGGAGATACCAAAATGAATAAGGCAGTCTCCTTTTTCCTTTCCTTTTTATTTTGGTTCTTGAAATACTTAATAGAGATATCAAATGAGTTTGTGGGAATAAAGATTAAAAGAGAAACATAAGGCATTTTGCAGATCATTTGGTGTTGATTCTGGAACCTCTTTAAAGAATTGAAATAATGGGCAAATGTAAATGATTTTAAGGTATTTTTTTATTAAGGTATTTTATTAAAATTTATAGGCCGCCCTTTTCCCTGAGGGGATTTTGTGCATTAGCAGTTTTAAAATTAATAAACAATGTAAACAGAATGATGCTAACTAAATTGTAAGAATAGAATGTCAAAGAATTGATGAATAAAGTGGGTTTTAAGATTGAGAAGAACGTATAATATCTGAGTATTACCATGACAAATATGAATTGTGTAAGGATTTGCCTCTCCTCTCTCCTCAAGAAAACAGAACTCTTGAAACAAATAACATTTCAAAAGGAAACTTTTATTGGGATATAGTGATAGCAAGAAAAATAAGGCAGAATCTGAAATTCCCACTCAGACCATTAGATTAAACATTGCAGAAAACCCTCCTTTTTGTCCAGTCTGAGGTGAGACAATCCACAGGTGCGAAGTTGTGAGAACTCGAACTGAGAAGGTGGTAAGAAGTTTTTCTCAGGCACCACTTTGCCCATTCCTTTGGAGCTGAGATAAAAGAGATGGCCCAGGCTATCCTTCCCCCTCCTTTTGCCAAGAAGGCACATCAAAGTGACAGAAATAGGAAAAGGTTGTAAAGGAGCATCCTGGCCCTCCCCGCCAGAATGGCCACATCCTGATAGGGATCTATGGGGACCTGACATGCTGCCCCCTAGAAAAAGAAGAACTTTACCTGGAAAAGAACTGGTTTTGGAGCTGGAGCTCTACTGTAACTGGGTTTATAATCTGTGTAATGGGGAATGGATCTATTAATTTAGGTCCTAACTTCTTTGAAGGTTGTAAGGATTGTAAAAATCAGGTAGATACACCATGGCTTCTATTTTAAAAGGTTTTGCTTCTACCCGCTTTTTGTCCACTTGTGTTTTGTAAGCTGCTTTTGCCTCCTCTAAAGCTTTCCTTACTACTGACCAGTGTTTTGTAATTGTTCTATCCACTCTTTTAGGGATGCTATGGTGGGTTCTTCGGTGTGAAGTTCTGGCGTGGGATTAAAGTCTTGGCCCGTAGCTACTCTGAAAGGGATGAACCTTGTATTGCTGTAGATTGCATTGTTCTAAATGATCTCTGCGAAGGGCAGGAGGTCAACCCAGACTGTTGTGACCCAGCCTTCGTAGAAGCAAGAAACAGACTCCTTGCAAAGAAAAAGTCCTCTTTATTTACACCTTGTGAATTAACTGCATTCATTCACCAACAAAGTCCAGGCAAGAGTCCTGCAAGGAGTTAACTGAAGCAATAAGCCTTATCAACTTGTTAGATAATTTAATTAACTCAGCAAATGAACAAACCTCAGTTCTGGCAAGGTAGTCTTTGTCACACGAAACACAATGAGAAAAATCTCCAGAAATGCAAACAGTTGTCTTTTCCAGCACCACTCCCCTTTCCTCCAAATTATTCCCCATCCAGGGAGGGGCTATTCAGCATTCACGTTTGTTTTGCTTCCCTAGTTCACTCCTTGTCCTCCGTTGTTCACCTCTCCTATCTTCTCCACATACGTGCATCTGGAACAGGCCCCAGCTGTTCTTTCTCCTCATTCATCTCTGATTCCAAAGGCAGCTGCCTCTCCGGTGGCTGCGAAATGCCAGGCAGCCCTGGCTCTATCTCTGTGTCTGATGCTGAGCATCCATCGGAGCCTCCCCCAGGCTCCAGAACTGCCCCAAGTTCTTCCCCAACCTCCTCATCTGATTTTGCACCAGCTGCGCTGACAACTGGCGGGCCACAACACAGTTGTCCTGCTGATAGTTTATGAAACATTCTAGGTACTATTCCACATCCAAGTTCATACATTTTGTTGCCCCATTCATCTGTGGATGATGACTAGAATTCAGTCCCTGATTGATGCACAAAAGGGTCAGGAACGCCCTTCAGAACTTTGAAGTGAATCGGACCCCACGGTCTGAAATAATCCTCTGTGCAGCACCATACAAGTGGTAGACATGGTGCAGAAATGTTTTTGCTAGTGCTTTGGCTGCTGTTGGGACCTTCTGACATGGGATGAAATGAAGCTGTTTTAAAAAATAATAATTTTGTTTTATTTTTTGTTACGAATTTTAAATTCTTTTTACAAACCAAGTGTTGTCCGGGTTCCTCCCACCCCCTTTTACATTCTCTCTTATACATTTTTTTTTGCATCACAATATCATTCCATTTTTTAAAATAATTTTTATTAAACATTTTAATCTTTAAAAACAGAAAGAAAAATACAAGAAAAAAAATCAAAACATACATAACAATATAAAGCAATTATACAGCCTTCTGTATCGACTTTCCTGTTTAGCCTTTATAGTTCTTCATTCTGTATTGCCTTCCTATTGATTTTACCTTGTCCAATAATATAATAATAGTAGTACTAACATTTATAATAATATTAATTAATTATATCACCATTATATTTACATTCTCTTATTTTCTGTTTTGGCTTCTGTTTTCTAGCCACATAAATTCTATTCCATATTTTATAGAAATCCAATTCTTCTCTTTCTTTTAGTTCTATTGTCATTTTATCCATCTCTGCACATTTCAGTACTTTTCTAATTATTGTTTCGTCTGCGGGTGTATTGATTTTTTTCCAGTTTTGTGCGAAAGCAATCCTAGCTGCAGTGAATATGTGTATTATTATGTATTGAAATTGTTTATCCATTTTTTGGTCTAATAGTCCTAATAAGAATGCTTCTGGAGAATAAGAATGATATCCTAATAAGAATGCTTTTGGAGAACCTTGACCTCTCACAATACATCATTGGCCCCAAGAGTACTTTGAAGAGATACAACCTGTTTTCTGTATCTAACCACTACGGAGGGCTGGATGGTGGACACTACACAGCTTACTGCAAGAGTGCTACCAAGCAGCGATGGTATAAATTTGATGTTCATGAAGTCTCCGACATCTCTGCATCCTCAGTGAAGTCTTCAGCTGCTTATATTCTCTTTTATACGTCTTACGAACAATGGACTGCAGATGTAGCCACTTAAAGGAAGGACCGGAAGACAACGGGCTGCAGATGTAGCCACATAAAGGAAGGACTGAAGGATGCACTAGCTGGTTTATAAAGTACTGAGCTGAGACCAATGTAAAGTTGCCCAAAAAGGGATGCAGCAGTTCCTTATCCAAAAATGTATTTTAGTGCTATTGCTGAACATTAAATTATTAACTCTGCTGCTTTGTATGGAATAATATGTTTCAAACCGACTTATTTGTAGCTTCGCTTGAAAATTATAAATCTTTGCTTAGTCCTTTGAAAAGTGTTAAGAGTTGGATTCGAGATGTCCTAAAATTCAATGCGTGTCTTTCCTCTTTCCCACGTTTATGGCATTGTCACACTAACCTTAAAGCTTGATTCTACTGTAAATATCTTAGCCAGAGATAAAGATTGGAATGTACATGTATATACCGATTGCAGAATTGCACATCCAACATGTACATAATAAAGAGATCCGATCCTTTGACAAGAAAAAAAAAAAGAATGCTTCTGGTTTTAATTCTATTTTTTTGCTCTGTAATTTCTTCCAACCATTTCCGAATTTTGCACCAGTATTTCCTTGTGATGGGACACATCCGCCACATATGGTAGAATATTCCAGACTTGTAAGAGCCAAGGTGGCGCAGTGGTTAAATGCAGCACTGCAGGCTACTGCTAGATCAGCAGGTCAGCGGTTCAAATCTCACCGGCTCATGGTTGACTCAGCCTTCCATCCTTCCGAGGTGGGTAAAATGAGGACCCAGATTGTTGGGGGCAATATGCTGACTCTCTGTAAACCGCTTAGAGAGGCCTGAAAGGCCTATGAAGCGGTATATAAGTCTACTGCTATTGTAGCTACATCTCCAACATTTGGGGGATAAATTTGGGTACATTTTGGTCAATCTCGCTGGAGGCAAATGCCATCTATAAAACATTTTATAGAGGTTTTCTTGGTAAGCTACTGCCGTCGTAAATTTATAATTTCTTTCCCATAATTTATCCCATTTTTCTAACTCTATATTATGGCCAAGATTTCTTCCCCACTAATCATTGTCTCCTTTAATATCTCTTCCTCCATTTTATATCTTAAAAGAAAATTATATAATTTGGTAATCATTTTTCCTCCAGTTCCTAATAATATTTTATCTAATTCAATTTGTTTCTCGTGTATTCCGTATTGTTCCCAATCTTTTAAAAATCTTGTTTTAATTTGTAAATAGGACCACCATTCCATATTTATTCCTTGTGTTTTCAGATCTTGTACTGATTTTAGTTCTCCTTTTTCAACTAAGAGTTCTGTATAGCTTACCATTTTGCTGAGATCTATAGTATTTGGATATGTCATTGCCTCCATCGTTGATAACCAGATTGGGATTTTCATGTAATAGTTTTTATTTTTATTTTTCCCCAGACCTTAAACTATGTATCTCTGGAAGTAGGAATGAGATTTATTCTTTCCCTCCCAGAGGAAGCCATGCGAGCCTAGTTGGAGATCATGGCTTTCTAGTGTAAGAATTCTTTTATTTTTTAGTTGAATCCAGTCCTTGAACCATGTCAGGGCTGCCGCCTGATAATAAAGCTCCCAATCTGGGAGGCCAAAGCCCCTTTGTTTCTACTATCTTTAGAGGTTTGTATTTAATACACGGTTTTTTCCCTGACCAGATAAATTTGGATACCATTTTATTTAGTTGTTTGAAAAATATATTTCTCTAATTTAATCGGTGTTGTTTGAAAAAGATAAAGTAGTTTGGGTAGTACATTCATTTTAATTGTTGAGATTCTGCCAATTAGTGATATCTGTAGTTTAGTCCAATTATCCAAATCTTTTTGTATTTGTCATAGCAATTTATTGTTGTTATCTTCTTTTATTGTAATACATTTTGCCGATAACCAAATTCCCAAATATTTAATTTTCTTGGCCCTCAAAATTCTCAGTTTCTCCCCCAGTTCTTCATTTTGTCTTTTGGTTAAATTCTCAGTTAATATTTTAGTTTTCTGTTTATTTATTTTAAGCCCTGCCACTTTACTGAATTGGTTTATGTCTTGTAATAATATTAGTCCAGTTTTTAGGGGGTCCTCCATGATAAATGCTAGATCGTCTGCAAAGACCTGCCCTTTGTATTCCTGTGTTCTAATTTTCAATCCCTTTATGTCCTTGTTCTGTCTAATTTGTAACATCTTTGTCTCTATTGAGAGGATAAATAACGGGGAATAGAGGGCGTCCCTGTCTTACCCCTTTGGTTATGCTGAAACCTTCTGTTGCTTCCCCGTTTAGTATTATTTTTGCCCTCAATCTTCTTGGGCAGTCACCATTTCTCCCCTTTCTTTTCCCTCCCTTCATATTCCAAGTGACACTTAGCCGCTGTTTTAAATCTCTGGACAAATTTTTTAAAGCTCCAAATTTAAATTTTTCTTTACCCTTGGGTTGGCCTGGTCCCAACACTCCATCCGATCACCGCTCCTGCTCCAAACTTGGTCCAGATATCCCTGCTCTAGAGTGGTCATTGAAGATGGTCAACACCCCCACCACCAGTCTGGAGAAATTGTTTTGTACCTGCTGAGGAGCTTGCCTTGCTCCTTGTGGTCATTTAAAATGCCTCTTCTTCTTCACTATCCCTTCAGGATGATTCTGGCCCGAAGGCCTCCCGACGATGGTTCGCCAGCTGGGTTTTTCACGAGGTTCCTCGGAGCTTGCTATTTTTCCAGCCATTCCCGCTGATATGCTTCTGGTTTGGGATGAAATGAACCTGTCTTAAAAACAGGTCAGTTACATCCCAAATGACAGTATTTCTTGTGCTTTTAGACAGTTCTACTACATGGACAGGTCCATGAAGATATCTCTCCAGGGTGCTGGCCTACATCAACCTGGAAGCTAAAATGGGGCTCGGGGTACTGCACCAGTCCCCAAAATGCAATGTATGTGCCTACCCATGCCCCATTTTGAGCCTGGAAAGCCTCCTGCACCAACCTGAAAGCCAAAACGGGGCTCAGGGGTGCTGCACAAGTCCCCAAAATGCAATGAGAGCACCACACACACTTGCACCCTGCCCCCTTGCACATGCACATGCATATGCATCCCACCCCCTGTGCATGCATGGCAGAAAACCAAAGATCAGCTGGTCAGCAGGAGGTTCATGCACAGTGGAGCTGGGCTGGAGCGACAACTGGTTTGCCCGCAGAGAGGGCTCTACATTCCACCTGTGGTATGTGTGCCATAGGTTTGCCACCACAGGCCTAGATAGTCTATTTTCTCTTTGTGGAATTCGTACTTTGATAGCTTAGCATAAAGTTTTGCGGCACAGAGTTTATTTAGGACTGCTTGGACATATCTCACACGCTCTACTTCAGTGTAGATTAATACATCATCAAGGTAAACCAAAAAACCCTTATAGAGATGCTCACGCAGCACCTTGTTGATCAATTGCATGAATACAGTGGGGGGGACTTGTAACCAAAAGCAGAGCATGTTAAATTGGGAGCATCCAAAAAGACAATGAAACATTGTTTTCCACTTGCCCCCTCCCTTATTCTAACTATGTAATAGGCTTCACACAGATCTCATTTAGAGAAAATCTCCTTAGAGAGGTGGGCCAGCATGTTTTTCATGAGGGGAAGAAGGTACACATTTTCCATGCACACTGCATTCAGACCCCTCTAATTAACACACAAGCAAAGAGAATCATCTTTCTTCTCCCTGAACAGTAGTGGGGTGGCTACTTTGGGTTGAACTGGCTCAATGAAATCTCAGGCTATGTTTTTGTCTATGAAGGTGTGCAACTCCTCTAGCTTCCTAGGGATCATGGAATACAGTTTTGGCTTTGGTAACTTAGCTCTGGGCACAGTCTGTGGGTTGATGAGAGGGCAGTTCATCCAAGCACTCTTCACTGAAAACCTCAGCCAGGTCCCTGTATTCTTGGGGGATGCCTTGTGTTCCAGCTTTCTCAGCTCCTGCTGTGGTACGTTTCCCCAGCCCCAGAAACTGGCATAGGGGAGTCAGCAAGGGTAGCCACTGCCCTGTCTGCTCCGGTGGTGGTATCTGCAGCTGTCAGCCTCTACTTTGCCTGCTAGCTATCAACTGCCATAGAAACAGGGAGGAAGGGGGCTTGAGGTATTTGGGATGGGTAATTTCTGCTGCTGGAGGAATTATCAAGATTGAGTTTAGTTCTCACCATCTCCTGTGCTGATGGCTTGTGTTTGAAGTTGGTCAAGGCCAACCATCTGTGCATAGCAACTGGCTGAGGCATTTTGAAGATGCACCCCACATGACACCTTGGGAGCTGCAGATTGGTCACTGGGTTGGGGTAATTGGGGGGAGGGTGCAGGGTAAACGTTTGATATGTACATGTTTGCACCTTTTTGGCTCAGATCTTGCTTTCCTTTCGCTGCTTTCTTTTCATAACCAGTAAAAGTATCTTTATCTCTTCAAAAATGGAGTTGGGAGTTTTCTTTCTTGGTTATTGAAGGAGGCATGCCTGACAGCAGCTCCCAGGGGGGTGGGGGTTCACTCTTCCTCCATCAGCTTCCTCCAGCCTCTCATCTTTTTTGTCTCAGCAGTCCAGGGTACCTCAGGTTCTCAGGTCTTGGAAAGCCTCTAGCACAAAATGCATGACATGCTTTTTGAGGTAGTCCTCTCAGTCTGGTTCCTCATCCAGGTCATCATGATCAGACAGGGCTTCCAGCTTGTGCCTGCAGCCCCACTGCTGGCTGCCATGGGTGAGAGTGACTCCTTTGGTTCTCCTCTCCCAGCTGTCTTTCTTCCTCATGCTGACAGACCATATCAGCTTTGCAGGGTCTTCCAGGGTAGCCAGTTCCTCCATCAAGCATCCGGAGGCTGCATCAGCCTGAGTTGTGATGGAAGTTTCACCCTAGCATTTGCCATCCCTGTACTCACTACCATGGTTGATTGTGGTTTGCAGAGTCCCTTCAGTAGAACAAAATATCTCTGGGTTGACCACTTTTGCAGATCCTGTCTGATGTAAGGACTTCCCTCTCCTTTCTCCTCAAGAAAACAGAACTCTTGAAACAAATAACATTTCAAAAGGAAACCTTTATTGAGATATAGTGATAGCAAGAAAAATAAGGCAGGATCTGAAATTCCCACTCAGAACCATTAGATTAAACATTGCTTAAACCCCTCCCCTATGTCCAGTCCAAGGTGAGCCAATTCACAGGTGCGAAGTTGTGACAATTCGAGCTGTGAAGGTGACAAGAAGTTGTTCTTAGGCACCACTTTGCCCATTCCTTCAGAGCTGAGACAAAAGATATGGCCCCAGGCCTATCCCCCCCCCCGCACTTTTCCAAGAAGACACATCAAAGTGACAGAAATAGGGACTTCCTGTGGGCGTGGCCTGTTGCCGAGGAGGGCTCCACCGAGCTCCTCAGAGATCTGGTCTGTATATCTAAATAAGATCATAGATAGCACCCCTTTTTGGCTAAGAAAGGGGCAGGGAGGATAGCTCCGTAGGTTAGGGTCTATTCGTAAGCCACAGCCTTTTTCTTTTTTTGGCTGTGGAAGAGATTAGATCCAGCCGAAGCGGAGCCTTTATCTCCGGCCAGTTCTTCTCAGCTGCCTTTTTTTTTTTTTGGCAGCCCCAGACAGGCTAGCCCCCCCCAGGACAAAACAAAGTTTTTTTTCAAGCTAGAGTTGATACGGGAGGGTACCACCCCTGTGAGATTTATGCTTTTATTACTATCTTAAATACCAGCACCATTTGTCTTAAAGACTTCTTTGTTTAAATAGACTTTAAAATGGCGATTTCTCTCCGTGGATGATTACTGGATGTACTTAGCCGGGCTTATCTTCCTGCAGACCGCTCCTTAACAAAATAAACTCTTTTTCTTTGGAAATAGAGGGGAGCGAAGCACTGCTTACTTGTTTATCTATTATGGCACCCAGATCAAAGAAACGTCTTGCTACAAATGTGTCTAAAGAATTTAAACAATCTTTTTTGGAAACTCAGCCTTTGTCTCCTACGCCCTCTACTGGAGAAGTTTTAACACAGGAATATCTCTTTAAAATATTTAATGCCCTTAAGCAAGAACTTAAGGAATTTGTATTGCAACTTTATGAGGATCTAAAATCTAAAGTTAATCAAATGAAGGCGAATACGTTTGCAGCCGTGTCTGCCCTGTCAGATTACTCTGCTGAAATAGAGAACAGATTGGAAAGTCTGGAGAAGGCTAATTTTGATTTGACTACCAATATTCAAATTTTACAAGAAAAAATTAGAAATAACGAAGAACAGCTTATGACGCTAAATTTTGATAGGAAGGCATTTTCAATAAGAGTCAGAGGATTCCGTGAAAAGGAGCAAGAGAATTTGAAACAGACATTTGCTGAAGCCTTCAGCCATGCGCTGGGAAGCCCGGGACTTAACTTTGATTGGCAGATTCGGAAAATCTATCGCCAGAACTCATTGATAGCGGAACAGCGACAGCTCCCGAGGGACATAATTATACATTTCTCTACAAAAGAATCTAGAAACGCGATTGTGCAAAAGTTCCATAATAACAGTCTCCGAGTTGATGACCAGGACGTGATTGTCTTCAAAGATATACCTTTCCAAATGTTGAGAGCAAGAAGGGACTACGCCTTTTTAACTAAAGAGCTTAGGAGTCAACAGATTCGATACAGATGGGAGGCCCCTGCCGGCATCACGGTTACATTTGAGAATCAAAGATTTCGTCTTAACTCTGTTTCGGAAGCTCAAGATTTCTATTGTAGGATTCTGAAGGCGGGACTTCCTGACGCGCTTGGAAGAGAGGAGAGACAAGCGGAAGGAGAAAGCAAACGGCTGGCCATGCGGCTGCAAGATGGAGGGGGTAGCCCCTCCTCCCTCGGAGAAGCAGAAGAACGCAGATCGAGAATTTAGATACTTCAAAAGACTTCCTAAAGTTGAGGACTGAATGGGGGTTTGAGACCTCTCTCCGGTAGAAAAAGTGGACTAATTTTTATCAGAAGGGAAAGCTGGGTGAAACTACTTTGAGCTAGATTCTAAAGTAACGTTAGCATAAATCTGATAGTGGTTAAAAGAATGCGGAATGATTTATGTTGTTTAAACTTTGTTAGATGGGACTATTTTAAAATAGAAGGTTAACTGACTCTTGCTGAAAGCATTATTTGAATATGATCCATGCTATTTAACTTTTATTTGAAGGGAAAGTTGGTTGTAATAGTTCTGAGTTATTTTTCAAATAAACGCTAGTATAAATTTGATAGTGGTAAATATTAGACAAGCAAGAGATGAGGGTAAAATGCATGTGGAATGAACTACGTTATTTGTGGTAAATATCAGACAAGCAAGGGATGAGGGCAAAATTTACGTTGTTTAAAGCTTATTAGAACAGGAAGCCGCTTGGGATTATCTTAAGATAACTGTAAAAAGAATGTGGAATGATTTATGTTGTTTAAACTTTGTTAGAAGCGACTACCTTAAAATAGAAGGTTAACTGAATCTTGCTGAAAGTATTATTGGAATATGTGGAATGATTCATGCTACAAATCGCTCTGAGTTATATTTTAAACAAATGGTAGTACTACGTTATTTGTGATAAATATTAGACAAGCAAGGGATGAGGGCAAAATTTACGTTGTTTAAAGCTTATTAGAACAGGAAGCCGCTTGGGATTATCTTAAGATAACTGTAAAAAGAATGTGGAATGATTTATGTTGTTTAAATTTTGTTAGAAGCGACTACCTTAAAATAGAAGGTTAACTGAATTTTGCTGAAAGTATTATTGGAATATGTGGAAGGATTCATGCTACAAATCGCTCTGAGTTATATTTTAAACAAATGGTAGTATAAATTTGATAGTGGTAAATATCAGACAAGTGGGGGATGAGGGTAAAATACATGTGGAATGAACTAAGTTATTTAAATTCTATTAGAAGGGGAAGTCGGTTGGAATTACAGAAATTGATTCCTGTGTAAAGTAATATCTGATCTACGCTGCTTAACTTTACTAAGAAGGGGAAATCGGGTTAGATTATTTTGAATTACTGTTTGAAAAAGGGGTAAAGAAAGATCATTTACGTTGTTTAAATTTTATTAGATGGGAAAGTTTGATTATTTGTCTGTAAAGTTATATTTGAATATATGGCATAAACTACGCTGCTTAAATCTTACTGGAAGGGATCATGAGGTTTAGGAAGGGAACGGGAGAGTCTACAGAAGGTCGGGGTAAATAGCAAAGAAGTAAGAGATGAGAATAAAATATAGATAGAATGATTTATACTATTTAAGCATAGATAAAGATGGGGGGCTGAGATCAACACAAAGAGTGGTTTCTTTTTTTCTTTTTTCTCTTTTCTCTTTTCTTTTTTTCCTTTTTTTTTTTTCTTTCTCTGCTTTTCCTTTTTTTTTTTTTTTTTTTTTGATATATTACTTTTATTTTTTAATCCATATGTATACAAGATATCTTAGATAGAAGGTAGTGCCAGGTGTGGACCCTGGGAAGTCGGGAGGATTAGGGATGGGGATTGTGGGGGGTGGGGTGGGGGGGTGTTAATATAGTTTTAATAAGAACAAGAATGTATTTATATACGGTGGTTCCTTTTTTTTTTTAATTATTATTATTATTATTATTATTCCTTGGTTTACTTTACTTTTATCAGATCAAACAACACTCGAATAAAGGCATACACCAAGGAGGGAGGTAGAGGGAAGGAAGAGGGAGGAGTAAGGAAGGAGTAAGGGGAATGTAAGGAGTAAGGGGAATGTAAGGAGGGTGTCTGGGGAGTAAGGGGAGAAGGAAGGCTTGAGGGGAAAGGGAAGTAGGAGGGGAGTGTTAGAGGGAGAAAGGAAAGTTGGAGGGGGTAGATGGGGTGTATGGAGGACGCAAGGGTTAGGTGGGGTTGTGAATGATGAGTTGTGTTTCCTTTTTACTTGTTCGTTTTATTCCCTTTTTCTTTTTTTTTTCTTTTCTTATAGTAAATACCCTGTATATAAATGATTGCAAATGGAATGTGAAAATTGAATAAAATATATTTCCTAAAAAAAAAAAAAAAAAAGTGACAGAAATAGGAAAAGGTTGTAAAGGAGCATCCTGGCCCTCCCTGCCAGAATGGCAGATCCCAATAGGAATCTATGGGGACCTGACATCATTGTATATTATTTCAAAATAACTATGTTAAAACATAAAATGAAGTTTAAAAGACAAGTTAAGATGTGAGAAATGACAACTGTCATTGCTGGGGAGAATTTCTGTGATAAAAATGAATGTCTTGCCTAAAATGATACTTTTGTTTTAAACAACAGTTGTTTTAACAAGCGATGAACCATTTAAACAGTGACAGAGGAATATATCTATCTGTGGCAGGGGAAAACATGAGTTAAACAGAAAGTGTTACAAAATCTAAAGAAAAGAAGAGGACTGGGATTGCTTGATTTGAAATTATATTTTGCAGTTGCTATTTGGTTTTGATGGATGAGTGGGTGTTGCTGAGAAATAGAAAGCTTCTAGTGTTAGTACAACATAAACTCAGATTGTGCCAGAAAATAGCTTTATGGCTGAGGGCTATAGCTGTCAATGGTCTCTTATTTACAATTAATAGAAGTATTTAAGGTAGAGAAATGAATTTATGATTTTGGACACTGTAAGACTGATTTTGAAATAGAATTGTAATTGAAAATGTAATTGCTAAAACATATAAACTTTCATTTTAATTTGAAACAGAAGAACATGTGAAAAAATGTTTGATAAAATGGTCTAAAATTTGTTATACAGATGGAACAATGTGAACATATGTGTCTGGAAAGATTGAATTATAAACTATATTATAATATTAAAGAGATTTTTTAAATAAAATTATTGGTTGTATATGTCACCAGAGAAATTGTCTAGACTGTATTAAAGGACTTCAAATTTATGTTAGAAATATGAACAGCAAGAAGGGACTTTTGTTTGATTTATCTGTTAAATAGTGCGACAGAGCATCAGGCAGAAAATTATTTTCCCCTGAGAGGTACCAGAGAATGAAATTGAAATGCTGGAAGTACTGGGCCCAGTGTTCTTGTTTGAGGGACAATTTCTTTGGCATTTTAAGGGCTGTTTCAGAGGATTTTAAAGATTAATAAACAATTAAGATTAAAGATTTTTGGGGGAATTGATGAACAGTTGGAACAAGTCATACAATTTTGTTTTATATATGATAATTGCAGCAAGTTGCACAAAATAGAAAGATTTTGCATTACCTACAATTAGTGAAGATAATGAAATTGGCTGAGATAGCTAAACTGACTTCTTTGATCAAAGAAAAGACAATATCTATGTTTATTGCTGATGGGACACATTGTGTAGACTTTTTGTATGAAACAGAAAAAATGAACTTATGATATATGGCTTTGATTATTACACAAGATAGAACAGTATTTCTCAACCTTGACAGCTTTAAAATTTGTAGATGACAATTCCCAGAATTCTCCAGCCAGCATCCTGGATGGGAAATTCAGTGTTGAATCTGTCAAGGTTGACAAACACTGGGATAAATGATAAAAATAAGAGAGTTATGTGGTGACTCATAAAGTAGGATATAAATCTATATTGATATTTATAACTGCTCTACAGTAAACAAGATAGCAAACTACTTCTTTGTATATTTTCTTTTCACTTCTTTTACTTTTTTCCACTTTTAGCTTTCGCTTTAATTCTTTTCTTTCTTTTTCTTTTCTTTTTTAAACTTCATATTATTTTGAATTAGTTTTATATTCCCTTTCAAAAAAATCTTCACTTAAAATTATATCAGTTATATTTATCTCTAGTTGACATAAGTCAGCATTATTTCATCACTGACTTACATAGATGGTTATTACTAAGAGGAGCTGTCCCTTCAGCACCAGAACAAAGTTGTGTAAGAATTGGAATGCAAGGTTGAAATAATAGCGTGGAAATTATTATGACAAGTTTAAGATGAATTTATGAGTTCTCAACTCACTCAGCATTGTTAAAGCCAGGGCTAAATTAGCTCAATATTTTTCTCTATATTTCTTCTCAGTTTATGTCTTCCCATTATGCTCATCTTGCCCTCTTTTTCTAAATCATACATTTATTTTTAAATACAGAAATAGAATTTTAAACTTAGAGCAATTCAGTCATCAAAATCCCAGTATGTGTCTTTTAATTTAAAAGAATAGGAAGAAAAATGCAAAATAAAATAAGTGTATAATAATAAATGTAAAAAACATTATTAAATGTATAAAGTCATGTGACATTTAAGCAGAAAAGCATTAAATGAAGGGAATAAGGCATTCATATCTATCTGCCTCCCAGCATATATCAGCTACTTCAATCAAAGTGGTACTATGATGACAGTAACCAACCAGAATGCGCCATGCAAATTAGAATACTATATCATGTACCAACTGCTCTGCTGCTAGCTGGTTGTTATAGTGACAAACTGAGGCCTTGCCTCTTGGCTTCTTCTTGAAAGAAAAACCTTTAATTTATCAAGGGAATGAAACGAAGAGAAGGGGAAGAAGGTGAGGGAGAGAAAGAATTACCTGAGAAAACATTATCTGACTAAGAAGAGAATAGCAGAAAGGCCATCATCACAAGAAGCATTCACTGGCCATGCCAGTGCTCGCAACTAATGCTGAGTCAGAAACAGGTATCCCAAAATCCTTTTCTAATGAGCTTCCTTCAGAAATCATGGAGGAGATAGAGCACACATGTCCTCAGCCTCGGCTGGTAAGTAAAAGACAAAGGATACTTTCTTTTTTCTTTTTTGCCTTCTTGAGCTCAGTGCTTTATGAGGTTATAGACTAATCCTGCTTTGTAGTCTGAATAGAAATATAAAAAAAGGACCTGATCTGTGTTAGCTCTGTGTTTGCTTTCTTTATTACAAGAATATGTGTTACAAAGCAGTTATTGTGCAGAGAGAGAATCTGGGGTTATAGTATGTTTCTGCAGCCTGGCTTTTTTCAAACATAAAGTCCATCCAGCTCTACAGTAGGCTTTTCTTCTAGCCTTTGTTAGATTTGCCACAAAACTTAATCCTTGTCTGTTAATTTACATTTTTACTTATTAAATCAAATTTGCTTAGACACAGATTTTCACATTATTTTTTTAAAAGCATACTCAGAGAACATTGGGAAAGAATATCACAGTTCATTCTCTTTTTTTCCTGAGATGCAGTCAAACTATATATATAAATCATCTGAAATAGTATATGTCACTTTCACGTAGTTCAGCACATATGAGTTGGGAGAGTTATCAGGAGAAAATCTGCATTTCCTCAGTAATTTTACCTATTGAAGCAGTGCACATAAAGAATCCAGTTGTGTATAGAATATAGCATCTTTTCCTCATTGCCTAACATGTCTTAAAAGTAGATTTTATTCATTTTCATTGGCATAATTTTGCATATAAATTTTCAATTAAAGAAAACTGTGTTTTTTAAAAAGTAGAAAGGATAAGAGTTTGTTCTGTTCTTTGTTCTATTAGCTTTGTGTGAGCTTCCATAAGAATGTATTAAGAATTTGCATAGAAGGAAGCAATCATTTTCAGAGATAATGAGATTTGGAGGACGAACATAGTTTTTCCTGATTTATATGTGTGGAATGAGAACATTATCTCTAAAAGTAAAGAAGCAGTGCTAAGCCTGAAAGTAAGTGTAGTTAAGATTAGGCCAGAAGACCTAACCTTGTCTATCCACAATGGCCCAGTAACTGTGCTCTCTGTAATAACAGAAGTTACAAAAAACAAAATAACAAAAAGCAAAAATATATAATTTTCTCCATTGTAGGAAAAACTTTTCCTGTGGAGTTCTATTGATGTATTCTGGGTAGTGGCTAACTGAGAAAGCAAAACTCAGAAGAGTTTACTGTAAATAGAAAGTAGTTAATGTTTTCTCGCTCAAAAATAAACAGTGAACTTACCAAGTAAATACATTTTAATACATTTTAAAAGCCGTTAGTGGCTCATAGTATATTATAGATAATACTTAGATTGTAGTAATAGGTTTCCATATATCTTATTATTTTGTTAATAACATGGGGAAAGCTATTTGAACTGTTTCCTATATTAATTATTATAAATATATTCCTATTGAAATTTGTGGCAAAGTAAGGATTTTAAAACATATAATTCCACTACTTAAAAAATAACATAGAAGCATAATATTTTTATGGATTTTACAATTTCATGAACAGTGTAAGAAATTAAAACTTGCAAAGCTATTAATGAATTCTAAACTTATTAAATCAAAAATATAAACATTGTTTCGGACAGTTTATAGAACTCTTATGCTTCAAAAATACATTTCTACAAAAGTAGTTATATTAGTCTGTTGCAGGAAAAACAGCAACACTCTGGCAATTTCAAGATTAGCAAATCTATTATTATTAGATGTTGTCAGACTTAGTACATTCTATGAATTTAATGAACAATATAGTCCATGAAAACATAACCTATAAAACATTTATGTAATAACTTTATGCAGGACTATATGCATTACTGCATATATCATCAATCTACAGAAACATAGAAAGTAAAAGACATTTTATTCCCATTTGATTCCCTTCCTACATTTTTTTAGAAACACCATGGAAGTGATTTGCCATTACCTTCTGCATTATTTTTTCAACTTTACAATCTAACAACAACTCTTGAATTCATTGATAGTCTCCTAAACAAGTATTAGCCAGGCCTATCTCCAAGCTCAAGTTTCCAAGCTCAACCAAGGTCATAAAATTATTGCTACCTATTGAGTTATGCAAGAAAATAAAGATTATATCTATTACAGGGACATCCCTGGAAAAAACACAATGGCAAGCATATTTTGATAGGAAGAAAACTGTTCTAGCTAAAAAGAATAACAACAGTAAAAATGAATATTTAGCAAAGCATAACATCCTATTACAAATGATTCCATTAAGAATTATAGATAAAGTATAATTAACTTTAGTTAAAATATGTCATTAAGCCCAAGACCTGGAATGATGGAATGGATTGGCAGTATCAATGTGGGGCAGCCCTTGAAGAGCATTCGGAGACTTCAGCTTGTCCAGAATGCAGCCGTGCGAGCGATTGTGGGTGCACCTCGGTTCACCCACGTAACACCTATCCTCCGCGAGCTGCACTGGCTGCCTATTGGTCTTCGGATGCGCTTCAAGGCGCTAGTCGTCACTTATAAAGCCCTTCATGGTATTGGACCTGGGTTCTTGAGAGACCGCCTGCTGCCAATTACCTCCAATAGACCGATTAGATCCCACAGATTAGGCCTCCTCCGAATTCCATCCGCCGGCCAATGCCAACTGGCGACTACCCGGAGGAGAGCCTTCTCTGTGGCTGCTCCGACCCTCTGGAACGACCTCCCCATGGAGATTCGAACCCTCACCACCCTCCAGGCCTTCCGCAAAGCCCTTAAAACCTGGCTGTTCCAACAGGCCTGGGGCTAAAGAGCTTTTGCCCCCCTCCTCGAATGGTATGGCTGTTGTGTGCTTTTAAATTATGTATTGTTATGTTCATCTTTTTTATCCCCTGTCTGTACCCCCTTCCCTGACTTGAATTGTGAGCCACCCTAAGTCCCCTTCAGGGAAAAGGGCGGCATATAAATGTAATAAATCCAATCCAATCCAATCCAAATTGTATAATCAAGTTAGTTCTATAACAAGGGTTACTAGCTAGATAAAATCATTTTATATCTACATTGCTTCTACCAAAGGAGCAATATTTTGCATACTGAATATCTCTACCAAGGATATTGTATATCTATTAAATAATTATTTTCATATAGGTGAATATACAAAAAGTGACCAGTATAGTTATCCTCTATTTATAACCTCAATAGATACAGGGATTTCTATTGCTAAGCAAGGTATTCAGTAAGTTAGTCACACCCAATTTTACAACCTTCTTTGCCACAGTTGTTAAGCAAATCACTATAGTTTTTAAATGAATCATGTGGTTATTAAATGAATCTGACTTCTCTCATTGACTTTGCCTGTTGAAAACTGGCTGGGAAAGTCACAAATGGCAAACATAAGACCTCAGGACACTGCAACTATTTTAAATACATCTTGGTTGCCAAGTACCTGTCAGGTGTGCCTCATTCAAAATCCAAGAACAACCCCAACTCCATTTGATTAGAGAAAGGTACTTTTACTAGACATGAAAACAGCAAAAGTGAAGCAAGATTTGAAGCAAAAAAGCACGAACTTGTACATATCAAACGTTTTCCCCAAACCCTCCCACCAGTTACCCCAATCCAATGTCCAATCTCCAGCTCCCAAAGGTGTCATGTGGGGTGCATCTTTGAATGGCCTCATTCAGTTGGTATGCAGAGACAGTTGACCTTGACCAAACCCAAAGACAAGCAATCAGCATGCACAGAAGATGGTGAGAACAAAATTCCCTAAGTGATATCTCCTCTAGTACCTATTCCCCCCAAATACCATGAGCCCCACCCTCCCCGTTTCTATGGCAGCCGATAGCAAGCAGGCAAAGTAGGGGCTGACATTTGGCCCTCCTGCAGAAAGGATGTCATACCTGGAGGAAAATATAAAGAAACAACAACAATAGCAAAACACTTTTTGACATAATTAGGGTTTATCAGGGTATTTAGAATGAAACTTTAGCAAGAGTTTGGAGCCCTGACATCAGACTTATTCACGCACTCAGAATGGGAAAGAGGGAAATGTTTCCAGGCCACTAAATACTGTATTTTCCCTCTATATTTCCTGGAATCCAGGATTTCCTTGACCTCAAAATGTTGTTCACCTATAAGGAGAGGGACAGAAGGAGTGGGATGGGGTGAACACATAAAAGAAGTATGCTCCGGTTTCAGTAAACTAACATGGAACACGGGATGGATTCTCCTGAGTCTTTGGCAATTCCAATTGCACTATTACTGGGTTTACAATTCTAACAATGGGGAAAGGACCCACATATTTAGGACCAGGTTTCTTCGATTTTTGGGTGGTCTGAAGATGCTTAGTGGGTAAGAAAACCTTGTCCCTGTCCCCTTTTTTAATCTGCTTATCTTTTATGTGCGTGGTGAGTGTCGTTTAAGGCCTTGCAAGTCACAGGTCAGAAACCAGGGTGAGTAGATGAATAATCCACTCATATAAGGACAAGTTTGTTGGTTTCTCCTGAGGCAATTCAGGAATGGGCACAAAACCCTGGCCAAATACTACTTTGAAAGGGGTCAAACCAGTACTACTATGTCCAGATTATTATACACTTCCTCCACATAAGGCAAGAGGTCAGCCCAATTGTCTTGCTGATAATTGACATAACACCTGAGATACTGCTCTAGAACAGAATTAGTGCATTCAGAAGCCCCATTAGTTTGCAGATGGTGGGCGGAGCTTAGTATCTTGAGTGGAGCCTATCAACTTTAGGAACTCCTTCCAGAAGTGGGAGGTGAATTGGACCTCCCTGTCTGAGATAATGTCAGGAACTCCATGTAACTCCGTGTAATCTATACATATATAGGATGAACAATTTTGCCAGTGTTTTTGCAGACGGAATCTTGGAGCAGGGCACAAAATGCACTTGTCTGGAGAACAAATCTGTGATCATCCAGCTGACAGAATTTCCCAGACTCTCTGGCAGCTCGACAATAAAATCCATTGATATTTCCTTCCAAGGGGCACCAGGTCTGGCAACAGTTTGGAGTAGTCCTTGAAGTTTACCTGGTGGTCTCTGCCGCAGCACAAACAGGACAACTAGCAATGTAGGATTCTATGTCTTTTTTCAAACTGTTAAAACTGCCTTTTAACCAAATGTAAAGTTTTCAGCCCCTTTGAATCATGGGAATCATCATCATCAAATGCCACCAGGTTAGTAGGGCCCACCAGACTGCAAATGCTTCTTTTTCCCAAATGGCCCACCATATTTCTGTCTCAGTCAATTTTTGAGATTTATAAGTGCAGGGTTGCAGGTTCCCATCAGCATTCATTTGAAGCAACACCGACCCTACCGCCACATCACTTGCATCCGCTTGGACCACAAATAGTGCATCCATATTGGAGTGTTTTAATACTGGTTCAGCTGCAAAAAGTCATTTCAATTTCTCAAAAGCTGCTTGGCAGTCCTTCAAGGACTGGGCCTTGCCTTGACTTCTCCCTTTGACATTAGGAGATTCGTGATTGGCAGAGCAATACTAGTGAATGAGGGGATAAATTGGCGGTAAAAATGTGCAAATCCTAAAAAACTTTGTAATTTCTTGCGAGGCCCAGTCTGTAACAGCACAGACTTTTTCTTGGTTCATTTCAATACCCTCAGGTGAAATGCAGTACCCCAAATAGTCATTTTTCTCTTGGTGGAATTCGCATTTAGACAATTTGGCATAAAGTTCAGCAACTCGGAGTTTTTTCAGGACAGAACGCATGAGTCTTACATGTTCCTCTAATGTTTCTTTGTCTACAAGGATGTCATCAAGATAAATTAACACCCCCTTATACAGGTGTTCATGCAGCACCTCATTAATTAACTGCATAAAAACAGCTGGCACCCCCTGCAGTCTGAATGGGAGTACTCTAAACTGAAAGCAACCCAGAGGGCAGTTGAAAGCAGTCTTCCACTCATCTCATCGCATGGTCCAAGACACTGGCACCCCACTGGGAACCTAGATACAAAGTCCAGTGCTGCGGGGACCGGAGTCGACAAAGGCTGGAATCTCAGCGGAGTTCTCCTTGTAGACCTGGCCCAATGACACTGGGCACATGACTGCACGCACCTCCATACATCATTTTTCAGATGGGGCCACCAAAATTGATGGGAGGCCAGGTGCAACATCTGAACAAACCCCCAATGTCTTGATGCAGACACGCAATGAATCTGCGCAAGCAGCCGTCGACGGATGTGCCCTGTGGGAACATAGAGCCAGCCCCAACACTTCAAAAGATCCCCTTCCAAAGTCCATGGGGACGCCGGCCCCACTTCCGCCTTTTGTTGCTCCACCCAGTCGTCACCCCGCTGTGCATCCCGTATCAGAGACTGCATGCTCACGGGATGACAAACGGCAGCGCAGGATGCAACGGGTAGAACAGTCCGAGGTGGAAGCGAGTTCGCAGGGTCAGAGTTCTCTACTTTACTTGGCAGGGCCTCCGCCCTGTGACTCCACACACCCCGAACGCACGCTATCTTGTGCGAACAGGGTATCACGGCCGCACCAACGTGCTGGTTGTCCGACATGATAGTGCGTTGCTGAGGGATGGCTGCAGTCCACGCAACCCTTCTGTTCTTCTTGGGGCAGCTTCTTGCCAGGTGTCCAAGATCCCCACAGTAGAAGCACAATCCCTCAGCACGTTGTCTGTCCATCTCTGTCCGTGACACTCGAGGTCTGACAGCACCCAACTCCATGGGCTCCTCCCAGTCCACTGCAGTTCCTTGCTGAACCGGCATGCTGGTGGTCTCCTGGAATACACGGCAAGGCCTTCGCCTCTGCAGCCGGGCGTCTATCTGGAGGCACAGGTGGACCAATGCATCAAACATCGGTGGCCTGTCCACCCTTGCCAGCTCATCTTGTAACTCATCGGACAGGCCATCCTGGAAGGTGTCCATAAGCGCTGGTTCATTCCATGCTGAGTCCTGACTCAGCAGCCAGAATTCGCTTACGTACTCCTGCAAAGATCCACGACCCTGCCTTAATGCCTTCAGTCGCCTAGTTGCTGTTTCCCCCTTGATGGGATCCTCAAACATCATCCGAAAATGTTGACAGAAACCTTGGAAGTCATCCAACAAGGGGCTAGACTGACTGAGCAAGAGTGTGGCCCACCGGGCAGCTGTGCCTGAGAGCAAACTGATAATGAATCCCACCTTTGTCCGGTCAGTGGGAAAGTCCTCCGCTCTCAAACTCAGGAACAACTGGCATTGTCCCAGAAACGCGGCAAACATGGCCAGACTCCCATCATATTTATCTGGCATGGCTACTGGACACTTCCTCCTTGGCTGGGGGGGTCTTACAGCTCTCTGCAACTGGGTAATTTGGTCCGACAACATTGCGATTTGTTGTGCCATTTGTCTATTTTCAGCCATCAACTGCTCCATAATTACGGGAATGAAGGCTTGTAAGGCAGGAGTCAATCTGTTCTGTCCCCCCTTCTCCGCTCGTTAAACAGACGACAGGCAAACAGCTTAAAAGGAACTCTCTTTATCAGTTCTCGGCTCAAACTTACTGCGAGCCCAAAAATAACATAAATAAAGTCTCAGACTAGATAACAGAATAGCAAACAAAAACTCTTATAAGCAATGCACTTCTCCAAGGGTCTTCTTGAATCAGGGTTACAGAAAACAAAGCACTTTTCCAAGTGTATCCAAGTCATCTCCGGCTTTTATCCGGACTCTGTAATACACCTCCCTTAAGTCCAATTTAGTGAAAAATTTCCCCTTGACCAAGTGAGCTAACATGTCCTTCATCAGGGGTAAAGGGTACATGTTTTCCATGCAAATGCTGTTCAAGTTTTTGTAATTTACACATAAGCGAAGAGAGCCATCTTTCTTCTCTCTAAATAAAACTGGCGTGGCCACCCATGGCCTAGCTGGTTGGATGAAACCCCTTCTTAGGTGTTTATCAATGAAGTTGCATAATTCCTCCAGTTTGCGTGGGGTCATCAAGTAAATCTGTGGCTTGGGGAGTTTCATCCCTGAGAGGATTTCTATGCTGCAATCAGTGTATCAGAAGTCCTTTCGCTGAATGCCTCTCTGAGGTCCCAGTATTCCTTTGGGATTTTCTCCTCCCCCTCAATTTTTTGCATGAAAACGCTGCTAGTTCTGTTACAGCACTGGCTATGTGGGAAGTCTTCCCCTCTCCCTTAGCCAGCTGGGCAGAATGGATGCATAGCAGGCCCTTGCTCCAGTTCACCCGTAGCCAAGGTAATCCCAGTATGAAGGGCCGTTCCATCCATGGAGCGACAATGAAACTTAAAGATTCTCGGTGGTCTCCCATCCACATCTTAGTTACAAAATGCGCCAGGGGGGCCTCAGCAATTGACCCATCCAATTAGCAAAAGGCGATGGGTACTTTCATTGTTCTCAGCCTGAGACCCATTTTCTCCACCACCTCTGGGCTAATAACACATCTGGTGCAGCCACAATCTAAAAGGGCCAGCATCTTCCCTTGTGCCCCAGTCGAGGGTACCTTTAGTTCTACTCGAATGGTCATTGGACCCGCATGAGGACTTACCAGGGGGTCGTCATCGTAGTCGGCTTCACTTTCTCCTGAAGAAGCTGGAGTTTCCCTCTCATCCTGGCCAAGAGGAGGAAAATCAGCAACTTCCACACCCTTCAGGGTAGTTTCACTGGCTGCCAGTTGGGTTTCTTCTCTCCAGCTGCAGCTGGTTTTGGGGCAATCTTAGAATAGCAGTTGGCAGCCCAATGCCCGAACTTCCCACATCGAAAACAGGAAGTTGATCGGGGCTTGGTTGCTGACCCCCCCCCTTTTCTGCTCTTGAAGCCTCTTTCAGCATAAGGGGTTTTTGGTTCTGCTGCTCCCCCCACGGTATCACTTTCTGGCTAGGTCAATGTCCACATCAGCAGTCAGCACATACCAGCATTATAGGTCTTTGTGGGGGGGACTCTGTTCACACAGCTCTGGTACACAACGTCATTAAGGATATCTTTGTAGTTGTCCATCAATGCCTCCTGGGACCACTCCCTCATGTGCACAGCTAGCTCACGAAATTCCTGAGTGTATTCTGCTCCGACCCTGAGTTAAAGTTTTCATTCTCGTTCTTGCCTTCCGATTTGCGAGGGGATCGTCAAAGCCTGCCCTCAGGGCCGTCATAGACCCATTGTAATCCCTCAGCTGGGGGGGGGGAATCATCGTTATGAAGAGCCACCATCCAGTTAGCTGCGGTGCCTTCCAGCACCATAGTAACACTTCTCACTTTGGCAGCCTCTGATGGGAAATCCTCCCCATATTCCTGCATGTAATTCCAAACTTGAGCCAAAAGAAATCCCAGTGCTTTGGGATCACCTCTACACTTGATTCCCAGAGGAGGAATTTTTGGAATTCAATGCCTTCGTGGAGCTACCCTTTCCCTTGGGGGTGCCTGAGCTGCTGCTGCTGCTGGAGCTCCTCCAGCCTGCCTAGTTACTGGAACCTCTCCCAGGGAAAATTTGGGGTTTGCCAGGGTGTCCACTTCCCCGTCCACCTGCTTGGCTTTTGGTGCGACTTTCTTCAATTACCCCAAGTCTCTTGTAGAAGTTGTAAAGTGTGGGACATCATAAGATTCTCTTTTTTGGCTTCCTGCCAGGCAACCTCTGGTGGCTGGCACCAGGTGGTACAGTGGTGGGTTCCAGATCCCATTGCAACTGTTACGGTGCAACGGGGCTGGGCGTCCACCACATGAACGTGTGCAAGCGGTGTACACTCCGTAAGCCCCGGAAACCTCAAATACTGGTAAGGAGCACGGATGGGCATGTGGGTCCTCCAGAGCATTGTACTGCAATGGTACTTGGTGCTCCCAGCAGGCACCGGTACGCCCGTGCCAGGACATACCAGTCATAACCTACCACTGGGGTGGTAGTAACTCCTGCCAGGATCTCCTCAAGATCATTCATTTGTCTCACTCCCAGCAACCATTTGGGTCAGATTGACTTGTCCTCAAGATTCAGTTCAGCCATCCACTCAGTTTCCAAGGGAGGAGAGGATCCCGTAGCTCCCATGTCCTTCTGGTTGCTGCAAGGGTTAGACATGTTGATGCAATCCCAACAGTAGCTTTTAACTCCAGGATGGTTGCAAAGTGAGATCTTGCTTAATATCAGGCCTGCCTCATTCAAAATCCAAAAAGAACAACCCCAACTTCATTTGATTAGAGAAAGCTACTTTTACTAGACTGTTCTGTTCCCCCTTCTCTGCTTGTTAAACAGACGACAGGCAAACAACTTAAAAGGAACTCTCTTTATCAGTTCTCAGCTCAAACTGGCTGAGAGCCCAAAAATAACATAAATAAAGTCTCAGACTAGATAACAGAATAGCAAACAAAAACTCTTACAAGCAATGCACTTCTCCAAGTGTCTTCTTGAATCAGGGTTACAGAAAACAAAGCACTTTTCCAAGTGTATCTTACATAAACCATGACTGATGATCAATCAATGTTGAACGAACCAAGGAATGTTGACTCCTGCAACTAGGGCATGGCACCATCCGTCCTTTTATCCCCAGAATATGCCCCTAACGAGCCCCAGCTGCATAATTAATCTTGCATCCCGAAAAGACTCACAGAAGACTGCTGCTGAGTCACAACACTATCCCCCACCGCAGGGCCCTTTCCCCAGGTTCCGATGGTCTGGATGCGGTTGGAATATGGTGTCCACAAGATGACCTGCACCCATTTCCCGTGGTGCCTTTTTCATGAGTCCCAAACCTCTGGAGGCATAGCCCCCCTGAATCGGAACTCCTTAGGTATCCAGTGGCCACCATGTTTCCTTCCGCCCTTCACGGCGTCAACACCGACTCAAAATGGCCTCAGTCAGGCCAGCTTCAGGGTTGACAGGCAGCTCCCCTTAATTGAAAATGAGTTCCTGGAAGGAAAGAAAAGAAAACAGAGAGGTTAATTGAAATATTGACTAACCTCCTCTTCCCTGCACTGGAGGTTCCTATGGCTTATGGGGTACTTCTCATGGAACTGTTAGCCAACCTATCCACCTTCACATCCCAGCTCTTGACCCATGTAGCTTCAGAGAGTAGATATCTCTTCCACTATATCCTATTATGATTTATTTTAGTATTATTTTGTATCCTATGACTATCACTGAGTGTTGTGTCTCATTTATGATGGTGTTTTATGATTATGATCATGATTTATCACTTGTTGCTTGTAAGAACACTGAGAGCTTATGCACCAGAGACAAATTCCTTGTGAGTTCAATCACACTTGGCCAATAAAGAATTCTGTTCTGTTCTGTTCTGTTCTATTCTATTCTATTCTATTCTATTCTATTCTATTCTTTATTAAACCTAATGGTGCTGGCTTTCATGACATTTTAAAAACTTACTGTACATTTAAACACATGCAACAGTCTAATAGTAGTTACTGCACAAATTACACAACATAATCTATGCCAAGAGGCACTACATTGGTAAATTTTGTAGAAATGATCTGTGAAGTGTCGCCCTTAATAGAAAAAGGCCAGCATAAGTAGTTTTATGAAGCTAGAATACGTGGATTAGCATTTGGATCTGTTTTTTATACAACATTGCTTGTTGTATAACTTAGCCTTAGTTAGAAACAAAAAGGCAGTTTAGCACTCAATTTCATTCCATTCCATTTCATCATTGTCAAAAGATGTCTCATTTATTTCTGTCTAGGTCCAATATCCTACATCCAACATTATATAAGTTAAGAGCTAACCATGTAATGTGACTTCTTTGTAACCAAAAATTAATACCCTTCTCTAAAATTTGCTGGAACAGAAGTGATTTCACAGGGAACATGAAATGTATTCCAATGGCAGAGATCATTATATCATCGATTTTTTTCCATATCCTATTCTGAAATTGTACTATCCCTAAAAATAATGTCCTCTCTAATTGAGACCTGTGGTAGTTCAAAAAACAAAGGAGTTTGGTAATACTATTTTAGTCTAATAATTTTTATTAAAAGGTATAAGCTTTTGTGAGCTATAATTCTCTTTATCAGTGCAATGGAGTGGATTAACTGGTGTAGGATTTAAATTGGAATGGGTGGGTGAAGGGGGGAGAAGATGGGGGGGGCATAAAATTACTCCCCAAAGTAAATATAAAGGTAAAAGAACAGAATGTAATTGCTGTTAGTAGATTACATGATGTCCTGCAGTCTTAACACTCTTGAGAAAAAAAATACAAAATCTATATTTTTAAGGACCTATGAAAGATCTGACAAACATTATGAACAAGGCTGGTTAGGCATTCTCCTCCAGCCTTAGACAAAGTGGTCTTGGAGGGCAGTTCTCAGTGATCCATAGAAAGGGAGTATTCACAGTAACCTAAAACAGCTAATCGGAAAGTTGGGCAATTCCCATCCCGATAGCATCAGTATTGACATTCATTGGAGAAGTAGGCCAAATTGTAATCCATGGATACAAGAAGGGAAAACCACCTTTAAATTAATACCTATGGATGATTCTTCATCCCAACCTCATATGTGGGCTGGGTATGAATCAGAGCAAAGTCATGAAGATATGGCAGAAGAAAACAGTGACTAGGTCATATTAGAGGAAGAGCTCTAAAGGGGAAAGGTTAGAGTCTGAATGCAGAAGGTAAAATAGAAGGAGGAAAGGATATTTTATGGTGACTGAAGAACTGAGGGAAAACCTTTTGAGGTTCAGGCCCATTGTTGCAATGGCAGTAAAGAATTCCTTATGTGACTGCCCTATTTTCTTTCTCCTGCTATCCTTATCTGTTGCAGCCAAAGTGGGTCTGTATTTGCATTGTCTCATCAATGGAGGGCTCCATTTAGAGGTTTGGGCCCAGAAAGCTTTATTGATTACCCTACACACACATATCAGCCATTATAATAAGGATGTTGAAATTGAAATTGAATGTTTCAAGTTTTTTCCCAGCTTTCCAGAACTGTTGAATCTGCAATGTTAATTTCACCTGAGAGCTGACCATGAGAAACTCCAAACATCACTTTTTAAATTTTTTTTCTATGCTTTGTTTAATACGACATAAGTCAAAAGAAGAGAGATGATTTGCACAATAGCTAGCTTCTTTATTATTAGTGGAAATAACCTCTATTTGACTTCTTAATTAAACTTTTTCTGATACCAGCTGATACTATGTATACTATATATGGATGTGTTAATGCAATCTATTTAATGGGGGAAATTATAGATATTTCAAATTAAAATTTCTTAGAAATTTGAATAAACAGCAGTGAGAGTACCACTTCAAATCAATAGGTAGTTGAAATATGTACATCCCTGTGTCCACTTCTAAAATATTTCACTGGAAGAAAACAAACTTGAAGGATATTATAAAGTTATATCACTCTCCTTAAGATTTAACTTTAAAAAAAAAATCCTTATCAAGTAATATTGGTGGAATCAAGGAGCAATAAACTCGTATGTGATAACTTCCACAACTGACAATTTATTTTGCTCTCTTTTTTCATAATCTGACCTTTTCCGTCTTCTAGACTTTGACAGCACCGGTTCCATTTGCAGGTGAAACAAGCTGTCAATGCAAAGCTCCTCATGAGAAGCTAACCATTGCTCAGGCCCATCTTGGAACACCAGGTGAGTCTGCATTTTAAATTAATTTCAGAATGGATTTCAACTACATTAGTCCAGTGCCTCGACTTCCCAGCAGACTGGCCTTTGTAGTCCCAATCTAAAGCACTCTTCCCCCATCTAAGGCATACCAGTTGGGAAAACTGGAATAAAGTACAGGTAGTCCTTGCCATACAATGTTTTAGTGACTGTTCAAAGTTACAGTGACATTAAAAAGGTGACTGATCATTTTTCACACTTACAACCATTGCAGCAGCATCATGATCACTTCATCAAAATTTGGATGCTTGGCAACTGGTTCATATTTATGACTGTTGCAGAGTCCTGGGATCTGAGATCACATTCTGTGACCTTCTAACTTTATTTTTATTGTTTGTTTTGTTTTTAATCCTATGTTAGCCACCTAGAGTTGTTATTTACAGTTTGGACAGCCATACAAAATAAATAAATAAATTAAACATCTGAACATATTTAAAAGCAGCTCTGTCAATATGCAGATTGAAACACCTCAGAAACAGATGTTGGGTTCGGCAGGGGTAACAGTAATAGCTCTGCTATTCCTTCTGGGTCTCCTGCTCACTCTTCCCTTTTGGAGATGACAGAGGACTGTATTCTACACACAATTAGCCAGATTAGTTTGCTGCCCTCACAATCCTGTCCCATAACAAATTCAGCTCTCTTTTAAGTGGAACAAGGCAATCTATGATCCCTTGGATCATCTTTTCAAAGATATTTCCTTATCAGTTTCCTCAATGCCTCAATTGTTAAAATTACAAAACCTGAGATAATTTTTGTGTCATAAAATGTTGTATAAAATTTGCCAAATTTGAACCGCATGGAAGTCATGGGTTCCAGATTTTGGGCACATTCTGTAAGTTATCCCATTTGACATACTTTGGTTCAAAAAGGTTTGTCCTGTGGTGCACCATATCACCAGTTGAAGGTTACTGGAAAGAGAGTTTTAGTAGTATATAGATGAAAACGGACCAAGAAAGAAACATTTGAGTTACAAATGTGTGCATGTTTCTCATTTTATTAGAGTGCTTTCTGTTTAGTTCTGCTATATAGAAGCAACCCAATTATATAAATATCATTCATAAACATTCTTTCATCTGGTAATTTATGTCTTTATTAAGGAAAATCTCTTAGAGCTAAATTCACCTTCTAGTGATAATATTGTACAAACTCTATGAAACAGAGCAATGGAGCAATCTTTTCTTCTGGGATGCAAATTAAATTCCCAATTTGATCTAGGGCCATGGAATTTCTTGGTGATCTTCTATCCAAGTAGCAACCCGGGCCTGACTCTCGTTAGTTTTTGAGCCCAGCCAAGACCAGCCAGTCACTGTTTTTTTGTTTTTGTTTTCATTCAATGAAAATTTTGTAATATGGCCTTTTTTAATTGGGCTAAGTGGTTCAACCCTGCCTAAATCTCTCCCTTGTATTTCTGAATAGATGTAGCAAATGTACCATTATAATCTGACTAGATTTGAGATTAATATCTGGTTTAACATGGAAATTGTTTCTTATTTTCATAGTGGATAGACCTGTCAGAGTCTATGCAGATGGAATATTTGATCTCTTCCATTCTGGTCATGCAAGAGCTCTCATGCAAGCCAAAACTCTGTTTCCTAATAGCTACTTATTAGTAGGAGGTAAGCCTGATATTTGAACAAAGATTACTTTTAGACTGATATTCTATTTGACAAGCCCAGATTCTGTGAGTTTTCTAATTTTAATTTACTGAAAAGCAAGATTTTGTAACCTTTTCCTAAGAAATAGTAGGAAAGAACTAAAGTGCTTGCAAATATCACATAAACAGTTTGTCAATTAATAAAGTAATTTTTCTCTGATCCAGAAGATCTTTGTTCTGTTTATAAAGCTCACTTGTTGCCTAAGACTTGTAGAACCTATGAACTGAGATAAGAAATAAATAAATTTAATATTATATATGATCAAGATCAGTTCTGGATTCTTCTTTCTCTAATATTAAAAATACAAATGTGGAATGGAGCCTATTGAATGTCATTTCATCTAAATTTGTATACTGAAATATAATTGCTTTTTCCATTTGTTTGTATTAAGAAAAGGCTATTGAACAACATGTCCCTATGACTGATATTGATTTTTCCATAAAAAATCAGAATAGTAATATCCAGAAAAAAATGCCATGAAGAATGTGGAAATGCTGATATAAAACAATAGCCATGCTAGCTTCTCTCAATTTCATTGCTATCTCTGTGTCTTGAGACAAATCTCAGTCTGTCCAGCTAGTACTGCAAAGAGAACTGCAAGAAAAGATTCACCATTCCACAATTGAAAACCTTTGGTACTTGCGTCTGAAAAAAGCTTACCTAGCAATTTTTCTGACCAACAAATCAGAGAAACAGCTATGCAACATAGGATAGCTTTTAATGTAATGCCCATCCAATATAAGCAAGTTTTCAATTAACTAAATGTGATCAAGGGATTGAAAATTGTTTTCCAGTTTTAGATTGCTACATTTTTACTTGGTATAACAACTACTGGCTTAAACTCTGAAAATAGATTTGAATAATTTATAGCCAAAGAGATGCACTGAATTTTACAGGGCCAGAGTTGTTACTCTTTTTGAAATCTTCTTGCATGTATGTCAGTTTGCAGTGATGATCTAACACATAAGTTTAAAGGTTTCACTGTAATGAATGAAGAAGAACGTTATGAAGCCCTCAGACACTGCCGCTATGTAGATGAAGTAATCAGAGATGCTCCATGGACACTCACAGCAGAGTTTTTGGAAAAGCATAAGGTATTTTTCTTTCTTTTTTTTTAACCTCTCTTCCATCAGCTAGTCTCATACTAGCGATGGTGCCAAATACTACATATATGTCATGTTTATAAAGCATGTTTATATAGCATGAAGTTGGACTCTAAACTGAGATGTCCTTTGCCACCATCCCTAGTATATTAGTTCTGCAGTTCAGGTTATAATTCGGAAGTGGTAATAATTATTTCTTTTTGCTTTTAGCTGTGATGGTAGCAATATTGAAAAATCTCCTTTCCTTTTCTTGTCTTCTTTTAGATGCTATGCATTCAGAATTTTAGAAAATATAATTAGAATTGGGGAAGTGAAAAAGAAGAACTTTTGATGCAACTATAATAAAAGGGAAAATATATTTTCAAACATCAACTCCATTTCAGTAATAACAATGCTAGTGCAACTGGATTAAAATCCTGTATGAAATCTTCTTTCCATCCATTTATCTGTTACTTTAATAGGCCTTTCTTGTAGCATTCCAAACCCCCAAATGTCCAAAAGAGTGTAGCATTTAGGCTTATACACTACCCAATAGCACTTTACAGTGCTCTCTTGGTGGTTTACAATATAAGCATTATGTGCACATTGCCCCCAACAATCTGGGTCCTCTTTTACTGACCTCAGAAGGATGGAAAGCTGAATCAACCTTAAGCTCTATCAGGATTGAACTCCAGACTATGGACAGAGTTTGCCTGCAACGCTGCACTTAACCACTACACAACCAAAGCTCCTAGTAACCAAATTAACAATACAGTTGCAGAAAACTGGATTTTCTCCAAAAGATTTATAAGCTGTATATACAAGTTACTTACATATTTTGGATGAAACTGTTAATAACTTTATTGATATGCAAGCATAGAACCATGAAAAATCATACTGGTTCATTAAATTGTAAGGTTAGCTACCCTTCACTTCCTATTACAAGTTTATGTCATCCATTTCTCAATAATATACAAAGTATATAATTAGCTATGACTGGTCTTCCACTTATTTGGAATAACTTTATTAAGTTGTAATATTAAGAAACATAATAGTAAAAATGTCATTAAAATATTCTGAGATAAGTTTTTTCTTTAGCATGATTCTTTAGGTTTCATCAAAGTGTCTATTTTGTATTACTGATGTAGTACTTAATATAATTGTAAACAGCTTAGATCCATGATGGCAAACCTATGGCACGGGTGCCCAAAGTGGCATGCAAAGCCTTGTCACCCGGCACAAACAGCCCTGCCTGTTTGTCTTCCAGGTTTCTGGCATGCATGTGTGAATGACAATCAGCTGTCCTTCACGTGTGCAGTAGTGCTGAAAACTGGTTTGTGCATGGGCACTAGCCAGCTGATCATTGGGCACGCATGCATGCTAGAACCCAGAAGTTTGGCTTTCCTGGAGTACAGCCCTGACGAACACGTTCGTGTGCACGTTATGTTTCCACGTGACCTTTTCAGCACTTTTCAGCTGAAAAGATTCGCCATCACTGGCTTAGATTCTTTAACTGATATCACATATACTATATAACTAAAAAGGTTTTGTACTTTCATGTGCTATACTGGTAGGCCTCGGACAATGAATGGAATGGAATGGAGTATGCCAATTCCATTCATAACCCAAGGATTCATGGGTGTGAATCTCATACCTTGAACAAGATCACTCCCTGCTTTCGCCTACTCATTCAATAATAGAATGTACGGCTCATTAAGTGCACATAAGGTATCTTGGGGTGGGGAAGGCCATGGTGCGGGGGATAGTGATAGAACAGGCCACCTACTTCAGACCACCCAAGGCCTCGCCCAAACCACAGATACCACATTCTCCCTCCCCTGTGGCCCCCACAATTACTTCCTCCCAGCCTGCCGCACTGGGTAACTTACCTTACCTCCTCTCCAGCTTGTTTCTTTACCTTCTTCCTCCTTTCTCATCAGCAAAGGACTTGACGAGGCCCCTGGTGACAAATAAGGAGGTCCAGAGGGTTGCACGGTCTTCTGGGCTTCCTTTTTTTGTCACTGGAGGCATCATCAAGCAGCTCGCCAGCGAGAAAGGAGCCCTAGAAGGTCCCATATGGTCCTCTGGGCCTCCATTCTCACCAACAAAGCGCTTGATGATTGCATTTCTTGAGGCTTCGGCAGCCCTTTTAAAAAAGGTAGGAACAGAACTTTGGAGGCATGCGCCCACTCTTCCGAAGCTCTGCTGGTGCCAGCAAAAGCTTTTTGTCAAACCCTACAAGAATGCAACCTCCCTGCTTGCTTCAGCAAGGAAATGGCAAATAGAGGGAAGGCCTGAAGGACCGAAGTCTTCCCTCCATTTGCAAACATCCAGGCTACAATTTTCAGAGAATAGAGGCCTAAAAGTGCAAGATCACACAAGATCAGTAGCACAAGATCTCACGCTATTAATCTTGCATGATCTCAAAGTATGTTAGGCCTCTGTTCTCTGTAAATGCACTGAAAGACTGAAGCAATGAAGCAGGCAAAGAAAGTGTAACAGAGAAGAGATCTTGACAAAGTAAGCAAGTTTCCACAGGCAAAGTGCCTTTGAAGACCCGGTGGGGTGGAGGGAATAGGCCGGGCGAACGTTGCAGAGTCTCGTCATTTGTAAGACCGAACAACTGCCATGGTGCTGCAAGATACATAATTTTGGGAGTTGTTTGTAAATGCTAGGGGGCATTTATCACGTAACTTCAAATGTTTTGCTAAGGAAATGCTTGTAACTCAGGGATTACCTTTACAGTGATATAAATTCTATTACAATCATTTAAAATATCTTTATTTAAAATTTGTTTAGTAAGTAAGGAAGTTGGGTTTCCAAAGTAAGGGACAATTTAATTTCCTTTTATTCTGTATTTTTAGATTGATTTTGTAGCCCATGATGATATTCCATATTCTTCTGCTGGTTCAGACGATGTTTACAAGCATATAAAGGAGGCGGGTAGGTACACTTTGCTGTTTCTTTCAGTTTCTTTAAGCTAACCTCATTATTGCCCCACATAACCATCAGACTGAAAAAAAATGTTTATTTCAGTGGACTTTTTAAAAGCTTAAGTTTTAAGACCACAATAAAGTTTTTAAAAAGCATCCCTGACAGGTGGCAAAATAGCCTTCCATTGAATATTGCCACTGAAGAGAAACCCATTACCTCTCTAGCTAATCGTTTCACTACTGAGTCAATTTTAATGATATGATATATTTCTAAGATTCAGTTGGAATATGCATTTCTGTAACTATTATTCTGCACTCTGGAATAAAATAAAACAACCTTGACTTTCTTTGTGTGACATCCTCACATATTTGAAGAATGTTGTAGTCTCAGTCTCTTCAAACTTTTTCTGCCCAACTTTTTCAGAGATTTTTATTTCCATTTCCCTTATCTTCTCTATTGCCCTTCTAGTTTCTTTGAATTCTTGTTGTTGTATGGTTCCCAGAATTGAATGCAATACTCAAAGTGGGATCTGATCAAAGTAGAAAAAGTGAAATGATTACTTCTTGTGATTTGGAAATGATTCAGACTTAATTATACTTGCTTGTTTTAGCAGCAAGTATACATTATACTGTTGATTCATTACCAATTCTCCTAAACATCATACTGTCCAATCTATGCTTAACTGACTTACTAAGAATGTCATGAGGTACTTTAGCAAATGCTTTGCTAATGTCAAAGTATGTTGGATCTATCACATTTACATACTTTATTAAAATTGTGTGTGAGAGAGTGCTTTCAACTCGCTTGACTCTTGGCAATTGGCTGTAACAGTCCAGGCAGATTTCTTGGCAGTAGTTTTAGAAATAGTTTGCCCACATCTTCTTTGTAAGGCTGAGAAAAGTAAGTGGTTCAACGTCACCAGTTTGTTTGCTGCCTAAGCAAGGACTAGAATTCACAGTCTCCCTGTCTTAAACACTAAACCAAATTAACTCTCATTATAGAAATGATCATATCCAATAACATGACATGGCATGACAAACAACATGGTGTAACATAACAACACGTTCTCCATAGCACCTGAGGACAGGACAAGAATCAATGGCTCATTAAACAGAGATCCTACCTAGACACTGTCAGAACTAACACTGTTAGAGAACAATTAACCAATGGAAAAGCTTGTGGGTACTCCATTGGGGGAGGTTTTTTTTTTAAAAAAAGATTGTACATCCATTTGTCCAGGATGGTAAAACAACTCCTGCCTTGAGCAGAGGATTGAACTATAAAATATAAGTAACATATTTCTTGTTTACAAGAAAATACTTCCTTAAAATACTTTCCTTATACATGACTTAAATGTGAAATGTTTTCTCAGTATCCTAGTTATTGTAATTGTTCCCAAAGTGATTGTGTTGCATAGGACAGTTGTCCACTTTAAGAGAGAATCACTTAAATAATCCAAGAAAGAATTTAAGTAGCTAAGCTACAAACATCTTAAGGTGTAGAGAAAGGACTCCAGGAAAAACAAAGTTCAGTCTATTTGTTTTTTATTGCACCATAAAAATACTAAGTCATCTTGCAAATAAGAGTTTGTAAAGCTTTTCTCTATATGGTAATTTGGGCTATTTGGACCAATGTGGGAGAGATGAAGATTTAGCAAGTTTGCATCCAGTTTTGATTGCCACAATATAAAAAAGATGTTGAGACTCTAGAAAGAGTGCAAAGAAGAACATGATGATTAGGGGGACTAGAGGCTGAAACATATGAAGAACATTGCTTGGATATGTCTAATTCAAAGAAAAGAAGGACTAGGGGTGACATAATAGCAGTGTTCCAATATATAATGGGTTGCTACAAAGAAGAAGAGGTCAACTTATTCTTCAATGCAGCTGAAGGCAGAACTAGAAGCAATGGATGGAAACTAGTCAAGGAGCAAACCAACCTAGAACTAAGGAAAATTTTTCTGACAATTAGAACAATTAATAGGTGGAACAGTTTGCCTTCAGAAATTGCAGATGCTTCAACACTAGAGGTTTTAAAGAAGAGATTGGACAATATGTGTCTGAAATGGAACAGGTGTTTTTGCTTGAGCAGGGGATTGGACTAGAAGACATCCAAGGTCCCTTCCAACTCTCTTATTCTGTTATACCCCCATGGGTCCTTTCAGTCCTATGATTCTATTATTTCTATGATAACTGTTTTGGAAATCCCTCAATTCTCCTTTTTATTCTTTTTTAAGTCAGGAACATTTACTTTGTTATTGGGAACTTAACCAGTACTGTAGGATATTTTAAAGATAGTATATAAAAGTAAATATATCTAGGAACTCCCTTAGTTTCCTAGGATGCAACTCAGCTTTTTCTGTGGTTCCAAATCTAAATCCTGCCCTTCAGAATGGTGAAACACATTCTTTGGATGGGGTGGAGGGAGAAGACTGAATTAAAACATTATTTGGATAGCGCTGCCTTTTCATTGTTACCCATAAGCATTTAGTTGTTTTGACTGAGCTGTTGAAATAACAATTCATTTATTTTCTTGTTTCTTCTGCAGATTATTTTTGTGAGATTTTGTTTTTCTGACATAGTTTCAGTGTTGGGCTTTTTATGTGTGCTTTTTCCTTATGATCTGGGCCTTTTCTAATTGCTTATATGTATGTGTAGTTTTAGATTAACAATCATTTGTTTAGTGACCGTTCAAAGTTACAACAGTACTGAAAAAAAGTGATGTACAACTGGTCCTTACACTTACAGCCATTGCAACATCCCCACAGTCACATGATTAAAATTCAGGCACTTATAAACCAGCACAGTGATGTGTGGTGAGGTTTATGGCTGGTGAGGCAAGTGGGCAAAAGCCGCCCTGCCGCCCCAGCACTATGTCCAACATAGAGGCGGGACGCCATGTCCGACATAGAGGTGTTCCACCTCTATGTCGGACATAGCGCCGGGGCGGCTTTTGCCTGCTTTCAAGAGGCAAAAGCTGCCCTGCCGCTAACTTTACTCCAGTCATGTAATGCGTTGATTGTGGTAAAACATTTAATTGCTGTTATTTTTACAATGGGTTAATGTTAACAGAAGTATCATCAGCTAAATAAGAAATGTGAGCTATATGTAGAAGAATCTATTCCAAAACACTTGAAGGAACTTCAACTGTTTTTGCTTAAACAAATTAACAAAAAATCATGTCTTCTTTGTGAGATATTGGAAAGATTCCTGACAGCAAGTTAATGTGTCTTAAAACTTCATAGCGATTTCCTTATATCAAGTAGTGAAATAATCTTTCATTTGCCTAGGGCTGAATAAGATGTATGAACATGTACTAAGGCAAAGGGGATTCATTTTGTTATAAAGTATAAATCAAAGGACATATGGGTTTGGCTCAATCAACTAATCTATGATTTGTTTCTGGCTTAACCTATTGTGTGAACACAGCAATTGTGATCTATAAATCCATAGTTTAGAACTGATCATGATGTATAAACAAGATGTGTTACATTAGTATATTATGCTAAGTAACTTCACATATTTTTTCCATTTTTTTTATTCAAGGGATAAAATATAAACTCACAGAAAATAACCAAGAACAGAACAAAACTAAACAGGACAAAATTGTTTGGGGGATTTTGTTCCTTGATTTGGCAGATATGCCATCTTAGCAAAACGTTTCAGAATCCAATCCTTAAACCTAAATCATAGTTTGCCGGTTGCCTGAAGAAATATAATCTGTTACTGAGATGGATTAGAACTAGTTAAACGCCAAGCCTTCCTTGAAAGGTAGGGAAACCAAGTTTCTTAAGCGTTTTGAAGCAAATATCATTTAAAGGTCTTACTTAACTCCAAGTGATCTTTTGCATATTGGGGAGATAAGTAGGCTAAAAACAATTCAGCCTTTTATTTCCTATCAATTCTGGCACAAGGCGATGGTTTAACCACCCCACCCCCCACACACACACCAATAGCGCGGAGGCTGAGGAAAATGAGAGCGGAGAATTGAGCTGCTCATTTTTCCGCAAACTGGTGGGGCAGAGGAAACAAAACGAGGAGTCTTAGGTGACAGCCCTTTGGAGGCGTCGCTTCTCGGGCCGAGCCCAGGTGCGTATGTAACAAAGCCCGTGGTAACATGGTTGCCACTGCAGCGCCAGCTGCCTGGTAACTGGGTCCTGCCCCTTTAAGCCGCCGGAGGGTGGGACAGAGGCTAAGAAATCCTTTCCACCCCAACCTCCGGCCGGTTCCTCCGGCGCTCCCGCGGGTCACTGGATCCTGGAGCCATCACCCTTTCCTTTTCCTTCTTTCGCGTGCTCACTCCCCATCCCATGTGGGCAGTGGAGGGGAAGGAGTCTCTGATGGCTGCAGCAGCAGCAGCAGAAGCGGTGGCGACGGCTGGAGCGCAAATCCGGGCAGCCGGCTCTTGCTCTCCCTTCCTCAAGCATGTCCCATTGCTGCTGGCGCCGCTTTTGGTGAATCAGGCTGGGTGGCAGGGCTCTTGCTATCACTGCTGCTGCTGCCGCCACCACCACCACCGGAGAGCTCGCTGTTCCGAGCCGCGCTCATTAGTATGGCCAGGCCCGGGGCGGCGGCATGCACTTTAAAGTGCCAGTGTGCCTCCCGGCCACCAATCAGGACATGTTTTGCTCTATGGCGGGCCGTGGCGGCATGGCTTTAAAAAATAAAAAATAAAAAAGTGCCAGCCCATGTGCCAGCAGAGGTGGGTAAAAATCACACACACACACACACACACACACACACACACACACACATTACTTATAATAAAACAAATTACAATTACTTACAAATAATTTTGAATTCTTCCCCCCTGCCCCCTCCCTCCGACCCACATACCTTTTCCAGCTGTGTCAGTCAGAGGATTTCAACTCTCCTCTTGTCCGCCACAATGAAAATGCAAAAAGAAAAAGGCAACAGCTGGTCTAGCCAGGCTAGGATAGTTGCTGCTAGAGTCACCACGTGAATGACTCTGCTTGTTTTAAAAAAGCCCCTAAACAAAGTGCCCTCTGCAGGAGGAGGCGAGAGAATCACGTGCCTCCTTTCGATAAGGAATTTTTCGCCTTTTAACCCTTGCTTAACTCTGCTCATGTAATCACAAAGCTAGAGTAAAGGAGGCCCGTGATTCTCTCGCCTCCCCCTCCAGTTAAGCACTAACCAGAGTCATCCACTGTGACTCTGGCAGCAACCACCTCTGCCTTTTTCCTTTTAATTTTGTTTTTCTTTTCATCATGACATTGGTGAGGCCCTGCCTCCTCTGACTGCACGTCACTGAACCGGCATGATGGTTGCAGTGTTCCGGGATCATTAAATTGCCATTTGCAACCTTCCCAGCAAGTTTCTGATGAGAAAAATCAATAGGAGAATTGGGATTCACTTAATGACCACATTATTTACTTAGCAACTGCAGTGATCCACTTAATACTTAACAACCATGGCAAAAAGGTCATAAAATTGGGATGATTCAATTAACAGCCACCTTGCTTAGCAATAGAAATTTTAGTCCTAATTATGGTTATATGTTGAGGACTATCTGTACCCTTTTTTTGTTTTTAGAACTTCACTTTTTTTTGTGTAGTCCCATTTGCATCCTCTAACTATTCTCATTTCTCCCCCACTTTCTCCTTCCCTCTTCAAATTGTTTCCCTTGCTTTTAGTATAGTATGTTATTTTCTAAGTAATGCTGAATCGTTTTAATATTGCATTCTTATTAATTTCTGCTGTCTTTGAATCCTAATTATTGTTCTCACAGTTATTAAAATCTATTTTTAAAATTCTATATCAGTGATGGTGAAACGTTTGGGCTCAGCATGTCAAACATATTGAAAATGCCTAACTTGACTCTGCTGCCATATCTCTCTCACATACAAACCCACATACAGAACAAAAGAGAAAAAGGATAATAGAATAACAGAGTTCCAATCCCCTGCTCAAGCAAAAAACCTTATACCATTTCAGACAAATGATTTCCCAATCTCTTCTTTAAAACCTTCAGTGTTGGTGCACTCACAACTTCCGAAAACAAGTCATTCCATTAACTGTCAGGGAATTTCTTCTTAGTTCTAGGTTGGTTCTCTTGATTAGTTTCCATCCATTGCTTCTAGTCCTACTTTCAGGTGCTTTGGAGAATAGAACCCCTTTTCTTTGTGCGGCCCCTTAGATATTTGTCAGAGTATGTTCATAGACTTGAATAGACATGGCAACAAGTCAGCCAATGGACACTGTTTGGAAACTGAAACAGTATTTGCTGGAGACAGCTAGGAGTCTGGATGTGGCTTAGTACTATAGCTTTGAGTCTGTGCGAAAGCTGAAAAAACTAGTCTGAGCTCTGAACTGAAACTGAAAACCAATCTCTCCTCTACCACTTTTGGTATTGTATATTTACTTACGTGTTATATTATATATAAAGAGAAGTTAATGAATCCTGCTGAATCAGTTACCTGTGTTTGCCATCTGGATTTGATTGCTGCAACAAACTCTGACAATACTGGAAAACTGCTCTAATGTCACCCCTAGTCCTCCTTTTCATTAAACTAAACATACATTAAACAACTATTTATTTATTTGTTTATTTATTTATTTATTTATTAAAAATACATTCCAATCATGTGTGGTGCTATATATTATATAAAGGAATGTCAAATAATTATAAAAATGAAATATGAGTAAAACTCATTTTGATGGCCCACTTAAGTTATTTCTGGATGGTCTGAAGGCTGGACAAGAGAAACCCAATTCACACATAGCCTCAGCAGGCACCAAAAGTCATGTGAGTACATAATGTGTTTTGAAATAGTTGTCGGGAATCAGTGAACACTGGTGTGTTATCTTTGACACATGTGTCATAGGTTCACAAAATTGTCCAAGACACTTGTTGCACTACACTTAGCTTTATTTTTCTTAAAATGAAGAACTCCACATGTTCATTGTCTTCTAATGTTCTAAGTTCTTTAGTTTCACAATTAAATCTTACAAATTAAGGACAGTTGATCCTTAATTGTTTTTGCATTTCCCTTTGCAGTCTAAAATTTCATTTTACTTGTACATTTTACCTATATCTAATGCATTGGGATAGAACATACCCTCCATGGTGGATAACCACCCGGGGATCTTCATATAGTGTTTTCTCTTTATGTCTCCCCAAGTTTGTATCAACACATCCCTTATTTTATGTCTGTAAAAATACAAATGTCCCACAGAAAGGCATGACAACCCTTTTGTAAATCGTGACCTTCCAATGTTAATTTTTTTCTATTTTTTAGGTTTATGCAATCTCTAATCCATACTAATATCACAGTCTTGTAATAGAGCTCCCATGCCAGGAGTCAAAGCCACCTCTACCTCTACTATCCTGGAGTGAGTTTTATCTGTGCCTTTCTACTTGGCCAGACAAATTTTGTAATTATTTTGTTTAGGTCTGTAAAAGAAAAACCTTGTCCAGTTTTATAGGAATTGTTTGGAATAGATAAAATAATGTGGGTAAGATATTCACTTTAATAGTCACTATTCTTCTTAATAGAAATAATTGTAGTGTTCTCTGCCTTTCCAAATCCTTCTTTATTTGTTGGAATAATTTTATATAATTGTCATCTTTTATTGAGGACTTGCCATTAACCAAATTCCTAAATATTTAATCTTCTTAGTAATTTGTAGTCTCATTTCTTCCTCTAATTCTTTTTTCTGATTCATTATTAAATTTTTCACTAACATTTTCTTTATTAATTTTAAGGCCCGCTACTTCTCCATATTTTTCTATTTCTTGTAGTAAGATGGGGCCAGTTTCCAATGGCTCCTGGATAAAAAATACCAAATCGTTGGCAAGGGCCTGAACTTTGTACTCTTCCTTTTTGATCCTTGTTCATTTTATTTTTTGGTTCACTCTAATTCTGATTACTAGTATTTCTAATGTCAGGATAAAGAGTAGAGGTGACAATGGACACTCTTGACATACTCCTTTCGTTATTTGGAATGTTTTTGTGGAGTCACCATTTAGTATTATGTTTGCCTTTTGGGTAGTGTACAGTATATAGCTTCTATCATATTTCCAAATTTATCTCCAAAGTTCATCCTTCTAATTTGCTGGATCATAAATTGCCAATTTAAGTTGTCAAATGCCCTTTGGCCATCCAGAAAAACACACACCGCTTGTTTTTCTGGATGTGCTACATAATATTCCAGTATATTTACTACAATTCTTTTGTTGCCTCTTATTTGCCTGGTTGGTAGAAATCCATTCTGGTCAGGGTATATATTTTCATTTAATAATTTTTTCAACCTTTCTGCTATGATATTCATAAATATTTTGTAGTTGGCATTAAGGAACGAGACCGGCCTATAGTTCCTAATTTGATTCTGGTCTGTACCATCTTTTGGTATCAAGGTGATAGAGGCCTCCCTCCATGATTCTGGTAATTTTGCTTTGTTCAGCATTTCATTACATATTTCCAATAATAATGCTTTTATTAGCTCACCCACAATTTTATAAATTTCCCCTGGAAGGCCACGTCAAGTCAACTAATATTATTTCTCTATTTAAAATTACTCTTTTATCTTCTTGACAACCCTTCCCCCTTCAATAATTACTTATTTTATCCTTCATTATTTCTTCCTGCCTATAAAGATTCTCAAAAAAAATTTGTGTGATCCTCTTTTTCTCTTCTTCAATGTTCTGTAAACACCCCCCCCCCCATTTCATCGTATAGCTGCTGCATTATCCTTCTTTCTTTTTCTTTTTTCAATTTATAAGCTAGCCATCTCCCTGGCTTGTTGGCATGTTCGAAGAAGTTTTGTTTGGTAAATTTTAGGTTTCTTGCCATATTGTCTTGTTCTAATATATTTAATTTATGTTTCTCTAAAGCCAATGTTTCTTTAATTTGTTCATTCCCTGATTCTTTTTGTGATTGGTTTTCCAATTTTCCAATTTCTTCCTTTAATATATTATGCTGCTTCCATTTCTCTTTATTTTTCTTTGCCATATGTTATCGTTATCCCCCTTATGTATGCTTTCATTGTATTCCATAGGTTTGATAGTGAGGTACGGTGTTTCTTATTTTCTTTAAAAAAACAGTGTCAATTCTTTTGTGATCCTTTGTGTATATCTCCTTTAAAATCTGGGGGTTTAATGTCCATCTTCTCTTCTTTTTTCTTTAGCCTCTCCATGTTATTTCAAGGGGGTTATGGTCTGCCCACGTGTTTGGGAAAATCTCTATCTTCTCTATCCCTTTACCTACTTCCTTGTTCATCCATATCATGATTTATGGGGAGTTGGAATAAAAAGTATATTTATTTTCTTTTGGGTGCAAGCTTCTTCACATATCTATCAGGTTCAGTTCATCTGTCATCTTAAACAAAGTTTTTGGTAGTATGTTCTTTTTTCCCTTGTTCTTTTTATCACTCGTATAGTCTTTTTAAATATCTACTACCCCATTATAGTCACCCACAATACATACATTCCCTTGACCTGATTCAATAATCATTTCATGAACTTTCTTGTAGTATTCCCCTTGGATTTTATTTGGAGCATAGATAGCTATCAACAAGATTGTTTTTTGCCCTATTATAACTTCCATCATTAATGTTCTTCCTTTTGGATCTGCATAGATTTGTTTTGCCTTAATCCCCTCTTTAAAGTATATTGCCATCCTTCTTTTCTTTTTCCCTGCCAATGCTGTGTATAGTTTCCCCAATTTATTATATTTTAAGTATTTTTCATCTTGTTTTTTAATGTGTACCTCTTGGAGGCACACAATGTCTGCTTTCTGTATAATTAATTTTGTAAATATTCATTTCCTTTTCACCAATGGGTTTAGTCCATTAACATTAATTGATAGTAATTTCAATTCTTCCATTCTCCTATTTGTCTACCGGTTTTTGGTTCCTGTTAGCCCTTGTAGCTCTTTGTGTTCTTGTTCTAATACCTCCTTCTTCTTGGTGTTCTTTTTCTTCTTTACTTCTTTCCTCCTAGGCTCCTCCTCTGGCTTCCTGTTGTTATTCTTCTTCTTGATTTACGGTCTCCAGCTCCTCCCTACTACTATAATTCTCTTCTGCTCCCATCAATTGATCTTATAGTTCTTGGACCTGTCTCAGTTGTCAATTTTGATCATTTTACCCTGCCAAGAGACAAGCATTCCTTCCGGGACTATCCACCTAAACAGAATGTTCCATTTGTTCAGTTGCAAAGCCAAAAAGAGGTAATCTCTTTGTTGCTCTCGGACTCTTCTGGGAATTTGTTTCAGGGCAATAATTTCTTTATCTTTATCATCTCGAGTTATTTTCTAAATTAAGTCCCTGACCATTATTCGAGAAAATCTGATATGTACCTCCCTGGGCAGCCTATGGCGCCTAGAATAGTGGTTTGGATAAAATTCTTCTAACTCATTCAGAATTTTATGTTTCTCTCTTTGAAGTGTTTCTGCAATTAATTCCGCCATTATTTGTCCTAGGTCATCTTCTTTGGCTTCTGTCATATTTTGAAATCTTAGATAGAAGGCTATCTGGTCCATTCCTAGATGGATTAGTGAGTCCTCTAAATCATTATTGAGTGCCGTCATCTTTTGGTTGACCAATTCCATTTTTTTTTCAGTTTGTTTCATTTTGGTTTCCACTGTTTTTATTTTTTGTTCATTTTTCTGGATTGCTTCTTGGATTGAACCCATTTTATTGTCCAGTTTCTGAATATCACTTTTCATTTCTCCATGATTTTTTGACATTGTTTCTTGTAATTTCACCAGTTTCCTGGATTGTTAACAAGGTGGCTTGCATCGTTTGCATATTTGACATTGTGTTGGTCTTCTCTGTTGATGCATTCCTTCTGTTGTTCATTGATTTGAGGGAGAAGCCGACAAATGTTGGGTTTCATGCAGTTTTTCCCCCTGTCCTCTGAGTTGTTGTTGATACTGATCATTTCTTTCAAGATCTTACTTTGTTCTCCAAGGATTCTGTAAATACTTTCCCAAATTATCATTAACTGCTTGCCTGTGAATCTTTTTTCCCTCTCCTTAAAACTATGAAGTATTTTATAGTTATAGTTAGTTATAGTTATAGTTATAGTTATAGTTATAGTTATAGTTATAGTTATAGTTATAGTTATAGTTATAGTTATAGTTATAGTTATAGTTATAGTTATAGTTATAGTTATAGTTATAGTTATAGTTATAGTTATAGTTATAGTTATAGTTATAGTTATAGTTATAGTTATAGTTATAGTTATAGTTTAGTTATAGTTATAGTTATAGTTTAGTTATAGTTAGTTATAGTTATAGTTATAGTTATAGTTATAGTTATAGTTATAGTTATAGTTATAGTTATAGTTATAGTTATAGTTATAGTTATAGTTATAGTTATAGTTATAGTTATAGTTATAGTTATAGTTATAGTTATAGTTATAGTTATAGTTATAGTTATAGTTATAGTTATAGTTAGTTATAGTTATAGTTATAGTTATGCTTGCCTGTGAATCTTTTTTCCCTCTCCTTAATTGATTGTCAACAGAGCAAGAAACTGACAGATTCCATGAATGGAAGACTTATGACTGTTATTGAAAATGACCGTTGGCTTATCTGAATGGTCATTCTCTAGGCATTGTGGGAGTGTTCAAGCATGGGTTAACTTCAGCTTGCTGCCCAAGGACTGAGTTCAAAGTTTGTGTAGCCATGCCTCCTGCTCCCTTTAGAGGCTCAGTTTATAAAATGAAGGGATTAGACTATAAAGATGCTGTAAATAATAAACGTTATGCCCATGGAAGTGATACGTCATGCATCCGTGGTGATCCCGGGGAGGGGTTGGACACTCCCACAGCATCTAGAGAATGACCATTCAGGTAAGCCAACAGTCATTCTCCTCGATGCTGCTTGGAGTGTCCAAGCATGGAACATACCCAAGCTATGTAATCCCAGGGTGGGAAGAAGGAATGTCCTGTTTAGTTGGAGCTGCAAGGACCCGCTGTAAGACTCTCCTGCCAAACAAAGCCTCAGCAGACGCGAAAGAGTCCATTCTGTAATTCCGAATGAACAGAGACGGTGAGACTAAGTAGCTGCCCTGCAGATGTCCTCGACAGGCGCTTGCATGGCCCAAGCAGCCGTAGTTGCGGTGCTCCTCGTGGAATGTGCTGCTATACAATGAGGAACAGGCTTGGCTTGATGTTCATAAGCTAACTTAATGCAGGCACGAAGCCAACATCCTATGATAGAAGATGATACCTTCCTGCCCATGGAGGTCGGCTAAAAGGATATGAAGAATGATTCCAACCTGCGAAGGTGGCTGTCGTCTTCTTGTATACCTGCACTGCACGGTGCATGTCCAATTGGTGCCAGGTACACTCCCTGGGATCTCTGGGGTGCGGGCAGAAGTCGGGCAGGATGACCTCCTGAGTCCTATGGAATAAGGTATTAATTTTCAGGAGAAAAGCTGGATCCAATCGCAGAATGATTCTGTCTGAATATATAATGCAAAGGTCCTCCATAACTGAGAGCACTGCCAACTCAGAAATTCTGTGTGCTGAGGTGATGGCTATGAGAAAGGCAGTTTTAAACAACAAAAGGCAGGCTAATGGAGCGAATTGGTTTGAATGGCGCTGATGTTAGGGTCTGTAGGACAATCGATAGATCCCAAGTAGGGTATTGGTGTACCGTCAGGGATGTAGGTTGGTGGCCCCATTCAGGAAACTGCAGACACTTGGGTGTCTGCTGAGTGGTTGAGAAGAGTCTCTGGACAAAATGGCGGCTAGAACAGCTGTCTGTCTCCGAAGAGTGTTGGAGGCGATGACCTTGTCCAACCCCTCCTGGAGAAAATCCAGGATTTATGGAATGGTCGCTGCTGTGGCAACAATGTGATGGGACTGACACCAGGAGGAAAACATAGTCCATGTCGCGTCATAGATCCGCACCGTAGAAGGTCGCCTGGACACCTGGATCGTGCGGATAATCTTGTCAGAGAAGTTGTCCTGCCTCAGGGGTCCCCCTCAAGTGCCAAACGGCCAATTGGAGCCATTGAGGATCCAGATGTGGAATGGTCTCTTGGCTAAGGGAGATTTGCTCCTGAGATATGCACCACTGTTTGGACACTGACAGGCTGACAAGGTTGGCGAACCACGACCTCCTTGGCCAATGCGGGGTGACTAGTAGTACTTCGCCGCCCTTCAACAAGATCTTCCTGATCACCTGAGGTATCAGGGGGAGAGGTAGAAAAGTGTATAATAGGCCGGGAGGCCAGTCACATTGAAAAGCATCCGTCCCTTCTGTGCTGGAACATTGGAATCTTGAGAAGAACCTGGGGAGGTGAGTGTTTGCTCGACTGGCGAACAGGTCTACCGTTGGAAGGCCGAACCTCTGGGTCAATTGATGAAACAGAGATGGATGAAGCCACCATTCCGAGTTGCTGATGGTCGTTCTGCTTAGCCAGTCCACTGTCACATTCTCCTCCTCCGAGATGTAGTCCGCTCTCAATGATTCGAGGTGGCGCTCTGCCCATTGCCTTAGGGCTTCCACCTCCGACATCAGGGCTCCCGATCGAGTCCTGCCCTGGTGGTTGATGTAGGCCTTGGTGGCAATGTTGTCCATCAGTATTAAGACATGGGATCCTTCGATGAAGTGATGGAAGTGGCGCAGGGCTAGCCTGGCGGCTCTGAGCTCTAGCCAATTTATGTTGTGGGTGAGCTCCACCTGTGACCATCTGCCCTGTGCCACGTGAGTCTGCAGATGAGTGCCCCAGCTGTACAAGCTGGTGTCCATTGTTATGACCAGGCGTTCCTTGAAAAGGGACCCCCTCTTCAGAGCTGCGGACTGCCACCACCAGAATGACTGGATCACCTGTGGAGGAATGCTCACCACCCTCTTGGAATTGCTGTCCTTGCGTCGTTGAAACAGGAGAAGGAACCACTGAAGATCCTGTGCATGCAGCCGTGCCCAGGGAACTACTGCGATGCACGAGATCAGTTTCCTCATCAGCTGGGATAGATTGACGAGAGGTGCTGATTTGGACCTCCGGATCTGACTCACAAGGGATGTGATGCTGTCCATTCGCTCCTGTGTGAAGAACACTTGGCAGGTCCTGGAATCGATCACTGTGCCCAGATGCTGGATTCTGGAGGTTGGCTTCAGGTGGCTCTTTTTTATTTAGTTGCATAATAATTCTGCACACTACTGAAATAGTTGCCCAATAATTGTGCCCACATAGATATTCTCCAAAGAAAGCCAAACCCTCACTTTTACTTTCTTAAATATTCAGGTTTGCGGTTTCATAACATTTTGGATTGACAAAGGGCACTGTAGTTATTCAATGATAACAGTAACCCTCTAAAATACAACTTGCCTAATAATTGTGCACACAGTGTAGGGTTTTCTTTAAGCCTGATAGTCAAACAGAAATGTAGGCTGGCATAAATTGTGCTTCTCTCTGCCAATCTGCATTCTGCTTCAAAAACAAGGCCAGCAAATGCTGCTTTTATTATTATTTTAATGTGGGACAAGTTAAGTAGAAGCATTAATAGATTCCCTTGCTTTGTTTCCTCACCCATAGGAAAAACCTGTAATATCATTGGTAACAGAACCAGAACCATACAGTTTTCTTTTCCAATTTAAATTGACTTTCTGTGTAGAATGCAATAAAAATCTTCTCAAGAGAATGATTGTTTGGATTTTTAAACATAGATTTAGGATTTTTCAGAAGAATGCTAAATCTTATACATTTAAGGAGCTCATGTTAGATCTGATAAATACTTTGGAAAGCAGTGGTTAAGGATTACATGAGTATATGCCTCATTGAAGGTAGATACCTGGTCTCTCCGGTATTATACCTTGTAACCAGAGGTGGGTTCCTACCAGTTCACACCTATTTGGTAGAACCGGTTCGTCAAATCTACTGAACCGGTTAGAAGAGGTTCCACCAGTGGACCCGGAAAGCAGGCCACACCTACAGAAGAGGTTCCAAAAATTTTTGAAACCCACCACTGGTCCTTGGATATGATTATTCTACACTATCAGGCTCATATTTATAAAACTCAGTGCCTCTGTGAAAGGTAAGGATGACTAATGCATTTGTGGTGCAATCAGAACATTGCGTGTGTTGAAGTTGTTTTAACGCAAACCAAAGATGCCTTTTAAAAAACCATTTTACATCATATTCTTATGCATGCCAGTGCTGTGTGTGAGGTAATTTAAGGTGGTTCTGACAAGTGTCGTCGGCATCTTCATATCCAGTCACATGGGCATCAAGCCACTCCCATCCGGTCACATGGGCATCAAGCCACTCCCACAAGGAGGCCACACCCACAGAGTAGGTTCGAACAATTTTTGAAACCCACCACTGCTTGCAACTAAAAAATACCATTAAGTATCTACTTTGAAAGGCTGATATATGAATATATACATAATGTAAAGTCTTGTCCATTGTTCATGTCTGCCTCTATCCTGCTTTTGCCTGCTTCATCCCATTTTTTAACAGTTTTTGTTATTTGCTAATGTTTACTAAGTAAACATCAAGCTTATTTTTATATGGAACTGAGTTGGACTCTATTTGCCTGCTTTAATCTGGATACAGAGATTGGCAGGAAATTTGTTGGCTGCAAACTGAACTGGAAATTACCTATGACAATTTTCCAATGCAAAATTCCTATATCATTCCTTAAGTAAACATCCACAAATATTATAGTCTTTTGAAATAAAAAGTCTTTCTGTCTGTACCTTTTTGATTGTTAAGGAATCTTTCAGGGTTGACTCAGCCTTCCATCCTTCCGAGGTGGGTAAAATGAGGACCCGGATTGTTGTTGGGGGCAATATGCTGACTCTGTAAACCGCTTAGAGAGGGCTAAAAGCCCTATGAAGCGGTATATAAGTCTAACTGCTATTGCTATTGCTATTTCAGAATCTGGATCTAGTAGTAATCCTAACAAGAACATGTTTGTTTTGAAATCAGTCAATATTATACACCCCAATAAAATATGTCAGTTTTTTTAAGTCTGTTTTCAGAATTGCAATTCTCTATGCACTTGTTTTAATTTAATCTATTGTTTCTGAATATTTCTCTACCAGTTGTTGCTTTTAAGATGACTTTTAAATGGTAAAATCAAGTATGTTGGGATAAATATTCATCTGGTTCAGTTCCAAGTAGGGAGAAAAACATGGTTTAATGGTGAAGCAGAACCACCAAGCACATGTGATTCTGGTAGCTGACCACATGGAGTTGAGAATGAGGGTTATTTATACCTTCTCTTGGGCCTTGCCTTGAACTTCCTATTCCTGTGCAAGGACATGTATTCTATTGGCTGTGGTAGGGGTCATAATAACCTTGTAGGTTGTCTGAGAAGTTTGGTTGAAGCCTGGTGGGTGATGCAATGTCCCCAGGTGATTGTGCCATGTGGTGAGCTCTGATGATAGATAATCCTATTATGTCCTGGAAGGTCATGTCTCAATCCCATCACCCTGGAGCTGAAAGTCTTTTGTCTTGTAGATAGGCTGGCCCAGTCCTCCTTAATGGGCACCAAATATCTGCTGGGACAGGGAGCTTGGGCTGAATTCCTGACTCCCTTAAGATTTCCATTTCTCTTTTAGGGGGAATATAATATTCTTCCTTTTTAAATATTTCTCAAAATATTTCATTCTTCTAGGAGGGGTGATTTCAATCAAGTGTATAGTCAAATTCATTTTAAGGCCTATTGTTTCCACTTCTAGATAATGAGATCTTAACTTTTTGAGTTTAATATATTTTTAAATTTCATTCTTTGTTTGTACGAAAGTATGGAAATCCAGAAACCCAAATAATAGAAAAGCTTGGTTCTTTTAAAACTAGATCTGAATATTATTATAAATTGTCAGTGCTTTGCTTTGCTTTGCTTTTTCCTTTCCTTTCCTTTCCTTTCCCCTTTCCTTTCCTTTCTGATAGAATTTCAGATATTTCCCTATCACTATTGGTGGCAGACATTAGTTAGAGGCAGAATAATGTATAATATAATTACAGCACAGTCTGCTTGTTTTGATGCTGGGAGAAGGGGACAAAAAATAGAGTTTGCCAGCTTTATTTCTTGTAACATCTAGCCATGCCTTGAAACCTAACATTTTCAGTTAATCCGTACAATAATATGTTCATCTTACCTTTCATATCAGTTATTGGTGCTTTCTAGACCATTATTTCTTTCTAACAATATTTTAAAAAAAATATTAAATGGCTTCTTTTTCTTTGCATTGTAGTCTCAACAGTTCTTTAAATTGTGAGGCAGTGATGATGCTTCATACTTTTTAAAAGGGAATTAAATTTTTTTTTCAAAAAAATGTTTCATTGGATCCAAAACTGAGCATAAGACAATGAACCAAATTGAAGTATAAATTTAGAAATCTTTAATATAGGTTGTTTTCAACCTATAATATTAATTGTTAATCTTGACAGTTAACAGAGTTAAATAACAACTTTCTCCCTGAATTTCATAGGGATGCCACTTCAGATTGTTCACCCATCCTTTGTCTCATTTTGCAGTTCCAAAGTAGAGATAATCAGAATATAATCTGTCTGTCTGAATTCTTACATTTTAAGCATTTTTTTCCTGAAAGATTCATGTGCTCCCCATTATTGTTTTCTTCCAAAGAATAGTTTATTTCTAGAGAAATTCTTTTTGGTTACTTTACCAATTATGGGGACAACTAAATGATAAATATTTGCAATGTTGCGCATAATGAGTCTTTTGATGGATTATTGCAAACCTGCCGAATACATACTTGCACATATATTATAAAAAAAGATGAATATTTCTATTACGCTGTACAAAATGTAAGATTATAATGACAGTCTTATGTACTTTACTTCCAAGTATGTTTCTAGGGCAGTGATAGCTACCCTTTTTGTTGCCGCATGCTGAAAGCATACATGTATACCCATAATGCAATGTGTGTGCAACATTCCCCCCACCCCTGCCCCCTGCTCCTGCACACATGACCCCCCACATGGGGCTCACCCCTGTGCATGCACATGCCACCCCCAGTGCTCCCCCTGCCCATACACATATATGCATGACCTCGCACATGCACTCATGCACCCCTGCATGCAACCTGCACCCCACACAGTTACAATACATATTTATAAGAACTTTTGAAGTAGTATCTACCATCAACCTTTGATTTTAATTTTTTAAATGCTCAGAATCTTCAAATCATTTCAAAGTCAAGAGTATCTTTCCATCTTTTTTAGTAAAGTGCAATTCTGTCTACATTTATGATGGTAAGAATTATACATGGCATATCATTAGTTTAATCAAGTAACAGACATATTTTTATAACCATTTTTGTAAAGAATTATGTAAGGTCAATCTCATATACTGTATTTTTCAGAGTATAAGATGCACTGGAGTATAAGATGCACCAAGATTTTGAAGAGATAAATTTAAAAAAAGGTTTTTGCCCTCCCCGGCCTCCAGGAGCACTCTGCAGGCCTGCCAAACCCTCTCCACACCCCAGTTACTCAGAGGCTGTGGTATACGCTGCTCTCGCCCTCCTTCTGTGAAAAGTGCCTCAGATACTCAGTGGGCAGTTCAGGGGAGACAATGGCCACAACGACTTCACTCCCCAGCAATGTGAGGAGCTGCCGCTGCCGCCACTACTTAAGCCCTCCTGGGAGCTGAGCCAAGCGGCAGCTCTGAAAGCCAAATGTTTCTCCTTTCCAGCCACCGCGATCTCTGCAGTGCCCACTTCCCCTGCCCCTTCTTGGGCAGTTCCAGGCAGCCGAGATCACATGCAGAATTAGCCTATGACCAAGGCAGCAAAGGTGCAGGGGCTTGCTGGGAAGAGGAGATGGATCTGGCCAGGAGCACACTCCATTTTTGCAATCAGGGAGGGAAAAGAGTGTTTCAGGTGATAAGCGGTTCCAAGCTGCGGGGATCGTGGAACAGTCTGGAACCACCCACTGCCTGAAATGTTCTTTTTCTTTCCCAATTGCAAAAACAGGGTGTGAATTCCTCCTGACCAGATCTATCTCCCGAGCCAGGAGCAGAAGCTGACCACCCTCCACCTGTGTTGTCTGGAGAAGCAGGAGACCAAGCGGCGAGCCACCTTGCCTTACATCTCCTGCACAGAGTCCACTTCACCTGCCTCTTTTCCAGACAACCCAGGTGGCTACATTCAGAGTATAAGATACACCCAGATTTTCACCCTCTTTTGGGGGGGGGAACGATGTGTCTTATACTCCAAAAAATACGGTATTCAGTATATAAGAGCCTGTCATAGTTATAGGAAATTTGCTTAAAGGCATGGGACGAAAAGCAGATGCTAGTCCTAGATGGAATGAATAAGTGGAAAGCAAAAAGAATATGTAGAATATGTAGAAAATAGGCTTTGCTAAGGGATGACACTGGAAGACAAATTTGGCCTGACAGCGGTACTTTTGTTTTTAAAACCCTGAAAGCACTTACCATATTTTTCAGAGTATAAGATGCACCTTTTTTCCTCAAAAAAGAGGCTGAAAATCTGGGTGCATCTTATACATTGAATACAGCATTTTTTGCCTCCCGAAGCCCCGCTCCCTTCACCAAAATGGCTATGCATACCCTTATGGAGGCTTTCAGAGAGCTCCTGGGGGCTGGGGAGGGCAGAAATTAGCAAAAATGGGCCATTTTTTGCCCCCCCTCAGTTCTCTGCAGCACTCTATAAGCCTCCATAAGGCTATGCATGCAATATTTTTGACAAAAAAGGGGCCTGTTTTTTGTTCACTTTTTGGCCCCCCACCAGCACAGGAGCACTCTGAAAGGCCCCCCAAGACCATTCATGCCTTTTATTTGAAAGAAAATTAGCCCATTTTCACAAAAAACGGGCTGGTTTTGGCAGGTTTGCAGAGTGCAGAAACTTTTTTTCCCCTTTCGGAAAGCTCTTTAACTGATTGATAAGAATTACATTGATCAAGTGCTGTGCCAGCAGAAACAAAGTCTTAGGTGCTGCAGGTTGTCAGTGATTTCCTTCCCCAATACATGGATATATACACCTGGAAACATCTACCTACCTACCTACCTACCTACCTACCTACCTACCTACCTACCTACCTACCTACTCTCTCTCCCTACCTACCTACTGTATTTCTCTCTCTCTATCCCTATATCTACCTACCTACCTACTCACTCTTTCTCCCTACCTATCTACTGTATTTCTCTCTCTCTCTCCCCTCTATCTACCTACCTACTCTCTCTCTTCTCTACCTACCTACTATATTTCTCTCTCTCTCTCTCTCTCTCTCTCTCTCTCTCTCTCTCCCTCTCTCTCCCCTCTACCTACCTGCCTACTCTCTCTCTCTCCTTACCTACTGTATTTCTCTCTCTCTCTCCCTCCCTCTATCTATCTACCTACCTACTCTCTCTCCCCCTACCTACCTACTGTATTTCTCTCTCGCCCTCTATCTAGTCTACCTACTGTTTTAAAAATTTGCCTCTTCAAAACCTTGGTACATCTTATACTCTGAAAAATATGGTAAATCCCAAATTAAGCCCAGCCAAATACTTTATTGGTATTGCTGGGCCAAGATAAAACTGAGGCAAAAATCATTGCTCCCCTCTTGGGCAGACCTGCACTGGGTAGAAATAAAGGCCAATTGGAATATGTTCTAACACACACATCCTTCTCTGCCTCTTTTATTTGGAAAAAGTACACTCTAACATTTAGGGCAGACGCTCAAATGGTAATTTGAATCCTAAAATCAATAATAGACAGTCACAACCCATCATGGGATGGTATTATTCAGTTGCTGCAGGTTTTCTTGACTAAGGATGAGCTATTAAAACTGTTTGAAAAAACACACCAAATAGTCAAGCAACCAATTATTCCAGGACAGGCTGCCCCAGCATGAGTTGCATGGCCCATGCATTGCCCTGATTGGGATTTCAACTATACCAATCATTGTATGCGGGCGAAAAGTAATCTTATGGAAGCTCTAGAAGAAATAGGGAAAAAAACCTTCTAAATTGATTGGAATTTCAAAAGATGATCCAAAGGGACAAGGAAAATCCTGATGCCTTTTGGGTTTGCCTCTCAGAGGCAGCTGTAACATATGCTCATTTAGACCCTAAACTGCCAAAATGACCAGAGAATTTTAGCCTCAGCTTTTGTTGACTAGTCCACTGGTGACATCAAGGAACACTTTCACCAGATTGTGTCTAACTGGTCTACCTTGGAAATAGCAGACCTACACAGGATTGCAAACTTTATTTATGACCAAAGGGGTAAATTAAAAGAAGAAACAGATAGGAAAAAGGGGATATAGAGATATGAGGAACTAAGAATCTTTGCTGCCATGAATAATAATGCTGGACAAACACAACGCCAGATCTCTGGTAATTGGCGGGGATGCTGGCAATGTAAAAAGGAGGGATGGCCCAAAGATAAGTGTCCACACTGCTATAAATGTGGAAAAGCAGGGCATCTTGGCCGGCATTGTAACTCTTTTCAAGGTGGTCTCAAGAGCCACCTATCGGCTCTATGTCAGACAATAATCCACATTACCATAGCGAGCAGAGAAATAGTTATCAACGCAAGCCATCTAGAGCTCCCTTTCCGCAAAACAATTCATTCTACCAGAATGAATATAGAAATGGCAATAAGCTTCAATGGGAACAAGGAAGAGAAAGTGATGCATACCTTTCCTGACTAGACAAAGAAAATTCCAAATTCACAGCCACCTTCAACGGGCTTGCAATTCCCCTAAGAAAAAGGAGAACCTATCGTTCCCTGACTATAGGAGGAAAAGTATATGAGTGTTTAGTTGACCCTGGAGCTACCTCATCATTAATTACAGAACCTTCGAATAAAGATTCTGTGATTCCAGGGCCTCAGGACAACATAATGGGAGTGGGAGAAATGATCATTCCAGTGGAATTCGTTCATGAAATAAAAGTAGAATTAGGACCGTTTTCATTAGACCACGCTTTTACTGTTTGCCCACAATCCCCTCTCCCTCTTGGGGAGGGACCTCCTATGCAAAATAGGAGTCACCATAGAATGTGGAAAGAGAGGACTGATACTGAACATTCCAGGGAAAGGAACCCATATGCTTGCCACAAACAACACAATACTTCATGCAGATCTAAAAGTTTTGCCATCTTCACTATGATCTGGGACGCAACAGAGGTGGACTATTAAGGGGAGCAGCCCCAGTTACAATCCAAGTAAAAAACAGACTGCCTCCTTGTGTTCCCCAATATAAAATTACAGCCAAAGCAGTTCAGCCTATAAGGAAGCTGATAACATAGAGCAGGGAGTTCTCAGAAAATGTACTTCTCTGTGCAACACCCCCATCTTCCAGTAAAGAAAGCCAAGGTAGACAGTGAAGGGAACCCTGTTTTCTGTTTTGTCCTCAACCCGAGGCTTGTGAACAGCCACGTGATCCCACGTGCTCCTGTAGTGCCAAATCCTGCAACTATAATAACTGAAGTTGCAGCTTCAGCCATGTATTTTTCAGTTATCAACTTGCTTGCCACAAGGCTATACATCAACTTGCTTGCCACAAGGCTATACTGAGTACCCCACTTTATTCTCAAAATTTTTAAAAACTGATCTCTCCACCATCTCCTTACCACATCAGTCAACATTAATCCAATACGTTGACAATTTCTTTCTGGCATCTAACACTGAGCTAGCATGCAAACTAGACACCTTACACCTACTCAAAGCCTTGGCAGGTGATGGCATAAAGCCTCTCCATCAAAACTACAATATCTAAAACAAGAAGTAACATATCTAGGCTACATCATTGCACCAGGAATTAGGAAATTACCACCTCGCCGAATACAGACTATTTTAGGCATGAAACCACCAACAAAAAACAAGTGAGAGCCTTGTTTGGAGTATTAGGTTTCTGCCACTCATGGACCTCTCATTTGGGGACTTGGCTAGACCACTAATACCATTAACTGGAAAGGACATGCCCAACCCCATTGAATGGTCAAACTCACTAGACAGAACCCTTCAAACGATAAAACAAACCATAGCATAGGCCCCTGCACTTGGCTTCCCTGACTATAGAAAATCTTTTATCTTGTATATTCACAAGAAATTAGGTGACGCTTCAGGTGTCTTAACACAACCATTAGGACACACATACCAACCAGTAGCATATTATTCAGTGACATTAGATCCAGTGGCTAAGGGGGCAGTTCCCTGCTTAAGAGCTGTAGCAGCCACTGTGGAAATTGTGAAGAGATCTAAGGATTTAGTACTAGGACATCCATTACTTCTGAAGGTCCCCCATGAGGTTTTCACAATTCTTTTAAAGTCACAAACCCAAGCCTTCACTCAGCAACATCTGGCTCAATAGGAAGATGCAATTCCTTAAACCCAACCACTCTGCTTCCTACAGAACAGACTGAAGAAAGTCTTCATCACTGCCTTCATCTAGTTCATGACGCCGAATTACCTCAACCTCATTTAACAGACCTCCTGCTGAAAAACCTGGACATAGAACTCTTCACTGAAGGCTCCTCTTATATACACGAAGGCAACAGAGTTACAGGAGCCACAGTAATCTCCCTTCATGAGGTCATCTGGGCATCTCCCCTATCTCCCTCACATAGCACTCAAGCAGCAGAACTTGTAGCTTTATTGAAAGTCTGTGAAGCCACAAGGATTCCAAATATGCTTTTGGTGTTTGCCATTCAACAGGAGCTTTATGGAAACAGCGAGGGTTTTTAACATCAGCTGGACAGCAGATTGCACATACAAACCTAGTAGCTCAATTACTAGAAGCCATTCAACCACCAAAAACATTGGCAGTCATCCACTGTAAAGTCCATCAAAAGGATGACTCTACAGTAACCAAAGGGAACCAGTATGCAGATGCAACGGCCAAATGGGTAGCAACAAAACACTTGCCACAAAACCTCTTAGCACCAGCATTAAGTGTCAACCCAGAAGTACCCTGCAAAGAGTTATTGGATAATGGGGGAGCCAAACATTAGGAAGATAAGTTAGGGGCAGTTTTTAAGGAAGAGTTTTGGAGGGTTCCAGATGGAAAACTCATAGCTCCACGCCACCTCCTTTGATTGGTTTGCCAGAGATTACATATTAAAGGACACTGTGGAATGCAAGCTATGGTAGATGCTGTGAGAAGAGTATGGTATGCCCCAGGAGCCTACAGTGAGGCAACAAGGATGGCAAGTACCTGCAAAACTTGCCAGGCACCTCCAGAAAATCCATCCATGAAGGGGGACCCTGGGCACAAAGGCCCTTTGAAAGAGTGCAAATGGATTACATACAATTACCAAGGCCAAACGGATACCAATATGTCCTCATATACAGGGACCAACTAATTCACTGGGTGGAGGCCTTCCCATGCTGCCATGCCAGAGTTCTCGACAAAGCCAGATACCTCCTAAAGGATATTGTACCCAGATTTAGAGTACTGAGTGTTCTGGACATGGATAGGGGCAAGTATTTCATAGCTCAGGTTCTGACCTACATATTCCAAGCCCTTGTCATTACCCAGAACTTTCACTGTCCATACTCCCCTTCATCATCTGGCAGAATAGAGAGAGTAAACAGGAAAGTCAAGACCCTGCTGGGCAAACTGTGCCAGGAGAAATAACTCTCATATATCACAGGTATTGCCCTGTTTTATATCAGGACTAGGTCTTGACAGGACATAGGATTTTCCCCTTTCAAGATCCTTTTTGGGTGCCCTCCTGACATACTACAAAGTCTAGATCCATAATCCCTCAGTTTAGAAAGGGGGGATATGGTTCTCTCTTCCTATCTTACAGGACTACACAAAAACTACAGATCCTGTGGACAGTGCCCTAACCCAGACACTGCCCCTGGAGGAGGCCCTGCATCCCTTTGAGCCAGGAGATTGGGTGTGGATCAAATTCTTCACCAGGACCTCGCTGCTGCAACCCAAGTGGAAAGGACCCTACCAAGTCTTGCTGACTACTCAAACCATGGAAAGAGACACCTGGATTCAAGGACACATGCCAAAACAGCAGTAATAGATCACAGCACAGCACAGCACCAACACAAACAGTACCAGTCACCAAACTCCGAAAAGACCCTGAAGCTAGAAGCATTCTTTGATACCACAGAACCTGGGATCCCTGAAACCATTCGCGCGGACATTGAATGATAAAGAACTGAACTATAAATTTCATTTTTTTTCTTTTTTCTCTCCTCTTTTTTCTTTTTCCTTCCCCTTTGTGAAGGAGTGAAGTCTATTACACATTTTTTTCCTCTTTTCCCTCCGTTTGGTGAAGGATTAAATGCTAGATACCTTTTATTGAATTACTTTAAAAAGGAGGGGAGTAGGGAGGGCTCAGCCATGGGAAACAGGAAACCCAGGGGAAACATACTGTGTAACGTGTACTGTATATTATTGACTGTAACACTTGTAATGGCATTCCTGGAATCAAACCTCATCCCAGAGAAAGGAAACATATGGGAGTATCTATCAAAGGAGATACTAAATACCACAGACTTTTGTCTAGCTGGAGGAAAGTCAGTAAAGGATATCCTCACAACATGCTTAATGGGAGTAGCAATAGGGCCCCAAGCTATCCTTAATGACACCAGGCTCAGACACTTTCATATCACACCAACATATTCCAACATCTATGACTGGGGTACTATTTTAGATTCAAAGGACCTGAGTATGTATACCCTCCATATTGCTGCTACTACCTCAGCATCCCAATGTTTTGAAATAAACAGATGCAAGTCGCCAAAGGTCACAAATTGCATCAACTTAAATAACATAGAACGTGGATGCAACCACACAGAACCCATCTCCTTTTCTTATAACTATATGAGGCATCCCCAGGGCTGGTCCATATTATGTAGAAGTAGAGAAGCCATAGAAATCAGAACCAAAGGAAAGAGTATAAGAATGTAACCTTTACAGTTGGAAGTTGCTTGCTTGCCAGTTTTTCTATGGTGTGAACATAATCACATTACTTATACTTTGCTGTTGCTATATTTAATGTGTTCCTTCATTTTTTGCCATGTTTCGTAAGTCTCCTGCACCTACTTTAAATGTGGTTCAAATGCATGCTCTTGAAAAATCTCTTTTTTCGTCAATAAAAACAAAAAGCGAGGAAATGTAGGGTTTTTACAGTGAATCATCTGAATGGTCCTTAGAACTGAGGTTACACGTCTAAGTAAAAACTGCAGCAATCTGCAGAAAATATTTGCCTGTCAACTATTCTTTGCTTGCAGTGTGTTCCCAGGCATGAAGGGCACAGGATGATGAAACAAAGTATAACCTGCAACATTTTATTCATTTGAATGATAACACTTGATTTATTCAGCTGCAACAACATGCACATTCTCACGAACATCAATGATGTAAGGACTAACCAATTATTGTGCCTTGGAGACTTGTTAGCCAATAATGATATTACATGTAAAATAGGTAGAGCTAAAGAAGCTGCAAACACTATAAGAATTTCATGATTAATAATTTTGCTGTTGATTCTGCTGTTGATTCTGCCATCCATGGCATGATTCTGCTTCATGCTGTTGATTCTGCTATCTATAGAATGCTTTGTTCAATAAACTTTGATTGGTTTAGCTATCCGTGGGTGGATTATTTTCTTTCATCTTCAGCCTCGGGACCATAAATGCTACATTTTGGCCTCCCGAACAGGGACCCATATTTCGTCCAGGGAAGGACAGACGTGTCATCAGCTAAGGGCTCCACAACCTTATCTCAAGGTTTCTGTAAGTATGGGATCTTCGCTTTCTCAGGAACAAAGGAAGCACGTTAATGAGTTGGGTTATCTTCTTAAGAAGTCTGAGTTATCTGTTTCACAAAAGGCTCTTTTTCGGCTGGTCCGGGAAATTGCTTTAACTTGTCCTTTTTATCCTGAAAGAGGCTCTTTGAAATTGTCAGATTGGGAAAAGGTTCGCAAGGTTTTGCATTCTGAGCCGAGGAAAGCTATAGATATTTTACATGCTTGGCATTTGTGTCATTACGCTATAGAAATGTTTGGTCAGAAAGAGGATTAGAGGATTCTGTTTCTTTCTTATCACCCCCCCCTCTCAACATTCTTCTATTTTGATCTTTCCTCCGTTGTCTGAAAAAGAAATTTCGTTTTTTGATCTTAAGTCTAAGGCTGAAATAACACCTTCTGCTTCTTCTCACATTGTGTTAAAGCCTCTTCCTCCCCCCTCCTATCCCCCCTCCTCTTTCTCTTTCTCCTTTCCCCCTCCTTCTGCTAATATTCTTCCAAAGTCTGCTTTTCAGAAAATGGTAGAAAGTTGTAAATCGGATGTTACTATTTCTGGAGAAGAGTTAGCTGAATTGTTGTGTGTATGTCCAGTGCAGTATCAACCATAGGCTGGACAGCAAATTGCAGAGTAGGCTGGTTTGCCATTTCAGATTTTAAGGGAGCTAAAGAAGGCTATTTCTGATTATGGAATTACTGGAAATTTTACTAGAGGTCTTTTGGAAGGAATTAAGAATGGTTATTCTGTGATACCTCAAGATTGGAAGCAATTCAGAATGGAAAAGAAAGCCTTTAGGGAATTGTTTTTAGGGAATTGTTTCAAATATGGAAAATCAGGTCATTGTCAGAAAGATTGTCGTTCAACGCCATCTAGTGGTATTTGACTACCATTATACAGAATTTCCTAAGTGCAGCCTGTTCTTTCTTATTAAACAGGATGTGTTTGTTTTAATTTTCCTTTACAGTCACAGGATAAAGAAAAAAGAGGTAACATGGTTTCGCTTACTGTTTTGCAAAAGGAATGTCTCCAGGACATTCTAAATAAACTTAAATTGAGATATGTTGATAGAATTGTTTCTATAGCTAAGAAGTTATGGTTAGCAATTCTTCCTACTTCACCTTTACGTACTGGTTGTCTTTATTCTATTTTGGATGAAAAAGTGATTCATATTCATGAATGGTTGAATTTGTCTGCTTCTCCTCCTAGAAATATTTTTCATTATTAACAGGCTTTAGAAGAATTGATTATGAATTGATCACCTACTAGTAGAGTTGTGGTTTGAACGGATGGTCAACAATGGTTTTCTAAATTCACTTCTGTTCAGACATCTGCCCAACGTTCTGAGTTGGCAGCTGTTATCTTGGCTCTGAGATTATTTTCTGATCAATCTATTAACTTGATTGTTGATACCAAATATGTTTTTCTTGCAATGCAATTTCTTCCTTATGCTTATTGTGCTGTTTCTCTTGACGTTAATCTTTTGTCTTTATTTTTATCTTGAAAACATGTTTTGGAAGAATGTGTCTTTCCTTTATATGTTGAGCACATTAGGAGCCATTCTCCTTTTCAAAATCCTTTGACGGAAGGAAATAGACGAGCTGATGAGACTCTCAAAGAAGTCACATCTCTTTTTTCAGATCCTGTTGCTAGTCATTCATATTTTCATCAAAATGCTAAATCTTTGGCTAAACAGTTTTCTGTTCCTATGTCTCATCCTCGTGACATTGTTCGAGGATGTACTTCTTGTCAACAATTTGCTGTTCCTTTTCCTATGGGAGTAAATCCTCGAGGAACAAAAGCTAATCAAATTTGGCAAATGGATGTCACTCAATTTGCTACCTTTAAACCATACACTTATTTACATGCATCCATTGATACATATTCTCACTTTTTATGGGTCACTGCTGCTAGACATAGCACACTTTTGATGCAATGTCTCATTGTCTTTCTGCTTTTTCCGTAATGGGCCAACCAATTCAATTAAAAACTGACAATGGTCCTGCGTATACTAGCAAGGACTTTAATTTTTTTTTTGTCAACAATGGAACATTCAATTGATACATGGAATTCCTTACAATTCTCAAGGGCAAGCTATAATTGAGCGAGCTCATCGTACATTCAAAGCTACATTAACTAAATTAGTAAAAACTGAATCTGGTCCCTTCAATTTGAGAAAGATTTACAATTTGATCTCTAATGCTCTTTATGCATGGAATTACTTAACTTCTTTAGATTCCTTTTCAGACATTCCAGTCAAATTTCATTTTCAGACGTCCCCAGGTTATAAGTTGGTCGTGGTTATAAATTGGACGTGGTTATGCTGCAATTGCAGATTTGCAAACAAAGCAAGCTGTGTTTGTCCTTATCATGGAAAAACAAATGAAAGATCCAAGGATGCAATGTCCTCCAATCTTGCCTTGGAATCACATTGAAGATCAACCTCAATTGAAAAAATCCTTTTTTCTCATGTGTTGTTTTTTCTTTTGCCTTTTCTCTTCGGTTTCTACTAACTCGGAGACAACTCCTGCTTTTCCTCTTAGTCCTAATCTTTGGATTCGTCATGCTCAATATATGTTTTTGATTCATGGTCGTAATATAACTTTATATTATGAACCTCCTATGGCTCTTGGTCAAGTGCTTTTATTCCGAATCTAATTAATTCTTCTGCTTTCATTGTTTCGCAACTTCAACATATTTCTTCTTCTTGGTTATTTTCTACTCCTCCACATGAATTAAATTTAGTTAGATGGAATTATATTCGGATTAACCAATTTACTAGAGGCTTATGTTTTTGTTGTTATGCTCGTCATAATTGGCTTAATCAATGGTCTGATTACCCAAAAGCTAAATGTATATTAGATAAAGTAGGGAATTATAGTTATTGTACTCAGAAATATTGGTTATGGGGTACTATTAAAACATCACAAGGTTATAACACCATACCTGATATGTATCCTGAAAATTTTCCTATTTTTCAAACTGACTCTTCTAATATTGGAACAGCTGGATGGCAATTGAAAGATCCTGCAATGTGGTTTTTCTTTGACAAATATGCAACTAACGTTCACCCTTAGAACTCTCAATGTGCTGCCATTGGATATTTGTCTTTACCTGTATAAGTGGGTGTTTCCGGAAGTTTATCAATTCGAAAAAGACGTGCAGCCTTGGGATCAAAATGTTCTGATGAAGTTATTATTGATACTCAAATTTTATTCATTGCCTACTTTTGGATGTGCATTAGTTGGAGCCATAACTGGAACTATTGGGATCATACCCAGGAATAATAGTTCAAGAAAATAGACATTCTATTCTAGGTCTCACATGTCGATTGGAGAAATCTATTAATGCTACTGCTGCAATTATTAGAGATTTGCAAAATGAAATTGAAGAACTTAATCAAGATTTAATTCAACAACGCTTTGCTATAGACTATTTGCTAGCTCGTCAAGGTGGATTTTGCAGCTTAGTTGGTCAATATGCTTGCGCTGTGCATTTTCATTCACTTAATAAAACTATTGAAGATGAATTAGCTAATTTACAAGCTTCTATAAAAAATAATGTACATGATGAATTTTCTCCTTGTGCTTGGTTAACTAATTGGTTACCTGATATTTCTTGGTTAAAACAATTGTTTTTCTATGGTGTGAACATAATCGCATTACTTATACTTTGCTGTTGCTGTATGCAGTGTGTTCCTTCATTTTTTGCCATGTTTCGTAAGTCTCCTGCACCTACTTTGAATGTGGTTCAAATGCATGCTCTTGAAAAATCTCTTTTTTCATCATTAAAAACAAAAAGCGAGGAAATGTAGGGTTTTTACAGTGAATCATCTGAATGGTCCTTAGAACTGAGGTTACACGTGTAAGTAAAAACTGCAGCAATCTGCAGAAAATATTTGCCTGTCAGCTATTCTTTGCTTGCAGTGTGTTCCCAGGCATGAAGGGCACGGGATGATGAAACAAAGTATAATATACAATTATTCACTCATTTGATAACACTTGATTCATTCAGCTGCAACAACATGCACATTCTCACGAACTCCAATGATGTAAGGACTAACCAATTATTGTGCCTTGGAGACTTGTTAACCAATAATGATATTACATGTAAAGTAGGTAGAGCTAAGAAAGCTGCAAACACTATAAGAATGACGTTTCATGATTAATAATTTTGCTGTTGATTCTGCCATCCATGGCATGATTCTGCTTCATGCTGTTGATTCTGCTATCTATGGAATGCTTTGTTCAATAAACTTTGGTTGGTTTAGCTATCCATGGGTGGATTACTTTCTTTCATCTTGAGAGACTGCCTGCTGCCAATTACCTCCAATTACCTCCAATAGACCGATTAGATCCCACAGATTAGGCCTCCTCCGAATTCCATCCGCCAGCCAATGCCGACTGGCGACTACCCTGAGTCCCCTTCGGGGAAAAGGGCGGCATATAAATGCAATAAATTCAATTCAATTCAATCTTCAGCCTCAGGACCCTAAATGCTACACACTTGAGCTGAACAACTGTCACTCTTTGCCTTCCTTCAATAAACATTATTGCTTTCCAGCAGCTGGCCTCCCAAGATTCTTTTCAGCGTCTGCATAGGGTTTTTTCCCACCCAGAAATGAACCAGGAATTTTCTTCCAACAAACCCAAGTGAGAGGAGACAAAGGCATCAAGCAATTTGAAATAATTAATCATATGAAAGCTGGAGATTTTATCATAGTTCTGTTTTCTTTTTCTCCTTTCAAAAGGTATGTTTGTACCAACTCAGAGAACTGAAGGCATCTCAACTTCAGATATTATCACTAGAATTGTACGTGATTATGATGTTTATGCCCGTCGCAACTTGCAAAGAGGATATACTGCTAAAGAGCTAAATGTCAGCTTTATAAATGTAAGTGCACCAATTATTCCAATTACATTGTACTTGAAAAAATGTGAATTTGATTATGTAATGATTGTGGTATGGTTAGGAATACAGTGAAGTTTGTTTTGCTGTATTTCTCTGAGCATATTTTAAAACATACATTAACATAATCTCTTTACCATAATTAAATTTGAGATTTTTTTTAAATCCTTCAGTTTATGATTATTTCATGTTTGTTGTTTGGAGGTGCACAAATAAGTTTTTATTATTCTTAAGATAATAAAGATGACAAAAATATCTGTAGTTATTTCACATGCAAGATACATATGCAGCCTTTACTACCAAATATTGTTAAGATAATTTGCACATTTCCTTTTTTTAACTTACTTTTATTGAAGTTTTATCTAGCTTTCATTTTAGACTCATATCATAGATCTGATGATTTCTTAGTATGCAAATTTTGAATGGTGAATATTATCTTACCACACCACCCACGAACCCAAATAATTCATTAGATTTTTTAAAATAGTAATGCCTTATCCAACTTCCAAACCTAAGTCAGATGCAAGCAATCAGAACCACTAATAAATAGTTAAAATCACCAACTTTATTGTCTATCACCTGTTCTCACCAGACCACTTACTTTTCCCTGAGAATGACCAGAATGTCAGATCCCTAAAAGTGATACTGCCATTCAATTGGGAGGAGGGGAGCCTCGGAGTACAATCACTAATGTATCTGTAACAACTGAGTTTTACAACTTTACAACTGGTTTCCTGTCACCGGAAGACTGAAGGTCCCGGAGGGATGTTTATGAGAGCCATGTGGGATAACTTACTTTAATCTCTAACTAAAGATAGCCATGGGAACATGTGTTTTATTGATGCTCGGGGCAGAAGAGTTAAGGAAACATCTTCACACTTGTGTATTGGTTAGAATCTGCATTTGGACAAAGGGGAGGGGTCATTATCAGTTTAATCCCATTTGCATTGCCTAAAGGGTTTCAGATGCTGCTTTGCTTCTAATAGTTTCCATCCTGACTGATTAAAGGTTCCTTTTGAAATAATCCGTTTCAAGAGTATTTACTTTCTCAAGTTAGGAGAGGAGCCATTACATAAAGCAGCATCTCTCTGCAAAGTGGTCAACCAGGAGAAAAACATTTTTACTCTACCGAGGGGACCCAGCAAACCATGTCTGAGCATAACAGCAAACAAGGGGGAACTGGCTGCTGGCAGGAGATGGAAACCACAACCAGAGACCTGCTCCTTGTACCCTGGCGGAGAGAATGGGGTGAGCTTGGAGGACCCCAAAAAGCCCCATTGGTCAATCGGAATCAGGATGAAAGACGGCTGGGAAGGGAGAACCAGGGGAGTCACTCTTACTTGAGAAGCCCCCTCTGACCAGGAGGAGCTAAATGAAACCTCGCTGAGAGAGGATCCTCTGAAGAGGCATGTAACCCAGTTGGTGATGGAAATTTTGGAAAATCTCAACATCCAGGAGGAGCCAGACTGGCAACTGAGAACCGTTGGAAGGGCGACAAACAGGGATTATGCCAGGGGAACTAACCCCCCTCTGGTCCTTGCTGATCAAGCTGACAGCACAGAAGCAACAGCTGGGAACCCAGAAAACCCTCACCCCAGTTGGCGCATGGGTTGGGGCCCACTCCTAACCAACCCCGAAACCTGCAGTTAGAAAGGAAAACTCCTTCTCTTGGGGTAAAATTTGATGGGAACCTGAAAAAATTGGAATTTTTTGTGGCACACATGCTCACCTACATGCAAGAATATGAGCGTGATTTTCGAACCCAAGGAGCTAGAGTGTGAGTGGTTACCCTAGCCCTGGAAGGAGCTGCCACCAGATGGATGGTGACTTTACATGTTGCCGATGCACCAGAACTGCAGGACTTTGACCGTTTCATGATGGCTCTGTGACGACGGTTCAAGGACCCCCTCACAGACCGCAAAGCACGTAACCACTTTAAAGTTGTGAAGCAGGGACGCCGGCCAGTGGCAGAGTATACCGAAGAATTCAGAGACATGGCATGTCATGTGAACTAGCCAGATGATGTCCTGGTAAGCTGGTTCAAGGATGGGATGAGTGATTACCTCTACAATGCCTGTGTGGCCCGAGGTGCCCCAAACCACCTACATGAGTGGTATCTCATTGCCGAAGAGGCAGAGATTGACATGGCCAGAAATCAGAACCAAGCAGGACGAATGTGGAAGAAATCCCCACCCCAATGGAAACAAGAACCTTTTAAACCGCAAATGACACCTTCTCCGAAATCCTTAGCCTGTTTCAAAGAAACCAGACTGCGCATTCGGGGGAAAGCCTACCAAACCTGGCCAACACGGAAAGGAGATGGCCCTGAGGAGTAGGGAGACTGTAGTATCTCCACCCCCCTCCTCTTTGAGGAGGAAACCCCGGCTTCGCAGCAGGAGGAACCATACTCATCCGGAAGCGATCCAGAGGTTGAACCACTGTTAAGCAAACCAATTAAACCACTTACCCTTTCCCTAAAACTGTTTATCCCCAACTGGGAGAGGGGGGTGAAAATCTCAGCTTTAGTGGACTCGGGGTACACCCACTGTTTAATCAGCCCAACCCTGGTAAGGATGTTGAGGATTAATATAAGGAAGCTGAAAAGCCCCATATCTTTTTGCCAACTAGATGGGTCAATAGCAAGGGGGGAGCCAGCTTCATTTGCCACTGAGCCTCTACAGATAGGCATCGGAAGCCACGAGGAAATGCTCACATTTATAGTGGCGCCTGGCCACTAGTTCTGGTCTTGCATGGCTGAAAAAATGAAACCACAAAATTAATTTGAAGCAAGGCACCATAGGAGTGCCGATGCACATGACTTTTGCTGAGAATCCAGACAAAGAAACTGAGAGGGCAGCAATGCCTGCTTACACTATGCCAACCCAGGGCATACCCAAAGAATATAAGGACTTGGCTGAGGTTTTTAGCGAAAAAGCATCTGATGAGCTTCCACCTCACCGCTCCACTGACTGTGCGATAGAAATTCTACCCAGAGCCAAACTCCCTAAACCCAAGATGTATAGCATGTCTCCAAAGGAGCTGGAAGAACTGAGGGCATTCATTGAGAAAAACCTAGCAAGGGGTTTCATTGAACCAGCCCGGCCAAAAGTTGCAGCCCCAGTGTTGTTTAGAAAGAAAAAAGATGGCTCTAAACATCTATGTGTCAATTTTTGAAATTTGAATTCTATCAGTATGGAAAATATATATTCCCCTCCCACTCATGAAGGATATGCTAGCACACCTCGCTAAAGGGAGAATTTTTTCAAAGCTGGATTTAAGGGAGGCTTACTACCATATCAGAATTAAGGAGGGAGATGAATGGAAAACGGCATTTAACACCCCTCTTGGATGCTATCAATTCATAGTGCTACCATTTGGGTTACAAGGGGCCCCTGCAGTATTTATGCAATTAATAAATGAAGTATTGCAGGAGCATTTATATAAGGGCTGCATAGTCTATATTGATGACATTTCACTATATTCTGAGACCATGGCAGAACATGTAAAACTAGTCCAGGTGGTTCTGAACAAACTTCGCTCTGCAAAGTTTTATGCTAAACTCTCCAAATGTGAATTCCACTAAGAAAAAAAAAATGATTACTTAGGATACCGGAGAGGGGCCTCAGAGTTAAATCACTAGCTGTACCTGTAACAACTGAGTTTTACAACTTTACAACTGGTTTCCTGTCACTGGAAGACTGAAGGTCCCCAGGGGGAGAGATCAGTTGAGGAGCGAGAGTCTTTGGTGAGGGCTTTTTCTGAGCCTGACAGGGGGTTGGCATGCGAGGTTTGGCAGGGCCAACTCCCTTTTCCTGCTGCCCTGAACATTTTAAAGCTGCAGCTGGGTGCTGCTGGCCCATCCCCCTTTCCAACATTCCCTCTTCCTGGATTCCATTCCATTCCCACCCCACCAGCCCTTGTTGGCATCAGTCCCAGCTGGGCCAGGCCAGTGTCTCTGGGTGGAGAGCACGCTGCATGTAAGGCTCCTCTCCTAACTTAAGAAAGTGAAGACTCTTGAAACGGATTATTTCAAAAGGAACCTTTAATCAAGCAGGATGGAAACCATTAGAGGCAAAGCAGCATCTGAAACCCTTTAGGCAATGCAAGTGAGATTAAACTGATAATGACCCCTCCCCTTTGTCAGAATGCAGATTCTGACCAATACACAAGTGTAAAGATGTTTCCTTAACTCTTATGCCCTGAGAGTCGAATAAAGCACACATTCCCAACAGTCTTAGGGGAAGAGTAAGCAGTTTAATTGGTTTGCTTAACAGTGGTTCAACCTCTGGATCGCTTCCGGATGAGTATGGTTCCCAGCTGTTGCTTCTGTGCCATCAGCTTGATAAGCAAGGACCAGAGGGGGGGTTAGTTCCCCTGGCGTAATCCCCGTTTGCCGCCCTTCCAACGCTTCTCGGTTGCCGGTCTGGCTCCCCCTGGATGTTGAGATTTTCCAAAAATTTCCATCACCAATTGGGTTACATGCCTCTTCAGAGGATCCTCTCTCAGTGAGGCTTCATTTAGCTCCTCCTGGTCAGAGGGGGCTTCTAACTCCAATTTCCACCCTGGTTTTCAACTACCTCGAGTAAGAGTGACTCCCATGGTTCTCCCTTCCCAGCCGTCTTTCGTCCCCATTCCGATTGACCAATGGGGCTTTTGGGGGTCCTCCAGGCTCACCTCATTCTCTCCACTAGGGTACAAGGAGCAGGTCTCTGGTTATGGTTTCCATCTCCTGCCAGCAGTCAGTTCCCCCTTGTTCGCTGTTATGCTCAGACATGGTTTGCTGGGTCCCCTTGGTAGAGTAAAATGTTGTCTCTCCTGGTTGACCACTTTGCAGAGAGATGCTGCTTTATGTAATGGTTCCTCTCCTAATTTAAGAAAGTAGACTCTTGAAACAGATTATTTCAAAAGGAACCTTTAATCAAGCAGAATAGAAACCATTAGAGGCAAAGCAGCATCTGAAACCCTTTAGGCAATGCAAGTGGGATTAAACTGATAATGACCCCTCCCCTTTGTCCAAATGCAGATTCTGACCAATACACAAGTGTGAAGATGTTTCCTTAACTCTTCTGCCCTGAGAGTTGAATAAAACACGTTCCCATGGCTATCTCTAGTTAGACATTAAAGTAAGATATCCCACATGGCCATCATAAACATCCCTCCAGAGGTGCTGGCACCTTCAGTCTTTTGGTGACAGGAAACCAGTTTTAAAGTTATAAAACTCAATTGTTACAGGTACAGCTAGTGTTTTAACTCCGAGGCCCCCCTCCTTCCAATTGAATGGCGGTATCACTTTTAGGGATCTGACACTGCATGTCTTCCCAAATGACCGAGGCATGCCCAGCACAAACAAGGGGCAGAAGAAGCTCCACAAAAGTGAGGCACTGGAGAATCAGCCCTGCCACTTCTCCATCCCCACCGTTGCCTTTACCTTTTCAGGCCGGGCAAGGGAGGGGCGGGGTCAGTCAGTGATGGGATAGGGAGCAGCAGCAGAGGGCCCAAAGAGCCATGGGTTGCTGACACACACCCCCCCCAGCCTAAACATTGGTATCTGAATATAGATCTGTTTAACATTCATATTTTACTGTTTTTTCATGTTAGGTGACACATTAATATACATTAATGTTCATGTATATTATGTCATACACTAAATAAGTAAATAAATGCAGAGAACAATGGCAGGTACCATAAAAACCAGCAGGAGTCTGGTAGCATTTTTTCTCATTAATACAATTTATTAACAGTCATAGGTTTGTGCCTTTTAATAAAATTTGGTTGTCAGAAAAGATGCTAACAGACTCCTCCTGGGGGTCTTTGCCCACCATAGACTAATACAGCTCTCCTTCTACAATGTCTAGAGCAGCTAATATTTTTTTCAAGTGGTCACCTGTATATTCACATGATCTCTAATTCTTCTTTGCTATACATGCCATATTACCAGTGACACAATGGTGGTCTGGGAACTAAGGAATTTAGTGAGTGTGATTGGTATCTTCAGAAGGTAGCCTTTCTGCCCAAAAGCTCAATTTGAGAGGTTCTAGAACTATGATCACACAGATCAATATTCTACTAAATGTCTTGCTTTTTCGGTTGGATGTACATTATAATTCCTTTTACATTAAATACCAAATTAGCAAATCTATTTCGCAATTGGTTTGATCCACAAGAAAAGAAGAAAAGGCACATGCACATATATCAATGATGCAATTCAGCTGGTTCTATCCGGTTCGGGCAAACTGGTAGCGGTGATGGCAAGAGGCTCCGCCCACCCGCCCAGATATCATCACGTCCCATTTTTTACAGTCTGCACATATGTGGACGTTCCTGCGTATTGTAAGTTGATTTCATCTCTGAGAGAGATCCTTTAGTCTGGAGAAAGCATTGCATTTCTCAGACTCCTGAAAAAAGCAGGTTATGTCACACTTAAAGTATCTTGCATGTCCTAAAAATATTCCTTTCAGCAAGTACCTTTATCAGGTACCATCTTTCTGTATAAGTTATGAGCTCCCTGTCTGTCATCCAGTGGTGGGATTCTACCAGTTTGCACCTATTTGTTAGAATCTGTTGTTAACTTTCTAAGCAGTTTAGAAAACCAGTTGTTGGAAGAAATCTTCTTTTGTTTTTTTCCACTTTACAGGGATAAGCTTATAAGGAAGGCAGGAAGGAAGCATTCTGGTGTTGTTTCTAGCCTAATGTTTATTGCCCTGCTTACATAAACTGCCTCTTTATTGACCCTTATTACATTCTTGACAATACACCTAGATTTACTGTCGCTTCTGGAGCTTCTCTAGAGTTTTTTTTCCATTGCTGGTACTTAGCTGGGGCTTGACTTTCTTAAAGGACAAGGCTTGTTTTAGTTTTAAAAGGATTTAATTTTAAACTGTTGTGGTTTAATTATTTGTATTGTTTTTGAATTTTTCTGCTTCATGGTTTCTTTTTCTATCTGGGGAGGGGGTCTACCTTCACTGCTTTAGTGGTTCCTGGCACTGTCCTTTTGGGGTGTACTTCCAAGAGGCAGGATGCAAGCTTGGCACTGATTTTTTATTGTCTTTCTGGATGGGGGGCATGTGATATTTCCTTTAATCTGGATGATCTCCTTAGGATATCTTGTGAGGTGAGTGAGACCAGTTGGTATTTTTAAGTGGTGCAAATGGATCTAAGGATTGCTTCTCCTGGGTGTGCTCTTTCTGGAGAGCTTAAATTACCTCTCTGCTAAAGGGATTCACTATGAGCAAGAGTTGGCTGCTGATAGTTATTGCATTTTAACTATTTTAATTCCTCAAGGTGCTCTGGCACCCTGTCTGATGTGTAACTCTTGCAGGTTTTTTAATCTAATGATTGGTATTTAGGGCAGCTTTTTGCAAGCAAACAAGCTTTTTGTATTTTTGTACAAGTAATCCTTGACTTACAACAGTTCACTTAGTGACCAAAGTTTCAAAGGCACTGAAAAAAGTGATTTATGATCGTTTTTCACACTTATGATTGTTGCAGCATCCCCACAGCCAGAAGAGGCCAGGCAAGGAGAAGCACCCCTCAACATGAGTGATGTTGAGTTGGCCATGCCCACACAGTCACATGACCACCCAATTGGTCATTAGGGCAGAGAACCGGTTGTTAAATTATTTGAATCCCACTGCTGCTGTCATTCCAAAAACCATAAACTATATTGATTTCATCTATTCAATGCTTTTTTCACAAAAACTACATTTTATTTCTATTTCCTAAGCTGTGATTTTTGTTATCTTTAATACTCAAAGATGTTTATGTAAATATTTAATATAACGTTACTTATATGAATGTCAATATATAGTGACCAAATTTCTTCATGTCTCATGTTACCTTTATTTTTTTATTAGGAGAAGAAATACCGTTTTCAAAATCAGGTAGACAAGATGAAAGAAAAAGTGAAGAACGTGGAAGAAAGATCTAAAGAATTTGTCAATAGAGTTGAAGAAAAAAGCCATGATCTCATTCAGAAATGGGAAGAAAAGTCTAGGGAGTTTATTGGCAACTTCTTAGAACTATTTGGACCAGATGGAGCTTGGGTATTTATTTTTTTCACACATACATATAATTTATAAGTTATTAATGAGTCATTTTGTATACCCCCAAATATCTTGAAGAAATAAAGCATGCTTTATCAAAGCAATTAATATAACAAAAATACAATAACATTCAACATTCAAAATCAGGTTGAACAAAGTCTCTTAAACTGCCAGGGACTAAATCTGAGGCCATTCTCATGCAAGATATATTATTAAGTAGTAATGTAAATTTTCTTACCTCAGTTTATAATGAAAAGTATGATACATTCTTTAAAAAAGCACTCTATTATATACAGTAGTAATCAGTAATATTGATTTTAATGCATATAATAGATAATGCATATAATGGATTTGATTTTATAATAACTGTATTAGTAAACCATCCTCAGTGAAAAGATCTTTTGGTTTTTTTCTACAATTCAGAATGACAGTACCTACGGAAATTTAATATTTGCATGAAAGCCTTTGTAGTTAGAGGCCCCATAAAACAATCAGTTTAAGAGTACAACTTGAGATAGCATTGTTCTAGAAAAAGAAATGATATTGCTCTGGGGCAAATTAAATCTATCAATTTTATTAATTTTTCTTTTCAAACATTGCTTTCAATGCTGACATTAAATATAGAAGAGTAATTCATGTCTTAATTCATACATGTGCATGTATTAATATGCTATTATCATAAGTAGATAAAATAATATATTTGAACTCTTATTCACTTTCAAGCAGATAGAAATAGGAATATATAACATATTAAAAATGGAGAAATCAATCCATTAGTTTAATTTTATTTCTTTTCTTAAGGAGTCAAACGTTCAATTGCTCTGCAAAACAGTAATTGGTGCTGGCATGAAAAACATTATGTATCTTCTGTATAAAACAGGCAATGCTCTATGTTGCATTACTTTGGTTGGGTTTATACTTTTTAATTTTTTTAAGTGTTTGAACTTGCATAGGAAGTATGCATAAAATGAACCTTAATTGTGCTTATTCACAATTATGATTCATAAATGTTTGATTAGTTTTTTTACTTTTTTCATTATATTTTTATTTTTAAAAAATCACTGTTTTCCTAACTAAAAATCTTCATTTCCGCAATAATTTAGTAGCATCTAGAAATAATATAAGAGTTAACCTTTGTTAAGCCTCATCACATTGTGATGAAGGAAAATTTTTGCTTGATGTTTTATTTTTCCCCTTCTCAGAAACACTGTAAGGCATTCAAATAATGTAGGAAGAGTGCTCCAAGCTCACTTGTGACCTTTTCTTTCTCCCTGCCACTTCATTGCCCTTTAAAATCCCTCCTACCTTGCATGTACTTTGGCAATATTTTGGGGAAAGACATCTCACTCACCCATAAAAACAGACCTAAAGATAAAAAGATTATTGGGAAAAAACAGAATTAAGAATGTGAGCTGAGGATATATCTATTACTGTATCCATACATGTCCACATTTCTTTGTTTCCAGAAGCAGATGTTTCAAGAGAGGAGTGGGCGCATGCTTCAAGCCTTATCTCCAAGGCAAAGTCCCACAAGCAGTCCAACACGGGGACGTTCCCCATCACGTTCCCCATCTCCTCCTTCCCCTTGGCTCTTCAGAAAAGCTTCACCGCCTTCTTCCCCAAAGGTTGCCTCAGCATCCATTAGCAGTATGAGTGAAGGTGATGAGGATGAGAAGTAAAAAAGAAAAAAAATGTAGTAAAACAAAGAAGAAACATACCAATGGCTCACCATTCAGTTCAAACTAGAAGAAAGAAAATGATGCATGAGATGTTTCTGAAAAAGAAAGTTATTGAGATTATTGGAGCACTGAAGATATCAACTATAAAGTAGTATTTGCCAAAGGACAGCCTGTCAAAAAAGAAACATATGATGACAGAATATGTAACAACTTGACATTATTTCCCAACAGTTATGAATACTTTTTATGCTATTGCAGCTTTTGCTGCCTTAAGCTAATGGACTGTTTTGAGGATTGTTTACTGAAAGGTTAATTTGGCAAATGATGTTATTTTTGGATTCTTTTTGGTTAGAGAAGGCACATTTAAATTTGAATAACACTGCACTCTACTAAAAAGTTGGATCTAACACGAATAAATTGAAGTACTGCCTAGAAACAGCAAAAGCTCCTACGGTGCCAGGAAACACTCAAATAAAATCATGCTATTAGAATTAAGCTCTGTTTTTCACAGTGGACACAATATAGTTCTACTGAATTTAATTAATATTGCCTATTGAGCAGGCTTTTGTACACACCAGAGAAAGTTATTTAATGTGAAAAATTGGTGGGTTCAGTTTTATTACTATATGTCCTCTAAAGCTATTTTTTTTCTTTTTACAATTATTATTCAACATGATTTTATATCTGGTGAATTTGGTAAATTGACTCACAGAGCATGGTTCAATGTTTATATCATACACTATCATTTAAAACAATTTTTCCATATAACGGAGAAGAACCCAAGTGGATAATACATACCATTTATTATTTCAGATAAATAAACCTGGAAGAAGTCAAGGGTAGCATGAGTGCTGTCCCATTTTGATAAAATGTTTGGTAATGAGCATGTAATTCCATTGAGAATCTATGTGTAATTTTTCTATAGAAGCAAAGCATTATATTACAACTGACTTTTTATTGTCAAAATATCATATTAGATTTCAGTGGCCAACTTTTCAGCAATTACAAGAGCAGTTTGTTTTCTGCATATGGACTTAATAAAACATATTTTTTGTTTTATATGCTGTTATGTACTCTAGAACAGAGTTCCCCAACATTTCCAACTTTGTGAACTGATGGGAGGGGGAAGGGATGGCTCCACCCAAGTGGCCGGCAAGCATGTGCAGCTCCATTTGCACAAGCAAGGTGTCAGGGTTCCAAATAGCATCCAAAATTAAATCAGAGTTCAAGGCAAAGTATTGCTCAAAGTTCCAATTTATTAAGAGAACCACGTTGGCACATCTGTGAAAACCTGAATCTGAAGCTTTTTGGTTTTCCCCACCCAGTTGAAAGTTCAAGATCTTGCCTCCACACCCACAAGTCCATCACGTGGTCCAATCTTCCCCTGCCATGCTGGCAATTCCACCCATCCAGTTCCGGTCAAGTGCAGAGGTACCAAGACAAAAGATTACCTTGGCAATCTAAAAGGAATTTTATTTTAGTTATATCACATCCTACTCCTTACTACCCCCTCCCATTTCCCTACTATGGAAACAGCCTCATAGATAGAAGTGTGGCAGGCCAAAGATCTAAAAGGAACCTGACTGCAGGTCTGACAGACATCCTCTCCTCAGAAGAAAAATGTTTCCTGAAAAGAGAATAATGTAGGGGTTAACATAACAGAATTAACCACCTCTTCCCTCCCCCTTAGGGAGACCCTTTGACTTATCAGGAAACTTATCATGGAATTATTTTACTAACTTATCCGCTTTTAGGTTCCAGCTTTTCACCCAAGTAGCTTCGGGCAAAGGGTACCCCTTCCAATGCACTAAATATTGTAAGTGACCCCTATACAGCCTGGGAGTCCGATTTTTTTTCACCTCAGAATGTGTTTCCCCTTCTATCACTACAGGAGGAGGGGGAGGCTGGGTGGATGGTCTTATGCTGGACCCAATTACTGGCTTCATCAAGCTACAATGAAATACTGGGCAAATTTTCCCTAGGATTCTGCATAGACTGAGTTGAACTGTAACTGGGTTAATTATCTTCACTATTGGGAATGAACCTAGAAATTTTGGGCCAAATTTCTTGCTAGGCATTCTTTTATTTTCCTTTTTTTTTTTTTTGACAAATTTTTTTATTGTTTTAGTTAAGCAAAAAAAGATAAGAAAAAAAATCATCTTTCGTTACATCTTGTTGAAAGCGTATCGATTGGTTACAAATATATTCCGTGCGTTTCTTCCACAGTCCTTACATATACTTCATTCAAATCATGTTGTACATTTTAAGTCAAGAAAAAAAAGTTATGTATTTTACTATCCCTATACCATAATTTTCATTAGGTTACCATTGTTTAAACATGTTTTTATCTAGAATCATTTATATTAGAAGACACAACCACCTACTGGCATTCATTTACAATTTCAATAGATCTCCAATACCATTACACCTTTATGACATGTTCTAAAATTAATTCGGTTAAGTAAGATATCTAAGCATCCCCCCCCCCCCCCCGGTAACACACCTGTATGTATCATTGTTATTATTGTAGTTAACTAAAGGTTATTTACTGATTATCTCACCTCTCCTCTCCAGGCCCATACAATATTATAACTTTATAACCATCTTTAAACAATGATTTATTAATAAGATTTATAGGACTTTTCCCTCAATCCCAAATTAGTTAATTACGTGCTAAGAAAATAAACATTAGACATCTAAGACAATCTAAGAAATATTAACATTTCTACTTGACAATCACCCAGAATGTATATTAGCATTTCTACGGCCTGGTTATTGATCCTAACTAGGGTTATCATTTCTCTATTAGTATCATAGTAAATTTATGTTAATGGATAAACATTCAGTGGTAATTTAAAACAGTCTATAAGGTACTAAAATCTCTACTTAATAATCATAAAAAATTAACTAGCTTTTTTCCATCAATTGGCATTATTAACCAGTATCTTTCCAGTAACAAAATGGTCTTTCATCTCTCGCCAGCTGTTGTGTCAATTCTATATCCAGAACTTTTCCAGGGTTTAACCCTGAGCCAAGGTGGCGCAGTGGTTAAATGCAGCACTGCAGGCTACTGCTAGATCAGCAGGTCAGCGGTTCAAATCTCAACGGCTCAGGGTTGACTCAGCCTTCCATCCTTCCGAGGTGGGTAAAATGAGGACCCAGATTGTTGGGGGCAATATGCTGACTCTCTGTAAACTGCTTAGAGAGGCCTGAAAGGCCTATGAAGTGGTATATAAGTCTACTGCTATTTAAGACTTCTCTTCACACATTGAAGCTTAAACTATCTTTTATGTAGTTTTGTTGCCCTTGAGCTGTTATTAATGTAAGCTTAACTTCAGTTGTCAGGTTTGTTTCTGAATAGATTTGTCTTATTAACTCCATCTTTTTCACTCTTTCTTTTTCTCCTACATCTTGGAGTTTGGGGTGGAACACCAAATTATCAAAGTCACTTTTGTGACCTTGGGTCTTTATCAGGTTTTAAAGAGATGTTCCAAACCCTTTTGTTGCACAGTCAGTATAGTCAGATAAGAGTGAACAAAGAAAACATTGCTACAGCAGCAAAGGAAAAAAAGCTTCAGACTTGGGCTTCCAAGTGGCAGATTCGATTCTTTTAAAACCTCTTTCCTTAAGTATCTCCAATATAATATTGCAACAAGTAGAAGAAGAAATTTATTAAAGTAAAAAGAGTTTTAATTTAAGCCAAAAAAGTTAAAGTAGTAAAGGGAAATAGGAAAAAAAAGATCCCTTCACCTCCAGCGGGAAAAAACCAAAGCATTGCAATCACTCAATCTACAAAAGATTACAAGTAAGAGCAAAAAACTTTCTAAGGCAGTCCAATGGGGATTAAATACGCTGCTTTGTTCTTGCTTAATGGACTAATTAAGCTTAAGAAAAGAGTTTCTTAGGGCAATCTTCTAAAAGAAAAGAAAAAAAAATCTCACCAGGTAGAAACACTTTCATTCTCTCTTCCTGGAGCCATCTCCAACTATGTCAGCTGGGGGGGGGGCTGCCTGTTTGCCGCCAGTTGGAAGCACTCCCCTTGGGTCGATCAGGGACTTTGCGATGTCCCTGCGACCAGCAAGGTCTTGTCTTCCCAGTCATTGTCTCTTCGGGACTGTTTAGGTCCTGCCGGACAGTCCAGGGGCAAAAGTGTCATTGGCGGATTCGGACAGCCGAATCCGCACAATGTATTATTGCGACATTGGCTCCTCCCCTCTAGGCATTCTTAATCGTATGTATTTGGTAGATACGAAAACTTTGTCCCCCACATGAAAGCGGGGTTGGAACGAGCAGTGTTTATCAGCTTGCTTCTTGTAGGCTTCTGCTGCTTCTAGAGCTTTTTTCGTATTTTCCCATCCTTTCAGTCAGAGACATGGAGGAGGGAGGTTCTGTAAACAGCTCAGGCATGGGAACACATTCCATGCTGCTGGTAATTTGGAAAGGAGTTAATCCAGTGCTGCTGTGGACTGCGTTGTTGTATGCCACTTCGACAAAGGGTAGCAAGTCCAACCAGTTGTCTTGCTGATAGTCCACATAACACCAGATGTATTGTTCCACCATCGCATTATCCCTCTCCGCTGCTCTGTTTGTGCTTGGATGAAACACTGAACTCAGTCCTTGTGTGGACTCAATGGACCTCAGGAACTCTCTCCAGAACTTGGCAGTGAACTGGATTCCGCGGTCTGAAATGATCCTCCTGGGCACTCCATGCAGGTGATAAATGTGTTTCACAAATATTTTCTCTAATTTCTTTGCAGACAGCAATCCCGAAGAAGCGATGAAATGCGCCTGCTTGGAAAACAAATCAATAACTATCCAGATTACTCTATTCCCGCTGCTGTCTGGGAGCTCAATGATGAAGTCCATTGCAATCTCTTCCCATGGTCAGCTAGGGCTGGAGATCCATTGTAGTAGTTCAGGGGGCTTCCCAGGCCGTATTTTCATCATCGTACAAGTAGCACAGCTTTTTATGTAATCTTCCACTTCCGATTTCATCTTTGGTCACCAAAATTGGCGGCTGGCAAGGAGGAGCATTTTTAGGAATCCAAAGTGGCCTTCTAATTTCACATTACAGCTTTGTTGTAGAACTTTCAGCCTCAACCCCAAAGGGATGTAAAGTTTGGATCCCTTCCAGGCTAAGCCATCTTTCATTGTTAGGATGTCCTTGTTATTGTTGAGCCACTGGTCTGCTGGGAGCACCAATTTCATCACTGTCATCAGCTTATCCTGGCTTTGGGTGGTGACTTCGGCTGCCTTTTGGTGGAAGGAAGAAAGGATGTGTTGAACCACTTCTTCCTTCTTACTGTCATACTGCGGTTTTCTTGACAAGGCATCACCAACAAATTCTTCCCTGCAGGGATGTGTTTCAGTTCGAATATGAATCTTTGGAAGTATTGTGCCCAGCAAACTTGCTTTGGGAACAGTCTTCGATGGGCTTTGAGAGCTTCGAGGTTTTTATGCTCAGTCCAGACCTTGAACAGCACATTCCCCCCTTCCAGGAAGTGTCTCCAAGTGAGCAGGGACCATCTGATCACATACACCTCTTTCTCCCAAATGGCCCACCTCCTTTCAGCAGTGGTGAGTTTTTTGGAGGTGTAAGAGCACAGAAAGAGGTGCTCTTCTTTATTGTTTTACAGTAGCATTGCTGCTACCGCTACATCATTGGCATCTGTCTGGATTATGAATTGTCGTTCTGGGTTGGGGTGTTGCAGTATGGGCTCTTGGGCAAAGAGCCATTTTAATTTCTCAAAGGCTTTTTGACAGTCCATTGTCCACTTTAGGGGTTGGTTTGCTTTTGGCTTTGTCAGGGAAGGCCCCATTTTTAATAGTTCAGTCAATGAAAGCCAGAATAAATTGCATGTGGAAATTGGCAAATCCAAGAAAGCTCTGTAATTGTCTGAGAGTATTTGGAGGTTTCCAGTCTAACACAGCTTTCACTTTTCCTGGATCCATTTCTACCCCCTCATTGGAGATGCAATAACCAAGGTAATCTAGTGACATTTTGTGGAACTCACACTTTGATAATTTTGCGTATAGCTTGGTGGCTAGAAGTTTTTCCAGGACTTGCTGTACCAGCTTCATGTATTCTTCCAGCGTTTCAGAAAAGATCAAGATGTCATTGAGATAAACAAGCACTCTGCAGTACAGGTGCTCATATAGCACCTCATTTATGTACTGCATGAAGGCTGTGGGTGCTCCTTGTAGCCCAAATGGCATGACTTTGAATTGAAAGCTGCCAAAGGGGCAGTTAAAAGCGGTCTTTCATTCATCTCCCTCTCTGATTCATATGTGGTAATACGCTTCTCTCGTCCAGCTTGGTGAACATGTTGCTTTTAATCAAGTGGTTCAACATATCTTTCATGAGGAGGAGGGGATAGGTGTTCTTCACGCATACACCATTCAACCCCCACATATCAATACAAAGACAAACACCACCATCTTTCTTTTCTCTGAAGAGCACTGGGACACTACTTTCGACTTTGCTGGTTCCATAAAGCCCTGCTTCAAATTGATGTCAATGTACTTCCTCAATTCAACCATCTCCTTGGGAGTCATGGAGTACATTTTCAGCTTTGGTAGGGTAGCTCCAGGTTTGAATTCTATTGCGCAATCTATGGGTCGGTGAGGGGGAAGATAGTTGCAATCTTCCACATTGAACACCCCCACCAAGTCCCAGTAGTCTTTTGGTACTTGTTGGATCCCTGGGAATTTTGCGTCTGCAGCAGGTGCTGCAGGTTCTGGGCGGTCTGGGCTATTGGGTCTAATCATCCTTGAGTGGCCCTTTGGCTCCACCGGTGGTAACGGCCCAAAGCCGATAATCAATTTCCTAACATCCTCCCACTTTATTGTAGGTGTCCACTTGTCCAGCCATGCAAGCCCCAAGATAATTAATTCTGGCATCTTTGGAGCCACAATGAATCTGAGGAACTCATAGTGGTGGCTTATCTGTAATTTTACCAGTTCAGTCATTAACATGGCTGGAGTCCCCCAAATTAGCATTCCATCTACCTGCTCAAAACAAATGGGATGGGCTAGAGGTCTTGTGCGTATGCCTAGTTACTCTACAATCAACATGCTGATTAAGCATCGGGTGCAGCCTGTGTCTACGTCTGCTTCAACTTCCCCTTCCACCCCCATTTTGGGTACTTGGAGCTTGGCTTTGATGACGAAGGGACTGACGGGTGCACTTACCATTGGGTCGTCTACACTATTCTCCTCCTCTGAGGTGGAAGGGGTTTCCTCATCAGTTGGACTTTTCGTCACCTTAGGTTGGGGATCAGCTTTCTGAGGTTGTTGGGCCAGATGACTCTTTTCCGATGGCTTCTGGGGTCTTCTCTTTACCCCTCTGGCGGTTGGTGTGCATGTTTGTGAGATTGGGGCTGGGGTCAAGTACTCTGATGCTCTGTGGCCAGATTGACAGCAACGGTAGCATTTTATTGCCCCCCCCCCCCGAGGGAAGGAACCTGGTTGCATCTCTTAACTCAGAAGCCACCTCATCGTGGTGCTTCGCTATTCACCCTGCAGCTTCCCCCTCATTCATCCCTTCTGCCATTGTCGAGATTAATCCACTGTCAGAAAGTGGGGCAAGAGTCTGTTGGGGCATTGCAGGTGGGACTAGAATCGGGTGTGTGTGTCAATCTCTGGGTTTGCCCCTGCCCAGTTATCTGAAATGGTGCCATCTGCTGAGGGAAGGCAGGCACCTACTGGTATCTCTCCCATCCATGACCTGGGGAAAAAGCCCACCATGGTGGTGCTTGATTCAAAGGCTGCAGCCCAAACATTGGTGGCTGCCTATGGGGATATGTGGCTCAATCTCCTTTCTTCTGGCTAGATTGATTTCCCCATATTGGTGGGGGATCCGTCTGCAGCCCAGCTGTAAGGTAATGGGTCATTTCATTTGTCGCTGTGTGGAAGAAATAAAAATCTCCACTCCAGTGCATTGCAGAGCCTCTCCTAGGGAAGGAAAACATGGGCTGAGCCAGAGCCCAACTAGGTGGTCCTGAGCTAAAGCGAGGGTTCATTTCACTCACTTTCTGCTGCACAAGTTGGTCTGGGAGGCCCAAATCATCTGGTCAGCTAGTGGGTAGTTGCTTTGGTCTTCTCCAGCCATGTGTCAAAACAGCCCTTTCAACCCCTTTCGGCTCTAACAACATTTCCCCATATGCCATAAATCTCCGGGTGTCCTCCTCTGCAGCCCCCCTTACAGCTTTGGAATGTCTGCAGATTGTCTTGGCACAGAGAAGCAATCCATCATCTGCTACATTCCCCTCCATCTTCACTGATATTTTACACTGTCCCAGGTCGGATCAATGCTGGGAGTCAGCACCGTGCCCAGCGCCCCAACTGCAGGGGTAGCTGGCGAAGTATTTTAAGGGAGATTTGGGTTAATGTCAGGGTTCCAGATAGCATCCAAAATTAAATCAGAGTCCAAAGTATTGCTCAAAGTTCCAATTTATTAAGAGAGTCATGTTGGCACATCTGTGAAGATCCAAATCTGAAAGCTTCTTGGTTTTCCCCACCCAGTTGAAAGTTCAAGATCTTGCCCCAACACCCACAAGTCCATCACATGGTCCAACCTTCCACTGCCATGCTGGAAGTTCCACTCATCCAGTTCTGGTCAGGTGCAGAGGTACCAAGACAAAGAATGACCTTGGCAATCTAAAAGGAATTTTATTTTGGTTACATCACATCCTACTCCTTACTATCCCACTCCCATTTCCTCACTATAGAAACAGCATAGTAGATAGAAGTGTGGCAGGCCAAAGATCCAAAAGGAACCTGGCTGCAGGCCTGACACAAGGTGCATATGTATTTGCTGCTCACTTAAATGGACTACGCATACTGATCCACTTCTTGTGCAAGTGAGGATGCATGTGCGTGTCTGTGCATTTGCCAGCATTTCTATTGCAAACCCTTTACGGCCCACAGGTTGGGGACCCCTGCTCTAGAACAGCATTTCCCAGCTTAATGTCTTTTAAATATGTTAGACAATTTTCCCTAACCCTTAACATATCTGAGGATGAATTGGGGAAAACATGTCTAGAAACACATGTATATAGCATATAACAAAAAATTATAAGCAAACAGCCTATGTCACTGGCATTCCATCTGTTAATATTCAAAAACAGACATGAGAAATTTACTTTGCAAAAAACACTTAGGATGTGATTGGAACTTCAGAATACTCCTTATGCAGCCTATTGTCTTTTTTGCAAGGGAAGTGGATCTCTTTGATAGCCCTATTGTGTTTTACAATGTTCTTTAAACACCAGTTTTTACTGATCAACTAACAGCTGAAATGTCTCCCATCAGCCTTTCAATTTTTTAAAATGACAATAAAGATTACCAAGTGAAAGAAATGATTTGTGATATTATAGCAGACCTGCCTAATTTATGCCTATCAAGCTTAATGAAGCCCACTAGTTGTGGCTATTAAAGTGCCCTTCAAATCAAACTGATTCCCATGTGTGCATTGAAACATCTTTTTTTTTCAAACCTCTGTCCTCCCCTTCTTCTGAAATATTTGAGTTACAGATATAGATTAACAGAGTTGGAAGGGATCTTGTAAATCATCTAGTCCAGCCTCCCGCCCAGCAGACCCAACCCCATTTTTGACAGATGGCAGTCCAATCTCTTCTTGAAAGCTTCCAATGATGAAGCTGCCACAATTTTCGAAGGCAAGCTTTTCCATTGGTTGGTTATTCTCACTGTCAGAAAATTTCTCCTTATTTCTAATTGAATATATCCTTGCTCAGTTTCCATCTATTATTCCTTGTCTGGCCTTCAGGTGCTTTAGAAAATAGCTTGACCTTCCTATTTGTGGCAGCCCCTCAAATATTGGAACACTGCTATCATGTCTCCCCTGGTTCTTCTCTTCACTAGACTAGCCATGCTCAGTTCCTGTAACCATTCATTGTATGTTTTAGCCTCCAGTCCAGAGATGGGTTCTTACCAGTTCAGACTGGTTTGGCCAAGTGGGTAGTAACTCAGCCTGCCATGCCCCCAAACCAGTTCTATCTTGTTTTTCCTTCTGCGCATGCCCAGAAGCATTTTTTTTATTACTGTGCAGGCGTAGCAGGTATCAAGTGCGCACATGTACAAAGCGTGTCCCTGAGCAAACTGGCAGTAGTAGAAACTGGAAGCCACCCCTGCTCCAGTAATCATCTTGGTTGCTTCCTCTGCACTCTTTCTAGAGTCTCAACTTTTTATAGTGGGTGGCCAAAACTGGATGCAATACTCTAGGTGTGGTCTTACTAAGGCTTTATAGGGTGGTATTAGTACCTCACTTGATTTTGATTGTATCCATCTGTTAATGCAATTTACAGTGGTTATTAGGGAAAGTCTCAGATCTCAGGAGGTCACTGTGCCTCAGATAGGCGGATGTGAGTCCCTTTTTGTGAAATGGGGCCTTGGAGTTCAGGTGGGCCTTTCTGTTATGTACCTCTCTCCCTGCTACATTTCATCGGCCCTGCCGGAGCTGCTGATTATGTTAGCTGGATTGGCAGTTGATTTCCCCAGGCTTATGATCCTGGGGGATTTCAATCTGCCTTCCATTGGCGAGACATCCGAGTCAGCTCAGGAGTTCATGGCTTCCATGACGGCTATGGACCTAACTCAGACCCCACCCATAATGGGGGGACGCACGCTCGACCTGATTTTTGTCTCTGGGCAGTGGATGAATGATCTAGATTTAGGGGATATTTCTATCCAACCCTTGTCATGATCAGATCATTTCCTCCTCAGGCTTGACTTCCATACTGCTACCCCTCACTGCAGGGAGGCGGAACCGACTAGATGGTTCCACCCCAGGTGCCTGATGGACCCTGAAAGGTTCCTGATGGAGCTTGGGACTTTTCCTGAATCCCTTGCTCACAACTCGACCGAAGCCCTAGTGGAAGCCTGGGATAGGGTGGCCACTGGGGCTTTGGATTGTGTTGTGCCTTTGCGGCCTCTGACCTGGTGTCGATCCCGGGTAGCTCCCTGGTTTACCGAGGAGCTCCGGGAGATGAAACACCAGAAAAGATGCCTAGAGAATGGTTGGAGGGCCAGCCAGTCCGAATCTGATCGAACACTAGTAAGGATTCATATTAAATCCTACTTAGTGGCGATAAAAGCGGCAAAGCAGCAACATTTTTCCGCTCTTATCGCATCCGCAGATAACTATCCAGCCGCTCTGTTTAGGGTGACCCGCTCCTTACTTAACCAAAGAGCTGGGAAAGACCACTTGCAGGGTAGGGCTGAAGAATTTGTTCAGTATCTGCAGGATAAAATCGCTCAGATCCGGACGGGCTTGGACTCTGACTGGGTAGATTTGGGCGAGTCGACGGGGATGAATCTTGTGGAGACCATCTGGGATGAGTTTGATCCTGTGACCCCCCGAGGGCATGGACAGGATTATGGGGAGACTCAGTGCTGCCATTTGTATGCTGGACCCGTGTCCCTCTTGGTTAGTTTCGGTTTCCCGGGAAGTGACTCGAGGCTCGCTCCAGGCGATTACCAATGCTTCTTTGAGAGAGGGGTTCTTTCCCACAGCCTTGAAGGAGGCGGTGGTGAGGCCCCTCCTTAAGAAGCCTTCCCTGGACCCAGCTTCTTTAGCCAACTATCGTCCGGTCTCCAACCTTCGCTTTGTAGTGAAGGTTGTTGAGAATGTGGTAGCACGTCAGCTTCCCCAGTCCCTGGATGAAGCTGTCTATCTAGATCCGTTTCAGTTGGGTTTCAGGCCTGGATACAGCACAGAGACGGCATTGGTCGCGTTGGTCGATGATCTCTGGCAGGCCCGGGATAGGGGCTGTTCCTCTGTCCTGGTCCTATTAGACCTCTCAGCGGCTTTCGATACCATCAACCATGGTATCCTACTGCGACGACTCGAAGGGTTGGGAGTGGGGGGCACTGTTTTACGGTGGTTCTCCTCCTACCTGTCGGATCAGTTGCAGTTTGTGTTGACTGGAGAGCAGGGATAGACCCCGAGGCACGTCACTTGTGGGGTGCCCCAGGGGTCAGTTCTCTCACCCCTCCTGTTCAACATATATATGAAACCACTGGGTGAGATCATCCATGGTTTTGGGGTACGGTATCATCAATATGCTGATGATACCCAACTTTTCATCTCTACCCCAAACCACCCAAACAATGCCCTCGACATGATGTCCCGATGCCTGGAGGCTGTGCAGATCTGGATGGGGAGGAACAGGCTCAAACTCAATCCCTCCAAGATGGAGTGGCTGTGGTTTCCGTCATCCCGATTTGTGCATCTTGTTCCATTTTTGATGATAGGGGGAGAAATTTTAGCCCCCTCAGAGAGGGCCCGCAATCTGGGCATCCTCCTGGTTACGCGGCTTAGTCTAGAAGAACACCTGACGGTCGTGACCAGGGGGGCTTTTTACCAGGTTCACCTGGTACATCAGTTGCGCCCCTTTCTGGATCGGGATGCTCTGTGCACAGTCACCCATGCCCTCGTCCTTTCTCGCTTGGACTACTGTAACGCTCTCTACATGGGGCTGCCCTTGAAGAGCACCCGGAAGCTTCAACTGGTCCAGAATGTGGCTGCGCGGGTTGTCATGGGGGCACCCAGGTACTCCCATGTTACATCCCTTTTAGGCAGCCTGCATTGGTTGCTGGTTGTCTTCTGGGTGTGATTCAAGGTACTAATTATGACCTTTAAAGCGCTCCATGGCTTAGGCCCAAGGTACCTGCGAGACCACCTACTGCCACTGGTAGCCTCCCATCGTCCAGTGCGATCCCACAGAGTTGGCCTCTTCAGGGTGCCGTCGGCCAGACAGTGTTGACTGGTGACCCCCAGGGGGAGAGCCTTCTCTGTGGGAGCGCCTTCCTTCTGGAATGAGCTGCCCCCGGAGCTTCGTATAATCCCCGACCTCCGGTCCTTCCAACGCGCCCTAAGAAGTTGGCTTTTCCAGCAAGCCAGCCTGGCCTGAACAAAACAAATCAAAGTATTGATTATTGTTAATTTTAATTTGAATTCTTTTAAAAAAATGTGTCATTGTTAATTTTAATTGGGTTTGGGGATATCCTATTTAATTTCTTTTTTAACTTTTGTAGTATGTGTTTCTTTTAATGTTGTACGCCGCCCTGAGTCCTTGGGAGAAGGGCGGCATATAAATCGAATAAACCTCAAACCTCAATTTAGGATTCCATTGGCTTTTTTGGCTGCCGCCACACACTGTTGGCTTTAATTGGTTGTCCACTAAGACTCCAAGATCCTTCTCACAATTACTGCTATAAGCCTGGTTTCAGTCAGTTTTTTGGTTTTTCTTGCCTATGTAAAACTTTACTTTCTCTTTATTGAATTTCATTTTGTTAGATAGGGCATAGTGTTCAGGTCTGTCAAGATCCATTTGGATCTTGAGCCTATCATCTAGGGAGTTCGCTATTCCTGCCAGTTTAGTATTATCCAATCATCCATGCACCCACACTACAAGCACTGGCATCTCATTGATTATGTCATTGTGTGGAGGAAAGACAGACAGGATGTAAGGGTGACCAAGGCCATGCCGAGTGCTGACTGTTGGACTGACCATAGACTCACCATCTCCAAATTAAGCTTTCACATCAAGCCTAAGAGATGTCTGCATGGAAACAAAGCTGTGATAAAACTGATCAACATCAGTAAACTGAGGAACTCCAACACAGCATCTTCACTAGCAGACAATCTTGACAACCAACTCTCAGAGCTGCAATCAGAGGGAAATGCTGAGAAGGACTGGGAATGCTTTCAGGATATTGTGCACTCTTCTGCACTAAAAGTTATTGAGTCCTCACACAGGAAACAGCAGGACTGGTTTGATGAAAACAATGAAGAGATCAAGGCCCCACTTGCTGAAAAGCATTGCCTTCACCGAGCTTATCAGAATGACCCATCATCAACAGCTAAGAAAAATGCTTTCAACAACACTTGCAGGACCATACAGAGCAAGTTTAGTAAGATGCAGGACTCCTGGTTGAGTACCAAAGTAGATGAAATACAGAAGTTTGTTGATAGAAACTGTCAAAGTTTGTTCCAGCAATCACATCCAGAAAGCAAACACAGGTAACTGATTCAGCAAGATTCATTAACTTCTCTTTATATAACATAACACATGAAATAAGTATACAATACCAAAAGTAGGTTTTCCAATGTGTTAGTAAATGCAAGCAAACTCAGGCAGAAGAGAGAACAGTTTCAGTTTCCGTTCAGAGCAGCAGACTAAATGTCAGCGTTCCAAGTATCATGTAGAATTAAATCAGAGACCAAGGCAAAACTATCCTTAAAGTTCCAATTTAATAAAGCAGACATCTTAGGCACATCTGTGTTAATCCCAATACTGGAAATGACATCAGAATTCCACAGTTAAAAGTTCATGATTTTGTCCCCACACCCACAATCCATCACATGGTCCAATCTTCTTCTTCCATGCTGGCATCCACACCCAGCTTCTTCCAGTCAGGTGTATTGGTGCGGAGACAAAGAATGACCTTGGCTTCTAGTAAAGAATGAAAATAATACATTCCACAATCTCACTCCTGTCTATTTCCCCCTCCCATCAACTATACTAATAAAACAGCACAATGAAATAAGAGAAAGTGTGGCAGGCCAAAATTCTAAAAGGAATAAAATTGCAGATCTGACACTAGTTTAGAGCTCAGCACAGATTCAGAGCTACAGAGCTAAGCCACACCCAGGCTCCTTGTTGTCTCCTTGTTGCTCACACAGCAAATACTATTTCAGTTTCCAAACAGTCCCCATTCCCTGACTTGTTGCCTATTCCAGTCTATGAATATTCATATTCTGACAGAAACAATGCTAAATGGCTCTATAAAGCTCTCATATCCTTGTATAGACCTCAGCCCTCAGGGAGCTCCTCCCTACTGGACTCAGTTGGTGCAACTCATCACTGAGAAGACTCTGATTCTACAGCGATGGGGTGAACACTTCCAATCTGTACTGAACCGCCCATCTTCCATCACTGATGAGATGATTGACAGAAGTAACACACTAGCAAAAAGGCATGGAAATACTTGCATTCTCCTACCACCCCCAATTTCCATTTGATAATAGGAATATTGTTAAATACTTGAAGAGTCTTAATTTATATCATGGATTGTTGAGTAATATTGGCTACTTCACTCAGTAAACACATTCTAAGTTTGCCTTTAAATCAGTGGTCCCCAACCTTTGCAACTTAGCGATGGGGAGGGAGAGGGGCACAGGGCCATGTGAGCAATGGCCCAGTGTGTGCACACACAAGTACAGCTCCACTTACGCAAGATAGAAGAGAAGCCTTTGGGGCGTTGTCTCAGCTCCTTCAGGCTTCTCCACGCCAAAAACTTTTGCAAAGGGACAGAAGGCCTGAAGCACCGTGAGAACGCTCCCCCGAAGCCTTTCTTCCATTTGCAAAAGCTTTTGGTGCAAAGAAGCCTTCTTGTGCTCCTTCAGACTCAACTAGTCTGCAAAAGCAGATTGAGTGATCTGCGCAGGCAGCCTCATTGAGTCAGCAAAGCTGAGCAGGATGTACTTGTGCCAATCAGCCTCTGCTCTCACCGTTCCGTTTTTGTAGTATTGGGAGCAGGCAGCTTGGTGGTCTGGCAGGTGGTGGGGGGAACGGAGATGAGTAAGCAGTAGACCAGCATACACACTCATGCAGCTCCACTCATGCAAGATACAGTAGTGGCCAAAATTGTGGAAACCTTTTGGGAAAAGTGTACAGTATTTTTTAAGTTTGATGGCTAATAACATCACTTTTTTTGGAGTAATACCAAAAAAATTATATATCTTCTGTCCAGATAACATGGATTTTAGCCCAGTTTAGTCTTTTCAACCTTTGTTTGAGAGATAAAAGTGGCTTTTTTGTGGAATATTAGATTTTAGGCCAAATTCCTGCAGTCTGCGCCAAACAGTCCTTGCACTCAACTTCACATTGCATTGAGCCATTTCATCTTGTATACACCCAGATGATTTTCTTCTGTCACATAGGCACAGTCTCTTAATTCTTCTATCATCACTTGCTGTTGTGCACCTTCTCCTGCCTTTATCAGTGTGGTTTTGTAGTGACTGAATCTCCTTATACCTCTTCAAAAACTTAGAAATGCCACCTTTGGTTAAGTTTCCACCAATTTTTCTTCTAATTTCTTTATAATTGTAGCCTTGTTCACTTAATAATACTATTTTACATTGCTTTCTGGGTGACCAGTCAACTCTTTGCACCATTACTTTAATTTTATTACCTTTTACAAGCTCACTAAATGAAAGAACACAAAAAACCCTAACCAACCTGATAGCGATCACATAACACACTGACAAATGTCCTCCTCTCAGCTTCAATAGATGACATCAATAAATTAATCCTACTGTGATCTGATTGGCTCATTACCAAAACAAGATGATGCCTGATTGGCTGTCTAAACACTCATGTTCATTGACTACAATCAGATGAAGGAACGCTACCTGATATCAACCTAGGCAAGTTCTGCTTCCTTTTTCTGGTTATTTGGCTATAAATTTTCATAGAATACAGATAATTGAACAAACTTTGTTGTATTACATTCTTGATTAAATTATCTTTTCATTGATATATAATTTTATGGTACTACTTGGAAAAAAAGTGGTGTTATTAGCCATCAAACCTCAAAAATACATATTTTCCAAAGGTTTCCACAATTTCAGCCACTACTATAGAAGTCTTTGGGGGAGTGAAGCTATGATGTGTAGTAACCATGTTTTAAATAACGTGGTGAATACAACAACAGGTGAATTGCCATTCACTAGGTGGCATGGCAGAAAACCAGATTTGAGTTACCTACATACATTCGGAGCCCCAGCATAGGTGCATATACCATCACAAGTGAGACTGAAAGGGCAGCATAGAGCTCGACAGTTATTTTTTGTAGGCTATGAGGCTAACCATAGATCATTTAGGTTTTGGGAGAAAGGCACAGCTAAGGTTTACTGTAGCGCTAGTACTAGGTTTATGGAACACGTGGGGTGGAATAAATTAGAAACAAATGATAATGTAATTATCGACACCCAAGTAGTCCCTAATGATGAGGTAGTAAAACTAGTAATTAAAGAAATTAAGGAAGAAGTTCAGTTACAGAACGAACCAGAAGAACAAGAGCAGGTTATACAGGAGAATCCACTGGTGAGACCTGAAATACCTAGATGTTCAACCCGTATAACGAGACCACCTGACAGGTATCAGGCGTCTATAGCATGTTAGGCAAATAACGTTCCTGCTAATTACCAAAAATTGACTCTATATCCAACTGAGGAACAGAAAGCTTGGAAAGATGCAATGGAAAAGGAATTGAAATCATTGCAAAAGTTAGAAGTATATGAAAATGTAAAGTTACCACCAGGTAAACATGCCATTGGTTGTAAATGGATTTTCAAAATTAAAAATAAAGCCAGATTAGTTGCATAAGGGTTTGCTCAGTCAGCCAATGACTATGATGAGGACTTTGCACCTAGTTTAAAGGCTACAACATTATGTGCAGCATTAGTGTAGGCAGCTAAGAATGAATATATAGTTAATCATTTAGATGTAGAGATAGCATATCTTCATGGACCGTTGCAACATACTATATATTTACAGAAGCCTGCTGGATACAAAACTGATAGTAAAACTGATTGTTGGAGGTTGAAAAAGAGTGTTTATGGCTTGAAGAAATCAGGATATGAATGGAATCAATGTATAGTTAAAGAGTTAACTAAGATAGGTTTTAAAGCTGGCATGGCTGATCCATGTTTGTTTAAGAAAGAAAGTGATGGTGTGATTTCATTGTTGCTATTGTTCACTTATGACATAGCATTAATCACTAAAACTGAGCAAGAAGCTATGAGGATTATAACACTGTTAAGGACGCAGTACAGTATAAAATATCTCGGTGAGATTAGGCAATATCTTGGTTTACAAATAGATAAAACTAGGGGAGGATACAAAATCTCACAAACTGAGAAGATTATCCAGCTACTCAGAACGTTTAGGATGCAACTGTATAAACCAGCAAAAACTCCAATGGGCCAAGAGTTTAGCCACAATGACGAACAAAGCCCTGTATTTGATAAAGGTGTTTATCAATCATTAATTGGTAGCTTATCGTATCTGAGTAATTGGTCAAGGCCCAACATAGCATATAGTGTAAATCAATTAGCCAGGTTTAATGCTGAACCTACTGAAAGGCACTGGCAAGTTGCTAAGAGGATATTAAGATATCTTAAGCAAATGATGCATTATGCATTGTACTTCGAACCTAAGGATGATCTGAGCTTAACTACATATGCTGATGAAAGTTTTGCTACAGATGTGTCTACACGGAAATCAATATCAGGGTTTGTTGTATTCCTGGAAAAAGCACTAATTGGATGGCAGTCTATTAGACAAAAACATTTAAGTCTATCAACTATGGAGGTTGAATTCTCATGTTTGTCATTATTATGTACAGATTTGGTTTGTTATAAACAGCTCCTACTTGATATGGGGATTGACATACAAGAGCTTATTATTGTTTATGAAGACAATCAAGCAGCAATTCAGATGGCATCCAAAACACACTGATCTAAGATATCTAAATGTAAGGCAAAGTGTGAATGGTAAATTAGTTTCACTGGAGTACTGTATGTCTGAACATAACATTGCAGATCATTTTACTAAGGCCCAAGGTAATATAAAGCATAAACGTTGTTACGAGGAATACGGATTGTAAGATTTATATATTGTCCTAGCCAAAGGGGAGAATGTTAGGAATATAACCTAATGGTTGGGTTGGCAATATATAAATCATGTAACAATGCTGTACCTGTTTCTTTAAATCATACTGTAAATGTGATTGGTTGCTGTTTTCTCAATTGGCCATAAGATGGAACCAGAATCACTGTTAGATGCTGATCTGATCTGAGTGTTTGGAATCTGGCTGTTAGAAGTGCCGTATAGTGATCAGCGTGCGCTATTGTAAGTTTTGCAACTGCTAGCAAACTTTGTGTACCAGACTGTTTGTATGATTATGGACTATGTTATTTGGATTATCCCTTAACAGAAAGACATTGATGACTGACTGTCTTAACCGTGTATAACTTGCACTGTTTGATGGACTCTGATACCTCTATTTCCACGAAAGTAAAAGCCTATTTAAACTGCAGTGTCTCTGTATGCTGGTTTGTGTGTTCTCCAACACCACTCTCACAACGCTTCTCTGAATGCACTCACTCCCCCAACGGGCAGCTTACCTAACAGCTCTGCTCAAGGTTGACTCAGCCTTCCATCCTTCCAAGGTGGGTAAAATGAGGCCTCAAATTGTAGGGGACAATATGCTATGTAAATTGCTTAGAGAGGGCTGTAAAGCACTTTAAAGCGGTATACGTCTAATTGCTATTGCTTATGCAAGTGTGGCTGCAAATGCTGGTGTCTGCCATTGCACGAGTGGGGCTGTGCACACATATGCATATGCCAGCCTGCCTCTCAGGTGGCTCACTTGCAAATAGGAAATGGCCCGATAGTGGGCTGTGGCACATAGGTTGGGGACCCGCTTTAAATTATAGGCACTGTGTTCCAGAAGAATGGAAGACTATATTGTTTTGGCTGTCAGTATGTTTTATAAATGGGGACATGGTGGCTCAGTGGCTAAGACACTGAACTTGTCGATCAGAAAGGTCGGCACTGCATAACGGAGTGAGCTCCCATTACTTCTCCCAGTTTCTGCCAACCTAGCAGTTCGAAAGCATGTAAAAATGCAAGTAGAAAAAATAGGAATCACCTTTGGTGGGAAGGTAACAGTATTCTGTGTGCCTTCAGCTTTTAGTCATGCTGGCCACATGACCACAGCGACATCTTCAGACAGTGCTGGCTCTTCGGCTTTGAAATGGAGATGAGCACCGCCCCCCAGAGTCGGGGACGACTAGCACATATGTGCAAGAGGAACCTTTACCTTTGCCTATGAGCCGAGGTGGTGCAGTGGTTAGGGTGCAGTAGTGCAGGCCACTTCAGCTGACTGTTATCTGCAGTTCAGCGGTTCTAATCTCACCAGCTCAAGGTTGACTCAGCCTTCCATCCTTCCGAAGTGGGTGAAATGAGGACCCAGACTGTGGGGGCAATATGCTGACTCTATAAACCGCTTAGAGAGGGCTGAAAGCCCTATGAAGCGGTATATAAGTCTAACTGCTATTGCTATGTTTTATAAGACCATTAAGACTATCAGACTCATTATTTCTTGCATACCTAATTTCCAATCAAGTAATGGGTTACACTAGGTGAATAGCAACACTTTTTTAAAAAAATGATTCATTATACAGCTGCATATACTTCAAAAGAATTTCTGTATTGGAAATATACTTCAAATTACCACATTAGTAAAATAATATTTATGTGATTTCATATTTTTTTTAAAATGCTTATTGCTTATAATTTGCAAATGAAATTAATTTTCTGCTATTGCCCCTGCTCTGTGGAACATCTTGTTCCCAGAGATGGAGTTGGCCACTGCTCTTCTGATCTTCCAGAAAAGCATTAAGACCCAAGTCTGGCAACTGGGTGGGGATCCAATAATGGTACCAATAGTAGTATTTCTGGTTTCGATTTGTGCATACCGTATCATACCCCTTGAAACCCATCTCTGGTACAAAAGCAGTAGATAATGATCATAGGAGTAGTGCCTGCAGCAATAGTAGTAATGGTACTAGTAGTGTTTGTAGCAGGGAGAGTAGTAATGAACTGATGAACAGTTTACTGTGACTGAGCTCAGAGCATACAGTGTTAGGTATGAACCTCAGAATTACCAGGAAACGTTTGTAATACACAATGTATGTACTATTGATGAAAGCTGTAAATGTTAATGTAATATAATAAAATTCATGAATTTTATACTTATTATAGAACATGCTTCACACCAGAGGTGGGTTGCTGATGGTTAGGCCTGGATTGGCTGAACTGGTAGTAGTGGTGGCGGGAGGCTCCACCCACCCACCTTGGCACTTCTGCACATGTGGAGAAGCTTCTCTGCACGTGCAGAAGTGTCGTGAGCATGCACAGAAGTGTGCCCAAACCGGTAGTAAAGAAATTGGCAACCCACCTCTGCTTCACACATAGAACTTGACTCCTGAACAACTATAGGCTTCTTATATTCTTAAAAAGGCAAGAAATACCACAATATCAAAAAACAGGAAACTGTTCCCATTTTACACCTAACCTTAAAAGAGTCCAATGACCAGGCTCAGGGAAGTGCCAGGTTTCCAAGGCTCATTTAAAAGTATGCAGGGCAGGGGGAGTTTGAAGCTGCTATTCCATAAGGCAGGCACTATGACAGAGAAGTCACATTTCCTGGGACACACTAAATAACCCTGCTTATCAATCTAATTGTCCAAATGACAATGTTTGGGGGAAAAAACTGAATTACCAATTTTTAGAATACATCTATTAACATAGGGATATCTCTCCATATACATTAGAGTTAGTTTGGCTTAGTAGTTAAACCACCAAACTAGAAACCAGGAGACTGTGAGTGTTAGTCCTGCCTTAAACATAAAAAGTCAGCTAGGTGACCTTGGGCCAATCACTCACTCTTAACCCACAATGTCAGGCTTGGCAACAAGCATGCAGTCAATTACTATTACAAGCAATGGATCATTTGGTTGATTCAAATAAAGCGAACCTTGCACTTGTGTGAAAAAAAGGTAACCAAAAAAACACTTTTCTCTACATATATGAATCTCTACTTCTTGAATAGGAGCACATAATTAGCTCTCTCACTAAATGGATATAACTCAATTGCAAAACATCAATTTTTCGGAAAGCAAACTAACGTTCTTATGTTCTGTATTTTTTCCCCTTGATAGATGGCCATTCTTCCAATAAACATGACTTTAGCCAGTCATCTTTTTTTTTTTTTTTAAAGAATGTCTGTGCAGTATATGTGAAAACCATTCATGGAAATACCAAATTATGTCTGAAGCTTGATCTTTGGTGCATGTTTTCTATTTTTGAGAATTGAAATATAATAGGTGAGACATGAAACATGGTACGTGCAAAGTTGTTGGTAGATAAATTAAGATAAATGTTTCACAAATGTACACCATTTAGGGGATATAGATTTTAAGGGATGTGTACAGGTAGTCCTTGAGTTGCAAATGTAATCAAGCCTACGCATTTCATTTGTAACCCAAGGATTCGTGGGAGTCTTTTACCTTGAACTTGATCACTCCCTCCTTTAACCCACACATTTGTTAATGCCATTATTAGCCTAATGGAATGCGAGTGTCATGCCTCGTCAGAGCTTGAATCTGCGGAGGATGATGAGCTGAGCTGGAGCTGCAGGGCAGCATTGTTGGCTTCAGAGGAATGTGGGGAGGAGCAGGATAAGGAAGGCCAGGGCCCCTCAGGATTGAGACGATTTATTAGCAGGGAGGAGCTGTGGCAGGATGACCCAGAGAGGGCAAGGAGTGGACATGATGAGCAATGGAGCTCAAGTGATGAACAAAGACTGCCCCCTCCTGATCCCTGAGCACGGAGAATGGAGAGAAGGTGGGAATAGTGCAGGCTGACCCGATGACTCAGGAAGAGAACACACCTGGGGCCTGAGATTTAAGGAGATGCTGTGGCGAGGGGCATTTGTCAGGAGCAAACACTGAATTTGTAGAGTTTGGGGTGCCAGTACAGACATTTGGAGTTTGCAGGACTGCTTGATTTTTCCTGACTTTCTGGATTCATTGTTTGTTGCTTCGTGAACTCATTTCCCTGTTCCTTTGCTTTGTAAAGGACTGGACTGGGCACAACCAGAGGCTGCCATGTGTGTATGTGTGCACTTTGCTCTGGGATTTGCCAAGAATGTGGGAGCATTTGGGGAGAAATTTAGAGCATTAAAGGGGAGTTTGAACTCTTAGCTGGCTGTGTGATCTTCGTGCCTTGTCCTGGACTATCACAGAGAGGCTCTTTATGTGCACATGAAGTATTTCAGGGTGGTGAAGGCTGGTGGGGGAGCTACTGATGGAAAAAGGCCACCCACTGAAATACTTCATACTCCCCACAATTGCTCCCCCCCTCCAACCTGCTGTGCTGGGTCACTTACCTTGTGAAGAACTAGCAAGCAGTGTCTGCAGTCTCTGCAGGCTTTCCCCGGTAGGTTGTTGGCTGAAATGGAGTCTACAGAGGCGGGATCTGGCTCTCTGACACTCAGTTCAGCCCTCTGTGGGTCTCCCTGGCTCATTGCAGGCCAAGTGAGATCAGCGGAGGGCAGAACAGAGTGTTGAAGGGCTGGATCCAGCCATCAGAAGCTCCACTTTGGCCTGCAATGGACTGGGGGAGGCCTGCAGAGGGCTAAATGGAGCATCGGAGGGCCGAATCCAGACCTTAGAGGCTTCATTTTGGCCTGTAGTGGGCTGGGGGAGGGCCAAACGTCACCTCGGGGAATTGGATCTGAAGCTCCATTTCAGCCTGCATTTCAGCCTGCAACGGGATGGGGGAGGCCTCAGTATGCCCAAACAGGGCTTCTGAGGGATGGATTCGCCGGTCAGAAGCTCCATTTTGGCTGGCAATGCGCAGGATGAATGTTGAAGAGCCTCTGCAGTTGTTCGCAAGGGCAAACAACTACTGTGGTGCTGCAAGATTCATAGTCTCAGGCCTTGTTTGCAAACACTAGAGGGCACCTACTGCGTAAATTTGAACGTTTGCTAAGGGAACGCTCGTAATCCAGGGATTAATTGTACATGATAATGATCCATCAGATTCATAAAATATTTGTAACAAAATGTAGCTCACTTGTTGGATTAGTTTTTAACTTAATATGACATAATGACTGTCTACAATATTTCTGTAGGAGTCTAGGAAAACACATTTCCCAACATTTTTCATTAAAAAATCAATATAACAAATTAAACATGAGCCATGAAAGCCATCAACCACTTATGAAAAGTACATTTATTATCACATCCTTTTTACAATAAAAGACAGATGGTTTGGAATACTAACAAGATAATTAACTTTAACAACTATACTGAGTTCTTATTCACCAAATATTTAACTGAGTTTTTCTTATACTTCAGGATACCTTAATATAAAGATTTTTACAAGCATTTTGTTTTTAAGAATGTTTATTGTCCTTAAACCTGTAAGTCAAGGACTTTGTTTTAAGAGACATTTCAGCAATTAAAAAATGGAATTTATGATTGTTAGTCAAGTGCTGACAAATTCTATTTATGTAAATTGACTGCAAATGTAATTTGATACTTAGATTATTTATGCTGAGTTGACTTTCCTGATTTGAGTTTCTGAATGCCTCAGGTATGCATAACATATTGACAGTACAACCAACAAAAAGGATTTTTAAAAAATATTTGTACTATATATGTGGAAAAAGAATGGCAAAAATATACAAGATGATCAGACTAATCAGGTATTTTGTGAGTCAAATAGATGCAAATCACTGTAAATTGTACTCCAAAAGTTCATGAACAGAAATAATAGCAAGGATTTAAAAGACATTTTGTAGCAGAAAAACTGGCAAAATAAGGTGCAATAAGATCACCTACATTTGATTTACAGGGAATCAAGATTAGGCATCAAGAATATAGACTACGTGCATTTGCGGACAACTTGGTTATAACTTTAATCCAACTAGAGAAATCTATCAAGGTTTTAATGAATATGATTAATCAATATGGCCAAGTATCTGGGTTTAAAATAAACCTAGGAAAAACAAAGATGCTAGTTAAAAATATGAACACTAATCAAAGGGAAGACTTAGAAAAAATAACAGGATGTGAAATAGTTAAAAAGGTTAAATATCTAGGAGTTTACATCTCAACGTCAAACAGGAAACTATATAAGTATAATTATGAGCCACTATGGCATAGTATACAGGCAGAGATAAAAAATTGGGAAAAACTACAATTATCTTTGTTGGGAAGAATAGCAGCAGTGAAAATGAATGTCTTGCCTAAGTTCCTATTTCTTTTTCAAATATACCAATACTTTAAAAAGACGCAAATTTGCTTGAATGGCAGAAGGGTATTAACAAATTTGTATGGGCAGAGAAAAAGCCGAGAATAAAACTTAAAATAATGCAAGATGTACATGAGAGAGGAGGCTTGAAAATGCCAAATTTAAAACTATACTACGAAGCAGTAGTTTTATCAATAATCAGTGACTGGATCAATTCAACAGAGGATAGAATACTTAACATCGAAGGGCATAATTTGGTATACGGTTGGCATGCTTATCTGATATATGACAAGAAGGTGGGTAAGAACTTTAAAAGTCATATTTTAAGGAATGCTCTATTGCGTGTCTGGAAAAAATATCAACATAAACTAAAGGATAAGATACCTATGTGGACAATTCCCAGACATGCAATAGAGAACATAAATATAGCACAAAAACAGGATGTAACTACATATAGACAGCTTCTTACTATAGAAAGAGGTGTATTACAGCTAAAACCCTTGAATGTACTAAAAGAGGAAAAGTTAATTCAAACATTGTTTGAGTATGGACAGTTGCAGGCTAGATGGAAAAAAGATCAGAAAATTGGTATTACGCAAAATGAGGACAATCTACTAAAACAAATTAGGGATCAAAGTCAAATGCATATAAAAAGGTTATATAATGTATTAATAGAAATGGATTCTGAAACAGAATTAGTTAAAGACTGTATGATAAAGTGGGCACAAAATTTTGAAGAACCAATAATGCTGGATACATGGGAAAAGATATGGGTAAGAAATGTAAAATTCACGCAAGCCCAAAATCTGAGAGAGAACTTTTAAATGTTATTCACACGGACAAAGGATAGATTGCTCCAACATCTCCTCTGATCTTCTGCAAGAGGGCTGTAAACCAATTCACTATAATTTGGTTGTTTACAACTTGACACTTTTATTGCTTGGCTGTATTGGTCTAAGATCTGATAAGATTGCACAGCCCCCAGCCTGCTCTTATTTGCAAAATACTTCAGAGCTCTCAAGAAAAAATACTAACTGCGTGTAAACATGGCGTCTATTCAAGCCTCTATTCAAATGATTTTTTCAGTGCTACAGAAATTATCTGCTACACAGGCTAGAATTGAGAGAAAACCTGATTATTTGGTGTTTTTAGCAACAAAATACGAGGGAAAAATTGAGAATGTTCCTCAAATACAAGCTAAGGATGTCAGAGATAAAGATTCTCAACTTGCTGATATTCGGGGCAACTGGTTTACCTTTGAGGGAGAAAAAGATGGAATGTCTGAAGGGGGAGCAGCCACACAGAAGATTTACTTCGAAAGACAGGGCGCAGGAGGAGTGAGAAGCATTAAAGAATTTATACCTTATGAAATACCATCTGCAAAACTTTTGATACCACCACTGAGAATTAAAGACAAGCTGATAAAGGAAATAAAAGGAGGGCGGCAGCATTATATGAGAGGCACCATAAGCAAAAAGGTGTGAAGATTTTTTTGGATGGACTTGATCATAAAGATGTTTGGAGAACTGGACCCACGAATGGCAACAAATTTATGGTGGTTCTGTTACTGGAGAGACACAGGCTGATAGATGGAAGAGTATAATTTAAAACTAGCTAAACCTAGTTAAACTCATTTATAATAGATATAGTTGAATAATAATTGATAATGATAGTAATGTATATAATGTTGAGTTGCTATGATAAATAATAATTGGATATGAGAAGGGAAGGTTAGAAATATCTTTGGATTATATATAAAGGTTATTAATCACAATAATAATTAAAGGAGAATGATAATAAATTATATACATTAGAAATCTTTGGTATTAAATATTATGGATGTTTAGCTAAAACAGGATATGAGGAATTAATGTTAATGGAGGAGTATAACTTAAAATTAGCTAAACTTAGTTGAATTCATTTGCAATAGGTATAGATGAATAAAAATTGATAATGATAGTAATGTATATGATGTTGAGTAATAATTGGATATGAGAAGAGAAGGTTAGAAATGTATTTGGACTATATATAAGATCATTAATAACTAATAATTATTATAAAAAATAAAATAAAACTATATAGAGTTAAATCTTAACTAATATGGGGAAAATGCTATGATATATGATATAATTAAATAAAGAAAGGAGAATGATAATAAATTATATACATGGAGGATGAAATTTTTGGTATTAAATATTATGTTTAGCTAAAACAGGACATGAGGATTTGATGTTAATGGAGGATTTTATAAACAAGTAAATGAAATGCCAGCATGTGGTTATGGATTAAATTTTTGGTATAGTTGGATGCTTAAACAACTGTAGTCAACTAAAAGTGGAGGTATGATGATGTAAATATGGTAAACATTTGAGTTAAGATATTTGAATTAATATGAATTAATGGAAGAGATGCACAAAAACTTGTTGTAACCAGCTGATATACTTTTTTATAACATATACTTGTGTTTTTTCTCTTTGTTTTGTTTTTTGTTCTTTTTGTTTTGACTCCCCCCCCCCACTGTTGTGGGTATGTGTTGTTTATGTAACAAAAAAATAGAAAAAAATTTATTTAAAAAAAGGGAAAAAAAGAACGGACATTAAAAGTAACAAACTTAGCAGAGATGGCTAAAAAAATCACCATATCTTAAGGATCACTCAGATGAGAAATATAAACTGGAGTGGAGAAGATGGATTGACTATATTCAAAATAAATACGGGACTAAGAAATTCCAGATAGTTTATGCCTGAAAAAGCGATATAATATAATATAATCTGTTTAGAGTTAGCCTAACAAAAGAGGAGTTAAAGCAGAAATGAAAGATGATACTAACTTTCTTTTAGTTTATTTTAGAATATGATTGTTAAAGATTTATACCCTGTATTTGCTCTAGGAAGTCGGGGGGGGGGGGAAGGTTGGGGGGTTTGGGTGGGGAGGGTGCGGGAGGGGAGGTAAATATTTGTAAAAGTTTTTTAAAATTTTTCAATAAAAAAGGTCACCTACGTTATTATTATTTCTTCTATGCTGTTCAGGATACAAAGTACAGACATCATAAAAGCAAATAGGAAATTGATTCCAAGTGATTTGCATATACTTTTACTTACCTTGTCTAAAGCTTGCACAGGCATATATTCAAAATGAATATTAACTAGATTAATACCCATTTTAATATGAATCTTCCCTAAAGCAATACATAAAAATTTCAAATTACAAGGTCCTGCTCATGGATGCAGACTCCATTCAGTCCTAAAATTCTTTTTCTGAAACCTGTCACTTCATGCAGATACCCTTTCAAGAAAAACACTGAAGCATTAGATCCGTGATGGCGAACCTATGGCACGCAGAGCCATATTTGCCGGCATGCGAGCGGTCATCACCAGCACTGAAGTTACCCAGTTGATTTTCAGTCTCACAGGCTTCAAGAAAGCCTCCGGAGTCTGGAGTGTGTGTGTGAAAAATAGGCCCAAAGGGCCAACCAGAACTTCGAAAATGAACTTCCAGTTGGCCCATTGGGCCTGTTTTTCACCCCCCCCCCCCCAGGCTCTGGAGGCTTTCCTGGAGCCTGGGGAGGGTGAAAACAACCTCCGCTGACCCCCCTGGAAGCCGGAAATGGAATCAGGAAAGCCTCCGGAGCCTGGGGAGGGCGAAAACTCCCTCCCCGTGCATGGAGAATGTCATGCACGCATGCACAGTTGGGCAGGAGGCATTGAATTGTGGGTGTGGGCACATGCGTGCAATAATGCACATGTGCACAATTTTGGCACACCTTTAAAAAAGGTTAGCCATCTCTGCATTAGATGAACCCATGTGAGGAAGTCCAAATGGTGGCATACAAAGGTAGGAATGCCTGGGTTTGTTGTGTATCACTATGGGAGACATGTTAAATTTAGGCTGAATGTAACTTCTCCAAAACAATCATGACTGTAGGGGGCATAAACTTGGGGCCAGGAAAATGAATCTTTTGATTTTGTAATTTGAATGTCATGCAAAGTAGAAAGTGCTTGGGGAAAGTTATGTTGATACATCAAACATATATTTTTAAAATAACCATAGGTTATCCTTAAAATGCTTTTTGATCACGAACCTGAAGTAGAAACCTATCATTCGAACCATCATTAAAAAGACACAACAAAGAATGTTCTTTCTGCGTCAATTCAGGAACTTCAGACTGCCCCAGGAGTTATTGATACGGTTTTACAAAAGAATTATTGTGTCTGTCATTTGTACTTCAATAACTGTCTGGTTTGGTACAGCAATAAAACAGGACAGGTAGACTCCCAAAGGTTAGTTAATATTGCAGAAAGAACAATTGCAACTAGCCTGCCTTCCATAGACCTGTATTTTGTATGGGTCTGAGGGCTGAGAAAATATCTACACCAGTGGTGGGTCCCGTCACAACTGGTATGCTGCGACGGGGCTGGACGTCCACCTCGGGCATGCATACTGTGCACGCATGTGCATGCAACCGCCCTGCGACGCCCCAGCTGCTTGGCGAGGTTGCGCAGGCACCATATGCTATGCGCACGTGTGCAATAGGCCCTTTTCCCTCAAAAAAACATAAGGAACATGGGTGGGTGGGTAGGCCCACCGAAACACCGTTCTACGGTGGCCACTGTTCCCAGCGGCCACCGGTACACCTGTTCCGGGCCATACCTCCCAGAACCCACCACTGATCCACACCTGTCACATCTTGACCATAAACTGTTTCAACTCCTCCCCTTGGGATAGTGCTATAGGGCACCACATGCCAAAACAACTAAACACTGGATTTTTTCCTCTGTGCCATCATTCTGTGGAACACCTAATTCTACAGTGCTGTCTAATGTTGATGTATATTTATCCAAGTAGTGTGGTTGTAATATTATTTATTATTTTCTTTCATCCACCCTTTTATTGGTATGATGATGATGATGATTCTGTTGCTTTACATGTAGACTGCGTGCTTCTGTACTGGAGACAAATTCCTCGTGTGTCAAATCACTCTTAGTCAAAATAATGTTCAATTTAATGCAAATCAATTTAAACTAAAGATATTTGGGAGGAATTACTTCTTGCCAAAACCACTTAACATCTTCCAAATTACCCATATTATCCTCCAAAATTTATTACCCTCCATGTGCTTCAAGTCTTATCTACAATATCTTGTAAAAATTTTTAATCACGTGAATAATGAGTTGTAGAAAAAAACATTTTCAGTTTTAATCCTTCTCCCACAACCCTCTTTATTGTGTTTTTAGAATGTGTAAAAAGGCAGATACTGCTTCAAGTGGTTAGAATTTGAAAAAAAGTAGCAGTCCCCAATCTACTGTATCATGACAAAACAAACTCTTCCATCTAGATTTCAACAGACCACCTATGCTACATTTCATGTATTTAATATCATGATGATATTATCCATTCAGTGTATAGGATATGAGATTTACAAGCTCAGGAATGTGCTCTGATTAATGTGCAAAATCATTCATGTATTTTTTTGTAAGAATTGACATTCTTTCTCAGATAATCCCCCCCCCCAAAAAAAACCCACACCTGCTCACACATAAGGCTCTATCCAGAGTATCAGTGTGGTATTCTAACTATTGGCAGAGAATATATACATATTTTCTTTTTATAGTAATCTATGTCCTGGGATTGGTTTTCAAGAAAGGAACTGTACCAAAATAGGAATGAATGGGGGAAAAATCCTGTTTTCCTTTGCTAGGCTTTGCTTTTGCAAAAATAAAATGCTGCTAAGGATTCTTGTGCCAGAAGGAACACATAATGCAAAAAGGGGAACATTTCTTAAATGCGAACAGAACTCTGGGAAAAATGAGCATTGCAAGGCCAAATGCAGTTAAGGATAGGGAGAAACTCCCAAGCCTTCTGGGAAAGGGAGTTGAGCTGTGCATGAGATGAGAAAGTCAATGTCTCTCCCAGTTACATGACCCAGTGTATGCAATGTACCCTGGCTTTCCAGAACAAACAGTACACACAGATGCAACATACAGAAATTACAGAAAGATATATAGATAGGTACAGCACACAACAAGGAAAAAAAGGGAGTAAAAGTATGCATCTAGTTTAATGAAACAGCTAGAAAAATCATCCAATGAAAAATAGCTTCTGCCATAGTTGTCTTGAAACATAGACAATAGATTCCATTTATTTATTTCAGAAAATTTATATGGCCCAACTCACTTTCAGTGATAGGTGGCTTATACAAATAAAAACCCAATATAAAAACAATAACAAGCAATAATCCCTCACTTTTCCAGTGACATTTTTTAAAGCAGACTAAGTAATAGAATGTTACAAATGAAACAAAAGCATACCATATGTATGGTAATGACTTCAGACTAAAGAATGCAGTCAAATTTGGGAAGTAAATTTAGCGGACCAAACTCTAGCTATTTTAAGAATACTGTACGTATATGGCTAATATATAACCCCCAAAGAATCAATAATAAACATTTTAGTAGTTTTATTGCACAGTATAAAGGGAAGAAGAGACATATGCAGCATTTACAGTGAAATAACTTTATATATGGCAACTCCAGAATTCTAGAATATGTTATACACTACTATGAAGAGTTCCATGTGTTAACAGTTACTTGAAATTTTAGGATTCTCAATAGAAGCAGCACTCTAATGGAAACCATTAATCTAATTTAAATAAAAAATAACAAAAGAAAAGTTTGTATCAGTTCTTTATCTAAATTATGGAATGGAGAACTGGAATACTCAAATTTTGAAGAATCAAAGGAGTCTAATGTTAAAAAATATAAACTATACCTCCTATGATTAAAAACAAAATTAATTCACCAGAAAGTAAGTCAAGCTTTTGTATCATTCTTAACTATTTTAAAAGGGTTAGGTATTAGATTTTTTTTGCTAATGCTGTAAAAGATTTGAAGATTCCTTAATGCATACGATCTTGTTCAGATACATCATATTGTTTTCAAATTACTACATATGTTAATAAATTCTGAGACCTCCCCTTAAATGGTTAATATTATATTGAATATGGAATCTGTTTTGGCTTTATGAAGCCTGGGCAAGGCTAAGAGATTAATTTTCTCTAAATGCAAATAAACATATCCATCTGTTTTTAAGAATTGGGTTCAGGATATGATTTTCCGTCCTTTTTAGATGTTTATGTATTTTGAAAATAAGTAAATATACTTTCATCTGACATATTTGATATATTTGTTGTTAGTTGCAAAGTCGTGTCTGACCCATTGCGACCTTAAGGACCGGATTAATTTTGTACCAATATCTATGGATATTATAGGAATCTGTTTACATTTATGTTAGTTTTTTCTTTTTTTCTTTTTAATTTAATTGTCACAATATATTTTGGTGTTTTATGTTTTCTTCATTTATAATCATTGTCATTTCTTTCTGCTGGCATTATTCTTATTTTTATTTCATTATTAAAAAATGTTTAAAAAGCATATAAAAGGAGCTATTTCCTCTCATACCAATGAGCTAATATTTGATTATATTCAATAAATATACATTAAGCAGTTTTTCCTTCTCTTAGGAAAGGAAAAGGCTTTCTAATCAAATAAAGCTCTATTCTAACAAAATAAAAATACTACTACCTAACAGTGACATATACTGTAACTTCCATTTAGATTAACAGAATTAATGAAACAGACGAATTTCTGTGGAATGAGTAAAGTACCAATGAAGCACTTGATTGAGGACAATTTCAATTTCAGGAGAGGGAGCAAAGATGCAAAGAATTTTATGCTATTAAATCCTAGGTTTTCAAATTATTTTGAGAGAAGGGAGTACAGTACACTATAAGGGTGGATACATGATGTTCTTACAGCAGGAGGATTCCAAGATAGCTGAAACTTTCCTTTTGCATCAGCCAAGAACTGTCACTGCCGTTATTGCTACCTGTATGAAAGAAATAAAACAACTTAGTGGTTTCCACACATTGTGCTACAATGTGGCTTGGTTGGTTTTGCTTAGTGTGATATGTGAGCTATCAATGGTTAAATAAACTAAAATAGTACATATATGAATCCAGTCATTTTCTTCCTAATGTCTCTACAAGTTTATACTAAAATCACTGCCATCTCTGGTTTTGCCCAAATGAGACTTTTACTGTACAATCCTTCAGCACAAATATACATTTTAAAGCAGGGATGTCAAGCCCACGGACCGGATGAGTCATGTGCTGGCCACACCCACCCCCAGTTTAGTAAAGAGGGGGAAAGTTGCAATGTTATGTGATGATGATGTGACGATGCGAGTTTGACACCTGTTTCAAAGCAACTGAAATTTTTAATATTCCATTTTATGTTTTCTTCTCAATATTTTTTTTACTTTTTTGATACTTAAAAAAGAAAAGAAGAAAACTGCACAATTCTTTTTTATTGAAAACAGTTTATTCATTAGCGAGCACTCTACATTGGTGATTTCTATTCTATATCATAACATACTGATTGCACTGGACATATTTCCCCCCCCCCTTCTCTCCCCAGTCTACCCTTCGTGAGACACTAATATATTCCAAATGTTTTAAAAAATAAATGCCTGATACATCAGTATAGGGCAGTGATGGCTAATCTTTTTGTCGTTGTGTGCTGAAAGCATGTGCCTGCGTGACAGCATGTGCGCCCACACCCATAATGCAATGTCTGTGTGTGACACCTCTCTCATGCCCTGCCCCCTGCGCATGTGTGACCCTCCACACACACACACATGCGGGACCCCCCCATGCTTCCCATGGATGTTCACGTGACCACCCGCACTCTCCCACACATGTTCAACCCCCCATGCCCTGTTTTGGGCCTAGTAGACCTCCCTACAGCCTCCTGGGAGCAAAAACAGGCCTTCCCCCACCCCCCATGCATGCAACCCCACCACGTATGCGTCTCCCACATGCGCCCCTCTCCCCATGCATGCGTGGCACAGACCCGGAAATCAGCTGGCTGGCAGGAGACACACGTGCAGTGGGGTTGAGTTGGGGCAATGGTCGCATGGCCAAAGAGAGGGCTATGCATGCCACCTGTGGCACGCATGCCATAGGTTTGCCATCACAGACCTAACAGCTAGTTGAGCAGTTTTAGCCAATCTCAGTGGGCCCTGAAAAGCACAATAGGGTCATAGCGATTTAGTATCTGGATGGGAAAATATTTCAGGAAATCCCAAGACTGCAGGCTAGCCTGAGGAATAAAAAAGAAATTCCAGAAGGCAACAGCATATCTTTAAAAATAATTCCGCATCAAAATGGCACAGTCATATCTAAGATAGAATGGGCGTTGGTTACTCATCTGATACACCCCTTCTCCAATGGTGGAAACATCATCCAGACATGGATATTCCAGCCAGTATCCAATAGGAGTGGGTCTACCAAATTGACAAGTCCCGTCCTCCGTGCTAGCCTCTCCAGCTTAGACGAAGGAAGAATAATTGTAGACTGCTGTGTCATTTACAGATTAAAATGCGATCTCTCCTTATTGACATAAAAAACAAAGATTAGTCCGAAGAAAATACTCCCCGGGTGGGGCTGGATAATGTCTCCACCATTTGGAGAAGAGGCGTATCAGGTGAGTAAACAACGCCCATTCTCCCAGTAGGTGGACACATCATCCAGACATGGGACATACCAAAGCCTAAACTGTCCCATGGGAGGGAACGGAGTGAGGACTTAAGAATCCTGCTGAGCCACCACCCGCTGCAATACTTGCCATCCGAAAGCTGCATCTGCCGACGCATATTTGTCTATCCTGTAGTGGCGGATGAATGGTGTTGGCATTGTCCACATGGCTGTCCTGCAGATCTCCTCCAAAGGGGCCTGCCACTTCAGGCAGCTGAAGTGGCAGCGCTGCGTGTTGAGTGTGCAGTGATTTGTGGTGGAACCGCAAGAGATAAGGCGATATATGCCCTGGAAATAGCTGAGCGAACCCAACATCCAATGTCTTTAGAAGAAGCCTTGGACCCCTTCTTACCTTCAGGTTGGAAATTTATAAAAAGAGATTCTGACTGTCTGAATTCCGCCGTGCGTTTGATGTACACAAGCAAAGCCCTACGCACATCCAGACTGTGCCATTTGTGTTCCATCCGATGTACTGAATTGGGACAAAAGTCCGGAAGCACCAGTTCTTGTGCCCTATGAAATACGGAATTTACCTTTGGTACGAATGTAGGGTCCAGAGGGAGGACAACCCTGTCCGGATGAAATATGCATAAGTCCTGTCTGGTAGACAATGTAGCAATATCAGAAACCCTTCTGACCGTAGTGACTGCAACAAGAAACACAACCTTGATTGTCAGATGATAGAGAGATGCTGAATGCAGAGGTTCAAACAGAGCCCGTTAATGCCTCCAAGACCTTGTCAATGTCCCAAGAAGGAAACCTATGTATTGTAGGAGGCTTGAGATTGGTAGCGCCTCTTAGAAACCTGCAAATAAGAGGTTGATGCGAAAGCAGCTTGGAAGAATCTATGGACAGGACCGAGACAATGCCACCACATGACGACGTAGCATATTTGGGGACAGTCCCTTGTCAAGTCCAATCTGAAAGAACTGAAGAACAATAGGTATGGAGGCCTGCAGGAAGAGAATTGAGTCAAAGTGGCATCGTAAATTCAATTAGTGGACGCATGCCTGGCCGCCTGTTCTTATTACATCATGGGACAAATTAGCTGCTGTCAAGGCCTCCCGCTCAATCTCCAAGTGGTGAGACGAAGCCAGGCTAGAGCTGGGTGCCGGAGGAAATCTTGTAGAAGAAGATAATGGAACTGAGGAAGCTGCCACTGAGGACCCAGTGCCAGGTTGATCAAGTTTGAGTTTGAGTTTTATTGAGCTTGTATGCCGCCCTACTCCTGGGAGACTCAGGGCGGCTAACAATAAAAAGGGAAGGGGGTACAAAATAAAAACAACAGTTAAAAAATTCAGCAACAGTCATAACAAAGGATGGGGCTGGATAATTCAACAGCCCAGGCCTGCCGGAACAGCCAGGTCTTAGTTGCTTTGCGGAAGGCTGGAAGGGTAGTAAGGGTCTGGATCTCAACGGGGAGATCGTTCCATAGGGCTGGAGCAGCTACAGAGAAGGCCCTTCCCTGGGGGGTCGCCAGCTGACATTGGCCGGCAGATGGAATCTGGAGGCGGCCTAGTCTGTGGGATCTAATAGGTCTTTGGGAGGTGACTGGCAGGAGGCGGTCTCTCAGGTAACCAGGTCCGATACCATGTAGGGCTTTAAAAGTAACGACTAGCACCTTGAAGCATGTCCGGAGACCAATGGGAAGCCAGTGCAGCTCGCGGAGGATAGGTGTAACATGGGTGTACCTAGGTGCATCCACAATTGCTCGCGCGGCTGCATTCTGGACTAGCTGAAGTCTTCGAACACTCTTCAAGGGCAGCCCCATGTAGAGCGCGTTACAGTAATCCAGTCTTGAGGTGACGAGGGCATGAGTGACTATCCGAAGGGCCTCCCGGTCCAGATAAGGTCGCAATTGGTGCACCAAGTGAACCTGGCCAAATCCGCCTTCTGGTTGCTGGTCCCGGAGATGTGGTCTGCCCTGATGGAAAGCAGATGGCGCTCCACCCACCTGCCCAGAGCCTCCACCTCCGTCATGAGTGATCTGGAGTGCGTGCCGCCTTCTCCGTTGACGTGGGCCTTTGTTGCCACATTGTTGAAACCCCCGTCCGTGTTCCGAAAGGGCTGCCTGCAAAAGAAAGAGGAAAAATATTTATTATCAGTCTTACGTGTAGCAGAAGGCAGAACCTTTCGCTTTAGACTCAACCAGCATAGGTTCAAATAGAGGCCCAAATCGACGTTCCGCAGAAAATGGTGCAGAAGCCAGTCTCCACTTAGCTCTGGCTTCTGCCTGCCAATGTTTGAGCCACAAAAGACATTGCGTGGACACCGAAGAAGCTATGGCCTTGGAGCGAAGCGTGCTGCATCCAAAGAGGCATCCGCGGAATACTCCATCACAGCCTTAAGTCTGTTTAAGTCCTTGTGGGTTCTCGTGTCAGAAGGAGGAAGTCTCTCTTGAAGTTGCTTCAGCCAACGCAAAGCTGCCCTGTTAAAGAAAGAGGCAGAAGAAGAAGCCTGCACTGCCCATGTAGAGGCCTGATGCCCCTTGGCCAAAGTCTGATCAAACCTTTTGTCCTCCGGGCGGAGGGCATCCTCAGATGCAGCTGTGGCAGCGTTAGGAGCAGACAACACCATTATCTGGAATACCTCCAGAAAAAGCTTAGGCGAAGGGACCACGTCCTTTTCCACCATAGGCCTGGAAAACAGAGGATTAGTCATGTCAGTCTTGTCCTGCTCCATTGTGACAGATGGCTTGGCTGCAGGAATGCCAGATACCTTCTTCGCCTTAAAGAGAAGGGAGCGAAATAACACAGGTTTAAACAGTCCTTCCAAGGAGGAAGGAGCAGGCATGAGATCCTCATTATCAGAAAGGTCAGAATCCCTGGAGACTTGTTCCTCCACCTCTGAAACCTGAGATAAAGAATCATTAGGTACCCCCTGTGCCCTGGAAGGTTTAGCTTTCTTAGAAGAATGAGCTGCTTGGGAGGTAGAAGGCACAGCAATGTGATGTTGCAAACCAGCAGCAATGCCTCTTTCTATGGCAGCTGCTATATCAGCCATGTCAGCCGGATAACAGAGAATCCCTCTCGGAGGAGGGGAACCACCATTCAGGTCAGGGGTGAGACTCCTTTCCCCTTCAGAATCATACTCATTAGGGACAACCACCCCATCCTCAGGCTGCAAGAGAGATGCGCGGGGAGAATGTTCACCATCTGTGTCAGTGGACAGTTCTTCAGGAGGACTCTGGGCCCTTGGAGAAGGAGTCACTGTGGCCTGAATAGGCTCCTCGCAGTGGTGAGACTTGGCCCTGACCTTGCGGGGTCCTGTGGCAGGGGTACCATCCTGGGCCTTCTTATTTTGCGCCAGAACCTTGGCAGGCTTGGGGGGGGAACCTCCCTTACAGGACCCGCCCTTTTCCTGGTTGCTGCCTCCCCAACCCCCGTAGGTGGTATAGAGGCAGGAGGGCAGCCCTGAGGGGCATCTGCATTCAAATTATCTGAGACCTTGGACGCATTCTACTTACGACTTGTACAGAGCTGTCAAAATGGCGGATGGGACCTTTGGTGGTTCAAAATGGCCACCTGCCCTTTTTCTTGCTGAAACCTCTTCCAAGATGGCCACCTGGAATCTTTGAGTCCTCTGACGGACTGTAAAGGCGAACCGACAACACCGATTATGTCGCCACGACCTCCTGGTCGTCAGAGGCTGCAATCGCTAAGGCGATCAACAACAGCCGTAGCCCTGGGAAGGGAATTCACTGCTTCACAACGACAATCCGGAGTGACACGTCGGGGTGGCGGCTGTGGACGGCTCGGGAAAGGGAGGCTGATGACCGTCAAGTCTGCAGCAGCAGCCCAGAAGCTGCAAGAATCCAAACGGTGAACGGAGCTGGGAAGCCTCTGTGTAACAACCAAGCACCGAAAAGGCAGCAAACAGGCCGGAGAGAAGAACTCATGGGCCCAATTCCCTCAGAAACCGTTAGGACTCGGGAATAAATCCCGAAACCTTTGCACCAAGCACCAAATTTGTCAATTTAAGATTTAGAGTAGCCAATAAATCGACTCACAACTTAACACCAATTAATCCTACTTTTAGCTAATAAATCTGTCGGAGAGATCACCAGACACAGCTTGTCCAATGGAAACAGACTGAATCTAAGCTGGAGGGGCTAGCACAGAGGGCGGGACTTGTCAATTTGGTAGACACAGTCCTATTGGATATTGGCCGGAATACCCATGTCTGGATGATGTCTCCACCTAATGGGAGAAATACAAGTTTTAATCCACGGCTGTAATTTGGGAAGCAGGGATGCTTTTAAGTTAATGTTAAATGTTGGAAACTGTATGAATTAATCCTTACAGTTTTCTTGACAAGATTTTTGGAAGTGGTTTACCACTGCCTTCTTCCTAGTGTCAAAAACTGTGACTGGCCCAAAGTCACCCAGTTGGCTTTGTGTCTTTGTGGGACTAGAATTTGCAATCTCCCAGTTTCTGGCGTGATCCTTTAACTACTACACCAAACTGGCACTCAATCAAATAGTATCTGTTCCAAATCTTCTGGAAGATTTGAATGTATCTTATAGTGACTAAACCATTTTTTCAATATTGTTCTTTTCATTCTTTCCATATGAAAAATAAAGAATTTACTACATCTGTTTTTTAGGTGCCAAGACACTTAACACAGTAAGATTAATAGTTCTACACACAAAATTAGGAGTTCTAAAAGTTGATATATGATAATATTCTGTTGATCACTCTATACCAGGGGTCTGCAAATTTAAATACGCAAAAGAGCCATTTGGACCCGTTTCCCACAGAAAACAAAACACCGGGAGCCACAAAACCTGGGTGGGTGTGGCCAACTCAATGTCACTCACTCCCACTGAGTCACGACACCCCCCCAGCCATGTCTGCCAAGGTTTTGTGGCTGTCTGTGCCTGATTGGATCATGTGATGGACAAGTGGGTACTACACTGGGACTTGAACTTTCTTTTGAACTTTCTTTCTTTCGGTCTTTCTCCCTCCCCATCTCTTTCTCTATCTTCCTCTCTCTCCCCCTCTTTCTGTATACCTCTATCTCCTGCTATATCTCCCACTCTCCCCCCCATCTGTATCTCTCTCTCTCTCTCTCTCTCTCTCTGTTTGTGTGTATGTGTGTGTGTGTCTCAGAAAGAGGCAGCTGGGCCAAGCCAGCAAACTCTCCTTGGGGCTCTTCACTACTCCTTTTATTTCTTCTTTTTTGAAATCTGGGCTGGCTGAGGAACGATCACCAGCTGCAGCAGAGGCTTCCCTTCGGACGACCCTCCTCCTTCTCCCCCCTCTTCCTTCTCTTCTCGTGACCCTCTAGCCAGCTGTGGTGGAGCTGGGAGGGTGTGCACTTGTGGGGAGATCCTCAAGCAAGTGCCAAAGAATAGCAAAGGTGCACGCGGGGCGGGTGCTCACTTAAGGAGGGTCTTAACAGATGCAAAATGTTGTGACTTTTCTCTTGCACTAAGGCTCCGCCCATTGCTTTACTGTGTCATCCTCAACCCTGGCAGCTCTTTGGCCAAGCGTGGAAGGTGCGAGCTCCAGCCTGAAGCACCAGGAAGTGAAGGCTACCTTATACACAAATGTTGTGCGAAGGCAGGTACAGGGCTGCTTCACTCCTGCAATAAGGCTCCGACCCTTGCCATGTCTTCCCCTCCGCAGCTCTTCGGCCGAGTGCAAAATGGCAGGACGCAAAGGCTGTTTTACCCATAAATGTGGCACAAAGGAAGGTACAAGGCTGCTCCACTCCTGCACTGAGGCTTCGGCCCTTGCTGTGTCTTTCCCCCGCAGTTCCCTGCAGCGTGCATGCGTGGGGAGATCCTCAAGCAAGCATCAAAGAGTAGCAAAGGTGCACACGGGTGGGCGGGTGCTTGCTTAAGGAGAATCTTAACAGGACGCAAAAGGTTGCAACTTCTCTCTTGCACTAAGACTCCGGCCATCGCTTTGCCATGTCATCCTCACCCCTGGCAACCTTATGCACAAATGTTGCGCGAAGGCAGATACAGGGCCGCTTCACTGCTGCACTAAGGCTCCGGCCCTTGCCCTGTCTTCTCCCCCGCAGCTCTTTGGATGAGTACGGAGGGCAAGAGCTCCAGTCAAAAATGGCAGAACGCAAAGGCTGTTCTAGTCACAAATGTGGTGCAAAGGCAGGTACAAGGGTCGCTTCACTCCTGCACTAAGGCTCCAGCAACCCTCCTCCTCCCCTTGTGACCTCCTGGCCGGCTGTAGGTGCGCATGGCAAGGCAATGGCCAGAGCCTTAATGCAGGAGATAAGCTGTATCCTGTTGGGCCCTGTTAAGACTCTCCTTAAATGAGCAGCTGCCCACCCCGCACGCACCTTTGTGTGCTTTGGCGCTCGCTTGAAGGTCTTCCCATGCATGCGCACCATCCCGGCCCCAGCACAGCCAGCCATGGGGTGGCGAGAGAAGAAGGAGGGGGGGTCACCCGAAAGAAAGTGGTTTCTCAGCCAGCTTGAATTTCCAAAAAGAAGAAACAGAAGGAGTATTGAAGCGCCCCAAGGAGAGCTTGCTGACTTGGGCCAGCCACAGCTTTCTGAGAAAGAGAAAAGAGACACAAAGACAGAGAACACGACACACATACACATGCGGGGGGATCAGTTGAGGGCATCTTTGAGGAGGGCTTTCTCCAAGCCTGACCCCCGGGGTGGGCGTGCAAGGTTCAGTGGGGCCAGCTTCCTTTTCCCACTGCCCTGAAACTCTTAAAAGCCGTGGCTGGGTGCTGCGGGCCCATCCTCCTTTCCAAAGTCCCCTCCTCCTGGATCCCATTCCCACCCCTCATGTTAACGAGGCTGGTGTCAGTTGCGGCTGGGCCAGGGCAGTGTCTCAGAGTGGAGAGCAGGTTGAGGGTCTTCCCAAGCAACCGAGGCATGCCCAGCATCAACAAGGGCTGGAGGAAGCTCCACAAGAGTGAGGCGCTGTAGAATCAGCTGCGGTCACTTCTCCACCCCCTGCCATTGCCCTTACCGTCTCAGGCCAGCCGAGGGAGGGGTGAGGCCAGCCAGTAATGGAACAGGGAGCTGCAGCTGAGGCCCCCAAGAGCTGCATGTGACTCTGGAGCCATGGGTTGCAGACACTCACTGTATACCTTATTTTCCTTTCAATTAAATTGTGAGCTACTACAAATATACATAGAGCTAATAGGGATATTTTTCAAACTGCAAAGGATTTCTGATGCTCGGAAAGAAGGCAATAGCCTTAAAATTAATAAGCATGATTAAATGCTTGTATATATCAAGACACAAATATATGTATTTAAAAAGTTTCAAAAAAAGCTATGGATGCCTCAATTGCAACTCAGGTACTTCATTTTAATTAGGAATTAAGATTCTTGCTACATCTAAATAAAGATTGCCATAGTAATTTTAACCATCTAGTCAAAAAAATTTAAACTTTCTCCTTATTTTCACTTTAGAACAAACTATATTACAAATTTGTTGATAGCTTCTTGTTGTCAAAACATAAACAAAGTTACAATCTAAAGATAACGAAGAATCTGTGCGTGTTCTGAAGCTATCCTCCCTTTAGTATTGCTTCTATGAAAAAATATTATAAGAATTCTTCCTTGATTTCTTCAAAAATCAAATTCCCTTTCTAGTCATAATATTAAAGGCAGTATCATTCAAATGTGTCCTCTGTTTCACCTTTATTCTTTGTATCCATTAAAAAAAGTTCTTAAACAATTTTTAGATATTGATGTCAGAGTGCTGTTCAATATTTAATTTAACAATATTTGACATTCCTTTTATGATGCTTTTGCTAATTATTTTCATTTTAATATAAATAGGTCTCAAATGACTAAAATATTAAAATTAATACTGTAAATTAAATATTTGATGTTATGAAGCCAACATTTGAAATTATTGTTTTATGATTAGTATAAAATACTTCAATTATAAAACATAATTGTCTTATTTATCAATAGATTTGGCCTAGCAGAAGAGGCAGTTTACACATTTACAATATTGAAGCTATAAACCAAAAGAGGAAAACTTTATCAAGACTATGCCTGCAAAATGAAAGTCTGACTATTTTCCATGAAAACGAAATCAGTATTAAATAAATTTGCTCTTCAAACTGGGAATTAGAAACAAAACATTTAAAGCCCTAAGGACTTTTTTGATAACATAAAAAATCATATACTGATATAAGATCTGACAAACTTCCATAATAATGAGCATTTTTAGATAACAGATTATATAGTGCCATATAAAAATGCAGCAATGAGTTTTCTATGAACACATTCAAGTACACAAGATTTTTTTTGTTGCATTATAATGCGATGTAAGACATTACTGTCAAATAACAAGTCAAAACATTTTGTTCAATTATTACATAGGACTAGAAAGTGATCTTAAAAATAGTACCTTTTTACTGTACAATTTTATAATCTAACTGCAGTCATAGTGCAACCCTCTCTGTAATTTATAACTTAATAATCAAGCATGTTTTGGCAAAGTAATTACAATAACTCACACCAAAAATGCATAATGTCAGTCCTTCAAGCCCTCTGTTCTTGCTATTTCAAATTTCTGAACAGATCTTGCTAAAGAAATCTATATTTAGAGGAGTTTTGAAACTGAAACAAAGCATTGTTGAATGCAAGTATGTATCAAAGTGAAAATGTTGGTAAATTATCTGTTAGCTTTATACTTGGAAGCATCTCTTGGTTCACTGCTAGGGTTACTCCAATCATCTGCTTCTGGAGTGGTTTTGTAATGTCGCCAAGCTGACTTATTAAAAACTGGTAGTCTTTCAAAAGATTCACTTGATAATGCCTAAAGAAAGAAACAGGGAGAAAACATCCAAGTGATTACAAGAAAATTTAATCAAGTGAGACAGATCATTCTAAATGAAGAAAGAGTGTACATGCTCAATACAGATTTAATGGAACATGTATTTTATTTCATATTTATATTTTCAATCTTTATTTCACCTTCTGTATTTTTTTTTACTGCAGCATGTGGATTTGTATCTTCTTACTGCAGATACATAGTCATATTTAGTTAATGAAGCCTTACAATAAAATATATTATAAGAGCCAAGGTGGCGCAGTGGTTAAATGCAGCACTGCAGGCTACTGCTAGATCAGCAGTTCAGCGGTTCAAATCTCACCGGCTCAGGGTTGACTCAGCCTTCCATCCTTCCGAGGTGGGTAAAATGAGGACCCAGATTGTTGGGGGCAATATGCTGACTCTCTGTAAACCGCTTAGAGAGGGCTGAAAGCCCTATGAAGCGGTATATAAGTCCACTGCTATTGCTATTGCTATTCCAACTCAAATTTGGAGTTTGTTTCAATAATGAAACATTCAATTGTCTGTTAGCTGGAATTATGCTTTCTATCTCAATGTTTCCACTTAGGAGCAGCTTTATTGGAAAGAATAAACAGAGAAAAGTTTAGTAATGTTACAACTGAACTTTGTTACCAATCTGGTTCCGAAGGACATTTTATTATCTATGAATGTTCAAGAAAATGTTCTCAGAATGTGGAAAAATATTATCTTCAGTAAATCAGAATGACTTCTGGTACAAATGCATAGCAATAAAGCTCTTGCCTTGACAACAAAATATAATCAGCTATACAATCTCAAGAGTTAGTAGAGTACATTCATAGTGTTCTCTTATAATAATCCATTATTACCTTCAAATAGATTACTGCATCTGTACCAACTCCTTCCATAGAATATAATTTGAGGTCACCTTGAAAATATCGAGCATAAAGACGAGATATTGGCAGACCATACCCATATCCAGCCTAAGGGGAAAAAATCATTAATAGAAAAATTAAAAAACTTGAAATGTTAACAGTGACAGAAGCAGAAATCGTCACAGAGATTCCTCTGTGTTTTATAATTAAAAATACCTTCCACTATGAGAACAAAAAGCATGCTATGCATCTATTCCTTTTTACATAAAAATGAAAATTACATGCATAAAATGGCAATTGCTTTTTTAATATATGTACCATATAGAATTCCAGGAACATTTAAGGTGCTGTATATATCAGGTCTAATAGACACTCATTTCCTCCTATAAGTCTGTTAAATTGGGGCTTTATTATGTATATGGAATTGACAAGTAATGGCTTTCAAATACCTTTTTAATTCTCAGAACATTATTAAGCTATTTTCTAGTCTCAAATTCTGAATTTCATCCATGTGTTATCTTATCTATATTAACATCATTCTTATTGTCATTACAAGAAGTGCTCTCCCATACCCAACAATCACAAAGTGGATCACTCAGATCCCAGCTAAGATTCATGATTCAGAGACATTTTGAAACTGGGACTCTTCTTTCTAAATAATACACCAATGGTTGTTCATTTTTAACACTGTAAAAGTCAGGTTTGTTTTTAGGGGGGAAAAAATATTTTATTTCTATGCCATTCAATTCCTAAAGGTTGCTAACAATCTCAACATAATATTTTTCCAAGACTTTCTAAGTAGCCTTTAAAAAAAGAAAGAAAGAAAGAAAGAAAATTGCATTTTTCTGTCATTTTCTCCAAATCACTTGTTCTACTTATTGCTGCCTGTTCTCTTTTATACTGTATGGTATGAATCGAGTGCCATCTAGAGATGCAAGAAAAACTATTTTACATGATTGTATTTTATTTTGAACCATTTCTACAAACTATTATGTAATCTATAAAATGAACATTCCTCATAGCACAGAGTCTATATTAAACTTTCAAACATATGTAGCAAAGAACAAATCTCAGCAATTTAAGTTCTGGTCCAGATTCTGTTTCTTACTGCAATTTTTCACATGAATAACCCAATCCTCTTTCATGGCTTCTGCATTAATCATTGTGCAATGTTACATCTGCATCTATTAAACCAGTGTTTTTCAACCTTTTTTGTGCAAAGGCACACTTTTTTCATGAAAAAAATCACGAGGCACACCACCATTAGAAAATGTTAAAAAAATTTAACTCTGTGCCTATATTGACTATATATAAAGTGTTTTTCCCACGGCACACCTTACACTATGTCACGGCACACTAGTGTGCCGCGGCACAGTGGTTGAAAAACACTGTATTAAACAACCTAATAGAAAAGAAATGCAGAAAGGATAGGTTCCAGTGTAATTAGATTACCATTTATTATGGTCAGTAATACTGCAGCTATGCTGATATATTTTTCCAATATTTTTCACAGCAGCTGCAAATGCAATTATATTTTAACTTCTCTCTCTAAAGTTATATCATAATTTTCTACAGGTAGTTCCCAACTTACAACCACAGAGGAGCCCAAAATTTCTGATGGTAAGCAAGCAGTTGGTTAAAGTCATGGTATGACATTTTTGCTGCAGTTATTAAGCAAATCATTGCACTTCTTAAGTGTATCATGCAGTTGTTAAGTGAAGGCTTCACTCATTATCTTTGCTTGTTGGAAGCCATCTGGGAAGTTACGAATGGTAATCAGATGACCTTGAGATAGTACAATTGTCAAACACATGCCAGTTGCAAAGCACCTAAATTTTTTTATTTTATTTTAATTGAACAAAAACACAAAAAAAGAATCATCCTTCACTACATCTTGTAGAAAGTGTGTCGATTGGTTACAGATAACTTTTGGGCATTTCTTCCACAGTCATTACTTGTAGTACATATTAGATTATACACTTTAAGTCAAAAATCTTTGTATATCTTACAAATACATTGATATATCTTTGTATATCAATGAACCACAATTCTCATTTTACTACAATTATTTGAACATGTCTTTACCTCAAATCATTCATATTTAAAAACACAACCACATAATGGCATTTATTAGCCATTTCAAAAAATCCTCCAATAACATTACACCTTTATAACATCTTTTAAGTAAAAGTCAATTAATAAAGTTTCTAAGCCTTTCCCCCCCATTTTTCCAACTCACTGATTAAAATTTACATCCAAGTTACTTTTGCCAATACCATAGCATGTGTATATTGTTAAACAATGGCCATTAACATTTCCTCGTTATTATTATAATTGGCTAAAAATCATTTACTATTTATGTCCCACCTCCTGTCAGACCCCCAAAAAAGAAAAAACCTTACGCCTTTATAACAATATCTAAATAAAAAATTGTTAAAAAATTTTTATAGGTCTTTTTCCCAAGTCACAATTTGCAATTTATATCCAATTTTTTTTTGCTAGATTAGCATACATGTATATATTAGTTTATATCCATTATCGTTTCCTTATTGTTATTGTAGTTATTTAATTGTAGCGAATAAACATTTGATAACAATCTAAAACAATCCAAGAGTTACAGAATTCCTACTTATTAATCACCAAAATCAACTGATTTTTTATTATCAACTTTCATTATCCACCTATATCTTTCCAGTAACAAAAAATCTTATCTCTCTTGCCAATTGTGGTGTAAGTCTTCTTTTTATCTCCTTTATAAGGTTTTTATAGACTTCTCCCCGCACTTTGAACTCACTGCTTAGGATTTATATCCAAGTTACTTTTGTCGATACCATAGCATGAATATATTGTTAAACAATGTCCATTAACATTTCCTTGTTGTTATTATAATTGGCTAAAAATCATTTACTATTTATGCCCCATCTCCTCTCATCACCCCCCCCCCAAAAAAACTGTACACCTTTATAACAAGATCTAAATGAAAATTTGTTAATAAAATTTATATGTCTTTTTCCCAAGTCACAATTTACAATTTATGTCCAAATTTCTTTTACTAAAATTGCCAATACATGTATATATCATTATGCTGTATCCATTATCATTTCATTATTATTATTTATGGTTAATTAATTGTTAGCGAGTAAACATTTAATAACAATCTAAAACAATCTAAGAGTTACAAAATTCCTACTTATTAATCACCAACAATAAAAAACTATTTTTTATTATCAACTTTCATTGTTAACCTATATCTTTCCAATAACAAAACAGTCTTATCTCTCTTGCCAATCGTGGAGTCAGTCTTCTTTTTATCTCCTTTATAGGGTTTTTATAGGCTTCTCTTCACACTTTGTTGCTTGAAGGGTCTCTCAGATAATCTCCTTGCCCATCAGTTGCTACTAAAGTTAACTTGTCTTTGTTTGTCAATTTTGCTTCTGAAAAAGTTTCTCTTCTTATGTCTATCATCATTAGTATTTTTTCTTCTTCTGTGTCCTGGAATCTGGGGTAGAGCTCCAATTCGTTGAATTCCCTTTTCCATATTTCCTTCTTTCCATTTCCATCCACATTTGCTCCATTAATAAATTCATCTATTGTCTTATCTTTATTTTCAATATCTTCATTCTCTCCTTTAATTTTTGGGGCTCCAACCTCATCATATTTTGCTGTGAGGAAGACTAGTCTTTCCAACTTCTTCTCAATTCTCCCATATCCTTCCAATTGATTTTGAATTCCAGTGAAGATATTTTGGAATTTTAAGGTTTCCTCATCTAAGTATTGATCCATGTTTCCAAAACAGAAGCGAGAGAAAAAAGAAAAAAAAATGAATAGTGACTGCCACTCTAGTCTTCCAGGCCTCTCTTACTTTTTAAATTGACTTGAACACAAGTTCTTTTATGCTCTTCAAAGGGGAAGGATTCTGTTTCCCCCTCCCTCCCTCCCTCCCTCCCTTCCTTTCTTTCCCTGCCAAAATAATTGTCAGAGGCACCCGTGAAAACAGTCCGTGCCCTTGGTTCTTTATCAGTTTCTCTAAACAAGTTGCAAACCCTTCAGCTGCAAAGAGTGAAGTCAAATAAGAAGAGAGATACGTTGTTTCAAAACCCCCAGCTTCTGACCTCCGAGTGGCAGTTAATTTTCACTTTCTATAGGAAACAAAGTTCTTTAGATTGCTTTTAGTGTGGTTTAATAACCAGTAGTAGGAAGAATTGTTAAAATAAAAAGGAAGGTTTTAATCCAGAAGTCAAAAAATAAAGCAACAAGAAGCAGAAGGAAAAAAACCCCAATTCGTTCACTTTAAGAGGAGAGATGAAGAACGTTACGAGTATTTCAATCCACAAAAAATAGTTACAAAGAAAAAAAAACTTTCCACAGTGATCCCATTAGGATTATTTTCGCCGCTCAGCTCTTTTGTTTTAGGATCTAATTTGGCTTTAAAGAAGTATTTCTTTGGGCAGTTTTGGCAAAATAGAAAAAATACCTCACCAGATGGACTCACTTTCTCTTTTCACTTCCTTCCTTCCGAAATGTCCCAATTTCATCAGCCTAGGGGCTGCCTGTTTACCACCGGCTTGAAGAACTTCCCTTGGGTCTATCAGGGATTTTGCGATATCCCTGAGACCAGCAAGGCTTTGTCTTCCTGATCACCATCTCTACGGGATAGTTTAGGTCTCAATGGACCCTCCAGCGGCAAAAGTGCCAACAGTGGTCTCAGAGTATCGAGACCACTCATTGTAACATCACGACGTGGCTTCTCCTTCTCCCACGAAGCACCTAAATTTTGATCATATGAACATAGGGAGGCCACAACTGTCAAAGTATGAAAAAGGGTCAGAAGTAGCTTTTTGCAGTACTATTATAACTCCAAAAGGTCACTAAATGGATGGTTGTAAGTTGAGGATTATTTGTACAATCTATCCTATCTAATCATCAAAGCCATAAGTCATAAGCTCATTTTTTTTTCATTTTCAATGAAACCATTACAGGTTTTTAGTTACCAATATACATAATTCTACATTATATATTTATTTTCTCTAATAAACATCAATCAGAATAGAACTGGAATGGAGCTTGGAGGTCTTCAAGTCCAACACACTGTTCGAACACTATACCAGTGATGGTGAACCTTTTTTCCCTCAGGTGCCAAAAGCACACTCATAATGCAATGCCCCTTTCACCATGCCCTGTGCACGTGTGCATGACTCCCGCTGCCCTGAGCATGCATACACAGCTTTTTTGAAGCCTGGGGAGGGCAAAAAGAGCCTCCCCTGCCCCCCCCAAGGCCCTCTGGAGGCTGAAAACGCCTTCCCAGAACCTCTGTGTGAGACCTGTACTTACCTGGCATCATGTGAAGACTCCTGGGAAGGGAAGGGCAACATGGGCGGGCCAGCCGAAAATCAGCTGACCAGCGTGTGCATGTGCACTGGAGCCAAGCTAGGGCAACGGCTCATGTGCTTGCTGATATGACTCCGTGGGCCACCTGTGCCACATGTGACATAGATTCACTATCATGGCCCTATACCATTTCAGATAGGTGACTGTCCAACCTTTTCTTAAAAACGCCAGTGATAAAGCACCTACAACTTCTGAAGGCTAAGCTGTTCCACTAGTTAATTGTCTTCACTGTTAGGAAGTTTCTGTCATGGCGGCCTCCCTCAATAATCAAGAAAGAAACCACTCAACTCCATTTTGCAGAATTAAGAGTACTTTTACTGGTCATGAGTAGATAGCAGCTAGGCAAAGCAAGATCTGAGGCAAAAGCGCGCGTAATCATAGATATTAATATGTGACCCAACCCCCTCCCCTTGGTAACCCCATCCCATAGTCCAATCCGTACACCCTACAGGTGTCATGTGAGAGACATCTTCAAAAAGCATCATCAGGCTGGTATACCAGTTAGTTGGCCTTGGTGGCAAATCCTCTATCTGCAACATGCGCAGTAGATGGTGAGAACAACTCCCTTTTTTACAGTCACTCCTGCACTGAACACTTCCCTACCCAAATACCATGCCCCCCCTTCCCCGTTTCAATGGCAGCCGAAAGCAAACAGCAAAACAGAGGCTGACAGTTTCTTTTTTATTCCAGGTTGCTTCTCTTCTTGATTAGTTTCCATTCATTGTTTCTTGCCTTTCCTTCTGGTGCTTTGGAAAAAAAGCTGACCCTCTTTTCTTTGTGGCAGCCCCTCAAATACTGGAATACTGCTATCATGTCACCCCCTACTCCTTTTCTCTAGGCGGCCATATACAATTCCAGCAATCGTTCTTCATATGTTTTGTCTCCAGGCTCTTAACCATCTTTGTTGCTCCTCTTTGCACTCTTTTCAGAGTCTCAACATCTTTTTTGTAATGTTATGACCAAAACTGGATGCAGTATTCCAGGTGTGGTTTTGCTAAGGATTTATAAAGTGGTACTAATACTTCACATGATTTTGATTGTATGTCACTGTTTATACAATCAAGGATTGTATTACATTTTTTGGCTGCTGCCAGAGACTGTTGGCTCATGTTTAAGTGATTGTCCACTAGGACTCCAAGTTCCTTTCACAATTACTCTTTTTGAGCCAGGTTTCACCTAATATAGTTTACATTTGAGACATACATACCGTATTTTTCGGAGTATAAGATGCACCTTTCCCCCCCAAAAAAGAGGGTGAAAATCTGGGTACGTCTTTTTTTTTAAAATAGTTTTTATTGAACATTTTAATCTTTAAAAACAGAAAGAAAAACACAAGAAAAAAAAAAACCAAACACAAAACATATATAATAATGTAAAGCAATTATATAGCCTTCAGTATCGGCTTTCATATTTAGCCTTTCAAGTTTTCAATTTTGCATTGCCTTCCTATTGCTTTTACTTTGCCCTATAACAATAGTAGTAGTAACACTTATAATAATATTAATTATTTATATCACCTTTATATTTACATTCTCTATTTTCTGTTTAGGCTTCTGTTTTCTAGCCACTTATAAATTCTATTCCAAATTTTATAGAAATCCGATTCTTCTCTTTCTTTTAGTTCTATTGTCATTTTGTCCGTCTCTGCACATTCAAGTACTTTTTTAATTATTGTTTAATCTATGGGTATATTGATTTTTTTTCCAGTTTTGTGCAAAAGCGGTCCTAGCTGCAGTGAGTATATGTATTATTATATATTGAAATTGTTTATCCATTTTTTGATCTAATAATCCGAATAAGAATGCTTCCGGTTTTAGTTCTATTTTTTGCTCTGCAATTTCTTCCAAACATTTCCGAATTTTGCACCAGTAGTTCCTTGTGATGGGGCATGTCCATCACATATGGTAGAATGTTCCAGACTTGTGACTACGTCTCCAACAATTGGGGAATAAATTTGGGTACATTTTGGCCAATCTCGCTGGGGGCAAATGCCATTATAAAACATTTTATAGAGGTTTTCGTTATAAGCTACTGCCGTCGTAAATGTATAATTTCTTTCTCATAGTTTATCCCATTTTTCTAACTCTATATTATGGCCAAAATTTCTTCTCTGGGGGATTCCCGGAAGCAGCCAGGAGAATTGTGTTCAAAGCCTTTTCAATGAAAGCATTTTGGGTGACAGCACCACAATCCCCTCCCCAATTCCAAAAAGGGCCGTGCAGGGGCCAAAAAAGTGCATCGTATTTCAGTTGGCAGGTGGCTCCAGCACAAGCTGCCACCTGAAAATGCTTTCCTTCCCAGTTCTTCGGTGCATATCGCAGAGCCATGCGCCCTCCTCTACAGACTCACCTTCTGTTTTCTCCTGGCCAGCATCATCAGCCAGGGGTGTGGGGGGGGGGCAGGGAGAAAAGTGAGAGAGCAGCGCAGTGAGGCGAGGCAGCCAGCCAATTGCTGGCTTACCAGCTCGGCTGCTGGCCAACCGGAATGCGCAGGCAGCAAAGGAAACCTGCGTCATGGCCTCTGCTGCCTCCTGCCTATGTGCACTGAGGAGGCCGAGCAGCAGTACCAACGAGGAGAGCACAGACCTCCTGGGCTGTGGGAAGTAGCTGCCAGCGATGCTCTCAGGGCGAAGACATTGTGAGTGGGGAGGACTTGGCCCCCTCAGGAGCTGCCAAGCGTTCGCTGCCCCTCTGACACCTGTCAAGCCTCCTCCCACCATGGACTCGCATTCTGTTTTCAGCTGACCAGATCTGCCACCTGAAACGGATCTACTGAAAAGAGAGTGTGAGTTTGTGGAAGACGAAAGAGCCATGTGACCTTCTCCTCCTTCTTTCTATCACTTTAAGGGACTCCGTGGGCAGAGATCAAGCGGGGGCAGCCAAAGTATCCCAGCTTGGTTTTCCGGGATGATCCAAGGTGTGGAGAGATGGCCTGGAGACCAGGGTCTTTTCCCAAAGACCTCATCGCTCACGTCTTTCAGACCCTTCCTCTGCTCTGGTCCCCGGAGAAAGCAGTGATGCAGGCGTGGGCCCCACTCGGGGTAGTAAGCCCCAAACCCGACTCGCCTCCCTGAAAGATCACGGTCACCTGGGATGGCTCACTAATTTGGCATGCCCATTCAGGCACTGCAGGCCCAAAGTGAGTTCAGCAGCACCTGGTCCACATGCTGGTCCTTCCTGCCGGAGAAGAGACGTGTCAGAACTCGGCTGTCAATGTGGGGCTGGGAGGGTCTCAGGCAGCCGCTTCTTGGAGCCCACTGCCCACACCTCTAATTGTCACTGCCAGCAACCATGGTTTCGCGCCCCCTCTCCCTAATAACAGCCGACAGGAGAGCAGCACACCGGGCGAAGTTTCTGCTGCTGGGTCCCAGGTCTGCAAGGCGCCTTCATCACTCCTGCCCCAACAAGTGAGGGGATGGTAGAGTCCGGCAGCGCCCCGGGCCCTTCTTCGCAGCTGGCAGGGATGCCAGGCACTCCAGCCCTTGCCCCACCTGCCACCCCCAAATTGTGCCCCACCACAAAATGCGCATCTTAATAGAGTCTGGCAGCTCCATTGCATCTCTCGGCCAGTCTTTGCAGGGAAAACCTTGCACAGTAAAGAAAAACTTCATGAGAAGTTTTACTTTAGTGTGCAAGGTGTTTCCCTGCACGGAGCGGCCGAGAGAGAGAAGCGGTAAAACTGCCAGACTCGAGTAAGATGCGGTTTTCATCGCAGTTCCCCAGGCCACTTCGGGAATCAGGCTCCGACTAAGGCAGCAAAGATGTTAGCCAGATGAATACTGATGGATGCTGGTGGGAAAGAAGCAGAAAGGTTATTTTCCTGATTTCTTCCCCAAAAATTAAGGTGAGTCTTACACTCCGAAAATACGGTAGTTTGTTTCCTCTGTGGGCATAAGCTGAAACATATGACACATTTTGCAAGTCACTATATTGTTAGTCTCTATTTCTATGACTTTCTTTGGTTGTTTGTTAAAAAACTACAAATTACTAAAAAATAAATATTTCCCTGTTATAAAGTGCCAGTTTACAATCATTTACAAGAGTTATTGGCCTTTTGTTCTCTATCTTGAAAAATTCATCACTATCTTCCCTGACGTGTGTGTCTCTTTTTCCATGTTTATTTTTTTTCTCTTAGATTCAGAATTTAAAAAATTCTACAGAATTAAACTATTTTTAATTTTTAATTGAAAAAATAAATTAAATAAAAATAAAAATTGAAAATATTTTTTATAAAAAAAGGAATTCAGAGATTTTAAAAATTTAAGAATTTACAAAGGTTCTTGGCCATTTATGAAATAATATGCATATGCAAAAAATAATATTTTTTGTTGGAAATGAAAAAAATCAAGTTTATTCATCTCAGCAAGATCTGTCAATTCAACCGTTTTTCCATAGTAAATAGTGTAGATATGTGCTATATAAAGGTGATTGCATTTATTTGACAACTCAACTAGAATTATGAATAATTTAAGTTAAAGAACTTAATTGCCACTAAAAAGATGGTTTTGAAGGTCAACAATCTAAGACTGATGGTACGAATGGGCTCGAAAGGCTCAGCCGTGAGAGCTCTAAGTACTAGGGGCAAATCCCATGTAGGGTAGTGGTGAACTACCGGTGGTTTGAGGTTGGATGCGCCCTTTAAGAAGGACCGGACCCTCGGATGGCGAGCGAGCGAATGGCCTTGGGCTCCTCCCACCACAGTCAATAATGCCGCAATCTGTCTATGTAAGGTGCTAGGCGTTAGACCTTTGTCCAAACCCAATTGTAAAAAGTCTAGAACCCGTGGGATGGAAGACTTAAGTGGATCCATGGATACTGTCCAGCACCACCTGCAAAAGGCCTGCCAGGTGGCCTCATAAATTTGCGTTGTGGATGGACGGCGAGCAGCTTGGATCGTGGCGATGACCTTGTGAGCAAAGAGGTCCACCTGGGGCTGGTCGAAGCGGTGAGCCAGTTCCTGGAATAGAGTCAGATGGAGTTGCCACTCTGTCTGGTCTACTGTGGTTCTGCTCTGCCAATCCGCCTGTACATTGGCTGTGCCCGAAACGTGCTCTGCCTGAAGTGATAACAGGTGAATCTCTGCCCAATAGTGAAGACGTTCCGCTTCCAGCATCAAGGCCTGGGACCTGGTGCCTCCCTGGCAGTTGACACGCGCCTTGGAAGATACATTGTCCGTGAGAATCAACACGTGATTGGTCGTCACCAGGTCTTGAAAGTCACGGAGAGCTAGGCGGATTGCTCGAAGCTCTAGCCAGTTGATACTGTTCCGCAATTCCTGGGCGCTCCAGCGACCCTACGTCACTCGGCCCAAGGCATGGGCTCCCTATCCAAATAGACTCGTGTCTGTTGTTACTACAATGTGGTCCGGCTCCTTGAAAAGGCACTTCTTGAGGATCTTTGAAGAAGTCCACCAGCAGAGCAAACGCAGCACCTTGAGAGACAAACGGACCCTGGTCTGTGAGTGGCTGGTGTGAGCCCTCTGAAATGGGAGCAAAAACCACTGGAGAGGATGTGCGTGAAACCTCAACCACAGAACAACATCTATACACGAGATCATCTTCCCCAGCAGTTGGGAGAGGACCACGAGGGGAAGAGATCGCTGCGTTTGCACCTGATTCACCAGGGTCTGAAGGCTTCGGCACCTTTCCTGGGAAAGCGACACCACGCACCATTCGGAGTCGATGACGGTGCCGAGATGGAGGAGGGATGTGGTCAGGTGCAAGTGAAAAATTCAAGAAGCCGTGGAGTTGCAATGCTTCGATCATGAGCTGCAAATCCTGTCTTGCCATATCTGGGGAAGACGATAGGATCAAGATGTCATCTAGATAACAGTTGACCCTTATTGGAAATGACCGGAGGGATGCTGCTATCACCGCCAACAACTTCGTGAAAGTTTGCAGGGCCGATGAAAGGCCGAATGGCAGGGTGCGGTATTGGAAATGCCCGAAAGGACTGCCTTCTGTAATATGGTTGTTGTCTCCTGTCCCCACGCCTAGTGTTTTGAAGGAAACACTTTGCGTTTGTCTCTATTTTCAATCAAAATAGGATCCAACGCAGCTCCAAACAGAGGGCCTCCCGTGAACAGGGTAGAGGCAAGACGCCATTTGGAACGTAGAGGCAAGACGCCATTTGGAACGTAAATCAGCCTGCCAATGGCAAAGCCAGAGGAGCCGGTGGGATGCCACGTTGGATGCTACCGCACGGGACACGAACTTGGCCACATTGAGTGTAGCATCTGAAGAGAACTCCAGCGCTGCCACCAGTTTATTTACATCCTGATGTAGTCGGAGGTCTTTGGGAGGAAGCCTAGACTGCAGCTGTTGCAACCAAACCAGCAGTTCTATTAAGGAAAGAAGTTGCTGTGGCTGCACCTAACGCCCAGGCAACCGCCTGGTGCATTTTGCGGATGACCAGTTCGACCTTGCGATCCTCGGCCTTAAGACCTTCCAAAATCTCAGAAGGGATCAAGGCGGGGAGGCCAACGGCGTTACAGGGGGATACACAGTAGGGAACTGAAGGAGTTCATCCAATTCAGGCGTGGAAGCGTAGAACTTCCTGTACCTGTTACTAGGAGGGGGAACAGCCATCGGTTGGGACAACTGTTTCTAAACAACATCCAGAAACAGCTTCGGGATGGATATGACATCTTCCTCCTGCACCTGTTCTGCAAAAAAACGGTCAGTGGAATCAAGGCCCACGGCTGTACTAGCTTGCTTTAGCTTTGTATAAAAGCGATTTGAATAAGGTGGGCTGAAATAAACCGGAGAAGGCCGGTGTATCTTGCACCAGACCATCGTCATCTGACAATTCTAGGGCAGCTACGTCCTCCTCCCCCCCCAAGAATAGAGCCTTCACTGTAAGCTGAAGGTGGTGGTGAAGGAGGATCAGCCTGAGAAATAGAAGGCAATGCTGAGAGGAACAGGGCGCTGGGCCCTGCACTGCAACTCTACATCCACCCCTTGGGAAATGGCTGCAGAAATCATGTTATGGAGTTCTGGGGCAAATTAAATTCGGGCCTATCCCTGGCCCCGAGGCCTGCAGCCATGGGTGTAAACGTGGCCGCGGATTCTGATTGCGGGGATGCTTGACATGTGGTTGGGCCCACCACAGACAGATCTGGGGTAGATTGGGGCCCCAAATCCCCTTCGTCTGCACCCCTCCCCAGTGGTGTGGGAAGATCAGGGGACCAGCCCTGGATTCCTGCTGGAGGAGTCAAGGGAACAGGGGAATGGTGCTCAGCCACTAACGTTGGAGGGGACCTAGTGATAGGCCCAGGAGCTGAGGCCGATGACTTGGCCTTCTCATTGCACTTGGCAGCTCTGTCCAGGGCTGCAGATGGTGCGTGTGATTTATGTTTAGAGGCCCTAGTGGTGGACCTACCCACCCTGATACTGGGCCCAGCGGTCTCAGAGTGCAGCGAGAAAGAGCTGGGAGTTCCATCGCTGCCTCCGGAGATAGAATAATCGGCCATAGTAATTCACAGGGGAGCGGGAGAGATTTGAAAGGCTCAAGCTCACTTCTGAAACCAGGGCAAACCTCTGATAATTGGAGAGCTGACTTGTTACAGTGCTAAATGATGGCGGCGGACTGACTTCTGCAGCACAATGACTTACTCCTCAATCACAATTGAGTGTTCAAGGCAAGCTCCACCCCTTCCTGCTGTTGATTTGGTGCAAAGACACTAATGGCTCAAATAGCCGGCGCCAGTACCTGCGTCGGTGCAAAATTCAAAAGTGCATCCAAAAAGATAGCCGCCGTCCTTCCCTGTCCGGAGTGGGGGGACAGAACGGCAGCATCCGAAATGGCGCGGCTGAGTGATGTCAAGTTGGCCATGCCCACCCAGTCATATGACCACCAAGCCATGCCCACATGGCCACCAAGCCATGTCCACTCAGTCACATGATCACCAAGCCATGGCCCCAGTAGCATGACCACCAAACCATGCCCACCCAGTTACATGACCACCAAGCCATGATCACCAAGCAAGTCATGCCCATAGAACCAGTAGTAAAAAAATTTGAATCTCACCACTGCTTAATGTGCTTTATGCTGAAAAAACAATCTGGGGAACATTTTAGCTTGCAGAAAAGAACTTACCAAAGGCACAGCTCTTGATGGCTCCAAACTAGGCCTGGGAGCAGTTGAATACATATAATTAAAAAGGCGATCTATTTTTCTCAGAGGTACACCACCACCTTTATCACTTATCTATAGGATAAAACCAGAAATTGATATAACACAATGTCCTCCAAGGAATTAAAAGAATATACCATATCTGTCTACAATTTTCAATGGTTACATTTACAGATCTAGAGTAGAAAGACTGAGACGCAGCAATTCCAAAACATAAAATAAATTCATCATTCTTGAAGTAAGTCCAATATCCAGCCTCCCAATATTGATAAACATAATCCTAACTATAATGTACTGAAAAGCAGGTGGCCCATGTTAGAAAAGCCTGCTCAATTCATGAAGTCGCTATAAACTAAAATGAATGTGTAAATATATATTCAGAGAGCCAAATAATCATAATAATTTCAAAATTTTACCTAAAAGTAATTAATACCTATATCTTGTCATAAAAATTTCTCACTCTGTTCCCTTTTATGTTAACTACCGTACATTATTCACAAAGGTACTCAACATATACAGTTTTTTTCTATCTCGGTTAACAAATAAAACAAGATTTTTTACATTTTAGTTTATTACTTACCTTTATTGATAGGTCTTCTTTTCCCAAAGTGACTAATGTTTTAATTGATGGATAGCTTTTGCATTTACCTTCATATAGCTCCACTGTAGCTCGCATTGAATTCTGCAATTTGAAGCAAAACTTTTCACTTCTTAAAGATCCTTAATTTATGTTAATAATCACACCAGAAAATTTTACAAATTCTGGTCATCTTTTAATTTAACACTATGAACTTCTCTATCATTTATATAAAATTTAACATTTTTTAACATTTTTATAACATTTTTTCTTGTCATGCAAAAGTATGTATTAGAGAAAAGCCTATTTCTTTGTTCAAAAATTATTGCAATTATAATAAAGCCTATTCTTATTAATGTAATTGTATTTTTAAATTGGAACTCAATCAGTCAGTCTGCTTGGTAGATAGCTGTAGGCATATAATCCACATGTTCGTGAGAGATATCCTTTGTCATGTCCCTAGAAAAACACCCCACCCCATTTTTCTATTTAAAGTACAGTATATAAAATATTGCTCTAAGTTGCTCTATTTTTAAAATCAGGACAAAATTTGCTGGACCAAAGCTGAGAAAAGAGAAAAAATATTTCCAAGAGCTTCAATTTTAAGTGTCAGATTTCATGGGAATAAAGAACTGTAAAATTTTGAAAAGGTACTTTCAGTATTAATTTTAAGGGAATAATTAACAAATCTCCTAAGGAATTTTCATTGAAAGGTTGAAAGGTTCACCTTTCAAGAAAGAATGCTGTCCCTCTTCACTCACAACAGGATAAATTTATAACTGCTCTAATCTAGGCACTACTCATTTCCCGGGGTTTTCACCACTTAAAAATGACAAAAATTCAGACTCCATGTGGAAGAGCTGATGCTGCAGAAAAATGTATTCATTTCTTTTGTGTCACATGATCGATCTGATATAATTTGGCATATTAACTTTTAATGTTAAACAATATTTCTGTATCTAAAATTATATATTCCAAGTTATCATTATTTTTAAATTTAATGTTGACATCATTTTTCTTTCTTCATATAATTTTATAAACTTTATTAGTTTATATCCCATGGGTAGGCTGATACATCTAACTACACCTTGATGCTATGTGAGCAGGAGATTGTACTATGGAAATTAATTTAGATTTGCCTTTTAATCATCAGAAAAGCAAAATAAGGTATGAGAGCCATACGCTTTTTATAAACCAGGATTTAAAAAGTGAATGTCAGGATGGGGCACAACCTGAAAATTAGGTGAGGCAGCAGGAAATACCAAATCACTATTCCAAAGCAGAAAGTAGGGCCAAGATATGAAGACTCAAATAATTCCTTGGAGGTGAGGTTCCACAACCTTCATCCATCCATTCCATGGGCTATCTGATATTAACTATTTTTATGAAATAATAAATGAAACAGGACAGGTGATTTTCCAATTTCAGACGGCAAAACATTTAGCATCTAAAAACTTCCCCATGTTGTCAAAATCTATTGCTGAAGTCTGACTTTTAATTAGCATGCACAATTTGCCATCAAAGACAATATTGTATTCAAAGGTGTACCTATGGCTATATTCAGGGTGAAGCATGATAACCTTATTTCTGGCAAACTCAAAAATAAGCCAAATAATATCTATCCCCTTCCCTTGATGTTAATTTACTCACCTTAAACAATTCGAAAAGCATATGAAACAAATGCGAGGGTACATAGACAACCTGAATGGGCCTGCCGGGTGCTTTAGCTAAAAAGCAAATAAAACTTTTAACTGAGAATTAAAGTTAAAGTTAACACAAACAACTATAAATTCTATGATTTATATTATTTACTAGAAATGTACAACAGCTAAAAATTAAATTAGCTCCTTAAAGAAGGTTATAATACTAGGAAATATTCAAGGAAAGAGAAATGGACAACTTGCAACAAGGGAATGGATTTAATTACAGCAGTAATAGCTGTACAATCATAGGAGTTAATGGACCAAGCCGAGGACATGATTCTCCTGGAGAAAATGCATGTGGCTGCTAAGTTGTTACCAACTGGATGACACATAAGCAATCAATCAATCAAATCAAATCCAAAAAAAAGAAATGGTAGAATGGAAAGAAAAATATTTTCTGCACAATAGAAAACTCTGACACGGTTCTCAGCTAAAAATGAATCCAGCTATTAAATTTAACAATTTCTTGCAATTTCTGACAGATACTTAATATTAAAAAGCAATCATATCTATATTTGTACCATTGAATTCTTCAATTTCCAAATCAGGTGCTACTTGATAATATTGCTCGCACAACATCTTGGCTGTTGCAAAGGCATCTGTTAGGGAATAATAATAATATATATCATGTGACTGTGAGAAGATAACAGTATATTATATACTGCAAAATTTAGAAGCTGCAAATTATTCTCTTTAAATAAAACCTGTAAGATTCGAAATAATGTGAGAAGTGCATAATTGAATCTCCTAATACATTTACTTTAAATCTGCTAATAATACATACATATGTACGTACATACGTACATGCATATGTACATGAATGAAAGAATGAATGGAATTCCTTTTTCATTCCAGTTTTTAATGCTGATTTTAAAACTGCATTTGTTCGTCTGGCATTAAAAAAATATATGCCTCATACAAGAAAGCAAAACTTTTATCACATTCAAAAAATTTAACATACAGTATTAACTCAGATTTACCTGAAAAATAAATTCTATTAAAATCACTGGGAACAATTCTTTCCTAGGCATACAGTATATCACAGAAGTACATCTCCTCACATTTTGTAAACATTAAAGTATATCTTTTCATGTGACAACACTTGGCTACAATGTAAAGTAGTGAGTATACAGCTTTATAACAGTGTAAATGTGCTGTCCCCCCTGATAATGTCCAAATGGGGCCCAAACTGTCAATATTTTGTGTGGCCACCATTATTTTCCAGCACTTCCTCAACCCTCTTGGGTATAGAGTCCCGAAGGATGGCATATAAATTTTATTAATAAATAAATAAATAAATTATTAAATAGAGTTCACCAGAGCTTCACAGGTTGCCACTGGACTCCTCTTCCACTCCTTCACGACATCACGGAGCTGGTGGATGTTAAGAGACCTTGTGCACCTCCATCTTTCGTTTCAGGATGCCACACAGAACCTCAATAGGGTTTAGATCTGGAGTCATGCTTGGCCAGTCCATCATTTTTACCTTCAGCTTCTTAGCAAGGCAGTGGTTGTTTTGGAGGCGTGTTTGCGATCGTTATCATTTTTGAATACTGCCCTGTGGCCCAGTCTCTAAAGGGAGGGGATCATGCTTCGGTATGTCACAGTACATGTTGGCATTCATGGTTCCCTCAATGAACTGTGGCTCCCCAGTGTCGGCAGCACTCATGCAGCCCCAGACTATGACATTCCCACCACGCTTGAATGTAGGCAAGACACACTTGTCTTTGTACTCCTCACCTGGTTGCTGCCACACATGCTTAATACCATCTGAACCAAATAAGTTTATCTTGGTCTAATTGGACCACAGGACATGGTTCCAGAAATCCATGTCCTTAGTCTGCTTCTCTGCAGCAAATTGTTTGTGGGCTTTCTTGTGCATCTTTCTTTAGAAGAGGCTTCCTTCTGGGACGACAGCCCTGAAGACCAATTTGATGCAGTGTGTGGTGTATGGTCTGAGCATTGACAGGCTGACCTCCCCACCCCTTTAAGCTCTGCAGCAATGTTGGCAGCACTCATACATCTATTTCTCAAAGCTAATGTCAGCCTCTGTTTTGGTTATTTGCTTACGGCTGCATGGTATTGGGGAAGGGAATAATATTGTACTGGAGGAGTTTTGTTCTCACCATTTCTGCGCATGCTGGTGTTTCATGCTGATGTTTGGCCTTGGTCAAGGCCAACCGTCTCACATACCAATTTGATGAGGTTGTTTGAAGATGCACCCCACATGACACCTTAGGGAGTTGCAGATTGGACACTGGATTGGGGAATTGAGGGGAGGGATGTTTGGTATGTATGATTTTGCATGTTTCTGCTTCAGATCTTGCTTTACTTCGCTGCTATCTTTTATAACCAGTAAAAGTACTCTTAATTCTACAAATGGAGTTAAGTGGTTTCTTTCTTGGTTGCTGAAGGAGGCATGCCTGACAATAAGCAAGGTCTCGCTTTCGCACTTATCCCGGAGCTAACACCTTCCGAGGGGAGTGTAATAAAAACAAAACCTTCAAAGAAATGTCCAACTCGGGCAGCGACCAGGATGACAACATGGGGGCTGCCGGATCATCATGTCTCTTAGAGACAGAGTGGATAGTGGAACTGAATTTGGAGGAAAGATCTGTTCGCCCCAGGTGGTTGTTGGGAGTGGGACAGAAGTATGATCTTGAGGACATTCTGGCTGGAATTACAACAACCCGACGTCAGCGACCAGCAGCTTCCTGGCAGGAAGCCGAAGAAGAAGCTCTCATGATGTCCCACGCTATGAAACTCTTCCAGGAGGCTTGGGAGAAATGTCATTTTCGCGAGAGCAGGTCTGGAAGAGAAGCTGATTTCCCTGATCAAGAAGAGAGACCTGTGTCACCCGGGGAGCCCTTGGGGCAGACAGCGGAGCTGATCAGGATGGGAGAGCCCCAGCAGCAGCAGACGCAAGAACCCTTCCAAGGGGGGGAGGGCCCCCCCCCCCACAGATGCCGGATGGCAAATGTTCTTCCTCTTGGAGTGAAATTTAGAGGGGACCCAAAGGAGCTAAGATTTTTCCTGGTGCAGGTCTGGAATTTCATGCAACAGTTTGGGGAGGATCTCCCAAATGAGGAAGCCAAGGTAAGAGTTGTTACCATGGCGTTGGAGAACAAAGCGGCAGCCTGGATGGTCAGTCTGCATAACGATGACTCCCCCTTGCTGAGGAACTATAATAGGTTTATGGCTGCCCTGACCCACTCACCAAGCGAAAGGCCAGAACCAATATGAAAACCCTTAGTCAGGGAAAAAATCCAGTGGCTGAATACATCCAAGAGTTTCGTGAACTGTCGGTGTGTATGCGGAGTTATTCGGAGGAAGCTTTGATGGACACTTTTATGGATGGCATGAACCAAGATATAGACCAGAACTGTGTTAACAGCCTCCCCCCCCCCCAACCCAGTGTTGCAGGTACGAATTGGCAGCAGATGTGGAGATCAACCTAGCCAGGGATAAATACTGGGAAGACAGTGAGCAACAATTTGTTTATTCAGATCCTCCGAGTTCATTGTCATGAGGTGCCATGTTGAACTTCCAGTGACCAGTATGAGAGAGTGAGAGCGATATCGCCAAATTTAACACACCCGCTCCGCCTTCACATCTGAGACCTTGTAACACTAATGAGTTACATGATACCAGGGAGGAAAACGGCTACATGGGCCCCATTTGGACAGTATCACTTAGGAGTGTACTCACTTTTGTTGCCAACAGTTTAGTCATGGCTGTGTGTTGCATTATTTTGAGGGGACAGCACATTTACACTGTTATACAAGCTGTATACTCACTATTTTACATTATAGTCAAGTGTCATTTCTTCAGTGTTCACGTGAAAAGATATACTTAAATGTGAGGGGTTGTATGTAAGATTGCACAGCCCAATTTAAAAACCAAAAATGCATGTTAATAAAATCTTCAAATTTCAAAGTTATTCCTGCACCTTTTATGAAAACTACCTGTGTTTCTCTGAAAATAAGACCCATTCTGAAAATAAGCCCTAGCATGGGGTTTTTGGGTGCGCCTAATATAAGCCCTACTCCAAAAATAAGCCTGGGGAATGGGTGTGGTCAGCACAAGAGGCAGAGAGTGTGTCTGGCAGCAGCTGCAGCCTGCTGGCCCCTTGGCACAGCACAGAAGTCTGAACGCGGAGGCAGAGGGGGGAGACAGGTGATCTGGACGTGCTGTGCGGCTTCCTGGCTCTATGGGAGGCTCACATGGCAGCATCAACAGAAGACAGAGGCACGGGGAAGAGGCAGGCGATCCCGCCGCCCTGCATGAGCTCCTGCTGTGGCGCAGGCAAGCCAAGGCACAGCGGGATGGAGTGGGTGGGTGGCGCGTTAGGATCACCTGCCTCTTTTCCCCTGTGTCACTGCCTCCGCCTGGCTCCACTGTGCACTTTTCACCCAGAGGAAGACTGCAAGCCATCTGCTTGCAAATGGGGCACTTTGAAATGAAGCTAATTGTTCTGTTTCAAAGTGCTCCATTTGCAAGCAGATGAAGCTTCCAGTCTCCCTCATTTCTCCATACAGGCAAAAAGTGTGTCTGCTCTGGGAAGCCCTGTAAGCTGTTGGCCACGGGCAAGCAAATGATAGGAGCGAGTGGGCGACTGCAAAATAAGACAAAATAAGGGATGTGTTTCTTATTTTCAAGGAAAATGGGTATCTTAAAAATTGTAGACAAAGGCATTATTTACATCTCACTCATAATGAAGATATACAATACAGCCCAAGGGAATAGTTATTTCAATAACCATATGCTATTATAGATGTTTCAATGCAACTTCATAGCTGACAAACCTATTTGAATAAGGAAATGGGTATTCAAACCCATTAATTTATTTCCAATATTCAATGAATGTAACAAGCACAAAAATGTAAACAACAGGTCTCTAGATCCTACCAATGTATTTCATTTAGACATTTAAAAAATATTGAAATATTTTTATGAGTATTTTTACTACTATATTTTACTAAAAAGAATATACACTTGATTATATTAAGTATGCTGCACCTTAATATAGTGATAAAAAAGTCTGTTCGTTCCTGAATCAATTTTGTGCATAATCAAGCTAAGCAATTTTATTTATTTAAACCGAGGAAACTATTATTTCATCTCTAAATAAACACCATCACAAATAAAATACAACTTGCAATTATTTTATATAATAGCAATGAGTGTAATGCAAACGATAACATATGGTGTTAGCCGTGGTGGCACAGTGGTTATGTAGTATAGCCAGCTAATTCTGCTGGTTGCCGTGGGTTTGATCCTGACCATTTCAAAGTTAACTCAGTCTTCTATCGTTCTAAGACTGATAAAAGGACCCAGATTATTGAGGGCAATATGCTGACTCTGTAAAACCGCTTAGAGAGGGCTGTAAAGCACTATGAAGATATAAAAGTCTTTGTACTATTCTTATGTGAAATAAATACATTAAGGATTAAAAAGAATTTTGAAGACAGAAAATTAGGAATAATATAATCTCATCAACTATGAGCCATTAATGGAAAAAAGTGGTAGATCAAATCCAAAGTGATGATTAATTATAAACAGGGCAACAATATGTAGAGCTCACTGCAAAACAGTTAGCAAAGTTAAAGGCAGACATGATATTGCTTCTGAAGCTACTTTACTTGTGTCTTGGTTTAATCATTCAAATTTAATCTGAAGTGGGTATGGAAATTTTGGGCTGAAAGAAAATGACTGATTTTTAACTATGGTTAACATCAATAATGAAAAGATCAAGCTATTAAACTACAGAAAGGAACACATTTGTTTTGATGAAAACTAATATAGCTACTGACTTTATGATCAGAAACAGATGCAATCAACTTTTGAAATGCAAAGCAAAATTATTTTTACTTTTACCTTCCACTACATCAGCCACATTACAAGTAGGATCAATGCTCCCAATATGTTTTGGATGAGCAGGATTGGTGACTCCACCAAAAAGGAGTGCTATAAAGATTAAAAGGCAGAATCAATTGAAATATTATTATTTATTAAAGAATATAAAATTATAGGTTTTTATTCCATGCAAAGGAAAAACAACCCTTGTTAAAATCTTTCATAAAGAAAATATTACCATTAATAAATTATTAACATTAAAAAATGTGTTTCCAATGTTTGCAAAGAAATCCTTGTACAGACAAAATGTACACTGGTAACAACTACTATATTGAAGTGTTTGTTTATCAGGGCAAACTGGTCTACCCAAATATGGGACAGCAAATACTGCTTCCACTTCTGCCTTTCAGCCCCAATCCAGGAGCCTTCGCAGGCAGTCGCTTTTGCGTCAAACTATTTTTCTGTTAAATTTATATTTATCGACAAAGAAAGAAAGGGAGATCTATTTCAAGCTATTTAGCTCTTATCACCTTCTGGGATTCAAACTTGGGCTACTTACATATTAGGTAGATGTATTAACCACTAAGCCAAGGGCTCTCCTCACTTTGTCGGCTATACCATGGGAGAGACTGACCAGGGGTCTGCAAATTTAAACACTCAAAAAGCCATTTGGATCTCTGTCCCTCTCCCTATTTCCCCCTCTCTTCTCTTTCCCTCCCTCTATATCTCTCTATATTTCTCTCCCCCTTTATGTATCACTCTATGTGTGTCTCTCTATGTCTCTCTCTCTCACCATCTGTGTATGTGTGTATGTCTCCCTCTCTCTCAGAAAACCATGGCTAGGCAAAACCAGCAAGCTCTCCTTGGAGCTCTTCACTACTCCTCTTATTTCTTTTTTTGGTAATCCGGGCTAGCTGAGGAATGATCACCAGCCACGGTGGAGGCTTCTCTTTGGGTGACCATCCTCCCCCCTCCTTCTCATCTTGCGCCCCCGTGGCCAGTTGTAGTGGGGTCAGGAGGGTGCGCATGAGCAGGGAGATACTCAAGTGAGCATCAAAGTGCAACAAAGGTGCACGCGGGGCAAGTGGCTGCTCGCTTAAGGAGGGTCTTAACAGGATACAACAGCATGCGCTTCTCTCCTGCACTAAGGTTCTGGCCATTGCCTTGCCCTCATCTCCCGCTTGGCAGCTCTTTGGCCGAGCGTGGAGGGCGTGGGCTCCAGCCCAAATGGCAGGAGGCGAAGGTTGCCTAACATGCAAATGTGCCGTGAAGGCAGGCACAGGGCTGCTTTGCTCCTGCACTAAGGCTCTGACAACGCTCCTCTGACTGACCCTCCTTCTCTCATGACCCCCTGGCCGGCTGTGGCAGGCGAGGAGTATGCACATGTGCAGAGAGACCCTCAAGCGAGTGCCTGCCCACCATAGGGGGGGGCTTTGCTGCTTGCTTGAGGGTCCTCCAGCATGTGTGCACCCTCCCGGTCGAACCACAGCGGGCCAGGGGATCACGAGAGGAGGAGGAGGAGGAGGCTCACCTGAAGGAAGCCTCCGCCGAGGCCGGCGAACTTTCTTCAGCCAGCTTGGATTTCTGAAAAGAAGAAATAAAAGGAGTAGCGAAGCGCCCCAAGGAGAGCTTGCTGATTTGGCTTTCCAAGAGAGAGAGAAGAGATGCAGAGATAGAGAAACAGCATGAGATACACACACACACACACACACACGGGAGGGGGGGAGATCGGCTGATGGGCAAGCATCTTTGGCGAGGGCTTTTTCAAAGCTTGACCCCTGGGGTGAGTGGGTGAGGTTCAGCCAGGCCAGCCTCCTTTTCCCACTGCTGTGAGCTTCTTAAAGCTGCGGCTGAACGCTGCTGGCCCATCCCCCTTTCCAACGTCTCCTCCTCCTGGATCAGTGGTGGGTTGCTGCTGGTCCACCCCGGTTCTCGTGAACCAGTTGGTCACCGGACCTGGAAGTAAGTTCCAGAATGCCTGCCCCGGCCCTGTATACCTGGACGGTATTTTGTCCCTTCTGTCTCCCTGTGCGTGCTCAGAAAAGCAACTCCAGGAAGTTCCTTTGCTAGCAGGCAGGTTCTAGGACACCTACCGCCACCAAAGGATCTTCCCGGAGTTGCTTTTCTGAACGGTATTTTGTCCCTTCTGTCTCCCCATGTGTGCTCAAAAAAGCAACTCTGGGAAGGTCCTTTGCTAGCAGGCAGATTCTAGGACACTTGCCGCCACCAAAAGACCTTCCCGGAGTTGCTTTTCTGAACATGGGGAAACGGACGGTATTTTGTCCCTTCTGTCTCCCCGTGCCACCCGCTCGTCTGCATTACAACCAGCCCACCCCCTTTTGTCTCCTGGCATGGGCTCTCTGGAGGTGGAGGTTCTTTCCAAAGACCAGCTTCTTTCCGGCGCGGTGATGGCCAGCGAAGCTCTTACCGAAGGCAAGAATCCCACCACTGCGCCAGATTCAGCAAACCATGAGGCTGTCAGAGAGAAGAGGGCAGCGCATGCCCATGGGCTTGTGCAACAGCCGAATTCTCGCCTCCTATTTTTCAGCTGCTGCACAAGCCCACATGGTGTGCGCTGAACTCTTCTCTCTTGACAGCAGACTGGTTAAAAAGAAGGACGAGGCTCTGCTGGTCTGAAGCCCATCCAGCAGTAGCAGTAGTTTCCCCCTTCCTCTGCCCAGCTCACCGCCCCCTTTGCTTAGGCTCCCCGCTGGGTTTGGGGACTTATGCCCCTTCCTGACGTGCTTTGCAATGTCGTGCCCACATGGACCTCTTCATGGTGCTGGCTGGGCAACCTGGTTCTGGGGATCCCCTCCCCCCCGTCTGCCCGTCTCTCCAGATTTTGTGGCTTTTCAGGATTTTCTTTTTAAAAAACGCCTCTCTGGGTGATCTTGAAAACCTGCGAGGTTGCTTTGGAAGGGGACAGATGGGCTGCGAGCAGGTGCCTGAAGCTGCTGCTTGCAGTCATTTATGGCTGCAGATAGATTGCGCCTGTAGCGGGAAGCTCCTCACCCTGTGAGAGCTCCTCTCCAGCACTCCTAGTTTGGTAACATCATCAGTGTTAGAAGGGAGTGGGGTTGGGGGGGAAGGAGGAGAAAGGACAAAAAGGAGAAAGAGAGGGAGAAAGAGGAGGTGGGGGATAATGGGAGCCTTGCTGCTTTCTGAGCTTGGTGGTTTTCTTACAGACATTTCATTACCAAACTAGGTAACATCATCAGTGCTAGAAGAAAGTGGGGTTGGGGGGGGGAAGGAGGAGAAAGTTAGGACAAAAAGGAAAAAGATAAGGAGGGAGAGGACTATGGGGTCCTTTGGTGTTCTCTGAACGTGGTGGTTTTTAATTATTTTTAGGGAAATTTTATTTATTTATTGTTTATAGAATGTTTGTTACAAGAAATGTCATTCCTTTTTGCAAATGTTTTATTTGTGATGCAATATGTTGCTTTTATGTGTACAGGTTGGTGCATGGTTTATGTGTCTCAAGGTGGCTGCTTTTCTATGGGCAGGCCAAGTTGGTGCAAGGCAGCTTTGCCAGATTTTGTGGGTTTCTGTGAGATACCTGGTTCGTTGTTTAGGTAATTGTGAGGTGGTTGCTGGTTCTGTGAGCTTCCTGGCACTGTCCTTTATAATTTCCCACAATGCCTTGATGGTTTTTATTCCAGTGGCTTTGTTTTTCCTGTTCTTGGGATTAGGGAAAAAAACTGGTCTTTGCAAGGTCCCCCACCCGGTCACATGGCCGGCAAGCCACTCCCCTCCCACCTGGTCACATGGCCGGCAAGCCACTCCCACAAAGGAGGCCACACCCACAGAGTAGGTTCCAAAATTTTTTGAAACCCACCACTGTCCTGGATCCCATTCCCACCCCACTTCATGTTCACGAGGCTGGCATCGATTGTGGCCAGGCTACGCCAGTGACTCAAAGCAAAGAGCAGGTTGCGCATCTCCCCAAGTGACCGAGGCATGCCCAACACCAACAAAGGATGGAAAAAGCTCCACAAGAGTGAGGCGCTGGAGAATCAGCCCCAGCTGCTTCTCCATCCCCCGCCGTCACCCTTGCCTTCTCAGACCAGGCAAGGGAGAGGAGGGCAAAGGAAGGGGCCAGCCAGTGATGGGAGCTGCAGCAGAGGGGCCAAGAGCACTGACAACCAATCTATACCAATCTCCTTTTATTTCCTTTTTGGTAAATATAAATTTAACACGAAAATAGTTTGTCACGAAAGTGACTGCCTGCGAAGGCTCCTGAATTGGAACTGAAAAGCGAAAGCGGTATGCTTTGTCCTATATTTGGATAGACCAAGTGTTAAAAAAAACACTTAATCTATCCTCTGGTATAGTTGACAAAGTGAGGAGAGCCCTTGGTTTAGAGGTTAATACATCTACCTAATATGTAAGTAGCCCAAGTTTGAATCCCAGAAGGATATGGCTAACTGACGAGAGCTAAATAGCTTGAAATAGATCTATACTAGTCTCCCTTTATTGTTGGTAAATATAAATTTAACTACCATGCTTCTTTCTTCAGTAGTACTACTTAGATTTTTAATTTCTGCATACAATGTACTACAATACAGATTAGCCTAATTGCAGCTTGAATTGAGTGGATCCCCTTTACTCAATCTTTTAAACATGTCATGAAAAATCATATGAAATGCTCCTCAAAAACATTCACAATCTCATGGTTTTAAGATTTAGCATAAGGAAAGACTTAGAGAAAGCTTCTGTGGATCTTGTTTTTTAGTAGACCTGTACAGAATTGCTCTGTAATCTGTACAGTGCCCAAGACTTCTTGATAAATTTTAAAAGCATTAAATGATATCAATAAAACTACAGATAGAATAGTATTTAATATTAAACATAGAGTACATAATTACAATAAACGCACACCTTTTTAAAGTTGTATCTGTTACCTATCTCTGTGATTTAATTCATACAGGTAGTCAACCTAACATCTGGAAAAATTAAGATTGGCTTTATGCAAACAATGAAAAATTCTGAAAACATTATTTTATGTCAAACTGCACAAGTCTCACATGTCTTTGCCAATGCTGTGTTTTATTAAATACCATTTAACCCTTATATTTCTGTTTTTAAAATAATATGGTCCAACAAAACATCTTAATAAGCAGCCTTCAGATCAAACCTACTTAAGTTCATAAAATTGGTATAGTTATGACCTATTTAATTTCCACTTGGGAGGACAACCTACAATTACCTGAGTACATACATACATACCGATCATGCTATTCCCTTTGGGGGGTAAGCAAGAGTACAGAAAAAAGAGTAAGAAATAGTAAGACAAAGAAATTAAAGCATGAGAAAAGGAAATAGCTTTCCTCTCAGTTATATACAGCATCACACACTGCTTTTTTGTTCAACTTTTTTGTGCTTCCACACCACTATTTCCACATGAGCCCTTCATAGAGGCAATAAAACCAAGGCCCTCTAGCTAACGTTCATTGTAAATCATTCCGATTCGCAGCCAAAAATGGTATCTTCCACATAGACTTCTAATGTCACCCCAAGCTTCCTTATTCATTTATACATAAACATGGAGATACCACTAATTCTTGCCTTATTCTCTGCAGACTGTTGACCATTCCATTTATTTTATGTGTTTTATTCCATTATCACTCTTATTGCATTCAGCAACCAACTTTCATATTTATTGCAGAAATAAAAAATAATTTATCAAATGCTTTCTCTAAGTAAACAAACATATGGCAAACCATATACTGTAGTCTATTATATGCTGGCAGAAAATATTATTATAATTTGCTAAAAACAAAACCTGATTTGCATGGCCCCTGTCCAGAATAATGCTACACTTCACATACATATCTCTGCATCATCTCTAAAACTTTTTCAATCAAAATATTGCAAACACCTTACTGGCCACCCTCCACAAACGAATTCTTTTGTAGATTTTGCATGCATACTTGCTACTTTTCTCCTTGGGAAATAACTTTTATATATGGGCACATATATAACTGCATAACCACTCTTTAAGCAAACCTGTCCCAAGTCTCGCCCTTTATATCCTCCAACTGTGAATCCATTGTAATTAAGTCCATCTATCTCGCTCCTGGTTATCCTGTGAACTGATTTGTCCTAAGATTTATTTGTTTATTTTTGTATATTTTATTTTATTATTCAGAGTATTTTCAAGAATCATCACAAAAAGCAAGTTCAAAAATGCCAATACTTTTTCTATTCGTTTTTTTTTTTAAGTTCAACTTTCATATCAATAAGAGTGTCACAGGGAAATCTACTTCTTTCTCTGTTCTGATCTTTGTAGAAAAAGATACATTGGGGCATCTAATCATTTCCATAATCTTCACTGCTATCCCGATTTAGGAAAACTCATCCCAGCTGACTTGCCCTGGCTATCTCGGCCCAGCCAACTTGCTATAGGACAACTCACCGTGGGATAACTCAATGCAAGATAACTGTATTGTTTTATATATATATATTTATTTATATATTTATATATTTATATATTTATATATTATATATATATATATATATATATATATATATATATATATATATATATATATATATATATATATATATATATATATATATATATATCTTGATAACATTGATATTAATTAAATATACATAATATGCTTTCAGCTTCTCAGATTTACATATTCATTGTAATTATAATGTATTCTATTTTGTGGCAGTACATAAAATAGTTTTTTTTCTACTTTCTATGTCTTATTACTAGCTCCCAATACAATTCCCATACTAAGAGGTATTATGTATTTATCCATCATCCCTTATTTTTTTATTTTTTAAGCCTCCATAATAATAATCTTGACTTCTAACATTTACTTATACATATTAACTATAATAGCTTCTATCATATAATAGTATGCGTAACAACATTTTCCAAATATTTAATTTCTAGCTCTATTTTTAAGTCTTTACTAAAACAAATCCCATATTAAGATATATTCTATATCTATCCATCATCTCTTTCCCTTTTTAATATTTCAATTCTTATTGACTTTTTAATTAGTCTCCTTGCTCCTCCCTTGGGATCTTGTATCCCTCTACATCACTCATGTTTAATCAAATGTCTTCTCTGCCTCCACATCAGTCTCTTGCTGTCTGCTCTCTAAGATACCCATTAGAACCTCTTTAGTCTCTGCTAAGGAATCTTTCTTTTTGCTCTTAATTTTTGCCTCTTAAAAAAATCATTTACTGGATGTGTGGCCAGTGTCATGGCAAGACAACACTTTCTTTGGAGGTTCCCAAGGGATCATCGATATCACAGCCATCAGAGGATCCTTTTGGACCAAAGCCATTCTGTAGGAACGCTGAAAAAGAGGAGCGCATTCCAATGAGCTCAGGGAAACCACAAATTCCCTGGCCATTTCGGAGGAAGCTCCTCAAGCTGACGGCAGAGGAAGTAGCCATTGCAAGCCATTACAAAGCTGGAGCAGCCTCAGTGGGAGAGTGGAGACAAAAGGAAGGTGTGGACAGTCTGGGTGAGATACCTTTTTTTAATACATACAAGTTTTTTTTTACAACCTCTTTGGAAAAGCAGAGAGTAGAGTATGGCATAAACAGAAGAGGTGAAACTGCCCCCCCCCTCACCTCTGATTGAAGAGTGGTGAGGAAGGCAGGTGGGGCCAAAGAACAAAAGAAGAAAAAATTGAACTGACTAAGCAAGATTGATTTCAAGAATATAAGTAGAAAGTCAGACTGAATATTTTCAAACCTCTTTATTTTTCAAAATGGGGATTAATAATCAAAACTAAACTGACTATATGAAGGTTTTTTTCCTTTTTTTTCTTTTCCTTTATAAAACTTTTTTTCCTTGGAATTGAGTTATAGTGCCATCTAGAGGCACCAGTACAAATTGGTTATAAGAACAAGGATCAGAAGTGGTCTTGGCAATTGGTGAACCGAAGTGATAAGAAATTGTTTTGATTACTAGAGAGTTGTACACTGGGAACTTTGTTTTTGTTATTTGCTGGAACAGTACTGCTCTTGAAACTTGAAAAAGAAATAACAGAAAATATTTTTTTCTCTATTTGTCTTTTGAACACTGATATAAGATTTCCCTTTTTTAGTGGTTGGTAATACTGTGACTCTCTTTTGGATTACAAAAAACGAGACAATTGCAATTTTAGGGCCTGGTGGATTGATTTGGATTATAAACTTTATTGCTATTTTTTCTTCTTCTTTCCTCTTCTGAGATAATGTGGATTAAGGTAAGAACCACCCGAAGAAAAGAAGCTATCACAATATTTGAATTTGGATTAAAAAGGTTCACTTTTCTTTTTTTCCTCTCGGGTTTTTAAAAAAAAATAAAAAAAAATGTCTCTTTCTTTTTTGGATGTTTTTCTCCTTTTTCTCCTTTTGCTTTTTCTCACTGTCCTCCCTTGGGGTGGATTTATATTTGGATTACAAATTGAATTGCAACTATAACAACTTAAATCTGGGGGATTATAAATATCAAGAAACTATCAAGATACAACAAGATGAAGAAAACAACAACACAACTGTTTTCAGCATCCTCTTCAACAACCTCTTATCCAGCTGGTCAGAGAACATTGGATAACATGGCACAAGAGAAAACCACCACTATGCAACTAGAACTAAAAAATATGATACAGACTCTACATGAAGACTTAAAGGAAAGGATAGGCAAATTAGATAAGAGAATGGAGAAAGTAGAAAGGGAATTAAAAGATTTTAAAGGGATTATGGAGAAAAATGTACAATGAATACAAAAAGTGGGGGACTCCTCACCTCGATCTCTACCTCAGTGGCCACACAGTACCACCCTTACACATTGTGCCCTGGGTAGGCAATTCTGATACAGTTCTTTATTCTGTCACTTTTGGAAATGGTAGACCAATAAGTATTCAGGCCCAATCTCCTAAGTGGGTGGCCAGGCGGTAGCAATCTTGAATTTACAAGCTAGGTATCCAGACTGACCCCGGTAGAGAAATCTGTGCAGAGCTATTATACTGTAATAATATGTGTTTGTTTGTTTCCTTGTAGGATTAATCTTCCTTCTGGAGGGCAGCATATAATGGTTGACTTGCTACACAGCTTTTCTTGCAATCAAACAGCTGTTAACAGGAGAGGAAGGGAAGGCATTGGAATGTAAGGGAGGTTTGGGAGGAAAATGAGGAATGCAAGTAAGTCAGCTGAAAGGCTGAGACAGACCTAACACTATAAAGTCATTCAGCTAGAACAGTCTGAGGCAGTCAGATCGTTCCCAAAACAAAGTGAATGCAAATGATTAGTGAACAAGGGACAAAGGTCCAGGTACAAGTTAACCTAAGTTGTTTTCACAGGAAAATTAGTACTGGCTTTTCTACTTCTGTAACCACATGGAATCTTCAGTAAAGTTATACCAGAGGTGGGTTTCTTTTTTTTTTTACTACTGTGGGTGTGGCTTGTTGATGTGATGGTGGGCGTGGATTGTTGGTCATGTGACTGGGTGGGTGTGGCTTCATGGTCATGTGACTGGGTGGGCACAGCTGGTTGGTCATGTGACTGGGTGGGCATGGCCAACTTGACGTCACTCACATCAAGGGGCACCTTGCCTGGCCTCTCCTCGCCTCAAAGAGATACAATTTCTCTGTCTATTTACTACTTCTTAACAACCAAAATATACTATTTAATCCTATGTATATATGCCATAAGTGTACATACATATTACAGTGTAGTATGTGTATAGGCACACAAAAAGATACATTATCTACTATATATACTGTATGTGTATGTACACACACACACCCCTCTTCTAAAACTATACACGTTCAACTTCACTTACTGCATTTGAAAAAACACACCCAGAGTCCACTTTCTGCCACACATTTAACTATACCTTCTGTACATTAGAACATTACACATGTCTTCAGATGTTATTCCCTAGCTTGCACATGACAGTTAGACCCAGGAGATGTCATGGATTGAATAAAATGTGATAAAGCTCACTTAACAACGCTCTTGCTTAGCAACCAAAATTTTGGGCTTAATTGTAGTCATAAGTCAAAGAGTATCTCTGCCTTCCTTTACATGGCAGCCTTGTCCTAGTAAATTACTTCTTCTTTCTGACAGTTTTCCTTTCAGAGGCATCAAAATAATCCAGACAATGTAAGGTTTCCTGCTGTAGCAGGGAGTTGGATTAGATGACCTCCAAGATGCCTTCCAGCCCTAAATTGTTGTGCTGTTTCAAAGCGTCTTCTGAAGCCATGTCTAGTGTCAGGGTTTGTGGTGCTTCCTTTCTCTTCTTTCTCTCCCTCTTTTTTCTCCTTCTTTTTCTTTCTTTCTTGTCTCTTCCTTCCTTTCTTTCTCTTTCTTTCTGTCTCTTTCTTGTCTTTCTTTTCCCTCTCTCCCTTCCTATCTTTTTCTTTTTTTCTCTTTTTCTTTCTTTCTTTGTCTCTTCCTTCTCTCTCTCTTCCATTCTATTTTCTTTCTTTGTCTCTTTCTTTCTTTTCTCTCTTTCTTTCTCTGTCTCTCTCTCACCCCCCTTCAAGTGGAAAGGGAAAGAAGTAGCACACAGAAAAAGAATATGTCGGGGCGGGGGGGGGGGGGAAATCTATCTCATTGCTAATAGCCAACCAAAAACTTGAATCATTCAGCAATAGGTGAACTGACTCATGCACCGGTTGCTTCCACCAGCAATTGCAATTTCAATTAAAGCAAACTCAAAGTAACTTGGTATGACCTGGTCAGTGGTGAAAGCCAAAAATGTTCCCTACCAGTACTGTGGGTGTAGGTTGGGGTCATGGCTTGATGATCATGTGACCGGGTGGGTATGGCCAACTTGTAAAATGTGGTGAAATTCACTTAATAAAGCTTTTGCTTAGCAACCAACATTTTGGGCACAATTGTGGTCATAAGTTCTCTCTCTCTCTCTCTTTCTTTCATTCTTTCTTTAGTTCTTTCTTTTTTCTTTCTTTGTCTCTCTCTCTCCCTTGCTCTTTCTTTCTTTCTCTTTCTTTGTCTCTATCTTTTCTTTTCTCTCTCTCCCTTCCTTCCTTTCTTTTTCTTCCTTTCTTTATTGACTCTCTCTCGTCTGCCTTCCACGCTGCCTTCCCAGTGGTCCCCCCACGCCCACTTGCCTTCTGAGGTCAGTGTCCAGCCTGGCCCAGCAAGTGGGTGGCCAGGCGGTCCTTGGTGGAGATGCAGCCACAGCTCTGGGACTAAGAGGGACAGTGTTGTGGTGGTGGTGCTCTGGGACAGCAGGCGCTAGGCTGCTGTCCAAGGTTACTGCACATAAGCACTGCCTGCCCTCCTGAAGCATCCCTGCTGGCATCGCCCCTCTCAGCCTCAGAGTAGTGGCTGCGTCTCCACCAAGGGCCGCCCGCTTACTCACTAGCCAGGCCGGGCTGGACGCTGACCTCAGAAGGCAAGCAGGCATGGGGGACTGCTGGGAAGGCAGTGTGGCAGACAGACAAGCATTGCAAGTGTGTGGAGAAGGGAGTAGGCTGCTAGCTCCCTTCCCCGTGGCTGGCCAGCCCCAACATGCTTGCCTGCCTTCCATGAAGTCCTTGCCTGGCCAGCCGCTCATGCCAAGAATACCCGAGAGCTGCTGCCTCAGTCTAAGCCGAGCAAGCCACTAGCTCGGAGGGGCTCTTACCTCAAAGAGGGGCCCAACCTTGTTCCTTTCCAGGTAGGTTTGAATTCTGTTTTGCTGATGCCAAGGAATGAAGACGGTTGTTCACATGCTGCATCTCTGGCAACTCCTGCTATCCTTTTCCAAGCTCGCTCCACAAAACAGGCAGGCTGAGAACAGCAGGGCAGGGCTCTCCACTACCCCAGAGCTGTGCCGTGCCAGGGAGTATTCCTGGGCACCCGACGCGGCTAGTAGCAGTAGCAGTGGTGACGGCGGCAGCAGAGTATGCCAGAGCCCTCTGCCACCCTGGAACTGCACCGCACTGGGGAGTTTTCCTGGGCACCCGGCACAGGCAGTAATAACAGGTACCCCTGCAATGTCGATGACTTTGGGAGACGCTAGTCTGCAGGGACAAGGGCCCAAGAAGCTTTGCAGCCATTGCGAAGCTGGTCAGGTCGCCCCCCCCTCCCCGCCAGGCTAACATCTTCCAAAGCTGGCAGATGTGAAACTTGCCAGCCCCGCCCCTCCCACCTCACATTAGCAACACCAGCAGCTTCGGGAGACGCCAGCCCAGTGGGGAGAGGAGCAGCGGCCTGGCATAGTGTTCACAAGTAAACTGCATATTAGAGGCAGCCAGTATGGCCTCTGCTCCTGAAGGGCAGGCAGCCATTGGCAGAGGCGGTGCCGACTCTGCTCTGTGGCACTGGGGACCCTGCCAACTTTTGGAGCTGCTGCTCACCATATCCTGGCTAAAGCCGCAGGGGAAAACTCCCCGGGAATTCCGGGATGCGCCACCATCACCATCCTCGCCGCAATCCTTACCTGTGTGTAGGCAGGAGTCAGCAGTGGATGCACGTGGTGAAGGGGAAGCAGGGCGAGGGTCCGAGCAGGCGGACCAGTTTGGGGGTGTGGCCAGCCAGCAGTCACTACCGGTTCTGCGACCCAGGCCGGTATACCACTACTAGTTCAGCTGAACCGTTAGGAACCCATCTGTGAGTTATACTATTGGTAAAAGAATATCTCAGGAGTTTCTTTTGTTGTCTAGCCTAGTGGGATGGTTTCTATCAATTTTAAATCTATGGTTAGATGTCATTATGCTGGTTTTGATTTGTTATGTTTATTTTTTTAAATTTAATTTTAATTGTACACTGCCATGAGTCCTTTAAAAATATGACACTATAGAAATACACTTAAGTAATATCCTTCCATTTATTTCAACAGTCTTGGTAATTTAAATATTAGCTGCTTCTTGAGAAGCGTATTCAAATATACTGCACTTATACAAATTTGCAAACTTTATGCAATGGAATGGTATGTACATTCTTTACACATGTATACAAAGGAAAAACACCTTGAAAATAACTGAGCAAGAAACACATTTTTCTGTAACTTATTTATAATTAAATTAGTTTAAAATATGCCATCATCAAAGCAAACCTGACCAAGTGGATAATTAGTGCAGAATAATATCACTACTAATTTTAAAAATAAATCTGTGAAATAGCATCATGTTAAATGAATCATATTTTTACTGTAGTTTTAAAAATGGTTCCACTGGTATGTTTTTAAACTGGGCTGGGGGGGGGGGAAACTAGCACTAGCATAATCACAATGACAAATACTGCAAATCTGATTTCCTTAAATGATAAATAGTATGCAATTCAAATGAGCCTTGCTTAATTTTTTTAAAATAAACCTCCTTAGCACTGAGCCTTAGCAATTAATATGACACCATACATGACAGCACTTTCTGCCTAATATACAACTATTCCTTGCCAAACAAGCAAGGACATTAATTATACAACCCCTTTTTTTTAAAGTTTTCCTGGCAATAGGTCTTGAAAACAATATATCTTTGACAATTTTTCTATATACTGTCTATTGCTCGGGTATTTTGTAAGGTTATTTTCTAGATTTCTCACCAGTTTCATTTGTCCTAAGAAGTTGGAGGAGAAAAAAAATCAGGAAAAGCTGTTGGGATGTTTCCTATTAATTTTGACTGATATGCCTTTCTCTTTCTGCCAAATAAAATCCAAAATCCCCTCCCTCTCCCAATGGCTTTTTGTTCATTAAACATTCATAGTTTTTCATCTCTAATGATAAATTGTGCAGTACTGCAGTAAGCCTAGGAAAAAGACACAAATTCAATAAATAATTCCAAGTGCTAATTACTCATGACCTGTCAAATGCACGCCTGACAAAAGCGCGCCAACAAAACCGCGGTGAGAAAATCGCAAGGTCGAAAGCGCTCCCACAAGAGCGCCGACAAAACCGTGCACACAAAAGCGCGATTAGGGTTAAGGTAAGAGTCAGGGTTAAGGTTATTATGTTGTTATTACGTTGTTTTCGTGTTGTTTCTTGATGGCGCGCTTCTGTGGGCGTGATTTCGACCTCGAGATTTTCTCGGCGCGGTTTTGTCGGCGTGGTTTTGTCGGGTGCGCAGCATTTGTCGGTGAACCCTAATTACTTTGTTAGCCTGTATTAAACGAAGTCAGGGCAGGATAGTTTGCAGCATGTTCAATTAGAATGTGGGATATCCAGGTCTAAACACCCAATTGCTTCTTATACTCTGTATAGTCTTTAGCCAATTATCCTCCCCATCTCTAGTACTAAACTATTTCACAAATTTTAAATGAGAATAAAGGCGAGGAGGAAAGGCAACTATACAGTGAAATGAAATTTTGAGAAACAAAAATATAAATAATGAATGTTAAAAATCAGATTCTTTAAAATATGTTTTCACTACATGCATATATCCTTTTTTTGCTGTAAAAAACCAATTTATTTTCTTACAATTAAATAAAGAGATACTTACTGTGCTGATTAATAAGCATACGAAATGAGATGCGATTGGTATAGAATCTATCTAAAAAATATTGAATATTACTGCTCACAAAAGGATCAAATCCATACTTTTCTTTGTATTCAATAACTCCTTGGGCCATGGTAGGAACAACATCATTGTGTCGATTCCTGACTTTAATTAAGATATCTAAAAAGCTGCAGAGAAAAGAAATAGAAACAAAAGTATTACATTTACTGTTATGTTCACATTTTAGATAGCGGTAATAGCTTCAAAACATTAATTTACAATTCAGAATCATAAAGTTTGTTGAAAGAAAAGTTTGAACAATGTTGTCCAGTATGTTAATGAAAACTTCTATTGTGCAATAGTTGTAGAATTATTTTTTTTTAGCAACATGCTAACATATGGCGTCACTGAAGTACTTACATCACATTTAACCGCTGTTATAAGTGTTGGAGCACCACTAGTAGACTAACAGTTTCATATAGTATGCAAGAAATGAATTACACACTTTAAATTCCAGCATAAATGAAATGACAACAGCACAATATAAAAGAATGCACATTGACGCATATGATGTCGCCATAGCAACATCAACTTTGTCCCAACATCTTTCAATCTATTTCTATTAATAAATTTTCATAAATCTGTATTATTATACTTTATTTTCACTTTTGATGGATTGTATTTGTCAATTCTGCTATCCATAACCATATTATAATCACCTGCCATTATCACATAACCTTTTTTGACTTCTATTTCTTTATATACCCTATTATAAAACTCTCTTTAATTTATATTAGGTGCACACAAGATTGCTAAGGTAACATCTTGTCCATAAATCAGTCATTGAATTATAAATCTTCCCAAAACATCCCTTTTTATAGTCTTTATCATAAATTCACATCTTTTAGCTACAATGATTGGTACCCCTCTTACTTTTGATGTACCAAATGCCTTTTCATATAGATCAGCCCAGTATAACTTACGTTCATTCACCCCTTCTTTCTTTTGATGCGTTTCTTGTAAGAATACAATATCTATTTTCTCTTTGTTAATTGATTTTTCAATTCTTGCTTGTTTATATTCTCCCCCCCACAAGCCATGTATATTCCATGTACGTCAACAATTTCCCCATCTATTCCTCATATTACATATCCCTTTGGTCTTCATTTGTGCTTTAACATAAATCTTACAAAACTAAAACTACATAGTGTTGTGACTCAGCAGAAGTCTTCTGTGAGTCTTTTCGGAATGCAAGATTAACGATGCAGCTGGGGCTCGTTAGTGGGGTTTTGGAGATAAAAGGACGGATGCTGCCACGCCCTGATTGCAGGAGTCAACGTTCCTTGGTTCGTTCAACATTGATTGATCATCAGTTGTTGTTTATGTAAGATATACTTGGAAAAGTGCTTGGTTTTCTGTAACCCTGATTCAAGGATACACTTGGAGAAGTGCATTGCCATAAGAGAGATTTGATTTGTATTCTGTTATCTCGTTAGAGACTTTATTTATGTTATTTTTGGGCTCGCAGCCAGTCTGAGCCGAGAACTGATAAAGAAAGTTCCTTTTAAGTTGTTTGCCTGTCGTCTGTTTAACGAGCGGAGAAGGGGGGACAGAACAACATAGTATACATATTACCTCAAAACGTAAATAACCTCTTACACACCCATAAATATTTATAATGTCCTTTTTCTTCTTCAGATCTTTCTCTCCACTGCATAGGGCCTCTGGGGGAGAGAAGAGGGGCCAGCCACACATGGACTTCAGTCGCTCATTCCACCTACCTTAACCATCTTTATTTCTACACCCAAACATGTTATAACCCATATCCCTTGATATATAACTATTACAAATATTTATATGCTATCTCTACAATGAACTTGTAATTCCTGTTGCTTCATTCAGCCTCCTTTTCTCCCGTAGATCTTCTTTCTTCTTCTCCATCTCCTTTCTTGAAAATTTTGACATCTCGTTCAATTTCTGCCTCTGCTCCGTGAACTCGGAATTGATGATTCCGAGCTCGCTTAATTTCTCCATCGCCTCTTCCTTTGTTTCAACTCTATAAAATCTTCCACCGTATGGAAATCTCAAAAAAACTGGAAAGCTCCAACTATAAATAATATTGTTTTTCTTCATAATTTGACAAACATGACACATCTCTCTCCCCCATTGTAAAGTCTCGCTACTTAAGTCTGGAGAAACTTGTATCTGATGACCCCCAAACACTATCATCACCATATTTCATAATTTACGCATCAGTTGTTCTTTTTTTTTTTTTGGCGTAAGACCAAAATCTTATTACAATGTCTCTCGGATATTTTCTTCCTGACCTTTTTGGGCTGACTCTATGTATATTGCATCAATATCATATCTTGTAAAGGGAACATCTGGGAGGATTGAGGTAGCCCAGTCTAATACTCCTTGGATCAACTTTGCTTCATTTCTTTCACTTTTCTCTGGATATCCACGTATCCTTAAATTTGAGCGGCGCTGACAGTCCTGTATCTTGATCAAAACCTTTTTTGCCTGATGCATCATAATCACCTGGTTTTCTAACACCCTATCATGTTCTCCAATCTGAGTCTTTACTTCTATAATATTTTGTGTCATATCCTGACTTTGTTTCACCAAATATGTTCTTATATCCTTACTGTTCATTTTATCATTTATTTGTTTCAAATCCTCCTTCACATTTTTCTTTATTTCTTTTAATTCTTGTAAGAGAATATCAATTTTGTCTGATTGGGTCAGTGATTTCGCAGGTGATTTTTTTTCTCGCTTCCATTTCTAAATCTTTTTCAACACGAATCAGGTGTAATTCTGAAGGCCCATTCTGGGTCTTTGCCAAACACTTTCCATACTTTTGGTACGTTTTGACATCCGACTATCCCAAAAGAGCTCTTGACCTATTAAGAGTTTTACAGTCTACAGTCCATAAACATCACTTCCACCTTTGTCTTTGTCTCATCCTTATCAGCTTATCTCCAAGAATTCAACTTAATAAAAGTAAATAAATCCAATGGCAGCAGTTAACTTTATTATACACACCTTATCCAATCTGTGTATTAAAAGTATTTAGTTTCTCCAAGCCTCAACACTTCGACTGGAAAAGGGGAGTAATGGGCCTTCACACTTTAAACTCCTAAATCAGCTATTATCTTCTCAGCTGTCCTTTTAAATGCTTTCCAAATTCTTTCTTCCTCAGACTTCAATCAAAGGGACCTTCCTTTCCTGCCTGCCTTCAAAGGCATCTCAAGTCTCTTTAAACAAACAGAGACTCAAAGCTCCTCTGAAAAATTGTCCAATTCTAAATCAAATACAGTCCAATCTTCAGAAGAAAAGCAAGGGAAATAACACATTTCATAATCTCTAAAATTTCATCATCGTTAAGTAGGTGTTATATTTTTTTAGAACCATTCTCCTGCTATAATCCGGAGGAGGCAGAAATTCAGCATCATCCATCCATTCTGGCAAGCTCCGCCCCCAAACATGCTCTTTCTAATGAGAATGATTTAACAGTGTTTCCAGGGGGTCTTTTTTTGTAAAAGTGGGCTGAAAATACCCTATTTTTGGCATTTTTACAAAAAGTGGCAACTATACACTCAATTTGTAAACTGTAGGGGAATGAAAGCAGTAGGGGAATGAAATTTTATATTCAAAAACCTTGTATTGCTAAGTTACTACAGACAAAGGTTCAAATTTATCATACCTTTCCTTCCAGGGATATAAAAAGCCAAACTTTAACCTTTTTTCGAGCCACAATATTTTTGGCCGTTTACTCCAAATTATCTAGATGAAGATCGCCGTGACCTGACAAATGCACGCACGACAAAAGCGCACTGATGAAACCGCGGTGATATACGGCAATGTCATAAATGCGCCCACAACAACGCACCGATAAAACCGCGCCCACAAAAGCGCGATTTCAGTTAAGGTAAGGGTTACGTTCAGGGTTGGGTTTAGGGATTTCAGTTAACATAAGGGTTAGGTTTAGGGATTTCAGTTAATGTAACGGTTAGGTTTAGGGTTAGGGTTAGGGTTAGAACTCGCGGTTATTACTTGTTTGTTGAAGGCGCGCTTTTTTATTTTTTATTAAAGGTTGTAAAAAAGGCAAGGTTTACAAAATACAAAAAAAAGAAATAGAACTCATTACATGTTTACAATGCAAATGACAAAAATTCATACATATATATATATACATAGTTCATCTCACCTTGCCTATCTACATATCTACCTAAGGTAAGTAAGTAAAGTAAAGGGAAAGTAAGTAAGTAAAGTAAGTAAGTAAAGGAAAGGGAAAAGAAAAAAGGGAAGAAAAAAAGGAAAAAAAAGAAACAGTATGAAGCTAGATTACTAATTCTATGCAGATATTCATAACGGATTTTTTCTATCAGATCGTCAAAGTTTTTTCAACACTGTAGGCTATTGATATTACTTGTAGGTGAATTCTCACCTCTAATATATATCTTATCTCATTTGTTACTTAGTCTTTGTACCTCATAATCTCTTTTAAATTGTTCCCTAAGTCATTTTAAGTCCCCTGTCCCCTGTCGCTGGACTCTGCCCCCTGTCGCTGGACTCTACAGAGGAGAAGTTCGAAATATTAAGCTCCCCTCTCTTGCGCAATTTTTAAATTGGTATGATGAGTGCATGAGATTGTATGTGATTGAGTGAATGTCCCACTTTTATTATTTGTTACCATTGTATTTTATATGTTTTAACTTTTATGTGGGGACTGCTTGGGTGAGTGAATGAGTATGTCTGATTCGGAGGACCTGGCGGGGAAAGTGGGGGCCATTGGGGTGGTTGGGGGGACTATGCCCACGGGTGAGGGTCGGAGCATTGCGGTCATGACAGGGAGAGGCAGATATGGCGGGGACTTTAGGGCAGGCCATCATCGGGGAAGGAGGGCTCGCTGTGTCATAGAGATCCCTCCTTCCGGCCCTAGGAGTCCCACTCCAAGGTCAGATGGCGCGGGTGTTCAGGACCCTGGTCTCAGGCTGCTGTCGCTAAATGCCAGGTCTGTTGTTCATAAGGCCCCCCTCATCCGGGACTTGATAACTGATGAGGGCGCAGACCTGGCATGTATTACTGAAACATGGCTGGGCCCTGAGGGAGGAGTCCCCCTCGTCGAGATGTGCCCAGCCGGATTTCAGGTGCTACACCAGCCGAGAGCCCAGGGAAGGGGTGGCGGTGTGGCTATTGTAGTCCGGGAGTCTTTAGTACCTCGTAGGATCCCTGCTCCGGAGCTTGTCGGGTGTGAGTCCCTGCTAGTGAAGCTGGACCTCAAGGGTCAAGTGGGGTTGCTGCTTACGTACCTGCCTCCCAACTACGTTGCAGCAGCCCTCCCCTCGCTCCTCGAGTCAGTAGCCGAGCTAGCGGTTGAGTTCCCTAGACTTATAGTTCTGGGGGACTTTAACTTGCCTTCGCTCGGTGAACACTCTGATGGAGCGCAGGAGTTCATGGCTTCCATGACAGCCATGGGCTTGACTCAAGTAATTCGAGGCCCAACTCACTTAGCGGGTCACACGCTTGACCTCGTATTCCTCTCGGAGCAGTGGAGTTACGATCTTGGTCTGAGGGGTAATGAGATCATACCCCTGTCGTGGTCAGACCACTACCTACTGAGGCTAGACTTCCGGAGGCCAAACCCCCACCGTAGGGAGGAGGAACCGACCAGCTGGTTCCGCCCCAGGCGACTGATGGATCCTGTTAGGTTCCAGACGGAGCTTGGGGTTATTCCTGATACCCTCGCCCACAGTTCGGCGGAGACCCTCGTCGCTGCCTGGCACTCGGCAGCTTCGGAATCTCTTGACCGGATTGCGCCGCTACGGCCCCTCCGGGTCAGCGGCCCCCGGAGGCCTCCTTGGTTTACTGAGGAGCTCCGGGAGGTAAAGCGCCGGAGGAGACGCCTAGAGCACTCGTGGAGGTCTGATAGGTCCGAGTCGAAACGGGCACTTTTGACAGCATGCACCAAGGAGTATATTCGGACTTTAAGAACAACAAAAAGAACATATATTGCCTCCTTGGTAGCGTCCGCCGAGTCACGCCCAGCTGCCCTGTTTAGGATAACCCGCTCCCTCCTAAATAGGAGGGAGACGGGGGACTCCCTACAGGGTAAGGCTGAGGAGTATGTCCAGTTCTTGGCGGACAAAGTTGCCCGGTTTCGAGCGGACCTAGACTCCACTCCAGTAGATCCGGCCGAGACACAGGGAGAAAACTTGGCAAACCATCTCTGGGTTGAGTTTCAGGAAGTTGCCTCTGGGGATGTGGACAAGGCTATGCGAGCTGTGAGTGCCTCCACCTGCATACTGGACCCGTGTCCCTCCTGGCTGGTTGCCAACAGCAGTGAGGTGACACGAGGCTGGATCCAGGCGGTTGTTACTGCATCTCTTCGGGAGGGGTGCTTTCCCACCGCGCTTAAGACAGCGGTGGTAAGACCCCTCCTGAAGAAGCCGTCTTTGGATCCAGCTGTTTTAAACAACTATCGTCCAGTCTCCAACCTCCCCTTTGTAGGGAAGGTTGTTGAGAAGGTGGTGGCTCTCCAGCTTCAGCGTACCTTGGAGGAAGCTAACTATCTTGACCCCTTCCAGTCTGGCTTCAGACCCGGTTACAGCACAGAAACCGCTTTGGTCGCATTGACTGATGATCTCTGGAGGGCTAGGGATGGAGGCCATGCTTCCATCCTGGTTCTCCTGGACCTCTCAGCGGCTTTCGATACCATCGACCATGGTATCCTTCTGCGACGACTGCGGGAGATAGGGGTGGGCGGCACTGTTTTGCAGTGGTTCTCCTCCTATCTCTCGGACAGGTCGCAGTCGGTGTTAGTGGGGGGGCAGAGATCGTCCCTGAGGCCCCTAACTTATGGGGTGCCGCAGGGGTCGGTCCTATCCCCCCTACTATTTAACATTTACATGAAACCGCTGGGCGAGATCATCCGAAGGCACGGGATAAAATATCATCAATATGCGGACGATACTCAGTTGTATCTGTCCGCCCCGTGCCAACTCAATGAAGCGGTGGACGTGATGAGCCGGGGACTGGATGCCGTTAAAGACTGGATGAGAGCAAACAAGCTGATACTCAACCCAGACAAGACCGAGTGGCTGTTGTGTTTCCCTCCCAAAAATTTGACCACCATACCATCACTCAGGCTGGGGGGACAAAATTTAAACCCCTCAGAAAGGGCCCGCAACTTGGGAGTCCTCCTGGATTCACAGCTAACTTTTGACCACCATCTTTCAGCTGTGACCAGGGGGGCATTTGCCCAGGTTCGCCTGGTGCACCAGTTGCGGCCCTACCTGAATCGGGAGGCCCTCACAACAGTCACTCGAGCCCTTGTGATCTCTAGGCTGGAATACTGTAATGTGCTCTACATGGGGCTGCCCTTGAAGAGCATCCGAAGACTACAGCTAGTCCAGAACGCGGCCGCGCGAGTGATCGTGGGCGCACCACGGTTCGCCCATATAACACCGATCCTCCGTGAGCTGCACTGGCTACCTGTTGGTCTCCGGGTGCACTTCAAGGTCTTACTCACCACCTATAAAGCGCTCCATGGTAGTGGATCTGGCTATTTGAGAGACCGCCTTCTGCCGATTACCTCCCTGCGCCCCATCAGATCGCATAGAGTTGGCCTCCTCCGTATCCCATCCGCCAGTCAGTGCCGACTGGCGACTACTCGGAGGAGAGCCTTCTCTGTTGCGGCTCCGACACTATGGAACAATCTCCCCGTGGAGATTCGTACCCTCACCACCGTCCAGGCCTTCCGCACAGCCCTCAAGAACTGGCTAGCCCGTCAGGCCTGGGGATAATTTGATTTTGCCCCCCCCGAATGCTGAGTGAATGTTGAGTTTTATTATCTAATCTTTACTTTGTGCACATTTCTTTTTTGTTATTGTCCCACACTTCCTTTCCCTTTGTGACTGTAAGCCGCCCTGAGTCCCCTCAGGGAAAAGGGCGGCCTATAAATAAACAAATTCAAATTCAAATAAAATATCTCATTTATATATCTTAATTCTCATTGTCTTTCTTATCAAACCATTTGTATAGTTTCTCCCAGACTTTATAGAAGTCTGTGTCTTCTTTTTCATTAATCAGCATTGTTAGTCTATTAATTTCCGCTATTTCTAAAATTTTATTCATAACCATTGTACTAGTGGGGGCATTTTCTTTCTTCCAGCACTGCGCATATGAGATTCTTGCCGCCATCAGGATATGAACGAGTAAATATTGATTGGTTTTAATTATTTTTGGATCTATTATCCCTAGTAGAAACATTTCCGGATTGAAGTTTAATTTAGTTGACATAATTTTGTTTAACCACCTTAGTATTTGCTTCTAATATGTCTTAGCCACCGGACACGTCCACCACATGTGGTAGTATGTGCCCAGTGTTATTTTACATTTCCAGCATTTGGCCGATAATTTTGTGGAAATTTTTGCCAGTCTTGTCGGAGAGACATGCCAGCGGTAAAACATTTTATACACGTTTTCTTTGTAGGCACGCTTTTGTCGGCGCGCTGTTGTCGGCAAGCTTCTGCGCTCATTCGTCGGCGCGATTTAGAACTCGTGGTTTTCTCGCCGCGGTTTTGTCGGTCGCGCTTTTGTCGAGCGCGCATTTGTCAGTGAACTGGAGATTGCTCGTGAGAATGTTTTTATTATTTTGTTTAATACAGCACAAAAAGTTGTACAAAACGGCCAAGTTTTGTTTCTCTCAACAAAATATTGCTGGAGATATTATGTCTTAAAGTTGCTGGAACTTCAGTCATACTGTAGAAGGCTGCGGTATGGGGTCAAACAAGTGACTATGTCTCTGCAAGTATTGCATCGCCACACATGTAATACTTTACCAATGTTCATTGGAGAAAGGTGTGCATGTTCACACAAAATTTCATCAAAATCTGTGATGGTCAAGGGGGACATTTTCTGAAATCAGACCACTTGACATGGAATGACCTTCTGGTTGCACTTTAGTTCTAAAATGAAAATGATGTACCATATATGCTTTTTTCAGGAAGCAACTTGTTTTTTTCTTTGAAGATGTTCGCTTTTTATGCAAGAAGCTTTTTCAGCTCTGATGGGATAGTGGGGTGTTCTGACCCCCAGGCTTGTGAATAAACGAGAACACATGCTTGGCTGTTTGCCACTGTTCAATTACTGAGATAACAAATCCTTTGGCTGAGAGCCCAGGCAACTCACGTTCAATAGAGTAGCTCTGCAGTAACCCAGATAGTTCAAACCCAGCAATGCAGATAGTCCAAATGAACAGACACGGCTAGAATACACAGATAGATTTTCTTAACTACTACTAATTCGAACGGTTGTTTCCTGCAAATGTCCCCTCCCAACGCCTCACCTATAATCTCTCTTGGGAGGGGCCAATCAACCACCATTGGTGCTTAATCATCTTCTGTGACTCTGCCTATGGAGTTGCTGCTTCTGTTTCTCAGCCCTTCTCAATCTACCATCAGGGACAAACTGCCTTTGATCCTCCCCACTGCTCTATGCCTCAAGTGCCTCCTGGTGGCCAACCAGCCTCTCTGGTCCCTGCTCTGAGTCTGAATCCTGCCTAGGGTCGTCCTCCACATCATCCAGGGCAGACTCATATGGTTCCTCGCTATCCGAGTCCATCAGCAGCTCAACCGGATCCTGCTGGGCCACAACAGTGGGGAATGGAAGGATTTATATTCCTTGCAGGCAGCTGATCATTTGCATTCTTCTAGAGAGTCCACAAACTTTTAGTTTTGCACTTTGGGATGAATAGTATAAACAGATATTATTTTTTTACAGATTACAGGAATTATTTGCACTTCAGTTTGAAATGTAGACAACACAGATTCATCCCCAACAGCCTGCACCTATCTTCAACAGGGAAGGGACACAGGGCAGAAAACATCCTGCACCCAAGAAGACTCCACACCCATTTATACTATTTAGGTGACCCTAGGACACAGATAAACCTTCAAGTGGCATTAAAGACTCTATAAAAAATGCAAACGATCAGCTGTCTGCAAGGAATATAGATCCTTCCATTCACCACCATCCAGGCAGAACTGAAGAAGTTTCTTGCATGAGAAGCAAAATGTCTTCAAAGAAAAAACAAGAAAGTATAGTTGTCTCCAACAAAAAGCACCTTTGGGACAGCAATGACCGGGATGATTGAGAATCTCCATAGATATACCTTATACCATATTTTTCGCTCCATAACAAGTACTGGACAATAAGACAAACCTAGGATTCAAGGAGGAAATGAAGAAAAAATATATGAATCTGGAGTGTGGTCTCAGTGTGCATATGGAGCGCCAAATATGGAGCAGCAGTGTAGTGAGGACAGGAGGGGGAGCCTGAGAGGACCAGAGATAGGTGTCCTTTCATGTGCCAGCTCTACCTATTGACCCCTGCACTCTGGCAGGGTTCAGCACTGTAAAAGGACCCCGCTGCGATATTTGCTCCATAACATGCAGACACATTTCTACCCACTTTTGGGAGAAAAGAAGTGCGTCATATGGAGCAAAATATACAGTAGTTTGCATGGCGATTTTGGGGTAGCTGTTAGGTAATTATTGAATATTTTCAGACTTAATACATTATTAGTATAAGATTTATTTTAGTAATTTTGGCCCAACCACTATTAGTTTAAACTAGTTTTGAATTTTGAAAATTTGGATCATTGTTAATAATATATACAAATTGTAGATGGAAACTAAAAATATTTCAGGCAATTAAAAAAGAAGAATTGTAGAGGAATGGGTGTTGGCTTATCTGAGACGCCTGTTCTCTGGTAAGGTGGAGATAGCATCCAGGAATGGGTTAACCTCATCTCTTATCCAATCGGACTGAGTCCGCAAATGTTGATGTCCCTCCTGCTCTGGTAGCTCCTCCCAGCTTTATTACGAAGGCAATCTGCAGACTGACATGTGATGAATGAAAAAAATCTCTCCTTGGTGACGCCGGACCAGAACTCTTTCAGGGCGGGACTGGATGCTATCTCCACCTTCCTAGAGAACAGGCATCTCAGGTAAGCCAACACCCATTCTCCAATGTTGGTGGAGATAGCATCCAGGAATGGGACATACCAAACCTGGACTGTCCTTATGGGTGGGTCATTGTCCGGGCCAAAGTCCCCTGGGTCTCATGAACTCATTGCAAAATCCGCCTGCCAAATGCTGCATCTGCAAACGCATAACTGTCAATCTTGTGGCAGATAAAAGGCAACGGAGAGGCCCAGGTGGCGGCTCGACAGACTCGAAGCCTGCATAGTCCAAGCTGCCGAAGTGGTGCACTCCTCATGGAGTGAGCTGAGATACAACCTGGAAGAGGCAGAGACTGTTAAGTCATAGGCCTTAGCAATGTAGGGACATATGCAACGACCCAAAGATGAAGGAGTTGCTTTGTGCCCCATGGAGGTTGGCTGATAGGAGACAAAGAACGCTTCCGTGCATCTCAGTAAAGGTATCTGACTGAGGTAAATGCGAAGCGCCCTCCTAATGTCAAGTTTGTGCCACTGTCTTTCTAGTCAGTGAACTGGTGACTGGCAAAAGTTTGGTAGGACCAACTCCTAAGCCCGGTGGAACTTTGTGTTAACTTTGGGAATAAAAGAAGGGCCGAGTCTCAAAATTATCCTGTCAGAATCGAAAATGCAAGTCTTTCCTCACCAACAAGGCTGCCAGTTCTGAGATTCTCCTGGCAGAGATGATAGCCATCAGGAAGACACCTTGGGAGAAAGGTAATGAAGACAGGTGTTCCTCAAGGGCTTGAATAGGGGGGGCCTTGCGGGCAAGCAGCACTTTGGTCAAGTCCCATGTCGGATATCGATGTACGACTGGAGGGCGAAGGTTAGTAGCTCCTTGTAGAAAACGATGAACCAAAGGTTGGTGAGCTAAGGATGTGAATTCTCCACAGTGAAGAACAGAAGAAAGGACAGCTATCTGTTGCTGGAGAATATTAGATGACAGGCCACTGTCCAAGCCCTCCTGAAGAAAGTCTAGCACCCAATGGATTGGTGCTTGCAATTGAATGATGTCCTTGCTGGAACACCAGTGACAAAAAACCTTCCAAGTGGTGTTGTAGATGCGGTTGGTCGACAGACGTCTTGATGCTTGGATCATATCGATGACGTGAGAGGACAGACTGACCATGATCAGGGCCCTCCACTCAATTTCCAGGCAGTCAAACTGAGCCACTGGAATTAGTCCTAAAAAACCAGAAAAATAATAAAACCCCAGGACCAGACAGAATACCGGTGGAGCTATACAAATATAATAAAATAATATTGGAAGAGCTGGGAGTGGAAATATTTAACGAAGTTTTAGGAAAAGCCAAGATACCTGAATCATGGACAGAAGCAATAATATCGCTAATACCAAAAGAAGAAACCAACCTACAAGAAATTCTAAATTACAGGCCAATTTTATTACTAAACTCCGATTATAAAATATTTGCAGCAATTATGGCAGGAAGAATTAAGCAGGTTTTAAATGAACGAATACACCCGGACCAAAACAGATTTTTACCTCACAGAGACATTAAAAATAATACGAGAGTCATCCTAGACATAATAGAGTATTACGAGGCGCATCCAGAAAAACAAATGGTACTGGTTTTCCTTGATGCACAAAAAGCATTTGACAACGTAATCTGGAAATTTATAATAACTATTGGCCGAGATGAAATTCGGAGAAAAATTTATAAAAATGATAGAAGGATTTTATAACAGTCAGACAGACAAAGTTCTGATGAATGGAGATCTAACAGAGAAAATTGAAATAAAAAAAGGAGTCAGACAGGGATGCCCCCTCTCTCCTTTGCTGTTTATATTAACTTTGGAAATTTTATTAAATGAAATTCGGAAGGACCAGGGAATAAAAGGTTTAAGACTAAAAAATAAAGAATATAAGGCCCAAGCCTATGCCGATGACTTAGTATTTGTTCTAGAGGAGCCATTAGAATCCAGCCTGAAATTAATTCAAAAATTAGAAGAATATGGCGAAGTGGCAGGACTAAAGATCAATAAAGACAAAACAAAAATGATAACCAAAAATATGACAAAAAAAGAAAGAAGAGGAACTGGAAGTAGCAACCAGAATGCAAATAATTAAGAAAGTGAAATACTTGGGAATCTGGGTGTCGGCAAAATGTTCCACAATTAAAGATGATAATTATAATAAATTAGTGATACAAATAAAGAAAGATTTAGAAAATTTGAAAAATATTCATGGGACGTATAGCGACAATTAAAATGAACATTTTACCAAGAATCTTATTCCTGTTGCAAACTGCACCTATTAATCCGGGTAAAGAATTCTTTCAAGAATTAAACAAAATAACTACTAGGTTCATTTGGCAGGGACGAAAAGCAAGGATTAAACTAAAGTCAATGCAAGACAGCAAGGAGAGGGGAGGTTTAGCATTACCAAATTGCGATTTATACGCATCAGCAGTAACAATAACATGGGTGAAGGATTGGATAGAGCTAAAGAATAAAAGAATTTTGACCTTAGAAGGCCATGATTTGCAAGCAGGCTGGCATACATTCATGGGATGATAAAAATAAAACGCACAAATACTTTCAAAGTCATTTAATTAGAAGAGCGTTATTGAAAAATGGCTCAAAATAAAAAAAATCCACTATGTGAAAATCCCGAATTGGCTATCACCGACAAAAAGGACAACCCATCCAAATTTTGTAGATTTGAACAAAATGCTAAGATACAGAGATTTAATTGATAGACAGGGAAATTTAAAAACAATTGAAGAATTGGCAGAACAGAACATGAAAGTTGACTAGCTAACTTACCTCCAAATCAAAACTACCGTATTTTCACCCATATAACCCGCCCACGCAAATAACCCGCACACGCATATAACCCGCGGGTTTTCCGAATCGTGTAAAATATTTCCCGTATAACCCGCCCACGCATATAACCCGCCCACGCATATAACCCGCCCACGCATATAACCCGCCCACGCATATAACCCGCGACGAGTAAAAGAGAAGGGAAACAGCTGAGATGGGGGGGGAAGAAACGGAGAAAGAAGCCTGCGCACGCTGGGGAAGAGGAAAGGAACGGAGGAGAAGGAAACAGCTGAGATCGGGGTGGGGGAAGGAACGGAGAAAGAAGCCTGCGCACGCTGGGGAAGAGGAAAGGAACGGAGGAGAAGGAAACAGCTGAGATCGGGGTGGGGGAAGGAACGGAGAAAGAAGCCTGCGCACGCTGGGGAAGAGGAAAGGAACGGAGGAGAAGGAAACAGCTGAGATCGGGGTGGGGGAAGGAACGGAGAAAGAAGCCTGCGCACGCTGGGGAAGAGGAAAGGAACGGAGGAGAAGGAAACAGCTGAGATCGGGGTGGGGGAAGGAACGGAGAAAGAAGCCTGCGCACGCTGGGGAAGAGGAAAGGAACGGAGGAGAAGGAAACAGCTGAGATCGGGGTGGGGGAAGAAACGGAGAAAGAAGCAAGCCTCCGATCGTGTAAGCCTCCGATCGTGTAAAATATTTTCTGTATACCCCGCCCACGCATATAACCCGCAGGGGGGCGCTGTGCATGTAAAAACCGCATATAACCCGCGGGTTATATGGGTGAAAATACGGTAAATACAATAATGATACTAAATTATATGACATCGAAACAAAACCACACGAATTGGATAAAATTATTCAAAGCTCAGATGGATGATAGGGAGAATATATAAATTTCTCCTGAAATATAAAATGGAAGAGGAAATTGTGAAAGAACAAATGATAAAATGGGCGCAGAACTTTGGCTATAATATTGAATTAGACAAATGGGAAAAATTTGGGGGAACAAACTTAAAAATGACACTATCAGTTGCATACAAGGAAAACCAGTACAAAATGTTTTACAGATGGCACCTGGCACCAACAAGGTTAGCTAAAATCTTAACAAATATCTCCCCAAAATGTTGGAAATGCGAATCAATACACAGAACATATTACCATTTATGGTGGACCTGTGAGGAGACTTAAAATTTTTGGAAAGGATCAAAAATTGCCTGGAGGCAATAACAGGGGTTAAAATAGAATGGAAACCTGAAGTTTTTTTATTAGGAATAATGTCTGTGAAATACAAAAAAGAAATCCAGTATTTAATACTACATATAATTACAGCAGCAAGGATTGCCTTTGCCAGAAATGGAAAAAACAAATTAACTCCAAGCAAAGATGAAATAATAAGAAAGGTGATGGATTGTGCTGAAATGGACAAACTAACTAAAGAAATCCAGGGAAAAGAAGACTCAGAATTCTACCAGATATGGGATAAATGGTATAGGTGGATGGAGGAAAGAAACAAGAAAATGAAGGAATATAACAAAACTCAAAAATAATAGTTATGAGTAAAATAAGAGGGTTTTAAGAATGGTGAAATCCAAATGAAATACAATAGAAGGGGAAATAAAATAAGGTAAGCAGTATCGATTGATAATTGCTATTAGAAATAACAGGAAGTTCCTGTTCATATTATATTGTGTAAATGTGGTGTACGTCTAAGTTGTGTGTGTGTGTATTTTACATGTTGTTAATAAAATAATAATAAAAAAAATTGAGCCACTGCGGGTCCGGGTGGACAAGGGTCCCTTGCTGAGCGAGACCCTGGAGGCAAGGAGCCTCCAGGGGGGCGCCACTGACAAGAGACATCAGGTCCGCAAACCAAGGTTGACATGGCAAAAATGGGGCCAGAAGTAGAAGCTCCGCATCCTCCTCCAGCATCTTCTGGATGACTTGCTGAAGGAGGTGCAGAGGGGGCAAAGCCTAGGAGCCCATCTGGCTACGGGCATCGAAGAGTGTCTGTGCCTTTCGCTCCCAGAGTTGTGTATCGTGAAAGGAATCATGGCACCTGCTTGTTGTCCTTGGTCGCAAAGAGGTAGATTGTCAGCATCCCGTACTGGGTGGTCAGGTCCTAGAAGACGTCTGGATGTGGTTTCCATTCAGCCTGGTCTATTTGGGAACGGCTGAGGCAATCTGCTTGAACGTTTGATACCTGGGATATATGCTCGGCTCTTATGGATAGGAGGAGGTGGGCTTCTGCCCAGACTCCAAGCCATGCCACCTCCTGCATCCGCCCAGATCCCAAGCCATGTCGCCTCATTGAGTGGATCCAACCCTGTCAATTTATGTGTGCCTTGGCTGTCATGTTGTCCGTGAGGACCAGGATGTGCTTGTCTACCCGCTGAAATTGAATCAAAGCCAGCCAAACAGCTTGCAGTTCCAGCCAGTTTATGTTGTGCTGGAGGTCCGACTAGAAACACTGACCCTGGACCATCCCCAACTGCAGATGGGTGCCCCAACCGGACAGGCTGGCATCTGTGGTCAATGTGATGCGGTTTGGTTCCCTGAACAGGGATCCCTTGGAAATGGCTGGGGACAACCACCACCCCAGGAGGGATCTGGTCACCTCTGGAGGTACCTGCACAGTGATCAATGAGCTGCCATTGCCTGCCTTCTGGTGCGGCAGGAGGAACCACTGAAGCACTCTGCTGTGTAGTTGGGCCACGGAATGATTGCAAAGCAGGACACCATCTTCCCCAGCAACTGGGAGAGGACGAGCAGTTGAACTCTGTGGTGAGATCTGTTGGCCAAGGCTCGAACGCTGTCCTGCTACTCCTGGGAAAGATAAACCCTGCCCTCTGAGGTGACTCTTGCCTAGGTTTATTGAAAACCCATGAGCCCTCAGAACCTGAAGGGAGACCTCTAGATCCCTTTCTGCCTGACTTGGGTACCTGGACAGGAGAAGGATATTGTCCAGGTAGCACTGGATCCTGATTGGCAAGGCCCTGAAGTGGGCTGCCAGGATCTTTGTGAACATCCTGGAGGCTGAAGAGAACTGAAGGGAAGAGCCCTGTATTGAAAATGCCTCCCCTGATAGCAGACTGCGGAGAAGGCCACTGTTGCAGCCTGGATGTTATTCCTTGGCAAATGGCCTCCGTAATGATGGCGGCAATATTGGCCTGTTGAGGATCAGCCACTAGCAGGGGTGTTGTGGAAGGCGAAACCAGGGACCCAGGCCTAGGGCTGAGATGAGCTGACTGTGGTTCTCTGGGTACAGGAGAATCTAGAGTCAAACCTCCTTCCTCCTGCTTGGACAAAGAGAACTCTTCCTCACTGTCCAGGGACATATCCTGTGGTGGAAAAGGGGTGAGGGCTGACCTGCGCCTGCCTAGCCTCTTCAGCTGGCCTAGCCGCCTCCCTTTGGGCCTTGGCAAACTCTCTGTCTAGGGCCCTCTGGCACCTGCTTTCGGCCTTTTCTGTGGAGGACTTCTTAGAATGTCCCTGTCTCTAGAGTGGGAGGCCACCCTTTTCCATGCAGGCCTCGATCCCAAGGGGCCTGTGATAACTTCCTGCTGAGCATTGGGGGTCGCCAGCCCGATTAAACCTCAATTGAGTCAGCCATGTCCAGATCTCACCTCAGCCTGTACGATGGTTGCAGTGGTTACTCTGCTTGACTGGTATGACCTGGGCCTGCACAGTGGTGGCGTAGTGGTTGCTCTGCCTGGCTGAAGGAATGAGCGGGAGGCTCGCCTGGGCCTTCGCAGTGGTGGCATAGTGGCTGTGCTGCTGGGCAGTGAGGCTGTATGGTTTAGGGCTCACCTGGGCCAGCGCCGCTATCCTGGGGAGTCTCCGGCCCTCAGGACTGACAAAATGGTGCCCATTCCTCTTGGCACCAAAACACAATGGCGCCCATCATTCTGATTACCTCCAAAATGCCCCCCTTGTGAAATGGCTTCGAAGAAGCCGCGGGAGTATTGCCACCATCCTCTGGATCCCTCGTAGCTTACCCTGATGATCTGCCTTGGATCCTTGCCAGATAGGGACAGTGAACCAGGGAAACACCCATGTTGCTGCCCCAGTGGTAAAAATTGCAGCCACACAGTTTGCATGACACCGGGAAAACCCCAGTCACTGCAAGAGAGGCTGCTCAACCTGAGTTGAAAAAGATAGCCAGCCTCTAAAGAACTAAATTGATTGAGGTTCGAATTTTACTTTCTAGCCAGTTTTTTTTTTAAACAGGAGAGACAAAGAAACACGTCCAGTCCTTAAAGTAGACTGAGTCTGGGAAGTAGACTGGGAGAAGCTACCAGAGGAGGTGGGACATCAACATTTGCAGACTCAGTCCTATTGGATAACAGACGAGGTTAACCCATTCCTGGATGCCATCTCCACCAACGTTGGAGAAAAAACTATGCAAAAGGAAAAAATGATCAGAGTCTATAGTTAGCAGTTCAGGTTTACATTTTCACTAAACGAAGCTGGATAAGTTCATTGTTGGAAACATGATGGCTAGAGAATAATGGACAAATGATGACATTATCTACTCATATTGCATGAAAAAATGACAATTTCCATATACAGATAGCTATAATCCTAGGCAATTACTGTATTTTTCGAGTATAAGACGCACCTTTTTTCCTTAAAAAAGAAGCTGAAAATCTGGGTGCTCCTTATACACTGAATACAGCATTTTTTAAAATTTGCCTCTTCAAAACCTTATACTCTGGTGTGTCTTATACTCCGAAAAATATGGTATTAGCTGTTACTGGTATAATTCATAAATACATAGTCAAGAGTACAAAGATGGCTTTCTATGAGCATTCTGATTAGTATTAGTAACTTTGTTTTCTCAAATTATCTTAACATCGAAGGAACAGTAAATGTTAATACCTACAACAGCCCTCTCTAAGCGGTTTAGAGAGTTAGCATATTGCCCCCAACGATCTGGGTCCTCATTTTACCCACCTTGGACTAATGGAAGGCTGAGTCAACCTTGAACCTGGTGAGATTCGATCTGCCAAACTGCAGAAATAGCCTGCAATACTGCACTCTAAACTACTGCGCCACCGCGGCTCTTAGTATTGGACCCAGCAGCAATTATTCATGAAACTCTAAGCTTTCTTTTTAAAAAAACGCATACATTTGACTTCACTTCTCCCATCAGAAATTTCTTTTTGTCTGGAGGAGTGAAGAAATGTAAATATAACCTTTTCTATCCAGTAATAAAATCATATCAATTTTCCTTGCAGGTAATTTTCTAACATATATTTCTGATTGCAAGAGAGAATCACTTTCTAAGATTCCTTACTTGCCTTTTTCTTCATCTAATCAGAGCAGTTTAAGTAAGGTTGAAAATTCCTCAAGCAGTTTTCAAATGATTTATTACTCTAATAATAATAACTGAAAAATCTGAGCAGTAATACTAAATCCCAAAACTTTATATTGACCAAGGAGTATTTAAATACTCATTTGGCTTGCTGATTGGAAAAGCACCCCTTCTTGGAAATTATTTAATGCTTAAAAATTTAAGTTAGATTAGAACCTGCTAATTCCATGAGGATTTGATAATGCCAAAAAGGTCAATTTTCTACTTTGATGCTTCAAATTAAGAAAATAGAAGTATACAGAAAACATGAATTTAAAAGATATTTTTTCTAAAAAAAACCAGAAATATGACAAATAGGAATATGATACATGGCAATAAAACTGGAGCACCTGATTTTTATAACATACTTTCAAAGGCAAAGTACGGAAAACCCACTTAGTAGATTAATGTTTTTCACAAAGACATTTGGCTTGCAGCAGTTTGTGCTTATGATTAGTCTTTATCTATGCTCTGAATTAAACTTATCCAAAACATGTAATGTTATGCTCAATGAAAGCTTTAGCTCAAGAAGGAAAAACAAATAGTTTCAAGATATTCTTATATTTATTTGTTCAATTTTTATTTATCAAACTCAATCTAGTTCTTATATCTTTCTGAGGTAATTTCACCTGAAGCTGCAATATTGATTTCTCCATTTTAAACAAGATCAAGCTCCTAATTAGAAACACACCAGTATTGCATAATTTGTTCTAATACAATAATTAAAAAATATCACAATTAAAAAATTTATTAATTAAAAAAATTCAAAAGTACTAATTGAAGTATTGCAAGCTTTCTGAATTACAAACTAAACTCAGCAAGTTCAACATATTGATTCATGTTTAAACACTTTACTTACTTATCTAACACATGTGGATCTTCAGGACTTTTATTTTCATACTGTAAAAGCTCAAGAAAGCTCTGCATATACCTGAAACATAGAAAAATAAGGTATTTGATATTTGCACATTAAATATGTGGACACCAACATGGAGGGAAATTGCTAACACTCTAGCAGGTAGACTCAAGATTTAGAAGAGTCTTGACAGACTTGAACATTGGATTCTATCCAACAAGATATAGTTCAGCAGTGAGAATGGTCCTGCACTTAGGAAGGAAAATTCAAATGCACAGGTATAGGTCAGTGATGGCTAACCTTTTTCCCATCGCGTGCCAAAAGCAGGGGGAGCGCAGGGAGGTCATGTGCAATGTTCCCTCTATTTTTCTTTTCAGTGTGCGTGGAAAAGTATAGTGTTTGAGTGGCACATTTTCATGCCTGAGCGCCTGAATTTTTTTCACAGATGTCACCCAAGACAACAACAAAATCAGTGTTATTTGAAACTCAAAGTTATGTTTATTCAAGGTACCCGCTTAATTAAAAGTGTTATATAATATCAGTATCACTTATAATAATGCAGGTCTGCAATATTAAAATATTTCACATCTACATATTGTAGGTAAAACACATAATAGAGCGAATGTGTTCTGTTCTTGCAGAGAAGGGAATATTTACCCATCCAGTCTGCCTTCAGGTGTGTTTATGTATGTTATCACACCTGTACTCAATTCCTGAGTCCCCACATCTTCTCTTTGTGGTGCACATTACAGGACATTTTACACAAGAAAATGATGGCGACAGTACTTAGAAATTCCAGGTTTCAAGTTCTTACTATTAATCACCACAGCTTAAACACAATAACAACTAAGCCAGACTTTTTAAAAAATTTCTCCTCCACCCACTTTCTGCCATATTTCGTTTGATCTCTCCGAGGCTCCAGGTTAATTTAGGAGGGGAGGGGGAGTAATCCCTTTAAAGGTGGAGGAGGGGATTATTCTACCGTAATTAAAAATAATCAAAGGGGGAAGGAGGAAGAGTGGTGAATGAGCTCAGTTAATTAAGGAGGAGGTCCGAATCCTGCCAACTTCAAATAGAGCCTTCTTTTGTATCCAGCGCTTCTGTCTTATCAAAAGAGGGAAGGGGCTTCGGGTCTCCTAGAACCCGGGGGAAACCGCGATTCAGGTTAAAAAAATGGGAAAGTCCTTCAGATTGGGCACTTCTAGACAAGCAGGGAGGAAGAAGCGAGTAACCCCATGAGTTTGCGAGGGGTGGCGGAAATCCGAATCAAACCTGGCCTGCTCAGGCTGCGAAAGCCTCCTGAAGCTCTGGAGGGCAAAAAATAAAAAAGGCCCTAAGACCGTTTTTTACCCTCCAGAGGCTTCGAAACCCCTGGAGGGTGAAAAACAGCCGAAAATGAAGGCCGAAGTTAGCTGGCCAGTATGCACATGCATGCTGGAGGTAACAGGCAACACCTTGCATGCCCTATCAAATGGCTCTGTGTGCCACCTGTGGCACGCGTACCCTAGGTTTGCCATCACAGGAATAGGTTGTACCTGGCTCAATATTAGAGAGATTTAGGTGTCCTAGTGCAGAGTCCCCAACCCCTGGGCTGTGGCTTATTCACAACTGGCAGTCACATGTGCACACATGTACAGCTCAACTTGTGCAAGTTGAGCTGTGAATGCATGTGCCCCAGTCCAACACTCGCATGGTGCAGTTCCCCTCTCTCTCCTGCCAGGCCGCTAAGCCATAACCACCATTTAAATATCAGTCAGTAGTATGATGCAGCTGTCAAAAAGTCAATGCAGTATTAGGCTGCATCAACAGAGAGTTAACATCAAGATGACAAGAAGTGACAGTAAGTGTTATATACTGCACTACTAAGGCCACACTTGCCATACTGCATTCAGTTCTGGATTTCACAATACAAAAAGTACTAGAAATACTAGAAAGAGTGAAGAGATAAGGGGTCTGAAGGCTAAACTGCGTGATGAACAGTTAAGGAAACTAGGTATGTCTACGGATGACACAATAGCTGTCTTTCAGTACTTGAGGGGTTGTCACAGGAAAGAGAGGGTTGACTCATTCTCCAAAGCACCCGAGGACAGGACAAGAAGTAATAGGCGTAAGTTCATAAAAGACATATCCAACCTGGGACTAACAAGAAATTTCCTGACAGTGAGAATAATCATTCAATGGAACAGCTTGTCTCCTGGAATTGTAATAGGTGTTTGACTAGAAGCCCTCCAAGGTCCCTCTTAGCCCTGATTCTATGATTTTATAAAATTATTTTGGGAAATGAAATAAAAAATTCAGCTTCCCCCAGAAGTTAGTAAAGCTGTACATGTACACCCTAAGGATGAACAACTTTTTGCTGAGAAAAATAATCAACATGGAGTAGGAGAAATGGAAGGTTCTGATGGATAGAACAATTTTTCAATGCAAAAAAGGCATAACACATATCCAGATTGGGCTGATTTTTTTTACACAGAAGTTAACTAAGATAACAATCATAGCTATCATAATTTTGCCATATGAGAGACCAATATTTCCAATATTATGTTACATTATACATTATATTATAATATTATGTAATAGAGAGAGCTATATGAGTGTTATCACATAATATGAATGTTGGTAATGCCCATAACTATGAAGAGGTTGTCAAGCATCCACATCACACTCACATGATGTGTTGTGTGCATGTGCATGCTTTGTGATGGTGGGAAGTGCTTTATAGAGCCAAGGTGGCGCAGTGGTTAAATGCAGCACTGCAGGCTACTGCTAGATCAGCAGGTCAGCGGTTCAAATCTCACCGGCTCAGGGTTGACTCAGCCTTCCATCCTTCCGAGGTGGGTAAAATGAGGACCCAGATTGTTGGGGGCAATATGCTGACTCTCTGTAAACCGCTTAGAGAGGCCTGAAAGGCCTATGAAGCGGTATATAAGTCTACTGCTATTTATAGGCCTTAAGCAACCTTTCCAAGGATATTAAGCTGGACAATTATTAAGTTGCCAGCCATTAAGCAAGGACTTATATAGAAAAATATTTTTTTTTAAAGAAAGGTCAACTTAACATAATATAAATTATATTCAATGGCAAAGGATAACCTTAGTTTTATACTATAAAATTACATAATTAATACATCCATGCATCCATGTTGATAGATATATACAAAATTATTTTAAATGTGTTGTAGCAGATTTTAAAAAGTTAGAAAATGAGGGGAACAGTAAAAACAAGGAATAGTTTCTACAAACAAGGCCAGGAAAAAAGGGAATTGAGCTTTCCTAAAAGGAAAGAAAGAAACATGCATGTGAGAAGATCTAGTTAAGGCAAGTACAGCAGAAACACAGTTACTGAATCAATTATAAGTAAATACAGTATGCTATAACTAATTTTTGTGGTGCAACTCATGTTAATTTGATTGCACTTATCTTAATGAGCACTTACCAACTTTGTACTAGCTTAACAGAAGGCCTATTCAACAAGTTCTCAGGCAACAAATTTACTTCTCTCATTGTATTAGCAAGTCGCACAGGAAGCTCTTTTCTCAGGAACATGTATGATGTTTTCTCACATGCATTATCACGCCCTGTGGAAAGAAAAGAATTTGTTTTCATGTCCTTGAAACATTCTAAGATAATAAAAATAAGATATTAAAATATGATTTATCAGCACTTTATGATTATAAGTTTTCTTCTTGGTTACTAAATATGATTTAAATCTGATAATAAGAATTCTATATCACGCTTAACATCATTCATGGCTATGGCTCTTTTATTACAGCTTCTTTTGTTACACTAATTATGCCATTTTGTAAAGGATGAAGATCTGGAAAATATAATGAACTTCAGTGATTAAAATCTGATATGTAAAATATAAACATACATTGCAATTCCATCCAAATTATGAACTACAACAAAATCATCAGCTGTAAGAATTTCTTACCATATATCACATATCATAATTATTAAAGGTTTAAAGGCTTCACCTCTCCAGCAATGACCAACTCAAGAAGTGGGGTGCTCAGCTCTGATTCTCAGCCAAGGAATCTATGTTGCCTGATAATAGCAATAGTGCTTTACAGCCCTCTCTAAGCTGTGCACAGTCAGCATATTGCCCCCAACAATCTGGGTCTTCATTTTACCAACCTCAGAAGGATGGAAGGTGGAGTCAACCTTCAGTTTGTGAGATTCAAACTGCTGAACTACTGGTAGAATTAGCCTGTGGTTAGAATGCAGTATTGCAGGCTAAGATGAGGCATTGTGCCACTTAATGCAATGATTAAGACAACCGAGTGCAATAACACAGCCACAATGCTCTGAAATTCTAATCCTGTGAATAAAAAATTTTAATAGACTATTTCCTATTTAATGTACAAATGGGATCACAAGAAGGTCTTCTCTTGAAATTCTCAAAATCTAGATAAACTCACTTAGGATAATGCAATCTTTAATTAGCTTCCATTTGCTTCTAATGAAGATTAGATCCAACATCATATATTGTTTATATACTTTCATCTATGTTAATTCACATTCAGGATATCACTCTAATACTTAATAATAAATCTATGGTTCAAATTATTTTTTCCAAAACAAATATTAAAAGATTTTAAAAGTACAGTATTTGATTTTGTGTCTATGCAGATGGTTTTGTATGTGGATAGTTTTAGAAATGGACAGATGGGTTAATTCATTATTCAATTTCTCTACAATGATAGTTAGACTAGTATCACAGTACAAACACTCATATAATCAACAAACTCCATGTACTTCCGCATGTTTGCTCTAGGATAAACCAATGGTTCTGGGTTGGAAAAGAATGTGAGAAAAGAAAATCTGCTTTCTGAAAAAAAAGTAGTCTTAAAATGCTAGGGACACTTCAGAAAGTTAGATTTCCTAAATTATTTCCACTGAAATTAATGATAATTTATTAATTAAGAAGGGACGTGGTAGCTCAGTGACTAAGACACTGAGCTTGTCGATCAGAAGGTCAGCAGTTCAGTGGTTCAAATCCCTAGTGCTAATGGAGTGAGCTCCTGTTACTTGTCCCAGCTTCTGCCAACCTAGCAGTTCAAAAGCATGTAAAAATGCAAGTAGAAAAATAGGGACCACCTTTGCTGGCAAGGTAACAGCACTCTGTGCGCCTTTGACATTTAGTCACGCCCACGGAGACATCTTCAGACAGCGCTGGCTCTTTAGCTTTGAAACAGAGATGAGCACCACCCCCTAGAGTCTGGAACGATTGCACATATTGCACATATGTGCAAGGGAAACCTTTACCTTTACCTATGGTGCCTCATCCACATGAAATTTAATGAGCCTTTAGCTTTAACTTGGTTATGACTTTAAAGTATAATCTTATGTACTCAGCTAAGCATAATAGGGCTTGTTCCCAGTCAAGTGGATATTGGATTGTAACGCTATCTTCAAATTATCAAAAATCCCTTAAAATGTATTCACTGTTCCTATAAGGAAACTTAAGCATGCAATACAGAATAAAGTCAGACATTTAAATTTCATATTAGAGACTATACCCACTTTCATTCCTCTTACCCACCTCTTTAATAGCAGACACCACCACAGTAATATTGAAAAAAGCCATGTGAACTCAGACCTAAGTTTTACCTTAAAGAGCTTGTCGGTATTCCATTTTATGGAAAAGAAAGATTGCAAATGCATTAGTCATAGTCACAAGGTACTGATTAACTTATGTTCTTGCAGCCCAAGAAATAATGTTAAAAGCATTGCTATGCATATAATAACTACGATTTGCAATTTGAAAAATCCTTAAGTCTAGTACAACTGGTACAATCAAGATCACACTTTTTAAGGCAGTCCCATTATAATCAGTCCAATAGTACATCGTTCAGCGTCTGTTCACAGATAAATGCACAATGACAGGATATAACCCAGTTAGTTATTTCTTAGATATACATTTTCCCTTGTACTTTTAAGTTATGGCTAATATGAACCTAAAATATTAATATATTTTTGGTGCTTGTCCATAATTGAGGGATTTTTTCCTTTCAACTGGAAACCTTTCAGTTAAAATTAAAATGTGATATTAAAATACATATCAAGTTCTTCCATGTAATTAGCTGTATAAAGATTGGGAAAATATGCAGATCACAAGTTCTAGAATTCTTCCTAATCACTTAGCAACAATGGCTCAACTTTTTCTGCATAATAAAGTCACATGTTGTCTTTTTACGCGTGCATATGCATTACCTCCTCAAATATGAATCAGTGTCAGTACCAGTGGTGGGTTCCGGAACGAGCTCGGCATCGTACACATGGATGTGCGCAGCGCATGCATGCGTCTTACCGCTTCCACGAGCCTCCATAATGCTCCAGCTGCTCAGCGGAGCATTGCGCAGGAGCTGTATGCACCCTGCACATAAGTGCCGAAAACTTAAAAGAGCGATAAGGAGCTCAGGCGGGCAGGTGGACCCTCCAGAGCACCGTACCGGAATGGTACCCGGTGCTCCGGGCAGGCTCCAGTACACCCCTACTGGGGCGTACTGCCTGCAACCCACCACTGGTCAGTACATACTGTATTTTTCAGACTATAAGACACTCCAGACTATAAGACATACCTAGCTATTGGGAGAAAAACAAGAAAAAACATCTGCCTCTGCCTCCCATCAATTTGCCTCCTTGAAGCAAATAGCAAACAACCTGGTCAGCTTCAGCACAGCCAGATTTAGCATGAGCAGCTGATTGGCGGTCGGATCTGCCTCCTGGAATACTACCTATTAGCTGTTCCAGGCTGCGGGAATTGCCACTGCCATTGCTGCCTATTGCCAGCTCTGCACATCCCATTTTTAGCCTTTCAGACCAAAAATGAGGCATGCTGAGGCAGGATAGGCAGCAGCCGCAATGGTGGGGATAGGCGGTGGCGATCCTGGCAGCCTGGAACAGCTGATAGGCGGTATTCCAGGAAGACAATCCAACCGCCAATCAGCTGCTTGTGCTAAATCAGGCTGTACAGAAGCTGACCAAACTGTTTGCTGTAAGGAGGCAAATTGCTGGGGGGCAGAGGCCAAAGAGTGGGGTTGGCAGGTGGGCGGGGCTTCAGCAACATTAGCTGTATAAGACAGACATTTCCACCCACTTTTGGGGGGGGGGGAGTGCATCTTATACACCGAAAAATACGGTATATATTATTTGTGTAATCATGTTTCTGCTTTCCCTTCCTGTATCTCTTCTCTTTGGGGGTATGTGTGCGCAATGGAAGCACAGGGCTGCTTGATATGCTCTAATCTGCATCAAATGACCAGGAGGGAGAAGGGAGGGAGGAAGAATAGAAGAGTCAGCAACATACCAAAGTACAGACCAAATGCAGTTCCTGGAATTTTTTTTCTTCACAGTCCTTACATGGATCTTGGCCATTTTTGAATTTAAGCTTTCTTTTACCAATTTCTCTTACCATATCAAATTTGACCCCATTCTTTTTTACTTTTCTAAAGTTATCCTATTGATTGAGTTCTGAGCCATTGCACATTTTTTCCAACATTGAGTTGTGTTGGAAAGAATAAAAATGATTTAATATATTATGATCTGTCTGAAATTAATAGTTCTGCTGAAAAGAATAAGGACCTATTCTTCTAATTAAGCATGTCAGTCCTCTCATCACAAGGAGTCAAACTTTATAATTACAATACTCTACTATTCTCTTCCATAAAATTTCAAGCTTTTCATATTGCAGGAAATTTTTGCCACAATACAGTGTTAAGAATCTCTTACAGATAAATTGATACATACGATGCATACAAACCTATTAATAATCTTTTTTTGTCTTTCTTTTTTGTATTCAGTTGTATATGTACTGTTTGTATTATTTATATTTTTTTTAAAATTAAAACAAACAAACCTATCAATAATTACCACTTTCTCAAGCCCAATTTAAACTGCTAACTTAATTCTATAAAGATGTTAATGGCTGATATCTTTTCAGAACTATCTCCCTGAACCAGAATTGATGCATCCCTGATGCAATGCTTCAGGAAAATTTGTTAATAATTTTCAAGTACTGTAAAATTGAGGAAATGAGGAAATGCTTCTAAGGCGGGGCTGACGTTGTGACGATACGACATGCGGTCTTGCAGCTCCAAGATCGCTGTTGATATCTCTGCCACTGGACGATCCTTTTGGACCTAAACCGTCCCGTAGAGACGGTGACAGAGAAGGGCACATCCTACTGATCCAAGGGACATCACAAAGTCCCTGGTTGATCCAGGAGGAGCCTTTTTTTCTGGCGGCTGTGAGGAAATCATCAAAGCTGCTGAAGTTGGGGACAGCTCTGGTGCGGAAGAAAGAGCAGGAGAGAAAGCGTGTCGATCTGGTGAGAGGACTTTTCATCATTATTATTTGAGAGAACACCCTAAAAGATTAAAAGTTAAATTAAAGCTGTAGACTGAAGAGGCTAAGCGGTGAGATTAAGCCAGAATCCAGTTGAGTTGGGTTTTTCCTTCCTTTTTATTGTTGGAATTTGGCTGGATTTTTGCAAATTCCTTTTACTTTTTAAACTGGACTGTTTTTTTCCCTTTTGTCTTTTCTTTATTAAATATTTACATAACAATTTTTATTGTCTAAGACTTCTTTCCCCCTAACTTTTTCTTTTCTTTTCAATGCTTTAATGGTATTTTCTTTTTAAATCTCTTTCTCTCTTTTATTTGAGCATAAGAAAAGTAAGGGAAAGTGGAAGAGAATAAATAACACTGCCACCTAGAGGCCTGGGAACATTGTTTTCTTTTTCTTGTATGAGTGTTCAGAGAAAAGACATTTCAAGGTCTTTGAACCTGTTTATGAAATGATAGTGAGATGAGCATGAAGGATTGTTTATACAGGTGCTCTTCTGGGATACTATCAGTGCATGGAGTTTGGGCTTGAAAGAGAATTTGGAGTTCAAAGAAAGAAGATTGTTGTGACCTTGCAAAGATAACTTGCTAATTTTGTTTGAAACTTAACATAAGAGCCTTGGATTTTACAGTGGCAGTGCCCCTCCCCCCATTTTTTTCTTTTTACTCCCTTACTCTCCTTCTCATTTAGCCATTGCCAGCTGGTCGGAGGCAGAAGATGTCTGGTTTTCTTTTTCTTTTCCCTTTTCTTAAAGGTGTGCTTTTTTATTTTTCTTGTCTATTTTTGGGGATGCATACATAGACACATTTTTCCATTTTCTCTGCTGGATTCTGTTATTTTAGTCCACTGAACTGGATTAAGATAAAGAAGAACCTGAAGACTTTAATTTTTGTTCCTTTTTGTGATTGATGTTTTTTCTTTTAAACAACTGAAACCAATTGGATTAGGACAAACAAGAGCATCAAGGTTTTTTTCTTTTTCCCCTTTTCTTCTTTTTTCCATTCCTTTTTCCCCCTCCTCTTATTTTAGGGCCACTTGGGATTATAACTGTCCTCCATGTAAATCGATTAAAGTATAGAAGAATCTTAAGACTTTGTATTTTCAACTACCATATAGTTTTGAAATGAGTAAAAAGATAACGACCGTTGGTTCTGCAATACCAACTTCCTCTTCACCATCTGGAGGACAAAGATCAATACACATGATGTTGCAACAGGAAAAAGACAAGGAAGTGACACTACAGATGATTATGCAAGGAATACAAAAATACAAGTAAGAACAGAGAATATAGAAAAGCAGAGTGCATTGAAAAGAGAATAAAAATATAGAACAGAGAACAAAAAACAGGGAAAACATGAAAAAAATGAGAACATTCACCAAATGATGATGAAATATAAGAAAATTTGAGTTATTGATAGCAGATTGAGTGTGGTTGAAAAGATAACAGTGGAATACTGGGATTGGAGATCGATAAATCAGAATTCTACCTTAGATTTCAAAACGTAGAAGAAAAGGAGAAAATTTGGCAGAAATAATAATAGAAATTCTGGCAGACATCTTGGAGATAACCAAAGAGAAGATGATGGATGGTATAGATGAGGTGTTTCAAGTCTATACAAGATATGCAGTGAGAAACAAATTCCCAAGAGAAGTTTATATAAGATTTACTAAGAAAGCAATTGAGACACAAATATTACAGAAGGCAAGAGACAAAAAACTGGAATATAAAGATAAGGAGATTGTGGTTTTGAAGCAAGTACCAAGAAGAGTGAGAGATGAGAAGAGAATACCAATTTTTGACTAAAATCTTACTTAAAAAGGTGTTATATATGGCTGATACCAGAAGGTTTCCTGTTTGTATGGCAAAGACAAAGATACAGAATAGATTAAACTGAGAAAGCAGAACTATTCTATTCAGAACATCTGAGGGGGAAGGATGAGGAGACAAGAAAAGAATCACGACTAATGGAACTCCAAGAGGAGTGCATAGTTGTGACTGAGAAAGAAGAAGGTGCGGTAGGCAGCATTGACCTAAGAGAACAATGGGAACCGAGATCTAGTAGAGCAATAAATCTTTTTATAAAGTATAAATATGGAAGAGAAAAAAATGATTACAATCAATATAAATGGATTCAATTCAGCTATTAAAAGAAGGAAAACATTTTATAAATTAGAGAAATTAAAATTGGATATAATCTACCTACAAGAAGTACATATTAAAAAGCAGCATGAACAAATATTGGTGCAGACAGAATTAGGGAAAATATTTACTCCATTGCCAAGATGTAAGAAAAGAGGAGTGGTTTTGTATATTAAGGATACAATTCCAGCGGAACAAATCTACACAGATGATGATAAAAGAATCTTGACGGTGGAAATTATGGAAATAAGAAAATACTTTTAATAGCAATTTATGCTCCTAATGACAACCAAGATGAATTTTATAGAAAATTACACATGACAACAATTGAGCTTGACTATGTTAACATTTGTATGATGGGAGATTTTAATGAAATTGTAGATCAGAATATGGACTATAAAACATAAAAAACAACAAAACTGAATAGAAAGACTCTTCCAAAATCTTTTTTTAAAATGACTGATGAAATAGATTTAAAAGATGGAGAGAAAGAAATCCCACAAAGAGACAATATACCTTCTACTCAAATAAACATTCATCATGGTCCAGAATAGATATGATATGGATTTCAACGGAATTGATTTGTAATATACAGGAAATTGACATAGAAACAAGTACTTGGGCAGACCACAATCCAATGACAATTAAATGGAAAGGACAAAGGAGAAGATTTAGATCGATGCTAAACAACACTATATTAAAAGAAAAGTACTTTGTACAGAAAATGGAGAAAGAACTGGCATTTTTCTCTAAAGAAAACAGAAAAGAAGAAACATCAATGCAGAATCTTTGGGATACAATGAAGGTCTACTCCAGAGGCTTGATAATAGACTATACAAGGAAAAGAAATACAAACAAAAGACAAGCCTTTAAAATACTAGATGACGACTACAAGAGATTTGAAAAAGAGTTACAGAAATCTCCACAAAAAAGGACATTAAAATAAAAATGGACACAATGAAACATAAAATGGGGTTAATGGAAAAGGAGGAATTAGCCCAAAAAATTAGAGGTGCTAAACAGTATTACTTTGAAAATGCAAATAAACCAGGCAGGTGGTTAGTGTATAAATTGAAAAAAGAGAATCAAGAAAAATAATGCAATTAATAGATGATCAAGGGCAAATTTGTTATGGAAATGAAGAGAAGAAAAAAATTGTACAAGATTATTATGGAAAATTGTATGAACAAGAGAATATAGAAGAGGGAGGAGCCAAACAATATTTGCAGAAAGTGAACTTACCCCAGATACCTAAAGAAACTGAAACGATGCTAGAAGGCAATATAACGATGATGGAGTTAACTGAAGTACTTAAAAAACAAAACAATGGAAAGGCTCCAGGTCAGGATGAACTACCAGTGGAATTTTATAAGACATTGCAGGAATCGTTGTGTCTTCCATTACTAGAAGTTATGAATGAGGTTATATCGAAGATGAGGATACCCAAATCGTGGTCAGAAGCATATATTATGCTTGTGCCAAAAGAGGAGGCTGACCCACTTCAAATTAATTATTATAGACCTATTTCTCTGCTAAACTCAGACTGTAAGATATTTGCTTCAATATTGGCAGAACGACTCAAAAATATTTAAACAATTTTATTCACCCTGATCATAATGGGTTTTTACCAAAGAGACAAATTAAGGATAATATGAGAATAATTCTGGACACTTTGGAATATTATGAGGCACATCCTGAAAAACAAATGGCATTGATGTTCTTAGATGCACAGAAAGCCTTTGACAATGTGAACTGGCGATTTATGTTGCTACAGCTGGAACGGATAGGCTTTGGTAAGAAATTCACCCAAACCATACAAACTATATAATACAAACAAACAGCAAAGATAATGATAAATAGAGAACTGACAGACTCCATTGAAATAAAGAAAGGGACAAGACAAGGTTGTCCACTATCGCCTCTGTAGTTCGCTTTAATATTAGAAGTCCTAAATAGAAACATTAGAGAAGAAAAAGACATAAAAGGAATGAAAATTAAAAAGGAAGAATATAAATTGCAGGCATTTGCAGATGACCTGGTCTTCATATTAGGGGATCCACTAGAAACTGCACCAAAATTGATAGAAAAAAATGAGGAATATGGAAAAGTAGCAGGTTTAAAAATAAATAAAGACAAAATGAAGATTTTGACAAAGAGCATATTATTAAGACAAAAGGTAGAATAGGCGGAAGCTTTGAAGATCCAAGTCACGAATAAGGTCTATATATTTGACAGCAAGATGTAGTACATGTAAAGAGAACAATTACCATAAACTCAAACAACAGATTGCAACAGATTTGGCAAAATGGAAAAATTTACAACTATCAATATTAGGGAGAATATCAACAATCCAGATGAACATGCTACCCAGGATTTTATATTTGTTCCAGACAATTCCAATTAGATTAGGGAAAGATTACTTTGACGATTTAAACAATATAGTGTTGAAGTATATTTGGCAGGGAAAAAAGCGAGAATAAAATTAAAATTGTTGCAAGATGCTAGAACAAGAGGAGGATTTGGTCTACCTAACTGGGAATTATATTATCAGGTAACAAATTTGATGTGGGTTAAGGAATGGATAACATTAAGAAATTCTAGACTACTGACTGTAGAAGGACATGGTTTGCTGTTGGGATGGCACACTTTGTTATGGTACAAGGGAACTAAAATACATGGGTATTTTAGAAAAAATTATATACGTGAGGCTTTGCTATTAAATTGGAAAAGATTAAAAGGCAGCATTATCTAAAAAATTCCAGTCTGGTTACCAACTATTGAAGCATTTTCATATCCAATAACATACAAAAACTAACAAACAGATATGGTGAAATACTGAATACAAAGGGTGAACTTAAATCTATGCAAGAACTGGAACAGCAAGGTATAAAGATGAACTGGTTTTCATACACGCAAATACATTCTAGATATGATAAAGATCTTAAAATGGAAGGTTTCTATGATAAAATGACTGATAAAATTTTGATAGGTACTGATGAAAAGGTTATTAAAAAACTGTATGGATACTTACTAGAGGTTAAGTTAGAAGAACAAGTTAAAGAATCTATGATTGCTTGGGGGGGGGGGATTTTGGACATGGGATTGACTTAGAGAATTGGCAGAAATTGTGGTCTCAAAATTATAAAATGACAATGTCAACTGCATATAAAGAAAAATTGTATAAGATGTTCTACAGGTGGCACCTATCCCCAATGAGAATAGCAAGAATGTTCAAGAATAAAGCAGAAAAATGTTGGAAATGTCATCAGATACCGGGTTCATATTACGTGGTGGACATGCATAGAAGCTAAAAGATATTGGACTAAAATCCACACTTGGTTGGAAAAAATGATAAAAAAACATATAGACTTTAAACCAGAGATCTTTTTATTGGGAATCATATCGGAAACATACCATAGAGAATTGAAATATTTGATTGTAAATGTGTTAACAGCAGCTAGAATTGTATTTGCAAAAAATTGGAAAAATGAGAAAATACCAACGCAGGAGGAAGCTATTCACAAAATAATAGAATGTGCTGAAATGTCTAAATTGACATTTGAAATTAGAGAACAGGAAGATAAACAATTTTATAAGATATGGGATTTATTTTATCAGTGGTTAGACAAAAAAACATGGGAATGAAAAACACTAGAGAATTTTATAAATACAAGAATAATAGAATGATACAGAATATAACATAAAGATATATTATTATTGGATAGATTTAAGATGATGTAATGAATTGTTATAATACAAATGAATTCAATACTAGAATATCTCGTTTAAAATGAAGGAATAATAGTGAGTCAAATAAATGATGTACAATAATAATAATGTATGCAAATATATTTGATTTGATAATATGAGATTTCATATAAATTGTAAGTGATGACTATGGAAAGGATGCACAAAAACCATGTAACCAATTGACACACTGTATGTAATTGAAGATGGCTTTATGTTTTAGGTTTTGTTTGTCTATGTCTGTCTAAAAACAAAAACTTTCTTAAAAAAAAAAAAAGGAGATGCTTCTCCATTATGGCCCTCATGCCTAGTGTAGTCTTCTACTGAAAATCAGACTTGCCCTAAAGTACTGACATTCCGGAAGAGGCTAAAATAGTTCATTCTCTTCCAGAGGGCTTTTTAAAATTTAGTTAAGATAGCACTGTGGGAACTGATCACATAGTGTTCTGATTTTACTTAATTGATAAATGAATCTTGGCATTAATGCCTATTGGCATTAATTCTGACAGTGTATTTAGGAACTGTTGATCTATTCAAACAAGAATGCTTCTACTAAAAGTCCCCAAAGTATATCTTGCAATCCGCAGGTCGATTTGTTAATAATTATATCTCTGCAACTTTTAAAGAATTGAAATCAACAATCCAGATTAGATATTAGTGGAACTCAGCTATTTATTTATAAGGAATTAAAATCTTATTATGAGATTAATATTCAACTCTTAATGCTCTAATACAAGTAGAATTAGATTGATTTTCTCTTGAGTCCAATTAAATTTTTGCTGCCTTAAGATTTTGACTGAAACAAGTGTACTGGAAAACTTCCTTAATCCATCTCACTTTGCTAGATAGGTTCTTTTCCACCTTAAGCAGAGATGGTGATTATTTGGCATACTTAACTTGTCAACACTAATTGTTTTGTAACTTAATAAAGCCATAACTGAATTGAAGCAGATGATTTGGGTTTTGGATTTCCAATGATAGAGCCAATGTTCTTCTTTTATGACATGCTTGCACACCTGTTTCCTTAGACTATCCCTAATTATTTCTTCAGCATTTTATATGTTCTTCATATAATTAGCCTAGTATGAATAAGGGCACTGCCTACAGCTAGTCCTTGTCTTACAATCACAATAGAGCCTGGAATTTTGGATGTAAGCTGTTGCAGTTATTAAGCAGATCACCATGTGACATGACATGATTTTGCATCCATTTTACAATGGTTGTTAAGCAAGTCACTTTGGCTGTTAAGTGAATCATATCATTGTTAAATGAAGAAAAAAAAGCAAACAGCCCCACTCACCCCATTGCAAATCATGATCATGTGACCACAGGATACTGCAACTGGTCATAAATGTGAGCCTGCTGTCAAGTACCTGAAATGCAATCCCATGAGTGTGGGAGTGATGGTGCAGCAATAGCAACTTCAAGGAGAGATCATAAATACACAGTACACAGACTTTTTTGAAGTCTGTTGTAACTTCAAACAGTCATTAAGTTACCAGTTGTTAAGCAAGGAATAACTTATTAGGGCAACAAATGGTAGATACATATGTCTGTCCCATGAAAATAATAGGGATGCTGCGACAGGCAGAATTCTGAGGACCATTCATAAGTCCCCTTGTTCAGTGCTGCCATACATTTGAACAGTAACTGAAAAAGTACCAGTAGCCATAACCTGAGATGCCCTGTAACATACTGTCAATAAGCAAGATAATAAAAGCATAACGTTGTTACTCTGATCAAAAATAGAACTACAACCCAAGTCTGCCATCCATATCAAAGCACGAAAGGAATAGAACATTCTTAATCAACTTACAAAATATGGATCAAATGGATATCTCATAGAGATGGTTCCATAAGATGTGGGCTGTTAATAAAGAGGCAGTCTCCTACTTTCATCATGGGATAAATGGGACCTTAGGATAAATACACAGAACAGGCAAAAACCGTACAGGATAGATTAGCATGTAAACTCAGAGCTGCTATCTTGTGTGTTGGCCATCATAGAAAGCCAGACAAATATCAGGTTTGAAAGGTTTTCTTGCTGTTTTGTAAACTTTCTAATAATAGCGGAGCTTTCAATGAATAATTAGCTACAGAGCACTTAAGACTTAAAACACGGGTGTAGAACTCAATCACATCATGGGCTGTATTGTGACATATCACTTTGCCTTTGCGGATCCGGGGTGGGCGTTGCCTGCATATGACACATCTGGCCCCTGGACCACCAGTTTTGACAGGCTTGATTTAGAAAATAGAAGTAGTCTGTATTTCTTTTTATAATATGGATTGTACAGCTATTGAGTTGAGTATAGTTTTATATATTAATACTGATATCTTCAGTTCTGGAACTGTAATAGCTAATACAATGATCAAAGCACAAGTGAAAAATAGCTATTAGTTAATAATCAAGGTGATATATTTTGCATCAATTGGAGTTTCCAGGTCATTTTGAAGGACAGGCCTATGTCAAGCATTTGCAGTAGCCTAAATGTGAACTGAAGACTCACTATCATGAGGGTATCCAAGTCCAGGAATGTTCACAACTGCCATGTATACCAGAAATGGGCAAAGGCACCTTAGGTTATGGCTTCCACAAATTGCTTAGCAGAGGCCATGACTCCAAGATGATCCCTGTGAATGAACTAAAATAATGCTCTTTTAGAAGTACAATCCCATCTAGTATTAACTTCAGGATTTGAATTCAATCAGATCAATTACCTAAAACAGAAACTATTTCTGGGATTTAATTTTAGCTTGTCAGGCTCTATTAACTGCTATATCAAATTTATTTAAAATTTACACAAAAGCTAGTAGTCACCAACCAGATGATTATGAATTTATCTATATGCTACTGAAACTGTCTGTTTCTAATCTTCAATTTAGCAAAATAATGCATCACACAGCAACAGTTTTCCAATAAGATACTTCAAATAGGCTAATGTACTAGACAAGAATTTGGTGGTAAACTAGAATTATTTTGACACACAAAAAATTGTACTTCGATGTCTTACTGATTGAGGAATGATGAAATGTTTGTTTTAAAAGAAATAAAACTTTTGAACCTAAAAAAATATATATAGGCTAATGTAAATACTGTATCTGAAATCCAGGCTCCATCACTGCTGTGGGGCTGAAATTTGGCAAAATTTGTGGCAGCTTCAGGGCTGTTATGATCAGCCATAGTTATGTGATCATTTCTAATGCTTCTTGTCAGTTTCCCACAAGGAAAGTCAATGGAAGTTGGAAGTCCCAGGCCAAGTAGGCAGGTTAGATGTATGATAGTACAAAGGAGGCACAGGGAGGATAAGAGCTCATAAGTGGCAGGTAAGTAAATAGTTCTGAAAGGATGACCCAATGGATCATGTGTTACCTAGTATTCTCTAACAAATGAAAGAGCTGGGAATTTTTCTAAGTGCCTCATTTGACAACCGAGATTGTTTCTTACCAATTGTGATCATAAAACCAATAGGCAAGAGCAATAAACTGACATATATAATTTGTTCATTATTTATCATTCAGAAGGACTAGTGGCATTTTGATTCCAAAGCAAAAAGATAACTTTGAAGCACATAATGGATGCTTATGTAGCACTTATTTGCAACTCCTTGAAACAGCAGCTTCTTTTCCAAGTTTCCATGAAACTGCCCTCAGCACCAGCAAGCTATTCCAGGAAGTCAAAGAGTTGTAGACAGGTGCTGCACACATTTTTGACTTTGAATCCTGCACAACCTTATCACTAAAGGGTTTTTTTAAAACTCAATGAAAATTAGGCTTCAATTCTGATCATGTGATATTTGTACACATATAATATACTGAGTAGCTGCAGGCATTTACTAAATATCTATGCCATTCATTATTTTCAACTACTTCTGTTCCCCAGATTATTTCAGCAGCTGAAGTTTTTACTAATGTAAGCTTAGCTTTCAGAATTTTCTACTTTTTATATTGCAATAATCACAAATCAAATTGGGATGTATTGTACAACTGAAGATCATTTTTCAATCCAAGGACAAAGAATTCAACATAGGAACAACCTGGTTCCTGTTATAAAACGGGATCTGCTCTGGAAAAGATTTATGAATGATTATACTAATGTCTCCTTTGTCACACTTCTTTTGCAAATCAGAAAAAATGTGAGTTTTTTAAATATATTTTATTTCATAAAATTAAAGAAGACAAGTTTTTCAGTATAAGAAATATGAACTGAATACTTTTAAGAACTTTTCATTAGTTCTGACTGGTACTTTTTGCAGAGGTTTCATTGTTGATGGCACTACTAAATACGAAAATATTTTTAAAATAAATGTACAAAAAATAATACTTATTTTAGCCAATTTAGTACCTTTTCATCCTTTACAACAACAAAAAACCCTTCACATTCACTAGAATGTGGCTGGTTAATAATTAATGTAATCTTTACATTTGGATTAAATCAGTGCTAGATACTTGGAGTTTGAAGCCTTTCCAAATAGCTCTACTTTTACTTGTATGCACTCAATTTAGATAATAAAAGTGTTAGTTTCTGATTTGCAAGAATTCTGAATACAGAAATGAATATTAATGTATTATATGATTTAGCTATTTTGTTATTTCTATCACAAAAGTATTGTAACCTCTTAAAAGATTTTCTTATTGCTCAACGTTTTGCATAAAATATATTTATGTGCTGCCTTTATTATTTTTATAAATAACCTAAGACAGTGAACATACCTAATGCTCCTTCTTCCTATTTTCCACAAAACCACCTTGTGAGGTGAGTTGGGCTGGGAGAGTGATTAGCCTAAGGTCACCCAGCTGGTTTTAATGCATAATGCAGGAATACATACAATACTCTGGTATGTAGCCTAGTACTTTAACCACTAGACTAAACTGATGCTGACAAAAACTATGGAACAAAATATGTAAGAATTATATTTAAGCCAAGGGTTTCCAATGTTTTTGTGCAAAGGATGTTTAAGAATCTGGTGATCCCCTTCTGAGAAAGATGTATTTTAAATTTATAAAATAAAATAGTGAAAATAAAGTTGTAAATATTGTTATCATCTAAATTCTTGGTCCACTGATCAGTCCATATTATAGTGACTCTGGGACATGGACATTCTTAAATCAATATATAGGAAATATTAATATAGACATAAAATATGATTCTTTATAAATTAACACAGTGACACTGTAAATTATAGAGAAACATACATTTATGAAATAACATCACTTGTGTATTTTAAGGCAAAACAAATTATTTCCATTTTTGTTCTGTTTAAAACATCTGAATGGTAATCAATACAAGTAATTCTTGAATTGTACTTCACAGATATAAATCAATTTAATGTTCTGTTTTAAATATCCAGTGCAAATAATTATCCTTAATCATTTCAGTCATACTTCAATAAGGGTATTTCAATTCTAAGGCTGCAAAGGTGAATGTAAATGTGCAAAACTCCAATCAACTCTTCAGCTTCAAAGCTGGTAAAAGACTGAGGACTTTTTTGCAGTGTGAAAGAAATGCAACAAGAAGCCAGAATGGCCAAGGAACTGATATTTGAAAAAGACATATAGCATTGCACAAAGCAAATTCATTTCTGCACATTATATCAAAATACAAATAATGTAATCTTCATGTAAGTCAACTAGGTTCAAATTAGTTGAAATCAGGCTGCTATGTTCTCACTTTGAAACCACAAATAAAGGATTCAAATAATTCTTCAAATAAGAATTTTCCTGAAAGCCAATCCATTTTTGTTTCTCCTGAATTCTGTTCTTCTTGTACTCCAATTTCCTTTGATTTACACATTTCCTCAAATGAACTGCTATAGTGCAACTCAAGTACTGTAGGGTGAGAACACAAATGTAACATTGCATACACTGAATCACCAAACTCATATATAAGATTCATGATTGAAGACTCTTCCATAACTAGCACAATATTGAAAATACAAGTAGCACTAACTGTAATCCGGGCTTTGCAGGCCTGAGTAAAAGTATGATTGATTGCCTACTTTGGACAGTGTAGCACTAAACTTGAAAAAGCTGTTCCACACTGGAAGAAAAAAAGATTTAAGAAACTAAAATTCAATAACAAATAGGCTCATGAAATAGTTTGAAGATGCATAGTGCTGGCTAAGTAAAGCAATATTTGCTTTTATTTTCAGTTCACTCTCTGGACAAGAGACCTATGGAGAACATTGAAACAGTTTTTGACGTATAAGATCTGGGAGTTCTTCGGCACTCTTTGTCGAAGAAAAAAATACAATTTGTTGAGTTTCTGTTTTCCTGTAGCAGGTTTCAAACTACCTTCTAAATTCCCAAACTAATATTCTACTCATTCAGTTATGTCTCCTTAGACCCTACCCACGCTAGATGCCAAGCTACACTGCCTTGTCTCTAGCCCCTACCTAACATTGATTACGTCACACACAGGAGAGTGGGAGTACCCTAGAGATCTTTCTCCCACGTCAGACTGAAACAAAAATCTTAGTTGGGCGGAGAGAAGATGGTAGAATGTACGCAGCACTGCGACCGCACAGGTGCCGTTTAATAACTCACCGAAGTCCAGGAACTGCTTAATAGAGAGCGGCGACGGGGAAAAGCGAGAGTAGTATTCGATTTGTTTGGGAATGGGGCTTTTTAGAAGCGCCCCACATAGCCGCATGATTTCTTACTGGAGTTGAGGAAGCGCGTAAGGTTCGCGGTTATGCCAGGCCGCCACCACGACGGACGTCGACAGGGCCCTGGTCCAACCGGCGACCCGCGCGGGGAGGCTCACGCACATAAACAGCGCGAGGAGACGGCGGGAAGACGCTCGCAACTGTCACAACGGCTTAATAGCTCCCCAGGGCCACTCGAACGCGCTGAAGAAGCATCAGCAACAGTTCCTATTGTCGCCGCCGCTACGCTCTCCGCGCCAAATCGTAATCTACAAGAGAAAGCGAGAGGACGTATTATCCTCCCCACCTTCACGCCCCATTCCCTAGCTGCTCAGCCCGCCCCGTCATCGCCGGCTGTTTAAGAAACGCCCGCCCTCTATGCTTACCCAGTCTTCTGACTGGATAATAAAAAACCAACATCCTCCGGCCCTCTTGCTTTCTTGAATGCCCACCCACCTACCTAAGCACCGCCTACTATCACCATGACACCCAAAAGAAAGCGCAAGCGCATACGCAAATGATAGTGCATTGGACCTCTAACCGGATTTGAAGGTGAAGATGAGATATTCGTATGCTCGGAACTGACATGCAAATAAACCCATGTTCTTTTGATTCTTAATTGAAGCCCTTCTCCCGTTTTCTCTGTCTTCAGAAGCCTCTCCTTGGGAAACAAGAGGTACTAAGTTCAACTGTATCCTTAGAAGAAAAATAATGCACAAGTTAATTGCGGAGTTCATTGAAAATCTTTGAAACACAAATTCGTTTAGTAATTTTTATTACCCAAATCAGCAGTGATAATGACTGAATATATGTGTGTGTAAGCACACATGCAACCGCTAGCTATTTTTAATATCTAAGAATGCAAGGAAAGGAGAATTTTAGTAACGGTAACAGAAACATACATAAGCACTAGTGCAGTTTAAGACCGGTCTCTAGGATTACCATATTTGTACTCCAGAAGACAGATAGTATAGATTTCTGACCTCTTATACTGTCTAACTCTCATCCTGATCACTAGATTGATTGATCGTCTATCAAAAAGTATGGAGTTAGTTCAACCAATTGGCAAACTTTCAAGTTAAGCAATTCAAAATTTTAATTTATTTAATATTTGCCTGTGGAAGACTAATATTATAAAATCTCATTTTTGAAGTACATTTTGCAACAATTCCTGTGTTCCAGGAAATCACTTAAGACATGAATATAAAAACTTTAAAAAGAGAAACTATATCGATAGAGTAAAAACAGGTGATTTTTGTGTCATACACTCACAGAAAAAACTTGCTCAGCAATAAAAAGTGGACAGCATCAACAACAATACAGTAAATATAAAGGGAAATCAAATATAATTTACCTGAACAATTTGTTTGACAATATCTATATAGTCTTGTATCTGTAACCTTTAACTGGGTGAAACTGCATCATGTGCAAGAGTTTTTCAACCAAGATAGCCCAAACAAATCAATTTACTGAATGTATTAAAGTCTGGGACTCATGCCATCTGTGGAACTGAAAATTGGCAAATTTTATAAACAATTACTTTATAAACAATTTTATAAATATTATCATAAAGCCATTTTATGACATAATAGTAAGATGCCATAATGTCACAAAACATTTTCTGTGGTCAACTCCTTATGTGTGGCTGTACTATGCAGATACATCTCTGAATATCTCCCTGGATTTTAAATAACTTTTCAAGTGAATTAGAAGCTCTGCATTGTTGAAGGCATTGAGAAAATCTGGTAAAGAAATATCTCTAAAACAATGGCTCATAGGTTGTCTAGTGTACTATTAAAATATGTATTGTTAAAACAACATGACCTTTATGAATGTAGGCGAATATACATGTCCCAGGATATGGTTGCAGGATCTAATTTGGATAAGTCACTGGGACCAGAGGTTTTGTCTTCCAAAATTTTGTACTCATGCTGGAACCTATCTTCAGTGAACTTCTCTCTAGCAGAGTGTGTGCTGTTCTGTCTGTGGTATATATAGTGCCTGTTATAACGGCCTTTTTAGATGTTGATTGGGGGGGGGCGTTGGCTGGCTTTTAAATCATTAGCTGTCATTTGCTTGTGCTGCCCAGCCCTCCTTTTCTAAGTACTTGATAGGCTGGTGGTAAATCAGCACACATGTTGACTGACAAGGGGCCTGTTTCCCAGTCTTCAATCATTTTCCTTGCTGTTTTTGTGCCTGCTCATCCAAGAATCTTGGTAGCTGCAAAATTGAATATGTGTCCTTGTTCACTGCAGTGTGAGGCTACCAATGTGTTCAAGTCTCCTCAGCTGACCACTCACTTGTGTTCTTGCAATCTAGTAATTAGCTTCCTCCTTGTCAGTCCTACATAGTCACAGGGGCAATCCATACAGGGGATTCAGTAAATTACATTGGAAGTATCTCCCACCTCCAAATAATCTTTAGGATGCATAATTTGTCCTCATATGGTAGCTTCTGTGTGGTGTACGATACCCACTTGCAGATCTCACAAGCTGTATTCTACAGCTTCCTAAATGTTTTTGACGTATGGCAGCTTGTGCTATGTGATTGGTCTTGTACCTTGTGTCTTTGTTTCTCTCCCTACGATGTTGCACAGACATCTTGTGACATATGATTATGGGTACCCATTCTGCTTGAATTGTTCACATAGGTAGCTGATCTCCATTTGGCTTGCTAGGTACTACAGTGAGTTTTCACCCTGCCATATAGTGTTCTGATGCAACTCTTTTTTGTGTGACAATGGATGGTTACTGTTGAAATTCAGAATGCATGATATATATTCTATATATTTCATTGAGCTGTGGGTTGATTGCTATTGTTACAAAAATAGGGTGTTGAAGGAGGTATACCAAGGGTTGTTTGGAAAAAAATCCTTAGCAGTGTAAAATAATTACTGTATTTGTCATTTCAGAGAAATACTTTTTGACTACTAGAGATGTCAAGCACTTCAAATATATCAAAAATAGGAAAGAAGGCCTCATTGACGCCCTCATCAGCAACATCATCCCCATCGAATCAACGATCGATAGAAAACATGCCAGGCTTGGAGAAGTTAATCTCTATGCAGAATATGCAAGTGATGCTACTATCAATCCAAGAAGTCATGTCAAAAACCACAATGAGATTAAAAGCGAAATGGGGGAGATGAAGGGGGACATAAAAAAGATTGATGAAAAAATAGGGAACATCCAGCAAATGATAACAAAGAGTAAGCAGAGAATACAGAAAGTAGAAATGCTAAACAAACAGAAAAAAAATGGAAGAAATGGATCAAAAACTATCCTTGGCTAACAAAGAATAAGAAGAGACAATTTTTCTTGAAATGGAAAAGGCGGCTTTCTATCTGAGATGTCAGAATATTGTTGAAGAGAAAGAGGAAGACTGGTTGAGGTGATGATGGACTTGTTGGCGGAAGTATTGCAGAAAAACAAGCACAATGTACAAAGTGACATAAATGAAACATTCAGAATCCACACAAATTATGCAAGAAGGCACAAACTACTGAAAGAGGTGTACGTAAGGTTCACCAAAAAGACAATAAGAGATGAAGTATACAAATGAACGAGAGATGAACCCATGATGTACAGAGGGAGATAAATCCAGACATTAAAAGAGTTACCCAGGAGAGTCAGAACAGAGAAGACAGTTTCAATTTTTGACCGCACAATTTATTAAGTACAATGTAATGTTCAGATGGTTGATACCAGAAAAAATTCTGATCTTCTGGCAAAATAAGAAATTCACGGTGGATACCTTAGATAAAGCACGTGAATATTTTGAACACCATTTCAGGACAGATGAAGATTAGGAAAGTAGAGAGGAGATATAAAGTAAAAGCCAAGATGAACTGCAAACAGAAGTAAAAGCTTTAGAACAAGAAGAAAGAGTGAGGGTGGAAAATGACCAGGTGGAATGAGAAGGCACCAAAACAAAAGGATAGAGAGAGACAAGAACAACTAGAAAGACAAGACCCGTATATAAGTGAAAAGATAGATGAGGAAATTAAGATGCTATCTGTTAATATAAATAGATTGAACCTCCCCCCAAAAAGAAAACAAATCCTTACAAAACTGCAAAGATTAAAATTGAATATAATCTGCTTCCAAGAAGTGCACATCAAAAAACAACATGGCAATCTATTAGAATACTCCAAAATTGGGAAGTTGTACTCGTCTTGAGTATATCAAAAGAAGAGAGGAGTAGCATTATACATTAAATCTAAACAAATATATGCAGTGATTATCTGGGATATCTTTTTAATCTCTTTTCTCGCTTTTTTCTTTCCCCTTTCTTTTTTCCTTATAGTCAACATTAATTGGACGAGCTATGAAAAGAAAAAGAGAGAATAAAATCAGGAAGATGAGCAGAAAGACAACACCAGTGGGCTCAGCAACAATGACTCCTGACTGCTCCCCGGCAGGAGGTCAAAGGTCAATACAGATGATGATTCAACAGGAAAAAGAGAAGGCTACATCATTAGAGGCAATTATGCAAGCAATACAAAAATTACAAACAAGCACCGATGAAAAACTAGATACGCTTGTAAAGAGGTCTGAAAATATGGAAAAGAGGATGAAGACAATGGATCAGCGAATTGGGAACATAGAACAAAAAATAGGCTAGACAGAGGGAAAAATTGAAATTATACAAAATTGGATAGTGAAACAAGAAGACAGAATGCAAAAAATTGCTGAAAGAGAAGAACAAAGAGAGAAGAAGGATGAAGAACTCAACAGTAGATTGAGCGAAATGGAAACAGAAAGCAGTGCAATAATAGGATGGGAGCGCTCTGAATATTTTTTAAGATTTCAAAATATAATAGGGGAAAAGGGAGGGAATCTGACACAAATAATATCTGAAATACTGATAGATGTGTTAGAGATACCCCAAGAGAAGATGATGCATGGCATAGATGAGACATTTCGGGTAAATACAAGATATGCAACGAGAAACTCTCTTCCAAGGGAAGTGCATGTAAGATTTACTTTAAAAAGCATTGAAATTACAAATATTGCAGAAAACAAGAGACAGAAAATTGGAATAGAAAGGCAAGGAGATTGTAGTCTTAAAGCAAATTCCAAGAAGAGTGAGAGAGAAGAGAAGAAAATATCAATTCCTGACTACAATTTTACTTAAGATAGGAGTTAACTATAGATGGCTGATACCAGAAGGTTTAATATTTCTATGGAAAAGGACAAAGGCACAGAATTGACACAATTGAAAAAGCAGAAGCCTTCTATACAGAACATTTGAGAGGAAAGGCCGAGAAGACTGGAAAAGAAAAACTAATGGTGCAACTGTTAGATACATCCATGACTGAAACTGAGAAGTTGGAGGGCACCGTAGGTGGGATTGATATTGAAGAAGGTGCCATAGGGGGTGTAGATATTAGAGAATGATGGGAACCAAGATCAACTAGAGCCATAAATCCTATATATAAAGCATAATGATGGAAGGAAAAAATGCTCACAATTAATATAAATGGACTTAATTCGGCAATCAAAAGAAGGAAAATATTTCACAAATTAGAAAAGTTTAAATTAGACATAATTTGCTTACAAGAAGTACATATTCAACAAAGATATGGTCACATATTAGTTCAACCAAAACTTGGAAAAAAATTTACCTCCTTGGCGGACTGCAAGAAAAGAGGAGTGATCCTTTATATTAAAGACAAAATTCCAGCAAAACAAATTTATACAGATGAAGACGGAAGAATCTTGATGGTGGAAATTATGGACAATACTAGGAAAATACTTTTAATTGAAATTTACGCACCTAATGAAAAACAAGATGAATTCTATAAAAAACTCCACAAGAAAATTTGCGACCTAGACTATGTTAACATCTGTATGATGGGAGATTTCAATGGCATTACAAATCAGAACATGGATTATAAAACACATAAAACAACAAAACCAAATAGAAAAACACTCACAAAGTCCTTCTTCGGGATGATGGATGAAATAAACTTAAAAGATGTTTGGAGAGAAAGAAATCCTACAAAAAACAATATACTTTCTATTCAAACAGACACTTATCATTCTCTAGAATAGATATGATTTGGGCCTCAATGGAATTATTTGGTGATGTACAAGAAATTGAATTAAGTACTTGGATAACCCAATTATAATCAAATTGAGAGGTCAAAGAACAAGATCTAGATGGACATTAAACAATATGATATTGAAAGAGAAATACTTTGTACAGAAAATGGAAAAAGATTTGGCTTTCTTCTTCAAAGAAAATAAAAAAGAAGATACATCCATGCAGAATCTTTGGGACACAATGAAGGCCTTTTCTAGAGGCCTGATAATAGACTACACAAGAATGAGAAACTTAAAGAAAAGACAAACATGTAAAGATTTAGAAAACAACTATATGACACTGGAAAAAGAGCTACAGAAATCTCCACAAAAGAAGGATATTAAAATAAAAATAGATATAATTAAACACAAAATTGATTTATTGGAAAAGGAGGAATTGGCACAAAAAATTAGAGGCACTAAATAGAATTACTTTGAAAATGCAAATAAGCCAGGCAGATGGTTGGCATATAAACTGAGAAAGGAGAGAGAGATAAAGAAAATACAACAACTAAAAAGATGAACAAGGACAAATGCACTATGAAAATGCTGAAAAGAAGTAAATCATACAAGACTATTATGCCAAGTTGTATGAACAAGAGAATATAGAAAAGGGAGGAGTCAAGCAATACTTACAGGATGCCAATCTGCCCCAGATACCAAACGATACTAGAATTATACTAGAAGGTAAAATAGCAATGATGGAGCTAACTGAAGCTCTTAAAAGACAAAATAATGGGAAGGCCCTGGGACTGGATGGCCTACCAATGGAATTTTACAGAACACTAGAGGGATCCTTGTCTCTTCCTCTTCTGTGAATGAAGCAATGGCTGAAAATAAAAGACCAAATTCATGGTAAGAAGCATATATTACATTGCTACCTAAAGAGGAGGCAGACCTTATGCAAATTAAGAACTATAGACCAATCTCCTTGCTAAACTCAGACTATAAGTTATTTGCATATATACTGGCAGAAAGACTTAAAATATATTTAAATGGGTTTATCCACCCAGATCAAAATGGTTTTTTACCAAAGAGTCAAATTAAGGATAATATAAGAATAATTTTGGACACCTTGGAATAATAAGATGCTCATTCTGAAAAGCAAATGGTCTTGGTGTTTCTTGATGCACAGAGGGATTTTGATAATGTGAACTGGCGATTCATGATACAACAAATGGAACAAATGAACTTTGGTAAGAATTTTATTCAAACTATACAAACGGTATATCACAAGCAAACAGCTAAGATAATGATAAATGGGGAATTGACAGGCCCTATTGAAATAAAGAGAGGTATGAGACAAGGAAAAATGAGAAAACACCAACACAGGAGGAAACTATTCGGAAAATAATAGAATGTGCTGAAATGAGTAAACTTACATTTGAGATTAGAGAACAGGAGGATGAGCAATTTTATAAGGTTTGGGATTTGTTTTACCAATGGTTAGATAAAAAAAACCTGGAAGTGAAATTGTTTATTTATGTACTACCAGAAAGTTATAGTCATTATTATGAAAGTTTTTTGCTATGAAATAGTGTTTGATCATATGATATATAAAGGACAATAATGTATTTAATGTATAAGAGTGGGATGATTTGAACCCTATGTATAATTGTAAGTATTGACCATGTTATACTGGAAAGATTTTTATATGTTAAATGGACTAATGATGATGTAATGAATAATTGATACATATATGAATTGAAATGTTCAATAACTACTTGGATTAACAATGGAAAACTATTTCTGGAGTTGAATATGCCACATTATAATTATTGTATACTCTATGGATGATTAATATTAGTGGTAACCTGAACACATAATGCTCAATGATAATGATGTATTTCGTTATGTTTGATGGATAACTAGTGATCTTATTTTTAATTGTAAAAACTGATGTACAAAAGTTTGTAACAAAATCAAATTGCTTGACGAAATTGAGGAAAGTTTTTCTATATGTTGTTTTGTTTTTGTTTGTTTTAAAAATAAAAAAATATTTTTAAAAAAACAATCGGTAGGTGGTTGACGTCTGGCATAGTCCTAGCCTGTGAACAGTAATCTAGAGCTGTACCTCACCGCATCATGGTGCATTCCACCTGTAGTGCTTCCACTACCACCACCTGGGCAACTCAGGCATCTGTAGAAGACATCTGCAGAGCCGCGTCCTGGACCTCATCATCGCCGTTTATCAGACATTATCGGCTGGACTCCTTTGCTTCGGCAGAGACGGCGTTTGGATGATGCATGCTGCGAAGAGTTCTCTCTACGGAAGGGACCCTGGACCAGCCTGTTGCCCGCCCTTGTTCATCTATGCTTGGGTATATCCCATGCATGGAGTCTCCAAGAAATGCACAGAGAATGATGGTTGGTCTTACCTGAACGGCAGTTCTCTGTGCACTGCAAAGGAGGCTCCATTCCCTTCCTGAGGAGCCGGTCCAGGACCCATCTCGAACTCTGCATTTCTAACCATGACTCTTTTTATGACTTTCTTTAATCTATGCCTTCGTTAAGAACTGGCCTACAGTAAGCGTGTCCAAATATTCAAACTCGGTCTCGGGGCTAATAGGCACAAGTTATAGCATCCATGCATGGAGTCTCCAAGCAGTGGAAAGAGAACTACCGTTCAGATAAGACCAACCATCTTTTCATTGTCAACCTTTTCATCTCTGCACAATCTAATATCTTTTTTATGATCTCTTCATCTGTTGGTAGCTTATTTAATTTTCAATTTTGGGGAAATACAATTCTCACTGCTGTAGTTACATGTATAATCAAATAAGTATCCTCTTTCTTGAATTTCTCTGGGATAATACTGTGTTTCCCTGAAAATAAGACAGGGTCTTATTTTATTTTGTCCCTTCAAATAAGGGGTTGGCCTTATTTTTGGGGAGGTCTTATTATTTTTCAGGTGCAGGAGGCAGCAAGCCCACCAGCCCCACTCTCTCCGTTCCACCACCTGCTTGCCTGCAGCCACAATGACCCAAGTTCTCCTTGCATCCTGGCCTTCACCTGCCCTGCTTGTTGGCTGCTGAACAGCTGACTGTGATGCTCTGGCCTCGCTGGGGCTTTTCCTGGCAAACACACACACACACACTCCCCCTCCAAAGCAACCACATCCCTTCATTAACTTGCTTTCCAGCTCTATTCTCTACCCCAGGTGCAGGACAAGAAAAGTAGACTGTGTGCCTATGGAAAAAAATATATCAGAAAATACTTTCCAAGTTCTCGCAAAAAAAAAAAAAAAAGATCTTGTGAAGTTGGAAGTAGCCATTTGCAAAAATGCCTCATTCCAAACCTTCAATCCTGCAATCCTGGATAATGTGAAGGCTTTGAATGGGGTATTTTTGCAAACCACTTGAAAATGGGGAGGGGGGATTTTGCCTCTTATCCTGTTCTCAGTCTGTACTGACCTTCAGAACAGGGTGAGAGGCAGGAATATCCTCCTCCACATTTTCAAGCCATTTGCAAAAACGCCCCATTTTTTAGCCTTCAATGTGAATATGCAGGTGAGAAGTGACCTCCTGTAGGCATGAAAATCCATACACTTTCAACATCAGAAGAAGCTCTGCGAGGAGATGCTGCTGCCGAAGTGCAGGAAATCACATACACACACACACACACCTGTAGATCACCCTTTCAAAGAGGAGCTTCACCAGGATGAAGAGGTGGCTGAAGGTTTGTGTCGCCTTCATCCTGGTGAAACTCCTCTTTGAAAGGACGATCTGCAGGTGGGGTGGGATTTCCTGCACATAGCAGCGACATCTCGCAGGGCTTCTCCCGATGTCCTAGGTGTATTGATTTCCATGCCTTCCTTTCCTGTTCCGTGGATGGAATTGCCTGCTATGACTGTCACCGTTAGGTAAGGAGGGCATGAAGTATTTGGGTTGTGTTGCTTGGCCTCCGGCTTCTTTTCCGGCCGCAATTGCCTACAAAAGCGACCGGTGTTTGCTGGAGGCAGGGGCCTGAGTGGCACTCGCAAATCAGCTGTTTTGTGAATGGAGCGGTTCAGCTGATTCATTTAAGGGGCCAAGAAGCCCTGAGGTGATTGGGGAAGGGAAGGGCTTGCCTCTGTTCTGACTAAACCCACCCCTTCACTAGGGCTTATTTTCAGGGGAGGGTTTATATTTTTGCCCACCCCAAAAATCTGGCATGGCCTTATTTTCAGGACATGTCTTATTTTCAGGGAAACACGGTACTTAGTAAAAATATCTCTGGTCTAAATTTTATTTCTTTCTGTAACATTTCCTTTAACCATACTCTTACCTTAATGTCCAATATTTTCTTGCTTCTGCACATGTCCACCACATATGATTATAGGAACCTATTGCTTATTGACACTTCTAACATTTCACTGATTTGTCTTTAAACATCTTTGTTAGTTTTCCTGGTGACATGTGCCATCTATAAAACATTTTGTATAAGTTTTCTTTGTAAGCTGTTGACATGGTTAATTTATAGTTCTTTTCCCATAGTTGTTGCCACTTTTCTAGCTCAAATCGTGTGGACAAAAGTTAACATTGTATCTTTAACCACTTCTTTTTCTAGCCTTGTTCTTAATAGGTAGCTATATAGTTTCTTAATTATTCTTTCTTCCATTCCCATAAGTATCTTATCAAATGCCAAACTTCCTAAGTTAAAACCATATTCCCGTTTATCTTTTTCATATCTTGATTGTATTTGCAATTGTGAAAACCATCCTATATCAATCTCTCGTTTTTCTAGTTTTTGTTTTAGTTCCCCCCTTTCTGTTAAGATATCTTGGTATTTATGTAATATTTTTCATGCTACTAATATTTGGATGTGTCAATGCTTCCATTGTTGAAAGCCATATTCAACACTAACAACAACACTAAATAGTGTTTCCCTTTCATTCTTTCCCATATTGTTAACAATCCATTCTTTACATAATGTCTTTGAAAATAGCCATGTGCCTTACTTTTACCATACCACAAAAAAGCATGCCAACCCAGTTGCAAATCATGACCGTCCAATGTCAATAATCTTGTATTTCTCAATAATTTCTCATTATTTCATCCAAGCAGGTCTGGCTGCTTGATAATACAATTCCCAGTTTGGTAATCCAAATCCACCTCGAACTCTTGCATCTTGCAACATTTTTATATTAATTCTTGCTTTTCCCCCCTGCGATATATATTTCCCCACTATTTCATTCATACTTTCAAAGTATTTTTTTCTCTAATTTTATCAGTATTGTTTGGAATGGGCATAGCAATCTTGGTAATATATTCATCTTTACTACTGCTATTCTTCCCATCAATGATACCTGTAGGTTTGTCCATCTTTCCAGATCTATTTCTATATATCACCGTATAATAGTACTCCTTTAGTGTTACAATCTTGATGTCAATTGGATACCCAAATATTTTACTTTTTTCACCACCTGTATGTCCAGTTTCCCCATCAACTCTCTTTTCTGTTTTTCTGTCATATTTTTCACCAAGATTTCTGTTTTATCTTTATTAATCTTCAAACCCACTACTTCTCCATATTCTTCTATTATTTCAACTAGTTTTAGCCCTCTTTCTATTGGATCCTCCATAATAAACACAAAATCATCTGGGAATGCTTATGTAAGCCCCCTTTATGGACCTCTTAGGAATGGGGTGAGGTCCACTGTAGACAGTTTAAAGTTGAAGCTGTGAGGGTTTGAGGCTGTAACAATAGAGTCAGGTAGAGCATTCCAGGTGTTGACCATGCTGTTGCTGAAGTCGTATTTTCTGCAGTCGAGTTTGGAGCAGTTTACCTTGAGTTTGTACTTCATTTCATTCATTTCATTTATTGAATTTCTATGCCGCCCAATCCCGAAGGACTCCGTACTTGGAAACAATCTATATAAATTGTAAGGATACAAGCAACAAAGTTACAGTCATACAGTGATAAGTGGGAGGAGATGGGTGATAAGAATGATGAGAAGGTTAATAGTAATAATAATGCAGACTTAGTAAATAGTTTTGACAGTGTTGAGGGAATTATTTGTTTAGCAGACTGATGGCGTTTCAGAAAAAAACTATTCTTATGTTTAGTTGCTCTGGTGGGCAGTGCCCTATAGTGTCATTTTGAGGGGAGGAGTTGAAACAATTTATGTCTAGGATGTGAGGGGTCTGTAAGTATTTTCACAGCCCTCTTTTTGACTTGTGCACTATACAGGCCCTCAATGGTAGGCAGGTTGTTAGTAATTGTTTTTTCTGCAGTTATAATTATCCTCTGTGTCTGTCTTGTTGGGTTGCAGAACCAAATCAGACAGTTATAGAGGTGCAGATGACAGACTCAGTAATTCCTCTGTAGAACAGAATCAGCAGCTCCTTGGGCAGTTTGAGCTTTCTGAGTTGGTGCAGAAAGAACATTATTTTTATTTTTTTTATTTTTAAGCAAACATAAACAAACAAAAAACATAAAAACCATCCTCCAATTACATACAGTATGTCGATTGGTTACAAAACTTTTGTGCTTCCTCACCATAGTCTTCACTTGCAATTTATATAGAATCTCATATTATCTATCTAATATACTATATATATAATATACATACACACAAACCATCCAGTAATATTGCATCTTTATATTGTATTCTATATAAAATTATTTATCTTTGGTTACAAAACTTTTGTGCATCCTCTTTATAGTCCTCACTTACATCATTTTATATAAAATTTCATATTATCAATTATATATATATATATATATATATATATATATATATATATATATATATATATATATATATATATACATACATACATACATACATACATACATACACATATACACATACACATACACATACACATATATATATATATAGAGAGAGTGTGTGTGTGTGTGTTTTCTGAGGTTTTCGTGGGTGTTAGTATGTAGGTATGGACAAAACCCGAATAACCAAAGACCTACATATATATATACATACATACATACATACATACATACATACATACCATTGTTAATCATTTATTTGACTATGTTATTACTTCATTTTATGCGTAATATTCTAAGTTTAACTAAATTTAAATAGTTTTTATTGTAGCATTTCATTACATCATCCTGTATCCTTCCGATAGTAGTGCAATCTTATATCTCTTGCCATTTGTAGTATTTGTGTTCTAATTGCTTTCTTAGTAGATCTTATATGGACTTCTCTTGGCATCTTGTTTTTCATTGCATATCTTGTGAAAACTCGAAACCCCTCATCTGTTCCTTCCATCAACTTCCCTTTGGTTATCACCGATGCTTCTATCAAAATTTCTATCATTACTTCTGCCAAGTTTCCTCCCTTTTCTTCTCCTATCTTCTGGAGTCTAAGATAAAATTCTAATCTATCGATCTCCCATTCCAATATTCCACTCTTGTCTTTTCCAACCACGCTCAATCTGTTATCAATATCATCAATTTTCTTATCTCTTTGTTCATCTTTTTCTTCAATTTTTTTGAACTCTGTTCTCGTATTTCATCATCGTTTGGTAAATATTCTCAATTTTTCCATCTATTTTTTCTGTTCTTTGTTCAATATTCTCCATTCTCTTTTCAATGCTCTCTGTTCTTACTTGTATTTTTTTAATTTCTTGCATAATCATCTGCAATGTCACTTCCTTTTCTTTTTCGTGCTGCGCCATTCCTCCAGATACTAAACAACTGCCACTATATAGAATCCAAGGCTTTTTTATTTAATTCCAAACAAATTCACTGCAATCTTCACTTTTTCAAGTCAAGGCTTTCTTTCCACTCCAGCTGATAGTACCCCGGAGGAGCACCTATATAAACAATCCGTACTCATCCTGTTATCATTTTCACTGAACAAGCTCAAAAACCTTGAAATGTGGATCAAATGTTCAAAGAAAAAAAAAAGAAAAACAATGTTTCCAAGCCTCAGAGTGGCAGTGATACTTCTTTTCCTCTACTTTTACTCCCCTCTTTATATTCCAAACTTAAGGAGAAAAAGAAAAGTTCTTTTAAAACATGCAATAGAGTGTTGAAAAAAGAAAAAGAAAGAAAGTCTTAATAAGTATTTTAAAAAAAAGAAAAATAGAAGAAAAAAACTGGTCCAGTTTAAAAAGTAACTTTATTTTTGATCTTTTTGGGTGTTCTCTTCTCTAATAATAGAATTTATCTCATCAATTCGACACACTTTCCCTCCCACTTTCCTTCCCTTCTGGAGCTGTCCCAGCTTTCAGCAACTTCAATGGCTGCTTCTTTTTGGCCAGAAAAAAGGGCTTCTCCTGGATCTACCAGGGATTTTGTGATGTTCCTGGGATCGGCAGGATGTGCCCTTCTCTATCACTGTCTCTATGGGACGGTTTAGATCCAAAGGGACCATTCAGCAGCAGAGATATCAACGGTGATCCTGGAGCTCCCAGATTGCACGTCGTATCGTCACGACGTCAGCACCACCCACCAGAAAGAACATTCTTTGTTGTGCTTTTTTTGATGACGTTTTTGATGTTAGGTGTCCATTTCAGGTCTTGAGATATGATGGGACCTAGAAATTTAAAGGTCTCTACTGTTGATACTGTGTTATCTAGTATTGTAAGAGGTGGTAGTATGGCAGGGTTTTTCCTAAAATCTACACCTTTTCTATAGTTTTGAGTGTGTTCAGTTCCAAATTGTTCTGGTTGCACCACAAGGCTAGTTGTTCAACCTTCCATCTGTATGGGGATTCATCATTGTCTCGAGTGAGTTTTAACAGATGATTAAAGCAAGATGCAACTAAAAACAATCTGGAACTTAGAACAGAATGAAGATCTAGCTGTGACTACCTAACAAGAATGTGGAGACTGAAAAGCTTGTTCAAGATAGAAAAAGGAGAAGGATAAAAAAACTGATTTATAATTTGTAAATATTGTAAATTATGGGCTAAATACCCTACACAGACTGATCTCTATGACAAACTTTATGAGACTAAAGCTCCCACTTCTAGAAGCAACAATTCCATCAATAGAAAACAGATTGACCACAATGACTGTACAGTGCACCAATTCAAAGGAAAATGCCAGTTTTGCTACAATTGCCAGTAAACCAGACTAAATGGAAATTAAATCAATACTGAAGAAAAATAGATGAGGCCATTAGATCAACACTATCTGAAATTAGTCTCAAAATGGTTGTGCATGGATCTCCTTGGAATGATGCTGTCAAGGTTCTGACCGATGCCTAATTAACACATGAGCATGAAGCCAAGTTTCAAGAGAAAACCAGTTATTTATTAGGAATAGCATGCCAGCATCTACTCAAGTGAGGTCAACTCTACTGCACTTAGTTTATAGTTCAACTTTGTCCCTGTTTCCCCACTCCTCTCAGTCTGTGTCATAAATCACATTCTCCAATGAGGCATTCCCGTGGGCTGTAGAAATCGACGCCTCACAAGACGGCTTTGGTAATCTGAGATCCAGCCCTGGAAGAAGGTATATGTGGAATGTTTTCCCCCCTTGCTGCCCATGGCAACTTGAGAGCAGACTAGAAATGCTTTGTGAGTTGACAGATAATTATTTTTACTATAATCCATATAATTCATTATAAAATTACCTTTCTTCTAATATTATTTATTAAAACAGGTATTGGTTCTAAATTGTCTATTTCCATTATAGAAATTGTTTTGTATTAGTTGCATTTTGACAATTTTAATAATTGGCAAAAGTAAATAGCTGAACTTTGAATAAATATGCTTTTTTCACTTCTCTGCATCCTTTTCATTCTTTATAAAATTTGTATAATATTAGTCAAACATTTATGTCCCTACTATATTAGATGTTGGTTGCAGGAGCGTCCAGGAATCGGATTATCTTTATCTGCCCAGAGAATGAGACATAATTGTAGCCACGTGTCTCTGACTCTCTCCATGGCTCCAGTTTCGACTCAGTCTTGCCCAAGAGATGATATATTTCTTGGCTCAGGACAGTTCCTTTATTCTGGACCCTTCTACAAACTTCAGAGACAGTGGATAGTTTAAATAGTCGGTTAGTGATGGCCATGCATCAATAGCCATCCGCAGCCTAGGAGCACTGTCGGTGCCACTCCGTGAGGCACTTAGCAAGCCGAAACCACGTGGAGGAATCAGTGGCCTCGTCAGGATTCCCCCAGCTGGAGGAAAATACCTGTATGCCTCCACAGCCGCGGAGAAGCAAGACAAGCCTCCCGGACATCAGGAAATACCTCTGGCTCTTGCTTCGTTCAGCGGCGTTGTTTTTTTTGGCACAAATTGGAACCATTCATTAACTGGTGGCCATTTTCTTGAGCGCTGCACAGCCAGTCACAGCGATGGAGGAGATCACCACAGATAGCAAGAAGATACCGGGTCTGACCTCGCAGATTAGAGAGGGAAGCTTGAAGCCACTGGTGGCAGCTGACCCAGAAGCAACCGGCAGTAGCATGTTACTGGAATTCACCTGGCATTCCCAGAAATATTCTGGGGAATTATATTTTTGTATGCGTTCACATTAGTGCCAACTTGGGTCAATTGTTGCCAAGAATTGTTTTCGATCATTCAAATGTATTTTTGTATTTGTATTATGACACACTATGATAATACTCAGGAGACTTCATTTTGTGTATTTAAGGCTCACCTGTGTACCTTGCAGTTATTCTCTCCTTGTGAGAATCCTATTATGAGCATGGTAGTTATCAATAAGACCCTTTTATCAATGATTAATGCTTTTTGTTGTCTATAATCTTCTGGTTTAGTTTTTCTTACATTTATAGAAAATATATTTTTCTCACTCTTCTCTATGATCAATTCTAAAAGGCAAGGGAGACCACCTAGCCTCCATAGACTTGACAGAGGCATATCTGCAAATTATGATTCTTCCAGAACACAGGAGGTTCCTCCAGTTTTCTTATGCAGGGGTTCACTACCAATACAGGCCCCTGCCCTTCAGCCTGGCATCGGCCCCCAGAGCTTTTACCAAGGTTCTGGCAGCACTAGCTGCTTACCTCCAGTCTGTTCCGGTAAGATTCCAATGCTACCTGGACGATATAGTCATCCAGGCAGCCTCTGCCTCACAGATGTAACGAGACCTGCTACTGACTATTCCAACACTGCAGGACCATGGCTTCTCAGTCAACTATGAGAAGAGCCATCTGTTCCCCATGACTTGGCTTCTTCACAGGTGTGGTGATAGACACCAGAGTAGGGAAGGTGTACCTATCACAGGATCATTGGAACAGCTTGGTGAGCTTGATTCAGCAAATTCGCAAGGAAAGCACGGTCCCCATAGCTCTTCTCTCAAGGCTACTAGGGAAGATGATATTGTTCATAGACATAGTGTCCTGGGCACAGCTACATGCCAGGATATTACAGTGGTTCCTTCTCTCTTACCAACGGAAGGGCACCAGCACTTTCAGCGCCCAGATCCAGGTTTCACTACAGGTACTACTCTACTACGATGGTGGACATCCCCAACATTAACCAAAGTTTGCACATTCAGAGAGCCCAAAAAACTCACTGTGACCACGGATGCTAGTCTCTTCAGCTGGGAGGTGCTACTAGAGTCACATCTAGCTCAAGGATGGTGGACAAAAGCAGAATTGCATCACAACATAAATTGGTTGGAGCTCAGAGCAGCTCATCTGGCCCTCTGCCACTTTCAGTCATTGCTCAAGGGGTGACAGGTTCTCCTCTTGATGGACCATATAGCCGCAAAGGCACATGTCAGTTGTCAAGGGGGGACTCATTTGAAAGCCCTATAGGTCAAGGCGGAAAGGCTAGGAATCTGGGTGGACAAGCATCTTATGTTAATCAAGTAAGAGCACATCTCAGGGCTGTCGAATCATCAGGCAGATTGGCTCAGCTGGGCCACAGTGGATCAAGGTGAGTGATAGCTGCATCCTGATCTGTTCAGACAGATATGCCAGAGGTTCGGGTGTCCGGAAGTAGATTTATTTGCAACTCCGACAAATGCTCAATCTCCCAGATTCTTTTCCTGATTTCCAACTCCAGAAGCAGAGAGGACCAACGCCCTTTGCAGCCAGTGGCCCCATGGGGTTGCTCTACACCTTCCCCCCTTTCTCTGATCCTGGGGTACTCAAAGATAGTGTTAGAGGGGAAGGTGGTGATTCTCCTGGCTCCGTATTGGCCGAGGAGGCCTTGGTTTGCGAATCTAGTGAGTTTATCCATAGTGAAACCCTGGAGGATTCCCCAGGAGAAGTTCTCCCTGTACCAGGGGATCCTAGGACCTTCCCATGATAGGGAATGGATGTGCCATAGACTAGACATTAGGAGGGCACTCTGTATCTATATAAAGCAGACTGCTTCTCTCAGGAGAACAGAGGCTCTCTTTGTCTCCTTCCATGATTCCAGCTTGGGTTCTTGGGTCACCCCTTCCACCATAGGTCGTTGGCTGAGGGCATCCATTGCATGAGCTTACGAGGCTCAGGGATTGTCAGCATTGAGTGGGATTATGGCCCACTCCACCAGGAGCGCCGCAACTTCTGTGATGTGGGCCACTCAAGCTCCTATTGTGGATATCTGCAGCGCAGCAGGCTTCACCATCGCCTTTCATAAGGCACTATAGGCTAGACACGTTTGTGTCTGCTGAGGCATCCTTTGGACGGAGGTACTTCAAAGAGTGCATACTACATCGAGAACTCCGAACCAGTCAGTTCCCCGCCCTTAGGACACCAGCTTTGATATGTCTCATTCCTGGACCCTCCTGCAACCAATACTGGAGAAGGAACCTTGGTCCTACCTGACCGTTGTTTCTCAGGGGGGTGGAGAAGGGTTCAAACCCGCCCTATAGTCAGTTGGCCCATAGTTTGGCCCGATGGGGGGATGGGGTGGATTCTTCTATCAGGTCATTTTACACAGCTCCGACCTCGTAGAAACTGGAGCCAAGGAGAGAGTCAGAGAGGCGTGGCTACAATTATGATTCAGTCTCTGGGCAGATAAGGATATGATAAACCCATCCCTGGGCCCTCCTGCAACCCACTGAGAAGCAATGTGTCAGGTAGTACCAACGTTTCTTTTTGGGAAAATGATGTTTTGAAATATATCATTAGAGAAGAAATAAGAATGCAAAGCTTTTTTCCCAGATAAAAAATGTTGACAGCCATGAATCCTGTTTTGGAAAGTATTTTATTTGGACCCTATCAATTTCCCTCCTAATCTGAAGAATTGAAATCACATGAAGGCAGTACTGAGACCCTTGATATCCCCAACAAGGAGAGCAAAACAATTGAGCACAGTCTTTTCAATCCTTACGCGTGATTCATTACCATGTATTTCAAAATATAGATTTGTGTCTTTTTTTTAAAGAGTAATGTATTTTCTCCTTAATGGTGGAATTTATTTTTTTGCTGCTTTCACTGGAACCAAGAAGATCCCATGCAAAGCTGTACTTTGAATTCTGTTTCTACTGTGGTCAGATATGCCTCCAGGAAATCTATAAGCAGCAGAGCCAACAGCCATGTAAGCTAATAGTCATTCTTACTCAAGTGGCAATGTCTTTAAAGTTGACTATTTCAAGTTATATCACAACATCCCAAAATTGAATGTATCTCATTATTAGCATTATACTAAAAATAGAGCAGCCTAAATTAAAAATATGTACTAAAAACAGTAAAAATCCTAGCAAAGTCAGTTTTACAGCAATTAATGTAACTGCACCAGCAGAAAATTCATTTCACAAATCTGTTCTTCTAAACATCTTTCCTGTGAATACATAAATGACATACAGATGATGCTAAGCAGATACCAAGCTTTACATTTCAGATGCTCCCAATTTTGTGCCTGCTTAAGTGTATTAGACTGATTGGCAATAGGCCTTAGTTGCTGAAGATTAAGAGAGATGTAGGCTTACATCTCTGAAAGCCACAAATTGGGGAAGGCTGACATACAGATCAAAACAGTAAGATTCTGAGCCATGGTTTGTTCAGCCATAGCTAGGCTACATTGAGCTCATAATATGTTAAGCCATAAAACATGACTCCACAAAGGCTGAGTTCATGCATCATGTTTAACCATAATATACTTTGGATTTGGCTTTTTGTGTTGTTTAAAGCTAGTTATAGTGTCAGCTGTATTGATAATACAATGCAATCCACCAGATTGTTGGAGACAATATGCTGACTCTAAACAACTTAGAGAGGGCTGTAAAGTACTATGAAGCCCTATATAAGTGCTATTGCTATAAATTAACATTCTCTATGGAATCAGAATGAAACACAAACCAACTTGAAAGAACAATTAGAACTGTCTGCAAAAGTTAACAGATGTACAAATGACAATGTTTACTAATAAAATATCTATAGGACATCACAGATTAGTTCAGCTTTTTTCTCATCCCACAGAAATGAATTCTCTCATTACATAGGTTAAGATGTTATACATTGTGGTAATTATTTCCAAATCACAAGTGCAAACACTTATCCTGATTGGAAAATTAGCAGATTTCAAACTCAAGTAATTTGTTCTTAATGAGGAACTTGTTGAATTGAATTTAACAATTAGCTCATTCCCTTTGCTAGATAGATGTGTTAGTTATATGTGAGTGATCAAATATTCATTCAAGTATTTTCAGCCAAAATAAATTTGAAAAATCAAAACTATAATTCAATATATATTTATCTTGAATTAATTTCCACTAGCTATAGATAAATGTGTGATCACATAGCACAAAACCCATGGGTCATTTTCCATGACATTCCTTTTAATAATTCTTTGAAGCAGTCAAATCCAAGTAGGGCTATCAGATCTAGATGACCATGAGATGTCAGTGAAGAAACATAATAAACATTAACTTTCTGCCATCAACTAGTGAGTGTCTGCATTTTTATCTGGTAACTATAAACCTTTATGAAATTGATCATATCTTTAATTGAGACAGTACGACGTACAGCATGATGTGAATGCAGATATTTTTTCTCTCTCTATAACAGCATGATTACGATTCTATCTTGTCACAACTGTTGCAAGTACAGTTGTATGTATTTTGTTATTGTGAAACCTAAATAACGAGAGTATCATTATGAAAGCAAAGATAATAAAAGTGGCAATGAAGACAAATGGCTATAGAGTACCAAAGTTTGTGAAAAATATAAAATGTATCCAGCTAAAATTTATAAATTTTTCAACAGTCCAATCCTACATCTGTTTACTCAAGAATATTTGTGTTGATACCAAATAAGAATCTATATATCTGTCTGATAAAATGAATGCAAAGGTTCAATCAAGACCACATTATCTATTTAAGGGGCCAATGATATGTGAAAAACATTATCATGTACTAACTATAACAATTTAGAATATAGGATTTCCAGGGGCACCCTGGTGAGAATGGCTGGGAAAATAGCAAGCTCTGCCGAGCTACGCGAAAATCCAGCCAGCAAGCCGTCGTCGAGAGATCCTTTGTGGACTGGAACCATCTTGAAGAGACAGGGCATAAGGAGAGGTATTTTGGATGCCTGCAGGGAATGAAGCAAGCTCCCCAACACGTCCGAATCAAAGCTCTCTGGAGATTGGTGGTTGGGGTGGCAGCCACCTTCGTATGACTGCTCTGGAGTCGGGGCATCTGGAACAAGATATGCAGGTGTGTAGAAGCGGACAAAGTGTTTGATCCAGAGGAAGATTGGCTAATGTAAGAGTAAGAGAAACAAATTTTGGAGCTTAAAAATTTTCCAGAGCTAAGCTAGTGGCTAAACGTCACTTGGAATATGGAGGACAGAAAGAAAGGAGGAGAAAGCTATTGACGAGAGAGTACTGAGATCAAGAAGAACTTTGTTAATAAATTTGGAATTGGAAAAACCTAAAGCTAAAAAGTGGGGGAGGGGTCAGGAAAATTGGAATATGGACTTTGAACTTTTGGTTCGACTACTGACAAGATTTGAAAAATTAATGATCTGATTACATAAAGGAACAATAAAAGCCACCTACTAGAGAGAAAAGACATAACACCATCTTGAAACAAAGGAATAGAAGAATGGTGTGGTCCGTCTTTTTACTTGACTTTGTTTTATTTACACTGGAAGAAAATATAGAACTTTTCGATTTTGGAAAAGGATTGGATTGTCTTGAAATCTGATATCAAAGAGAAGAACTAAGAAGAAGGACTAAATTGTGGTAAAATATAAAAATATTAAAAGTGTATTAAATTTGATCATGGAGGGTGGGATGTTAGATGAGTTGTTGGAAATGTTAAAAAGTGCACATTCAAGCAACATTAAAAAGTAACAAACAGATAGAAAAGGAACCAGAAGAATTGTTGAAAGTGGAGACAGGAGGGGAACAGACAAGCAATGTAAATGAACAAGGAATTAACAAGGTAAAAATGGAAAATAAAACAGTGGGGTAAAGGCCCAAAGAGAGCAGAGAGGAAAAAAGGGAAACGACATCCAAAAAAGTAATTCACAAAAAATAAAGGGAGATGTGAAAGAGAAATTTGGGGGACAGATACTCAAAAAAATTGAGAGGGAAGATACAGAAGAAAAGATAAATGACACATAAATTTTGATTTGATTTGATTTGGTTTGGTTTGGTTTGTAGGCCGTCCTATTCCCGAGAGACTCAGGGCGGCTAACAATAAAAAGGGGAGGGGATACAAAAATAAAATAAAAGAGTTAGGAATGTGGCATTGTTACAGTTACAGAGAATGCACAATCGCCATTTTAGGAGCTTATTTTTTAAGAAAAAAAAACCAAGTGCACGAAGGAAGCTCTTGTAAAAATGAAGCTAGGATTTAAAAGAAAAAAGCAGATAAGGTTCTCAGGTACGGACTCTGCTTGTATTAATTTCAGATAAATATTTCAAAAATTGTCCTAAGTGGAGGTTCCTTACTTTGCGCCGTAATAAAAACAGCAGGGATTTCTGGCACGGAGATATGATTCAGCCTCAGGTTGCCCCCCCCCTTCTATTCGCAGCAGAAAAAAAGGTGCAAACTTCAAAGAAAAGCTCTTACCAGCTGTATCTCTCTCTCACTCTTCTTTGCCTGAAGAATGAGGTATCTACCAGGTATTTAGGCAGATAACGCGACCAGAAACCCGGGGGCAGCTCAGTTAAGCTGCCGCCATCAGCAAGGTCCTGCCCCGGAAGCCCCAACAACAGTCATAACCTTGAATGGGGCTGGATAGTTCAACAGCCCCAGGCCTGCTGGAACAGCCAGGTTTTAGTTGCTTTGCGGAAGGCCAGAAGGGTAGTAAGGGTCCGGATCTCAATGGGGAGATTGTTCCAGAGGGCCGGAGCAGCCACAGAGAAGGCCCTCCCCCGAAGAGTCGCAGCCGACATTGGCTGGCAGATGGAATTCGGAGGAGGCCTAGTCTGTGGGATCTAACAGGTCTTTGGGAGGTGACTGGCAGGAGGCGGTCTCTCAAGTACCCAGGTCAGACACCATGTAGGACTTTAAAAGTAACGACTAGCACCTTGAAGCGTGTCCGGAGACCAATGGGCAGCCAGTGCAGCTCGTGGAGGATAGGTGTAACGTGGGTGTACCGAGGTGCACCCACAATCGCTCGCGCGGCTGCGTTCTGGACAAGCTGAAGTCTTCGAACATTCTTCAAGGGCAGCCCCATGTAGAGCGCGTTACAGTAGTCGAGTCTTGAGGTGATGAGGGCGTGAGTGACTATCTGAAGGGCCCCCCGGTCCAGGTAGGCCACAATTGGTGCACCCGGCGAACCTGGGCAAAGGTCCCCCTGATCACAGATGATGTTCTATAGTCAGCTGCGGATCCAGGAGGACTCCCAAATTGCGAGCCCTCTCTGAGGGGCGTATAATTTCACCCCCCAGGCTGAGAAATGGAATAGCTGGACCATCTTTGGGAGGGAGCATCAATAGCCACTCGGTCTTGTCGGGATTGAGCGCCAGCTTGTTCGTTCCCATCCAGACCCTGACAGCCTCCAGGCAATGGCACATCACTTCTACCACTTCACTGAGTTGGCACGGGGCGGACAGATACAATTGTGTATCGTCCGCATATTGATGATATTTAATCCCGTGCCAGCGTATGATCTCACCCAGCGGCTTCATGTAAATGTTAAATAGGAGGGGGGACAGGACCAAACCCTGCAGTAACCCATAAATGAGGGGCCTAGGGGTCGATCTCTGCCCTCCAACCAACACCGACTGCGACCTGTCCGAGAGGTAGGAGGAGAACCACCAAAGAACGGTGCCTCCCACTCCCACCTCCTGCAACCGTCGCAGAAGGATACCATGGTCGATGGTATCGAAGGCCACTGAGAGGTCAAGAAGCACTAGGATAGAGGAGTGACCCCTATCCCTGGCTCGCCAGAGATCATCGATCAGCGCGACCAAAGCAGTCTCTGTGCTGTACCAGGCCTGAAACCGGACTGAAAGGGATCCAGATAATCGGTTTCATCCAAGGACCATCGGAGTTGAAAGGCCATCACTTTCTCAACAACCTTCCCTACAAAGGGGAGGTTGGAGACTGGACGATAGTTACTCAAAATGGCTGGATCCAGAGAAGGTTTCTTCAGGAGGGGTCTCACCACCGCATCCTTTAGAAGGTGTGGGAAGGACCCCTCCCGGAGAGAGGTGTTAACTATCGTCTGGATCCAGCCACGTGTCACCTCCCTGCTGGTCGAGACCAGCCAGGAGGGACACGGGTCCAGTATACAGGTGGAGGCACTCACCGCTCCCATGGTCTTGTCCACTTCCTCAGGAGTGACAAGTTGAAACTTGCTCCATAAAATTCGCTCAAGACCTTCCCCCGGTACCTCAGCTGGTACCGTGCAATTGGAGTCCAGATCTGTCTGAATCCGAGCGACTTTATCCATTAGAAACTGAACAAATTCCTCAGCCCTACCTTGTAAAGGGTCGTCCGCATCCCTCCCTTTCAAGAGGGAGTGGGCTATTCTAAACAAGGCAGCTGGGCGCAATTCAGCGGATGCAATAAGAGCGGCAAAATGCGAAGATTTTGCCGCCCGTATTGCCACGAGATAGGTCCTGATAAAGGCTCTCATCAGTGCTCGGTCTGACTCGGAGTTACTGGCCCTCCAGCGGCGCTCTAGGCGTCTCTTTTGCCGCTTCATCTCCCGGAGTTCCTCAGTGAACCAAGGAGCTCTCCTGGATCCACTACCTCGGAGAGGCCATAAAGGCGCAATCCGGTTTAGAGCCTCCACCGCCGCTGTATTCCAAGCAGCGACTAAGGACTCTACCGGATTGTGGATGAGAGTGTCAGGTATTTCTCCAAGCGCCGTCTGAAATCCCATAGGGTCCATCAGGCACCTGGGGCGGAACCACCTAATCGGTTCCTCTTCCCTACAGTGGGGGATTGGTCTCCGAAAGTCAAGCCTCAGTAGGAAGTGATCAGACCATGACAAGGGCAAGATCTTAATGCCCCTCAAATCTAGATCACGTCTTCACTGCTCCGAGAGGAATACGAGGTCAAGTGTGTGCCCCGCTGAGTGAGTTGGACCCTGGATTACTTGGGTCAAGTCCATGGCTGTCATGGAAGCTATGAACTCCTGCGCCCCATCAGAGTGTCCACAGAGCGAAGGCAGGTTGAAGTCCCCCAGCACCATAAGCCTGGGAAACTCTACTGCCAGCTCGGCTACTGACTCGAGGAGCGAGGGGAGGGCTGTTGCAACGCTGTTGGGAGGAAGGCACGTTAGCAACAGGCCCACTTGACCCTCAAAGTCCAACTTCACCAACAAGGACTCACACCCGACAAGCTCCGGAGCAGGGATCCTACGAGGAACTGATGACCCTCGGATGATGGTAGCCACTCCCCCACCCCTTCGCTGGGGTCGCGGCTGATGAAGCACCTGAAACCCTTCTGGGCACACTTCAGTGAGGGGGACTCCTCCCTCCGGGCCCAGCCAGGTTTCAGTAATACATGCCAGGTCTGCCCCCTCGTCTAATATTAGGTCCCGGACAAGGGGAGCCTTGTGAATGGAAAGATAATATAAAATGAATGGGTGGGAATGTTAAGGGGGGAATTCAGACAACACCCTGTTCACAAAAGAATTTCTATTATGTAACAAAAATAAATAAAAACTTTATAAAAAGAAGAAAAAGAGAAAACAAAATTTAGAAATAGGAGAATAGTAGAATGATATGAACCAGAAGAAAGAAATATTGTTAACAAGGTAAAAATAGAACCTTAAAGCTGTTAAATAATTATATTATGTTGATTATATAAAACTTGAAATTTGAAACTTGAAGATTCATATTGTTAATGGAAAATAGATGGAAAAGAAATGATAAATTGTTTATTTTTAAAGGGAAAGAAAAATTATATGGTTTGTATATGTTAAAAACTAGAAATTTGAAAACAGGAGAAGAAAAGTAATATGGCTTAAATTGGAAATAATGGAAAGATAATGTAAAATGAATGGGTGGGAATGTTAAGGGGGGAATTCAGACAACACCCTGTTCACAAAAGAATTTCTATTATGTAACAAAAATAAATAAAAACTTTATAAAAAATCAATTTAGAATATAGAATCACAGGGACCCCAGTGGTCTTCTAGTCCAACCCCCTACTCAAGGTAGGAGACTTTATACGTAAAAAAATTCTTTTAATTTTCAGTAGTAATTTTAATTTTATCCTAGCTTTTCTCCCCAACCAAATGAATTTTGAAGTTATTTTATTTAGTTCTACAAAAAAATAATTCCCTAGTTTTATTGGTACAGTTTGGAATAGAAATAGAATTTTTGTAGGATATTCATTTTTATGGGCGCAATTCTTCCAATCAGAGATAATTGTAATTTAGCCCAATTTTCCAAATCTTTTTGTATTTGCTGTAGTAATTTCAAATATTTGTCTTCTTTTATAATGGAGCATTTAGCTGTTAGCCAGATTCCAAGATATTTTATCTTTTTAACTATTTGTATTTCCAATACTCTCTTCTAACTCCCCATTTTGCCTTTGTCTGAGATTTTTAATAATTATCTTTGTTTTATTTTTGTTTATTTTTAAGCCTGCAACCTTACCAAATTTCTCTATTTCCTGAATTAATATTTTCCCTGTTTCAAGGGGGTCTTCTATTATAAATATCATGTCAGCCGCAAATGCCTGTGTTTTATAATCTTCCTTCTTAGTTTTTAACCCTTTTCTTCCCCCCCACCAATCTGTGTTAATAAAACCTCCATGAGATGATAAACAGGAGAGGGGGTAGTGGACATCCTTGTCTGACCCCTTTATTTATAGTAACTTTATTAGTTCTCCATTCACCATTATTTTAGCTGTCTGATTTGAGTATATTGCCTTAATGATTCTAATAATTTTTTCTCCAAATTTCATAATAGTTAATTGTGTGATAAGGAACAGCCAATTTAAATTATCAGAAGCTTTTTGTGCACCTACCAATACTAATGCTAATTGTTTCTCTGGATGTGCTTCATAATATACTCATATGTTCATTATAATTCTTGTATTGTTTCTTAGTTGTCTTTTAGGTAGGAATCAGTTTTGATCCAAATGAATAATTTTATTTAATATTTTTTGAATCCTTCTGCAATAATCATCGTAAATATTTTATAGTCAAATTTAGCAGCAAGATTGACCTATAATTTTTGATCAGTTGATTGTCTGTTTCTTCTTTTGGAATTAATATTATAAATGCCTCAGTCCATGAATTTGACATTTTAAATTGCTCTAATAGTTCATTGTACATTTCTAACATGATTTCCTCAAAGATTTCTCGGAACTTTTTGTGTATCTCTGCGGTAATCCCATCTGGTTCTGGTGATTTTTTGTTTGTTTGTTTCTTAATTGCCTCCTTCATCTCTGTTAAGGTTATTTTCTCGTTTAGCATTTCACTTGCTTCCTCTGAAATACTTGGTAGGTTTCTCTCTTGTAAATAATCTTGGATTTCTTTTTCTGGGATGTTTTCCTGACTATGAATTTTGAAAAAAGTTTTGGATTATATATTTTTTCTCTCTTCATCTTATGAAACAGATTTCCATGTTTGTCCTGTAGTTGCTGTATTAACTTTTTGGCTTTTTCTTTCTTTCCTTGAAGCTTTGAAGTATTGATAAGTTACCTACTTATATTCGGAGCCCCAGCATGGGTTCATATACCATCACAAGTGGGACTGAAAGGGCAACATAGAGCTCGACAGTTATTTTTTGTAGGATATGAGGCTAACCATAGATCATTTAGGTTTTGGGAGAAAGGCACAGCTAAGATTTACTGTAGCACTAGTGCTAGGTTTATGGAACACGTGGGGTGGAATAAATTAGAAACAAATGATAATGTAATTATTGACACCCAAGTAGTCCCTAATGATGAGGTAGTAAAACCAGTAATTAAAGAAATTAAGGAAGAAGTACAGTTACAGGACGAACCAGAAGAACAAGAGCAGGTTATACAGGAGAGTCCAGTGGAGAGTCCTGAAATACCCAGACGTTCAACTTGTGTAACGAGACCACCTGACAGGTTTCAGGTGTCTATAGCATGTCAGGCAAATAAGGTTCCTGCTAATTACCAAGGATTGACTCTATATCCAACTGAGGAACAGAAAGCTTGGAAAGATGCAATGGAAAAGGAATTAAAATCATTGCAAAAGTTAGAAGTATATGAAAATGTAAAGTTACCACCAGGTAAACATGCCATTGGTTGTAAATGGATTTTCAAAATTAAAAATAGTGTAAATGGGACTGTAACCCATAAAGCCAGGTTAGTTGCACAAAGGTTTGCTCAGTCAGCCAATGACTATGATGAGGTCTTTGCACTTAGTTTAAAGGCTACAACGTTACATGCAGCATTAGTGTGGGCAGCTAAGAATGAATATATAGTTAATCATTTAGATGTAGAGACAGCATATCTTTATGGACCATTGCAACATACTATATATTTACAGAAGCCTGCTGGATACAAAACTGATAGTAAATCTGATTGCTGGAGGTTGAAAAAGAGTCTTTATGGCTTGAAGAAATCAGGATATGAATGGAATCAATGTATAGTTAAAGAGTTAACTAAGGTTTTAAAGCTGGCATGGCTGATCCATGTTTGTTTAAGAAAGAAAGTGATGGTGTGATTTCATTGTTGCTATTGTTCACTGATGACATAGCATTAATCACTAAATCTGAGCAAGAAGCTATGAGGATTATAACACTGTTAAGGACGCAGTTCAGTATAAAACATCACGGTGAGATTAGGCAATATCTTGGTTTACAAATAGATAAAACTAGGGGAGGATACAAAATCTCACAAACTGAGAAGATTATCCAGCTATTCAGAATGTTTAGGATGGAACTGTGTACACTGGCAAAAACTCCAAGGGGCCGAGAGTTTAGTCACAGTGATGAACAAATCCCTGTATTTGATAAAGGCATTGGCAAGCTGTTCAGAGGATATTAAGATATCCTAAGCAAACGATGCATTATGCATTCTATTTAGAACCTAAGGATGATCTGAGCTTAACTGCATATGCTGATGCAAGTTTTTCTACTGATGGGTCTACATAGAAATCAACATCAGGGTTTGTTGTATTCCTGGGAAAAGCACTAATTGGATGGCGATCTATTAGACAAAAACATTTAAGTCTATCAACTATGGAGGCTGAATTCTGATTTGTCATTATTATGTACGGATTTGGTTTGTTATAAACAACTCCTACTTGATATGGGGATTGACATATAAGAGCCTATTGTTGTTTATGAAGACAAGCAGCAATTCAGATGGCATCCAATCTTGCTGTAAAAACTAGGTCAAAACACACTGATATAAGATATCTAAATGTAAGGCAAAGTGTGAATGCTAAATTAATTTCACTGGAGTACTGCATGTCTGAACATAATGTTGCAGAAGCAAGAAGGGATAGAAATGAACTGGTATTCATATGTACAGATACAATCTAGATATAATGAAGATAGAAAAACTAAAGGTCTTTATAACAAAATGACTGAGTTAGACAAAATTCTAACAGGTACTGATGAAAAAGTAATTAAAAAACTATATGGATATTTATTGGAGTTTAAATTGCATGAAGAACAAGTTAAAGAAACCATGATAGCTTGGGGAAAAAACTTTAGGTATGGGATTGATTTAGAGAATTGGCAGAAATTGTGGTCTCAAAATTACAAAATGACAATGTCTACTGCATATAGAGAAAACTTGTATAAGATGTTTTACAGGTGGCACCTACCCCCGACCAGAATCGCAAGAATGTTCAAGAATAAATCAGAAAAGTGTTGGAAATGTCACCAGATACCTGGCTCATACTACCACATGTGGTTGGACTTGCACTGAAGCTAAAAGATACTGGACTAAAATCCACATGTGGTTGGAGAAAATGACACACAAACAAATAGACTTTAAACCAGAGGTCTTTTTATTGGGAATCATACCAGAAACCTACAACAAAGACTTAAAATATCTGATTGTAAATGTGTTAACAGCAGCCAGAATTGTATTTGCAAAAAACTGGAAAAACGAAACAATACCAAAAGAGGAAGAAGTTATCCGAAAAATAATGGACTGTGCTGAAATGAGTAAATTGACATTTGAAATTAGAGAGCAAGAGGATGAACAATTTTATAAGATATGGGACTTGTTTTATCGGTGGCTAAGGGGAAAAAAAAACTTTGGAAATGAAAAATGATACACTTATGCCTTAAAAAAGTAAATGATGATATAATTATGCTGTGAAATAATCTAACAATGATACAATGAAGTATTAATATAAGGTCTGGTGATATAATGTATAAGGTTAAGAACTTACTATAATGATATTTCGCTGCTGATAAAGCAATTCTAATGGGGGAACAAATGAAAACTGGTATATATAGGCAGCGACGCCTTGTTGAAAAATGAAGGAATAAGATCTCTGTTTGAAGGTATGAAATGCAACGTTAACAATGAATAGAAGTATACTTTCTGGGGGGAAATAATGCTAATGTTAACTGAATATATATTGTAGAATGAAAATGAGGCCTTTAGTTATATTAGATGAAATATCTGAGATGGTAAATATTATTTGAAGATGCAGATGTTAAAACAACTGTAACCAAACGACATGCTGCATGTGATGATGGTTTCTTTTTTTTTTTTCCTTCTTTTTTGGACTTTTTTGTCCTTTTTGTCTTTTTTGTCCTTTTTGGCTTCCCCCCCCCTTTAAAAAAAAAACCCTAGCTTATTGTGGTGTTTATTAAATATACAACAGAGAGATATGGGATGTATAAACATAGTAGGGATGCACCTGTGATCAAATGTGATGTATGTGATGTATGTGATGATGGGGTTCCCCCCCCTTTTTTTTCTTCTCCTTTTCCCATTGTTGTCTATGTAATAAAAAATAAAAAATAAACATGCAAAAAAAAAAACAACTAATGATTTGCTTTCTAGGGTGAAGAGGACAAAGATTGCAGCTTTCGGATCATAACCCAGTTTGGATGGAATTGGGAAGGGCAGTGCAGGCAAGAAGGTCTTGGAGATTGAATGAAAACTTATTCAGACATGAAAAGTACATTAATGATTGTAAAAAATTGTTTTGAATATGAATAAGGGTACACCTATGGAATTCATATGTGATGCAAGCAAAGCGTATATGAGAGGGGTGCTGATGAATATAAATAAAATACATAGACATAAACAAGGGCTAAAACGAACAGAATTGGAAGAGGAAATTAAGAGGAAAGAGTTGGAGTTAACAATGAATCCAGGTGATACAAAGATTAAGGAAGCAATTACCATATTAAAATCTCAATTTGACATGTTGATCTCTGACCAGGTAGCCACTAGTTTATTATATGCAAAACACAATACTTTCTGTAATGCAAACAAACCTGGCAGATGGTTAGCGTATCAGATTAGGAAAAAAAGGAAAACTCGAAATATAACCAAACTGATTTATAGAGGGAAGGAGGTGTTTCAACAGGAGGAGATTCAAAAGGCATTTCGGGAATTTTTTACAGAATTGTATAAAGGGGATAAAATTAATGGTTTAGATATAGACAAATACTTAGATAAGGAGAAAATACCCTCAGTTAGAGAAGAGCACAGGCAAAAATTGAACCAACCAATAACCTCGGGGGAAATTTTGCAGGTAATTAAGCAACTAAAGTTAGGGAAAGCACCAGTTACAGATGGTTTGACAGCGGTTTACTATAAAAATGTACAGTTAGAAATGGTAGAACCTCTTAGAGAATTATTTAATAAGATTCAAACGGAAGGTAAGGTGCCTCCATCTTGGAAGACAGCGTTTATATCTTTGATACCCAAAGAAGATCAAGATACTACCCAACCGAAAAATTATAGACCTATCTCATTACTTAATGTAGATTATAAAAATTTTACTAAAATACTAGCAAATAGGTTAATGCTGGTTATTCAACAATTGATACACACTGACCAAACAGGTTTTATACAGGGGAGACAGATGAAAAGTAATGTTAGATTAATTATTAATGCATTAGAATATTTGGGAAAGAACAAACAAATTCCTGCTACGTTCATATTTTTGGATGCTGAGAAGGCCTTTGATCGAGTTAACTGGCAATTTCTGTTGAAGATATTGCAAAAATGCAGATAGGAGATAGCTTTTTACAGTCAATTAAAGCAATATACCAACAGCAAACAGCACAAATCATAGTCAATGGAAGTTTAACAGACTCTTTTCAAATTGGAAAAGGTACAAGACAGGGCTGTCCTTTGTCCCCACTATTGTTTATTATAACTTTGGAAGTATTGTTGAATAAAATACGGGGCTTGGATGGTCTAAAAGGGATCAAGATTAGGCAGCGAGAATACAGAGTCCGTGCTTTTGCGGATGATTTTGTCATAGTATTGGAACAACCGCAAGAATCCAGTATGGTTTTAATGAATACGATTAATCAATATGGTCAAGTGTCTGGTTTTAAAATAAATTTAGGAAAAACACAAATATTAACTATAAATATGAATACTAAACAAACGGAAGAACTAGGAGGGATGCTAGGATGTGAGGTAGTCAAAAAAGTCAAATATCTTGGGTTTAATATTTTAACCTCAAACGGGAAATTATACAAGCATAATTATGAACCATTTTGGCATAGTATACAGATAGAGATGAAAAAATGGGAGAAATTGCACTTATCTTTGTTGGGTAGGATAGCGGCAGTGAAAATGAACATCCTACCAAAATTTTTATTTCTCTTCCAAATGTTACCTATACTTAAAAAAGATGCGAATCTTTTAGAATGGCAGAAGGGTATCAACAAATTTGTATGGGCCGGAAAGAAGCCGAGGGTAAAGATGAAAATAATGCAAGATGTACGCGAGAGAGAAGGCTTGAAATTACCTAATCTAAAACTATATTATGATGCAGTGGCGCTATCTGTAATTAGTGATTGGACTCATTTAACTAATGATAGAATACTGAATATCGAGGGACACGATCTGGTATATGGTTGGCATGCTTATCTGTTATTCAACAAAAAACTGGATAAGAATTTTAAAAGTCATATTTTAAGAAATGCTTTACTGCGGGTCTGGAAAAAATACCAATATAAATTAAATGACAAGATACCCATGTGGGCAATTCCTAGACATGCGATTGAAAATATGAATACAGCACAAAAACAGAATAGAACTACCTACAGACAGCTTCTCATTTTGGAAAGGGGGGTTCTACAACTAAAATCTTTAGAGGTATTAAAAGAGGAGAAGGTAGTTCAAACATGGTTCCAGTATGGGCAATTACAGGCCAGGTGGAAAATAGATCAAAAAATTGGTTTTATCCAAGTTGAGGATAATTTGTTTAAACAAATAAGAGATCAAAGCTTAATGCATATAAAGAGGATATATAATTTACTAATACAGATGGATTCGGAAACAGAATTAGTCAAAGATTGTATGAAAAAGTGGGCTCAAAATATTGAAGAACCAATAATGTTGGATACATGGGAAAGAATATGGGTAAGAAATGTGAAATTTACACAAGCTCAAAACCTGAGAGAAAATTTTTATAAGATGTTCTATAGATGGCATTTAAATCCTAAAAAGATGGCTTCTATGTATCCAAATGTACAGCCTAAATGTTGGAGGTGTGGTTCTCTCGATGCTACATATTTTCATATATGGTGGACCTGTCAAAAAGTTAAGGCATTTTAGATAAAAATATGGTGGATTATGCAAAATATCTTTAAAAGAAGGATAAAGTTTACTCCTCAGTTATTTTTACTAGGTATATGTACTGACTTTAGAGTTAGAGACTAACTTAGTTCTGCACCTAATAACGGTGGCAAGACTGTTGGTGGCGCAATACTGGAAGAAGGAAGACTTGCCTACAACTCAAGAATGGACATTGAAAGTCACAAACTTAGCCGAGATGGCGAAAATATCGGCATGTCTTAAAGATCATTCAAATGAAAGATATAAACGAGACTGGAAAAAATGGATTGACTATATACAAAACAAATACGGGACTAAGAAATTCCAGATAGTCTACGCTTAGGATCAGGAATGAGTTAAACTGTTCAAAGTTAGTGTAGCAGGAATAAGCTAAGATCAATGTAGAGATGTTATTAACCTCTTTTTTTATTTCTTTTGTCTCAATATATTTTAGACTGTGTTTGTTAAAAATCTATACCATGTACGGGCTCTGGGAAGTCGGGGGGGAGGGAGGTGGGGTGTTAAGGGGGAGGGTAGGGGACAGGGGGACATATACTATGAGTAAGATTTCAACCCAATGCGATTTCACATGTACATGGCTCAACAGAACTTACTATGAGAAGTATCTAGGTCTCCTAGTAGATATTTAAGTAAGAGCCAAGTAATGTGCTGCTGCAGCTGCCAAAAAACTGCTAATGCAGTTTCAAGATCATGTGAAGTAATAGTATCACTTTATATTGCACTAGTAAGATTACACTTGGAATAGTGTATCCAGTTCTGGTCACTATGATACAAAAAAGATGTTAAAGCCCTAGAAAGAGTGCAGAGAAGAGAAATTGAAGATGATAAGAGATCTGGAGGCTAAATCATACAATGAAGATTAAGGGAACTAGATATGTCTAGTCTAGCAAAGAGGGTGATATGATAGCAGTATTTCAATACTTGGGGGTAATGAGTGGCTGTCACGAAGAATCTCCAAAGCATCTGATGGCAAGCTTCTGGAAGTTGTGGATGCTCTGTTACTGGTTTTCAAGTAGTGAGTGAATAGCCATTTGTCTGGAATGATATAGGAATATGATGGCAAACCTGTGGCACGTGTAGCCATATTGGTGGGCACAAGAGCTGAGCTCTGGCACACATGTCCACCAGAAGTCAGGAAACAGGCTGTTTCTGTGGCCCTCTGGCGGGTGGGGAAGGCCATTTTTGCCCTCCCTAGGCTCCCAGAAAGGCTCTGGAGCTTGGGGAGAGCATAAAATGGGCCTTCCAGTCTGACCAGAAGTCAGCAAATGGGCCATTTTCGGCCTCCGGAGGGCTTCTGGGAGGTGGGGAAGGCCCTTTTCACCCTCCCCAGGCTCCAAGAAAGGGTCTGGAGCCTGTGGAGGGTGAAAAACAAGTCCACCGTGCCAAAAGCAGGAGGAGGGTGTATGGAATTATGGGGTGTGGGCACACGTGCATAGCCCCCCCCCACTCTCCATGCTTTTGGCACGCAATGGCAAAAAGGTTAGCCATCACTGATACAAGATCTGCTTGAGCATGACCTCCCAAGATCCTTTCCATCCCTATTCTATGTTCTATACTGATCAATTGTATTTCCATACTATGTTGCTTTCTATAAGGTGGTGCCTTCCAGTTATCTTTTGTCTGTATATGCTGGCCCTAACTGGCTTTGTCAATACTCCTTAGTGTTATCATACCACAAAACCCTGGGAGAAAAAATGCATGGTGCCAAGTGCCTTCCAGATTCCTAATAGTTTTAATTACACAACACATATTTATGTACTTGCTCCATGTCACATAGCTTCTATATTAAAGCCTCATTTTATTTTCTATTGCCTTTTTTCTTCACTTGTCTCTAAAACAATCTCTTTGATTTATTTGCACTTCTCAGTCATAATGTTATTCTCCTACTGCCTCCTAGTTCCCTGATTACCAATGAATTCACAGACTGTTTGATAAGTGTGGATATCTTCTGCTTAGAAAAATGGAAGCTGAAAATGTTCCTAATTCTGTCAAGAAAATGATTTTCGATCTCCTTATCTTTCAAATTATTCTTGTGAGGGTCAGATATGAATTGATTTCTGACATTGCTTTTTCTTGGCTATAAAGTGGAAAAATGTGGAGTGCTTTGAAGTTAGAAAGGTAATTGTGGAGACATAAAAATTGTATCTATAACCATCAGAGAAAGAGAGAGAAATTTGTCTTGAAATAACTGTCTCCATATCTTTCAGACCAATAACTGCAACAATTCAGACCATAACAGAGCTGAAATGATATGACTCATCTACTCCTAACAAGTCTAATACACTTCACTGAAAGCATGGTGCACATGACATAAGGGACTCTGTAATACTAGAAAAAAGCTTCAAAGGCTATTAAAATAAAATCCCAGCCATTACTCTAGCTCAAATATTCTTCAACAACTAAATGAAGCCAACAATACCACAGAACTGTAATTGTGTTATTTCTGTAATTTCTTGTCACTCTGAGAAATGTCTGTGTTTTGTCCACTCTTTGTCTTTCAGAAATGATGAAAATAAATCAGGCTGATAAAACATGTTATTTTATTGCCATGTGTAGTGTTCTAGTTGCATTATTTGAGATGTTAAACGTTTACATAAAATACAAGCTTTCTGCACATTTCCCCAAGCAGCTTTCAGTGTATCCATCCATTCAGCTACTGTTATTGAGGAATCGAATTGAATTGAATTGGAAGGGACCTTACTGGTCTTCTAATTCAGTCCCCTACTCAAGCAGGAGAACTTATACAATCTCAGACAAGTGACTGTCCGTCTCTTCTTAAAAACTTCCAGTGATCAGTTGATCAGTTTCCAACCATTATTTCTTATCCTGCCCTCTGGTGCTTTGGAGAATAATATGTGGCAGCCCCTCAAATACTGAAATACGGCTATCATGTCACCTCTAATTCTTCTTTTCTTTAGACTAGCCAGGTCCAAAATCTGCAGTCATTCTTCATATGGTTTAATCTCCAGGGAATACAAAGGACAACTGGAGAGATAGTACAGGGCTCAGCCATCCAGGCTTCAAAGAAAAGTTCACTTCAGGGCAAGGGGCACAACCCGCTTTCTAAAACAAGATACTGCTAAGCTCCAGATCTTACAAAACAAGCCAGGGTGTTCAGTCTGTGCGCCCACCTCCTACCTCTCTAAAGGGACACCTCCCCTCCCCACCATTCCACTTGCTCCCACATGTTTCTACCGCTGTCCCACCCTTTAAGAGCTCAGCTCTCTTCCCTCCATCCCATTTCCCCTCCTTCAGATACCTCTTACTCTCCCTGCTTCTTCGCCAATAACTGCCTCTTTCTTCATCCAAACATACAGACAGCAAATACGCACACATCTCACGGCGCTGGAGGGACTCGCCCTAACAGATGTCATGTCTAATTCCAAGGGAGAAAAGCCTTTTCTAGAAAATAGGGGTGGGAGCAGAGCAGAAGAAGGGGGTCTGGTGGATGGTCTGTTCACTCTCCTGCTACAGGATTGCAGAGGGAGTCGGAAGAATGTGGTTGGGCGGTGGCCATTGGCATGCTGCCCTGAGCCGGTTTTGTCCTGTTCTGATGTAGTGCCAACAGCTCAGGGTGAACTATGTGGAAATAGGGCAAAGCAGCTTCCATGCAGTGGGAGTTTTGGAGAAAGGGTGCTTGTGTCTGCCTTGGAAGGTTGAAGGAAGAAGGGTTGCCTCTCCTGCCCCAAATTAGCGGTCCAAGCTCCATTTGCATGAAGGACAGGAGCAATATTCCACCTACTGTCAGCTACCCTGCTCCCTCTTGGCAGTTCTCCAGCCTGCCAGAACATTGCCTTCTCTGCTCCCAGAAGACATGGCCTATCTGCAGCTGCCCAAGGAGGGCACCAGCAAGGGAAGAGGTTTACAAGCTTGTGGGATTATGGAACTATTTGTCTGAGGTTTTGACAGTCTACCTGGACAGTGAAATCCAAAATCTGCCCAGGAAATGAGAGAGGCTCATAAGCGAGGTGTGTGCATGTTTGCTCTGTGTGTATGTTAAGGCCGAGAAGGAGGAGACAACTTGGCCGAACTTTTCCTGCCTTGGAAGCTGCTTGGAAGGCAGCCGCCACGGCCTGTCCATTTAAGGTCCCCCCCTCTCTCATGCCACTCGGCTTCAGCTTGTGGAGCAACTGAAACTGGGAGAGTCGAGTTCTTTTCCTTTGGTGGCAGTGGCCCTGCTTGGTTGCCTTTGAACAACGTCAGATGGCGGGCAGCGTCAAAGTACCTTAAAGGGACAGGCCATGGCAGCTGCCATCCAAACAGCTTTGCTGTGAAGGGAGGCAGGGAAAGTTTGGCCAAGTTGTCTCCTCTTTCTCAGCCTCAAACATACACACAGAGCAAACACGCACACACCTCACAATGCTGGGACCTTCGGCAAGGAGATGGAGCATTGGTGAATCCCTCTGGCACCTTGAGCTTTGCGCGTATTTGCTCTGTGTGTAAATTTGGATGAAGAAAGGGGTAACTTGGCAAAGGGTGAGACAGCAGTGGAAATGTGGGAGCAGCAGGGAGGTGTCCCTTAGAAAGGCAGGAAATGGGTGCACAGACTGAATACTGCGGCTTGTTTTGTAGGAGCTTAGCAGGAACAGTTAGAAAGCAGCATCGGTTGTACCCCTTGCCCTGAAGCAAACTTTTCTTTGAAGACTGGATAGCTGACCTCTGTGCCATCTCTCCAGTTGTCCTTTGTATTCCCTGCTGCTGCTGCCCACCACCTTTTGGTGGTCCAAGGTAAAAAATGTGAGTTTACTTCATAAACCTCACTCTGATGCCTTTCCATCCCCCCCCTCCTGCCCATTAAATTTCTCGTCCTCCCCGAGGCTCCAGGCCTGATTTAGCAAGATGAAGCAGATGCATGGGGTAGGGAGGGGAGAGCTCTTTTTTTTTGGCTTGATATTGGATCTTGGCTGCCATATTGAAGGTTTCATTAAAAGTCCTTTTTAAAAAGTGTGGCCACAGAGCTCTTCTTCACATGGGATCACCCGGCAGTGAGGAGGGAGAGGGAGAAGGGGGCGGCTGCTAGCAGAGATGAGAGTGTTTCTGGGACAAAGAGAGAGAGGAAGAGAAAAGGCACCTTGCAAGTGTGGAGGCAGAAGAGCAAGGCAAGTAAGTGAGTGAACATTTGGCCTGTCAGATGGTCTCTTTATTCCCCCTCACTCCCAAGGCACCTGTCTCCTTGTGTGAGAAGTGATTGAAGGGTCTTCTCACCAGGAGCACTGCCCTCATTCAGATTCCCTGCCTCCCTCGGCTGAGCACAGCTGCCCCACCAACCGGCAATACCACAACCCTCTGAGCCCAAAATCTTTCATCTTGAAATGTTTCTTGAAAGTCACCCCAAAGAGGTGAGCAAAGTAGGCTCCTTATCCTACATTCTCATTAGGGGTAGTCCTCAAATTATGGCCAGAACTGAGCCAAAATTTCCATTGCTAAGCAAGTTTTAAGTGGGTTTCTCTGTTTTGTGATTTTCCTTGCCGTGATGTTGAGTAGTAGTAAATAAATAGAGATTGTATCTTGTTGAGGCCTTTGAGGTGAGCGGCCGAGAGGTGGGGCCAGGCATGGTGACATTGAGTTGGCCATGCCACTCAGTCACATGTCCACCCAGCCATGCCTTCCCAGAAGAGAACCAGTTGTTAAATTATTTGAATCCCACCTTTGCCCTCCTAAAGTTGCCATGGTGAGGAAAGGGGGGAGAGCACATTCCATGCATACTTTCAGCTAGAATCGGATCTCAAATTACTACAGCAGACTTGGGAGGGGTGCACTTCATTGGGAATGTGATTTAGGATGCAGACTGAGGGGAGGGAAGGAACAGGGGTAAAGTTCAGCTATAATTCAAAAAAGGCTAAGATCTGAAAGTTTATGGGATCATTCCCCATAATAAAGATCATTAACCCAGTCAGGGTACAATTAAAATTGCCTCAAGTGCAAAAGAATATACACCCAATATTCCATAGTAGCCTCTTAAAACCCATGGTCAGATCCACTCTGAGACCACTACCCTATTAGCCCCCTGACACCATGGTCATAGGGAGCCAACCCCATTATGAAGTGCAATGAATCCTTGATTCGAGGTGGTACAGGAGACAACTCCAATACTTAATCAAGTGGAAGGGCTACCTGTTTTCAGAGGCATCTTGGGTAAAGAGTAGAAATATCCAGGCTGATCGCCTTGTAGCAAAATTCCATGCAGAAAATCCAAACAAGCCTGGGGGGAGGATATAGCCATAAATCCTATATCTGTGCTCAAATTGTTTTTGCTTCGCACAGGTTACTTTTGGAAAGTGAGGTGAGCCGAATATCAACTTCTAAAGTTGCCAGGGTGAGGAAAGGGGGGAGCACATTCCACACATACTTTCGGCTAGAGTCAGATTACCACAGCAGACTTGGGAGGTGTGCACTTCATTGGGAATGTGATTTAGGATGCAGACTGAGGGGAGAGAAGGAACAGGGGTAAGGTTCAGCTGTAATTCAAAAAAGGCTAAGATCTGACTGTGAAAAAATCTTGCCAAAATAAGTGGTCCTAATAAATGACTAATTTTCCTTTGAAGTTTGGGCTGAGGCTCATGAATCAATTAGGGCATTTTTTTGAAACCTGACAGACAATCAGATGTCCTTTTAAAATCTCTGATATCAGGGGTGCCTGGAGGGAAACTCAAGCAACCATGGCAGAGGGCCAGCTATCTGAAGAGAAACTGATTGCAGCCAGAGTGCAGCCTGATCTCAGACATCAAAGCCAGGATGCCTAATACAGTGGCCAAAGCAAGAGGAGATGAGTATTCAACCCCTAAAGCAGCTAAAGTTGAGCTCCCCATCCCAATGCCCAGAAAAAAGGAAAGGCCCTGAGTGAGCTGGGAAGGGTGGAGTGGATGCTGGACTGGAACCAAGCCAGGTTCCCAAAGCCCCTAATGGAGTCCCTGGGGAGTTCCATAGAGCAATGGGAGGAAGGAATTTGACTGGGCACCCTCCGTGAAGAGAAGCATTATGCAGGCCAAAAGAGAAGGGAGGAGCAGTGGATCTTCTTGAAGTGACGAGAAGCAGACAGGAATGCAGTCCCCCTTCTCCACACATCAAAAGAAGGCTGAAACCAGTGTCTCTCCCATGTAGCAGGTAGGCTGTCCAGGGCAGACAACCCTCTCCCTCCCTCCAAGCTACAGCTGAAGAATTTGGCCAGACATATCAAGCACAAGAATACAGAGGCTGACAGGAGGAGGGAGGAGCAGTGCTGAATGAACCATCCCAGTTCAGGGAACAGTTTGATGGGGTCTCAGACCAGTTAGCCCTATTCCTTGACTCAGCTGGGATCCACCTACAATGTTATGGACACCTCTACTCATCCCCCAGAGCCATAGTGAATACTATCGCAGAGGGACTAGAGGGAGAAGCAAGGGAATGGCTAGCAGCCCTCCACAAGAGGAGAGTCCCCCCACTGCAAGGCATAGATGATTTCCTACTAGAGGCCATATTTGAGGGGGTGGAGAAGGACTTGTATGCAGAAGATGAAGTCAGCGACCTAAAGCAGAGGGGCATCCCCATAAAAGAGCCCATCTGTGAATTTAGGAGAGTAATTGGAAGGCTACCCCCTGTACCAGAGCATCTGTTAGCGCATTTTTTCAGAACAAGCCTGGACAAGCAGATTGCCCAGGTAACTGCTTACAGCGACATCCCAAACCAACTCTCTGAGTGGTTCAATAAAGCAATAAAAGTCAACGGTGCATTGCGCGCTAACGACATGAGAATGCCGCTGGAAATGAGAGAGGTAAACTCAATCTGAAACCCAGATGATAGGGACCCACAGCAACATAACAGGCCCCCAAAACAGGAAGCCAGGGGGATTTTCAAGCCCTAATAGATTCAGGCTGCACTAGATGCTTGATCAACCTGACCACAGTCCTGAAACTGGGGATCAGAACAAAAAGACTGGCTCAATCCATTTTGAAGAGGTCAATGGATCCCTAATGGGAAGAGCCTATGCCACCCACCTGACTGAACCAGTGAGACCAGAGCTAGCGAATCACTGAGAAGTAATTTGATTCGTAATAGCCCCCAAAATGACAGATGCAGTCATACTGGGACTCTCCTGGCTAGACAAGTGGGGACCGACCATCTGGTGGCAAGGGGATACCTGCAGATTTAGGATAGAAAAGGGGCCCCAACCCCTTCCATGCCAGCAAGCAGAAACACCACCCAAGCAGGGAAGCCCCCCAAAGAGCCCACCAGAACAACTGGCAGCCACATCTGACAAAACCCCAGAGACCGAACAGATCCCAGGGGAATATCAGGACCTCGCAAAAATATTCAGCAAGACTGAGTGCAACATTCTCCCCCCCCCCTCCCGAGGCAGATTGTGCCATGGAAATCATCCCGGGGGCAAAACTACCCAAGCCCAAACTGTATGCCTTGACACCCTGGGAAATGCAAGAAATTTGCAAATACATAGACAAAAACCTAGCATGGGGCTTCATCGAGCTAACCAAGCCACAGGTTACAGCGCCAGTCCTCTTCAAAGAAAAAAAAGACAGAACTATGAGACTATGTGTGGATTTTAGAGGAATCAATGTCGTGTGCGTACACAACTTACACCCTCTCCCCCTCATGAAGGACATGCTATCTCACCTGGCCAAGGGAAAAATCTTCACTAAACTAGACCCCAGAGAACCATACTACTGAGTATGGATCAGGGAAGGAGATGAGTGGAAAAAAGGTTTTCAACTGCCCCCTAGGGAACTTCCAATTCAAAGTGATGCCTTTCGGACTGCAGGGAGCCCCAGTGGTGTTCATGCAGTTAATAAACAAGGTGCTATATGAGCACCTCTACAAGGGGCTCCTCGTCTACCTGATCGACATCCTCATCTACGTGGAGACCATGAACAACTACATACCCCTGGTCCGACAGGTACTGGAAAAACTTCTGGCAGCCAACCTGTACGTCAAGCTATCAAAATGTAAATTCCACCACACACAGCTAGACTACCTGGGTTACCAAGTGTCAAATGAGGGAATAAATAGAGATGGACCCAGCCAAAGTACAAGCTGTCCTAAGCTGGCAATCACCTCACACTCGCAGACAGATACAAAGCTTCCTACAGTTCGTGAAATTCTATAGGCAATTCATCCCCTCCTTTACAAAGATTGCCAAACCCATGACAGACCTCCTTAAGACAGGGAGCCCAGGAACAAAACCTCACCTGGGACAACCTCTACAGTGGAACTTAACCTGCCAAGAGGCATTCGAGACACTAAAAGAAATGTTTGCAAAAGAACTGGTGTTGAAGCATCCTGATCCCGAGCAACCCTTTGTGATCCAAGCAGATGCCAATGACATGGAAGTGGGAACAGTGCTACTCCAAAGAAACATCCAAGGAAACTCACAGCCCTGCGCCTACACCTCCCGCAAGCTTACAGACACACAGAGATGATGGGCCGCATGGGAAAAAGAGGCTTTCACGGTGAGATGGCATTGCTAACCTGGCGACACCTGTTGGATGGGGGGCAGAAACCATTTGAAGTCTGAACTGACTACAAAAATCTGGAGGCTCTCAGGACCCTGCAGAAACTTTCACCCAAACAAGTCCAATGGGCTCAATATTTCAACTGTTGCAACTTCATACTAAAGCACATTCCAGGAGGGAGGAACTTTCTAGCTAACACCCTCTCCCGCATACCCCAGTACAAATGCGAACGGGAGCAGGTCGTTGATGCCATCATTCCCCCTACTCAAATAGCTGCCCAAGTGACCATCAAACAACAATGCTGTGACCAGCAAGACCAATCAGCAAGCAACCTAACCATCAGACTCAAAACTGAACTGCTAGCAGACCCCTGGTTCCAAAACAATCAACGCATCTTGACAAAAAGATGACCTCACATGGAAGGGGATGGAACTCTACTTCCTGGAATCCCTACGCACCCTAATTCTCCAGAGGAGCCACGACACCAAATCGGCAGGCCACTTTGGGTTCCTAAAGACTTTACACTTAGCCCAGAGGCAGTTCTGGTGGTCTGGCATAAAGAAAGACGTGGACACTTACGTGAAAAGTTGTACCATCTGTGTCACAATGAAGAGATAACCAGGAAAACTCCCTGGACTGCTGCAACCAGTAGCAGAGCCAACAAGGCCGTGGGAGGAGACCGCAATGGACTTTATAGTAGAGTGGCCAAAAAGTGGGGGAAACATAGTGATTTGGACTGTAATTGACCTCTTCTCCAAACAGGCACACTTCATACACTGCAGCAGACTACACTCAGCTCACAGGCTGGCCAAACTGTTCCTGAAGCACATCTACCGCCTGCATGGAGTACCTTGAAGAATTATTTCAGACACAGGGTCCAGTTCATGGCTAAGTTCTGGAGGGAGTTCCTGCGGTCCATTGGATCATCCCAGGGCCTTAGCTCAGCTTTTCACCCAAGCACCAATGGAGGGCTGAAAGACTGATCGCCATGGTAGAACAGTACCTGAACTATCAGCAGTCCAATTGGGAAGACCTTCTGTCTTTTGCTGAGGTCACGTACAATGCTGTTCACAGTAGCACAGGACTAACTCCATTCAAAGTAGTGAGTCGCATGGACTTTGTCCCAATGCCTGAGTATTGGATCCCCCTCCTCAGTCAGCTTGACTGATTGGATATCAATGCTAAAAGCAACCTGGGAGAGTGTCAAAAAAAGTGTTGGCTAAAGCAGCACAAACCTATAAGGAACCGGCAGAGATGTATTTTTCCGGTTCACCATCTCTTCGGGACAGTTTAGGTCTATTTGGACCACCCAGTGGCAAAAGTATTGGCTGCGGTCTCAGAGCATCAAGACCGCACAACCAGCTTCCGGTTGTCTGGACAGCTGTCTGGACAGCATTCATCAGCTGTTTGACAGATTGATTACCTCTTCTTCGGGCGAAGAAGAAGGGAGTGAGCAGCTGGGCTTGGGAAGAGCTCCATTAACCCCCCCAGGAGATAATTATTGGGTGTGGAAGGTGTGAGCCCCCCTGCAATTCAGTGAACTCCGCGCCTGAGATTCATTCTGCTTTTCTGCAGAAACTAAGGCACACGTTCACCCCTAGCTCAACGTTTGATTTATACTTAATCCAAAACAGGCAGAGAAATACCAGAGAACTTACAACTGTATGTATAAACAAACTTTAACTCCATTTTTCTAAAAATTCCTTTTATTAAACTAATGTGACAGAAGATAAAAATGGCGCTGAAGAGTCTGAAGGCGGGGTTATGCTGTAAAGTTACAAACTACCACAGAGCTTAAAATCATTTAAAGATCACTAAATCACTAAACCAGCAGTGATTTATTCGCAAGCTACAGAGTAATAATTGGAACAAGCGGTTTGTCTGGACTTATTAATTGGGTGGAAGATAAAATTAACTGAAGAAATGGCTTCAAAGCAAACTAAAGCAACAATGGCTTCCAAAAGCACGGGGAGTTTCCCTGCTCCAACAAGTAAATTACAGTCATTGCTCCCCCCCAACCCCCCTCCTCCTGCTGGAGAACCTTTAACTCAAGAAGTATTACAAAGAGTCTTAAATGATGCTTTTAAAAGACCATGCAGCCATGTTAGAAATTAAAATAGAGGAGATTTCTGCTGCTTTTAAGGAGATCTCGGAAGAGGTTAAGGGGTTAATTCAGATTCGTAACCAAGAAATCAGAGAAGATATTTTAGAAGCTTTTAAATGCTTATCTGGCTATGTATCTGTATTGGAGGAAAAAGTGGAAGAAGTTAATGAGTCCAATATTAATCTGGTAACTAAAATGGATGCGGTCCAAGGCAAGGTTTACGATGCAGAAAATGAAATCACAATGCTGCAGTAAAGACAGATGGAATTTGCTCTGAGAATAAGGGGCCTTAAAGAGAAAAATCAAGAAAACCTGAAGGAGATTTTTTCAGAAGCCTTTGATCAATTAGTAGGCCGGTCAAAAGGGGATTTTGACTGGCAATTAGACAAGATATATCGTGTTAATTCGTGGATTGCCAGACAGAAATAACTCCCAAGAGACATTGTAGTGTATTTTGCCACAAGGGACATGAGGAATTTGATACCTCAAGAGTCCTACAAAACCAAGTTGCAGATTGCGGGCCAGGAGATGATAGCTCTGAAGGAAATCCCACCCAAAATGTTGAGATCTAGAAAAGATTATGCATTCCTAGTGGATGAACTCAAAAACCATCAGTTAAAGTTCAGATGGGAAGCTCCAGCCGGATTAGTGGTCAACTACCTGGGACAAAGATATCATCTTAACTCAGTGTGGAAGGCTAGAGATTTTTACAGCAATGTACTAAAGGCTGGACATCCCCCGCCTCCAGGACCCAGAGAAAGGGAGCAAGAAGGACAGACCAGACAGCAAGATACTCAAGGATCATTGCAGGTGGACCAAGTTCGGACCCCTCTGGTAGAATTAGAAGGAGCCAAGGAGCAGAGACAAATCCGAGTGGTCACCAGACGTATGGACCAAGAACTAAAGAAGCAACAAGCTCTGCAACAAGCTCACACAACGGCTAAAGAAGCCACAGATTCTAGCTCAGAAGTGGTGGGAGGAGCCAGGCCAAAAACCAAACTACAGGATTTCCAGATGGCTCTTGAAAAGCTTCAGGGACCTAAAGATGATAACTAAATTCTTAACTTGGAATGTCAATTGCTTAAATTCACCACAGAAAAGGAAGAAAATAAACCATTATTTGAAACAATTCAAGAATGATATAATTTGCCTGCAAGAAACACATATTAGAACAAATGACCAAAAATATTTGATGAATGCAAGACTTGGACAACATTTTGTAGCCTCCGCCTCACAGAAGAAAAATGGTATAGTTATATACCTAATAAAGGATATGAAAGCTGAACTAATTGAAGCAGACTCTCAAGAAAGATATATTGCAATAGAACTATTATTAGAAGGGAAAAATATATTCTTAATGGAAGTATACGCCCCCAATCAACAATAAGACAAATTCTACAAGATGCTCCATACCAAGTTAATACAATGGGACTATAGATCCTGCATATTAATGGGTGACTGGAACGGAGTTTTGGATACCAAAAAAGACAAGAAGGGTCTTTTGCAAAATATTCAAACGCGAGCGAAATTACCTAGGTCTTTTTTTCGATATGATGTATGATATGGAGCTAAGAGATATGTGGCGAGAAAGAAATGCTAAAGAACAGGACTTTACCTTCTTTTCTGATAGACATCAATCTTTTTCTAGGATTGATTTCATATTAATTACAAATGATTTGCTTTTCAGGGTAAAGAAGACTAAGATATGTTCCAGAGCCTTAACAGATCATAACCCAGTTTGGATGGAATTGGAATATGAGAAGGAATCTAGAAGGTGTTGGAGGTTAAATAAAAAATTATTTAGATATGAGAAAAATGTCAATGAATGTAAACAATTGTTGAGAGAATATTTTGTTTTCAATATGAACAAGGGTACATCTATGGAAATGGTTTGGGATGCAAGCAAAATATACATGAGAGGAGTCCTAATAAATTTAAATAAGTTACATAGACGTAGACAGGGGAAAAAAGAAAGGAACTAGAGGAAGAGATTAGGAAGAAAGAGCAGGAATTAATATCAAACCCAGGAGATAAGAAGATTAAAGAGGCAATTACCCTATTACGAGCACAATTTAATATGCTGATGTCAGACCAGGTGGTTACTAATTTGTTATATGCAAAACATAATACTTTCTGCAATGCAAATAAACCAGGTAGATGGTTAGCATATATGACCAGGAAGAAACAAAAATTTTGTAATATACAAAAAATATATTATAAAGGAAAAGAAGTTTATCAACAGGATATGATCCAAAAGGCCTTCCTTAAATTTTTTACAGGATTGTACATGGGTGATAAAATACAAGGCTTAGATATAGATAGATACCTGGACAAAGAAAAAATACCTATAGTTAAGGACGAGCAAAGGGAGAGATTGAATCAACCAATATCGTCTGGGGAAATCCTCCAGGTAATTAAACAGTTAAAGGTTGGGAAAGCACCGGGCACAGATGGTTTGACAGTGGTTTACTATAAAAAATTACAATTAGAAATGGTAGAACCCCTTAAGGAATTATTTAACAAAATCCAAGTGGAAGGAAAGGTACCTCCATCTTGGAGAACAGCTTTCATATCCTTGATACCCAAAGAAGATCAAGATCTTAGTCAACCAAAAAATTATAGGCCTATATCATTACTCAATACAGATTATAAAAATTTTACCAAAATACTAGTGAATAGGTTGATGTTGGTTATTCAGCAAATGATTCATAATGATCAAACTGGTTTTATACAAGGGAGACAAATGAGAAGCAATGTAAGACAGATTGTTAATATATTGGAGTATTTGGGAAAGAATAACCAAGTCCCCGCAGCGCTTATATTTCTAGACACCGAGAAAGCATTTGATCGAGTGAATTGGCAATTTTTAATGAAAACAATGCAAAAGATGCAAATTGGAGAGTATTCTCTACAATCAATCAATTCAATATATCAGGAACAAACAGCACAAATTATAGTCAATGGAAGTTTAACAGAATCTTTTAAAATTGAGAAAGGTACAAGACAGGGTTGCCCCCTATCACCATTATTGTTTATTATAACCCTGGAGTTATTGCTGAATAAAATATGGGGGTCAGATGATTTACAGGGCATTAAGATTAGGCACCAAGAATATAGATTACGAGCATTTGCAGACGACTTGGTTATAACTTTAACCCAACCAGGGAAATCAAGGTTTTAATGAATATGATTAATCAATATGGCCAAGTGTTGTGGCTCGGCAGGAGCCTTTGGAGCTGCTATCAGACTCTGACAGCGAGGGGCCCTATGAGTCAGGCCTGGAGGAGGTGGAGGGCCCTGGACAGGGTTCTGACTCCGAGCAGGGCTCAGAGAGACTAGTTGGTCCCCAGGTAATGACTGAGCCTTGGATCAGTGAGAGAGGCTGACACAGAAACCTCCTGTGAGTTGTTTTGGGATGGACACAGGAGAAGGGCTGACCGACGTGAGGAACAATTGAGGATTCACAGGAGATGATAATGAGCAGCTGTTGCTCATTAGGATCTCCTCCTGAGGATAAAAGACTAATGGTGCCACGCCCTGGTTGCAGAGGTCAACGTTCCATTTCTATTCTAGTCAAGTTCTCTGTTCATGTGCAACCATCAAGAAAAGCACTTGGATAAGTGATTTGATTTATATAATCCTGTTTTGTAGCAGTTTATGAGTTAGGACTTTTCCCAGAGCATTTATCTGTGTTTATTTTGGGCTCGCAGCCAGCAAGAGCCGGGACTGATAAAAATATTCCTTTGAATGTTCTGTTTGGCTTTCGTTTTTGAACGGAAAAGGTGGGGGTCAGAACAGCCAAGTATCTGGATTTAAAATAAATCTAGGGAAAACAAAGATGTTAGTTAAAAATATGAACACTAATCAAAGGGAAGAATTAGAAAAAATAACAGGATGTGAGATAGTTAAAAAGGTTAAATATTTAGGAGTTTATATCTCAACTTCAAATGGGAAACTATATAAGTATAATTATGAACCATTATGGCATACAGGGCGGGGCATAACCTTTTCCTAGGGGGTCACAGCAAGATCGACAGCAGTTTACAACTTCCGCGACACCTCATTTTAAAGCCCATAAAAAACTGAATTGAATGAGCTATTAAATGTTAAATTTGTTTCGGTTGAAACTTTGAGAATGAATTTGGAAACTGTGTTGAAAAATCTGGAAAATCGAACGGAACTGTTTGAAGATTTGTTGTGTTCTTATCCACCTCGTTTGAATGCTGTTCGAAGGGCTAATGGTGGTCATACTGACTATTAAATCGTGTCAATAAACTCAGTTTTTGATGGGCTTTCGAATGGTGTATGAATTATTTGTGTTGTTATTACAAGTGTTGCTGTGACCCCCTAGGAAAAGGTTATGCCCCGCCCTGTAGAATGCAGGTAGAGTTGAAAAATTGGGAAAAATTACAATTGTCTTTGTTGGGAAGGATAGCAGCAGTGAAAATGAATGTCTTGCCTAAGTTTTTATTTCTTTTTCAAATGATACCAATACTTTAAAAAGATGCAAATTTGCTTGAATGTCAGAAGGGTATTAACAAATTTGTTTGGGCAGGGAAGAAACCGAGAATAAAACTTAAAATAATGCAAGACGTACGTGAGAGAGGAGGCTTGAAAATGCCAAATTTAAAACTATACTATGAAGCAGTAGTTTTATCAATAATTAGTGATTGGATTAACTCAACAGAGGATAGATTATTGAATATTGAAGGGCATGACTTGATATATGGCTGGCATGCTTATTTGATATACGACAAGAAGGTGGATAAGACTTTCAAAAGTTATGTATTAAGGAATGCTTTATTGCGTGTCTGGAAAAAATATCAACATAAATTAAATGACAAGATACCTATGTGGGCAATTCCCAGACATGCAATAGAGAACGTAAGTATAGCACAAAAACAGGATGTAACCACATACAGACAGCTTCATACTATAGAAAGAGGTGTATTACAGCTAAAACCCTTGAATGTACTAAAAGAGGAAAAGGTAATCCAAACATGGTTTCAGTATGGACAGTTGCAGGCTAGATGGAAAAAAGATCAAAAAATTGGTATTACGCAAGATGAGGATAATCTACTAAAACAAATTAGGGATCAAAATCAAATGCATATAAAAATGTTATATAACGTTCTAATAGAAATGGACTCTGAAACAGAATTAGTTAAAGACTGTATGATAAAGTGGGCACAAAATTTTGAAGAACCAATAATGTTGGACACATGGGAAAAGATATGGGTAAGAAATGTAAAATTCACACAAGCCCAAAATCTGAGATAACTTTTACAATATGTTTTATAGATGGCACTTGGATCCTAAAAAATTGGTTTGCATGTATCTGAATTTACAACCTAAATGCTGGAGATGTGATTGTGTTGATGCTACATATTACCATATATGGTGGACTTGTAAAAAGGTTAAAGCATTCTGGATAAAAATATGGTGGATTATGCAAAATATTTTTAAAAAGAGGATAAAGTTCACCTCTCAGTTATTCTTGTTAGGTATAACTACTGATAGTACTGTTATAGAGACTAACTTGATTTTGAACCTAATAACGGCAGCAAGACTGTTGGTGGCACAATACTGGAAGAAGGAAGATTTTCAAGAATGGACATTAAAAGTAACAAACTTAGCAGAGATGGCTAAAATATCAGCATATCTTAAGGATCATTCAGATGAGAAATATAAACTGGAGTGGAGAAGATGGATTGATTGTATTCAAAATAAATATGGGACTAAGAAATTCCAGATAGCTTATGACTGAAAATAGCAAGAGGAAACACATTTTTTCTTGCCAAGGCTCTTAGACAGAGTGGGAGGCCAGGGGACCTGCCGGAAGAATTGATGAGGAGGTTGTTTGCGGGGATTGGCAGTTAGAGGCACATATGCTGTTGTTAATCAGGTTGCTGCAGCCTGTCTCTGTTGTGACAAAACAACCCAAAGACAGGATGGAAACTTCCTTTGGAAGTCCTTCTACAGGGCGTCCAGGTGCTGTGTGGCAAATAGATTTCCCCACAATTTCCCCAGAATTTGGGATTTAGAGATCTCTTGATTTTGTGTGTACTAAAAGACATTGTGCCAAGATTTGGGGTGCCTTTGTATATGGCCTCAGATTCTGGCCATGGCTTAGGTCCAGGGTACTTGCGAGACCACCTACTGCCACCGGTAGCCTCCCACCATCCAGTATGATCCCACAGAGTTGGCCTCCTCAGGGTGCTGTCGGCCAGGCAGTGTCGGCTGGCGACCCCCAGGGGGAGAGCCTTCTCTGTGGGAGCACCTTCCCTTTGGAATAAGCTGCCCCCGGAGCTTCGCATAATTCCCAACCTCTGGTCCTTCCGGTGTACCCTAAAAAGTTGGCTTTTCCAGCAAGCCGGCCTGGCCTGAATAAAATAAATTATTAATTTTAATTGTTAATTTTAATTTAATTTCTAAATCTCATTGTAAATGTCTATTGGTGTTTTTTTTGGATATTCTATTTAATCTTTCTTTTAACTTTTGTAATATGTGTTTTTATGTTGTACGCCACCCTGAGTCCTTTGAGAGAAGGGCGGCATAAAAGTCCAATAAACCTAAACCATAAACTAAAAAAAGTACTGTCTACCCTGATGTGTGGTCATTTGCATCAGTATTGTTAACAAGGAATGCTGCCTGTTGGTACAGGGGTGAAGCTAAGCACTTCTTGTTTGAGGAGGGCAGGAACAGATAATGTCATTCTCAGTCCATGTCTAGTTTTGAGAAGTTCTTTTCTTACTGTGTATTAAAAATAGTTTTCTGCTGGAACAAGCAGGGCGGTCCAATATGCCTGCTGCATTTCATTATGTCGATATGCAGTGCCTGCATTCTCGTTAGCTGGTGCATGCTCTGGCGTGCCCTTACTTATTTGTACTGGGTTGCTGGATCATCTACCAGAAAAGGTTACATCTATTTTTAATGTGTGTTTTTTCAGATTCAGCGACATGCTCAACTTCTTTGTTGCTATAACATTGAAATCTCTTTATACTCTTCCGACAGTCTGAAAAAGTTTAATAACTTCCACATTTTTGTTCCACAGTTCAGATAGAGACATTAGTGAACTGAGCTTGATAGCTTCAAATTCATAACAAATGTTCTTGAAACTATGAACTTAATCTCTTTATGCACACAAATGTGGGGTCCTTGTGCTCTCTGAACTTGTTTTCTTGCCAACCTTTCATTGCCCTAACTAGGTAACATCATCAGTGCTAGTAAGGAGGGCTGCTTACTGTCAGTTTATATTTTGGTGTCTTGCCTGTCTGTGTGGGTGGGGGCGGTCTTAGAGATTATTTGGTTCAGCTGTTTACTGATGGCTCTTTGGCAGTTTCTTGATTAAGGTATTACTTACTTGATTGTTGGTCAGAAATTAACCTTGGAGTTAATCTATGCTGATCTGAGTGCTGATTACTGGTGGAGAGATGGTGAAGTCTTTTTCTCTTTTGGGCTGGTTGAGTGCCTCTTTTGCATAGTCTATATATGTTGTTAATGTCTATGTGTCTGTTGATGGCTGATTTATCAAAGTGCCAGGCTTCTAGAAATTTGCTGGAATTTTTGGACTTGGCCTGGTCTAGGATTGTCACATTTTTCCAGTTGAAATTATGGTGAAATATGTCTATATGTTGTGAAATTAAAGAATTTTTGTCATGTATTTTGACTGCCAGTTGGTGTTCATGGATGTGTTCTGCCAATCTGTCCTACATAGTGGTTGTTGCAGTCCTTAAATTGTATGTTGTAGAATGTAGAATGTAGAATGTACATTGTAGAATGTAGATGACTCTTGTTTTTTCTTCTGGGGTTGCTGGGTCTTTGGAGTACTATCACTACATGGAATCAACGTAGCACAGGAACTAACAAAATCCCTTCAAAACAACTTAATGAAACCAAAAGATCTTGTTAATGACTTTGAAAAATGATTATTTGGATCAGAGACATAATCCTCCATCTGCAATTTGAAGTGGTACAGTCAAACCCTGAATAATTTTATCAATCTTAGTGTTTTGTGTAATTATTATAATCTGTCGATGAACAGTTTGCTGTGGCAATTTCAGTTAATATTTGTAGACTTTGGTGACCTTTTTAATTAGATATAGGAATGGTGGGAGGAAATTTAAAATTTAAAAAATTTGTTAATACAGTTCATATGTCACTCAATTTCTTGAGTTTCTAAAAAATTTAAGGCACTAATATGGTAAATTTGGAACAAAAGTTCAACTAAAAACCCAACTAATACAATTATTCAATCAATCTGATACACCAATATGATATTACTCATCTCTAAATCCCTTACTGAAGAGGAATGTTACTATGGATTCTTTGAAAATGTGGTATGTCAGCAGTTCCAAAGAAGAGGAAGTGTCATTGTGGAGAAGACTCATCCTCAGATACCCCAAAGACAGCAATCTTATGGTGGTAGAGTAAATCTAACCCTAACCCTTCAGCAAGTATAAAGCCTCCTGATCCATAGAAGACAACAACTGATACACAAGATATAATTGTGCCAATTGCTCAAATAAAGCAATAAGTGTGAGGTCCTTGGGGTCCTCGTTCAACCCCAAAAGCTAAAAAGGAAAAAAAAAACAAAATAAATCTCCTCACCAGCAATCAAAATCTAAATAAGAAGAGATTAAACCAAGGTTAACATTAGACTAACAATCAAGAAACAAACAATACCCCAATCAAGGAACTACCAATATCACTCTCACCAACAGACAGGGGAAGCTACTAATATATAAAATGAGCAAACCTCACTACTAGCACTGACGATGTTACCTAACGAAACTTCTGCAAGAAAACAACCGAGCATAGAGAACCGCAAGAGCCCCACAGATGGATGATTGGCATAGATAAATGATTGAGAGATTATGATAGGTAGATGATAGATCTACAATATGAAAATGGGAAATTAATTTCCCAGAGTTAAATATTAAATTCTAGCCCTCATTACTATAGCACAAAAGCATTAACTTTCATTTGCTGGCAAACCTTCCAGTTTATGTTTATTCTTTAGGAAATATACCATTGTATTGAACTTCCTTCAGGTCTTGTACACCATTGCCATCTATTGGTAAGACTCGGAATACAAAAAGCTAAGACTGTACTTAAATATCTGATCAAAAAGCTAATAATATCCCTTGACTTTTGGTAACATTTTGTTTGTTTCACATCTCCTTTTAAAGTTGGAAGAATTGTCATTCATGTTAGTTTGACCATCCATTCCAGTTACCTATATAGTTTAATATAAAGGCATATGAATATAACCTCCCCTTTCCATATCCATAAGAAAAGAGAACAGGATAGAGGAACAGGCAGCCAGTTGTCTTTCAATTGCCAGCTTTTACTTATCCAACACATAAATCTGTCTGAGTCTTCTGAAGCCAGATTCACTTATCATCAGGAATGACTTGATGCCAGCATGACCCCAAAGCAGGCAGAGGGCTGCAGACTTTTTTCTCAAGTTGAACTTGGAATCCACTCCTAAGAAATTGTTGGATCTTAAAGGTGACCCAAATCCTTCCAGTGTGCTGCTGTGAACTTGTTAGTGTGTCCTTCCTAGGCCCCTAAAGTAGCCTGGATGAATTGAAGCCTGCTTCACCTTTGCAGCTGAATGAGAATCACAGAAAGCAATAGTGTAGTAATAGTTCTATGGGAGGCCCAGTTTGTAATATACAGTTCTACTTATGTTTAATTTTGACCAATAGAACATATACTCACCTTTTTGTAAAGAGGAGTGAGCTGAAACCTCAGCTATTGTTCCCAGCAGCAGAATCATTTTCATTACACACAGACACAATTCATTTCACACAAGGGAAGGAATTGACTGAATCCAAACAGGAGTAGCTAGTGAGACCATCAGCTTCATTGTATGAACATGGTTTCCTGAAGAAAGGAAGGTTTCCAGGTTCACTTTCAGGCATCTCTCAGTACTCCATGGAATTACACAACTGAATTTTAAAATTGTATTGCTAAAGTGGTGTGTTGGTGAAAACAGTGATATAGCAAATGAAACATATAATTAACAGGAAAATAATTTGATTTTTATTTTTTCACATTATCAAGTACACATTACGTCACACATCCCTATATATGAGTCTATGTAATTTGTTTTTTAATTTTTACATAGTGTACAAGAGGGAAGGACATCAAGTACTTCACAAGCATTATACAGAACAATTCTTTATATTACGTCCTTTTAATGTACCATTTTAAAACATGAAACTTCAACATCAATTTTATAGTGTTTGCTAATCAAATAAAACTAGTTTATAACTAATGTGAATACATTAACAATAACTAGTTTTCATTTGCTTTTTATATAGCCACATTGTGCAAAATCCACTGAACTGATAAATTCTTAATTGCTTTTTCTACATTGCCAAAATTATGCTTCAATGTATGTATTTATGATTCCAGGTGGTATTAGTGAAATAGAAAGTAGCCAAATTTCTTATATCTGAAATTTGGCAATACTTCTGGCAATACTTCTGAATATTGCAAAAGTTAATAGATAGCTTGAAAATTATTTCTGTGCAAAGTAATCTATGTAGGACTTCAATTAAAAAAATGAGAAACCTACATTCCATGGATAACTGCTGGATCTTGAAAACACTTGCTTTAATAAACTGAGGTACTTTTAGACCTCAACCCTGCAAGTTATCATCACAATGAAAAAGCTTTAACTGGTTCCATACAATTTCACATGTTCCACTTAATGTATGACAGTATAATGTGCACACTGTAGCTGTGTGATTTAGAGCTCAAGAGCTTGCTCAGCAATAATTTTTTACCAATGTTTTCTAAAAATTTGGTGAACATGCAACAGTTCATACACATTAAAAAGTCAGAAACAAACATAATTCCACATACATCTTACAGTTCATACAAAATAAGATGTTAACATTAAGCCTTTTTGTTTGCATCACAACTATTTGTATTATAATTCTAATTTTATATTAAAATGAATCACCCAGGGAATATCGAGCTATGTGAAGGAATGTACGTTCACACATTATAATCTCTGACAATGTAATATATGGTATAGAACTGATGACTTGGAATCCTTATGTTTCTGATGAAAGGAAAGGAGGGAGGAGACATGGGAAAGCATGAGGCAAAATTGCTTAAACTTTTGTTCACTTTCAATACATTTGATCAATGAATTCTAGGAACCAAAGTTAGGGAGGACAAATGAGAAAAAGCAAGCTAAGAGAAGTTAATCAGAATATCATATTTTTAAAAATTAGCTTTGATTTCACTTGAAATGTGAAATGTTTTATTCATCAAGTTTCCAACATGCTTTATTATAAACTAATGAAACACTTACTGTGAAACAGACTGAAGCAGTTTAACTTAGCAATAATTTTAAAGCATACAGTGGTCATTCAACATATATCCATAAGTGTATAAATGGACAGAAATTATGGAATAATTAAAAAGTTACTGCTTAATAGCCATAGGCATGAATGTCTAATTCCTTCCTTCTGAAATTATTTTGGTAAGGAAAATTCTGTGACCCTAAAAGAATAAAAAAAGATTTTTTTAAAAAACTGGAAGAAAATAAATATTTCTTTAAAATGACCTGCTTCTATTATTTATTCCTCCACCTGTTCTCTTTCCAGATGGTTTATCTTTGAAAGCTGTCCAAAGATCTAGGTAGATAAAAATGAGACCAAACCAAAAATTCCATACAGTTAGAGTCTTGTAATAAAACTGCATTTAATTTGGAATAAACCTAGCAACAGTCAATTGAATATCTGTTGTCAACAACTGAAACAATATGTTTCAAAAATACAAGTACATTTGCAATACAGAACAAAAAAAGCAGAGAAGCAGATAATGAATACTTAATGAACAAGTGCCTCAAGTTTTTCTTTAAAATTCACCCTATTGAAAATAAATGCTCCCAGCAACCAATGTATTTCTTACATTATGGAAGTATTCAATACTATAAAGAAATAACTTCAGTATTGGAAAAAAGTTAAATAACCACTCAAATGAATGTAGTAAGTTCCTTAAATACCAATGGGACAATCAAGTGGATCCTATTGTACAATGCAGTATTTTGACATTAATTCTGCTCTGATTTTTGAACAGCCCTCTATATGACATCTTTGAGTGAATTAGAAATTTAATTTATGTCAAAACTGAATTGGCATGGCAGGCAAACATTTTGAGAATTAATGTAATTGAAAAATTCAGTATAAGACAAAGTTTACTTTATTAAATGCAACTTTATTGTTGCCATCTTTCCTCATTTATTAAACAAACGAAAGATAATTCAGAACACACTAATGAACAAAATATATAAAAGTCAACTAGAAGCAATATTCCTATCTATATACAGCACTATATCAAATGCACAGTATTTCATTTGTAAGATCTGCTTTAAAATACAATGACTGCCTAAAAAGCAAATCTTTTACACCCTTCCCAAATCCCTATCTTTGAATCCTCATGGTAACCCAATGTCTTTATGATGCCGCAGAATGTGTTGATTCTTCTCTGAAGGCCTTCGAAAGCCTTTTTTACAGAATTCACAACGGTGAGGATAGTCTTTTGTATGAATGGAAATAACATGCCGCTTGAAACCTGAGGCATCTGTAGTGCTATATTCACAGTACTCACATTGATAAACTTTTCTACCACTGTGTGTTTTCATGTGTTTTTTAAGTTCCATTTGCAGCTTGAATCCTTTCTTACACCTCTTGCATCTGAACGGAAGATCTTTTGTGTGAACTGAGAGAATATGACGGCTCAGAACAAATGGATCTGCAATTTTAAAGTCACAATGTCTGCACTGGTGCAGCTTTTTCCCTTTGTGCACTGCAACGTGTTTTTTCAGTTCTGAAGGCCTATGAAAGCCTTTATCACACATGTCACACTTGTGGGGATAGTCCTTTGTGTGAACGGAAATTATATGTCTTTTTAAATCACTTGAGTTTGAGCTTTTGTGATCACAGTGCAGACACTGGTGTGTTTTGCTTTCTTGATGCATAAGAATGTGCTGTTGCAGCTCTTTGGTATCAGAAAATATTTGAAAACAAATGTCACACTTGAATGGCATTTCTTTACTATGCCTAGTCTTTACATGAGTTTTCAGGTTAGAAGAGTCAGCAGATCTATACTCACAATATTGGCATTGATAGGGCTTTTCACCAGTATGGATTCGCATGTGTTTCTTGAGCTCTGATGGATGTCGAAATCCTTTTCCACATTCCACACAAATATGAGGAAAGTTTTTGCTGTGTACAGCTAGAAGGTGACGATTCAGCAATCCCTGTTCTGCTGTTTCATACTCACAGAATTTGCACTTGTACATTTTGTTTGCTGCTTTGTCCCTATGCACCATCTTATGTGTAAACAAAGCTCCTGCGTGAGAGAAACTTTTCCCACATTCATCACATTCAATTAGTTTCTCAGTCTTGGTAGTAAGCTTGTGGCTCTCAAGATGATTATGCAGACTTAACTTTTTATTTGTAGTGTAATCACAATCAGTGCATCGATATTTTTTCTTAGCAAGAAGGTGCTCTGGGTGATTTTTCATGTGTCTTTTCAAGAAGCCTCTGGATTTAAATTTCTTTCCACAAATCATACAAGGGTAGACAGTCAAAGGATGGCCATCAGGCCCAATAATTATGGCTGCATAATAAAAAAAGAAAAAATAATAATAAAAATGGCGTCTACTAGATACCTGGTAAGCACTAGCATAATTGCACAAAAGTTACACATTTTAAGTTCCTATTAGTTTTGGTAGCAAAATTAAGCACATGCTTAAGCTTCATATTGAAATACATAGGATACCAACATCCTGAACACTGCTGTAATTACAAATTAAGTTCAGATCAATTAATTGTCAAGAAGTAATTACAATGGTATGTCAGCTTTCTCTCTCAAAATTAAAAATCTTCCAACAGAAATATGGCTTAGAGAATTTAAATAATTGGAAGCAATGTCAAGCGCCAACATATCACTTAATTAGACAAATTAACCCTGTGGAAAGGAATATCTTAATATGTCAGCAATTGCAACAACTGCATTCTCTCAAAGGAATCTTGTGAGAATGGATATATTTTCAAGTAATGAATCATTTCTGGCATATTTGAAGATAATACTCTCCAAAAAAAACATATACACAGGTATACACATGTGCTTCTTTATATTGATGCAAAACATCCATCAAGACAGAAGCTGAAGATAGTATGTTACTTTTAAATAAGAAATCAGTCTACCAGTCTACAACCCCAATAAAGCAGCAATATTACACAAAACTCCCACCAGGAATGTGGGAGAGCAGATAGATGGCTGTACCTTTAAAATGCTAATGGAGAATGCATTTCCATTTCCAATTCTATTTTCAAGCAAACAGAAGCTGAGTTATTACCTGTTTGATATTGTCTGGATTCCAGTCTTCTCCTTTTCTTTGGCTTTTGTTTTGTTAGCCTTCCAAGACCAGAAGACTCATCTATATGCAAGAGAGCACTTGCAGTTCCATTTCGGTTTTCAACTGCATCATTATTTCCTAGTGTGGATCAGAATTTAGCATCCTAAGGATTAGTCCACATACTATCTCTGAAAATGATTTTTATATTTTTAAAAGGTAAGTCTGAATAATCACTTTGTGTTAATAAATATATTTGGATATCTTTGTAGTCAACAAAGACAGTAAGATTTAGATTTTAAAAAACCAAGCCTCCTCCTATTCAGTGAATTATTCACATGTAGTTTTTTGCCAATATATATCTATATCTTTCTCACTGTCCTCACTGACCATGGAAAGAGCCTCAAGAATTATACATACATATTCACAGCATGAATTTAATCACATCATGACGAACATACAGGTAGAAAGAATACTGTAAAAGATAGATGCTCTTGGCAAACAGACACCATAGAATCCAATTACCAGAGTCTATTTTTCCAAGGCCACTGGAAGATGCATGTAAATATTGCTGCCATATGGCTGATTGTAAGTCAACTAGCGATCCTCCACCCTTATGGGATGAGAGTATAAAAATATCTCCATATTGATGCATGTAAAAAAAATGGACCCAGGCTGGAAGTTCCGATGAAAAGAAAAGTATAATTAACATTACAAAAATCTAAATTTTATAGGTGGTCTGTAAACTTCATTTTTACTTACCTGATTCAAAATATTGAGTAAAATTAACAACTGCCAAGTCTCAAGATTTGAAAAAACTCTCCTTCTCTCTAAGGTTGAATAAATTGCAGATTTTTGTAAAAAAAAGAGATACTACATTGTTTTTTTAATTTTTACTACTATTCTATAACAGAAATAGAGTTGATTTCTTATTACAATGTTCTTCTTAATTCCTGTAGTTTCAAATAAATCATAAATCATTTCAATGAAGAATCAAATAATATATATGTACTCACAGAGATGGGATTGAAAAATTTTTAGCAACTGGTTTTCTGCTTGGTTGCTGGGTGGGCGTGACCATGGGAGTGTGGCCTACTAAGCCTCCTGCACCATGATGTGGTGGCGGGGGGGGGGTATTTCCCCCTCCCCGGGCTCTGGAGTCTTGCCTTGAGCTTCCGGGAGGGTACAAATGGCCTCCCCTGGGCCCCGGAGGACCTCTGGAGACCGGAAATGGGCTCATTTTCAGACTTCCAGGAGGCCCGTTTTTCACCCTCCCAGAGCCTCCACGTGGGCCCTGCACTTACCTAGCATGATGAACAGGCTGCGTGGAGACTCCTGAAATGGGCAGAGCGGGGCCAGTCAGTCCTTCCAACTACCGATTCGGGGAACCAGATGTAAAATTAGCATCCAGTTTGCCTGAACTGGTTGAATCCCACCCGCTCTTGTATGTAAATCCTGGCAGAAATACTGAACACCATCCCAGAAAGATTACTTCAATTTTCTGAATACAGAGGACCAGAAACCAATATCCTTACTTGGTAATCGTTAATTTTTGGGAGTAATAACCTACCATAAGCTGCTGCCCAAGCTATTGGCATAAAGCTTTTGATTTCACTGTCATCAATTTGCTGTTCATGAGTTGCTGCTGCATCTTCCTCTCCTACTATCACTTCCATATAGACTTCGTCAGCAATTTCAGCAACATCTATTAGAAAAAACATGTTATGTGTTTTGTATATTTTTTAAAAACCTTTAAAACCTTTAACTCAAATGAAGGTCACATACTTACTTAAATCTTCATCTTCATGCTGAGAATCATTTACTGTCATATACACCATTTTTTCTCTTGGAATGCGAACACTACTATTTTGGTTAATTAAAGTTTCACCATGGTCATTTTCAGATTCACTTTCCACAATATCTACTGTGCCTCCTATGTTAAAAAGAATTATCAACATTATTTGTAAGAATATGCTTCAAAACACTATGGTTCAAATTCAAGAAACAAAACAAAAATACAGTAACATAAATTTTTAAATGGTGCAAGAGAAGCTTTTGTCAAGTAGACATTTAGAAAGAATGGAGTAAAACAAGAGGGATATTATGAAAATCCTATTAAAATATAAGCTTCATTATATTAATTTAGTAAATGTGTATTGGATCTTAGACTAAGTGCATAGTCTGTATTTTTACAAATTGAGATAAATGACCAAAATTTCATTTGGGGTGACAGATTGACTGGTCCAAAGTCACTCAGTCTGCTTTTGCGCATAAGAGATGTATAGGCCAGAACTTTAACAAAATTGGCTCTATATATGAATAATACAGTAGTAGTAATAATAATAATAATAATAATAATAACTGCTGTAAAAAAAAACCACACAGACTGATTATAAATTGCAGCACAATTCAGTAGCACAAATGATCCATTGGAATTTGTGCAAAAATTATAATATTAAAACAGCAACAAACTGGTGGGAACATCAGCCTGAAAAAGTCACTGAAAATCAGATGGTCAAGATCTTGTGGGATTTCCGTATACAAACGGACAAAATACTGGCGCATAATACACCAGACATCACACTGGTTGAGAAAAATAAGGTCACAATCATAGACATCGCAATAACAGGTGATAGCAGGGTCGCCGAGAAGGAACATGAAAAAATCGCAAAATACCAGGACTTAAAAATCGAAATTCAACGACTATGGCACAAACCAGCAGTGGTAATTCCAGTGGTAATTGGCACACTGGGTGCTATTCCAAAAGCATTGGAATTACATTTAAAACAGTTAAAAATTGACAAAATCACCATCAATCAAATGCAAAAAACTGCACTGCTTGGATCTGCACGCATATTACGAAAATACATTACAACGTCCTAGGCCCCTGGGTGGGGCCCGACTAGTAACCAATGCCAAATCCGGCGAAACAACTGGCCGCTGTGATACAATTGTTGTTGCGATAAAATAATAATAATATAATGTGCAGTTGTTAGGGATGCCATTCATAGCATGTTTCAAGATTCTTTTTCGCTTTTAGTATGACAAATTCTCAGAACATTTCTTGAGGATTCAGTTTTCATCTTGAGACCTCCAAGCATCAAAATATTAATTTTTTCTTTCATTTAAGAAAACCTCACCTATGTCATCTTCTCCAGGATCAGCTTTGAAAATGTAGACTTTGATGACTTCTGGGCAAATGCCATCCATTTTACATGGATCACTTTCTGACTCAGATTTAAGGTCAACAGAATTGTCAGCTTCTGTTTTGACAGCATCATCCACTACAAGAAAATCAACAATATTATCACAATAACATTCCTCTGACATAAATTACAAGCATTTCTTATGTGTTTATACATTAAAACCCAATGGCAAATCAATTATTTGCCAAGCTTTCTATTTATTCGCACATATACTTTATTTCCATGGTATTCTATTATTTTCCCTTTAACTCCATATTCCTACAAAACACTTTCTTTCTCATGTTATACATTTTTCAATACCCATTAAACAGAAATCTGGTGTGTATCCAATCTGGTCAGCAAAATGCTGCACCATACTTGCTAAATTTTTCAGAATTCCCTTATTTTGAGTTTTATCCCAAATTATTGCATAACTTCTATTTTTAATTCCAATTAAAAGAATTCTTGTTTAACTTCTGCAATCCCAAAACCTTTTATTTCAAATCTGTCTGCATTTTCTGTCTTTTAATCATAACCATTTCTTGTATTTTTATTACGTTTTTTGCAATTGTTTTTCTCTACACAGAAATAATTATACATACATACATATTCCCATCCATAGCCTTTCACCTCACAATTACATAATCCTTTCATGTACTTCTCATTAGTATAACTCTTCACTTAATTCCTTCCATTTTTTCCAAGACATTTCCATATTTTTCCTGATGTCCACTTTCCATTCTTTCTATTGTGAAATAAATTCATTTTCTACTGTTTTACAAGCAGGCTTTGTAGTTCTTGCAGTCATTCTATTTTCCCTTGTTTCTTTTCTTCCCAAGATTCACTACTCATGCTAAAACTCATGCTACACATGCTAACTCCAACCCTAACCCTAATAGTCTGCTCCTCATTCAATACTTCTCATCATTTTTGTATTCTTCACTAAGCCTCTCAATGTTTCACAATGAACTATCTATAAATCAATCCTTGAATAGGTAAATGTGAATGATCATGCTTATCTTGTTTCTATCATCTATTCATGTCTCTTAATAGAATTTTTAACACACACACACAATTATATTATTTTTGAATGTTAATTATTCTATTTTATTTTATATTATTTTTATATTTTATATTATTTTGCAATATTCTTATAGACAGACTAGGCTACACAAATAGTATAAAACATATCCAACTTTCTGATAAGACTCTAAGAAAAAGATTAATACTGTGAGAAACTTTCACCTAGCGCAATAGTAAGAGGCATTCACATCAAATCATAACAAATATATTTATAATTTCCACAATAAAAATAGTAAAGTATATTTTTAGGAAACAAGGATTATAATACGCTCTGCATCTGGCAAACAATAGTACTACAATACTAAGAAAAAGGCAACAAAGCACATTATCACTATCTTGCAAAAGACATTGAACTCAGCAATAAACTCAAATCTTATGGAACAGCAAATTTGCATGTTAATCAGATACTAATAAATTTCTTTGTAAGAACTGTATTTGCCTAGAAATATTAAGACACAATTACAGTGTACACATTTATAAAAAGTAGTTCTCAACTTAGGAAATAGTTCTTTCCCCCCCCTATACCAGTTACAGGTAGTTGTCGACTTACAACCATTCATTTAGTGGCCATAGTTACAATACTGAAAAAACAACATGACTGTTTTTCACACAACCATTGCGGGATCACCATGGGCATGTGATCAAAATTCAAAATGACACCTGGCAACTGGCCTGTATTTATGACATTTGCAGTGCCCTTGGGTCATATGATCTCCCTTTGCAATCAATGGGGAAGCCAAAGTCACTTAACAACCACCTTACTAACTTAACAACTGTAGTGTTTCACTTAACAACTGTGGCAAGAAAAAATGTAAAATGGGGCAAAATTCACTTAACAACTTCTTTCTTAGCAATGGAAATTTTGGATTCAATTGTGGTTGTAAATTGAAGATTACCTGTATATTTCACCCTCCCACTTCATTCTTCTTTTGCTAACATATTCACTACGCACCTACTGTTCATCATTGTATACTTCCCCTATTATTTTCTGATAAAAAAAACAAAAATCAACATTTCTTCAATTTTTTAACTGTTGCTAATTAGCTCTTAACTGCTGGCAACCATTCAAATAGAGAAATGTATTTAATATATCCCTATACAGATTCTTAAACAACAGCATCTTAGAACTAAATTTATTGAAATCCAAGAATAGATTAAAATAATATATAACCTTTATTCATTAAAGATGGAAGAATGGAAAATAAAACAAAAATAACAAAATTTACATATAAGGATTATCCATAAAAAGCTCTGAATTTCCAGTAGGAATTAAATAATGTAAGATACTATGAATAAGTGTAAACTAGTAGTCTATCAGTCTCAACAACATATATTATGATCTTAATTAATGACAGGTGTTAAGTGATGGATTTTGTACATTAGTTCAAGGCTTGCAGCCCAATGATCAAAGAATGATAGGTAATTGATGCAGCAACAAATAGATATTTTAATAGTACGAAAGTTAAAGGTAAAAGCTTCCCCTATCCAGTTATGTCTGACTCTGGGAGGAAGAGCTCATTTCCATTTCCTAGCCCAAGAGCCAGTGTTGTCCAAAGATGCTACCATGGTCATATGGCTGACATGAGTATATGCTGAGGCGCATCGAAAACTGTTGCCATCCCACTAAAGTGGTACTAATATCCCAATGAAATGGGAATGTTCACTGCAAAATCTTTAAAAAAAATAATGTTAAAATCATAGGCATGGATACTGATGCTGATTTTATTATTTTAACTTTAAATTATTTATTTTTAACAACAAAACTGTTTTTGTTACCAAACAAATTATTGTTATATTAGGCCACCAGAAGCTAATTCAATTATTATGTAGAATGGTAATAGAGTTAAAATGTGTTGGTTACATTCCCAACACATGAAATGTCAGGATGTAAAACTGCCTACATGTTGTACTGATTAGCACTGCAAAAACCCAAGAACAAAATCAATGGGATAGCCTGGATGAAAAATTCTGTATTTTAAACTGCAGTCCTGAAAATAGTTTACCCAGACACTTACAGGAAATCATCAGGTAGTCTTCACAGTTGTTTTTTTCATCATTATGCTCCACAGATATTCCACTGGCATCAATTACAGCTTCAGAAGCACAGTCTGCCACTAAAACTTCTGAAACTACATCTTCTCCAAGAGAATCTGTAACAATTTCTGCTTCTACAACATTATTATGGTCATGAACATGTTCCATACGTTCAATATCAGGTACATGTATTGATTCATTTGTGAGTACATGTTCAGGTATTGCCATTGCTGAAGCTGTAATTTCAGATGATAAAACATCTTCTGGAACACTGCAGTGTGACAAAGACACTTCTTCAGTGACATCAGTGTCCAGCACTGGTTCAGGAATAATAACAGTTTGAGATACATTTGTATCTTCCATGATATCTGGACACTGAACATCTTCTATAACAACGTCCTCAATGATATCTTGAATTACTACAGAATCTGGATCATCAGGGACAAAATTATGTACAGCTATATCAGAATCTTCTACATCTGATACATATACAGTTTCCTGTATTTCGACAACAATTTCATCTCCGTTCAAATGCGTTTCATCAGCTCCTGGAATATATAAATTATAATCGGTTCTATATTATCATAAATCTTAGTTGAGGAAAAATCAGCAAATTTTGATTATGATGTAGCAGGGATATCTCTAACATGATGTAGCAGGGATATCATCTAACAGAAACAAATTTGATCTGAAGGGCTTTACTTGTCTTGATCCATTTCCCAGGTGCAAATCATGGAAGTCATATACAGATAGTCCTCAACTTATGACCATAATAAGACCAAAATCCCTATTGTTAAGTGAGACAGTTAAGTTAGTTTTGGCCCATTTTATGGCCTTTCTTGCCATTGTTTTAAAGTGAATCACTGCAGTTGTTAAATTAGTAATATGGTTGTAAATGAATCTGGCATCTCCATTGACTCTGCTTCTCAGAAGGTCGCAAAAGATGATCCCATGATCCTAGGACACTGCAACCATCATAAATATGAGACAGTTGTGAATCATTTGAATTTTGATCATGTGACTGTGGCGATGTTGCAATTGTTGTAAGTATGAAAAACGATCATAACGTTTTCAGTGTGGTTGTAACTACAAATGGTCATTACATGAAAGGTTGTAAGTCGAGGACTACCTGTATTCTATATAATTTGCTTCCTGCTTGCTAGCAACCAGTGGTATTTCCTCAAAATAATTTAGTGTGATAAAAGATAAAAAACTATTTTAAAAGCTAATAATTGATAACCTATTTTTCGATCAGTTTTCACAAACATTTCATAATCTGCTTTCCTACATAGCTAGTAAGCTATCTTGCCTGTATTAAAAAAAATCTTGGCACAAAACAATAATCATATTGTTCCTGGTGTGTCCAATCACACTTGGCCAATAAATTATTCTATTCATATGTAAATATTTGAAACATATAATATTCCTTAGATTTTTCAGCCTCAAAACAGATTTTTAACTATTCTAAAATAGTTCTAAATTAGTTTAACTATTAAATAAATTAGATCCAGACTTGGGTAATAAAAGTAATCTGGATTCATTACTAAAAACCCAATAGTTATAGAGTTTAGGAAAAGAAGCTTACGTGTTTTTTTCTCACATACCTGTTGGATCAAAAAACGTGTGTGGGTCATGTGGCCCATCAAGCCCATCCTCATCCATGGCCTTTAAATCTCATCAGTCACAATATCTATAAAATTAAAACAAATGTGTTTTGCAGAGACTTTTAATAAGTGTACCAGACTAGCACATGGCATATATATTGCAATCAAGCTGGCATTGGGGAAAAATTATCATACACTTGAGGCTTAAACATTTTGCCCCATTCCTGACTAAACATAAAAAGAATGGCTAATATGTTGGTGTCCCTTCATTATCTCCTATAGCAATGGGAGAATTGCTATAGTATCAGAAAAAAATATCAATACCTTCTTTTTAACACTTCATGCTTTTCTCCCTATGCATAAGCATCATGGCATTTTTTGTTGGACTATAATATTTTGATACTAAAGTACTAACTATTTTTTCAATTTCATCCATTTTAATATCTAAAACTTCTGGATAATTAAAAACTTTTTATTTGCTTGACTGGCATTGTTGAGTCCTGAATACAGTGTATTAAAATGTATTACCATAGTATCTGGCATACATTCCTGCTTCCATTCATTTTATGCTTGAAATAAGCATTCCCATAAATACATTCTACATCTTTGCTTTCCTGCCTAAATTGTGTATCTTCTGTAGAAGTCTTGAGTAATACTTTCTTTTCTAGTGCAAGTTAGTATTCATCGCATCAACCTTTATTACTTATAAGTTATTGTCTCACATTTTTTCAGATGCTTGTTTAGTGATTGCAATGTGTTGTTTCAAAACAATAATAAAATGGTCACTTTTGAGGGTTTTTAAAATCTATAATGATCTAATTTACCTACTTCATATATCACAACAGGGAGAAAACCCTTCTAGGCTGCTTTTCAATCTCTATAATTCAAATTATAAATTATTAGCCATCCTGTGGTAGTATTTATGTGCCACTTGATGATTACTAATATTAAAATTACCATATGAGCAACAGAGGCCACAGGATTTATGATACTTAATTACTAATACATTTATCAGAGCATAGGCTTTCCTTGACTACTTTCTCTGCACATGTGTGCCCTTGGAAGCTTGTTTCTGGTGGGATTTTGGATTTAATTCTGGTGCTTCAGCTGTGGAACCACTGCTTCCTCATGACAGGCTTGCTCCCTCAAGCCTGTCATGCAATCAGCTTTTCTTAATTAATGCAACTGACCTAGAGTCCTAGACTATTATTTTCCACGGTATCTGTTGCCACTGACAGGTGGTTCATGGTTAGGAAGTTATTTTTTGCGGAAAGACAGAACCATCTGGACAAAACCGAACACCTGGAGCTGCAAGCAGCCCTTCCTGTATCAACATAACTGGGAGGGGGAGCTATTTGAATAATCACTCGTGTTCCGTCGGTCATTGTCTGATACTCAGGGCCAGAAGGCAAAATAATAATAGGCAGAAAATGCCTCTGCGCCCGCTGGATATTAGGTGAAAAGGAAGAATGTGGCGGGACTAAAGTATGCAGGGCTCGGGAGTAGCCGAGCAGGACAACTGGGCACAAGAAAGGGAGGGAAAGAGGGGAGGGGCAAGTTTTCCCCACTGGCGCCGTCTCCGCCCTGCCCTGCCCGCCTGTAATGGGGACTGTCTGGGGCCAGAAGCGATTAATTCAAGATGGCGTCCGGCACTCTTCCTCAGCCTCCCTTGCCGCCGCCATCTTGTCTCCTCCTAGCAGCGATCCCTCCGTTTCAGGCCTGATTCCACTATCCTCCAACAATGCTTGATCCCCATTCCTTGTGCAATGTACAACAGCCCACCGCATTTCTCTCTCTGGAAGCTGTGCTACAGCTGTCCGACCCACCTGCAAGGCTTCCGGCCCGTTCCTGCAACAAGGAACGCCGCGCGGCCTAGCTGCGGCCTTCTCAAGGCCTGTACCGAAGCAGGCGCCGAGGCCTGGTTCCACGCAGGGGTAAGGGCCTAGCTCGGGCCTGTCCCGTGCTGCTTACCAGGCCGGGCGGTGGCGGCGGGCTCTGGGAGGCCTTTCTCCGCGTAGCTGGGCCGATCTCGGTGGTAGTGTCGCGGCGGCGGGGCGGGCGGGCGGGCGCGAAGGGGAGGGAGGGGCCGAGCTCGGAGCTGAGTGGAAGCGGCCAAGCTCCCCGGGCCGGGCAGCCGTCAGCACGTCACGTCACTGCCCGTGGGAGACCCAGGGAAATGCGGAAGGAGTTCCCGGCTCCGCTGCTGCTTGAGCCGCCTGCTCTTCGGCCCCGGGCCAGGCCAGACCGGGCGCGCGACCGAGAAGGAACCGGGACGGGCCGAGTGGATGAAGTAGAAGGGCGGTGGGTCCCCGCCAACCCCTTCCGCTGCAGCTGCCGCTTCTGCCGCCGTCTCCGTTCCAACTCGGCCGTAAAATTCCGCTCCGGGCTCAGACTTGCTCAACTCGGCGCCGGGGAATGAGGAGTTGTTTAGGCCTGGAAAATCCCCAACATTTTGGGGTGGCTTCTCCACAGGCATTGCCCTGGGCACCCCCGCCTCCCAAATCGTAATACATCCCCCTCGCTTGCCGAAAATAAATTTATCCACAGCCTTTTGGAAAATGAAAATAAGAGGTACCTTATTACGGCATTTTTAATGAAAGTATTGTCCCGCTATCTCTTCCCTTCGCCTCCCCTTCTTCATTTGACGAAGAACATATATTTTTCTTACATAGGAAGCCAGGAGAATGAAAGTACAGTGCTTTAAGACCGGTTCATATATATTAATCGTTTTGGTGAATGCAGTTATCTACCATGTTTTTTGTTTCTGGTTTTATAGGGAGTCAGGGGTACTTTGTTGTACAGCTACTTTTCCAAATCAGAATGAGCAACGTTAGTTATCAAATACAAAATTTGCGATTATTAGACTTTGGGTGCCAGTGTCTTTTGTTGTGAAATGAATGTTTCAAAATAATTACTCTCGTTTCAGAGTTGCAAACTTAAATTTACTGCATACTTCGTTGTAACAATCTATATTTTGTTAATGACACAATTATAAAACCTCATGTAACTACCTTACATAGGTAGTTTTTACAGGTTGTTTTCAGATATCAAAATCAAATTGTGGATACTTGATATGAGTATGGATCAAATTAAGGCTCATTTCCTTTGGGGCCCTAAGGTGCAAATCACATATGCATTGCATCTCATTTTATTCTTTGTTAAAAATGTGCCTTAACAGCAGAATACAATTTTGTGTCTTTGCTTTGTGTTAGATGCTATTTTTTATATTTTCTATTAAGCTTAGATAGCATTTTTAAAGTTAAAAAAGTAAATTTCAAGTTGCTAAATTCTCAGGTATGGTATACTCAAACTAGCTGGAGAATTCTGAGAACTGAAATCCATCCTCTGGAAGGGGGATGACAACGTTAGAGAAGACCTCTCTTGTTATTTTATTTTCTGTGTATCTTCAATTATTAGCAATAAAATACATTACCATGTTTAGTAAATTGTTGTGTATCTTGTTTCCCTAATATTATTTTAATTGCATGGTTTATTGTTTTAATAACATTTGGTTTAATAAAACGTATGATATTTAGGGGGGGACAACATTAAAAGTTGAAGTAGTGAGGAGCAACTATCAATCCTCATAAAGAACATTTTATACACCATAGTTTATGGAATTCTGTGTCACATGATGTAATGTTGAGAATTTAGTTTAGAATTAAAAATAGGGTTAAACATGTAGGAAGATAAAAGACTGCTATGGTTCTTTATCAAAGTGTCTGCATGAAATCCTTTCAAGAAACATCTAATTGGTTACTTTGCAAACAAAATTCTGACTTAGAGGGATCTTTTGGTCTGATCAGCCAATCTTTTCTTTGTAACCAAATAAAACATATAGTATGTTAATTGAATAAATTGGCTGGTTTGCACAATTTTTATGATACACCAATCAAACGTACAAAAATATAAAAATTTATAAAAGGATCAACACAATCACAAAAATGAAGCATAGAGGTAAAGAAAATAAGAGGTAAAAGGGGCTTGGAAATTACATTATGAGCAGTATAGACTTCATCCTACATTGTGCCATTCTTAGCCAATTTTCATGCCTGAAAAGTCCGCAATTCTTGTATTTAAGCTATGAAGAACAGCAGTCATATTAACAGTCCTGTTGATATTGGTTCAAATTCAACTATAACAGGACAATACCACTGTATCAGCAAATGTTAAACTCCCAAATATATATTCAAATGCAAGGTGATTATAATTCTTACTGATACAATAAATAGGCAGTTTTGTACATCCTGGTTTATTTGAATAAAACTTAATTTGTTGTATTAAGATGAACATAACACCTGATTTTTACTTAGTGTTATATGTAAACCAAGCCTTTTTTGTTATCCATTTTCTTCTTTTATTAACCAACAAAAACAATAGTCAACCTCTGTTTTTTGGCATAGTCTCCAAGCCTGGAAAAATAATTTGTTTCCGGAAAATCAATATATTTTGGTTTTAGAATTTTTATGATAGAATGATTAATACAATATTTAAAGACAATATAAATTTTCAAGGGATCTCTAGAAACTATGCAACAGGAGGACCAATCCTAGGTTGAGGCTATGTTTTTGTCCCCCAGAAATTTTGTTTTCATGGCAGAAATTCCTTGGAGTCCTATACTGATTCCAGTAAAATGCATGCTAGCTGTGTTTCATAGTTAAATAGATTCACCTGAAAACATTAAGTATTTTCCTAGACCAAAACCTTAAAGGAGACAAGATAAACTTTATCAGAACAGAATTTGACATTTCAAACTATAGGAGAAAATCCAATATATGCAAATTTCAAGGATAGAAAATAGTTAACATTAAACTATTTTTAAACCATCCATATGAACACTTGCAGAGTATAGCGCTGTATTATTCATTAAAAAAATAAAAATGAAAGAAAACAATTCCATATTCTGCTTGAAAAAGTTTTAATATTAAATCAAATGTATTTCATATTGCCCTTCAGGGGCCATTACTCAAGAACTTCACATAAAGCTTACTAATAATGGAATTAGGTTCAGAGCAAATGAGTAATTTTATGCTCAAATAATCTTGCAACTAAAAGGAAAACTACTGGACAATTTTGGGTCCACTTGAAAAGGTCCACTATCTATATTGAAGTCAAAGGTAGCTTGGAAGTGCAGTTTAATGCGAAAATTATTTAACCACAATAGCATAATATATTTCATTTCTAGATCACAATTCATCTGAAATGAAATAAAAACCACTCTACATCCTCCCATGTCAGATTACCTGAAAAGGACTATAATTGCCATGGAGGTCATGAATTCACAAGTTTCGTCAGACTTTCTTCCCAGGATATTTTGGGAGTTCCAGTCCCAATCCTGAGATGACAATCAAGAGCTTGTAGAGTCACTGCCATGCAGGTAAGTAATTAGTATTCCAGCAGTAACACCAGTTTAACAGCTCAATTGGGAAAACTCCCAAATGGTTACTTCTAGATCAGTGCTTACAGCCACTGCTTTTTCTTAGTCAAACTGGCATGGCTGATACAGGACTAAAAACCACTGTATGCAAATTACTGACAAGGTTATATTCCCACTGTTGTCCAACCTGCTCTCAATAATGCAAGTTAGATTAGTGTGCTTATTAATTCCATATCAAAGATGGATATGTGAGAATTTGCAGAGGAATACATGCTGAAATATGCAGATGTGATATTAAATATCATAGGACCACAAAAGGCAATAAAACAGTTAAGAAAAACAAGATTTTCTATCTGCTGCAAGAATATGGTTGCCTGACAAGTAACAATCAAGAATAGCTCTTTAAATTTTGGCAAGTGACATTGAAAAGTGGAGAAGCTTAAAGTTACCTTGGTAGGATCAATTGCAATCATCAAAATTAATGTATTACCCCAGCTAAACTATTTCAAATAAGTATTCATGTTCTATTAGCAATCCCACAGGATACTGATAGCTAAATGTCATGAATGACTGATACAGTATTACATCATAATTACATTAAACCAGATCTACTGCATCAATCATTTCACTTCTCAACTTACAATTCAGTTATACGGCATTTCTATACAATAATTTTAGCCTTTTCCAAATAATTAAAATAGACAATAATTAACTTCCCTTTTTGGATACTGTCCATTGTGGTTGCAAATATTTTATTTTGGCTGTGTACTTGGAATTATATGCATACTTGGCCGCGTACTCAAGAATTCTCTTGAGGGGTTTAGTTTTTTAAAAAAATGTTTACTGACAGATAAATAGGATCAGTGGTTTGGGACCATCTAGCTATAAATATACAAGCATTCAATAATATGTAGAATCATATTTGCTGCAAGGTCAAAGTATGGTATACAACAAGAAAGAAAATTCATCTTCCAAGAAAAGTTTATTTAAATTTGTTTCATTGACAAACATTTCAGTTTTTTGTTACTCAATTGCCTGTAAGAGTTAAATGAAAAAATAAGTAATTTTCAAAATTCCAAATCAGATTATGCGCTCTTGAGTTACATTGTTTAAAATCAAATAGTCAGCCCCACACAGTCTCTAAAAAACTGACATAAACACAAAACAAATTTAGTTTTTGTGAAATACTGGAGAATTAGATCCATCTTTGCTAATTTAATTTATTGCAGATACTGTCAAGAGATTTGATTTTCAATACAATGTGGACATCTGTGCAACAGCTTCCTCACTAAAAATGCATTCCAACTGTATGGAAACAGACATCATTTTTTACAAATTGAAGAATTGGCCTTTTGCTTTCAATCATCATCCACAGTAGGCTTGATTGTCACTCCTCTTCTAATTTGCCCCCATCCAATTAAACTGGAAAACAAGAAAAGCAGATTAACTTCAAAACTTCAAAAAATTAGAATAAAAGAAGACCATCTAAATACAAGATATAAGATAACTATGCAAACATTCATAATCATTTCCCATTCCAGATAATTCATGAATCACTTTGGAATACTGGGATTGGCCCTTATCAGAAAAAAAACCCACCACTTGTATCCAGGTAAGTTCTCTCATGAGAGTTAGAATGGCTAGCCTCGCAGTAGTAAGTGAAACATGTGAATGACCATGCTTGAGTTATGTAAGTTCTGATGTAGTTAAGCAAATCACGTGACTGTGAGTTGCAATTATTGTCACCTTCCCCATTGACTTCATATCAAAAGCCAGCCAGGAAGGTCACAAATTGTGATTATGTGACTGGGACACTGAGATGATAAAAAATAGATGCTGCTTACAAAATGCCTGAATTATGATCACATAATCTTGGAATTCTGCATCCATCATAAGTTTGAGGACCAACTATAAACTTACTTTTTCAATGCCATTATGATTTTGAGCAGTTGCTAAGTAGTCTTCAATCAAAGACTACTTGTGTTCCATTTATTTAGCATCTTTGACATTTTATATTTGATAAGAAACATCAAGACAAGCAACAACAGTCCTTAGAATAGAGTTGTGTGATATTTTAATAACTGAAATTATTACTATAATAATAAGTTCAATATTTTATTGAACTTAAAATTTTACCATTATAAATAGAAATTGCAATCTCTAAATAGTAGCTCTTATGTTGTTAAAATGTTACATCTGTGCATAAGAAGAGACATCAGGGAACAGAGTTTTGCAAAAAATACAAAAGGAATCTGAAAAATTTATGAAGGAATTTATTTTATTAACTATTATTAAATTTGCCACCCATCTAGTGGTTTGAGGCAACTCTCGACAAATACTTTCAACATCTGTAGAATGGCAGGATGCAAGTATAAATGGAAAACTATTAGGTAGACTAGAAAGGAATATCTATTTACCAGTATGGAAAAACAATGTTTAGTGTGTTTTGGAACATTATGTCAGGTCCAACAAGTTATTAATTAGCATTAAGTATCATGGATTACACCCAGTAGAATAGATACTAACTTTTTATTATCTGCTTTTACCGCTAGAGTCATCCAAAAATTTGTGTTTAGCTTAAAATGTATTTATAGTGATACATTATGTTTCATTTCAAATCAACTTACCGCCAATGTTTTTCAACTCTTCGACTAAGGGCAATTTTTTCTCCTACTTCAGTGCATACAGGATTAGTTAGCACTATTTTGCCCAGATCAGCTTTCACTGCACTGACCCGTCCTCCAGTTGAAAGAGATCCTATGTTTACCATTAGTACTTCATTTTTAGATAATTTTTGCACCTACAAGTAGTAAAAAAATTTAAAGACATGTGCAATTTGTACCATTTTAAATTTGCAAGCATCCCTTTTAAAATACAGAAATTTACAGAATGTCCAGATTTACCAGAAATAACTAACCTTGGCAGCTTTCTTGTCCCCTTCAGTACGGACACCGAGTAATCGCCTCAACAAGAAGTAGGAAATTTCAAGTTCTGTGAATATTTCAGGTAGTGCTTCAACTGCACCTAAAACTTGCCCTACCATTCGATCAGCTCGGCACAAAGTTGGGTCAATCTTGGTACCAACACCTAATAACAAAATATTTTTATTTTTAAAAAGCAATAGGCTTTCAATTGTTAAGTTACTTTTAAATCACCAGACACTATCCAGTGCTTTAGAGTAATATTTATTTAAATTGATCAGTTGGGCCATTGCAATGGATTCTTTTCTTTTTCTTGGATCTTGTAAGAATAATTTAATAATTCTAATGAATTTGCCAAAAATAGAGTTTGCTGCTTAGGCCACATATATGCTTTACTGTTGGAAAGTTTCTTTTATCAGTCTTTTATAATTTTATTTGTAATACTACCTAAATATGTATTTGTAATACTACCTAAATAAATGAATATTATAACATTTGTTGAATTCCAGATGATTTGGAAGACACTAAGTTGTTCAAAACACATTCTCAGAGGAAACAGCGATAGCTAGTAAAGATACAGCTCACAATAAAAATGCATCACTACCAGGAATATAGACTCCTAAACCATAGCAAAACAAACTGGAGTGTTGTAAATTATAGTTTCCTTTCCCCTTCATCCAAGAGCCATTACAGAATGGTGAATGAGCTAAAATTTAAAAACCCTTATGTTTTCCTCTATTGTTGATAGATCTTCATTCTATCACCATGTGTTGTGCTATAAATGAAACTTATTAAATGAAACTGAAAAGTATTCAATTTTAGCTTGTTAATATGTATATAATGCACATATAATACTATAACTACCACTTTAAACATGGTTTTAGAAAATATAGAAACATTTATAGCTGTTGCAAAGAAAGTCTCTGAAACTATATATTCATAGCCAAAGTCTTATCTATCTTGGTATCTTCCATGTTCTCTTAAACATAAATGTAAAACAGACATACCAATAAGGCCTCCTGGTGCAGCATATTGCAAATCATTATGTTCTGCAAACAGAGATACAATTTTGGAGAAAATAGGCTTGCACATAAGTTTTCCTTCACTATCCTTTGAGACAATGCCAGGTCTCACCTCTAGTTCCTGGCCAACCTAATAATAAAAGATATAAGAAAGGAAGATTATTACATATCAATCTTTATATAGTGCATTGGTAATGGATTTTATAGCCAATTCTCTCTGTCAGTTCACTATAGCCATTGTTTGCACACGCTTATGTAGAACACTGGTTTTCTCTATAATGTGTCCAGATACACTAATGGTTATTTTCAGAAGCAGTGGGAGTGCTTGTTTTTCCCCAATCATCATTTTATATGATAAGCATCACAGAAATTAAGCATCTTAAGAAATTAAGGCGATACCATAAATAATGGAGAGTATGGCATGGAGATCATTGCTCCAAACACCAAGCATTCCAGAGATCACAACAAACATCTTGAAACAATGTCATTGATTCCATTCTTGGGCTATTTCCATTCTCAGATTCACAAGAGAGGACTAATGATGAGCAACCAGCAGCAAAGCAAAGTCAGAAATGCTAGCTGATGATAAGCAGACTGTCATGTTCCGTGTATCCAGCACCAAGAAACCTCACGCAACAGTTTTTGTTTGAAGTGTTTTATCCTGGAAAGCTTGGAAACCGGGCACTGAGTGACATACAAAGTCAGCATTACCCACGGCATTTCCGCCACATCTTAACATCCCCATGCCCGTGCCTACCCCATACCCTTGGCTTCTGGACACTGCTAACAGCCTGGAATCTTTGGCCATGTCTAGACCAACACTCAGTTGCTGGCCTGCTCTCCATGCTGCAGCTGGTTGGCGCTTTGCTTCCCAGTTGATCAGCTCCGACACCCAGCTGATCCATTTGCTGTAAACCTCCCAGCTGATCAGCACAGCCACTCCATTTTCAGCCTCCCAGCTGATCAGCACAGCCACTCCATTTGCCAGCTGATCAGTGCAGCTCCCAGTCATGCCCCTGCATCCTCCTCTCTCTGAATGGCAACTGTGAGACGGCTCGCCAGAGGCTTGCTGTTTCGGGGGGTGACACAGACAGCTCCAGCACCACCAAATGGACTTCCATTTGAATTAGCCAAAAGAGGTAAGGCAAAACAACACAGAAGTCACAGATGCCTTAGCTTTCTGAAAATGAGGATGTGGAATTACCACTTCCTCCCAACACAACAGTTTGGTGGTCTGGAAAGAGTGTAGAACAGGCAATAGAGCTCTCTATTAACAACTGCCTGTTAAATCCCATTCCTTGTAGCTTGACTTGCAAAACTTTACAACCCTGATTTTGAGCCTGGAAATGCCAACCACAAGCTTCGATCCTTGGACTTTGCTTCACTACTTTCTTGTATGCTGCTTTGATACGGAAACTTCTAAGCCAAACTTGTTGAACTTGAGGGGGACAGGAGTGGGAATTTGTCTCTATACTGCAAGTGCCTTTGTTTACAATCCTCATTTAGTAAAGAGAACAAAATTATATATGTGTGCACACATGCGTGTGCACACACACACAGCCTGGGACAGGACAGGAGAGTTACTGTCAAAAACATCAATTTATACTATTATTATATCTAAACTTATGGACTTCATCCAACAGGATTCATCCAACAGGATTTAGTTTTAATCTCATAGCCTTCATTTTCACCAAACAAGTTCTGGAGAATCCCTCAACTCCCACATACTGTGTTTCCCCAAAAATGTGACATGTTATGATACTAAGCCCATTCAGGCTTTTCAGGGCATTGGCTAAAATATTCTCCCCCCAAATAACACCCCCCAAAAAAACTACTAAAACACATGCACAGCCAGTCCCCACCATTTCCTTTAGTTGCTTTCGGAGGGAGGGAAGGGGGGGACATGCCCCATACACCCCACATACCATTACTGTACCTAACAGTAACGGTGATGTTTGTGCAAAAAGAGCGCCTGCCACAAAAAGAGCATCCGCTGTGCCTTGCGCCCCACCTGCCACACCCCAAATTGCACCCCAGTGCAAGACACGCATCTTACCGGACACTGGCACCTATCTCGTGTCTCTTGGCCAGTTTGTGCAGGGAAACACCTTGCACAGTAAGGAAAAAACTTCTTGTGAGTGCAAACAATTAAGAACTTCTTGAACTCGTGAGAAGTTTTTTCTTTACTGTGCAAGGTGTTTCCCTGCAGACTGGTCGAGAGACATGACAGAGCTGCCAGTGTCCAATAAGATGTGCATCTTGCAGCCCGCCGCATCCCAACTGCCACCCCCCAAATCGCACCCTAGCACGAGACCCGCATCTTACTGGACACTGACAGCTCCATTGCGTCTCTCGGCCAGTCTGCAGGCAAACACATTGTAAAAAACCTCGCGAGTTTGAGAAGTTTGGACTCACAAGAAGGGTTTTTTTACAACATGTTTCCCAGGAACCAATGGAAAAGAATGCGACAGAGCTGGAAAGGTAAGACGCATGCCTGGCTTCTCACCCGCCCCACCTGCCAGCTGCCAGAAAACAATAAGCCCCCCATTGATAATAAGGCTAAGCCCTTATTATGGGGGTCAAAAGGAAACATGGTATGTAGAAGGAATAGGAGGAAGAATACATGCAATTCTATCATTAACATAAAATGATAACAGTCTGTTAATCAGCATTGGAAAGAAATATTACCTTCAACACACCTTTGAGAATGCTACCACCAGCTACACCTCCCTTCAAGTCATCAACTTCACATCCAGGCTTATTAACATCAAAAGATCTAATAACTGAAAAGAATATTCCATTAAGTTCAACTTGCAAAAAACTTTAAACATTTTAATACCATAATATATTTATCTATTAGTTACACTCTGGATCTAATACTTTATTAAGCCACTGATTTGTTGTATATTGTTGTATATTGTTGGTTCCTTATTTCTTTTTGGAAGATCGTATTAGCAATAGCACTTAGACATATACCGCTTCATAGTGCTTTACAGCCTTCTTTAGCAGTTTACAGCCCTCTCTAAGCAGTTTACAGAGTCAACATATTGCCCCCAATAATCTGGGTCCCCATGGTAAAGTAAGATGGTAAGATAATTTAATTAAAATAAATTTATACATAAAGAAACTAAAAATAAATGTGACTGCTTACTCAAATCAGTTTCTTGATTGACCTTCATGTGGTAGGTATGACATTATCAGAAACCCTTGAAACAAACATATCTAGAAATAAATTTCTTCTAGACATTTTACTTATTTATGAAAATATATCTGACTGTTCAATTCAAAAAGCTACTAATTCTAGGAGCACAAAACAATGTCTAATTTATTTATTTTGAACAGAAACGTTCAAGACATCATAATTTACAAAGTGAAATTTCAAAATCAGTTTATGGGAGCCATCTATTCAGTTTTCTTGAATAAGAACCTCAAGAATATGACAAATTGTTATTGATTTGACAAAAAAGGTTTATTAGCCATACAAAATAATGAGTTCCACTTATAATCTGTTAACGGTTGCAGTCCACAAATCAATAAATATTGGCCCTATGAAATCAATGTTTTAATTTCTTATGACTATGCTTACCATCAATCCATTAAGAGGGCACAGAAAGTTACATCATTATGAAGTTATAAAATGTTACATAAATGCACACTATTTTAACGTGTTCCAATTCATCTAAATATGTGTCCTGCTAGATTCTAATCACACAACATATCACGTTCACTTAGAATTAATTATATATAGTACTGTTGAATTTAAGCTAAATTTGTCATATCAAAATATTTCCTATAATTTCTATGTAGCAAAGATGCTATGTTAATAATAGTACCAATGACTACAGTAAATATTTATTTATCACATTATTAACCAAATACCATTATTAACCAGTGTATTTTCTAGGTAGAATCAGTGACTCAAATAGACATACCAATAAGCCTTGGTTCTGATGTGAAGTCCCTTAAAGGCACTGGAATTTTCTTTACAATGTATTCACAAACAACTTCAATGTTGTATTTTAGCTGTGCTGAGATTGGAATAATTGGAGCTCCTTCTGCAACTGTACCTATTTCAATAAACAGTCACGTATTATAATACTTGTAATGCTCTATTATGATCAACATATTGGAAACTCCAGCACAAATACACTTTTTGCTTTATAATATAAAATGTCAAATTCAAGGCTCGCGGGATGCTTAGATCCGGCCCATGGGGCCAGTCTGGAAATCGCAAAGGACCAGTTCATGGTGTCTCTGCTAGTGAAAATGGGTCATGTGCGGCCCCTCCATGGCCCATTTTTGGCCTAAATCAACTCCTGCAAAATCCTGCAGCAAACACAATTCCCTCACTAACCTGTTTTCCAGCTTCGTTCTCCAGCACACAGGGCAACAAAAGACCATGTGACTACCAGTAAAAAAAAAGTTGTCAGACCTTCTAATTTGGTGAGATCTCTCCCCACCCCCCCAGGAGTTGGAAGGTCTGAATGCATTTTTTTCCTAAACTGGTTAAAACAGGTTAGTGTGGAATTCTGGTTATTCTGGAATGGGGTGGAAGTGAGGATTTTGCATTATGATTGCTCATAAGTATCATATTTTTCAGAGTATGAGATGCACTTTAATTACTGATTACTACGAAAAACTATACAATCAAGAGACAATTTCAAAAGAAAAAATAAAACAATATTTAGAAAAAGTAGAGTTACCCACAGTACCAGAAACAGTTAAAATAGCACTAGATGAAAGAATAACAATGATGGAATTAACAGAAGCAATTAAAAGTCAAAAGAATGACAAAACACTAAGTCTGGATGGAATACCAGCAGAACTATACAAAACACTACTAGATACTATAGGTAATTTAATGTTGGAAGTATTCAATGAACTACTATCAGAGGCAAACGCATATATTACTCTCATACCGAAAGAAGATGCAGACCTTCAATGGATAAAAAACTATAGGCCGGTATCGTTATTGAATGTAGACTATAAGATTTTTGCTTCAATAGCAGAAATACTAAAGAGATTTTAAAGCCAATTTATACATACAGATCAGAATGGCTTTTTACCAAAGAGACAAATAAAAGACAATATGAGGATAATGCTAAATACGCTGGAATAATATAAAGCACACTAAATGGCCTTGATCTTTCTTGATGCACAGAAGGCATTTGACAATGTGAGCTGGCAGTTTATGTCGACACAATTTAAATTATGGGTTTTGGGGAGAGATTTATTAAGATGATTAAGGCAATATACTATAAACAAACTGTTGAAGTGATGGTAAATGGAGACATGATAGAAAAGGTTAGCATAACGAAGGGGACAAGGCAGGGATGTCCTCTGTGCCCATTATGGTTTATACTGACGCTGGAAGGATTAAACAGAAATGTTAGAAAGGATAAGGAGATAAGAGGCATGGAAATAAAAGAAGAAGAATATAAATTGCAGGCATTTGCAGATGATCTGGTTTTTATCTTAGAAGATCCACAAGAAACAGGGCCTAAACTGCTAAAAAGAATAGAAGTGTATGGTGAAGTGACAGGTCTGAAAATAAACAAAGAAAAAACTAAGATTTTAGAGAAGAATATTACAGAAAAACAAAAAAGAGAGCTAATGAACAGATTAGATATCCAGATCACAATAAAAGTAAAATATTTAGGGATACAATTAAGAGCAAGATGTGTAAAAATTAAGGAAGATAATTATTATAAGATGATACAACAAATTAAGACAGACCTGGAAAAATTGAAAAGCTTGCAATTATCGTTAATAGGAAGAATAGCTACAATTAAGTTGAATGTATTACCAAGGTTACTATATTTATTTCAAACAACTCCAATAAGACTGGAGAAAAAAATACTTTGAAGATCTTAATAAATCAATAATAAAATATATCTGGCAGGGGAAAAGCAAAAATTAATTTAAAATGTTACTGGATGCAAGAGTTAGAGGAGGTTTTGGAAAATGTTTCACAAAAAGCAGGGTGTGCCGAGGGTTTGGGAGGCCTGCAGAGTGCGCCAGGGAGGGCAAAAACTTTTTTAAAAAATTTAGCTCTTCAAAATCTTGGTGCGTATTATACTCCAAAAAATACGGTAATCATAATTTCAATAAATCAATTCTATTCCTCACAAATTAATGTTTGAGGATGAATAGCAAAAATGCAGGGTCCAAAGGGTTTGATTTTTATGCTTCAAAGAGTTTTTATGCCACAATTAAGGATAGGAAATAATTTGTAGTGAAAAAATGCTTCCTTCAGTTGAAACATCAATTTATTTTCAGTTCATCTACTGGTCTTTAATTTGAAGTAGTAGTTACAATTAGCCATCACTCTCCAAATTCCTCCTCTGAGTAATCAGCAAGAATATTTTCTAATCATAAAAATGACTTTTCTGGCTTCTTCTTGACTAAAAGTAACTGAGCATTTTCAGGATTATTTTCTGCTAGGAAATATTTGTTTATTCCTCTGCTTCCCAAATTAAATTATAGAGTTTTATATAAGAAACAAACAAACAAACAAAAGCTGGCCTAACAAGGATTAAAAGGATAAAAACTCATCCTTATTTTTTTAACCAATGTTTGATAATCTCTTACAAAAAAAATATCTAAGAAAAGACTAAGAAGCAAATAGAATGTCGGATAAATTAATTGTCTTTACCCTTTTCTGTTGTTATTAGAATGCAAGAGTATTTAGTGTAAAATCTGAGTCTATAATTTTGCTTGAGAACAGATAAGTAAAAGATAGCAACAATATACACTGCTTTCTTTGAGATAAGCACTCTACAGTGACTTGAAATCAACTGGATAAATATTGTACTTTTAACAGATATAGGCTATTACAAATAGAAAATCTTAAAATTTTAGACAAGACTATAATTGTAATATGCACCAACACCAGTTACAAATTCTACACAGACAGTACTGTTGCTATCAAATTGAATTGTATGTTTCTATTCTTCATGTATTAGTTGGCTCAATGTTTAAAATGTTCTACTGCAAATGAAATGTCTGGATTACATAGAATTGATGCTAAACCAAACCACCAAAAGTACTACAGACTGTTTTTATGACAACGTTCCCAGGTAAACCAAACCTGATGCACAACAAAATAAGCAATTCTACTTTAGTGTAAGATAACTTTAACAGAATTTTGAATGACTGAAGGTACAAACTTCATCTTGTCTGTTTTAAACATCTGATCAATTAGGACTAATCCTAAATTTCTCTCTCCAGTCACTGGAGACTTCTCCATCTCTTGTCTGATTGTCTATGGAGATTCTCAATCATACAGATAATGGTTGTCCCAAAAATGTGTTTTTTCCAAAAGGCAACTGGATTTCCTTGTTCTTTTTCCTTTGAAAACATTTTGCTTCTCATTGAAGAAGCTTCTTTAGTTCTAATTTCTTCATTTAAAACTGAAGCTTCTGAAGCTAAAACTTCTTGGATGAAAAGTGAAATGTTTTCAAAGAAAAAACTAAGTAACTCCAGTTTCTTAATACAGACTTGATTATTTCCTAAGCAGGATCGAGGGGCAGATTTCCTGCCTCTCAATCCCCAAGATTATCCACACATTCTATTACATCATTTTACAAACTGCAGTCACCGATGTGTAAGTTGGGTGGCTATATACATTTATTTAAAAAATAAAATATGTAACTGTGAAAAAGAACCTCTTGCTGAACCCATTACGTATTCTTCTTGACAAGGGGTGTCAAACACAGGGCCTGTGAATGGCATCCGGCCTGCAGGGCTGTCCTGGAAAACCTAAGGGGTCGGCCGGTGTCACTTTGGCCCGGTCTACCCAATGCGAAGAGGAAACATGTCAGCAGTTTGGGGAGTGGTGTCAAGCTGGCCATGTCCACCCAGTTGGCCACACCCACCCAGTCGGTCACACATGCTCGCTCCGAGGTCAATCACAGCACTGATATGGCCCTCAATGAAATTGAGTTTGACACCCCTGTTCTAGACTAAGATCTTTTAAGGAACACTTTTGGCAAGTCTAAATTATTACTGCAATCTTGATTTATGAGGGTCTTGTTTGACTCTCACTTTGTCAAGGTCCTTGCTATTATGAATTTCTTGGGAGTTTGACTTGGTTCCTTTACTGGGCTTAATGGGGTTTCTTTATCCCATTTATCCTTTAGTCACTTTTTATTTGCTTGCTTTGGAGCTCTGATCATGGATAAATTTACTAAAATTAACTAATAAATTTGCAAAATTAGTTTGACAAATTTGATATGGCAATAAGTGTGAAAATGAGCTGTTTGTGAGACAAGACAAAAGTTGGCTTATAGTAAAAAAGAGAGACTTCTTGATTTTGACCTGGAAACTCACCTTGCACAAATGCTAGAATTTGTTCATACTGTTCTTTGGCTTGGCTCTCTTTGACCAAATCTATTTTATTCTGTAGAATTAGAATGTGTTTCAGTTTCATAATTTCAATAGCAGCTAAGTGTTCTGAGGTCTGCGGCTGAGGACATGATTCATTGCCAGCTGGAATAACAGAAAAACAATGTTTACAACAGAATATAGAACACTGATAGACTTCTTAATAAATGGTTAACGTACAGGATACTAATCCTCCTGTAAATTATAATTAAGAATAATTAGAACACCTGAGAGTGAAACTGTACATGTGAATTTCATGTAATGAGTATAGTTTGTGTTGCAATAAGGATTATAATTAATGAAACCTTTGTAAACCTTGTTTACAAAGATGTGAAGTTTGTGTCTCTAATTGATTATGTAATCCAATAAATGTATCCTTATAGCAATATGAACATTAGCACAACTTTAATTCTGTAAACTCCTATGTTTCAATGGTAACATACCTGTGTGCATATGTGACAAAAAGAGAGAAAATGTATTGGATGTGAGGTTGACTGAATACATTCACTATAAAGTAGTCGGTGCAGTATCTAGAAAGAAATCTGGCAAAATATTTCTATCTATCTCACACTGCTGTGAATTTCACTTTCTTTCTTTCTGAAGCAGAGCTAGCAGGAAGCCTACTTTAGTATCTGCTAATGTCAGCCACTAATTTTATGTCTATTTTCCAGCAGAGAAAGTAGCACATAATAAACTTGCTTCAAAACCTTATTAAATTCAATCAGGCAATACATTTGATGATTACACAGCAGTCAGTGCTTGAATCTTCTTAGTCATTGCTAAGAAAAATAATGAGGATGAAATGAAAATTATTTGCCTTTCTCTACTAGTGGCCACTCATTTCCCTGCCCTCTTTGTCCCAATAGCTACTTTCCACTACATTTTTAGGAATGCATCCTTCCAGAGTGTTGTCTTCTCCAGCGTAACATGACATAATGTAATTTGCAAGCATAATATTAACATTACAATTCCTTAGCCACAATAATGTCATGGATCTATTGCAATATCAAACTCCTACAGTAATAATTACCTATTAACAGTAAAGCTGCATCCATGACAGCTGCTCCATTCAACATAGTAGCCATCAAAATGTCATGGCCAGGACAATCCACAAAAGAGACATGTCTATAATATAAGGAAAGGAGAAAAAAGAATAACCATAAATAAAAGAATTATATTAGTTATTAGGTGTAAAAATGTAAAAAAACCATGAATTTTGACATGTTATAGTAAACTAGTTTAGGAAATACTGATGCTCTGATGGTCATTTCAAAAAATCCTTTCTTAGTGAGCACCTAGAAGCCAAGAGGAACATATGTGGCAAAACTGAAGTTTGTAGGCTTTACGCTTCTGGAGATTTCATGATGCATGAGTGGTATTTTACTTTTGTATATATAGATGTGAAAAAAAGATGTATCTTTCTTGAGAGACTACAAGATTCTAATAGAAAACAGCTTTCTCACAGATTAATTTTTTCTTAAAATTTTAATTAACTTGTTTTTAAATAACATATTGCATTATAAGTATGTTTTGTGTGTATGTGCATGTGTGTGTGATGTACACGCACCCTTTCCCCCCCCCCGTGCCATGTATTAACATATTTTCTGAGTTTAAATAAAACAGATTTGTATTCTGCCTAGGGAATGAATGAATATATATATATATATATATATATATATATATATATATATATATGTATATGTATATGTATATGTATATGTATATGTATATGTATATGTATATGTATATGTATATGTATATGTATATATATGTATATATATATGTATATATATATGTATATATATATATGTATATATATATGTATATATATATATACATACACACACACACACATATACATACACACACACATATACACACACACACACACACACATATATATATATATATATATATATTTCTAATATATGTTTTGTTTGAAATATAAACTATTAATGACTTGAGATATATAACATAATTACAAATAAACAAAGCACAACAGAATTTATGGAAATGTTCAGTTAAGATTATCAACACACTGATTTGATGTCTAATCAGTAAAAACAACTAATAACAGACTGAAATTAAAAAAGGCTATATTGGACACGGAGTACAAATAAAAATCAACAGCAAAACATTTTTAGTCCTATTGAACTCATGCAGTGTGTTGGAATATTATATGATTAAATACATTATAGTCATTAAATGTTAATTTTATACTTCTCATGATTCCTATATGATAAAATCATTCTGAAGTTATATTTGTGTTCAGTTTGAAGAGGTCTATCATAATTAGCAAACGTTTTTGAAAGGTTTTTGGGAAAAAAGTTTTCTAGTGACATCAAAGTTTAACTATACCTACTTACTTACATATAATTTCACACAAAATGTATATATAAAAAACAAATCATGTTGAACTAGACTTGTCACCTGACTAATTTAAAATTGCCTTTGGTCCCAGGGATATCTGTAGGGAATTCATCAGGTGTACTGCTTCCACAGGATCGGTAACATTCTGGCCTGGAACAATTTGGATCATCAAGCTTGTAAATCTGCAGAGGAAAGACAGTAAGTCTTCACTAGCGATCAGTTGAGTTTAAATAAAACAAGATGATGGTTCAAATAAAAACTTATAATTTGATTAGATGTACAGTAGTGACAAACCTTAGCATTGGCATAGCCAAGCTTGATAGTGATATTTCTTTCCAGTTCATTCTTGAATCTGACTGTGTGAACTCCAGAAATTGCTTTTACTACTGTTGATTTTCCATGAGCTACATGGCCAATTGTACCTAGATTTTAAAAGCAAAAATTGTTATTAATTTCATAAAAATTCTCCAAGAAGTGAATGAATTTTATAATCCCCAACATCTATTTAAATATTGAATATATTAATATTATATTAATGTTACCCCCAGGTATTTATGAAAAACTCAACTCATTTTTCTTGTATTGTAATGGACAACAGAACTAGAATGATATAAAACATTGGCTTTCCATAGCAACTGAGACATTAGCCAAATTAAATGATTTAACAACAACAAAACATTGTAGAACTTCATTGTACTTCAAGTCTAGCTGTAGCAATGTTAACATAAAATATTTTGCAGAGCAAAAATTAGCCTCCTTTTAATGTTGAGGCAACATCAGTTCTGTAATAAGATGATCTTTTGAATCCTAACCTTCCTTCCAATACAGACTATGCTACATACAATTGATTTTTAGTGTAGCATGATTAACTAGAGCAGAGTATGGAATGATATGAATTCACTCTTCTCTTCCTCTCCCTGATACACACACACAAACTTCTTAGAAGTTTAAAGAAAGGACCAGAAAGGTATAGAAAAGAAATCAAATGAATGGTTCCTACTGAAAATACAATACAATTCAGGAATCAAATGATAACCCTTTTGGGTGGGGATGATGATGGAAACCATTTAAAGACTTACAAATTAAAATGAATTCAGACTATTTAGGTGGTGAATTAAAGAAACTGAACAAAGTCAAGCCATAAAGCATTATACATCATCCTAGAACAGGAGTCCTCAAACTACAGCCTGCGGGCCAGATACAGGCTGTCGATGCCATTAATCCAGCCCACGCAGGATCATGAGGCTGCCCCGCCCACCTGCTAGCCCCCACCCTTCGGACGGACTTAATTTTGCGAGCTCTGTGGGATGGAACTGGAAGGTACGGCCAACATTTTTGGCCTGCAGAGTGCTATTGAAGGTGGGGAAGCAGAGTGCTTATGGAAGCAAAAAATTGGACACGGATGCCCCAGGAGGCTTCCGCACCCCCCATTTCTGGCCTGCCGAATGCTACTGGAATGCTGATGGAGGCAGGTTCTGTTTTTGGCCTCCCTGGCTTCTAGTAGCACTCTGCAGGCCAAAAATGGGGTGCATGGAGGCCTTCCAAGGCCTCTGCATGCCTTGTTTTTTTCCTTCTCCCACCTCCAGTCACACTCTGCCGCCCAAAAACAAGCATTTTTGGCCTCCCCCGCCTCACAAGCACTCTGTCAGCTCAAAAATGGGCCCATTTTTGATCTCTCCACCTCCAGGAGCCAGAAAGAGAGAGCGAGACAAAGAGAGATAGAGATGGAGAGAGACAAAAGACACAGAGAAACAGAAAGAGAGACTTGTTGATTGCAAGCTCCTTGGGGCTGAGAAGAATTGCTGCAAAACTGAGTTTCCTGAAGTGGACCCTAGATTGTTTAATCAACTTAAAAAATGATCTAGTAAAAAGAAAAGTCAACCAAAAGAACATGCAAACAAAAGCAAATAAAACACCCCAGGAGCAAAACAAATTAAAGTTTAATTTGTGTGTATTGTTTAATGGACTGCTAAATTGATCATGCCCACCCAGTCACATGACCACGCCCACCCAGCCGCTCCAGCCAACAGTCTGAGGGACCATGAATTGGCCCCGTTTAAAAAGTTTGAGGACCCCAACAGCAGAATTATGATTGAGGTGGTGCAGTGGTTAGAGTGTAGTACTGCAGGCCACTTCAGCTGACTACTATCTGCAGTTCGGTGGTTCAAATCTCACCGGCTCAAGGTTGACTCAGCCTTCCATCCTTCCGAGGTGGATGAAATGAGGACCCAGACTGTGGGGGCAATATGCTGACTCTGTAAACCGCTTAGAGAGGGCTGAAAGCCCTATGAAGCGGTATATAAGTCTAACTGCTATTGCTATTGCTATTGTGATCCAACTAAACCAGGGTGTCAAACTCACAGCCCATGAGTCAGATACATTACTCACTGGCCACGCCCATACCCGTTTTAGTGAAGGTGAAAAAGTTGCGATATGTCACATGACGTGAAAATGCGAGTTTGACACCGCTGTACAGAGGGTTCCTACAGAGCTACAGTACATGCACTTATGTCTTATATGCTCACATTTTAGGTTAAACTTTAAATAAACAAATAAATGATATAGTATTTTCTAACAGCTCCTATTGAAGCACTGCACAGTGAATACTACGCAATTAATACCAGACAGCAACTTCTAGCTATAATTTGTTATATTCTTACCTATATTAATTGTAGCTTGTCTACTGATGACTTCTGGTGACAGAGGGGTTAATTTTGTAACATCCTGCAAAGAACAGGTTATTAGTGCATTCCAGAGCATTAAAGATTCCAAAATACATAAAGGATTTTTTGTTGTTTCCATAATGTAAAAAAGCAGAACTCTCAAGTCCAGGCTTTACTATTCAACTAAAATTGTACTTTTAGATACTTGATCTCCTAAGAATTCTACACATAGTTTAAGATTATTTTGTAACTAAATAAAAATGAATTCTAATACATCACTTTTCCCTTCACTGTTTTTAGAGTGATGAGATTTTTTATAATGTGGTTTGAAATAGTTTAAAAAGTAGTTATATGAATTATGCTGTTCACGTCATAAAACTTTTTATCTTATCTTATCTTATAATTATCCTATAAACATGATTAGCTATAAAGCTTGCACGCAAGAAGTACTCAAATTGATGTCCTGTGATTTAAAATTGAATTTATCAAAATATTGTTTTTCATATGTACTATAATCTTTCATTAAGAAAGGATCTTTTGCATTGGCATTGTAAAAAATTTATACATTGACAGAAATATTGAGAAAATTGTTTTTTAAAAATAACGTGTATACTGAATACATGCCAACTTTTTTGGGATTTAATATGTTCAGAACAAAGATGGATTTTGTGCTCTAATAATAACAAAAGAAATATCCTTAGGAGATGGGAAAATACTATAATTCAAGACATAAAGAATGGAATTTCAGAGTTGTTAGCAACTTTTGAGAAAATTGTAGGTGGTTAATCCGAAAAATGTCCTATCTCTCTCTTTGGAAACCCTTTTAAACTGGCTTGGTCAACATTAAAAGCTCTTAATGTTACGTTTTTATTTTTGTAGGAAGTTAACCCCCCCCCCCCCCGGAAAAATGAAATATCCTGGGAAATATTGAAAAGGCAGAATATTATATTTCTCTGGATCAGAAATGGAGAAACATGTTTTTAAGCAGGAAACAGACACACTCTTTAGCCCCCACCTTTGTCAATGAGCTATTAAAATGCCTGAACCAGTCTGTTCTACATAACAAAGATCTCCCCCTTCAGCTCCAGGTTGATAGGATTAAGGCATTATAGTATTAGCCCTTTACTCATCTCACCACAGGGCACCTGGGAAGAAGCAATGCTCAACCAAACTTGGACTCAAAAAACACAGCCTAGAGAATTGCCGCTGCATGGCCCCATGGGAGTCTGAGAACCAATCAGAATACAAGCTCAGGTTCAAAGGCCAGAGAGGCCATAAAAACATCTCAGCATCTCACGCTCTTTTCTTCTTCATCCAACATCTGGAAGCATGTGATACACTTTTCTGTTCAGGAGCTCAAGCCATATGATCCTGTCCACCATTAAACCATCTTTCCAAGCAGCCACGTTTCCAGTGTCTTTTCCCCAGTTGGAACTAAACCCAGGAGGACATTTCTTCCAACACTTCCAAGATTTTAAAGATTTACAAAAATAGTTGGGATATAATTTTAATGATAGTTTGTGTCTTCTCCGTATTATTTTTTTGTGTAAAGTTTTTCTTTGCTTTTGTTTTTTTATAGTCAATTGTTTTTATTTTACACTATTTTATGTATGTTTAAAATGAATCAATTAAAGTACATAGTTTTTGGAAAAAAACAAAGAGACAGTGTGTTTCTTTATATTTATCCTAAGAAGTTCCTTATGTAAAATTAGTATAGTCCTATTTTTCAAGAAGGAAAAGAGAATGAAAAAAGACTTTTTTATTATAAGATCACAACCACAGTTGCAAACAACAAATACATCACACTGTGAAACATGCAATGTTAACTGGTAGCATATTCTCTCCATGTAAGGGTTTATATGCCACAAATATCTTTTTAAAATATCAAAATCACACTATGCAATGAAAGCAACAGCTTGTTTTACTTTTCCAATGCCAATTTGCTTCTCTTTTTTATTAATTTTTTATTTTTATTTTAAAACAAACACAACATCCTTCTTTACATGTTGTAGAAAGTGAATCAGTTGGTTACAAAAAGACTTTCGTGCATCTCTTCCACAGTCAACAAACATAATTCATATTAACTCAAGCATTTTCACTTAAATATTTATACATGTCACCATCATCATATCTCCATTTTCATTTGACTATAATTGTTTAAGCGTCCTTCATCATAAAATATACCAAAATTTAATACATAACCACATACTGGCCTTTCAATTACTATTTCTAAAATCTTCCACTAACACTAAATCCTTATGTCCTATTCTAGCTAAACATCCATAATATTTAATAACAAAATTTTCTAATCCTCCTTTTCTAATCATTGTTTAAAATTTACATCCAATTTCCTTATGTTATACCCATATCTATATATACATTGTTATTCTTATCCTTCCTTTATTTGACTATATCTTGTATCATAACATTTTCCCCCTAATAATCTAAACCTTAACTGTATCTAACTTAATTCTTTTTTTAATTAACCTTTATATATAATCCAAAGGGATTTCTAATCTTCCTTACATGGGTACCATTCAATATCCATATCCAATTATACTCATCATAACACTACACATTCTATACATTAGTAACATTATCAATTATTTATTTAAACTATATCTATTGTCAATAAATTTCACTAAGTTTAACTAGTTTTAAATTATATTCTTCCATCTATCAACCTGTATCTTCCAATAGTAAAACAGTCTCATATCTTCTGCCATTTGTGGTGCCAGTCCTCTAATCATCTCCTTGATCAACTTTGTATGCACTCCTCTTAGCAAATCCTTGTTTATAAGATCTCTCATGTAATCTTGATGCCCTTCTTCTGTTTCCTTAGTCAGCTTATCTTTGATTGTCAGTAGTGTTATCAATGCTGTTGCTAATAAAATTTCTCTCTTTAAATCCATAGATTCTTTGGTTTTTTCTTCTTCTGTATCTTGCCCTCTGGGATAAATTTCCCCTCCATTTAATTTCTCTTTCAGTATTCCACTCTTTCCATTTTCAGAGACAAACCAACCACCATAAATATCAGCAAATATAATCTCTTTATATTCATTTTCTACTTCAATTTTTGGGTTTTAATCACCACGTTTTCCATTTGATAAACATCCTCAACTTCTTCATCATATTTTGCAGTTATATGCTGTAAGTCTTCCAGCTTCTTCTCTATCCTTTCATATGTATTTGATAATTTCTGTATTTCTGAAAATATCTTTTGCAAGCTTAAGATTTCTGTTTGCTTTTGAAATTGTGCCATTCTTTCCAGCTAACAAACACAGCTGCTCTAGCTTGGAAGGTTAATAAAATTAAGCATAGATTCACAAAAACGTTTTGTTTTCACTTTTCTCTGGTTAAAGACATACTTCAAAGAGACGTCTGTATGCTTCCCTTATCACTCTCTATAACCAAGCAGTGTGCCCTTGTAGTACCAAGCCAAAACAATCAGTGAAGAAAAAAATGTTCCATTTCCAATACCCAAACCTTCCAGCCTCCGAATAGTAGTGTTATTGTTGCAAATTTCCTTATTTCTTTTTGTATCTTTTTTGTATTTCAAGTTAGAAAAAAGAATCCAATTTTGAAATGGGTTAGAAGAACACCCACAGTAATGAAAGTGGAAAATTTTAGACCATAGGTTACAGAGAATAAAAGAAAAAATAGAAGAAAACTTAATCCATTCGTTTTAAAAGGCTTGCATAAATTCCACCCATGAAGATAGCATCTAAAAAGTAAGATAACCACTGTCGAAAACCATTCCAAATTTAATTCCGCCATTTTATTCTTCCGTTCTCCAATTTAAATTAATTTTAAGTTTTTTATAGGCAGTCTCTTTTTAAAACAGTAAAAGTTCCTCAACAGCTGGAAACACTTTCTCTTTCCGTATCCTTCCGTTTTGGAGCCGCCCCGACTTTGTCAGCCTTGGCTGGATTTTTTGTCGCCAGCTTGAAGAACTTCTCTTGCATCGATCAGGGACTTTGCGATATCCCTGAGGTCAGCAAGACATATTCTTCCTGTTCACCTTCTCTTCGGGACGGTTTAGGTCCAATTGGACCACCCAGTGGCAAAACTATTGGCTGTGTTCTCAGAGCATCGAGACCGCATGTCCATATCGTCGCGACGTTGGCTCCTCCTCCGCCAGTTTGCTTCTCTTTTAAAGATAGCAAACGCTCTTGCAAGTAATTAAGAGGCAATTCCTTACACCATGCTTTATTATTTCATAGATGAAGAGACATTCCTTATACCATGCTTTATGATAATTGTTTCATTTAGCAGATAAGCCTAACTGTTTGTAGCTTATAATATCTGGTTCAAGATTCAATTTATGTAAAACCAACCAACGTGTTCAATGATCTACAAATAAAATGTGACTAGTTACAGTGAGAAACCCTATCACAATGAAGCTGGTTTGGTTTTAACAATGCTTTCCAAAGCTATTTTTTCATTACCCCAGACTTATCAGAAAGTATTATCAGACTTCGACAACTGGTCATAGATCCCTTCTTTCTGCATCACTGTAACTTCAAAAGTGAATAAATGGTCTTAACTTGAGGGCTATCCATATTATAAAAATACTAATTTATTAAGTTTATAGGCGTTGCTTATAGGCGTATAGGAGTTGCTAACAATGAGATGGGCAGCCTATAAATCTAATAAATCAAAATAAAATATCACTGAATGAATTTTATATCATTTCAACAAATTATCATTGTAAATTGTATTCAATTTCATCAAATAGGAATATTATAAATTTTTGAATATATTTTAGTACCCAACAATTTAAATGTGCTTGTTGCAATGGATAATGAGTTAATGCATCGTTACTCAAAGAAACACTTTTACCCAATTTATTGTAAAATGCTAAGTAAACATGTATTTCCAAAATAAAATGAAAACTATGCTGACAATTTTTCATAATTATCATTAGTAGCACCGAAGATCCCAGCTACTACCAGTATACTTAAGGCCAGGTGTGGGTTGGGAATGTACTACCATTCTAACTTTATAGTATTGTGTGACTTTTTATGCAAATCTGACCGAACATAACTAAAGCATAGCCTACTACTGTACAGTATGCAATGGGAACTCAGCTTCTCTGTTCTACCCTGTATTGATTGCGCTACAGAATGAAGCAGAAAGGGAGGGAAATATTCTCTCTGAACACAACCATTTTTTCGCTGGAACTAGCTTGTAAGGGTAGGACGACACTCTGCCTGGAATTATGGCTTTGTACTTTCGTACTAAATGAAGTAACATTATTGTATGTAGAGAAAAAGAAGCGTAAGAACATTCGGGAGATTTCTTTCCCACCGTCATAAAGCCTTTCCTTCCCATTCTAACTACCCTTTGGTAGGAACAAAAAGGCAGAAGACAAGCAAGGCGAGGCAGATTTTCTGAACTCCGACCACCACCCAGTACCGGGCAAAAAATAGCGTAGGGCAACCGTTGGAATACTGCACCCCTCAGGTAACGCGCCCTCCCCACTCCGAATTCCCTTCTTACCAAAGTAGTCAGGTCTTGCCGCGAAAGATGCGGCTGCCCCAGTGTCACACCCGCTTCGATTCCCGCCATCTTGCCTGAAAAGAAGTTAGAAGTCCGCCGAGTCTGCCTGACCTTTTCCTACAGAACCCAGTAATTTATGGGGCACGCGGCTTACTCCCAGACGATGCTGCAAAATAACTAGGAACAGAGCTAAATCTTGCCGCTTTACTTTGTCTAGGGGCCAGTTTAGAAAAAAATCGCGGTTGGGTCAGGCAATATGGTAGGCTGCTCAAGAAGGCCCCCGGGCCTGGCTGATGCAACCGGCGTGTAAGGAAACAGCGGCAGAGCGGGTTTTTTTTCGGCCGGCTGCGGAATGGGCGGTGCTGACGACCAAACCGGAAGTATCGTTGCATAAGGATGTCTCCTTGTAACTCAACTGTAATTTTTCCTAATACCGTTCTACCTCAGTAGTGCTAAATGTACATGTAAAGAGACTCTGTAGCTTGCAGAAATCGCACTACCATCCATACCTGTGATAATGATTTTGCTCAGAGTTCATTGGTGTGTGCCTGTTGCTAATTTGGGCCGAGCTTCTAACGGTGTGTGGTCCTAAACCTTAATCATACTTTATAAAACACAATTTGGTTTGTAAACCATGTTAACCTATAAACGTTAGTTTCCCAACCACTAGTTTTATAAAAATATGTATGTGCACATATGCTATCCTCTGACCCTGCTCCTATGCATTTCTTCACACAAACTAGAAATAAAATTAATTGCTAATATTCCCAAGCCATATTTTTGCTATATGTTTATTCGTTAGATTTCTGTTTGAAAAAATAATAACCAACTATGAACTTGTAATAAAATGAAGCTCTTATTTTAAAAGTATATTTTCCGATATTAAAAATCCCTTTATCAACCATTTCACAAACATACACTTCCATAAAGCTTCAATAGTTATAGGGGCAACAGCAAGTAAAGGGCATGGGAACATGAGGCTACACAGTAGTTTTTTAAAAAAATTATTCAGAATAAGGCTGCAATAAAAATCCTCGTTATTCTCCTCTATTTATATCAAAGCCTGAAAAAATGACTTGATCGGTTTAAGGCAGGGGTCACCAACCTTTCAGACCTCAGGGACCACTAAATTCATAATTTTAAATCCCACGTATACCACTAATATGATTTTTTAAAAAGATACATAAAATTTAGTATCTAGTGCAATATTAAAAATGCAAATAATTTTTCTGCAGACCACCAAAATTTTCTCACGGATCACCAGTTGGTGACCACTGGTTTAAGGGGTGATGTACTGGGCTCCAGCATTTTTCAAAAGTTCCAAATCTTTTTGCACATATATAGCTCTATTAGAGGTTTGGTGCTACTTTCAAGTAGGAGAGTCCTTTGGTAAAACTACCCAATTCAAAGTGTTAGACAGTAGAGAGTTCATCTGAAAATTTCTGAGGATCTCAGAATAACTATTATTTTTGGCCCGGTATGAAGCAAATTGTTAAGCTCTGTAGGAAGTTACCCACCCCTCTCCTAGAAAAATGAAATATCCTGGGAAATATTGAAAAATCAGAATATTATATTTCCCTGGATCAGAAATGGAGAAACATGTTTTTAGACAGGAAACAGACTCACTCTTAATAGACCCCACTTTTGTCAATGGGCCATTAAAGGCCTTGACCAGTCTATTCTACATAACAAAGGTAGGATTAGTCTTCAACCCATCTCACCACATGGCATTTGGGAGGATTGCATCAGCCAGCAGACATACATCACAGCCTACAGAGTTACCCCTGCACCCTGGGAGTGTCACCACCAATCAGAATGCATTTCTTACACAGGAACAGGAAGCTTTGGGGTAGGGCCCAACAGAGGGCATAAAACCAAGGCATTCTTAGTATCTTGGCCCTTTTTCTTCTTCACCCAACATCTTGAAGCATGCGATCACTTTTTTCTCCAGGACCTCAAAACTATGTGGTCCTGTCCACTATTAAACCATCTTTCCAAGCAGCCTCCGTGTTTCCAGTGTCTTTTTCCCCACTTGAAACTGAACCCAGGACATTTCTTCCAACAGCTCTTCGAATCAACTGTGGTACAGGCATAACATTGAAAAAATGTTATTGAATCAGATAGTAACAAAGTATGTACAATCTTAATTGATATGAATCTTTGTGTTGTTATAATTTTATGTAAGTTGTTTTTATTTGCTTTTGATACTGTACATTGCCCAGAATATTTTTGATTTGGGTGGCTTTGCAATCTAATTAAATAATCAAATAAATAGAAAAAAACAGTGCAGAGTTCAAATAGTAGGTCCAATTCTATGATTAAATGTGTATTTTGAACACCATTAATACAATTCAGAAATTGATTTAAAGACCGTCATGATGTACAAGTGGATGGGATTCTGCATAAATGTCGAATGATTACACAAATGGTAGTGTAGGTTGAAATTTTATCAGCAAGATTAGAAGAGGGCTTTACCACCTCTATAACCTCTGTAGGACCTTTATGAGATTGGACATAATACCCATCAGTAGACATGCAATTTTCTTTCACAAAGTAAAAGACAGCTAAAATTTATGAAGAATGGTTGCGGGAATTGAGTATATTTAATTTAATGAAAAGGAGTAGAGGTGCATTATAGCATTGTTCCAATATCTAAGGGGTTGCCACAAATGAGTGGGGTCAACTTATTCTCTGAAGCACCTGAAGGCAGGACAAGTAATGGATGGAAACTAATCAAGAGAGAATCAACTTAGAAATAAGGAGAAATTTCCTGACAGAATCAGTGGAATGACTTGCTTCCCGAAGTTGTTGGTGCTCCAACACTGGAGGTTTTTAAGAAGAGATTGGACATCCATTTGTCTGAAATGGTTTAGGGTTTCCTGCCTGAGAAGGGAGTTGGGTTGGAACACCTCCCAAAGTCCCTTTCAACTCTATTCTGTTAATTTCAGTATGGTGCACTGCAATAGCATATCCAAAAAGGGGTGGGAATGCAATCCCTTTATATAGACTTATGCAAATCAAAGTATACATGTAATTCTTGAGGTCAGAGGTACTGATGTAATGAAGAGACACAAAGCCAATTGCTATTAAAAATTCAGAGGCTGTGTATTATAGTCATTACTGTTTTTTTTTTAATTTATAGCAATAGCAATAGCAGTAGACTTATATACCGCTTCATAGGGCTTTAAGCCCTCTCTAAGCGGTTTACAGAGAGTCAGCATATTGCCCCCAACAACAATCCGGGTCCTCATTTTACCCACCTCGGAATGATGGAAGGCTGAGTCAACCCTGAGCCGGTGAGATTTGAACCACTGAACTGCTGATCTAGCAGTCAGCTGAAGTAGCCTGCAGTGCTGCATTTAACCACCGCGCCACCTCGACACTTATAAGTGTCGATCCCCTGGTCTTGTTTTCTGAAGCATTCCTCAACTTCAAATATCACTTCCATTATCAACATTCCTTCGCCTTCTAAGCATTTTTATGGCTGCACTGGCATTTTTATTGTTTTCCAAGAGACCCAGGAAAGATAATGGGAGATTGAGGGTGATTTGTTTAGCCTAGCCTAACTAATCCCACATTCTCTTTGTATTCCCAGCCATTGTGCAATGGGAAATGAATGAAACAATTGAATAATATCATCTATGCAACTAAGTAGCACCGAAGTTAAATACAAGTAATTAGGTTTCACATTTTGATGCAGTAAAATGAATGGCTAGGTTATGGACCAGTCTATTTATTTTAAAGCAGTTTGGCTAATCCAATAAATCATGGTTTAATAAGCATGAGTTAAGGTAAACACATGATTGCAATGTCTCTGAATTATGGTCACTGGACAATGCTGCATATATAATATTCCCTTGATTTTATATTAATTAATCTGGAAAAACAACCATTCCCTAATTTGTTATCAGAAAAAATGAATTAACATTACAGTATTATACCTGCTAAAAGTAGGCAACATTTTGGATATTGTTGGATTCTAATGCCCCATATCTTTTAATCAATGCCAGCTGCACTCTTCGTTCTATTTAAAGCTATATCTGAAAGGACAGTATCAGCCACCTGATTTATTTCTCTGCCTCCTTGTTTTGTTTCCTATCAAGGAGGCATACTACTATTAAAATGATTGCTTTTTATGTCTCTGTTGAATGATTATGCCCCAGTTGTTTTTGGAGTAGATCTGTACTAATAAACTTAAAGTCATAACTACACCATAAACTTAGCATTTTAGTATTTACTCTTTCTCTGGAGGTAGACATTCGAGGCAAGATGAGTTATGAAATTGTGATACCATGTTAATGTCTAGAAAGAACAAATAAAAATTTAGACTGTCCCACAGTTAATCATACTTTTAGTCTAACTTTTCATAAAATTATTTTGAGGAAAATGATGTGAATAATTGTTTCCCATAACATTTTTACGAATCTAATAAACCGAATCTACTTCCAACATAAACTTTTTAATCGAAGTAGTTTTCAGAAATATATTTCCCTAAATATAAAGGATATGTGACAATTTGTAAACTTTATTTATTAAATTTGTTTAAAGCAGTTAAACTTTAAATGTGTCAGCGGAATCGGTATAAATTGAAGTAGATTTGACTACATTTTAAGCGACATATTTTACTGTAAATTAGTTTTTGAGTACATTGAGTATATTAGTTTTTCATCTATATCCCATGAAATAATTCCGGTTGTTTACCTTGTTTGCAATATGAATTAACAGGGATTTGTTAGCCAAAGCCAAACATAAAACTTTTGGTGGAAAAAACCTAAGCCGGGGAATCCCAGCGGCGAAAAAGAGGCCGAATGAGAAAGGTGGCGATGAATGAAAACCTCAAGGGGTGGAGATTCAGAGGCCAGGCGCCGGGCAAGGTGGGGCTAAGTGTTACGTACGCGGTTGGCGACTTTTGTGAGGCAGCAGAGGTAACGAATAGGGCGGCAGTTATGCGTGAAATGGGAAGGTGGCGACACTGGGAAATTGGGACGCCCTCAGCAGCAGTAGCGACCTCGTATTCATGGAGATTTTTCCTCCTCCTTTTCTGTATTTCTCTGCCTTTCCTAAGGTGGTGGCGGTGGCGGCGGCGGCAGCAGCAACAGCGGAAGTGACGGTCAGTGTGGGGTGCTTGTCGTTGGGGGAAGATGCCGACTGTGGCTGTTCTAGGCAAACCAGAAGGTAAACAACTGTGACAGGGAAAGGAGAGACAGGGATTCTGGGAGAGGGACGAAGTAGGGCCCGGCAAAAGCCAGTGCCCTGACGTTACCACCGAAAGAGGCTTTTCTCACGAACGCGTTGACGAAGAGAGATCCTAGGCACAACACCTCAGTTGCAATGTCCATCTACTTCAGCCCCACTGTGAGACTCTCCTCTATCGTTAGGTCCCCAAAAGACCTCCCATCTTCATAGGGTCAGCGGGAAGAACTGACTTCAGCGCTGCCGAGAGGTATGTGAAGCTGGGAGCGGGATGTTCTCCTTCGTTGCTCTCCCTGCTCCTGGCCTTCTCTTTGCTGTTCTTTAGGTTGTAATTTTTCCTTGGGATTCTTCTCAGATAAAGCTTTACTACTTCTCACTCTCTTGCTACCATTTTTGGCCCAAAATGAACGCTTAAACTAGACCTTTTTACTTTTCTCTGAATTTCTAATGTAGAAGGGGCAACTGTTTTTTTAAGAAGAGAGGAAATCTTCGCTGAAATTTCCAATAGAAAAAGGCTGGAAAGATTTTCTGTTTATAGATGCTACTACCCCACGTGGGGGAAGGGGGTGGGTTTTTTGGGTTTTTTGGCTACTTTTGATAACATAATATATGTAATGACTTTAGGAATAAACAAAAAAAGCATCTTTTATATTCAGATATATTTTGTTGTTCTGGAATTTATTTTCTCTCTTAATTTAGCAAAACAAAAAGGTGGAAATGCAGGTTAGAGCATGGGCTCACTCTGTGTAAATGCATTAGTGACGTGTCCACAGAAATTCAATTTACTATATCTAAAATAAGTTATCCATTTTATGTCTGTGTTAATTCTGAGTGAATCGAACTATTTAACTTTAATTTCAGTTTAGCTTCATCCTATCCCCTCCCAGAAATATTTAGAAAATGTTTCACAAGTTATGTTGGTGTGAATTACAGTACCTGATAATACTTTAATCCAGTGGTGAAATTCAAATTATTTTACTACCAGTTCTATGGGCCTGCCTTGGTGGGTGTGGCAGGGGAAGGATACTGCAAAATCTCCATTCCTACTCCACTCTGGGAACAGCTAGAGATGGTATTTGCCGGTTCCCCGAACTACTCAAAATTTCTGCTACTGGTTCTCCAGAACCTGTCAGAACCTGTTGAATTTCACCCCTGCTTTAATCCAGTATTGACCATCTTTAATCCTGCATTCAAGTAATTGGCATTATCCTAATTAACTTCAAACTTTGATCTGGTGTAATACTGTAACTTTCCTTGAGGTCGCTTAACTGTCATCCAGTTAAACAGAAAAAAGGGAAAAATAACTTATTTTGAGATAATGCATTTATATTCTGCAATACTGATCCCTTATTTTGTATGTATCAGTGAAGAATAATATATTTTTTGCAGTGCCATTTTTTTGTAACACTTAATATTAAAAATAGTTTTCTGGGTCATTTTTCAAATAATTAAATGTTTATTAGTAGGGCACCAGTGCATCATTTCTTTAGAAAAACAAAATATACTACAGGGTTAGTCCACAGTTGGCTTTTTCAGTTAGTCTAATTGATTGTATAATGAAAATGATAAAACATAATTTTATAATGAAAATTATAAAAATAGAAATGTGTTGGCCTTGAATATAATAAGATTATATTTATGGAATAATATGGATGTCTTTTCCCATGATATCGCTTCATCTATATGTCATTAGTGATTCTAATATGGATATAGTGTGCATACTTGCTTTCTGCCTTCTGTACAAGTAGTCCTTAACTTACAGCCACAATTGGGACCAGAATTTCTTTCCTTTTTTTTTTTTTAATTCTGGGACCAGAATTTCTGTTAAGCAAGACAGCTAAGCAAGTTGTGCCCAATTTTACAATTCTTTTGCCATGATTGACTGTTAAATGAATCACATGGTTGTTAACTTTGCTTTTGGAAGCCGACTGGGAAGATTGCAGATGGCAATCACATGTTTCTGGGATGCTGGAACCATTGTAAATACATGCCGGCTACCAAGAGCCTGAATTTTGACCACCTGATTGGATGCTGTGACAGTCATAAATGCGAGGATCACTTGTAAGTCAATTTTCAGTGCTATTGTAACTTCAAATGGTAAACAAATGGTTGTAGTCGAGGACTATCGGTACATAAATAATTTCTAGAGCAGGCTATTTTACATTCATAATTAACTGGTTCTAGGCAAAAAATTTAAATGTGGGAAAAATAATTCATTGCAGTTGCTGTATCATGTTAATTTTTATTTCTAATGATAAATAAGATTTATTATTATTCCTAGACATAAACAGTCTGTTGTATGCTGTTATGAACCTTGCTGATTAGTAGAACATATGCACATTTTGCCCTGCAGAATATTGGAAACTGGAGTCCATACTTTTGGAGAATGCCCAGGTTGGGGAAGGCAGTATTAGTACTTGGAAATCTGCATGGTCTTAATTTTGCTTTTTTAAGCACAGGGTGGTGTGTGTCTGTGTCTGTGTATGTATGTATGTATGTATGTATGTATGTATGTATGTATGTATGTATGTATGTATGTTAGTTACTGATTTCAGAAATTCAACATGATGTATCACTAGAAACTAGGCAAAATCTGGATTAAATATGAAAACAACAGGAATTTGGAAAGGTAGTTTTGAATTCAAATGTGATTAAAATACTTGAAAAATGTGTGTAGTTGAGAGTATTTGATGGACCTGAATGGATATATGACTATTGTATTAGCATTAACATTGGCATTACATCCTCATATGCAATGCAGCATATCGGGTAGCAAGGGGTCTCCATATTTTCATTTTGGGGCGAATACTTCAACATCTTGCCATGTGATATTTAAAGTATTTAAGTCTTCTTTAAATGTTCTTCACTATGTATTTTGAGGATGTCTTCTTAGACATTTGGCATTGGGGGAGTCCATCTCATTGCCATCTTGCGAAATTGATTGTTCTTCATGTAGAGAATATGGCCTTGAAAGTTAGAGTTTTCTGCACGTGAAGTGTTATATAATTCGCAGGAGACACTCTTTTGGATCACTTCTTAATTAGTAACATGGTCAAAAAGCTAATCTTTAGGATTCAGCAAAGGCATCTTTTTGGAAGACACCGAGTCTCTTAATACTTACTGACACCTTCCAGGTATCACTGGCATAAATAGTTATCAGGATCACAATAGAGGCAAGCAAACAGAATTTAATTTTCAGTGATGTAGATGAGTTAGAAATTATTGGAAAATTCTATTCAGAGCTATAAAAAGATCAAAATCACTCAATAGTAACAACATCCACAAATGAGGAAATGTCAGATATCCTAGTGGAGGAAGATTAGATTAGATTAACAGAATTGGAAGGGATTTTGTAGGTCATCTAGTCCAATCCCCCGCCCAAGCAGGAGACCCTACACCATTTCTGACAAATGGCAGTGCAGTCTCTTCCTGAAAGCCTCCAGTGATGAAGCTCCCACAACTTCCAAAGGCAAGCTGTTCCTTGGTTGATGGTTCTCACTGTCAGAAAATTTATCCTTATTTCTAAGTTGAATCTCTCCTTGGTCAGTTTCCATCCATTATTCCTTGTCTAGCTTTCAGGTGTCTTGGAAAATAGCTTGATCCCTTCCTCTCTGTGGCAGCCCCTCAAATATTGGAACAATGCTATCATGTCTCCCCTGGTCCTTCTCTTCACTAGACTACCCATGCCCAGTTCCTGTAACCATTCTTCATATGTTTTAGTCTCCAGTTCCCTAGTCATCCTGGTTGCTCTTCTCTGCGCTTTTTCTGGAGTCTCAACATCTTTTTTATAGAGTGGTGACCAAATGAGTATTCTAGGTGTCGTTTTACTAAGTCTTTATAGACTGGTATTGATCTTGATTGTATCTCTCAGTTAATGCAGTTTAGGATTGCATTGGCTTTTTTGGCTGCTGCCGCACACTGCTGGCTCATATTTAGCTAGTTGTCCACTAGGACTCCAAGATCTCTCACACAGTTACTGCTATTAAACCTGGTTTCACCCAGTCCATATGTGTACTTTTGGTTTTTCTTGCCTAAGTGTAAGACTTTACTTTTTTCTACATTGAATTTCATTTTGTTAGATATGGTCCAGTGTTCAGGTCTGTTAAGATCCATTTGGATCTTACCCTATCATCTAGGGTATTAGCTATTCCTCCAACTTAGAATCATCTTCAAATTTGGTAAATAAAAAAAATAAAAGAAGTAGGTTGTTGTCTACTTTGTCAAATACCTTGCTGAAGTCTAAGTATATTATGTCCACAATATTTTGCTGGTCTACTAATTTACCATTTTGATGTATAAGACACACCTTCCCTCCCCCCCCCCCCAAAAAAAAGAGGGTGAAAATTTGGGTGTGTCTTATACATCAGATATAGCCCCGCCCACCCACTGGCCCCCACCCTTTGGCCTCTGCCTCCCAGCAATTCACCTCCTTGCAGCAAATGGGAAAATGGGGCTTTTGGTGGCGGCAATAGCCTATGGCAGGAGTCAGCAAACTGCGGTTCTAGAGCTGCATGTGGCTCTTTCCTCCCTCTGCTGCGGCTCTGTCACCGGTCGGTGCCACAATTTTGAGAGGAGCTTCCGGTGGGGTGGTGGTGTGCGAAGCACAGTGCACCAGGAGAAGACTCTATGGCAAGGGGAGGGTTTTCCAGTTGTCTTCACAATTGATGGGGCTTTCGGTTATGACAGGTAGAGGAAAAAGTATGCCGCGCTAGGAGGAGACTCTATGGTGGGGGAACTGAACTTCTGGTCAGCTCTAGAATTGAACAGGGGGCTTCCGGTTAGGACCTTTCTGGCTCCCAGTGTTTTCTTTTCTCTGGTAAATGGGTCCAAATGGCTCTTTGAGTGTTTAAGTTTGCTCACCCCTGGGCTATGGCAATCCCTGCAGCCTGAAACAGCTGATCTTTGGGAGACCTGTGCTGAAATTGAAAGTGAAACTTGCTGTTTGCTGCAAGGAGGCAAATTGCTGGGAGGCAGAGGCAGATTTTTCCCCCTTCTAATCAGGCTAAACTGAAATAGGCTGTTTTCTGCAAGGAGGTAAGTCAATAGCTATAAATGCTATAGAATGTCCAAATTATTAGACTTATTTTTAAAGACTGCTTTATTATTGTTCTAGACAATTTAATAAAATGAAGAAGCTTTTTAAAATAAATGCTTGATCTGAAGAGGCCTAGTGCTATTATATCTTCTTTTAAATAGCAGAGAATAACGTATATTTCCAGAAAGCCACATCAATTTTAACAGCATCTGTACAAGTATAGTCTGAAGTGTAACACCACAAACAGTGAATATCGTCTGTACTGTTTGCTGTTAGGAGACAAATTGATGGGAGGCAGAGACAGATCCCCCCCCCCTGTTTTCCTCCCCAAAAGCTAGGTGCGTCTTATACTTTAGAGTGTCTTATACTCTGAAAAATATGGTAGTCACTATGTTGAAGAATGAGATAAGATTGGTTTGGCATGATCTGTTTTTAACAAACCCATGCTGACTGTTAGTTATTACTTTACTCGTTTCTAGATGTTGGTAGATTTGTTTTTTTATTATCTTTTCCAGTATCGGTGTTAGACTGATTGATCTGTAGTTTTCTGGGTCTCTTTTTTTTCTTTTTTGAAGATGGGAATCACATCAGCTCATTTCCAATCCTCTGATAGTTCCAGGATTTTTGAAAGATGTGGTACAGTGGTTCTGAGATGACATCTGCTAGCCCTTTTAGAACTCTGGGATGTAATCCATCAGGTCCTGGTGATTTATATTTGTCAAGGTCAGACAGGTGTTCTCTTACTATTGTTTTGCTTATTTTAACTTTTATTTCTAGTTTGTCTTTCATAGTTAAGTTTTTGGTAGGTTGGGCTATAGTTTCTTTTTGCAGGAAGACTGATGCAAATAATGAGTTAAGCAGCTCCGATGGCAGGTGGACAAAGGCAGTCACAGAATGGATCCCACTTGATAATAAACGACCACAAAAGAGACCTAAAACAAGATGGATCGACAACATCAGTTGGGGGTCCAATTGGCAAAAGAAAACTCAAGACCATATAGGTTGGAAACATGCAGAAAAGGCCTCCATTCTGCCGTAGAAAGGCAATGACTAAAGTAGTGATGATGAGATGAGGATTAGATTTTATTAATCTTCTGGAAATCAGCTGTTGCTTTTCCAATGTGGCACTTGACATCTGTCACTTGATGACCACCATTGCCAGGAGCAAGCCCAGATGAGAAGAGAGGAGGGTTGGGTGTTGAACTATCAAACCATCTCTGTAAAAATTATAACCACTACAGAAACAGCAAGAATATGACTATTTCACATGAATATTTTCTTTAACTAGAAAAATATATGATCCAGTCATATGCCCAAAATGGATAGATATTTTAAGAAGTAGAGGAACACTGACAATATTAGTAGTGTTTAGCCTGAACTCATACAATAATATTACCGTATAACTTACTCTTTTTTGTAGATGTGGTCTGTAGTATATACTACGTTCAATTTAAGTTAAGGAATGTGAATTATTCTACCTTTTGCTGGGTTGTAGAAGATATTCTGAGTTTGAAAGGGCCAACCTAGTTTTTTTGGAGTTTGTTTTGAATGGGGAATGATTGATCATTCCAATACTTTATACAGACAAAAGCCACAAAATGTGTTTATATGTTTTATCATGGATTTTTTAAAAAATGCTTATTTTATAATAAATTGGAGGGCAAATAGCACTCATACTAGACTTTTGTCCTCAAGATAAAATATGACTGATCAAGAAGTTGTTTCAAATGACTATTGTTCTCTGTGATGGAACATTCAGAGAATGTCAGGTTCTGTTTGGTGAGAGACTCACCTGTGAAACATTGGGTTAAATATTCTGCTATAACACTTCAAATGGGGCCAGTTCTGTTTATACTGACACCTATATATTATAAAGCCTAATTTTCTTCACCACTAGGTATGCTACTGTGTTTCATAAGAGTTGCTAGTTTCTATCTTTGATTTACAAAATGGATTATGTACCTGCATGAAGATTCTCAATAGCAACTACTGCCAGAGCTTCTTAAGGTAGTGTAAAGAATCCATGAAGGACTATATTCCAACTTTTGATCTTGATATTACTTTTGTCAAATGTAGTGGCTGACAAGGTAGAATCTTTGTGTGTCTCCTACTCCATTCTCTTATTTAAATGTTGGTAACTTAATTCTGTATCCTTTAAAGGAATGTTCTATAGCCTGTCTGACTTCTTAGGGTGGAATAATGTAAAATACATACTGGAACTGTATTTGGGATATTTATTTCAACTCTTCCCACCTTGGTCTGCATAGAGTTAGAATAGTCTAAAAAGATTTTAAAGAGGCCAAGAGGTTTCATAGTATAGCTCCATGTTCCTTTAATTTCTCACAGGATTGGAAGTTTAAACATCCCTTCCCCATATGTACCCATGGGCTGGGCAGATTATATTGTGAGGAAAACAGTCTGTGAAGTTAAACCTTACAGAGCTTTGGAGGTCAAAAACCAGCATTTTGAATTTTATTGGACGGCTAGCTCTAGTCTATCAGAAAATAATCACCCAAAAATGGGTATTATGCTCACATAATAGCTCTAGCCCAGTGATGGCTAACTTTATGTCGTTGCACGCCGAAAGTGCATGTGCATGCATGTGACAGTGTGTGCGCATGCGCACCCATAATGCATGTATTACTAGAAACTAGGCAAAATCTGGACTAAATATGAAAACAACAGGAATTTGGAAAGGTGTCATCATAGTTTTCAATTCATATTCTGTAGCTGTAGAAAAACTGGATAGCTAGCTTGTAGCAATTGAAATGTAATTAAAATACTTGAAAAATGTGTGTAGTTGAGAGTATTTGATGAACCTGAATGGATATATATGACTGTTGCATTAACATTAGCATTACATCCTCCTATGCGCCCCCAACACATGCACATGTGACCCCCCCTGCTCCCCCGTGCATGCACGACCCCCTGAATGCACCATGCCCTCACACATGACTGTGTCAGCCTCTGCTTCGCTTACTTGCTATCGGCTGTCATAGAAATGGGGAGGGTGGGGGCATGGTATATTGGGATGGGAATAAATGGTATAGGAGGTGATATGGAAAAGGGAGTTTTCTTCTCACCATCTTCTGCGCATGCTGGTGGCCGGTGTTTGGACCTGATCAAGGCCAACCGTCCTGCATACCAATATGATGATGCCATTTGGTGATGCATCCCACATGATACCTAAGGGAATTGCAGATTGGACCCCTGGGTGGGGTCGTTGGAGGGAGGGGGCTGGGTTATTATTTGATACGTACTTGTTCGTGTCTTTCTGGCTCAGATCTTGCTTTACTTTTGCTGCTATCTTTTCATAAAAGTAAAAGTATTTTAATTCCATGAACAGTGGAGTTGGGAGTTTTCTTTCTTGGTTATTGATGGAGGCATGCCTATCAGCCTTTGACCTCTATGCATGCATTTGTGACCCCTGCCCCTGTGTATGCGCCCCTTCCCCCAGCATGCGTGGCAGACACCCAAAAACCAGCTTACTGGTGGCAGATGCGCGCACATGAGCTGAGCTGGGGTGACAGCTCGCATGCCTGTAGAGAGGGCTCTGCATGCCACTGGTGGCATACATGCCATAGATTCGCCATCACGGCTCTAGCCTGTTACATTCCTGGTTGCCACATTTATATCAGCTTTAGTTTCGAATTATTTTCAGAGACAGTATCAAAGTAAAGTACATTGCAATAATTTAAATACATGGTAATTGGGGCATGTTGCAGGGCCTTCTGACCTGGATAAAGGTACAACTGGAATATCAGCCTCAGCTGGGCAAAAACCTCCCTGTCTATTACTTTTGTCTGTTGTTTGAAATGGAGGCATGAGTTCAAAAGGTTTCTGTTATTTCAGTGGGAAGATGATTTAATCCAAAGCTAATGGTGAGACTATATTTGAGACAGAGTATTTTTTAGGAATGGAGGTAGGAAAATAACAAAGCAATCTTTCTGGGACTTGTGTTGGAAGTGGATTGCTGCTGATTCGGGCGAACTGGCAATGGAATTCAGGCCTGGGTTGCAGAACCGGCAGTGACTCAGGCCTGCCACGCCCCCAAACCGGTTTCCTTGCTGCTGCTGCTGTGTGCCACCATTTTTTCTTTTTAGTGACTGCGCATGCGCAGTTCACTGTAAATTGTTCTGTGCATGTGTGAAGAACAATTTTCACTGAACAGTGCACGTGTGCACAAGTGGATTGCAAACCAGTAGTAAGACCGACAACAAAACACCCCTGACTTGTATCTATCATCCAGACTCTCATAGCCTTCCAACAGTAGGTTAAGATTACCACAGCAGTTCTGGCTCAACCGTGGGTGGTGATATATAGTTATATATAACATCAGCATACTGAAAATATCTTATCTCAAACAGATAAACAGATGTTCTCTCCCAGCACCTTCATATATGTCATTCATACAAATGGGCCTTTGAATGCAGATGAAACTTCTAGTCTAAATCTTTGGGAAGTTCTTTTTCAGGATTCTAGCTATCTGGGTTTTCAATTTGCTCTGAAAGTTCTATTTTGTTTTTAATTGCATTTTTGTTATTTCCTCTTGTCCAATATATATTTGCATTGATTTTTCCCTTTTTTTACTGTAGTCCCTTAATTCGGGATAAAGACTGGATGGAGCCGAGTGTTTACTGGGTGTGTGCCTTTCCTGACACCTACTTAGAGTTCACACCAGATTTTTTTTTCTTGACGCCCCAAGAGAGCAACATCTGCTGCTACCTAGGATCTCAACCTTCTGAGTGGGAGGCGAGCATCTTCATCACCATACTGCTCATATGGTTGCATTGAATGTTGTGATGTAAATAACAACCCTCCCTTCCCACAAACAAGTGAGGAGAAGGAGGCTTAGGATAGGGAGAGGGAGAAGAGAGAGAAAATATTTCAGTGTGATTGGCATATCACTTGTGTCTGAAAACAATCTACTCCAAGAGCTGCAGCCCACTGCTCCCATTTTTAAAAAAGTTTCACATTTATTTACATACATTGTTTTCATAAAAATAAACTCTGTCACATTACAGTTGTTGTATGTATATCATTACTTGAATGTCAAATTGATCTTAACATCTCATCTTGAAATTTCATATAATACAGTGCCTCCCTCTCAAAACTTTGGGCACCAAGGATCAGTTCAGTGGAGGATAGTTTTTCTGCTGCCTGGGGGTATGGTTTGCCTGCTGCCTGGATCCTGTGTGTGCATGGATGGGACCACTCATTTACATGGCCTAATTCCTGGCAATCCACCAGGAGGAAGGAGGAATTGGGTTGTTGCAATTTGAACTGAAATGGCACCAGAAAAACTGCTTTGCCAGATAAATTTCTGTCTACCTATGGGTATTCCATGTTATCAACCATCACTTGCAGTGTGGGATATTCTGTAAATACTGTAGGGGATAACCAGGCTGACCCCTCCCTCAGACTCAGTCTGGTCATCTCCTACAAATGCATGTTTAACATTTTATTGACTTCATATTTGAACTACACTCTACAGTGCAAGCTTCTATTTGTCTGTTTTAGAACTAAGATTCAGAATAAGTCAATAGGGCCTTCAATAGAGAGAGAAAGTTTATGACTCGTATGTCTCATACTTTCAAAATACTATTTGGTTATTGATTTAAAAAGGAAAAAAATTAAAAACCAAATTGAAAATGTTAAAACTTACAAAATAAACTCAAGTTTTTAAAACAATCAGACTAAAATTATGTAACTTAATATTTCAAAAATGGTTCTTAAATATTTGTTTATTATGACAGACATTTAGGAAATGTCCTTGGGATCTTAGAAGTCTTCTCTATAAAGGATACTTTGAAATAAGGTCTTTGGAGTGATGCCCCAGAGTATTATAGTACTTATCTGTTTGAAGGTTCAGAGAAGGTTAAGAATTAAAATATAACTGATTTTAAAAGATCTTTAAACTAGCATTGTGATTCTGTATGCTGCTTATCTATAAATGTTATATTAGGAAATTTATCATTTGGACTTTTCTGATATTGTAATGGTATGTGGATATAACCTTGAGAAAGGAATGGAAGAGCCCCAACTGCATAATGGACAGAGAAAGAAACTTAGAAAGGATCTGCCCTAATTTACCATCCTAATCAGGTGGTAAAAAGAGATATAGAGAGATTTGTACTTTCAGATTTGCAAGATTCTGTCAATGTAACCTTAGAATAAAGTAGTATTAGTTCATCTTGTTGTATTTCCTATCTTGAGTGTCGGCAACCCCCGGCTCCAGAGCCATGTGGCTCTTTCATCTTCCATCATCGCTCCCACTCTGAAATATGGAATGAGTCTCCATTCCCCTGAGTCTCCATTCCCCTCTGTTGTCCTTAGCTTCTCAGGCCAGGTGAGGAGTGACTGGAAGGGGAGGGTGAGGGGCAGGTCCAGCTAGTGGTGGGTTCAGCTGACAGGGAGCCACAGCAGAGGGACGAAAGTGCCTCATTCATCTAGGAACTTGAAATGACTTGATTCAAATCATATATTAAAAAGTCCCCAAAGAAGAATAAAGAACAACATCAGCAGAACAACAACAACCCTCACCTGTTTTTGGAAATGGTTTAAGGGGGAACACACACACACACACACACACACACACACACACACACACACACACACACACACACACACAGGACAGAGTTCTTTGAGTGTTAAGGTTGCAGACCCCTGTCCTATCTGATCTAGGCTGAGAATATAAACGAAGCAAATTCTTTATATTTGGAAATAGTAAAGGGAAAGCAAGTTTAGCTGTAATTTATCCCATTTCTAAACCATGTTTAAAAGATTGGGGTTATGAAACACAATTGCTTATTTCACATTGCTGAATTTTCCGTAAAATGAGCATATTATTAATTGCAGTAGAGATGCATTTGTCTAGTTCTTTATCCATTTTAGCACCTGAAATACTGTGGACTTTATGTGATCTCAGTATTTTATAAGGCTTGATTATTGGTTTTTGTGCTATATTAATAGTTTTTATCATCTTTTTTCCATTATGACTGATGGTGTTCAACTTTACACAAGTTTAGGATGATCTTAAATTGGTATAAATATATGTGACATAAATTTTAAAAAGCTTTTAAAATCTTGCAAGAAAACTGCTTGGACACATCTAACCAATCACCATTAGTCAAGAATAACTCAAAATATTTTTTTTTTAATGTAGCATCTTTTGCTCAATCATCCCTTCATTTGCAAATAAGGCTGGTCTTTGTTCAAATTTAATACTTTGTAGTTTAAACCTAGTTCCATGAAACATAATTATAATTAATATGCATAGTATGAAAGTTGAGGATAAAGAATAAACAGTTAATATTCAAACAAATCTTTAACTGATTGTTATGATTACTTTTACTAAAGTATGATTTTCTACACTGACTGTTGTTGTATAAGATGTCAATTATATTATTCAAGATTAAAAAAATGAAGCAATGAATTAAATATTAAGGTTTCCAACCTTCAGGAATTTCATGAAATTCTAAAGTTTTCTTTGTTTACATTTTTCTAGGTGATTCATGGCAGGGGACGTGGAAGGGTTTAGTTCCTCCATCCATGACACCAGCATCTCAGCAGGGTTCAGAACACTGTATGAGGAGGGATTACTGCTTGATGTCACTCTTGTCATTGAGGATCACCAATTTCAAGCTCATAAAGCACTTCTTGCTACTCAAAGTGATTACTTCAGGATTATGTTTACTGCTGATATGAGGGAACGAGATCAGGACAAAATCCACTTAAAAGGACTGACAGCAACAGGCTTCAGCCACGTTCTCCAGTTCATGTACTATGGAACTATTGAACTGAGCATGAGCACTGTTCATGAGATCCTGCAGGCTGCCATGTATGTTCAACTTATTGAAGTAGTGAAGTTCTGCTGCTCCTTTCTTTTAGCAAAAATATGTTTGGAAAACTGTGCAGAAATTATGAGACTTTTAGATGACTTTGGTGTAAACATTGAAGGAGTAAGAGAAAAACTGGATTCCTTTTTATTAGAAAATTTTGTGCCTCTCATGGCCAGACCTGATTTTTTGTCCTGTCTCAGTTTTGAAAAGCTTATGACTTATTTGGATAATGATCATCTGAGCAGATTCCCAGAGATAGAACTCTATGAGGCTGTTCAGACTTGGCTGCGGCATGATAGAAGACGCTGGAGACATACTGACACCATCATTCAGAATATCAGGTTTTGTTTGATGACACCATCCAGTGTTTTTGAAAAGGTTGGTGCATTTGAAAGGAGTAGATAGTATTCATATGTTTAAGGCAGCATGCTATTCATAGGTAAATTTCCCAAACTTGGTTGAATGGGAAATGTAAGGGTGTTTTAGAAAGTGGAATCATGTCTCAAATGAGTGCCGTTTTAATTTTAAAGCAAAGTTTCCCAGTTATAAATCAAAAGAATTTACAACCAGAAAACAGGTAGGTTTACAGCTTTTCTGATTACCAATCAAAGTGAAAACCATTCAGTCGTGAAAAGCCTACAAGACTGTTTATAATCAGTGAAATCTGTTGTTTGTATATTGACCTGGCACAGTTGTGGAAGTTTTATATATTTAAAAATATAAGAGTGTGCTAGAAAAAGAATGCCAACATCAGTTGTACAGGAGCTCAAGAAATAAAGCTCGGCTTTATTTTGTTGGCTCCAACAGATTCAGTGCAGGAGCTATAATTTTAAAAAATAGGTACTGTTTTTATTTTTATTTTATAAAAAGAGATGTGAGATACTAAGTTATAGTTCTCTTGCCTGTTCTCTGATTGGGATATAAATTGTGGTTCCTCTTTCTGCGTTATTTTTCTTCAATGAAAGAGCAGTGGGCATTATGGTAGATATTCTCTATGTTGAAATTGATAGAGATCTGTGGAGACTGGTTGTTGGAGTGTAAGAAATAACTTGAATCAACTAGGAACTGGTTTATTGACCAGATTTACTGATTAACATATGATTTTAAGAAGTTGAGCAAAGTTTGACTTTATAAAGACACTTTAAATTGGCATGATCAGGACAGAAAATATTAAAGAAAAATAACCAGATAGAATATGAATAAGGGTGAAACAACAGAGAAAGTAAGGTCTGTACTTCATATGTAATGTTCCTTAAGTAAATTAAATACAAAAATTAAATTAGGCCAACTATAAGAATTTCCTCTTTATGTAATTAAAGAATGGGTCGTCTGTGATTGGGTGGCACAGAGGTTCAACGGTTAAGATGCTGGGCTTGGCTGGAAAGTTGGCAGCTCAGGGTTTGAGTCCTTTTTTATATTGTTACAAGGGGTTTTTTATTTTTAAATATATGTATTAAATACATGAACTGGTTTCTGGATATCATTCATTTTGTTACCAAATAATAATAATAAAATTGACATTTTTGATAACCTTACATTGATCATCCTCACACCATTATAATATCATTGTACATAATACAATCATCTTTTACATTTTTATCCTTTCATCTGTATACTAATTTTGACATCTTACATAAAAATATTCATAGTAATATTGTTCTATTTCCCCCATTTCATTCTGCCTCTGTTTCATATTATAAGGATTGCTTCTCCTTCTAACTTAAGAAAGTAAAGAATCTTGAAATGAAGTATTTCAAAAGGAAGCTTTTATTAAGCAGAAGTGAAAACAATAAGTTCAAAGCAATGTCTGAATCCCCTTAAGCAAGGCAAGTAGAATTGAAGCAGTAGAGACCCTCCCACTAGTGAGAATACAGATTTTAGCCAATACACAAGTGTAAAGGTGGTTCCTTTACCATATCTTCTGTTAGACATTAAAGTGAACCATCCCACATAGCCATCATAAACATTCCCTAAAAGACGAGGAGATTTCACGGCGCTTGGGCGTCAAGGAAACAGGTTGTAGAATATTTGTTGTCACAGGCACTGCTAATAAATCGAATTCAAAGCCCCCACTTCTCCAAATTGAATGGTAGTATCACTGCCTTCCTAAGAAAAAAGAGAGATCCACCTGTGAAAAGATAGAAAGAAAAATTTCATCAAAGTATTTTAATAAGGTTTGCTAGAGTATTGGGAGTGATTTTTTTTCAGTAAGGTAGGGGCCCTAACATGGTGTTTAGCGACCCATTCATTTTGGGATGAGGGTAGATGCTTCCAAGTAACTAAGAATTGGGTTTTCCCCCTGTGGATCCTAGAGTCAAGGATTTCCTTGATTTCAAAGTGTTGTTCACCTATCATGATGGGAACAGGTGGTATAGGTATGGGTTGTCTGAGTGACAAGATTACCCTATTTTTCGGAGTATAAGACTCACCAAAATTTTGAAGAGGCAAATTTTAAAAAAATATTTTGTATTCTGCAAACCTCCTAAAAACAGCCTGTTATTTGCGAAAACGGGCCTGTTTCCCCCCAAAAAAGAATAGCCTTTAAGGAGCTTGCAGAGTGCTCCTGGGGGGGGGGGTGGCCCCTCCAAAATAAGCAAAAAATGGCCCATTTTTTTTCGAAAACAGGCATGTTTTTTCATTAAAAAAGGCCATAGATAGACTTTAGGAAGCTTGTAGAGTGCACCTGGAGACTGGTAGAAGGGGGTAAAATTGTGCAAAAATGGGCTGTTTTTTACTCATTTCTGCCCTCCCCAGCCCCCATGAGCTCTCTAAAAGATTCCTGGAGGCTATGTACGACCATTTTGGTAAAGGGGCGGGGTTTCGGGAGGCAAAAAATGTTGTATTCTATGTATAAGACGCATCCATGTTTTTAGCCTCTTTTTTTGAGGAAAAAGTGCTTGTTATACTCTGAAAAAAATGGTACCTCTCGTTTGAGTAAACTAATGTGAAATACTGGGTGGATGTGCCTGAGTGTCTTTGGAAGGAGTAATTCTACTGTTACTGGATTGATGGCACTAGTAATAAGGAAAGGTCCAATGAAATTTGGCCCTAATTTGTTGGATGGCTGTAATGATTTCAGGAATTTTGTAGATAAATATACTCTATCTCGAACACGGAAAGGTTTGGGTTCCATTCTTTTCTTGTCAGCTTGAATTTTAAAAGCCTCTCTAGCTTTCACTAAAGCTAATCTAACTACTGGCCATGTGTTTCGTAAAGTGTCTATCCACTCCTTAAGTGAGGGGATAGAGAGTTCTTCTGTGGGTAGTTCAGGCATGGGCTGAAATCCTGGCCTGTTGCTATTCTGAAAGGGGTAAAACCTTGAGTGTACAGAGTTATTGAATGCTACTTACACAAAACATTTGCCACCTGACACTGCGGCTGAGGTGAAGCCGTCAAAGCTTCTGCTGATGCCCCCGCTCATGGCAGTGGCGGCGGTGCCTCCCCCTCCCCGTGGAGCACCTGAGCTGGGCTCTGTGTTACCCCTGCCGCTGCCGCCTCCTCCACCATGCTTTTGAGAAGCCATGAGGCCTTTTTTTCCTGCTCCCGCCCCCTCCGCCGCCTTCCTACTGGCTCCCGCGGCCTCAAAAGCACGGCAGAGGAGGAGAGGGAGGGATAACGTGGGGCCCAGCTCAGGTGCTCCGCGTGGAGGGGGAGGCACCACTGCCACAGGTGGGGGTGCCGGCGGGAGCTTTGGCGGCTTCACCACAGCCGCAGTGTCGGGTGGTAAATCCGGCAGTGCTGTTGGAGGAGGAGGAGGCGGCGGCAGCAGATATTTCGATGGCGGCGGGGGCTTTGGGGGTTTATTTTAGCCGCAGCGCCGGGCGCAAATGGCTAGGATTGTCCACCTATAAAGGACCTCCCCGGGCTTGCTTTGCTGAACACGGGGCGACTGATGGTAATGAGTGGCGCAGCCGGTGCCTAGGAGGACCTAGGAGATTGGCTGTGCCGCATAAGCTCCTGCTGCCGTCCCCACACCCCTGTTAATCCTAGATTTTCTGAGGTCCCTCAGCTTCTGGAGCCTGTGACAGAAATCACTGTGCAGCAGTTAGAAACTGCTGCGCAGTGTTTTCTTGCCACGTGCACAGCCGCACACCTTAGAGGGAACAGTGCTCAGTGGAGGCGCTTCCAGTTTCTCTTCATTCCTAAGTAATTGCTTGGACTCTGTATTTTTCTACTTTACTACAAAATTTATCTTCTTCCTGATTATTGGAGTGAGCTTGGTGAGTTTTCCTTTTATCCTAATTCCCTGGTTCTCACCAATTTCAGCCTCTCTGATGTCCTGAGTTTCCTTGGGCACCCTGAGGCTGCAGGCTGCTATTGGGGAAGGCGCGTGGGTCGGAGTGCCGACACCAGCGTGATTGCAGCGATCCTGCTGCGATCGTAACCCAGCTGGGACATCCGTTGCTGCTGACCATGCTTCTGAGTGAGCCGACTATTGGCACAGAGCCTCAGAGCTCTCTGGTGTATGCGGGTGGCCATTTTAAATGGGTTGCAGATAGTGGTGGCCATTTTGAGACGGTCGCAGGTGGTGGTGGCCATTTTGAGAGGGTCAAAGTTCCGGCTGCCATTTTGTTGACCTACTTTTGCCGCGAAAAGCAGCTAAAGCTGCCAGATTGCCTGTCTCTTGCAAGTCGCTGCTAGAAGTCTTCCTGTCCTCAATTCCGGCAGGTTTGCCAACTCACAGCTGCACTATAACGGTAGAGGGCGGTAGCGGAGTTTTCTGGCCCACGTGGTCGCGCCCCACATTAATTGACCTGTGTGGGTGCTGGGAGCTTGGAGCTCGCACCATTCTCCTTCACCAATCAAAGGACTGCTGAGTTTTTCTTGCCCCTGCCTTCAGTGCCTCTGCACCAGAGCGCTAAGGCCAGTTTCATCTCAGGTGGTGAGTGGGGGAAAGTTATCTTCCAGGCCTTACATACCCACATTCAATCATGGCAGATGGGGCCCATGAGGAGCAACAGATTGGTCCCTCCACCAGCAGGGCTTGTACCAGACAGGCTGGCAAGGCAACCAGGAAGGCCATCAGAGCAAGCAAGCCTTACTCTAGGCAGGGGACTAAGCATTGTTCGGGCCTAAACAGAGATGCCATCTGACGCCAAAAGGCTTTAGAAAAGCAGTTTTCTAGGGCTCAACTACAGGCCCAGCCTTCCGGGCCTGTTTCCCCTGGGGATCACTCACCCGGGGTTCAGCCTGGTCAGGATCCTCCAATGTTGAAGAGTGAGGATGAAGGCCAGGAATTCTCCTCTGCAGATTCCATTGCAATGGCAGGCTCGCCTGGGCCTTCTGTGACCCATCGAACAGACCTATTTGCATGTCCTTCTGATCCTGAAGAGGAGCCAGTCACAGTGGGCCCCCTTGCACCCCAACAACTAGCCATTCAGCCCCCATCCGGAGTTTGCCCTCTAGAAGATAGGGGATCTGATCTTTCCATAGAAATGCGGGATGTCATTGCCAGGGCCATTTCCCAAGGGGATAGAGGCTGGCATGTTGCAACAGGCCAAGCGCCCACGCAAATCCCGCCCACCCCCGACCCTGGGGCCTGCATAAGATATTGCTCAGGCCCAGCTCACTTAGTCATTGCACTCATCCTTGGCCAGTGAGGACTGGGAGGAAGACCTTGGTCCGGGGCTAGAACCAGAATTCTCCAGGGATGAGGCTGCTGTTCCCGATAAGTTGGCCTTTTCTGGCTTGTTCAAGTATGCTCATTTCAAAACTATTTTGAACAAGGCTAAAGCCTCGACCCGCTTGGGTACTAGCACCCCAGCTCCGACTTCTCCTGCACCGGAGGACCTAAGTGAGGGACTCTTTGATGAGCCAGAACCTACTCAAGAAATTGTGCCGGTTCCAAAATTGTTTCTTAATGTAGTGCAAAAGCAGTGGGTGCAGCCCAGGCACCTTTGCTACCCATAGTGGTAATGACAAGAAATTGTACACGGTTGATCTACTGAGATTTACTGAAATTGCCTCCCATGGACGTCCCTGCGGCGGTGCTCACTTCCAATTCACTGCTCCCCCCTGAACTATTTAGAAGGGCTCAAGGCAGAGGACAAAAGGGCCAAGAACGCCTGCCACAAGACTCATCAGGCAGCGGCTTGGGTCATTAAAACTTCCACTTCTGCGTCCTTTCTATCCAGGGCGGCGATACTCTGGCTGAGACAGCTCCTCGCCAAGCTCCCGACCAGGGATATCAAATTAAAGCAGGATGTTAACAAAATTATCACAGTGACAGAGTAGAGTACACTGCTGATGCCACCTTGAACGCTGCTAGGTTTGCCTCTAGATCTCTGGCCTCTAATGTCACCACCAGGCGCCTCTTATGGTTCAGGCATTGGAACGCGGATATGCGCTTCAAGTGGAAGTTCGCCTCAGCTCCCTTTAAGGGCGGCAAGCTTTTTGGGGAGACCCTAGATCCTGTCCTTGTTGAAAATAAGGGCAAAAAGAAAGTCATGCCTTGGTCAACAAGAAATCTGACCACAAGGGTTCCCAGACTTATAGGAGGCAGCCCTTTCGGAACTCGGAGCAGCCATATTCCTCCAGTTCCTTCCAACATCCCTATTCTCAAGGCACGGATAGGCCCCAGGACCGTCAGCCCTTATGTGACAAACCATCAACAGTCCTTTTCTAAACGTCCCTATCGCAGAGAGTCCAGTTCCAGATCCTTCAGACGTTATAAGTGACCATCAGTGGACGGCTCCCATAGGAGGGCGTCTCAAGCTGTTCCATGCCCAATGGGAGTAGATCACATCGGACCAGTGAGTCCTTCAGACAATACGCATAGGTCTAATGGTTAGAGTTCATTTCCCCCTCCTCCCCGACACTTGGTTCGGTGTCCAACCCCTTCCTATCTGGTCAAGAGGGCTCTCATGGAACAGGAGATCCTTCACCTCAGAGACATAAACACCATAGAACTGGTTCCAGCAGGTCAGGAAAGGACAGGGTTTTATTCAGTACTCTTCCATGTCCCAATGAACTCCGGGGGTGGAGGGGGATCCTCAATCTATAAAAGCTAAACCATCATATAGCATACCGGAGGTTCAAGATGCAGTCCCTTCAGTCAATTCTGGGTTGCATCAGGCCATGAGATCTCTTAACATCCATAGATCTCAAGGAGGCCCACCTCCACATCCCTATTCACAAAGCTCACCGCAGGTTTCTGATATTCTTTTATGCAGGGCGCCATTACCAATACAGGGCTTTGCCATTCGGCCTGTCCTCGGCACCTTGGACCTTTACAAAGATCCTAGGTGTGGTGGCAGCCTTCCTGAGATCTCACCCGGTGCATCTGCATTGCTATCTGTACGACGTCCTCATTCAGTCAGCGTTACGGCAACAAGCGGTGCAAGACCTGCAGCACATACTGTGAACCCGCCAACATCACGGTTTTCCATCAACAAGGAAAAGAGTCATCTGCATCCGACCACCAGGTTGCAGCACCTGGGCGCCATCCTCAACACCACTAGTTGCCAGGTCTCCCTGTCTCCAGAGTGGTTGGCAAGCATCAGAATCCAGGTGTTGCAAGTAGTGCAGTCATTGCAGGCATCGATCATGCAGCTGTCACAACTTCTCAGCAAGATGATTTTGTGCCTGTCAATAGTACCTTGGGTACGCCTTCATTCTCGACACCTACAATGGCTCTTCCTGCCCTACCAGAGGGCCAACATGAGCAACTCTCAACAGCTGGTTGAGGTCTCACCAAAGGTATGTCAGTTCCTCCAGTGGTGGCTGTCCCCCGCACTGACGAAGGGCATCCTCTTCAAAGAGCCAGACCGTCTCACCATCACGACGGATGCCAGTCTATTCAGCTGGGGCGCTCATCTTCATAAGGCAGATGGCCAACGCCCGAAGCATCCCACAGCATCAACTGGTTAGCACTCGCACTCGCTCACTTCTAAGATGACATCCAGGGGCATCACATGAGAATCCTAACGGACAATGTGGCCACAAAGGCACACATAAACCGCCAGGGGGGCACTTGCTCCAGGTCCCTGATGGAGGAGACAGAGCACCTGGGAAGGTGGGTGGAAAGATACCTATGCTCAATCCAAGCGGAGCATATCTCCAGGGTCCACAACATCCAGGCAGACTGTCTGAGCAGGGCCACGGTCGATCACTCAGAGTGGCGCCTGCACCCGGATCTGTTCCACCAATTGTCTCAGAGGTTTGGCTGTCCCCTGGTTGACCTGTTTGCCACCCCAGAGAACACGCACCTCCCCAGGTTCTTCTCCAGGATCCACACCCTGCAAGCCGAGGAGGGTCAGCGCTGATCCAGAGAGAACGACGCTGTGACGACTATGGCTACGATTTCTCAGATCTTAGACTTGTTGCAAGATGGACTTGACCAAGGCCTGGCTCCAACACTCTCAGACGACAGATGGTGGCCTTGTCCATGATCTTGACAGTAGATGAGCATTCTTCCCTTGGTTTTCATCCTATCATCCGTAGTTTTCCATGGGGTGCAACGAACCTGAGGCCTCCAGTCGTTCACAGGTACCCCTCATGGATCTCAATGTGGTGTTACGGGCTCTCATTGGCCCGCCCTTTGAATCTCTTTCCGATCGGCCAGCCTCAAACATCTGACATTTAAGATAGCCTTTTTGATTGCCATCACGTCGGCACAGTGAATTTCTGAATTGGCAGCACTCAATTCGCGAGGACTTATGCTTGATACAACCTGACAGAGTAATCCTCCATTTGGACCCGGCATTTATACCCAAGATCAACTCTTGGTTTCACTGGGCCCAGGAGGTCATAATTCCGGATTTTTGTCCACACTGCAAACATCCCAAAGAGAAAAAGTGGCACATGCTCGATGTAACTACATCAAATGTATGGCTCCGTCGCTCTGAATCACTTTTTGTCTCGTTTCAACCTGCATCCCAGGGCCACAAAGTTTCTTCTCAGATCATCAGATGTTGGCTACGGGCCTGTATTATATTGGCCAACATACTTTAATCTATTCCGGTGCCACACCATATCACCGCACATTCTACCAGAAGCGCCACCACCACGGCGGCCTGGGTTACCCAGGCATCGATAGAGGAGATTTGCAAGGCTGCTATGTGGGCTTCTTTGTCTCCTTTGTTCGAAACTACAGACTAGACAAATTTGCTTCTGCGGAGGGGGCATTTGGGAGGCGAGTTCTCCAGGGCATTCATACCAGCGGAGATATTCTGGATCAATGTTCCCTCTAATGTTTTTTTCAGCGTGAGCAGAAAAGTATAGTGTTTGAGCGGCACATTTTCATGCCTGAGCACCTGAATTTTTTTCACAGATGTTACCTAAGACAAAAACGAAATCAGTGTTATTTGAAACTCAAAGTTATGTTTATTCAAGGTACCCGCTTAATTAAAAGTGTTATATAATATCAGTATCACTTAACAATGGTCCTGCTTAGCAACCAAAATGTTGGCTCAGAAACTCTGGCATTGAAGCACGCAAGTCTTAAAGCTGTCAAGTTACAAGACCCTTGCACCCCTAACCCTTTAGGAAAAAAAACCCCAGGGGTCTTCAAACCTGACAGCTTTAAGCCTTGCTGACTTCAACTCCCAGAATTCCTCCTCCAGTCATGTTGGCTCAGGAACTCTGGCATTGAAGCATGCAAGTCTTAAAGCTGTCAAGTTACAAAACCTTTTCACCCCTAACCCTTTAGGGAAAAAAAAACCCAGGGGTCTTCAAACCTGACAGCTTTAAGCCTTGTGGACTTCAACTCCCAGAATTTCTCCTCCAATCATGTTGCAGCAATGTCATCTGCGTGGATCTGCTCCATCTTCGGGTTTTTTCACAGGAGGCAGGGCTGCTGCTGAAGATGCCAGTGAGCCCCCACCGCCACTAGAATATGCATTTGTTTAGCATGACATAGAATAGTCTTTCAACCAGAAGTATGGAATAAAAGAGAGACTGATAAATATTTAAAAAAATAAAACCAAAAAGCAGCTATTTATTTGAGTTCTAGATAAACATTTAGTTCAGATTTAATAGTGTTTCAGAGATGTGGCTGTCAGCTATTTGTGTATGTATGTTATTATTATGGAAGGTTAGATGAGATTTCACCAACATTATTTACCCCTGATTAATGCATTCATTCTAATAATCGAGTCTGACTCTGAATTACAAATCTATGTCTGAAGAATCTGGGTTAAGTTTTGGATTGGAAATTTGGGGAACATGAAAGTTTATGCATAATTTTTGTAATGTTTTCATTGGGTCTTAATAATGATTTTATTCATTTGGGATTTGGGGGTCTTTTTTCATAGGCTTAACACAGCTCTAATTTTGTCATTAGGAGCAATGTAATATTGGCCACTAATGTATTGTATACAGGTTGTCTTAGAAGGTAATACCTTTTGTATAGTAGGAACTTAAGATAGGCAGACTTCATACAGATAAACAATTGAGAAATATTGTTCTTTTTAAAAAGCAGTGTTAATTGCTGCACCTTTCTCATATTAAGTATATTAGCTCAAGTTCATGTTAGGAAAAACTTTCAGTCTTAAAGGTTTGGTGAGGAGAAATCCAAAAATTCTTTTAAAGAATTTAAATTAAATTTGAGGCTGCCTCTGCTTTCGCTCTCCCTCCCTCTCGGAACCCGAGAGTTCCGCCTGACGCCCGAAGGGCTTTGCAGGAAGAAACGCGGCTTGAGGCGCAAGGACAGTCCTGGCTGTGGGGCGCAGGCCTGGTAAAAGCCTCTCTTTGGTTCCCTCCTCCTCCCCCTCCTTCCACAGCCTGCGTGACGCTGCCGCTGTAGGTTGAGAGCTGCCGCTGAAACAAGTCTGGGGAGGTCCTTTGCGGGCGGCCAGTTCTAGCTGCCTGCAAAGGACTTCCCCACGTTTGCTTTGAAAGAAATCTCTGCGCGGCAGTTAGAAACTGCTGCGCGGGGTTTTCTTGCCATGTGCGCGGCCGCGCAGCCGCGCACCTTAGAGGGAACAGTGTTCTGGATGCTTCCGCTTCCCGCCCTAGTGACATTTAGCTTGGGTAGGTCCCATGCTTGGATTCTTCAGAGCAGCACCCAGGAAAATGACAATTGGCTTACTGAGGTCCTTTTCTGGGTGCTGCGAAGGAGAGTCAAATCCCACCCTGGGGTCTGCTCCGCCATTTGTCATATGATTTCTAGTGGACGTGGATATATATTTTTACGACCTTCATTGACTTGGTTCCTAAACTTCTCAGCACGCATTGTCCACACTTCATTGAAGAAAATCTGAGGATTAGTCAGCACCAGAGGCTTAACTTAAAGTTTCAGTTCAGTGTTAGGCAGATTGGCTGTATTTAACCCATGCTTGGACTCTCCTTCGCAGCACCCAGAAAAGGACCCTTCAAGTAAGCCAATGGTCAATCTGTTTACGCGTGCGGGGTGGTTCCCAATCAAGTACCGCCTGCATTTTTAGAGGGTCCATTTCTATGCCCTGGTGTGAAACCCGGTACCTTAATGATCATTTTTTTCTTGGTGGAATTCACATTTAGAGAGTTTAGCATAAAGTTTGGCGAAGGGTAGTTTGTTTAGAACCGCCTGGACTAGTTTTACATGTTCTGCTTTGGTCTCGGTATATACCAAAATGTCTTCTAAATAAACCAAGACCCCCTTATACAAATGCTCATGTAGCACTTCATTTATTAATTGCATAAACACTGCGGGGGGGGGGGGGCTTGTAGCCCAAATGGGAGCACTTTGAATTGGTAGCATCCAAGGGGGGTGTTAAACGCCATTTTCTACTTGTCCCCCTCCTTAATTTTGATGCGGTAGTAAGCCTCCCTTAAGTCTTGCTTTGAATTTTTCTTCCTTTTAGCGAGTTGTTCTAGCATGTCTTTCATGAGTCTTTCATAAAGGGGAGAGGGTACGTTGGCCTCTGATTGTATTTAAATTTCTAAAATCCACACAGAGACGTTGTGAGCTATCTTTTTTCTCTCTAAATAACACAGGGGCTGCAATTTTTTTGTTGGGCTAGCTCGATGAAGCCCCTTGCTAGGTTTTTCTCAATGAATGCCCTCAGTTCTTCCAGCTCCTTCAGGGACATGCTATACATCTTGGGTTTAGGGAGTTTGGCCCCGGGTAGAATTTCTATCGCATAGTCAGTAGAGAGGTGGTAGGGAAGTTCCTAAGAGGCTTTTTCGCTAAAAACCTCAGCCAAGTCTTTATATTCTTTGGGTATGCCCTGAGTTGGCCTGGTGTAAGCAGGCATTGTTGTTTCTCGGTGCTCTGCCACCTCAGTTTCTTTATATGGATTCTTAGCAAAACTCATGTGCATTTGAAATTTTATGGTGCCTTGCTTCCAATTAATTTTGGGGTTCCGTTTTTTTCAGCCATGCAAGGCCCAAGAGTAGTGACCATTCCATGCCAAGTGCCACTATAAATGTAAGTATTTTTTCATGGCTCCCAATGCCTATCTGTAGAGGTTCAGTGGCAAAAGAAGCTAGCTCCCCCCTGCTATTGACTCATCTAGTTGGCAAAAAGCAATTGGGCTTTTCAGCTTCCTTACGTTAATCTTCAACTTTCCTATCAGGGTTGGGCTGATCAAACAGCGGCTGCACCCTGAGTCCACTAAATTGGAGATTATCTCCCTGTCCCAGTTGGACAGTCTTAAGGGGAAGGTAAGCTATTTATTGGTTTGCTTACCAGTGGTTCATCCTCTGGATCATTTCTGAATGAGTTTGGTTTCTCTTGCTGAGAAGCTGAAGTTTCCTCTTCAAAGAGGAGAGGGAATGGAAACTACAATCTCCTTGCTCCTCAGGGCAGTCTCCCTCCCGCGCTGGCCAGGTTTCGTAGGTTTCCTCCCCATCGGGCGCTCTGGTTTCCAAGCGGGTGTTTGAGAACGACATTCTGTAATTCGGTGCTCCTCCTTTCCACCCTTGAAACGGGCTGAGGGTTTGGGAGAAAATGTTTGCAGTTTGAAAGGCTCTTGCCACTCGTGTAGATGATTTGGTGCACTCGGGTCACGCAGGCATTGTAGAGGTCATCACTCAGCCCATCCTTGAAACAGCTTACCTGGATATCCTCTGACCAGTTCACACTACAGGCGAGGTCTCCGAATTCTCCAGTATACTCCAGTATACTCTGCCACTGGCCACCGTCCCTGCTTCACAACTTTAATGGGGGTCTTCGAAACACCATCGCAGTGCCTTCTAAGGCTATGGTAACAACTCACACTCGGGGTCCTTGGGTTTTAAAATTACGCCTGTACTCTTGCACGTGTACCACAAAGAATCCCAATTGTTGTGGATCCCCATCAAATTATACTCCAAGGGAAGGAGTTTTTCTTTCCAGTTGTGGGGATCGGGGTTGGTTGGGAATGGCTTCAGTGTGCATATGGCCCAGGACGGAGGATTTGCTGGACACCCTGCTGCTGCTGCTGCTGTGCCATCCACTTGATCAGCAGGGCTGGGAGGTGGGGGTGGATCCCCTGACATTATCTGCAGCTGCTGCCTTTTTAGTGCTTTTTTGCTGCCATTCTGGTTCCCCCAGGATGTTGAGATTTTCCAAAATCTCCATCACCAACTGGGTTATATGTCTCTTTAGACAATGCTTCGTTTAGTTCCTCCTGGTCAGAGGGGCCTTCTAGCTCCAATTTCCACCCAGGTTTTTAGTTACCATGGATGAGGATGACTCCTCTGGTTCTCTTATCCCAGCTGTCTTTCTTCCCGATAGCAGTCGACCAGCGGGACTTTTTGGGGTCCTCCAGGGTTACCTCATCCTCTCCAACAGGGTACATGGAGCAGGCATCCAGTTGAGGGGTTGATGTCTCCCTCCAGCATTCAGCTTCCCCCTGCTCAATGTTTTGCTTGGACATGGTTTGCAGGGTCCCCTCGATAGAGTGAAGATTGCTTCTCCGGAAAGCAGACGTTGCTTTCTGTAAGGATTGCCTCTCCTTCTAACTTAAGAAAGTGAAGACTCTTGAAACAAAGTATTTCAAAAGGAAGCTCTTATTAAGCAGAAATGAAAACAATACATTCAAAGCACCATATGCATTCCCTTAGGCAAGGCAAGTAGAATTAAAGCAATAGAGACCCCTCCCATTAATGAGAATGCAGATTTTAGCTCATAAACATGTGAAGGTGTTTCCTTTACCAGCTGCCCTGAGAACCGGATGAGCATACATTCTCATGGCTGTCTTCCGTTAGACATTAAAGTGAACCATCCCACATAGCTATCATAAACATTCCGCAAAAGATGAGGAGATCTCAGGGCGCTTCCACGCCAGGAAACAAGTTGTAAAATATCAGTTGTCATAGGCACTGTTAATAAATTGAATCCAAGGCCCCTCCTTCTAATTGAATGGCAGTATCACTTTTAGGGTTCTGACATATATCTTAATAATATAAATCTTATATTAATAGGTGTTCTATTTCTATATTTCCTCTCTTTTCCCTTTTAATATTTCAATTATTGTAATTTTTAAAATTATATTACTATACTCACATCATTGTCATAACAATATATGTATTACAATCAAAGTTGTTAACATATTTACTGCACCATATGTATAATCCCTCGTTTAATTATTCAGTATTTTATTATTCAATGCTAATAGCCATGGTAACCTTAGTGATGTTATTTAAATGTTTGTAATATAATCTTTCATCTTCTGATCCTTTCCTCTACCTATAATTTTAAAACATTATACAAGAACATGCATAATAATATTTCCTCTCTTCCTATTTCCTAACTAATTTAAATCCAAGTAGAACATATGTTAGTAGATATTCTGCTTCTACCCATCATCTCTTTTTCACTTCAGTGTGCCAATTCTTATTGTTTTTTTGCTTGCTTTCCATACCCCTCCTATAATGTTTTATTTTTCCATATATCATTCTTATTTGATCTAAATGTTCCATCTATCTCTGCCTCTATCTCCCACTGCCAGATCTTCACTATATCTATCAGTATCCCTATCCTCACTTCACAGATGTCTCTCTGCCTATCTAATTCTATTTATGAGTCTCTAAGCATATTGTCAGCTTGGTCTATTCCCTCCCTTGTAATTATCTCTACTTTCTCCTTATCTTTTGGTTCATTTGTTTTTTTATCTACTCTTTCCTTTCCTCTATTGTTTCTATTCTCCTATTTCCTGAGTTTCCTGTCCATTTTCCATTGTCATTTGCTGCACATTTTTAAGTCTTAACATCTATATCATGCATCAGATCCTTTATCACTCCGTGGTTCTTTGTCATAGTTTCATACATGCTTTGCAACATCAATAATATTTCTTCTTGCATTATGATTGTATTTTCCTGTTGAAGCATTTTGTCTTACTTTAATAGTTCCAAGAAATAGACACAAATCTACCCAAATCCCAAATGTTTAGTTATCTATAGTATCAATAAGCCAACATTACAGCTTTTTGCTCAGTCCCAAAATTATTTCTCAAAATGTCCAATATTTGTAGTTCTTCATTGTCCTCTGGAAGGCTCAGTGGCTAAGATGCTGAGCTTGTCAATCAGAAAGGTCAGTGGTTCAAACCCCTAGTGCTGCATAATGGAGTGGGCTCCTGTTACTTGTCCGAATTTCTGCCAACTTTGCAGTTTGAAAACATGTAAAAATGCAAGTAGAAAAATAGGAATCACATTTGCTGGGAAGGTAACATTTGAACTTTCCTGAGGCTGGTGATTGGACCTGCTGGCTTCAAGGGGGGAGTCAGAGAGACAAAGAGGACTAGGTAGTAGCCCATTTCATTTGAACTTCCCTGAGGCTGGTGATTGGAGCTATTTTCTACAAGGGGGATGTCAGAGAGACAAAGGTAGGGGCCCTTTAACTCCATTTCATTTGAATTTCCCTGAGGCTGGTGATTGGAATTATTTTCTATAAGGGGGGAGTCCAAGAGACAAAGGTAGGGGCCCTTTAAGTCCATTTCATTTGAACTTCTCTGAGGCTGGTGATTGGAATTGCTGGCTACAAAGGGGGAGTCAGAGAGACAAAGAGGACTAGGTAGTAGCCCTTTAACTCCATTTCATTTGAACTTCCCTGAGGCTGGTGATTGCAGCTATTTTCTACAAGGGGGGAGTCAAAGAGACAAAGGTAGGGCCCTTTAACTCCATTCCTTTTGAACTTCCCTGAGGCTTGTGATTGGAGTTGCTGGCTACAAGGGGGGAGTCAGAGAGACAAAGAGGACTAGGTAGCAGCCCTTTAACTCCATTTCATTTGAACTTCCCTGAGGCTGGTGATTGGAACTGTTTTCCATAAGGGGGGGGGCGACTCTGAGAGACAAAGGTAGGGGCTCTTTAACTTATTATTTCTTTATTTCTTTATTTATTTATAAAATTTATATGCCGCCCAATCCCGAAGGACTCTGGGCGGCTTACAAAAAAGAGGGGGGGGAAAAGACACATAACGAACACATAACAAAAGTAAACGGTTTAAAATAGCAACACCTCATACATTCATTCTAATCGGGGCTGGACCTCAACAGTGAGGTCAACAGCCCCAGGCCTGCCAGAACAGCCAAGTTTTAACAGCTTTCCTGAAGACCATGAGAGTGGGTATGGTCCGGATCTCTGGGGATAGCTGATTCCAAGAGTCGAAGCAGCCACAGAGAAGGCTCTCCTCCAGGGGCCCGCCAGCCGACACTGTCTGGCTGACGGCATCTGAAGGAGGCCCAATCTGTGGGATCTTACTGGCTGTTGGGAGGTATGTGGCAGTAAGCGGTCTTGAAGGTACTCTGGCCCTAAGTCATGTAGGGCTTTAAAGGTAATAAGAAACACCTTGAATTGCGTTCGGAGACCAATTGGTAGCCATTGCAGCTCGCGGAGGACAGGTGTAACATGGGTGTACCTCGGTGCACCCAATATCGCTCGCGCGGCTGCATTCTGGACTAACTGCAGTCTCCGAACGCTTTTCAAGGGTAGCCCCATGTAGAGCGCATTGCAATAATCCAGCCTTGAGGTGACAAGGGCATGAGTAACCGTTTGAAGTGCCTCCTGATCCAAATAGGGCCGCAATTGGTGCACCAGACGAACCTGGGCAAAGGCCCCCCTGGTCACAGCTGATAGATGATGTTCCAGATTCAGCTGCGAATCCAGGAGGACCCCCAAATTGCGGACCCTCTCTGAGGGGCGTAAATTTTAACCCCCAGGGTTAAGGATGGATTGTCTAAGCTGTCCTTCGGGGGCAGCATCCAAAGCCACTCAGTCTTATCGGGATTGAGCACAAATTTGTTCACCCCCATCCAGATCCTAACAGCCTCCAGGCATTGGCACATCACGTCCACCACTACACTGAGCTGGAGTGGAGCCAGCCTCGTATCACCTTTCTGCTGGTCGATACCAGCCAGGAGGGGCACGGGTCCAATAAACAGGTGGAGGCACTCATCGCTCCCATGGCCTTGTCCACTTCCTCAGGGGTGACAAATTCGAACTCATCCCAGAAAATCCGATTAAGACTAACCCTCGGCATCTCGGCTGGTACTGCCCAAGCGGAGTCCACTTCATTTGAAATTCCCTGAGGCTGATGATTGGAGCTGCTGGTTACAAGGGGAGAGTCAGAGAAACCAAGAGGACTAGGTAGTAGCCCGTGCACCATCATATATCTATAAACCAAAATAGCAATAATACATTCTGGATTAGTGCTCTTGAGATTGTGATTTTATTTTATTTAAAAATGACCGGCTTAGTTCAATGTAATAGCTGTTTTGCACCTGTCTTTCGCAGTACTCTTTTCAAATTTGGATACTGTCCCCTTTGTAAACGAATAACTAGTCTACATAGACAGATTACCTATCTAAAAACTCTAATCTGTGCTCTCCAAGCAGAAATTAGATGCCCAATTCGGCCATTCCACACTATGGAGATGCCACGCTATCAGCCCCCTCTACCGCAAAGATCCTGCAGGAGTAGAGCAGTCTGGACAACCGTGGGATCTGGCAGGGTGAGAGCTGTGAACCATAAACACAAAGCTTTTCCTGTGACCCAGCATTACAGATATAATGCTGACCTTAATGGGGATGCTAAAGAGGCCAGTCAAGGTAGTTGTGATAATGATGAATCAAATAATCAGGGGATCGTGGTCCAAAATGAAGAAGTTTCTTTGGAAAGGTGAAATGGGGACCCAGGTATCACACATCAGTCGCACAAGATCAGGGTATGTAAAAAAAGAAGTCACCTTCTGGTTGGTGACTCAATCGTAAAGGATGTAAATTTAGGAAAGGATATGGAGGTTTTAAAAGAGGTCAGGTCTCTGCCAGCAGAGACAAGAGGCGTATTCTTAAGATAGTCAAGAATGCAAGTAAGGACTGTGACGTGGATGCTATTATACATCGGCACAAATGATCTGTCCCAAAAAGATGTGCTTTCTATGAAGAATGATTTCCAGAGCTTGGGGTATGAATTTAGCAGTGTAGGTTCTAGGCTTATCCTTTCAGATGTTTTAAAGTATATAAGGAACAAAAAGGGAAGGGCTAGCGTGTAGCAGTTTAATGTGTGGCTAAAGAAGTGGTATAAAAGGGAAGGCTTTGGTTTTATTAGTCATGATGCCTGCAGCTGGTCCAATGAAAAACTGTACAAAAGAGATGGTTTGCACCTATTCAAGAAAGGGACTGAGTTACTTGGCATTAAATTCACAGATTTTCTGGATAAACAGTTAAACTGAACAGGGGGACAGAGAATTAATTGATACCGAACATTTCTGTTTCCAGCAATCTAAAATTCATAGGGTTACCATGCATGTAACATAGATTTTTGTGCGGGTATGATTATCACTCCTGCTGTCAAGCAAAACCAAGCATTTAATAGTGAGTGCCATACCATGTGCATGAATTATACAAGTGGCAAGAAAATAGGGGCAGTCAGGCATAACACAGGTTATGTAGACAGTAAACACAGGGTCAGTCAAAATGGACTCAAATGTCTATACCAATGCACAGAGTATGAGGAATAAACAGGGTGAATTAGAAATTCAAGTAAATGAGGGCAGATACGATATTGTTGCCATTACAGAAACTTATTGGGATGAAACCCACAATTGGAACATACAGCTAGAAGGATTTAAATTATTTAAAAGAAATAGACCAAATAAAAGAGGAAGTGGAGTTGCACTATATATAAGAAATTACATCTCTACAGATATAGAGCACAACAATGATGAGAACTATCTTGAATGCATTTGGGTCAATATTAAAGGTTGAGGGGGGGATGAATTGCCATAGGTCTATACTACAGGCCACCCAATCAAGCAGAGGAAGTAGATGAACTTTTTGCTAGTCAGCTAACTAAGGTATGTAGGAAACACACCATAATAGTAATGGGGGATTTTAACTACCCCAACATCAACTGGGAAACAAACTCTGCACCAAGTGGAAGATCCAACAGATTCCTAACGAACCTAGCAGACAACTTTGTTTCCCAAAAAGTAGAGAAGGGAACAAGGGGATCAGCCATATTAGACTTAATTCTCACTAACAAAGAGGAAATGATAGAAGATGTTGAAGCCACAGGAACCCTGGGGGCAAGTGACCATGCAATATTGGGGTTCAACATTATGCAAACACAAGTAGTAGAACAAAGTCAAATAGAGCCTTGGATTTTAAGAGAGCTAATTTCAATAAACGTAGAGAGCTTAGGAAGAATTCCATGGATGAGAATCTTCAAGGGGAAAACAACTCAAGAAGCTTGGGAAATTTTGAAAAATGATATTACAAAAGCTCAGTCTTGCACATTACCAATGAAGAAGAAAAATAAGCTCCCAAAAGAAACCAGCATGGCTGCATGAAGAACTCTCTGACAAATTGAAAGACAAAAAAGTTAAGTATAAATAGTGGAAAGAGGGGGATATAACTAAGGCAGAATATCAGCAAATAGCCTGAGCCTGTAAAGATAAAATAAGGAAAGCTAAGGCTCACAATGAAGAAAGGCTTGCCACAAAAGTGAAAAATAACAAAAACTTCTTCCAACATGTTAAAAACAAGAAAAAGGTTAAGGAAACAATTGGTCCATTGCTGGGAGAAAGTGGCAAGAAGGTGGCAAGCAGGGGGTGGAGCCTGGATGCCATGACGAGACGACGTGCGATCTCAAAGCTCTGAGATCGCACTCGATACTTTTATTGCTGGCGGGTTCCAATGGACCTAAATCATCCCAAAGAGATGGTGAACAGGAAGATTACATCTTGCTGATCTTGGGGATATCGCAAAATCTCCAAGAAAAGCAGGTCTAAAGTCTTCTGCTGGTAGTAAAAATTCCAGTCTTTCAAGGCTGACAAAGTCAGGGCAATATGGAGATGTGTTAAGCTGGTGAGAAATTTTATTGTTTTTTTAAAAAAAGGACTGCCTAAAAATGTTTAAAACTAACCTAAATCAAAGAATAGAAGAACTTAGCAGCGATTTTGATCTTTGTAATGCTTCTGGACAGTGGTTATCTTACTTTTTAAATGTTATTTACATGGATTGATTCTAAGTAAACCTTTTCAAATGGACGGACTACTCAAATATTTCTTCTGACTCTCTGTAAGGTATAAATTGACTGTTTACACCTCGACACTTTTATTGCTTGGCTGTTCTGGCTTAAGATCTGATAAGATTGTACAGCTGTTCCTTTGTAGTTTGCTTTCACTGGCGAGTGTTTCAGTTGCTGAGCTTTTAAGAAAAAATACAACTGTGTATAAACATGGCGTCTCTTCAAGCCTCTCTCCAAGCGATACTTTCAGCTTTGAAGAGGGTATTTGATACAGAGGAAAGAATTGAAAGAAAATTGCATTATTTGGTGTATTTGGCAACAAATTGTGATGAAAAAACTGAGGATGGTCACCAAATACAAAATAAGAAGATGGAAATTCAAAAAATTGAAATGGATGGATATAAAGAATTTGAGCTTGTTGATATTGTGGCAATTGGTTTATTTCTGAGGGAGGAAAGAATGGAATATTTGAAGAGGAATTAAATGGAGAGAAAATTTATTTCAAAGGACAGGACATAGAAGGAGAAGAAAACATTAAAGAACTTAAGGACTATGAAATACTATTTGCAAAATATTTGATAACGCTGCTGAGAATTAAAGACAAGTTGATGAAGGAAACAAAAGGAGGGTGTCAACATTATATGAGAGATACTACAAACAAGAAGGTGCAAAGATCATTTCGTACAAACTTGTTTAAAAGATGTTTGGAGAATTGGATCCACAAATGGCAGTAGATATAAGATTGTTTTGTTATTGGAGGTTGATAGATGGAAGAGTATAATTCAAAATTAACTAAACTTAGCTAAATCCAGTGGTAATAGGTATAGTTAAATAAAAATTGATAATAATAGTAATGTATACAATGTTGAGCTGTTATGATAAGTAATAATTGGATATGAGAAGGGAAGGTTAGAAATATTTTTGGACTATATATAAAGATTATTATTAATAATAATTATTATAATAAAAAACAAAACTAGATAGTTAAGTTTTAACTAATAGGGGAAAATGTTATGATATAGGATATAGTTAAATAAATAAAGGATAATGATAATAAATTATATACATGGAGGATTAGAAAATTTTGGTATTAAATATTATGGATGTTTAGCTAAAACAGGATATGAGGATTTAATGTTAATGGAGGATTTTACAAATGAGTAAATGAAATGCCAGCATGTGGTTATGTATTGAATTTAAGGATGAAGGATGTTTAAATAACTATAGTCAAATAAAAGTTGAGGTATGATGATGTTAATATAGTAAATATTTAAGGTATTTGAATTAATATGAATTATATTTGATGACGGTGGAAGAGATGCACAAAAGCCTTTTGTAACCAGCTGATACACCTTATACAATATGTAAAGAAGGAGGAGTTGTATGTTTGTTTTGAAAATAAATTAATTACTTTTTTTTTTAAAAAAAAGGTGACAAGCAACAGGGAGAAAGCAGAACTATTTTAACTCATTTTTTTGCATCTGTCTTTACACAAGGGATAAAACACTCCAACCTATCAAAAACAGCACCACAAAAATCAGATTAGGAACACAAATTGAAATAGGGAAGAAAATGGTAAGTGAGAAGCCAATGTCGCAACGTTACATCGTGCGGACTCGACAGTCCGAATCTGCCGATGGCACTTTTGCCCCTGGATGGTCTGGCAGGACCTAAACCGTCCGAAGAGACGGTGACTGGGAAGACAAGACCTTGCTGGTCTCAGGGACATCACAAAGTCCCTGATCGACCCAAGGGAAGTGCTTCCAACCAGCGGCAAACAGGCAGCCCCCAGGCTGACATAGTTGGAGACGGCCCCAGAAAGAGAAGTGAAAGTGTTTCCATCTGGTGAGGGTTTTTTTTCTTTTCTTTTAGAAGATTGCCCTAAGAAACTCTTTTCTTAAACTAAATTAGTCCCTTAAGCAAGAACAAAGCGGCGTATTTAATCCCTATTGGACTGCCTCAGAAAGTTTTTTTGCTCTTGCCTGTAACGATGTTTTGTGGATTGAAGTGATTGCAACATTTCCTGTTTCTTCGCTTGAGGTGAAGGGATCTTTTTTTCTCTATTTTTTTTTACTACTTTAACTTTTTTCTCTTAAGTTAAAACTTTTTTCTACTTTAATAAATTCCTACTTCTACTTGTTACAATATCATATTAAAGATACTTAAGGAAAAAACTCTTAAAATAGTTGAATCTGCTACTTGGAAGCCCAAGTCTGAAGTCTTTTTTTCTTCTGCTGTTGTAACAATGTATCCTTTGTTCACTCCTATCTGACTACACTGACTTTGCAACAGAAGGGTTTGGAACTTGTTTTTAAAACTGATAAAGCCCCAAGGTCACAAATAGTGTACTGCTGGTGTGAGTGGAAAATATTTTGGCAAGAATTGAAAAAGGAAAGAAAAAGTTTAGAACCCTTCTTCTTTGAAAACCATAAAGGAACATTTGCTTAAGATTTAAAATAAAAATAGATATATTCTTCAAAATTTGTGACAGGCTAGAGTGGCAGAAAGTACCAAATTCCTTTCTTTGCTTTTTCTTTATATTTCTTTTTACTCTAAAAATGGATCAATACTCAGATGAAGAAAACTTGATAATTCAAATCATTTTAGCTGGACTTCAAAACATCTCAGAAGGTCTTGAGAGATTTGACAAGAAATGGGACAGACTATGGGGTATCACAAAAAAAGATGATGGGGTTCAGCCCCAGAAACTAAAGAAGTGAATGAAAATACAGAAAACAAAGATAAGAAGTTAGATGAACTTATTAATGGAGTAAACGTGAGTGAAGATGGAAAGAAAGGAACCTGGAAAAATGACTTTGATAATTTGGTGTGTCACTCCAAACTCCAAGATGCAGGAGAAAAAGAAAGCGAAAAAGATGGAGTTTCTTTTCAGAAATAAACCTGACAACCAAAGTTAAGCTTACATTAATAACAACTCAAGGGAACAAAACTACATGAGAGATTGTTTAAGCTACAAAGTGCGGAGAGAAGTCTTAAACCCTGGAAAGGTCCTGGAAAGAGAATCGACACAACAGCTGGTGAGAAAGGAAAGACCATTTTGTTACTGGAAAGACACTGGTTAATAATGCTAGTTGATGAAAAAAGGCTAGTTAATTATTGATGATTAATAAGTAGAGATCTTAGTACTTTGTAGACTGTCCTAGACTACTATTGAATGTTTATCTGTTAACATATAATTTACTATGATACTAATAGTGAAATGATAACCTTAGTTAGGATAATAACTGGGCCATAGAAATGCTAATGTATACTTTTGGTGATTGTTAAGGAGAAATGTTAACTTCTCTTAGATTGTCTTAATGTCTAATGTTTATTTTCTTAGCATGTAGTTAAGTAATTTGGGATTGAGGGAAAAGTCCTATGAATAAATCTTATTAATAAATCATTGTTTAAAGATGTCTATAAAGGTATAATATTGTGTGGGCCTGTGAAGAGGAGATGTGAGATAAACAGTAAATAACTTTTAGTCAACTATAATAATAACAAGGAAATGTTAATGGATAATATTTAATGATACATACAGGTGTGTTGTGGGGGGGGGGGAATGCTTAGATATCTTATTTAACTGATTTTGTTTTAGAATATGTCATAAAGGTGTAATGTTATTGGAGATCTATTGAAACTGCAAATGAATGCCAGTAGATGATTGTGTCTTTAAATATAAATGATTCTAGATAAAAACGTGTTTAAATAATGGTAACAAAATGAGAATTGTGGTACAGGGATCGTAAAATACATATTTTTTCTTTCTTGACAAAATATACAACTCAATTTGAATGAAGTATATGTAAGGATTGTGGAAGAAACGCACGGAATATATTTGTAACCAATCGATACGCTTTCTACAAGATGTAACGAAAGATGATTCTTTTTTTGTGTTTTTATTTAACTAAAACAATAAAAAAAAATTCTCAAAAAAAAGAAAGAAAATGGTAAGTGAGCACCTGTCTACCATAGACGAGTTCAAATCATCAGGACCAGACAGATTACACCCCAGGGTTCTGAAGGAACTGGCAGATGAGATCTCAAAATCACTGAACTATATTTTTCAGAGATCCTGGAGCACCGGGGAACTGCCAGAGGACTGGAAAAGAGCTGATGTGGTTCCCATCTTCAAAAAAGGGGCAAAAATAGATCCAGGAAACTATAGACCTATCAGCCTGACCTCAATACCAGGAAAGATTCTGGAAAAGATAATCAAGCAACGAATTAGCGAACACCTAGAAGTAAACAAAGTAATAGCCAAAAGCCACCATGGGTTTGTCAAAAACAGATCATGCCAGACTAATCTTCTTGCATTCTTTGACAAAGTGACAAAATTAGTGGACCAGAGGAATGCCGTCGATATAGTTTACTTAAACTTCAATAAGGCATTTGATAAGGTAGACCATAACCTACTATTAGATAAAGTAGAAGAATGTGGGTTGGACAGCATCACCACCAGATGGATTCGTAACTGGCAGACCAACCGCACTCAACGTGTAATCCTCAATGGACCTGCATCTACATGGAGGGAAGTATGCAGTGGAGTATCCCAAGTCTCTGTTTTAGGCCCAGTACTCTTCAACATCTTCATCAATGATTTGGATGAGGGAATAAATGGGGAACTCATCAAATATGCAGATGACACCATGCTAAGCATGGGTAACAGTCTTAATAGGGGATCTCAGTGTACGCGCATCCCAAGTTCATTTATTTTATTTTATTTTCCCAGTCTTGTTTTACCTGGTACCTCTTGGCTTCCGTAGCTCTGCCCATCAACCTCCATCACTCGGAGTGAGCTGCTTTCCAAGCATCCTCTATGCTGCACGCATCTCTCTTTTCCCCCTCCTCGCCTCCATGCCGGCTCCTACTTTCCTCCCACCCACCACACACACACAGACACACAGACACACCTCTCTCCTTCCGCTGCGCGGGGAACCCAAGCCGCTCCTTCCCTTTGGGCCGGCTTCTCGCCAGCCTCTCCGCGCGAGGCTCCTCAGCGACCCCTGTGAAAAGGTCATTTGACCCCAAAATGGGTCGCGACCCACAGGTTGAGAACCGCTGGCATAGGTGGTACCTTGCTCAATAGTAGTAACTGTGAGAAGGATCTTTGATCCTAGTAGACAACCATTTAACTATGAGCCAGCAGTGTGCAGCAGCTGTCAAAAAAGCCAACACAGTTCTAGGCTACATAAACAGAAGGATAGAATCAAGCTCACGTGAAGTGTTAATACCACTTTATAATGCCTTGGTAAGGCCACACTTGGAATACTGCATTCAGTTTTGGTTGACACAATGTAGAAAAGATGCGGAGACTCTAGAAAAAGTGCAGAGAAGAGCAACAAAGATGAGTTGGGGACTGAAGACTAAAACATATGAAGAACTGTTGCAGGAACTGGGTATGTCTAGTTTAATGAAAGGAAGGACTAGGAAACATGATAGCAGTGTTCCAATATCTCAGGGGTTATAAATCTTCGGACAGCTCTGGCTCTTCGACTTTGAAATGGAGATGAGCACTGCCCTCTAGAGTCAGGAACAACTACCACATATTTGCAAGGGGAACCTTTACCTTTATAGTCCTCCACCAGTCAATTTACTCCTTCCAGATTTTCTCTTGACTTCATCAATCATGTAACCAACTCTTTGACTTCAATGATATTTCCAAGTGTTTGTGAACCACTCTACTTAGTAATCTTCAAAAGTCTCAGAAATTTTCCCTCCTCAGTATTGAGAAGAATAATTATCAAACAATATACAGCAGAAAACACAGTTTTTCAGATGTTTATTTTCACACTGGTATCCCTGATTAACCCGAAGGACTTCTCAGCTGTAAAAATATAGTGTATTTTCTTTCTTGCCACCAGTAGATGGCATCCTCGCTTAAGATTTCAGCATTGCACCCAGTATAACAGCTGAAAACCATTCCCTTCAAATAATTTCTTTCACTTTTTCCAATATTTCCAGCATTTTAAAATGCCTTTTCAAAGTGTGTAAATTAGATATTCAAATCCAATCTTCCTGTATTTTAAAAATTATATCCTTTCTTAAAATTTACTTTCTTTCAAGTCTATGATTTTTCTCCAGTACTGGCTTAAAAGCCTTGAAGCACAGATAAGCACCCCCTATAGTCAGCAATGACTAGTGGAGTAAAATCCTCAGGGACTCCTTTACTTTTTTTTACCTTCTATGCTTACTTGTATGTGTAGCCTCTAAGTAATGTAACATCCTTCTTGGATAGGATACCTACATTCCCCTGACCCATAAATCTGATTACATAAATAACAACCCTTCTATAATATCTATTTTTAAAAAAAAATGAAAAGTGTAATGGGAGAAAAAAACCTCAAGAGATATTTCATGTACTGCTATGTTATCTAAAATTCAGCTTTTTGACAATCTCAACCTGTCAGTGTGCAATGGAAAATCTTGCCCTGGAATATATGAATCTCCCTTTTGATGACTAGAATAATATGTGACTAATTTTAAAAGGTGCCAGACTATGACCCACTGGGCACTATTTCAGAGATATTTCCTTACCCAATTTCTCAATGCCTTCAACAGTGACTGAGCTTCTAATATACTGCCTTCACTAGAAAAGCTCTTAAAAATTCAGAGAGATATTTAGAGATGTATCTATTTAAACAAGATGTTTTATGACATATTGGGTATTGTCATAAAATACTTTATATTAATTTTTATGTCATAAAATATTTTATAAAATTTGTCAATTCTCCTGTGCACTGCTTGGAGAATCCCAAGCATGGGTTAACTTCTGTCCGATTGCCTAGAGACTGAGAAGCAAACTTTGGCCACTCCTCCTCTGCTCGACTATCCCCGGTTTTTCTCTTCTCAGTTGAGCCTAGCACGAGACAGGAAGGAAGGCAGGATTGGTCTCCAGAGTATACCCTTAATTCTCAATCCTTGCAGGCCAGATGTTTTGAGGAGGATTTTACCCCCTTTGACTGCTTAACATCAGCATGGGCAGTTCCTGCGAGCAGGCCTCGGCAGTCAACACCTGAAGCAAAATTTACTCCAACAGCAGCGGTTCTTCGGTCAGAGGAAGGTCAGGGCCCTGGTCTTTCCACTGAAATGCACAGGTATATTTGGGGTGTTATTTCTCAGGGCACAGAGGATGCTCTCTCCGGCAGAAGCCAGTTACGTCCCTCCCATCCCGAGCATGCTCACCCGCCAAACCTGCAGGCCCAGATTGATACAGACCTGTTTTCTCTTAGGGAGCACACTGTCCCTCCCCCATCCGTGCATAGCAAGGATTTGTTAGTTGGAGAAGGTGACCAGGGGGGAACAGGAATTATTGGAGAATGAGGGTGTTGCCTCAGACAAGCCCACCTTTATGGGATTATTTAAACCACCCTTGTTCAAATCCCTCCTATACAGGGCTAAGGCTACGGCCCATGTAGGGATATCAGACAAGCCTGCAGAAGCAACCTTAGTCTCAGGATCCTAGTGAGCGGTTATTCACAGAACCAGCGACAGAGCAGGACATCATTCCATCATCGCAGCTGTTCATTGATGTTGTCCAATGTCAATGGAACCAACCAGGGTCAACTACAGCACCTAGCAGCAGTGATAGAAGGTTGTACACCACTGGGCCGGAGTTGGAAGAGCTACTCCAGTGGCCCAAGGTGCACACCTGAGTGGCATCCCTGGATTCTTTAGCTGTCTTGCCATCAGAACTATTTGAAGTTCTGAAGGTGGAGGATAAAGTGGAAGCCTCATTCCGCAAGATTCTTTTAGCAGCCGCTTGGGCCATTAAGGCAACCAAGGCCGTATCCTTCTTTAATAGGACCTCCTTCCTCTGGCTTCGCCAGCTGCAGGCTAGTGTTCTCACCAAGGATGTTAAGTTGTGCCAAGACATCAATAAATTGGCAGCTGAACTGAATTTTCGGCAGACGCTACCCTTAACATGGCTAAATTTGCGTCTAGGGCCTTGGCCTCTAACGTTACAACGTGCCAACTGTCATAACTTCATCACTGGCAGGCAGACATGAGATTCAAATAGTGCCTCACCTTGGCTTCTTTTAAAGGAGGCAATCTCTTTGGGTAGTCTCTTGACCCCATTTTGATAGAGGATAAGGATAAGAGGAAGGTACTGCCTTTCTCCTATAGGCGAATGGAACGCAGACCTTCGCCTTATTTTCGTAGACAGGCCTTTCGGGCCACGGACCCCAGTTTCCATGCTCCCCAGTTCCAGATGCAGTACTCCCAGGGTGGGGACTGCCCTCAGGATAGATAGCCCTTTCGTGACAGAGGTAGACAACAACCCTACCCGAAGGCGATTTTGAGGGTCGGGTACTAGACCCTATCATAGGAACAAGTGACTCCAGTTACAGTCCTCCCATTGGCGGTCGATTCAAATTTTTTGCCAACCAATGGGAGGCAATGACCACGGGTGTGTGGGTCCAGCAGACAGTGAGGTTAGGTCTCACCCTAGAGTTCATTTCCAGTCCCCTGAGACATTTTATTCAGTGTCCTACTCCCAATTGCCCTTCCAAAAGGGGACTTCTAGAAGCTGAGATTCAACATCTCTTAAGCAACAGGGCAATCGAGCCAGTCCCACCAGGGCAGGAGACTCTAGGGTTTTACTCCATCCTCTTCCTAGTCCCAAAAAGTTCAGGAGGGTGTATGGTTATCCTAGATTTAAAGAAGCTCAACGTCCATCTTGCGTACAAGCACTTCAAAATGCAATCCCTTCAATCCATCTTGGGATGCATTCGAGAGGGAGAACACTAACATCCATCGATCCCAAGGAAGCATACCTCCACATTACCATCCATCCATCGCACAGAAGGTTCCTGAAGTTTTGTTACACATGCTGTCACTTTCAATACAAGGCCCTGCCCCTCAGCCTCTCCTCAGCTCCCAGGACCTTCGCCAAGCTTCTAGCAGCAGTGGCCGCAGATCTCAGGTCAAGACCAGTGAGGATACAGTGCTACCGGAATGACATCTTCATCCAGTCGTTGTCCACCCAGCATACACAGCAAGACTTATGCATCATACTCCAGTCTCTGCAAAACCATGGGTTTTCCGTGAACTGGGAGAAGAGCAATCTGATTCCATCTACCAGACTGCTTCACCTAGGTGCTATCATAGACACAATCTCCAGCAAGATCTTCCTTTCTCCCAAATGCCCCTCCAGCATAAGGTTGCTGGTGAGCCATTGCTTCTTCTTTCCCAACTCTTGGGGAAAATGATTTCGTGCATTGCGATCGTCCCTTGGGCGTGATTGCATGCCAGAATGTTACAATGGTTCCTGTTACTGCATCAGAGATCCGGCAAGAGCAGTTCATCTCCTCAGTTTGGGTACTGCCAAAGGTCCTACGATCTCTTCTCTGGTGGTCCTCTCCAGTCCTGGGGAAAGTGTCTCACTTCAAAGAACCCAGCTGAGTGACCATCAGATGCCAGGCTCTTTGGCTGGGGTGCCCACAGCCAGTCTCGCTTGACTCAGGGTCGGTGGTCACAGGAGAAGTCGGGAAGCAGTATCAATTGGCTGGAACTCAGGGCAGTTCATCTGGCCCGCCGGCAATTCCAGGACAGGATAGTAGGTCAGCACATGCTCTTATTGACAGACAACATAGCCACAAAAGCACATGTGAGCTGTCAGGGAGGCACCCACTCCAGAGCTCTCATGCATGAGGCAGAAAACTTAGGCCTATGGGCGGAGCATAATCTCCTCTCCATAAGGGCGGAGCACATCTCAAGAACAGCCAATGCCCAGGCAGACTGGCTGAGCAGATTGACCATTGATCACTCCAAATGGTGTCTCCATCCGGACCTGTTCCAACACCTATCATAGAGGTTCAGCCAACCCACACTCAATCTCTTTGCCAGCCCACAGAATTCTCATCTACCAAGGTTTTTCTCCAGGTTCCAGACACCGGGGGCAGAGGGCGTCAACACTCTCCTCAACACTTGGCCTCAGGGGTTCCTGTATGCCTTTCCTCCTCTCCCCCTCATTTCGAGGGTTATCAGGAAGGTGCTCATGGAGAGGGCAGAAGTTCACATTGCCCCCCACTGGCCCAGCGCCCCTGGTACGCAGACCTGGTCAATCTGTCAGTGTCACGGCCTTGGAGAATTCTCCCTGACAGGGTCTCTCTCAGCCAGGGGTCACTGATTCATCTGGATCCCCAGTGTCTCCATTTGACTGCTTGGCACTTGAGAGGGACATCCTGAGATGGGGCGAGTTCTCTGGGAGGGTTATCCGGACTATCCAGGCCTCCAGACACCAATCTACGAACCGGATCTGCAACGTGACCTGGGTCACCTTCTGCAGATGGTGTATCAGGGGACACCTGGGCCCACTTTCAGTACCGCAGCTCCTGGACTTCCTCCAGGACAGACTGGATAGGGGTTTAGCATCCTTTGACGGCAGGCATCCCCTTTGTCTACAATTTTGACTAGTGAGGACAGACATCCCATTTCTCATCACCCGAGGTTGTGCAGTTTCCTGAAGGGTGCAGCGAATCTGAGACCACCTATGGTGCATCATTACCCCACTTGGGACCTTACAGTTGTCCTGCAGGTGCTCACCTCAGCACCTTTTGAGCTGCTGCATTCTGCTAGCTTGCAGCTACTTTCCCTTAAGGTGGCCTTTCTAATCACTGGGACTTCGATAGGTGAATTTTGGAACTGGGGGACCTGTCAGTCCGGGAGCACCTATGCATTTTTTCGCGCAACACAGTCATCCAGATCTGTCTTTCCTCCCGAAGGTGAACTCATGGTTTCACAGAGTACAGGAGATAATTTTTGCCCAGGAGCCACTGACCTTCTTGAATGGTGGGTGGCATACCTTAGACGTTCAGAGGGCGCTCCATCGTTATATGAAGAGGGCAACGTTATTTCGTCGGACGGAATAGCTCTTCATTTCCTTCCAGCCAGCCTCCATGGGGAAAAAGGTGTTCCCCTCTACCATCGGGCACTGGCTGAGGGCTTGCATAGCGATGGCTTATAAGCACCAAGCCCATCCGGTTCCGAGACATATCACAGCTCATTCAACTCACAGCACAGCTACAGCAGCAGCTTGGGCCAGTTAGGTCTCTGTCGAAGAAATTTGTAGAGCAACTACCTGGGCTTCGCCATCGCCATTTATCAGGAACTACAAGCTGGATTTATTTACCTTGGTGGAAGCATCTTTTGGTCGGTGGATCCTACAGAGGGTGCATTCTTTGCAGCAGCCCCTGGACCAGTCAGTTTCCTGCCCGTGACGTTCTAAACCTGGGTATATCCCATGCTTGGATTCTCCAAGCAGTGCACAGGAGAAAGACCATTGGTCCTACCTGAACGGTTGCTCTCTGTGCACTGCAGGAGAATCCAACCCGCTCTGTTTGACTTTGGTCCAGTGTCAGGGTGTGACCAGCATTTTCATAATGAATGTCCTTCATCGAAAAAACTGGAGATAATCTGACAGAGAAGGCGTGTCCAAAGCTTTCTTCTCTAAGCAGTCGGACAGAAGTTAACCTATGCTTGGATTCTTCCGCAGTGCACAGAAAACAACCATTCATGTAGGACCAACAGTCTATTTCAAGTCCAATGAAGTTATGGCTCCTTGATTTTGGACATATTCTGTAAATCAGTCTGTTTGAGGTACCTTGGTTCAAAAATTATTGTCTTATGATGCTCCATTTCACCATTTAAAAGTTATGAGAATGACAGTTTTACCACATATTGATGTATGTGGAGAAATCATGACTTTTAAGATATTGCTGGCCTATGATTTCAGAAGTATTAACATACCTGAACTTTTGGAAGAGCTGCTGGAGTTTATAAACTAGCATATCTAAAGAGCTGTAAGCTTCCATATTCCGGTAATAGGTTTTATTAAAGCAAACTCTTCTTAAATATATCTTCTATCAATGCATAGTTATTTTACAGTTTTAATTAATACACAGAACTTCTAAATTATCATGTAATCAAATATAAATTCTATATAGATAATCTTTGACTTACAATAGTTCGTTTACTGACTATTTGAAGCTATGACAGCACTAAAAAAAAGTGACATGATCATTTTTCACATGATCGTTGCAGCATCCCCATGGTCATGCAGTCAAAATTCAAACGCTTGACAACTGACTCAAATTTATGATGGATGCATCGTCCTGGGGTCATGTGATCACCTTTTGCAAACTTCTGATAAGCAAAGTCAATGGGGAAGCCAGATTAAGAGCAGTATTAGTAACTTAACTATAGTGATTCACTTAACAATATGACAAGAAAGGTTGTGAACTAGAGCAAAATTCATTTAACATGTCTCGCATATCAACAGAAATTTTTTGGCTCAATTGTCATAAGTCGAGGACAAGCTGTACTTACTATTCAGCTGCCACTAATACACAAATATGATTTGTAAAATTGAAGTTATTTGAACTATAACAGTGTACTGTGAACTATAATAGAGAACTATAATAATATAAAGATGTATCAATTGCCCAGTTTTAATATCTATAAAATTATTGTGTCTGTTAAAATACGTAATACTAAAATTCATGTATATTTTGATAAAGGTATGAGTTCTTAATTGATGTAGTTGACATTAAAAGCAAATTTTAGAGCAAAGGGAGTCTTTATTACTGTATTTTTATGTGTTTATATGTGAAGAAAACACACATACACACAACTTCTCTTAGATTATGTATTTTGAGGTAAAAATGAAATAATTACATCCTAAGAAATCAAGCTGTAACCAATAGTATTACAAATATATTTTCCAACATTTAACTATAATGTTAACTGTAAAAATATATTTTAAAATAAATATTATAGTTGCTGTGTATTGTAATCATTGGTTACAAATATTTGAATAGTTTAAAGAGCTGAACTTTAATTTGTTTTCCATTATATGATATTTGCTAATTGCATCATTCAATTTTAGATACTGTATTTATATCTGTTGCATCTTTTTGTATCCTGTTTTTTTTTCTTAGTGCATTCATTTGTATCCATATTGTTGTCCTTCATCTCCTATCTGCAGTGTATACTTAGTCTCATTTGTGCAAGTAGTCCTCATTTAGTGTTTGCCCTGTTTAGTTAATATTCAAGATTATGACAGTGCTGAAACGTTAATTATATGATTGGTCCTTACACTTACAACCTTTGCAGGATCCCTGAAGTCACATGATTGAGATTCAGGCACTTCATCACTAGCAAGTGTTTACAACTGTCACAGCATACTACAATTACATGATTGTCATCTATACACATTTGGCTTCTAACAAACAAAATAGAGAATTTGGCAATAAAATTGCAAGTCTCAATCACATGATGTCTCAGTTAAAGCATGTAATTTGCTTAATGACTATGGTGGAAGTGAGTTGATAACCCTATAAAGGACCCATAAAGTTTTGTTTAAGAACTACATTACTTAACAAAGTGGTGGGTTCCAGATCCCATTGCAACCGGTACAGTGCAATGGGACCCAGCAGCCACCACATGAATAAGCGCAGCGCGCAGCTGCGTCCTTACGTCCTGCGGCACTCCGCGACTCTCCAGCTGCTTGGTGGAGCATCGCGCAGGTGCCATACACTGCACGCGTGTGTGCAGATGGCCCATTTCATTCAAATACAGGTAAGGAATGAGGGCAGGTGGGTGGGCCTTCCGGAGCACCATACCAGAATGTTACCTGGTGCTCGTGGCAGGCACCGGTACGCCCGTACCGGGGCATAACGCCTGCAACCCACCACTGTTAACAATAGAATTGTGGATCCCAATTACCATAATTATGCAAGGACTACCTGTAATAACTTTTTGTCCAGGGACTATGCCCATTTCTTTTCAAAATGCTTTGCTCTAGCACCATCTCTTTTATCCTAATTTGTTAAGTAAAAGGTATCTTCATATGCATGTTGTGAGTGGGGTGGTAAAGAAGAGGAATAAGTTGATAATGCTCAAGCTAATAGCTGGTAGCATTTAGACGTAGAATGACAATATAGAATTCTTAAACAAATAATGACAAATTAAAAGTTCCAGAGCCTTCATTGGCAAAATATAGAAGAAGGAAATGTTTCCTCTTTATGAAATGAGTACTGTTAAAGAAAGGAACTTGATATGGACAAACAAAACTGTTTTAAAGACTTATTACATTAATTGATTATTCATTTGCTTCTGTGTTCAGAGTTCATGTTTTATGAAGATAACAGGTAGCCTGTTATAGCAAGACCCATGTTGTAACTAATCACTTTATTATAATGATTCAAACTTTGATATAAATAATTTATGAAACTAAGTTCATTAATTGGTAAATAATCATTTTCATGGTGAAAACCAATAGGGATGTAACTTAACCCCTTATTTTTGAGGCTATCTTAAATATGGATGTTTAGAAATATAAGTGTTAAAACTAAGCTTTCCTTGTAACAGTACCTTTTGAAATTAAGTAGTCATGAATATCAAGTAGGTGTTTATTTCAAAATCTCTTTTATTTAATGTAATTTACAAAAAAAAACCTTACCAACTAAAATACATTTCTAGGTTGGTGGTCTCGATATGTTGATAAGTAAGAAGATACGAAATAGAGAAGCACTCTTGCACTAAGAAAGGTGTGTTGTATTAAAAACAATTCATGAAAGTTGAAAATGAGAGTACTTAATTCTCATTCATGTAATTGCTAGTAAATGAAGACTTTCTCCTATTTTTTATATAAAGAAAAATTAAATTTTAAAAAAAATTAAAAATACAGATAGTCCTCGTTTAACTATATTAATTGGGATAGGCAACTCTGTCACTAAGTGGACATGGTCATAAGTCGACATCATATGACCCTGCTGACTTATAACAGCAGTTGTGGTAGTTCCAGTTGCCATTGTTAGGTGAATTCCATCTTATAGTCATGTGATTGTTATTTGGCTTCCCATTGATGGAAACTGAAGATCATGAAACCATGGGATGATTCAATGTAATTACAAGACACCTATAATCACATGAAAAAAGCGATGCTGTGACAACCACAACTGTGAGGAACAGTTGTAAATCACATTCAGTACCACTGTAATTTCAGATGGCCATTGACCAAGTGGTCATCAAATGAAGAATTTTGCAGGGCCCTAATCAGTAACTATGTTGTTGAGTTAATGTAATATAATGTAATTGGAGAATCTGCTTAATGTTAGACTAAACATTAATATTCTATAAAAAATAAAGCTTTGTGGAATTCAGTATTAGTATTAAGAATTCATTATTGGTGATGCTATGTTATTATGTTGAACTGCATAAGTGAACTAGTAAAATATAAGTTTGCATTTAGCTGATAAGGTATTTTTTGTATTTTAGTTTAGGGCCTGATAACTCCTGAATTAGAATCTGAAAGGCACGTTCAAAGGACTAGATACTTTAATTAGTTGCATATTTTTATGGCCTTGGACAAATAGATATTAAAAATGGAAAAAGGGACTTTCTTATTTATTGAAAGTATTATATATAATGATATCAATGGTAAAAGGAGATAATTATGAAGAAGGCCAATCTAAAAATGTTACTTTAAAATATTCCTTAAAAAACAGTGTTGGGATCTGTCATACTGAAAATGAGAAAAAAGTTCAGTGTGGCCTATAACCACCTGAATTGTACAATTCTGAGTAATTTTGTTGAAGAGCAGCAAAGTAGAAGTGATACTGATTGATTAGATTACTTAAAAGCTCTTCTGGGTTATTATTTTAGCTAGTATTTGAAGTATTTGTTCCCTGGTTTCCCTTAATTCGGGAAATTAGCCAACTTATTTCTGAACCATTTTTCTATAATATTTTCATGCTACATATAAAGTCATATATAGTTTGGAGCCTACATAGGACCACCTCTCCCTAACAGTTGCTGGGCTTTTCTCAAATGGGGCAGGTATTATGATGGGAAGGATCTCAGTATGAGGTATTCTTTGTAGCTCTGCCTACTTTGAAATACTCTGATGTAAGGATAGCCCTCACACTCATTGGCTTCTAGATGCAAGTGGAAATATGACCGTTCTTAAGTCCTGGGGTATAATTATAACTAGCAAGTGTATATTTGGTAAATTGAACATTATTTTTAGTATTAATTTGAGATTGGACTACTATTTAAATTATATTGACTTAAATTGCATGTTATGTGATAAATTCTGTAAGCTAGAATACCTAGAATCTGCTTAGTTTCAGAGGGTAGATGTATCTTGAAAATAAATATATGTATATATTTTGCTCTATCCTTAGGTGAAAACTTCAGAATTTTATCGTTATTCCAGACAATTGCGGCATGAAGTGGAACAGGCTATGAATTACTTCCATAGTGTGCATCAACAGCCTTTGATGGAAATTAAATCAAATCGCATTCGTTCTGCCAAACCCCAGACTGCAGTATTTAGAGGAATGATAGGACACAGCATGGTAAATAGCAAAATACTCCTCCTGCACAAGCCAAGGGTCTGGTGGGAGTTAGAAGGCCCACAAGTACCTTTGAGACCAGATTGCCTTGCTATTGTTAATAACTTTGTGTTCTTATTGGGTGGGGAAGAGTTGGGGCCAGATGGTGAATTTCATGCTTCCTCCAAGGTGTTCCGATATGATCCAAGGCAAAACTCTTGGTTGCGAATGGCAGATATGTCTGTGCCACGGTCAGAATTTGCTGTTGGTGTTATTGGAAGATACATCTATGCAGTAGCTGGAAGAACAAGAGATGAAACATTTTATTCAACTGAACGATATGATATTACAGAAGATAAGTGGGAATTTGTAGATCCTTATCCAGTCAATAAATATGGACATGAAGGAACTGTTCTTGGCAGCAAATTGTACATCACTGGTGGAATAACATCGTCTTCTACATCCAAGCAGGTATGTGTATTTGATCCCAGTAAAGAAGGCACTGTGGAGCAGCGAACAAGGAGGACTCAAGTGGTGACTAATTGTTGGGAAAACAAATGCAAAATGAATTATGCAAGATGTTTTCACAAAATGCTTTCCTATAATGGCAAGCTTTATGTTTTTGGAGGTGTCTGTGTAATCCTGAGAGCCTCGTTTGAATCTCAAGGCTGCCCTTCTACAGAGGTTTACGATCCAGATACTGATCAATGGACAATTTTGGCTTCTATGCCAATTGGGAGAAGTGGCCATGGTGTGGCTGTTCTGGACAAGCAAATAATGGTTCTTGGAGGCCTTTGTTACAATGGTCACTACAGTGATTCAATTCTTACTTTTGATCCTGAAGATAATAAATGGAAAGAAGATGAATACCCAAGAATGCCCTGCAAACTGGATGGTTTACAAGTTTGTAGCCTACATTTTCCCGAATATGTGCTAGAACATGTTAGACGTTGTAGTTAAAATACTCAAGAAGAAAGTATCCATGAGAAAAGCAGAGTAAAGTAGAGAGAAATAAAGCAAATTAAATGTCATTGATCTGTGTAATATACATCTTAATAATTAATACAGGAATGTATTTACAAAGTTTATTAAGAATAACTGCAGTTTCATAATAATTAATTTTTTTACATATTATATGGTCAGAGAAGAAAAAATAAAAGATGTTCTTCCATTTTATTTCTTGTAAAACCATAACAGATGCACACAAACACATGTCTCTGTAAAGAAAAAATTGTGGTTCAAAAAGTGGTGGAACATACTCTTTTTGAAAGGTGGTTTAAAAGCAAATGTATTGTGGATTTTAATTCTTTAAACAGATGAAAATTTGGACATTCTTAATAGAACAGATTTTCTTCTAATATAGCAGTGCAATGGGCCTTTTGTTTTAAGTACATTATTTGTTTTTTCAATACTTCTTTTTCACTTTTATGCCCCCTGAACAAATTTGACACATCATCTATTGATATTGGTCACAATTTAAAATAGTTTTCTATTTTTATATGATTTTCCTTAATTTCATGCAATAGTTCATATTAGTCTTACAGAAAAATAAGTTTCTAAAAGTAATTTAAGTTTTTTAATGAAAATTCTAGACTGCCTTTGTTTTAATTGTGAATAAAATGTATGTATAAAGTAAGGTCAAAATAAAATGCATATTTTTATGTGCAGCTAAAAATCTATTTTTACTAATACACAGATATCAGCCATATCTGCAGAATTTTAGCTGTGATGGTATCCTTTCATATATACATTCATTGGATAATTGAAAACGTCATTCTCATTAATGTACATGTTGACTGATGGAGTAATATTTGAATTCCTTTTAATGCAAATAAGGAAGAAAGTGTGTGTAATTTTATCTTCTTAATGCTTTGCCCTGAAATACCTAACATAAATGTGTATAATAAGCATAAAGTCTGTTCTTTATGAGCAGATAATTTTCTCCAGGTATTATCAGCTATTGGCAAAACCATTTCCTTGCGCTGATTAAGCTGTTGTACTTAAAAACAGAGATTTGACTGACTCAGCATTATTTCAGCAAACTTAAAAATATTACTGGCTTCTCTATTTCTGAATAGGGTGGCTGGCAGCGGAAGGATCCTGTATCCCTTGAAATTTTGTTGAACCCAACCTCAGTCAGCAAGGCCAGTTGGCAAAATTTGGAGTTCCCACCTCTGGACAATAAGATGTTAAAAGCACTCTCTAAATATGTGGACACATGTCTGAAAATGAGTGATATCCCTCAATCTGAATAGAACTTTGAATTGACACTGAACTTTCATTATCTCTTTAAAGTAATTTGGAAATGTGAAAAATAATAGCTGACAATTTGAAACTTGTTGACTCTAGGCAGACTGCTGAAATGGTTTCATGAGATTCAATGCCCATGTAAAACATAAAGATATAAGCTGCACAATTTTATTTTAGCATTTTGGGAACCTCTATATAACAACATGCTATAAGAGCCAAGGTGGCGCAGTGGTTAAATGCAGCACTGCAGGCTACTGCTAGATCAGCAGGTCAGCGGTTCAAATCTCACCGGCTCAGGGTTGACTCAGCCTTCCATCCTTCCGAGGTGGGTAAAATGAGGACCCAGATTGTTGGGGGCAATATGCTGACTCTCTGTAAACCGCTTAGAGAGGCCTGAAAGGCCTATGAAGCGGTATATAAGTCTACTGCTATTGCTATTGCTATATTCTTGGAATTTATGCATGTGATAAGTTCCCAATTTTTGTTGTTAAACAGCAACATACTTGACTGAAGCAAATATATAATTGTTCTTTCCAAGCTTTTCTCTCTGAAAGCTAAATTAATGGGGCAATATTACTTTGTGATTATCTCAAAGATCAAAAGTATAAATTACCCCTGTAATAATATGCTATGTTTACTGAGATGTTATTAAAAATGGTAGGCCAAATTTTCTCATTAGTTACTTGCACACAGACAAATTTGAATGTTCATAAATTGCATATGTTTCTGAAAAAAGCATCATACTACACAAAATCAAATGCATGTTAAATCAAAAGTGATCCTCTTGTTTGTGTAACTTATGTTTACTACTTTTAATGTACACATTGGACAGTTATTAACCTTATTAAGATGCAACCAAAGCTTAATTCGGTAACTGACAACATAATAAGATAAGAGAATGTATTTGCTAGGGAAAATATAGCAGAAAAAATTATTTTGTTCTGTTTTAAGACAAACTACCCTGCTGGGATTCAGTTTTGAAGGCATATCAGTTGGTATATACTGGCAGTAGTTCCTGAATGAATAAAAGAATTCTGATCTTTTATTCATAAAATAAAAGCAGCATACTAATGTTTATATATACACATTCATCCATTATTTATCCTATTTTCCTATAGACCTATCCATTTTTATATTAGTATATAAAATATAATATATAAACAGGAAATTGTAAATGAGCTTAATTCACAGCATGTTTCAAAATGTGACTTATAACTTCTCACATCCCATTTTAAGAACTTGTGTTGCCACAGGAACATAATCTCTCAAAATAAGTATAGAGTTTTTCAGTAACTTGAATTTTTGCTCACCATAAAATTTACTTCTATTTAGCCTATTCATTAGACTAAAATTAACTAATTCTAAAAGTGTTTGTGATAGGATAAGGTCAGATAAAAATGGAAGTGAATTTTTTCCAAGTACGTTAAAGAGCCATTTTTGTATAATGTTAATTATTAAACATTAGTATTGCTGCTTCACTATGGTTGTTATGAGATCAAAAACTTCTGGCTATAGAGAATGAGAGTTTTTGTTTACATCTAACTTGGGGGAAATCATTAGCTTAGGTTTAAGCAATGGTTTACCTGCCTGGCTTTCAAGTAATATTTGAATATTGATAGCTTTAATCTCTTGTAAAGTTAATTTGATAGTCCCGTTTATAGAGATTCCCAGTCATTCAGGTCATGGTTGTCTCAAAGGTGCTTTTTTCAATACTTGTCCAATTGGGGGAAAAAAACTCTTGGGAAAAAAAAACACCTTTGGGAGAATTGGACAGTCCCCTTGCAATTGTATCTCAAAGGGCTTTTAAGGCCAAGGTCTTCACTACTAATATAGAAAATGTTTTTTTTTAATAAAATGTATCAATATGTGTCTATCCATGCAGACAGACACATATTGATAAATGTTGATAAATTAAAGGCAATTTTACTCTAGGAGTGCTTTTAAAACAGAATCCTCCACAGCCAAGTTTATATGCTATGTAGTCTGATCAATACCTAAATCATCCTGGGTATCATATAGAAGAGTTTTAAAAAATAATTTACCACTGAGACAATAGTAAAATTATGAAATATATTAATAGATATAGCAATAGCACTTAAGATATATACCACTACACAGTGCTTTACAGTCGTCTCTAAGTGGTTTACAGAGTCAGCATATTGCCCCCAACTATCTGGGTCCTCATTTTACTAACCTCGGAAGGATGGGAGGCTGATTCAACCTTGAGCTTGGTGAGATTTGAACTGCCAAATTGCAGCAGAAATAGCCTGCAGTACTGCATTCTAACCACTTCTAACCATATACACCCCAGCTCTGTTACATTATGAATTGCTTTCTCAATTATAGTAAGTTATCTGAAAAGGCACATTAAATGTAATGGGACAATGGTGCTTGTGCTTTTTTAATTTCTCTTCCATTGTAATACAAAAGTCTGGTTGTTTATATACTTGATGGAAAGTTAGCTCAAATGAGTTACTGAACCAATACTTAAAGTTAGCCTTCTTAAGATGTGAGCCCCGAGTTTTTCAATCTTGCTGTTGCATAAAAACGCAATTTAGCTATCTTAATGTGAATTTTGATTTTGTTTCTTTGATTAAAAAGCAAATATTCTTCATCTTATAAATGTCAGATGATTTCTCACCTATTATGTATCTTCCTGTGGTTCACAATACTCTTCTGAATTGTACTTTCTTGAAATTCCTATGCATATGAAGGTAGCTTAAGTTTATAAGAGAAAATAATGTAGGAATATTTGTCACAACTATAATTTAAGTGTATTTAAAATATAGCTTACTCAACTTACACTGAACTTTGGACAGTTCCCAAATTGTTGAACCATGCTTTCCTAAAAAGCTCACTGTTTAGTTTAAACCATTTCATCTCATTAATAATTAAAATGCCAACTAGTGCCAAAATGGAAGAGGAAGGACACATGAACGTTTTAGAGGATTTTAGACATAATGCACTACACTAAGGCCTGTTCATTTCGCTTGGGAATCTGTATAAACACTTGGTGGTGTTAAGAAAAAAAACTTTATTCTTAAGAAGAAATGTCTCTCCAAAAACTCTAGTCTCTTGCATTAATGAATGTTTACATGTGCTTTATAAATTATTTTTTTTAAATAAATTACTCTAGAAAGCCTATTCTTACATTTTATTTTAAGACATCTCCATGTTCATATAACTTATGAGAATACTATTTTCTATACTATTTTAGTGGAAAAAAGTAGTACAACTAAAAGAGAAGGCTACCATATGAAAAAAAAATCAGACACCAAATAAAAACTTAAAGCATGATTTGTATGTCCATTTCTTATACTAAGTTAGTACTAGAAGAAAGGTTGTCACATGTAAAACCATAACAACCACTAGGCTAATCTCATCACTGCTCATTTTTTATTGATATCATAAAGTGGCTGAATGAAAATTCTGAATTTTCTTATCACATAAAATACTGATATTTTGAAGAAATTGAATTAAAGAATAAAATTCCATTTCTAAAGCAAGAATATTTATACATAATTCAAGAATATATCTGTTACTATCAGTAGAAAAGGAAACAAGGCCCAATACCTGAAAACAAAACTTGTTTAAAGTTCCATAACTAGAAAATGATTTCTCTCAATTTTATGATACCATATTATTACAGGATTTATTCAACTTTGGGGGGAAAGGGGACAGCGACATACATTTGAATAAAAATCAGGACCAGTCATTCTGTATTAAATTAATAAGTCTTAATTAGGATTAAATTTCATATGTAAGTTTTATAAATAGAACTTCAAATACTATGCCAAATTCTGAGAATATGTTAGTAACAATAGTTGGAGAAGTTGCTGTTGCAGGATGGTTATGCATAATCCAATGCTGCTTTTCAACATATCTAATAAAATGTTTGCATGTCAATTTGAGTTACCTTTGAATTGTGCTAAAATAAATTGGAATACTTTATTCAAATATGCACTGTGCAGTTCTAATAATTTACCTGAAGCAGTTGTGGAACTGCAATTTTTTAATATTCTTAAAAACATTTCTTTCTACTTCTTTGTAAATGTTATTCCAACTCATCCTGTGAATGCATTATGTTCAGACATGCATATATGCTGTTCTGTTTTTAAGCAAGGTGTAAAAATTGTATATAAATAAGAATGTAAATAAAATATTTTTAATTTTCGCTAGTTTTTTCCATTTTTTGTTCCTTTTCAATTATTAAGTCTGCTTCACATTCTTAAAGTCATATGTATTAGCATACTTGTGAAAGTACTCAGCTGAGCCAAAATGCAAATAGAACAATTGGGACCAGTTGTAAATTTTAACAATGTTATGAAATTTAAATACTTTAGAGCCTTAATAACTTTGACGGGAAAAGTAAAGAAGCTATACTTTTTTCTTTGAAAGCAATATTTTAAAGTACTTAGCTTTGTCTGTTGTCCATTAATATGCTAAAACTATTGTGGCTATGTAAAGCATTTAAAAGAACGGTTCATAAATGTGTAACAGCCAATTTTACTAAATTTTTATAGCACCCTTATTGATTGAAGAAATTAACCTTTCTTCAAAGCATAAAACTAGTGACAGTCTTTGCAAGGTTGATGTGGCTGTTTTGAAAGCTGCTCACAGTTACCTCAGATGATAAGTTTATCTGGAGTGTATTGTCAGTCTTGCCTTTGGTGTGATGGGCAGTCATACAAATTTGATTTAAAAAAATAGATAAGCATGAAAACTCAATGTTTTCCTGGTAGACTGAATGGAAGAGTGATTGTGCAGGTATACAGAAACAATTGAAAAGAACTTTTGAAGCAGCTGTGTAAATCTTCACGTGTTTCCTTTATATTAATGCATATTGGGAAGCATCTCTTTAGTTACCTTTAGTATTTATCAACCTCTTCCTATTATTTTCCATCTAGATGCCTCAAGTATTACTAGCAACAGATGCACATTGGCAACATTACTTTATTCTTCTCACATAACATCACATCTTTCTATCAACAGTAACTCGTTTTGTTAGGAATTTCCTGAAGCCAGAGAATTGTGTATATTCATCTTCTATGGCTATGTCTGCAAAAAGAGCAAACAAAACTACATGGGGGAAAACAATTTCAACTGTTGTTGCAACTATATGATAGAAATGGCGGAGACATGAACAAAAAATACATTTAACTCTGATTAATCTTCCCAAATATCTTCAGTTCGGAGTGCTCTGGCCCAATCATAAAGCCTTACTGCTTCTTGCTCCCAATCTTCATTAGAAAATTGATTTTCTGGTCCTGGATCCCCAGCTGAATGATCACTCAAAGAAGGACTGCTTAAGTCCTAAAACAAAAAAACAAAAAAAAAACAGCAAACAATTTGAAAGTGAAATCTAATGTTATACATTTTAAACTAAATTCTTGTTTTGCAGAGATTTTTAATACAAATGCAGCTATAGTTTGAACTGGGGTGTCAAACTCAGTTTCATTGAGGGTCACATCAGGGTTGTGTTTGACCTCAGGGGGGCTGGGGAGCATGGCCAGCTGGATGTCACTCATTAAGGCTATGTTTCTGGCCGCGACAGCCTCCTACAGCCCTCTGCCAGCTAAAATGGAGTTCCGGGAGTATGTGCATGGCCCACCCAGGCTGTGTTTTTGGCCGCAATGGATTCCTGCAGCCCTCTGCCAGCAAAAACAGAACTCGTAGAGGCCACATGCAGCCCACTCTGGTTTCGTTTTCACTGGCAGCGGTACCGTGGATTGGTCCTTCGCTGTTTCCAGGGCAGGCCTGCAGACCAGATCTAAGCAACCTGTGGGCCGGATCCAGCCCGCAGGTCTTGAGTTTGACACCCTTGATCTTGAGATTTATAATGTAATTGTAGCTTTTCAATATTTCAACCAAAACTAAGCACATTTCTTCTCAAAATTAAGCATTCTTTGAGCAATCTATCCTTGGACAAACAGTATTATTTGACATAAAATTCATATGCCCACTGCAGCTCTGGAATTAGATTCTTAATATCCAAACAAAGCACTACTATAGGTGTGTGTTTCATATGGCTCACATGAACAGAAGGAAGATAGGCAATTGTTGGCTTAAAATGGAGCTGTGAGAAATGTTCTGAACCACTGCTCAACTTTTCCATCTCTTATCTATTTTTTTTAATTGAAAATTTTAAAAAAGCTTTTACAAATATTTACCTCAACTCTCCCAGCCTTCCCGCCCAAACCCAACCCCCCCAACTTCCCCCCCCCCCGGCTTCCCAGAGCAAATACAGGATATAAATCTTTAACAAGCATATTCTACAATAAACTAAAAGAAAGTTGGTATCATCTTTCATTTGTGCTTTAACTCCTCTTTTGTTAGGCTAACTCTAAACACATTATCTCATTCCTTGCTTTTTTAGTCATAAACTATCTGGAATTTCTTAGTCCCGTATTTATTTTGAATATAGTCAATCCATCTTCTCCAGTCCATTTTATATTTCTTATCTGAGTGATCCTTAAGATATGCTGATATTTTAGCCATCTCTGCTAACTTTGTTACTTTTAATGTCCATTCTTGAATAGTAGGCAAATCTTCCTTCTTCCAGTATTGCGCCACCAACAGTCTTGCTGCCGTTATTAAGTACAAAATCAAGTTAGTCTCTATAACAGTACAATCAGTAGTTATACCTAACAAGAATAACTGAGGAGTAAACTTTATCCTCTTTTTGAAAATATTTTGCATAATCCACCATATTTTTATCCAGAATGCTTTAACCTTTTTACAAGTCCACTATATATGGTAATATGTAGACTCAACACAATCACATCTCCAGCATTTAGGTTGTAAATTCGGATACATGCAAGCCAGTTTTTTAGGGTCTAAATGCCATCTATAAAACATCTTATAAAAATTCTCTCTCAGATTTTGGGCTTGCGTGAATTTTACATTTCTTACCCATATCTTTTCCCAGGTATCCAGCATTATTAGTTCTTCAAAATTTTGTGCCCACTTTGTCATACATTCTTTAACTAATTCTGTTTCAGAATCCATTTCTATTAATACATTTTATAACCTTTTTATATGCATTTGACTTTGATCCCTAATTTGTTTTCGTAGATTGTCCTCATTTTGCATAATACCAATTTTCTGATCTTTTTTCCATCTGGCCTGTAACTGTCCATATTGAAATCATGTTTGGATTGCCTTTTCCTCTTTTAGTACATTCAAGGGTTTTAACTGTAATGCATCTCTTTCTATAGTAAGAAGTTTTCTATATGTGGTTACATCCTGTTTTTGTGCTATACTTATGTTTGCATGTCTGGGAATTGCCCACATAGGTATCTTATCATTTAGTTTGTATTGATATTTTTTCCAGACACGCAATAGAGCATTCCTTAAAATATGACTTTTAAAATTCTTATTCACCTTCTTGTCATATATCAGATAAGCATGCCAACCGTATACCAAATCATGCCCTTCGATATTAAGTATTCTATCCTCTGTTGAATTGATCCAGTCACTGATTATTGATAAAACTACTGCTTCATAGTATAGTTTTAAATTTGGCATTTTCAAGTCTCCTCTCTCACGTACATCTTGCATTATTTTAAGTTTTATTCTCGGCTTTTTCCCTGCCCATACAAATTTCTTAATACCCTTCTGCCATTCAAGCAAATTTGCGTCTTTTTTAAGTATTAGTATCATTTGAAAAAGAAATAGGAACTTAAGCAAGACATTCATGTTCACTGCTGCTATTCTTCCCAGCATAGATAATTGTAGTTTTTCCCAATTTTTCATCTCTGCATGTATACTGTGCCATAGTGGCTCATAATTATACTTATATAGTTTCCTGTTTGACGTTGAGATGTAAACTCCTAGATATTTAACCTTTTTAACTATTTCACATCCTGTTATTTTTTCTAAATCTTCCCTTTGATTAGTGTTCATATTTTTAACTAGCATCTTTGTTTTTCCTAGGTTTGTTTTAAACCCAGATACTTGGCCATATTGATTAATCATATTCATTAAAACTTTGATAGATTTCCATGGTTGAATTAAAGTTATAACCAAGTCATCCACAAATGCCCGTAGTCTATATTCTTGATGCCTAATCTTGATTCCCTGTAAATCATCTGACCCCTGTATTTTATTCAGCAATAATTCCAAGGTTATAATAAAAAATAATGGTGATAGGGGGCAACCCTGTCTTGTACCTTTCTCGATTTTAAATGGTTCTGTTAAACTTCCATTGACTATAATTTGTGCTGTTTGTTCCTGATATATTGCTTTGGTTGATTGTAAAAAATACTCTCCTATTTGCATCTTTTGCATTGTTTTAATTAAAAATTGCCAATTCACTCGATCAAAGGCTTTCTCGGCATCTAGAAATATAAGCACTGCAGGGATTTGGTTATTCTTTCCCAAATATCCCAGTATATTAACAATTTGTCTTACATTACTTTTCATTTGTCTCCCTTGTATAAAACCGGTTTGATCATTATGAATCAGTTGCTGAGTAACCAACATTAACCTATTGGCTAATATTTTTGTAAAATTTTTATAATCTATATTGAGTAGTGATACAGGTCTATAATTTTTTGGTTGACTAAGATCCTGATCTTCTTTAGGTATCAAGGATATGAAAGCTGTCTTCCAAGGTGGAGTACTTTTCCTTCCACTTGGATTTTATTAAATAATTCCTTAAGGGGTTCTACCATTTCTAATTGTAAGTTTTTGTAATAAACCGCTGTCAAACCATCTGTACTCAGTGCTTTCCCAGCCTTTAACTGTTTAATTACCTGGAGGATTTCCCCTGAGGTTATTGGTTGATTCAATCTCTCCCTCTGCTCCTCCTTGACTATTGGTATTTTTTTTGTCCAAGTATCTCTCTTATATCTAAGCCTTGTATTTTAGCACCTGTGTACAATACTGTAAAAAATTCAAGGAAGTCCTTTTTAATCATATCCTGTTGATAAACTTCTTTCCCTTTATAATATATTTTCGGTATATTACGAGATTTTTGTTTCTTCCTTGTCATGCTAACCATCTACCTGGTTTATTTGCATTACAGAAAATATTATGTTTTGCATATAACAAATTAGTAGCCACCTGATCTGACATCAGCATATTAAATTGCGCTCGTAATAGGGTAATTGCATCTTTAATCTTCTTATCTCCTGGGTTTAGTATTAACTCCTGATCTTTCTCCCTAATCTCTTCCTCTAGTTCCTTTCTTTTCCCCCCCTTGTCTTCGTCTACATAACTTATTTAAATTTATTGCATGTACGCTTTACTTGCATCCCAAACCATTTCCATAGATGTACCCTTATTCATGTTAAAAACAAAATATTCTCTCAACAGTTTTTTACATTCATTAACATTTTTCTCATATCTAAATAAATTTTCATTTAATTTCCAACACCTTCTAGATTCCCTCCCAAATTCCAATTCCATCCAAACCGGGTTATGATCTGTTAAGGCTCTGGAACATATCTTTGTCTTCTTTACCCTAGAAAACAAATCAGTTGTTGTTAATATGAAATCAATCCTGGAAAATGATTGATGTCTATCAGAAAATAATGTAAAGTCTTGTTCTTTTGCATTTCTTTCTCGCCAGATATTTCTTAGCTCCATATCATCCATCATATCGAAAAAAGACTTAGGTAGTTTCGCTCGCGTTTGGATGTTTTGCAGGAGACCCTTCTTATCTTTCTTGGTGTCCAAAACTCCGTCCCAGTCACCCATTAATGTGCAAGATCTATAGTGCCATTGTATTAACTTAGTATGGAGCATTTTGTAAAATTTGTCTTGTTGTTGATTGGGAGCATATATTCCCATTAAAAGTATCTTTTTCCCTTCTAATACAAGTTCTATTGCAATATATCTTCCTTGGGAGTCTGCTTCAATTAGTTCGGCTTTCATGTCCTTTCTTAGGCATATAACTATACCGTTTTTCTTCTCTGAGGCGGAGGCTACAAAGTGTCCAAGTCTTGCATTCATCAAATATTTCTGGTCAGTTGTTCTAATATGTGTCTCTTGCAGGCAAATTATATCATTCTTAAATTGTTTCAAATAATGGTATATTTTCTTCCTTTTCTGTGGTGAATTTAAGTCATTGATGTTCCAAGTTAAGAATTTAATTGTCATCTTTAGCTCCCTGAAGCTTTTTAAGAGCTATCTGGAAATCCTGTAGTTTGGCTTTCGGCCTGGCTCCTCCTACCGCTTCTGAGCTAGAATCTGTAGCTTCTTTAGCTGTTGTGTAAGTTTGTTGCAAAACTTGTTGCTTCTTTAACTCTTGTTCCATACGCCTTGTGACCACACGGGTTTGTCTTTGCTCCTTCGCGCCTTCTAGTTCCAGCAGAGGTATCCCAACTTGGTCCACCAACAATGATCCTTGGGTATCTTGCTGTCTGTTCTGTCCTTCTTGCTCTCTTTCTCTAGGTCCTGGAGGGGGGGGGGATGTCCAGCCTTCAGTATATTGCTGTAAAAATCTTTAGCCTTCCGTACTGAGTTAAGACAATATTTTTGTCCCAGGTAGTTGACCACTAATCCGGCTGGAGCTTCCCATCTGAATTGTAACTGATGGTTTTTGAGTTCATCCACTAAGAAGACATAGTCTTTTCTAGATCTCAACATTTTGGGTGGTATTTCCTTGAAAACTATCACCTCCTGGCCCCCAATTTGCAACTTGGTTTTATAGGACTCTTGTAATATCAAATTCCTCATGTCCCTTGTGGCAAAGTACAACACAATGTCCCTTGGAAGTTGTTTCTGTCTGGCAAGCCATGAATTAACACGATATAGCTTGTCAATTTGCCAGTCAAAGTCCCCTGCTGGCCGTCCCATCAGTTGATCAAAGGTTTCTGAGAAAATCTCCTTCAGATTTTCTTGGTTTTTCTCTTTAAGGCCCCTTATTCTTAAAGCAAATTTCATCTGTCTATACTGCAACATTGTAATTTCATTTTCTGCATCATCAACCTTGCCTTGAATCACATCCATTTTCATTACCAGGTTAATATTGGAATCACTAAGATCTTCAGTTTATCCTCCATTCCTGATACGTAGCCAGATAAGCATTTAAAAGCATCTAAAATATCTTCTCTAATTTCTTGATTATGGATCTGGACCAAACCCAAGACTTCTTCCGACATCTCCTTGAAAGCAACAGAAATCTTTTCCTGTTTTTTAATTTCCATTGCGGCTGCATAATCTTTTAAAGCATCATTTAATACTTTTTGCAATATTTCTTGAGTCAAAGGTTCCCCAGCAGGAGGGGGGTTGTGGAGGCAACAATGACTGTAATTTAGATGTTGGAGCAGGTGAATTCCCTGCGCTCTTCGAGGTGATAAGTGGTTTAACTTGCTTAGAAGCCATTTCCTCAGTTAATCTTATCTTGCACCCAATTAATAAATCCAGGCAAGCCGCTTGTTCCAGCTATTACTCTGTAGTTTGCTAATAAATCACTGCTGATTTAATGATCTTTAAATGATCTTGAGCTCTATAATAGTTTGAGCTCTGTGAAAGTCTGTAACATCACAGCACAACCCCGCCTACAAAACTCTTTGGCGCCATCTTTGTCTTTCTGCCACATAGTTTATTAGAAGGAATTTTTAGAAAAATGGAGTTAAAGTCTGTTAATACATACGATTGGAAGTTTTCCGGTATCTGTCTGCCTGTGTTGGATTCAGGTATAAATCAATCATTGAGGAAGGGGTGGACATATGACTTCGTTCTGCAAAAAGGCAGAAAAAACCCCGGGCGTGGAGTTCGCTGGGTTGTAGGGAGGCTCACACCTTTCACACCCCAGATTTATCTCCTGGGGGAGGTTAGTAGAGAACTTCCCAAGCTCAGCTTCTCGCCCCTCCTTCTTTGTCCGAAGGAAAGGTAATCAATCTGTCAAACAGCTGATGGATGCTGTTTAGGCAGCTTAACGCAGGCCTGGGGCTGGAGCTGCTAAAAAAGAAACAGCTCCCTCAGACAACGCCCAAACTGGAAGCCAGCTTCTCTTATCTCTTGACTACTAATTGTCTTTGGGTGCCTTGAAAAGATGTTGTCAAAGACCTTTTGAAAATTGAAAGATAAACTGTCATCCGGATGCCTTTTGACACTTTCAAAAACCTATATTGGTGAGGCAGGGGGTTTTTTTTTTGATTACCATATATTGATATTGTGGAAGCTGATGTTCAGGTAACCAGCCTGTAATTTCCTGGATATTTCCTTTTTAAAATTTGTGTCAGCTTGATTATTTTCAGTTATTTGTAATGCAGACTGCTATTAGAAAGTACATAATGTTCTCCATACATGTGATATATCTTGGGATACACTTCACTTGGAATCTGAGAAATTCTATTTATACAATACAATACAATAGCAGAGTTGGAAGGGATCTTAGAGGTCTTCTAGTTCAACCCCCTGCCTAGGCAGGAAACCCTATAGTGTTTCAGACAGATGGCTATCCAACATCTTCTTAAAGACTTGCAGTGTTGGGGCATTCACAACTTCTGGAGGCAAGCTGTTCCACTGATTAATTGTTCTAACTGTCAGGAAATTTCTCCTCAGTTCTAAGTTGCTTCTCTCCTTGATTAGTTTCCACCTATTGCTTCTTGTTCTACCCTCAGGTGCCTTGGAGAATAGTTTGACTTCCTCTTCTTTGTGGCAACCCGAGATATTGGAACACTGCTATCATGTCTCCCCTAGTCCTTCTTTCTCTTAAATTAGACATACCCAGTTCCTGCAACCGTTCTTCATATGTTTTAGTCTCCATTCCCCTAATCATCTTTGTTGCTGTTCTCTGCACTCTTTCCAGAGTCTCCACATCTTTTCTACATCGTGGCGACCAGAACTGAATGCAGTATTCCAAGTGTGACCTTACCAAGGCATTGTAAAGTGGTATTAACACTTCACGTGACCTTGATTCTATCCCTCTATTTATGCAGCCTAGAACTGTGTTGGCTTTTTTGGCAGCTGCTACACACTGCTGGCTCATATTTAAATGGTTGTCCACTAGGACTCCAAGATCCCTTTCACAGTTACTACTATTGAGCAAGGTACCGCCTATACTGTACCTGTGCAGTTTGTTTCGTTGCCTAAATGTAGAACCTTACTCTTTTCACCATTGAATTTCATTTTATTAGATAGTACCCCATGTTCAAGTTTGTCAAGATCCTTCTGTATCTTAAGCCTGTCTTCTGGAGTATTGGCTATTCCTGTCAGGTTGGTGTCATCTGCAAATTTGATGAGTTCCCCATTTATTCCCTCATCCAAATCATTGATGAAGATGTTGAAGAGTACTGGGCCTAAAACAGAGCCTTGGGGTACTCCACTGCATACTTTCCTCCATGTAGATGCAATTCCATTGAGGACTACACGTTGAGTGTGGTTGGTCAGCCAGTTACGAATCCATCTGGTGGTGATGCTGTCTAACCCACATTCTTCTACTTTAACCTAGTAGTAGGTTATGGTCTACCTTATCAAATGCCTTACTGAAACTATATTGACAGCATTCCTCTGGTCCACTAATTTTGTCACATTTTCAAAGAATGCAATAAGATTAGTCTGGCATGATCTGTTTTTGACAAACCCATGTTGGCTTTGTTTAAAATCATTTAAATTTATAACATAAAAATAAATGCTGTATAGTAGTACATTGTTAATGTCCTACATTGTTATTACTTCCAAAATGTCTTTGGACCAAATAGATTCTATAAATCTTCTTAGGAAAAAAAAAATAACACGTTGCCCCAGGTAAAACAATTTTGTTTGAAATTATGGTTACTTTTTCAGGAAAAGGGCTTTTGAATTGGGGAGTATCCTAGGTAGAGACTAGAGGGGAAAGAATACAGCACAAACATTTCCTTTATACATTGTTACATTATCTTGATAGCTGGTGAGCTTTCAAAATGTTAGATAGCAATAGCACTTAGACTTATATAGCACTTCACAGTGCTTTACAGCCATCTCTAAGCAGTTTACAGAGTCAGCATATTGCCCCCAACAATTTGGGTCCTCATTTTACCCACCATGGAAGGATGGAAGGCTAAGTCAACCTTGAGCCTGGTGAGATTCAAACTGCCAAATTGCAAGCAGCCGGCAGTCAGCAGAAGTAGCCTGCAATACTGCACTCTAACCACTGCACCACCCAGGCTCTTGTACCCACTAGCCCCAAATATTGGAACCTCTTTGCCTATCTATACCAAAGTCTATACCAGGTTCCTAGAGACTGTAGGATATTAATTCATTTATGTTATATCCTAGTTTCATTATACTATATATCACTTTCATTTATACCCTACATGTCAGGACAAAATAAACTACACAATATTGGAAAATTGTATAATTGTCAGATCCCATAGATCCCTATCGTGATGCTGCCATTCTTGTGGGGAGGGGGCGTAGGTACATTCATTAGCTTGTCCTGCAATCCCCTTCCTTCAATAAAAGGTTTCTTTTCAAATGTTGATTGTTTCAAGAGTTTACTTTCTTGAACGGAGAGGAGAGACCCTTATAATAATATAAAGTTATAACATGAAGTTGAATTTCCAAAGAAAGAAAATAATGTATGAACACGTTAAAATGGGCTCTCAACCAGATCTATATAAAACAGTCTTATCACTAAGTAATAAATCTCACTTAAAGTCAGACTACCTTATTTTCAAGTAAAGATCATGATAGAGATGGAAAGATTCATTTTTAAACTTTTGAGGCAAAATGAGCTATAGCAAATCCTTACCCAAATTATGTACTTCACTGGATCACTATGGTTTTGGAAGGTGGAAGCTATTTTCTAATAATTTATGTACTTCATTGGACCACTATGGTTTTGGAAGGTGGAAACTATTTTCTAATAATTTGATTCATAACCTGCTCAAACCATGTTGTCACAAAATTCATTGGCCAGCAAAGCACACATACCCCGTCAAAGATTTTTTTTTGAAAAGTTTTGTTTTAATTTTTTAAACAGACAAAGACAAACAAAAACATAAACATATACAACCTTCTGCCATTTCATATAGTGTGTTGTTTGGTTACAAAATTTTGTGCGTCCTATCCATGGTCACCACTTATAATTATATATCAAATCACAAATAGTTCAATAGATAAACATAAGTATCTTATTGTTATATCAATTCTTCAACTATAATTATTATTCCTTAATTTTAAACAGAATATTCTAAATATTGAATTCATGCATACAACATCATTCCATTACATCATTCTAATCTGTTTAACAATGCTAAACCCTTATAGTATTGCATATATCATTCTATTATTCTTAAAATATATATAAAAATATTTAATATTTTCCATTACCATGATTTTTATCTAACCATTGATAAAACAAATCCCAAACCTTACAGAATTGTTCATCTTCTTGTTCTCTAATTTCAAATGTCAATTTATTCATTTCTGCACATTCCATTATTTTTGGGATAATTTCCTCTTGTGTTATTTTTTCATTTTTCCAATTTTTTGCAAATACAATTCTAGCTGCTGTTAAAACATTTACAATCAAATATTTCAAATCTTTGTTGTATATTTCTGGTATAATTCCCAATAAAAAAATCTCTGGTTTAAAGTCTATGCGTTTTTTGGTCATTTTCTCCAACCACATGTGGATCTTAATCCAATATCTCTTAGCTTCTACACAGGTCCACCACATATGATAATATGAACCCGGTATCTGCTGACATTTCCAACACTTTTCTGATTTGTTCTTAAACATTCTTGCAATTCTCGTGGGGGGGGACATGCCACCTGTAAAACATCTTATACAAATTTTCTTTATATGCTGTTGACATTGTCATTTTGTAGTTTTGAGACCACAGTTTCTGCCACTTCTCTAGTTCAATCCCATGCCCAAAAAATGATAGCCTGATAGCCCAGGCTATCATAGATCCTTTAACCTGTTCTTCTTCTAACTTAACCTCTAGCAGGTGCCCATAGAGTTTTTGAATTCCTTTTCATCAATACCCATCAAAATTTTATCTAACTCCATCATTTTATCATAAAAACCTTCCTCTTTACAATCCTTGTCATATCTAGCTTGTATTTGCATATATGAAAACCAATTCATTTTTATACCTTCCTTTTCCAATTCTTGCATAGATTTAAGTTCACCATCCACATTCAATATTTCACCATATTTAACTATTTGGTCCTTTTTGTATATTATTGCGTATGAAAAAGCTTCAATCGTTGATAGCCAGACTGGAATTTTTAAATAATATTGTCTTTTAACCTTCTCCCAATTTAATAACAAGACCTCCCGTAGGTAATGTTTCTAAAATACCCCTGTGTTTTAGTTCCCTTGTACCACAAAAAGGCATGCCATCCCAGCAATAGATCATGTCCTTCAAGAGTCAATAATCTGGTATTCCTTAGTGTTATCCATTCCTTAAACCACATCAAACTTGCAGCCTGATAGTATAGTTCCCAATTGGCAGGCCCAATCCTCCTCTTGTTCTTGCATCTTGTAACAATTTTAATTTTATTCTTGCTTCCCCCCCACCTGCCATATGTACTTCAACACTATTTTATTTAAGTCATCGAAAAATTCCTTTCCTAGTCTAATTGGAATTGTCTGGAACAGATATAAGATTTTAGGTAGAATGTTCATTTTAATTGTAGATATTCTCCTTAACACTGATAATTGTAAATTTTTCCATTTCTTCAAGTCCATCACAATCTATTGTTTAAGTTTATAATAGTTGTTATCTTTGAGAGCACTGCATCTTGCTGTTAAATATATCCCCAAATATTTAACCTTATTTGTAACTTGCATCTCCTAAGTTTCCGCCAACTCTTTCTTTTGTCTTGTTGGTATATTCTTTGTCAAGATCTTTGTTTTGTCTTCATTTATTTTCAATCCTGCTACTTTCCCATATTCTTCTAATCTTTCTATCAATTTAGGTGCTGTTTCTAATGGATCCTCTAAGATGAAGACCAAGTCATCTGCGAATGCTTGTAGCTTGTATTCTTCCTTTTTAATTTTCACTCCTTTTATTTCTTTTCCTTCTCTGACATTTTTATTTAAAACTTCTAATGTTAAAACAAAAAGTAATGGTGATAATGGGCAGCCTTGTCTCGTTCCTTTCTTTATTTCAATAGGCTCTGTCAAATCTCCATTTATCATTATCTTTGCTGTTTGTTTATAATATATAGTTTGTATGGCTTGAATAAATTTCTCGCCAAAACCCATCTGTTCCAGTTGTAACAACATAAAACACCAGTTCACTTTGTCAAATGCCTTCTGAGCATCCAAGAATATCAATGCCAATTGTTTTTCAGGATGTGCCTCATAATATTCCAAAGTGCCTAAAATTATCTTCATATTATCTTTAATTTGTCTCTTTGGCACAAATCCATTTTGATCAAAGTGAAAAAAACTGCTTAAGTATTTCTTAAGTCATTCTGCCAATATTGAGGCAAACAACTTATAGTCTGAGTTTAACAGGGAAATTGGTCTGTAGTTCTTGATTTGTAGTAAATCGGCCTCCTCTTTTGGTAAAAGTGTAATATATGCTTCAGACAATGATTTTGATATTCTCCTCTCTAACATCACCTCGTTCATTACTTCTAATAATGGAAGAGACGACGATTGCTGCAGGGTCGTATAAAATTCTACTGGTAGCCCATCCGGGCCCGGGGCCTTCCCTTTCTTTTGTTTTTTAAGTGCTTCGATTAGCTCCATCATAGTTATTTTGCCTTCTAACATTATTGCAGTTTCTTTGGGTATCTGTGGTAAGTTGGTTCTTGTAAATATTATTTCACCCCTGCCTCTTCTATATTCTCTTGGTCATATAGTTTACCGTAATATTATTTTTTTCTTCTCTTCATTCCCATAACAAGTTTGCCCTTGTTCATCCATTAACTGCAGTATCTTCTTTGAATCTCTCTCTTTTCTCAATTTCTATGCCAACCATCTGCCTGGTTTATTAGTATTTTCAAAATAATTCTGCTTAGCACCCCTAATTTTTTGGGCTAATTCCTCCTTTTTCATTAACTCAATTTTGTGTTTAATCACATCCATTCTTACTTTAATATCCTTCTTTTGGGGGGAATTCTGGAGTTCTTTCTCAAGACCTTTATATTCATTGTCAAGTCCTTTAAGTGTTTGTCTTTCCCTTATATTTCTCTTCCTTGTATAGTCAATTATTAGCCCTCTAGTATACAGCCTTCATTGTATCCCAGAGGTTCTGCATTGATGTTTCCTCTTTCCTGTTTTCTTTAAAGAAGAAGGCGAATTCCTTTTGAATTTTCTGTACAAAGTCTTTCTCTTTTAATATGGTGTTTAGTGTCCGCCTAGATCTTTTTCTTTGTCCTCTCCATTTAATTGTCATTGGATTGTGATCTGCCCAAGTACTTGTTTCAATCTCAATTTCCTGTATATTGTAGGCCAGTTCAGTCACTACCCAAATCATATCGATTCTGGAATAAGATAAATGTTTGTTTGAGTAAAAAGTATATTTTTTTAGTAGGGTTTCTCTCTCCCCAAACATCTTTTAAACCCGTCTCTTTGATCATTTTAAAAAAGGATTTAGAGAGTATCTTTCTATTTAACTTTTTGTTTTTTTGTGAGTTATAGTCCATGTTCTTATCTACAATTCCATTGTGGTGTCCCATCATGCAAATATTTGAGTAATCCAAATCTATTATTTTCCTGTGTAGTTTTCTGTAAAATTCATCTTGTTTATCATTAGGCGCATAGATTGCTATTAGTAGCATTTTCTTATTATTGTCCATAATTTCCACCATCAAGATTCTTCCATCGTCATCTGTATAGATTTGTTCCACTAGGATTGCATCTTTAATGTAAAGAATCACTCCTCTTTTCTTACAGTTTGCCAATGAAACAAATATTTTCCCCAGCTTTGGTTGCCTTAATAAATGTTCATGTTGCTTTTGAATATACATTTGTAGACAAATTATATCCAATTTTAATTTCCCTAATTTGTGAAATATTTTCTTTCTTTTATTTGCTCAATTGAGTTCATTTATATTAATTGAAATCATTTTCTTCTCTTCCATGTTTATGTTTTATACATAGGATTTATTGTTCTGGTAGCTCTAGGTTCCCGTGGTTCTCTAATGTCCATGCCACCTACAGCACCTTCTTCTATCTCAATCCTGCCTACAGCTCCTTCTTTTTTTTTCCAGTCGAGGCTGAAGATACCACTTGTACTTCTGTCACTGATTCTTTATGCCCAGTCTTCTCGGCCTTCCCTCTGAGATGTTCTTTGAAGAATGCTTCTGCTTTTTCAATTGAGTCTATTCTGTATCTTTGTCCTTGTCATACAAACATTAAACCTTCTGGTAGCAACCATCTGTAATTAACTCCTTTTTTGAGTAGAATTTTAGTCAAAAACTGGTATTCTTTTCTCGATTCTCTCACTTTTTTTGGTATTTGCTTCAAAACTACGATCTCTTTACCTTTGTACTCCAGTTTTCTATCTCTTGCTTTTTGAAGTATTTGCATCCTAATTGCTTTCTTGGTAAATCTTAGGTGAACTTCCCTTGGCAGTTGATTTCTCGCTGCATATCTTGTATAAACTCGAAATGTTTCATCTATAGCATTAGCCATCTTTTCTTGGGTTAGGTCAAGGACATTTGTCAAAATTTCTATCGTTATTTGTAACAAGTCTTCACCTTTTTCTTCTATATTTTGAAATCTTAAAAAGAATTCTGACCTTTCGATCTCCCAATTCAGTATTCCAATATTACCCTTTTCCACCAAGCTTAGTCTGTTATCAATCTCTCCAATTTTCTTCTCTCTTTGGTCATCTTTTTCTTCAATTTTTGTAGCCTATCTTCATATTTCATCACCATTTGTTGAATATTATCAATGTTTTCATCAGTTTTAACTGCTTTTTGTTCCATATTTTCTGTTCATTGTTCTATATTTTCAATTCTTTTTTCCATGTTTTCTATCTTCTTTTCAATAGTGTCTGTTTTTGCTTGTAGTTTCTGAATTCCTTGCATAATCATCTCCAAGATAACTGCCTTCTCTCCCTTTTCCTTTTCCTGTTGCAACATTGTCTGTATTGATCTTTGTCCTCCTGCTGGTGAGGAGGAAGGTGTTGTTGCAGAGCCGGTGGTTATTATTCTTTTACTCATCTCCAATTTCTTCTAATTGTAATCCACTTGGTATAGAGATAAAAAGGAAAAAGAAAAGAAAAAGTCAGTTATAATCCAAAGTGACCATAAGGTGGTCAAAGGTAAAAAGAAGAAAGTAGAAAAATCAGTTATAATCCAAAGTGACCATAGAATGGTCCAAGGTAGAAAAAAAATAAAAAGAGTCTACTATCAAAAATGTAAGAAGAAAAAGAAATAACCCCAAAAATAGAATAAAATTTGTAATCCTTTCTATGCCATAATTCAATTGAAAAAGCCAAAAATTAAAAACAACCAGATAAGGAACCCAACTTCACAACCAAAAAAGTAAACACTGCCACCAGTAGAAATAAAGAGAAAGAAAAGTAATTTCAAGGCTTCTTGCAAGACAAAAGTTCTCTAAGCAAAGAGAAATAATTTCTAAAACTTTAATAGAATGGCAGCCTTACAAAATTACTGCAGGCATGCTCTTGCAGTTATTATCTATTCTCTCCAGGCAGAATTCAAAGATTATTTTTATCAGGTTGGATAATAGAAAAAACAGCAGCTGTTTTATTCTCTTTTTTAAGGTGTTATTTCCAGGGACGTGCAGTCAGGGGAGGCAGGGCCTCACCACTATCATCATGAAAAGAAAAGAAAAATAAAAGGAAAAAGGCTGAGGTAGTTGCTGCCAGAGTCACAGTGAATGACTCTGCTTAGTGCTAAACTTTAAAAAAGCCTCTTTAAAAAATGCCCTCTGCAGGAGGAGGCGAGAAAACTACGTGCCTCATTTAGTCTATCTTTATGATCACTTGAGCAGAGTTAAGCAAGGGTTAAAAGCCAAAAGAAATCCTTATGTAGATGAAGCACATGGTTCTCTCATCTCCTCCTGTAGAGGGCACTTTTTAGAGGCTTTTTTAAAACAGTTAAGCAGAGTCATCCATTGGAGGCTCTGGCAGCAGCTAACCCAGCCTGACCTCAGCAGCCCTTGCCTTTTTCTTTTTACATTTTTTACATTTTCATCATGGCAGACAAGAGCAGAGTTGAAATCCTCTGTGAAACAGCTGGAAAAGGTATATGGGTCGGAGGGAGGGGGAGAAGTTCAAAATTAATGTAATTTGTAAGCAATTTTTATTGTAAGTAATTTGTGTGTGTGTGTGTGTGTGTGTATGTGCGCATGTGTTTGTTTCTTCACTTCACTCAAACAAACTCTCTCTCAATTTGAGAGAGAGTTTGTTTGAGAAGAGAGGGGCAGCCTTGTTTGAGAAGAGAGGGACAGCCCGCCAGCAGAGGCGGGTCTTTTACCCACCTCTTCTGGTGGGCTGGTGCTTTTGCCCACTGTGCCCCCCTTCCCTTTCTCCTCTCCCCCCACTGAGAGCCCCATCCTGCTCCCCTCCCCCTTTCTTCCTCCTCGTTCTCCTCTCCCCTTTCTTCGCCGGCTGCAACTGAGCAATGAGGCACCGTGGGGCCGGGCCCCTCGCACCGGCATCCAGCCCACTGGAGCTCGCCGTGCCAGGGGAGGAATGAAACCCTGTTGTCCTGTGGAGCCCACCGCCGCTTGAGCGGGGAGGAGGAGAAGAGCGGTGATGTCTTGTGCCGGCTGGCTGGCCAAGCGAGGAGTAGGTCGGGCGGGGGGTGGATGGGCTGGCTGGCTGGGGAGGGGGATCATGGCCGCTCAGGTGGCCCCTGCCACTGCCGCCAGCAGCTTGGGTGTCCCGGCTCCATCTGAGCTGAAGAAAGCAGAGGATTGTCCATCGGAGGAAGTGGGGGGTGAGGCGGCGGAGTGCGGTGGCGGTGAGAAGCAGTCGGAAAGTGAAGGTCCAAACACTGGGGCTTCGGAGCTTCAGCGGGGCTTTCGGAAAGCCCCACCAAAGCCCCGCCGCTGTGTCCACCATAGAGCGGGATGCATCCCGCCTGTATGGCAGACACAGCTCCAGGGCTTTAAAGCCCTGCTGCTGTGTCCACCATAGAGCAGGACGCATCCTGCCTCTAATGGTGGACATAGCGCCGGAGCGGTCAAAAGCCTCTTTTTTTTATTAAAGAATTTTAATAGCAGTTAGACTATAGCAATAGCAGTTAGACTTATATACCGCTTCATAGGGCTTTCAGCCCTCTCTAAGCGGTTTACAGAGTCAGCATATTGCCCCCAACAACAATCCGGGTCCTCATTTTACCCACCTCGGAAGGATGGAAGGCTGAGTCAACCTTGAGCCTGCAGTCTTGCACCCTAACCACTGCACCACCTTGGCTCTTTTGTAATAGATTTTACAAATGTTTCCCCTTCCCTCTCTCTGCCCCAACCCTGCCCCCCCTCCAACCCTCCCTCCCCCCAACCTCTCAGAGCAAAATACAGGGTATAAACATTTAACAATCATACACTAACATAAGCTAACTAACTTTAGCATCCTACCTCCTCTTGTATTTTAACTCCCCTTTTATTAAGCTAACTTTAGATAAATTGTAACATTCTTTGTTCATTCATTCATAAGCTAATTTAAATTTCTTAGTCCGATATTTATTTTGAATATAGTCAATCCATCTTCTCCATTGCAACTTGTATTTCTCATCTGAGTGGTCCTTCAAATATGCTGAGATTTTGGCCATCTCTCCTAAGTTTACTACTTTTAACGTCCATTCTTGAATAGTAGGCAATTCTTCCTTCTTCCAATACTGCGCCGCCAACAATCTTGCTGCCGTTGTTAAGTTCAGAATCAAATTAGTCTCTATAACTGTACAGTCTGTAATTATACCTAACAAGAACAACTTGGGAGTGAACTTTATCCTCTTTTTAAGAATATTTTGAATAATCCACCATATTTTTATCCAGAATGCTTTAACTTTTTTGCAAGTCCACCATATATGATAATACGTAGGATCAGCGCAATCACATCTCCAGCATTTAGATTGTAAATTCGGATACATACAAGCTAACTTTTTGGGATCTAAATGCCATCTATAAAACATCTTATAAAAATTCTGTCTCAAGTTTTGAGCTTGTGTAAATTTTACATTTCTTACCCAAATCTTTTCCCATGTTTCCATCATTATTGGGTCTTCAAAGTTTTGTGCCCATTTTACCATACAGTCTTTAACTAACTCTGTTTCAGAATCTGTTTCTATCAGTATATTATACAACCTTTTTATATGCATTTGATTCTGGTCCCTAATTTGTTTTACCAAATTATCCTCATTTTGCATAATACCAATTTTCTGGTCTTTTTTCCATCTAGCCTGTAGCTGTCCATACTGAAACCAGGTTTGAATTACCCTTTCCTCTCTTAGTACATTCAAAGGCTTTAACTGTGGTACACCCCTTTCTATGTTAAGAAGCTCTCTAAATGTGATTACATCCTGCTTTTGTTCTATACTTATATTCTCTATCATGTGTCTGGGTACTACCCACATAGGTATCTTATTATTTAACTTATATTGATATTTTTTCCAGACACGCAGAGCATTCCTTAAAATATGGCTTTTAAAAATCTTGTCCAACTTCTTATCATATATTAAATAAGCATGCTGTCAGCCTCTGCCTTGCTGCTGCTTCAGCTGCCATTGAAATGGGGAGGGGGGGCATGGTATTTGGGAGGGGAATCATTATGTGCTGGACGAATATTCTAGACGCTGTCCTGACCATCTCATTGCGCATGTGGAGGAAGGGAGTTTCCCACCAGCATTCCACCCTGATGATGTTTTTTGAAGATATCTCCCACCTGACAGTTGGGTGAATTATAATTGGACTATGGACTGGGGTGCCAAGGGGAGGGGATTGACCTATACATGATATTCATTGCTTTCACACCCAATTAACCAGACTCAGCTTTGCTTTGCTACTATTCATTTGTAATTAGTAAAAGTACACTTAATTTCAAACAAATGGAGTTGAGTGGTTTCTTTCCTGATTATTAAAGCAGCACCTGACACATGCCAACCATATACCGGGTGTGCTTCAGGGTGCTGTTGACCATCTTTAAAGCCCTTCATCGTAGTGGATCTGAGTACTTGAGAGACCGCCTTCTGCCGATTACCTCCCTCCGACCGATAAGATCGCACAGACTGGGCCTCCTCCGAATCCCATCCGCCAATGTCGACTGGCGACTACATGGAGGAGAGCCTTTTCTGTTGCAGCTCCGACCCTGTGGAACGATCTCCCCGTCGAGATACGCACCCTCACCACCGTCCAGGCCTTCCGCGCAGCCCTTAAGATCTGGCTATCCCAACAGGCCTGGGGATAAGTCTCTAATTTGCCCCACCCGAGTGTTGAATGTTGAATGCAAGTTGTGTTTTTATTACTTTATTTATTTTGTTCACATATTGTTTGTTTTGAATTGTACCCCCTCCCTAATGATTGTAAGCCGCCCTGAGTCCCCTCAGGGAAAAGGGCGGCCTATAAATCCAAATAAAATACTCAAAAAAAATAAATACCAAATCATATCCCTCAATATTCTATTCCTGTTAAGTTAATCCAATCACTAATTGTTGATAAAACTACTGCTTCATAGTATAATTTTAAGTTAGGTATTTTCAAACCTCCTCTTTCACGTATGTCTTGCACTATTTTAAGTTTTATTCTCGATTTCTTCCCTGTCCAAACAAAGTTATTAATACCTTTCTACCATTCTTCCAAATTTGCATCTTTTTTGAGTATTGGTATCATTTGAAAAAGAAATAGAAACTTAGACAAAACATTCATTTTTACTGCTGTTATCCTTCCCAGCAAAGACAATTGTAATTTTTTCCATTTATTCATCTCTGTCTGTATTTTGTGCCATAATGGTTCATAATTATACTTATATAATTTCCCATTTGAGGTTGTAATATAAACTCCTAAATATGTAACTTTTTAAAAACTATCTCACATCCTATTACTCTTTTTAATTCTTCTTTTTGATTTGTAGTCATATTTTTAATTATCATCTTTGTTTTCCCTATATTTATTTTAAACCCAGATACTTGGCCATATTGATTAATTATGTTCATTAAACCTATAGCTGATTTCCCCGGTTGGGTTAAAGTTACAACCAAGTCGTCCGCGAATGCTCGTACTCTATATTCATAATGCCTAATCTTAGTTCCCTGTAAGTCATCTGACCCACATATTCTATTCAGCAATAACTCCAAAGTTAAGATAATAATGGAGACAGGGGACTTGTTCCTTTTTCGATTTTAAAAGATTCTGTTAGAGTACCATTAACTATAATTTGTGCTGTTTGTTTCTGGTATATTGCCTTGATAGATTGTGTGAAATACTCTCCAAACTGCATCTTTTGTATTATTTTCATTAGAAATTGCCAATTCACTCAATCAAATGCTTTCTCCGCATCCAAGAATATAAGCACTGCTGGGACTTGGTTATTCTTCCCCAAATACTCGATTAACAATTTGTCTTACATTACTTTTCATTTGTCTCCCATGTATAAAACCAGATTGATCATTGTGAATCATTTGTTGTATAACTGACATCAACCTATTTGCTAGTATTTTAGCAAACATTTTATAATCTGTATTAAGTAGTGATATAGGCCTATATTTTTTGGCTTAGTATGATCTTGATCTTCTTTCGGAATCAGGGAAATAAAGGCTGTTCTCAAAGATGGTGGTATCCTTCCTTCCAATTGAATTTTGTTAAATAGTTCCTTAAGAGGTTCTACCATTTCTAATTGTAAATTTTTATAATAAACCGCTGTCAATCCATTTGTACCAGGAGCCTTCCCAACCTTTAACTGCTTAATTACCAGGAGAATTTCCTCTGTGGTTATCGGTTGATTCAATCTTTCCCTTTGCTCATCTGTAACTATGGGGATCTTCTCTTTCTCCAAATATCTATCTATTTCTAAACCTTGTATTTTATCACCAGCGTACAGTCTCGTATAAAATTCTAAAAAAGACTTTTTAATCATATCCTGTTGATAGACTTCTTTACCTTTATATTCTATTTTCTCTATAGTATGAGACTTGTTTTTTCCTTAACATATATGCTAATCATCTGCCTGGTTTATTTGCAAAGCTATGTCCGCTCCGGCGCTATGTCCGTGTCCCGCCTCTAATGGCGGACATAGTGCCGGAGCAGCCAAAAGCCTCTTTCTTGAAAGCGCCTTTTGCCTGCTGTCAAGAAAGAGGCTTTTGGCCACTTCGGTGCTATGTCTGCCATAGAGGTGGGATGCGGACATAGTGCCGGAGTGGACATAGCGCAGGAGCAGCCAAAACCCTCTTTCTTGAAAGCGCCTTTTGCCCGCTGTCAAGAAAGAGACTTTTGCCCTGCGAGGCGGGCAAAAGTCGAAAGAAAGCGCCCACCGCTTCTGTCTGACAGAGGCGCCCCGCGCCCCGCAGCTATGTCCGACCCAGCTGCAGGGTGCGGGACGCCTCTATGTCAGACAGAAATGGCGGGGCGCTTTCTTTCGGCTTTTGCCTGCCCCGCAGGACAAAAGCCAGAAAAAAGCGCCCCACCGCTTCTGTCATATGCACTTTTTTTCAGCTTTTGCCCTGCGGGGCGGGCAAAGCAGAAAGAAAGCGCCCACCACTTCTGTCTGACATAGAGGTGTCCTGCGCCCCACAGCTGGGTCGGGCATAGCTGCGGGGCAGGCAAAAGCCGCTTTCTTTCTTTTTGCCTCACCAGCCATAAATCTCATTGCACGTCACTGGTTATTTCATATCATATACAAGTATGCCATCCATATACAGTACAATTAAATCTTCCCATTTGAACACTCTACTAAAAGTAGTTTTCAAAAACTGGTACTTGATTAAATCCCTTTAAAACATATTGATAGACTTCTAATGATCTAGCAGTAATACTCTAAATACCAAATATTCTGCGTGCTTTATCCTTACTTACCTCTTCTTTCATAGCTTTATAAATTTTCTTCATTTTTGCAATCTTCTGCCTAGCTTGATAAGAGCGGCGTTGTGACATTCTCTGGTCTGCCTTTGGTTCTTGTCTTGATAGGGAGGTGAAACCAGGTGGCATAGACCTAGAAAAGACCTTGTGTTTTGAATATTATTTTCACAGATCCTACAGTACAAATGCTACTATAGATGTGAAATGTCATTAAATATTAAAATAAATACTGTGAAAACTACTATTTTTTGCTCTGAAGCAGAGATATATATAGCAGTAGTCTTCAAAATAGTGAGCTTGGCCAGATGACTGAAATCCAAACCCACTTTATATACATGCAGTGCACATAACAAGGGTGTGACTTCAGTCACAAAATTGCACGTTTTGAAGCTAGTTAATGTCACCACAGACACCTCTGGAAGATCATGTTGCTAACTTATTTTTTTATTCCTATTAAGGAACATATGTGCAAATTTACATTGCTATTACCTTCTCATCTTTCACTTCTGGAAAGCATTGACTTAAGTGAATTAAATTTTCTAATAATATCCAAGGCACTATTTTTTCCCAAATGATACCTGTGAATTGGAAGATGACATGACTGATGAAAATGAAGAAATGGGAAAGCTTCACGGGGTGCTGTCTGAAGTCCTGAGCCCCAAACGCCGCACAAAGACCCAGGGAAGATGGAGAAGAAGACAGCAACCACAGAAGGAACTACAGGGACTAGCTCAGAGGTCATCCTTGAGACCATCTACTCCCCTTTGGAGAGCATGGTGGAAGCAGCGGAGGCCGCAGAAGCTGACCATTGGCAGGGCACCCGACCCAAAGAGCCAGTGCCCTAGCAGATTGCTCAGCAGGATCCTTCCCTATGGGGCAAAGCCACAGGAGCTGTGGGGTCTCAGGAGTTAGCAGTCAGGGTGAGATGCTTTAGGAGCTCCAAATTACAATGGGTGCACACGAGTCTTCAAGTGGAAAACGAGACCTCTTGAACCCACCAATTTTAGGGAATGAGGTTTCCCGCTGCCGTTGCAGAGCCAGTTGCTAGCAGGTGTTCCAGAACAGTTTGACCAATTCAGCATTGGCTCCCCTAAGAGGCTAGCCCGGTTGGGTCCTGGCCCAATCCATGTTCACCTTCCCGGATCGAGGAGTCGCAACCATCCAGAATGGAGCTTTGACATCATTTCACAGCACATAGCAGATTGCTCCTTATCCTCCCTTGCCGGTCCCGGTCCACTGGGATGACAGCTCCTGCGAGAATTGGCGCTGCACAGCAGCAAGGATCTCTAGGCCAATGCAGCTCAGGATTGTGAGGGTGAACCATTGGGGCTCCCAAGACCCCCAAAAAACCCTTGCCAGTCAGCTGTCAGACTGCCTCCAGCTGACCAAATCTCCCCTGGCTGGGCCTTTTACCCGGCCAGGGGTGGGTGCAATACCAGTGGATGCCAGCTCCGGCCCCACCGTCTATACTGGCCTCACAGCCTGCACTGCTAGCGCCCCTCCCCCACAGTTCATGGCAACATTTGATGGAACCCTGGGTAAACAGGTCATTTCATGAACTGGATTTAGTCCCATCTCAACGGTTATGGGGACTAGTACCAGACTGATTAAGATATAGTTTTGGCAATTACTGACAATATGATGGAGGGAGAGGCAGCGGAGTGGATAGCCCAATTACACAATGAAGGGCCCCCAAAACTAGAAGATACTGACAAGTTTGTGCAATTGCACTGGGTCTGATTTGAAGATATAGTCCACAGAGAGGAAGCTGAAACTGAAATCAAAAGCCTGAAGGAAATGGGCCAACCCCCCAAAGAATTCATCTGGAAATTCTGAAGGGTGCCTGGAAAATTGAGAGACTGACCTGAACACCTCTTCATCTACCACTTCAAAGAAGTGCTGGACCAGGACCTCAGGTAAGCTTGCATCTATAGGGTAATTCTGGACTGCATACAGGACTGGTACCCGATGGCCATAGCCATGGACCTAGAGATCCATCTGCACCAGAAGCCCACCCTTGAGAAACCAGCTAAGAGGGCTCTAGGTCAGTGTTTTTCAACCACTGTGCCGCGGCACACTAGTGTGCCGTGACATAGTGTAAGGTGTGCCGTGGGAAAAACACCCGGTTGTGGCGCCCGGCAGAAGCCTCGCTCTCCTGCAGCCGGAGGCCGTTTCAGTCGCTTCCCTTGTCCGTCTCGATTGCTGGAAGCAGTAACAAACGGTGCATCCGCTCCGCAGCGCCCTGACAGCCACCCCAGCCGGCAGCTACCGGGCCTCGCTGGAGTCAATTGCAAAACCGCGTTCAGCGCTTTGAGGACCTGAGGCATCTTGGGAAATGCAGTTCCCTATCGGAAAGAATGGAGTAGCTGCGAATTTGTAACAACATAATATAACTTGGTGCTTCGCAGGTTACAAAAATCTCGTTTGATTTGCACACTGTTTTTTAAAAGTTAGATAAAGAAATTATACTGTGAAAGCGACTAGAAAGCCCCCCCTCCCCTTCCTGTGTGCGAGAAAGGAAAGGAGAGGAAGGAAGGAGGGAGGGGGGGAGGAAAAGAAGAAGGGGGGGGAGAAGATGGAAGGAGAAAAGATGGATGGAAAGAGAAAGAATGGAAGGAGAAGGAGGAAGATGGAAGAAGAAAGGAAGAAAAAGAAGAAGGGAGGGAGAAAAGAGGGAAGGAGGTAGGAAGAAAAGGGGAAGAGAGGGAAAGAGCAGAAAGACAAAGAGGATGAAGTTGATAGGCAAGAGGAAGGGGGAAGGAAGGAAAAAAGAAAAAGAGGGAGAGAGGAAAGAAGAAAAGATGGAACTAGAAAGGAAAGGAGGGAGGGAGGAAAGGGGAAGACAGGGAAAGAGCAGAAAGACAGAGAAGGTGAAGGTAGATAGGCAGAAGGAAGGAAGAAGGAAGAAATAGGAAAGGAGGGAAGGAGGAAGGAACAGAAGCGAAGAGGAAGAGAGAAATGGAAAGAGCAGAAAGACAGAGAAGGTAGATAGGCAAAAGAAATGAAGATGAAAGAATGGAAGGAGAAGGAAGAGAAAAAAGGAGGAAGGGAGTGAGTGAGGAAAGAAGAGATGATGGAAGGAGAAAGGAAGGAAGAGAGGGAAAGAGCAGAAGACAGATAAGGTGAAGGTAGATAAGCAAGAGGAATGAAGGAAGAAGTGAGGAGTCTCAAGGAGGGGGAAAACATTTAGTGACCAAAGTTACAATGGCATTGAAAAAAGTGACTGATGACCATTTTTCACACTTAGCGACCGTTGCGACCATTTTTCACACTTAGCGACCCTTGCAGCACCCAAGGTGTTCCCCGTTCTGGCAAACAAAGCTATTTTGACATTGCTCCCATTTTCCACTACATATTTATTTGATTCCTATTCAAGAGAATTACTTTATATATAGTCAATATAGGCACAGAGTTAAATTTTTTTAACATTTTCTAATGGTGGTGTGCCTCGTGATTTTTTTCATGAAAAAAGTGTGCCTTTGCACAAAAAAGGTTGAAAAACACTGCTCTAGGTCAGTGTTTTTCAACCACTGTGCCGCGGCACACTAGTGTGCCGTGACATAGTGTAAGGTGTGCCGTGGGAAAAACACCCGGTTGTGGCGCCCGGCAGAAGCCTCGCTCTCCTGCAGCCAGAGGCCGTTTCAGTCGCTTCCCTTGTCCGTCTCGATTGCTGGAAGCAGTAACAAACGGTGCATCCGCTCCGCAGCGCCCTGACAGCCACCCCAGCCGGCAGCTACCGGGCCTCGCTGGAGTCAATTGCAAAACCGCGTTCAGCGCTTTGAGGACCTGAGGCATCTTGGGAAATGCAGTTCCCTATCGGAAAGAATGGAGTAGCTGCGAATTTGTAACAACATAATATAACTTGGTGCTTCGCAGGTTACAAAAATCTCGTTTGATTTGCACACTGTTTTTTAAAAGTTAGATAAAGAAATTATACTGTGAAAGCGACTAGAAAGCCCCCCCTCCCCTTCCTGTGTGCGAGAAAGGAAAGGAGAGGAAGGAAGGAGGGAGGGGGGGAGGAAAAGAAGAAGGGGGGGGAGAAGAAGATGGAAGGAGAAAAGATGGATGGAAAGAGAAAGAATGGAAGGAGAAGGAGGAAGATGGAAGAAGAAAGGAAGAAAAAGAAGAAGGGAGGGAGAAAAGAGGGAAGGAGGTAGGAAGAAAAGGGGAAGAGAGGGAAAGAGCAGAAAGACAAAGAGGATGAAGTTGATAGGCAAGAGGAAGGGGGAAGGAAGGAAAAAAGAAAAAGAGGGAGAGAGGAAAGAAGAAAAGATGGAACTAGAAAGGAAAGGAGGGAGGGAGGAAAGGGGAAGACAGGGAAAGAGCAGAAAGACAGAGAAGGTGAAGGTAGATAGGCAGAAGGAAGGAAGAAGGAAGAAATAGGAAAGGAGGGAAGGAGGAAGGAACAGAAGCGAAGAGGAAGAGAGAAATGGAAAGAGCAGAAAGACAGAGAAGGTAGATAGGCAAAAGAAATGAAGATGAAAGAATGGAAGGAGAAGGAAGAGAAAAAAGGAGGAAGGGAGTGAGTGAGGAAAGAAGAGATGATGGAAGGAGAAAGGAAGGAAGAGAGGGAAAGAGCAGAAGACAGATAAGGTGAAGGTAGATAAGCAAGAGGAATGAAGGAAGAAGTGAGGAGTCTCAAGGAGGGGGAAAACATTTAGTGACCAAAGTTACAATGGCATTGAAAAAAGTGACTGATGACCATTTTTCACACTTAGCGACCGTTGCGACCATTTTTCACACTTAGCGACCCTTGCAGCACCCAAGGTGTTCCCCGTTCTGGCAAACAAAGCTATTTTGACATTGCTCCCATTTTCCACTACATATTTATTTGATTCCTATTCAAGAGAATTACTTTATATATAGTCAATATAGGCACAGAGTTAATTTTTTTTAACATTTTCTAATGGTGGTGTGCCTCGTGATTTTTTTCATGAAAAAAGTGTGCCTTTGCACAAAAAAGGTTGAAAAACACTGCTCTAGGTCACTGATCCCCTGCAAAACTGGCTGAAGCACCACAACCAGCACTTCTGATGCAGCTGGCAAGGCCACTGAGCATCTGAGTGCCAGGCTCCAGCCCCAGTACCTCAATTCTGAAATCCATCAGCATCTCGGGGAAGGAAAACCCCAAGGAAGCCACCAGACAAAGGAAGAATCACCAAACAAACTGTTGAAGTTCCTCTCCTATCCAGTGGAAGGGAGGAAACTCCAGCTTCAGAGACCCCTCCAGGGTCCGCCAGTGGGAGCAGTGGGGAAGAGAATATAATGGTAAGTGAAGCCATCCACCCCTCTCCATTAAGTCCCATATAGTAGATGGTAAACTGGGCCCAGGGAGATTTAGAGGCTGTCATAGACACTGGCCAGGTGTCTGATCAGCTTCCCCATTGTCCAACAGCTAGGGATAAGCAGGAAACCCTTGGTACACCCCATATGCTTTGAGCAGGTCAATGGGACACTAATTGGTGGAGCCTCAGCCACTTTAGTCATAGAACTGGTTAAACAGGAGATGGGATGCCACCAGGAGCTTATATGTTTCGTAGAAGCCTCCAAAATGATTGAAGCAATCATATTAGGTCTCGCTTGGCTGGACAAATGGGGCCCAACTATCTCGTGGGAAGATGGCTACCAAAAGCTAAGAATAGGTATTGGTCCATTGCCACCAATTCAGCGGGATAAATGCCAACAGGCACTGAACCCTGGCAGCCCCAGCCAGCTGGAAAACACTGCAGCCACCACAGATGGGCTCCCCGGCTGTTCTCAAGTGCCTAAGGAATATCGGGATATGACGGTCACCTTTAGCAAGCAGGACTGCAACTTCCTCCCTCCCCACCTCTCTAGGGACTGCAATTGAGTTCATACTGGGAGCCAAGTTGCCAAAGCCAAAAATGTATTCCATGACCCCAAAAGAAATTGAGAAAATACACTGATGCCAATTTAGCTAGGGGCTTCATTCAACTACCCAAATCCAAAGTGACAACCCCCGTGTGTTCAAAGAGAAAAAAGACAGGGGGTGAGAAATTAATGCCATGTGCATGGAGAACACCAGCCCCCTCCCCTTAATGAAGGACATGCTAAGTCACTTGGCAAAGGGCAAGGTGTTCACCAATCTGGACCTAAGAGAAGCCTACTATCGGATACAGATTAGGGAGGGGGATGAATGGAAGATTGTGTTCACCTGCCCACTAGGCAGCTTCCAATTTATGGTCATGCCATTTGGGCTCCATGGAGCCCCCATCGTATTCATGCAGCTAATCAATGAGCTAATCATGAGCATTTCTACAAGGGGCCCTGGTTTACCTAGATGATATTCTTATATTTAGTGAAATGCTAGAAGCACACATTGAATTAGTGCAATAAGTACTGAAAAAACTCCTCACCATGAAGCTCTATGCGAAGCTCTCTAAATGTGAATTCCAAAAGACTTCCCTAGACTACCTGGACTAAGAGTGTCAAGTGAGGGGGTCAAGATGGATCCCAGGAAATTGAAAGTGGTGCTGGACTGGCAATTCCCACACAACCCCAAGCAGCTCCAGAGCTTCCTAGGGTTTGCAAACTTCTATAGGTAATGTATTCCAGCATTTGCAAAAGTAGCCATACCCCTAATGGAGCTACTGAAAACATCCCGCCCTTCTAAGCTGTGTCCAACCCAACCACTGGCCTGGTCGCTAGGGTGCAATGGGCAAGACGGTGGGCAATATGGGAAAAGGAGGCTTATGCAGTCTGCTGGGCTCTCATCTCCTGGAAGCATTTCTTAGAAGGGAGCAAAGTGCAGTTTGAGGCTGATCATAAAAACCTGGAGGCCCTAAAAAAAAAAAAGCCTGAAAACTTTCTCCCAAACAAGTCCACTGGGCACAGTATTTCAAACGGTTCAACTCTGAGCTAAAATGCATCGGGGGGGGGGGGGAGACCTACTAGCAGATGCACTATCCAGAAAGCCACAGTTCGAGAGTAGGAGGAAGGAAGTCATCCATGCAATCATTCCCCAACTTCAATCAGCAGGCAAATCACCACCAGGAACCAGACCAAATGCCAAAATGACCCCGGGGCAGGGCAGCTAACGGCTGAGCTAAAAGCCATACTCCCAGCCAATCAGTGGTTTAATGAAAACCAGGACATCCTGACCATAAGAGAGGAACTGGCTTGGAAGGCGTTCAAACTATATGTCCCTACCAGCTTGAGGCTGCAGGTCTTGCAGCGCAGCCATGCCTCCCAGCTGGCCAGTCACTTTGGCTTCTTAAAAACCCTCCACTTAGCCTGGAGGCAGTTCTGGTGCCTCCAGAACTATCATCTGCATGGAGTGCCTCGCCAAGTAGTCTCAGACAGAAGCGTTCAATTCACTGCCAAATTCTGGAGAGAATTTTTTAAAATATATTTTTATTGTTTTTATATTTATTTAAAACAGTGCAGCACAGTGAAGTCGTAATGACCATACAATCATATTATATACAAATAATCTTGTCCAATAACTATTAGCCTACTTCCGGGATGACAAACCTATGGCACATGTGCCACAGGTGGCACGTGGAGCCATTTTTCAGGGCATGTGAGGCGTTGCCTGTCAGCTGGCCAACATGCATGCACACACTGGCCAGCTGAGTTCAGCCTTTTTTTAAAGCCATTTTTGCCCTCCCCAGGCTCCAGAGGCTTTATAGGAGCCTGCGGAGGGCGAAAAGAGCCTCCCCCCCCCAAGAGGCCCTCCAGAGTGCAAAACACTGGCCCTATGGGCAAACAGGAAGTTTGGGAACAGACTTCCGGTTTGCTCGTAGGGTCGGTTTAAGCCCTCCGGAGGTTTCAGGGATGTTCAGGAGGCTTCCCTGAAGCCTCTGGAGGACTAAAAACCACCCTACGAGCAAAGCGGAAGTCAGGGAAGCCTCCTGAAGGTCCCTGAAGCCTCTGGAGGGCTTAAACCGACCCTATGAGTAAACCGGAAGTGACTTCCAGTTTGCTCATAGGGTCGTTTTTTGCCCTTTGGAGGCTTCAGAGAAGCCTCCTGAATGTCCCTGAAGCCTCCAGAGGGCCTCTGGGGGGGCAGGGGAGGCTGTTTTTGCCCTTCCCAGGCTCCTATAAAGTCTCTGGAGTCTGGGGAGGGCAAAAAAAAACAAGGAAAATGTGGGGGGGAGTACGTCTCATGTTCACATTCGCACTGGGGGATCGTGCGTTGCATTATGGGTGCGGTACGCCTGCGCATGACCCCCCTGTGCTCCTCCCCCTTATGGCACACGAGCCAAAAAAGGTTCACCATCACTGGCCTACTTAATACATTATCTATCCTTCTATCCAATCACATTATTTACAATTTGTTCCAGTCTTATCACGTTGTCTTATACCAATAATAAATGATACAATAATAAAATATGTTCCAAACTTCATAGTATTCTGATTCCCCTTTATTTTTTAATTCGAGAGTGAGCCTATCTTGCTTCTGCACAGGCCAAATTTTTTCTGATGGGATATTTTCTTTTTTCCAATACTGCGCATGTTATATGCGCTGCGGTTAATACATGTATAATTAGATAGAGCACATCTTTCTTATACCCCTCCGATATTATGCCTAGGAGAAAAATTTCTGGTTTGAACAAAATTTGATCTCCCACCATTTGTTCCAGCCATAATTGTATCATTTTCCAATATATTTTTTGTCTCATTGCATGTCCACCACATATGATAAAAGATGCCTGGAGGTTTTTTTGTACTTCCAACAATTTGGGGCCAACTTTTTAAACATTTTGGAGAGCTGTGCTGGGAGAAGATGCCATCTGTAGAACATCTTATACAGATTTTCTTTATAAGCCGTGGCCATTGTTAGTTTCTGATTAAGTGTCCAAAGTCTTCCCATTTAGCCAACTCCACATTATAACCAAAATTTTTCGCCAAAGTGACCATAGTTTCTTTGACATGATCTTACTCAAGTTTATATTCCAGCAAAAATCTGTATATCACTTTATTCAACCTATCTTCTGTCTCTGTCAGAAGTTTATCTAATATTGTGTAACCTTTGGCAATAAGACCACCATTCTAGGTGTACCCCTTATGATGCCAATTCTAATCTGGTTTCTATCTCTCCCTGTTTGTTCAATAACTCTTTGTATGTGACAATTTTTCCATGTTAATTAAATTTGGGTGTATGTATGCTTCCATTATGGATAGCCAAATGGGTATTTCAATATAATGGTCATGTTTAATTTTACTACATACTAATAACAGGGATTGTCTGACATAGTATTTATAAAAATACATGTGCAGATCCTTTTTCATACCATAGGAGGTCACGCCCTTCCAATTAGAGTAATTTTTTGTTTCCCAACATTATCATTCTTTTATCTATGTTAGAATGACTGCATTATAATAAGGTTCCCAATCCGGTACGCCAAATCCTCCTTTTTTCTTGATATCTTGCATCGCTTTGAGTTTTATTCTTGGTTTTTTTTTCCCTGCCATATAAATTTAGAGATCAATTGATTCAAAATCTTTTTAAAAAATACAATCCATCAGGTTGATTCAGGGACTCAGCTCAGTTTTTCATCCGAACATGAATGGAGCTTCAGAACGCCATGATAGAGCGCTACATAAGATGCTATGTGGATTACCAACAAGAAAATTGGGAGGATCTGCTGCCTTTCAGAAAAGTGACATGCAGTGCATAACAGCACCGGAATAACCCCTTTCAAGTCACAAGCAGCATGGAACCCGTTCCCATGCCTGAGCTGCCGAGAGAGCCACCTTCCTCCATGACTCTAGCTGAATGGATGGAGTCGCTCAAGAATGGTTGGGAAAACACCAAGAAAACACTAGCAGAAGCAGCAGAAGTATACAAAAAACAAGCAGATAAATGCCGATCTCTGCAACCCCACTTTCGTTTGGGAGAGCAAGTTTACCTGTCTACCAAATACATTAGGTTGAAATTGCCCAGCAAAAAGCTAGGACCTATTTTCTTGGGGTCGTTTCCAAAAGTGAAAGTAATTAACCCAGTTAAAAGTTCAACTGATCCTCCCATGCCTGTTAGGGAAAGTGCATCCAGTCTTTCACAGCAGCCTGCTGAAGGCTGCTGTTAGTTCAGGACTGAGACTACAAGATTGCCCAGTACCTAAACCAATGGTTGTGCAAGGAGAAACCCATTATAAAGTTAAGAAAAATTTGGAGTCTAAATTACATAGGGATTGGTTGCAATATTTGGTCCTTTGGAAAGGATACCCTTTGTCTGAAGCTACCTGGGTTAAGAGCTGGGATGTGAAGGCAGATAGGCTGGTAAAACGATTCCATGATGAATTCCCTAATAAGTCGGGGAGGTGGCTAGGGACCTCCTACATTCATCTCGTTTCAGGACATGCTTATCAATTGAGGGGGGCAACCTGTCAGCCCTAGAGGCATATTTTTCTTTGGATCTTCAGGGCTGCCACACTTCATGGATGGGCATGCTGTGGGAATCTGGAAGGTGTGTGTGAAATATATAGCCATAACAACATTCTTTCATTGGGAGTCAAAGATATTCAGCCTGCACCTGGAGAGGTGTGATTGAGAAGCAACTCCAGTTAGGATGGTGACCTGATTGGACCATGTAATGGACATGTGGGTGCAGGGGAAGGAACTTTGACTTTCCTTTGGGTGGGGAAAACCTGGGAGACTTCAGATTCGGGTTTTCCCATATGTGCCAATATGACATCTCTAATAAAATGAAACTTTGAGGAAATGCTTGCCTCGGAGTCTTATTTGCTTGGGGATGTTATTTGGAACCCTGACACCTACACTGTTAGATTCTAGAACAGCTGCATCTTCCAGATTGTTTTTAAGGGCAGCCTCATGCAATAACCCAAATTACTTGAGAAGTAACTACAGCCTAAGTGATGTTTAGCAGATTGTCCCAGTCCAAGAATGCTTCCACTACATATAGTTGTGCCAAGAATTTCCTGGCCATAGCTTCCACTTGCTCATTGAATGAAATCTATGAGTCCAAAACAACCCCCAATACTATGGTTGATAATATTAAAAGTTGCTGAGAGGTCAAGAAGGTTGAATGCATTACTTCCATTTCCTGCCTTCTATAGGCAAGCAACAGATATGACCAATACTGACTCATACCATGTCCTGATCTGAATCTAAATTGAAAGGAGAGGGGAATCTTTGCCTGCGGAATGTATATCTTTTTTTCATAATGACCAAATAGAGTTTATTTCCCTTTTTACTTCTCTATCCAATTACCACTTCCCTCTGTCTTACCACCATCCAAATGTGTTCTCATTCTTTTCCTTCACCTATTCTTACTCCATTTGTTGGTGTGCTTTTCTCTCTCTTTTTTTTTTACTATTCCTGATGGAAGAGGAAGAGGAATGTATGATGTGTTTCTATGTGCAAGAGAGATTTATGTATGAGAGAAAGAACAATTGGTACATGCATATTAGTATGAATTATTGATTAAATGGGGCTATTTTACAGGCAGTTTTTTAAAATGAATAGTTACTAATACAATCATCTATGCCTTTTGGGAGCTGGATGGTGAGGAATGTAGCTTGCAGCAGATATGTAAACATAGACACAAACAGGTATACCAAATGTATCACAAGTATATGTTATTTGTATGTTCTCCGTTGATAATGTGGGTTCCTATATATTACACAAACTTTCTATATCAGAAATGTGAAACTCATGTCATTTTTTCTTCTTCTTCTTTCTCCTTCGCTGAAATGGGGGTGGGCATGGCCAGCGCATGATGCACTGGCCCTGTTTGACACCCCTGTTCTAGATTAACTTTTTTCCTTTAACTCCTTTTCATTTGGGAAAGGGAGGGTATTTTAAACATAGGGTCATCTTCCTATGCATACAATACTATGATTAAAACAATTTTCTGTTTTATGACATAAACAATTTTATATGTGCGCATCAGCTATGGTTTAAATATAATATCTGAAAGGCTGAAAAATATTCCAGAAAAAGTCCAGACTTGGTATTTTCTGGTAGACGTCCATTCAAGTACTAACCTAGCCTAACTCTCTTTAGCTTGAGATCAACCAATGTTAGATCTGTATTATCACATCCACTCTAATATTTATAGTATAACATTGTAATTAAAATAATGGACAAATGTGCAAACCGAATATTCCTACAGCAACCTGTAAAATTGTATTGCCTCCCTTTTGTAGTACTAAGAAGACATTAAGATGGCATTACCATGTTTCATTGAAAATAAGAACAGGTCTTATTTTTGGGGGGCCCAAAATAAGTACCAGGTCTTATTTTCAGGGGATGTCTTACTCACTTACCTTAGGACCACTGCAGCCAGGCCTCCCACGCCACGAGACCTGCCGTGCTGCTGCCTGACTTTTGTTGCTGTGAGCAGCTGTGAGCAGCCAGACAGTCCATGGCTCATCACACTGGTGCCACTATTCGCAGCAGAAGACTATATAACGCACTGAGCCATTGTGTGTGTGAGCGGTGGCAGCATTGCAATGTATCATACAGCACCCTGCAGCAAGCAGCGACACTGGTGCAATGTGCCACACAGCAGCATGCCGTGAGCAGCGGCATTGGCATGATGCGCTATGTGGCATCCAGCTGGGAGTGGCTGCAAGAAGTCAGGTAGCAGCACGACAGGTGTCAGGGCTTGGGAGGTAACCAAGGTAAGCAAGTGGGACAGATACACTGCCACCCTAGCTTGATTTTTACATATGCACCTCACCCCACCTCAGACAACCAGATAATGGAAGGGGCCTAACTAGGGCTTGCTTTTGTGGTAGGGTTTATATTGGACACAGATGTGAAAATCGAGCTAGGGCTTGTTTTCAGGATAGGTTGTATTTTGAGGGAAACATGGTAGGATGATGCTACTAAACCAGTCTTTACCTCTTCTAATGTATAATAAACAGCCATGACCCCTGACTGAACCAATACCATGTTCCATTTCAGAATCTTGAACAGGTTATAGAAGGGACTACTCACAAGCTTCTCGAGAAAAAGATTCAAGTCCTATGAGGAAGGGTGCCAATTATTTTAGATGAGAACATTTGTATGATTGCACTCAATGGAAATGTTATTAAATTGAGAAGAGGAAATCATTTGGATAAGGCAAAATGAACAACATGTTTAAAATATAATGGAATGATATCACCGGCAACCCAGGTAGAAAGAGTGTGGCCATTTGGCAACCAAATATTGAATGGGACTCTTTCTCGGATTAAAGATCGCTTAGAGAGAAATTAGCCCCAAAGCATTGGAAACACGTGCTAGGTGTGTGTGTGTGTGTGTGACTTCATAGGCGAAGGCTGGGAGGGGGTGCAACACACAGTAGGCTCCCCACAGTTCTTTGTCTCGTCCAGGCTGCAGCTGAGCCCACTGCCCTGAGCTGGCAGATGGAGGCACCACAGGTCGTGGCTGGGAGTGTGCTAACCTTGCCCTCCCTCTTGGGAAAAAAACATCTTAGAGACAACCCTAATGACTGAGAATCCCTATAGACATCCCTCATCCTAGCCTTCCTTTCTGATGCCTCCTAGCCTTGCTTGACTTCCATCCCTTGTGGTGGCCACTCTCCCAAAGCCCATGATAGTGGAACATCAATAAATCATCTTGTGGTATCAATGGTGGCTGAGGGTTCAGAGGTGGCACACACCCAATGGTGTCAGGCCTGCAGTTATATTCCTTTTGGGATCTTGGGCCTGCCACACTCTCTATTATTTTACTATGCTGTTTCATTAGTGTAGTAGCTGGGAGGGAGAATAGTAAGGAGTAGAATTGTAGAATGTGTTGTTGTCATTCCTTTCTAGAAGCCCAAGGTCATTTTTTGTCTTTGCACCTCTGCACCTGACCAGAACCAGATGGGTGGAAATGCCAGAGTGGCAGAGGAAGATTGGACCATGTGATGAACTTGTGGGTGTGGGTGCAAGATATTGAACTTTCAACTGGGTGGCAACCCAGGAAGCTTTCAGATTCGGGATCCCACAGATGTGCCAACATGTCTGTCTTATTAATTTGGAACTTTAAGGATAGTTCTGCCTTGGACTCTGATTTAATTCTGCATGATATTTGGAATGCTGACACATGGTTTCCTGATTGCCAGGGCTAATTGGGAAATCTAAGCTGGAGAGACCAGGTCTGTCCCGAACTTTTGAAGCTGGTGGGCTCTGGATAAAAAATTGAAACCTGAGTATGATGCTGAACTAGAGGTTTTTGTTGGAATCCTGGTTTAAGGTTGGACAAAGACTTAATTCACCCTAAGCTTTCATAAAATCTTAGAGTGATTTAGAAAGAAAGATAGAAAGAAAGAGAGAGAGGGAGAGAGAGAGACAAAGAAAGAGAAAGAAAGAAAGAAAGAAAGAGGAAAGAGGAAAGAGGAAAGAGGAAAGAGGAAAGAGGAAAGAAGGGGGAGGGAGGGTGGGAGGGAGGGAGGGAGAGAGAAAGAGAGAGAAGAGGAAGGAAGCACCACAAACTCTGGCACTAGATATGACTTCAGAAGACGCTTTGAAACAGCACAGCAATTTAGGGCTGGAAGGCATCTCAGAGGTCATCTAGTCCAACCCCCTTGCTGCAGCAGGAAACCTTACTGTCAGGCCTGCAGTTATATTCCTATTAGGATTTTTGGCCTGCCGCACACTCTATTATTTTCTATGCTGTTTCATTAGTGTAGTAATTGGGAGGGGAAATAGAAAGGAGTAGAATTGTGGAATGTGTTGTTGTCATTCCTTTGTAGAAGCCAAGGTCATCTTTTGTCTCCGCACCTCTGCACCTGACTGGAACCAGCTGGGTGGAGATGCCAGCGTGGCCGAAGAAGATTGGACCATGTGATGGATTTATGGGTGTGGGGATAAGATCATGAACTTTCAACTGGGTGGAATCCCAGGTGGTTTTCAGATTTGGGATTCCACAGTTCGTTGCCAACATGTCTGTCTTATTAAATTGGAACTTTAAGGATAGCTCTGCCTTGGACTCTGATTTAATTCTGCATGATATTTGGAACACTGACATTATCCCAAATCTACTTTTAAAATAAATCACCAGCACTCCGGAGGGGGTGAGATGACACGCTTCTCTAAATCTCTCCCAAGCAGCAAAGGAATTTGTGGGAAAGGGAAATTTCACATAAATAGCATTTGGGAAGATCAGCCGGAAGGGACTGGGAAAACTAATTCAGAGAATGAAAGTCCCAGATCAACTTGAGCAGCTAAACATGAGTGCTCCCCCTCCTTCCCCAGCCAAGGCTCGCGGGGAAAAAACTGCAATGGCCTGGAGGACTGGAGTGGAGATAATTACTCCTTCCAAACAGATAAATGAAATGACCCATTACCCTGCAACTGAGTTGAAGACAGATTCCCTATCAAAATGGGAAATTCAACCCACCTCAGAAGAGTCATCTGGGCCAACAACCTCTGGAAGAGGATTCCCAACCTAAGGTGATGAAGAGTCCTACCAATGGGGAGGCCTTGGAGGAGGAAAACGCTGAAGATGACCCAATGTTGAATGCACCCATCCGCCCTTTCGCCTTCCAAGTCAACCTCCAAGTACCTGAGATGGGGGTGGAAGGGGAAATTGAAGCAGTTGTGGACACCGATTGCACTCAATGCTTAATCAGCGTCAATTGTCAAGCAACTAGGCATACACACAAGACCTCTAGCCTGTCCCATTCGGGTTGAGCAGGTAGATGGAACACTAATTGGAGGGGCCCCAGCCACGCTAATAACTGAACTGGTGAAGTTACAAGTGGGCCGCCATTATGAGCTTCTCAGATTCATTGTTGCTCCAGAGATGCCGGAATCAATTATCTTGGGGCTTGCATGGCTTGACAAGTGGAAGCCTATGATAAAGTGGGAAGACGGTGGTAGGAAATTGATGATTGTGTTTGGGCTGCTGCCACCGGTGGAGGAAAAGGGCCAGCCAAGGATGATTGAACCTAAGAGCCCAGAACCTGCAGCACCTGCAACAGAGACAAAAACCCCAGAGATCCAACAAGTATCAAAAAACTTGTTGGGGGATGTTTTGTCAAGAGAACCACAGGACGACGGTAAGAAGGGAGACGTTGTTCACCCCATCATTTCTTCCTCCCACCAAAAGACAGCCCAAGTCACTAACTGAAACCAGGATAAGCTGATGACAGCTTGGCACTCCCAACAAAACAGTGGCTCAACAATAACCAGGAAATCCTAACGATGAAAAATGGATTAGTTTGGAAGGGGTTAAAACTGTAAGTCCCCACAGGGTTGTGGCTGGAAGTTCTACAGAGAAGTCATGAGGCAGAACTAGGAGGCCACTTTGGATTCCTAAAAATGCTCCACCTTGCCAGGCAACAATTTTGGTGGCCAAAGATGGAATCGGAGATGGAAGATTACGTAAAAAGCTGTGCTACTTGTGCAACTATGAAACCACTGCCAGAGAAGTCCCCTGGACTACTACAACAAGTGGCCAGCCCTAATCGACCATGGGAAGATGTTGCAATGGACTTCATCATGGAACTCCCAGACAGCAGTGGGAACAGAGTAATCTGGACAGTTATTGACTTGGTTTCCAAGCAGGCGCACTTCATCGCTTGCTTAGGGTTGCTGTCCGTAAAGAAATTAGCGAAAATGTTTGTGAAACACATTTATCGCCTGCACAGATTGCTCAAGAGGATCATTTCAGATTGCGGGGTCCAGTTCACAGCCAAGTTCTGGAGAGAGGTCCTGAGATCCATTGGGTCCACAGAAGAACTGAGCTCAGAGGTTCATCCCAGCATGAACTGCGCAGCAGAGAGAGCCAATGCGATGGTGGAACAATACATCTGGCGTTATGTGGACTATCAGCAAGACAACTGGCCAGACTTGCTACCCTTCGCTGCTGAAGTGGCGTACAAAGACATGGTCCACAGCAGCACTGAATTAACTCCTTTCCAGATTACCAGTGGCATGGAATTTGTTTCCATGCCTGAGCTGCCTAGAAAACCTCCCTCCTCCATGTCTCTGAATGAATGGATGGACACACTAAAGAAAGAATTCGAAGAAGGCTCTAGTAGATGCGGCAGAAGCCTACAAGCAAGCTAATAAACATCGCTCGCTCCAAACCCCCTTCCGTGTGGAGGACAAAGTTTTTGTATCTACCAAATACATGAGATTAAGAATGCCTAGCAAGGAATTTGGTCCAAAATTTCTAGGTCCATTCCCAATTGTGAAGATAGTTAACCCAGTTACAGTTCAATTCAGTCTACCCAGAAGTCTAGGGAAAATTGACCCAGAATTTCATTGTAGCTTGTTGAAGCCAGTAATTTGGTCCAGCATAAGAGCATCCACCCAAGCTTTCTCTCCTCCTGTAGTGATAGAAGGGGAAACACAATCTGAGGTGGAAAAAAATTGACTCCAGGCTGAATAGGAATCATTTACAGTGCATTGGAAGGGTTACCCTTTGTCTGAAGCTACTTACGTGAAAAGTTGGAATCTAAAAGTGGAGAAGTTAGTAAAACAATTCCATGGGAAGTTTCCCGATAAGCCAAAGGGTCCCCCTGAGGGGGGAAGAGGGGGTTAATTTTGTTATGTTAACTTTTATGTTATTCTCTTTTCAGGAAACATTTTTCTTCTGAGGAGAGGCTGCCTGTCAGGCCTGCAGTTATATTCCTATTAGGATTTTTGGCCTGCCGCACACTCTATTATTTTCTATGCTGTTTCATTAGTGTAGTAATTGGGAGGGGGAATAGAAAGGAGTAGAATTGTGGAATGTGTTGTTGTCATTCCTTTCTAGAAGCCAAAGTCATCTTTTGTATCCGCACCTCTGCAACTGACTGGAACCAGCTGGGTGGAGATGCCAGCGTGGCCGAAGAAGATTGGACCATGTGATGGATTTATGGGTGTGGGGATAAGATCATGAACTTTCAACTGGGTGGAATCCCAGGTGGTTTTCAGATTTGGGATTCCACAGTTCGTTGCCAACATGTCTGTCTTATTAAATTGGAACTTTAAGGATGGCTCTGCCTTGGACTCTGATTTAATTCTGCATGATATTTGGAATGCTGACACTTACAATTGTCTGGATTATTTTGATGCCTCTAACAGAGAGGAAAATTGTCAGAAAGGAGAAGGAGTTTACTAGGACAAGGCTGCCATGCAGAGGCAGGCAGAGAATGTCCTTGATTTATTACTACAATTGAGCCCAAAATTTTTGTTGCTAAGCAAGAGTGTTGTTAAGTGAGCTTCACCACATTTTACTCAAGTCATGACATCTCCTGGTTCTAACTGTCATGTGCAAGCTAGAGAAGAACATCTGAATGCATGTGCAATGTTCTAATATACAGAAGTTATAGTTAAATGTGTGGCAGAAAGTGAACTCTGGGTGTTTTTCCAAATGCAGTAAGTGAGGTTGAATGTGTATAGTTTTGGAAGAGCTCTGTGTGTGTGTGTGTTTGTGTTTGTGTGTGTGTGTGTTGTTTTTTTTCATACACATACAGTATATATAGTAGATAATGTATCTTTTTGTATGCCTATATACACTATATACTATGTAATATGTATGTACATGTATGGCATATATACATAGAATTAAATAGTATATTTTGGATGTTCAGAAGTAGTAAATAAATAGACAGAGAAATTGTATCTTGTTGAGGCCTTTGAGGCAAAAGGAGGCCAGGCAAGGTGCCCCTTGACGTGAGTGACATCAAGTTGGCCACGCCCACCCAGTCCCATTACCAACCAGCTATACTCACCCAGTCCCATGATCAACCAGTCACAAGACCAACAAGCCACACCCACCACACAAGCCACACCCACAGAACTGGTAGTAAAAAAAATTGAAACCCACCCCTGGTTTAGATGAAATGGCATTCTGTACCAATGAGTTTCTATGTTTGAAGTGCTGTGGGTTATCTTTCCATCCTGTTAAATCTGGCATTATTCCTCTAGACCAAATTTACTCTGCTGGCCTTGTGTAGAGTCTTGAAGATCTGGTTTTGTTGTTGAGCCTTAGGCCCTGGAGGTATGGGAACCTTCAATTCAATTCAAACCTTAATTGTCAGAGTACAATATGTGTACAATGAGATTGGCTGAGCCTCCCTTTGTGCACTCCCTCCAAACAATACAACTCACAGTGAAAGACAAAAAATTCCTAGCCCAGTGAATCCTACTAACAAACACCCAGTCCTATTGCACCATATGAACTTATTGCATGTTGTGCCAGCTCCGCAAGTCAATTGTACTATGTTATAGTTATTTTTCATTCAGGAGTCTGAGAGCCCACAGATAAAAACTGTTCTTCTGCCTGTTTTCGCGGCTGCCTATGCTTCTATATCTCCTTCTAGATGGTAGGAGAATAAAGAAGGGCTGACCAGGATGTTAGTTGTCCGTGATGATTTTCCTCACTCTTCTAAGGCAGCAAGCCCTAGCGATGTCGTCTAGTGGTATCAAGGGACAGCCCATGATGTTTTGTGCTGTGCTCACCACCCTCTGTAGTGTTTTTCTATCCGCGGCTGTCAAGTCAGCATACCACACCATAATGCAATGAGTTAGAATGCTTTCTATTGTGGAGCAGTAGAGGTCATCAGTTGTTGTTTCACTTTATTTTTTCGCAAGAATCTAAGGAAGTGGAGTCTCTGTTGGGCCTTTCTGGCCACCTGGGTCAGGTTGATTTTCCAGATAAGTTCTTCACTGAGATAGACTCCCAGGAATTTAAAGGAGGAAACTCTCTCCACAGCCCCTCTCAATGTAAAGTGGGGAAGGTTTCTCACTCTTCTTCCGGAAGTCTAACACCATCTCCTTTGTCTTGCTGATGTTCAGATGCAGGTTGTTTTGAAAGTGCCATGTGGATAGTTTTTGAACCTCCCCCCGTATGCTGTTTCAACTCCACCTGTAATAAGACCCAATGCAGTGGTATCATCTGCGAACATAATGATCACAGGGGATGGGTCAGATGATACACAATCATATGTGTACAGTGAATACAGGTAGGGACTGAGCACATAGTCCTGTGGCATCGTCTGTCGACCTATTCCTCCTGTAGAAAAACTGATGTTTGTCAAAGTCCAATGGGAGGCATGTCCTAAGGTGTTGCAGAACCAATCTCTTGAAGCATTTCATCACAACAAATGTTAGTGCAATAGGTCTGTAGTCATTTAGGCAGTTAATTGCTGTTTTCTTTGGGACTGGGACAACAGTGGCTGTTTTCAAGCATGATGGAACATTGGCTGTTTGCAGGGAGATAATAATTATCACAGTGATTTCTCTAGGCAGATAAAATGGCCTACACATGAGAGGCATCAGTTCCACATCTGGGGAGCAATATGTATATATTACTCTGCTGTTAACACACCAGTCACTATGTATATAGATACAGAATTCTCCTCCCTTGCTCTTACCGGAGTCGCCATTTCTGTCACAGTGATAAATGACATGGCTAGTTAACCCCACTGCTGCATCGGGTAGAGATGGATGTAGCCAGGTCTCTGTGACAATCACTACACAACTTTCACGGAGAAGCCTGTTTGCTGCCATCTGCAGCTCTAATTTTGTGGACGAGGGATCTGGCATTCATCAAAAAACAGCAATCATCTTTGGGGCTGCTTTTGAAGCCGAGCTAGCAAATTGGCTTACAGCTGCACTTTTGTTTCCGCTTCTTTCACTTCCATTGGCACCTCCCCACTGACCCGACAACAATCCATGGAGATCCTGGAGGCCTAGCCATGCAGTTCGGTATGTTGTGGGGTTGCTGAAAATTGCTGGTAAACCCAAATAGACTTGCGATCCCAATGTTTATCATCTCTACATGGGTGTAGGCAAATTTTGCCCCTTGCGCTGCACTGTGCACACACATTATTCCAAGCACCACACACCAATACCAGGAGCTTGGAGCTGCTGTGTGTGAATGTGCCACCATCTTGTGCAATTAGAGAGCCGAGGTGGTGCAGTGGTTAAATGCAGCACTGCAGGCTACTTCAGCTGACTGCAGTTCTGCAGTTCGGCTGTTCAAATCTCACTGGCTCAGGGTTGACTCAGTCTTCCATCCTTCCGAGGTGGGTAAAATGAGGACCTGGATTGTTGTTGGGGGCAATATGCTGACTCTGTAAATCGTTTAGAGAGGGCTGAAAGCCCTATGAAGCGGTATATAAATCTAACTGCTATTGCTATTGCTAATTGCTGTATGGGATAATATTAATTGCCATCGTTGTTGGTTGTCTTTTTACAGTTGTTATTTTTCTTATTTACAATTTATATTACCATATTTTTCAGAGTATAAGACGCACCTTTTTTCCTCAAAAAAGAGGCTGAAAATCTGGGTGTGTCTTATACATCGAATACAGCATTTTTTGCCTGCCAATCAGCTGCTTGTGCTAAATCAGGCTGTGCTGAAGCTGACCAGGCTGTTTGCTGCAAGGAGACATATTGCTGGAAGGCAGAGGCCGAAGGATGGGGGCAGATGGGTGGGCAGGGCTTTGGCAACATTCATTCTATAAAATGCACTGACATTTCCACCCACTTTTTTTTTGGGGGGGGGGGTGAAAGTGAATCTTACAGTCTGAAAAATACAGAATATTGTAGTTACAAATATGACATTTCTCTTGGTATTAATTCTTATTTGTCTTTTAACAAATAAAGTAAAAGGGAAGAAAGACATTCCAAAGAAAGTTAGCAATCAAATTTGGTGACAATTGACATTATTTACCTAATTTGACAAACAGCCAAGATTTGAGCACGACATGTCTCTTCGTTCTGTGGTTTCAGCAATAGAAATGGAAGTTCAGCTCTAAGTCTAGCAGACAGCTTCCCAGACTGTGCATAATCCATGATGTCATACACTATCATTGCTCTAGGCCAATTTTCCAACGTCAGCCTTCTCCAACAATTATGTCTTCCACCATAATATGCTGGAGTTTCATCCATATGACTGGCATACTAGAAAGCCATAAAGAAACAACATTTATGAAATGTTAATTATAATCCAATTAAGTTTGGGTAGCTTAATTATATATTGATTTTATTCATTTATTAAATTTATATGACTGCCCATCTCACTTGCATATGATTCTCGGTGGCATACTGTATATAGTTAAACATAAGTAAAACCATAATCTACCATTAAAAACAATGAAAACCTACATTTAAAATACAATAATAAAAAGACAGAGGAGAATTCACTGTAGCAATGTAACCATTTAACAGGCTCTATGAGATCCCAAAGTCTGATGCACATCCATGTTTTAAGAATTCTTCTGGTAGGCCAGAAAAGTTGGGGCCAATCTCACTTTGGGTGGGAGGAAATGATGTATCAAATGGTGGGTATAACAGTAAAAAAGACTCTTTCTGGCTCTTGCTAAACAAAGCTCCTTGATCAACGGAACCCACAACATGCCCTTCTGCTGCACCTGATGGGATGGGTAGATATAATTGGCGACAGGAGGCCCCCTTAAACAACCTGGTCCCACATGATATAAGGCCATGATGGCGAACCTATGGAACATGTGCCATAGGTGGCACGCGATGCCTCTCTGCGGGCATGTGAGCTATCGGCCCAGCTGAGCTCCACTGCGCATGCGCGTGTGCCTCCTGCTGGCCAGCTGACTTTCAGGTCTCTGCTGCGCATGTAGGGTGGGTGAGGCTCATCCGGGATATGCGCATTCATCAATGGAGGCAGGGGGAGACATGGGTGCATGCATGAAGAGAGATGTGTGTGGAGGATGGGGGAGCACAGGGGGGTGCAGTGCTCCTCCCATGCCCAGAAAGCTTCAGGGAGGCCTGATAGCCCAAAATGGGACACATGGAAGCCACACACACATGCATGGGGGGCAGGGGAAGCACAGGGGGGTCATGTGTGCATGCGCAGGGGGGTGGGGCGCAAGGAGGGTAGTCACACATGTGTTGCATTATGGGTGTGGGCACACACATGTGCGCACACGCACGTTTTCAGCACCCAATAATAAAAAGGTTAGCCATCTCTGGCCTAGACATTGTTATTTGAATATAAATCTTTTTAACATTTACTGTATATTAATTTGTGTTTTGCTAATCTACATAAAATATTAATATATGTTCCTAGTCCATGTATGATATGCCATATGCTAAATAATAAATAGTATCAAGCCTTGCAGCATTCCACATAGTAGGAGCCAGATCTTTTTCTTGCAATTAATACTGAATGGAACTGGACTCAAAGGAAGGAAATAAACAAACACAATACACTGCTGCCTAATGCCAGCCCTCAAAGTTGGCCCAGAGGTATAGCATAAAATGATGATACCAAGTTGCTAAGAGTTAAAAGAGGAGAAAGGATTGAATAAACTACTCATTCCACCAGAGGACATCCAATGCCAATGCTGTCTTTGTCCCAAATTTGGACCTGAATCCTGGCTGGAAGGAAACCAGATAATCCATTTTATTAGTATTCTCCAAAGATTTTTTGAAACAAAATATATTGATGGTATTTGACTAGGAACAAACTGGTAAAAATGTATACAGGTACTTTTAACAAGTGTTAGAAATGTATTCAAATTCCAGGAACATTTTATCATATATGGTGGTCTTATGTGTATGACAAATTGTACTGAAGAAACATAATAATGATAAGGCAGAAATACTCAAAATGCAAATACTAATTAAATCTGAAGCTTTTCTTTTAGGCATTATGGACAAATCAAAAGAAAAATTTTAGAGATATTTTTTTACATGGTAACTGCTGCAAATATTGTCAATGCCAAATTTTAGAAAGAAAAAGGGACGCCAACTGTTGAAGAATGGATTTTAAAATTGGCAGAGATGGTAAAATTAACCACATTAGAGACAATCAATTAAACAAGTTTATAAGATACTAGCTAAATACCCGTGCTCTGCTACAAAACTATGTGATCTGGCTTGAAAATTAATGAGTAGTTACGGATCGGACTCTCCTCTCCCCTTTTCTCCCTCAGGCTTGCCCCACAGAATCCTCCCCTATCCTCTCCCATTCTCCCCTGCAGGCTTGCCGCACAGATGCCTCTCCTATCCTATCCCCTTCTCTCCCCTTAGCTTTGCCCCATAGAAATGTCTCCCATCCTATCTCCTTCTCTCCCTCAGGCTTGTCCCACAGAAGCCTATCCTATCCTATCCTATCCTATCCTATATTCTATCCTATCCCCTTCTCTCCCTCACCCTTGCCCCACAGAAGCCACACCTCTCCTATCCCCTTCTTTCCCTCAGGCTTGCCCCACAGAAACCTATCCTCTTCTTCCCCCTTCTCTCCCTCAGGCTTGTCCCACAGAATCCTCCTCTATCCTATCCCCTTCTCTCCCTCAGGCTTGCCCCACAGAATCCTCCCCTATCCTATCCCCTTCTCTCCCTCAGCCTTGCCCTACAGAATCCTCCCCTACCCTATTCCCTTCTCTCCCTCAGCCTTGCCCCACAGAAACCTCTCCTATCTTATCTCCTTCTCTGCCTCAGGCTCCTCTCCAAAATTCCAGTCAGCAGGCCGGATTAATCATGCGCTGGCCAAGCCCAAGTGGCAGTTTGAACAGAATTTTTTTCAGGTAGGGAGGGAGTAGTAGAACTCCTTAGCATCAGAGCATGTTAATAATAATATAACAAATATGAATGATCTGATGGTCATTTCGAACACTCCTTTCTAAACAAGCACCTAGAAACCAAGAGCAATAGCAGTAATAGCAATAGCAGTAGACTTATATACCGCTTCATAGGCCTTTCAGGCCTCTCTAAGCGGTTTACAGAGAGTCAGCATATTGCCCCCAACAATCTGGGTCCTCATTTTACCCACCTCGGAAGGATGGAAGGCTGAGTCAACCCTGAGCCGGTGAGATTTGAACCGCTGAACTGCTGATCTAGCAGTAGCCTGCAGTGCTGCATTTAACCACTGCACCACCTTGCCACATATCAAGTTATTAGGCTTTACAGTTCTACATACATACACACACACACACACACACACACACACACACACACTGTGTGTATGTGTGTGTGTTTCCCTGAAAATAAGAAAGTGTCTTATTTTCTTTTTTCTCCCGAAATATGGCTGTGGCCTTATTGTCTGAGGAGGAGGGGCAGGGGATGGGCCGGGACACAAGACTCTGCTTCAGTTTCTGAAAAACAGCACTGGAAAACAAACAAGCGAACCTGGCTGGTTGTGATGGCTCGGGCTCATCAAGAGAGAAGGAGGGAGGGAGGGAGGGAGGGAGATGGAGGAGGCTGGGAGAGGAAGGGAAGGGAAAATGGAGGGGGAGGTGTAGCTTAATGGGATATTCGATATTCTGCAAGGCGCATTTCCTGCCCTGGGACTTTTTTTCCTCTCCTCCCCTCCTTTTGTTTGCAAAAAGCAGAGCTGCGCCAGCTGGACAGGGCGGAGATGAGGCCGGCAATGTACTTGGGATTGGGGGGGGGGGAGAGACTGCTGAAGAAAAAGAGGGAAGGAAGGAGGGAGGGCTTTGACTTTCTCAGCGCCTCTCCCCTCCTCCTTTACCCTCCAAGCTTCCACATTACGAAGCCTCCTCTTCCTCCTGCTTCTCTTATAGAGGGGAATAAATGGCATTTGCCGCTACTTGCAAAGGAGACTCCGAACCCCTATAAAAGCAGCCTTGCCGCTACTCAATGACAATCACGGTGAAAGCTGTCAGTCAGCGCGGAACGCCCCGCATCCACCAAATTCAGCTTCCAAAAGCAAGGAAAGCTGAAAAGTCTCATCACTGCCCAATAAGAACTGCGTCGATAGCTGTCAACCATGAGAAGCGTCAGAGCGTTCAAAACGTGACTCCCAAAGTCAAAGTATGTATCAGCTAAGATAGGGAAATAGGTATGTATTTATTTATCAGCACAAATGCAACACAAATGTAACAAAGGCAACTTAAAAAAATGGCTTTCTGCCTGGATGGCTCCTAGGGTGAGCCGAAAGACAGAAAAGGGAAGCAGTATGCTCCCTCCCATATTTGGGCATACCAGGGGTTGTGACACAATGCATACCTTTTCCCCTGGCTTAGCTGATAAAGGAGGAGAGCCTGTGGTTTAGTGGCTAATACAACTGCCTGATATCTAATACAGCCCAGGTTCGATTCCCAGTAAGGGTATGGCTAGCTGATGAGAGCTAAATAGCTTGAATTAGATCTATACTAGTCTCCCTTTATTTATCATTTTACATATTTTACATATACACACACACACACACACACACACACACACACACAGATGAAAAAATAGTAACTAGTTGTAGACCTATTATGCAAGGGGGGAATATCAGATATTTGAGATATATTTTTCAGCATTCAATCAAGATGGACATTTTATGTTAAATGTTAATGATATACCCTGTTTTCCCAAAAATAAGACCTCCGTGGAAAATAAGCCCAATTGGGCTTTTGAGAGCATGCGCTAAAATAAGCCCCCTCTCAAAAATAAGCCCTCCCTGAAAATATTGCTAATAATCTTTCCTAAGAAAGGAAGCTGAATCAAATCCAAGCCAGAGCTGCCATCTCATTCCAAGCAGCGACTAAAGCCTCAGTAGGATCATGCAGCAGACCATCAGGCACAACCTCTAGCCCTCTCTGGAACCCTTCCAGATCCATCAATCATCAAGGTGAACCAATCAAATAGTCCTACTTCCTTGTAGGGGGAGCTGTTCCAGAGATTCATGGCCACCAGGGAATGATCTGATCATAACAGGAAGGTCATAGAGCATTCCTCCACTTTTAGATCTCATTGTGACTACTCGACAAGAAGACCATATCAGCTGCATGACCACTGTCCTGTGTTGGGCCCTGGATAATTTGAGATAGGCCCATGGCTGTCCTGGTAGCCTTGAACACCTGGGAATCCCACCTTAGATCTCACTCCTACAGAAATCAGATTGAATGAAATCTCTCAAGATCTGAGAAAGTCTACTGCCAACCCAAAGATAGAATCAAGTAGATCAAATAGGGAGATTGCTAGATAGTAAGGAGGCTGGTATAGTATTAGAATTCTTGGGCAACAACCTTTCTTTTTTGGAAGCATTCAGTTTAAATTATTAAAAATAACTAGACAACCCATGACCGGTTGAGTCATTGTTTCAGAGATATTTCCTTACCAGATTCCTCAATGCCTTCCTCAATGGCAGAGCGATTAATGTACTTCAAAAGTTCTTAAAAATTCAGGGAGATATAGAGGCCTTGGAAGTAGCCCCTCCTGAACTGTATAGTACAGTCAAGCATGTGTTTCCACAGAAACACACTCTATTATAAAGACACTTTCACCTTTGACAAATGTTCCTTGCAACAGATCACATGCTTTCATTTTTTAATAAACATTTGCATACCTTAACATTTCTATTTTCCTACTGTTAGATTTTTACCATTTGTTTTCATGTTGTAATTATTCAGTCCATGTTCCCCATCAAACAATTCGGTTTTGGTATCTGATACAGTACATGAATTATTCCTTATTGCATCATATAGTCTAAAATTTGCTTTAACTTATTCCATTTTCAGCCATAAACAAGGTGTCTTTTGTATACAAAAGTACACACATACGTATATCAGAGGAGTGGGTTTCAAAATTTTTTAATACCTATTCTGTTGGGGTGGCCTATTTTGTGGGCGTGCCTTGGCGGTCATGTGACTGGGTGGGCGTGGCCAACTTGATGTCACTCACCAGTAGATATCATGGATTGTGTAAAATGTGGTGAAGCTCACTTAACAACACTCTTGCTTAGCAACCAAAATTTTGGCCTCAATTGTAGTCATAAGTCAAGGACTATCTCTGCCTTCCTCTGCATGGCAGCCTTGTCCTAGTACACTCCTTATCATTTCTGGCAATTTTCCTCTCAGTTAGAGGCACCAAAATAATCCAGACAATGTAAGGTTTCCTGCTGCAACAGGGGGTTGGATAGATCAGTGGTCCCCAACCTTTTTATTGCCGCGGACCAGTCAGCCTTTGATAATTTTACCGTGGCCCGCTGAGCGCGCGCAGGGGTGGGGGGGCGTTGTTCGCGATGACACATTGATTGTTTATATATCAGATTGTTTTGATTACTACCATAATATGAGCTAAAAATATATCAAGCAAATATTTCCATGATGCTTTTTTGTAAAAGAAAAAATGGGGGAATACAAACATACTTTTTAAATCCACCTTCCCAATTCAACACCTGAATCATATCCCACCTTCCATTTTGTATGTAGATTTTAAGGAATAAACAGTACTATGGAAAGTCAAAAACTTTTTATATGAATTGTGAGCATGTTATGGTGCCACACATTTAGATCTCCAAAGACTCATTTTTACTTTGAATCAAAGCAGCATATAAATTATTTACCCTCCTTAATTCATTCCATCATCAATTAAATGACTTTCTTTATAGTTCATTTTCTCTCTCCTCTGGAACAAAATTAGGCACGATAAGTTCTAATGAAGATGTCACTGGTTTGCAGATCCAATTATGAATTCCATAACTTTCCCAGGATGCTTTGGCCCAAAATGCATTTCAAATGCGAAATTTTGGAAGAGAGGCAAGAGACTTCAGGCACCGAGCCCCCACCCCTGGCTGCGGCAACTGGAGCGGGCAGGAGGCAGGGAAGGGGTGGGCAAGACCGCCGCTTTTCCACCGTGCGCTGCAATAGCGGCAGCGGCGGCCTGAATCTGGCGACTGCCCCTCACCACCTCAGGCGGCGCTCATACCCTCCCCTTTCCTGCGCTACCATTAGACTCCTCTCAGCCCCCCACCCACGCCCGCGGAGGGCGCACGCGCGCCAAAATCGCGCACCCCCCATCTCCCCTCAAAAGACCCCCCCTGCCCTCGGCTGCCCGACGTTTTCTCTCTCTCTCTCTCTCTACCTCTCCCGCCGTTCCTTCTCACAAGCCAAGGCCAGGCGGGGAAGCGCCGTCTCCGTCCCGGGCGCGCCGCCCCTCCCTGGGCAACTCGGAGACGACTGAGCCGCTTTTTCTCCAACCGCGCCGCGCGACCCTTACCAATGCCGGGCGCCACATAGATGAAGTAGAGGAATGAGGATGCCCCCGGCCGCTGCGCGGCCCGGTGCCAGGTACTCCACGGCCCGGCACCGGTCCGCGGACCGGGGGTTGGGGACCACTGGGATAGATGACCTCCAAGTAGCCTTGTATCCCTAAATTGCTGTGCTAATTTTCTTTCTTTCTGCTAACAAACAAACCTGCCTGGGGCTCATTCCACATTCCTGCCAGATAGAGATAATGAGATAATGAACCTATAGAAAGTTTGGCTCCATTCACAAGCAGAGATTCATCCAAGCACAAAGCCCATATTGCACAAACCCCAAAACTTCAAAAACATAGAACCACATAAGAATCCTTCCAGTTTGTTGTCCAGCTAACCCAGAAACAAACTGCTGAATGTCACTTTGCAAACATCCTTCCGAGCAGCTTTTCAATTTAAAGCTTCAATTTAAAGTTTGCAGCATTAAGACTTGTGGACTTCAACTCCCAGAATTCCACAGCTAGGCATGCTCAGTTCCAATTTAAAGTGGCAGTATTTGTTTTTCTCCTTCGCTAAATCTCTCGGCTGAAAAGTGGCTTGAAAGCAGCTCCTCTGCCAACCCCCACCCCCATAACCCTGTTACCTTCCCCAATCACCTTCCCCATTGCAAATGCAGCATGCGGATGGGAAATGCAAGAAGGCCACCCACTCACCTCTTGCCGGCAGGCTGGAGTGAGAGGAGAGGCAGAGAAGCTGGAGGGGAGCTGATCGGAGCCCTCCGAAGGAAGGGGGCTGAGGGAAAGTGTGTGCGCTATAGCATGCCCCTTTGACTGGCTTCCCTCCTCCTGTGGTCTCCTCAGTGCTTGCTTGTGCTCCCCCTCCCCAGTCTAGTTTGATTGCAGGCGGGAGCCACATTCTGTCGGAGTTCCAAATAACATCCAAAATTAAACCAGAGTGCAAAGCAAAGTATTGCTCAAAGTGACAATTTATTAAGAGAGTCACGTTGGCATATCTGGGAAAACCCGAATCTGAAAGCTTCTTGATTTTCCCCACCGAGTCAAAAGTTCAAGATTTGGCCCCATACCCACAAGTCCATCACATGGTCCAACCTTCCACTGCCATGCTGGAAGTTCCACCCATCCATTTCCGGTCAGGTGCAGAGGTACCAAGACAAAGGATGACCTTGGCAATCTAGAAGGAATTTTATTTTGATTACATCACATCCTACTCCTTACTATCCCCCTCCCATTTCCCCACTATAGATACAGCATAGTAGATAGAAATGGGCAGGCCAAAGATCCAAAAGGAAACTGGCTGCAGGCCTGACACAAGGGCCTTGCCCTTGTCATGGTCTGATCACTTCCTACTGAGGCTTGACTTTCGGAAACCAATCCCCCACTGTAAGGAGGGGGAACCAATTAGGTGGTTCCGCCCCAGGCACCTGATGGACCCTATGGGATTTCAGACGGCGCTTGGTGAAATACCTGATGCTCTCATCCACAGTCCGGCAGAGTCCTTAGTCGTTGCTCGGAATACAGTGGCGGCGGGGGCTCTAAACCGGATTGTGCCTTTACGGCTTCTTCGAGGTAGTGGATCCAGGAGGGCTCCTTGGTTCACCGAGGAACTCCAGGAGATGAAGCGCCATAAGAGACGCCTAGAGCGCCGCTGAAGGGCCAGTAACTCTGAATCCGACCGAACACAATTAAGAGCCTTCATTAGGACTTATCTAGTGGCGATATGGGCGGCAAAATGTGCGCATTTTTCCGCTCTAATTTCATCTGCAGAATCGCGCCCAGCCGCCCTGTTTAGAATAGCCCGCTCCCTCTTGAAAGGGAAGGATGCGGACGACCCTTTACAGGATAGAGCTGAGGAATTTGTCCAGTTTCTGTCGGATAAAATTGCTCAGATTCGGATGGACCTGGACTCCAATTGCACGGAACCAGCTGAGGTACCGGGGGAAAGTCTTGAGCGGATTTTATGGAGCGAGTTTCAACTTGTCGCTCCTGAGGAAGTGGACAAGGCCATGGGAGCGGTGAGTGCCTCCACCTGTATACTGGACCCATGCTCCTCATGGCTAGTCTCCACCAGCAGGGAGGTGACACGTGGCTGGCTCCAGATGATTGTTAACACCTCTCTTTGGGAGGGATCCTTCCCGCACCCTCTAAAGGATGTGGTGGTGAGACCCCTCCTGAAGAAAACTTCTCTGGACCCAGCCATTTTGAACAACTATCGTCCAGTCTCCAACCTCCCTTTTGTAGGGAAGGTTGTTGAGAAGGTGGTGGCCTTTCAACTCCGACGGCCCTTGGATGAAACTGATTACCTGGATCCCTTTCAGTTGGGTTTCAGGCCTGGTTACGGCACGGAAACTGCTTTGGTCACGCTGATCGATGATCTCTGGCAAGCCAGGGATAGGGGTCATTCCTCTATCCTAGTGCTTCTTGACCTCTCAGCGGCCTTTGATATCATCGACCATGGTAACCTTCTGCAACGGTTGCGAGAGGTGGGAGTGGGAGGCACCGTCCTACGTGGTTCTCCTCCTACCTCTCGGACAGGTCGCAGTCGGTGTTGGTTGGAGGGCAGAGATCGACCCCTAGGCCCCTCAATTATGGGGTGCTGCAGGGTTCTGTCCTGCCCCCCCTCCTATTCAAAATCTACATGAAGCCGCTGGATGAGATCATTCGCCGGCACGGGATTAAACACCACCAATACACGGACGATACTCAATTGTATCTGTCCGCCCCGTGCCAGCTCAGCAAAGCAGTAGAAGTGATGTGCCAGTGCCTGGAGGCTGTCAGGGCCTGGATGGGAGCGAACAAGCTTGCACTCAATCCCAACAAGACTGAGTGGCTATTGATGCTCCCTCCCAAGGATGGTCCAGTTATTCCATCTCTTAGCCTGGGGGGTGAAGTTATACGCCCCTCAGAGAGGGTTCGCAATTTGGGAGTCCTCCTGGACCCACAGCTGACGTTAGAACATCATCTGTCAGCTGTGACCAGGTGGGCTTTTGCCCAGGTTCGCCTGGTGCACCAGTTGCAATCCTATCTGGACCGGGAGGCCCTTCGGATGGTCACTCATGCCCTTGTCACCTCAAGACTGGATTACTGTAACGCGCTTTACATGGGGCTGCCGCTGAAGAGTACTCGAAGACTGCAGTTGGTGCAAAATGCAGCCGCACAAGCGATAATGGGTGTACCTAGCTACACCCATGTTACACCTATCCTCCGCGAGCTGCACTGGCTTCCCATTGGTCTCCGGATACGCTTCAAGGTGCTAGTCGTTACTTTTAAAGCCCTACATGACTAAGATCAGAAATGATACAAATTGTTTTTAGTTAGCCTAGCAAGGAGGAGCTAAGCTCAATTCAAAGATGTTATTAACTTTCTACATTTTCTCTTAAGTATATCTTAAACTGTTTTTGTTAAAGATTTATACCTTGTATTGGTTCTGGGAAGTCAGGGTGGGGGAAGGTTGGTGGGGGTGGGGGGAGGGTGGGAAGGAGTGGAGTTTACTAAGTTGGAGGAGGGATGTTGGATGATTGTACATGTATACTGCTATTTTTTCTTTTTTATGTATATTGAAATGGAATTATAAATACCATCATCACAAAAGGGATTTTGCTCAGATGCTGAAACACACCAAGTGAATTAGAGGAAGAGTGGGAAGTAGAGGAGAGAAGAAAGATAGGAAGAGAGGGATAGGAGAGAGGGTGAAGGGGGAAGATGAGGTGTATAAGGAGGAGTGGTAAGGGGAAAGAGGAGAAGGAGAAAGGAAGGGGAAGTAGAGTAGAAAATGATGGGAAGACAGGATGTAGAAGAGTCGGAAGTAGAGGAGAGGAGAAGATAGGAAGAGAGGGATAGGAGAGAGGGTGAAGGGGGAAGATGAGGTGTATAAGGAGGAGTGGTAAGGGGAGAGAGTAGAAGGAGAAAGGAAGGGGAAGTAGAGTAGTATGGAAGCGGAAATACACCAATGAGAGGGTGGGAAGCAGAAGGGAGAAGAAAGGTGGGAAGAGAGGGATAGGAGAGAGGGTAAGGGGGGAAGATGAGGAGGATGAGGATGAGGAGTGGAATGTAGAGAGAGGAGAAGGAGAAAGGAAGGGGAAGTAGAGTAGGAAAGGAAGATGGAGGGAAGATAGGAAGTAAGAGAGAGGTAGAAGAAAGAGGTGTATGGAGAGTAGAAGAGCAAATAATGGGTGTTAATCTTTTTGGGGCGTTGAGGACAAGAGGAACTGATATAATCATTATTTAATACTATATGATACTGGCTATGTATAGTATACATGTGATTGTGTTATGCAAATGGAAACAAAAATATGTTTATAAAAAAATAAAAATAAAGCCCTACATGGTTTAGGACCTGGCTACCTGAGAGACTGCCTCCTGCCATTTACCTCCCAAAGACCGATTAGATCACGCAGACTGGGCCTCCTCCGAATACCATCGGTGGGTCAATGTTGGCTGGCGACCCCCCGGGGGAGGGCCTTCTCTGTTGCTGCCCCGGCCCTATGGAACGATCTCCCCGTAGAGATCCGGACCCTCACTACTCTTCCGGCCTTCCATAAAGCCACTAAGACCTGGCTGTTCCGGCAGGCCTGGGGCTGTTGATCAGCATCCAGCCCCATTTTAAGTGTATGTATGTTGCGTAATTTTAAAATAATTTATTTCTATTTTTAATTTTTAATTCCCTTGTTTCTGTAAACCACCCAGAGTCCTCTGGGAGTGGGCGGCATACAAATACCAGTAATCTGAAACTGAAACTGACACATTGCCTTTTTCAATCCTGCAGTCAGTGAAGCTGGGCTGGCTTTTCGCATAGTTATAGCCAGCTGTTGGGGGAGGAGGAATGACTTCCTCCCCAGGCCCCCATCTGTTTCTCCCCCCTACACGGCTAGATAAAGCTTTGCAAAAAGCCAACCCTTACAGGTGCCCAGCTTCACTGACCGCAGGCTTGCAAAATGTGACCTTTTGCCTGCATCAAACTACACTAGGGAGGGAGAGAGCATGAGTGAGCCAGGCCCCTTCCCTCCAGCCTTTGCCCAAAGCCCCACACCGCACCAGGAGGATGAAGTTTGAATTCCTGTCCCCCTCTCTGACCCACATGTACCTTTTCCAGCTGCTTCAGAGATGGCTTCAACGCTGCTCTTGCTTCAGTTCCCCTAAAGAAGCCTGTGCTCGCTTCCTTCTCTTTGAGAAGCGCATTGCAAACAGGGGCAGGCCAGGGGACTATACCAGTATGGAGGTGTGGCTACACCACCGCCGCTATGAGTATGCAAACATACGGCCAATTTCTGCTCCTGGTACGTCCATACTGGTGGGTACCAGGAGCAACCCACTTCTGGTATATCACCAACCATCACATCTCTAATGTTACCACAGGTTAACATTTATATATTAATAAATGAATACATTTAGCAACAAAGGTATCACCATACATACTCTTTTTGTTCTTTTAGCCAAATTCTTTAAACACTTCTTTTATTCCTTCTTAGGCTAAACTTTTATCATATTACTAGTTTTATCAGATTCACAAATACGTTTCTGTCACACTGTATAAAATATTCCAAAATGGCATCCTAGTCATTTTATGATACACATTAGCTAAATCAAGGAATATGCGATAAAACATTCATAGTCAAGAAATAGAACTGTAAATATTGACCTTCATTATTTTCACCGTGCGTTTACTCAACTAAGTATTTCAAACAATGCTTTCTAGTAAAATAAAGGAGAGGTTTCTTCAGAGATGTAGTGCAAATTGGGTAGGTACAGGGAAGGCACAGTGCAGGTTAGTGATGTTGCATGTGAGTGCATGAGTTGCAAGTGTGGCATGAGTGCAAAAGGGCTGGGGGAAGGTGCATCAGAATTTACTCCAGCAAATTCCAACCTTCCTTGTTGGCTTCCCCATCAATTTTCTGGGGAAGGCAAAAGAGAATTTGCAAAAGGCAATCACTAATGGTGGGATGTTTGGTAATTGGTCATAAGTGTGAATGGATAGCCAAGTAATCAGATCACACAGACATTAATCAAATCATATGATACCCCACTGACTTTGCTTCTTGGAAACTGGCTGGGAAGGTCATATTGATCACATGAACCCAGGATGCTGCAACCATCATAAATACATGTTGGTCCCAAATACCTGAATTTTAATCATGTGATCACAGGGAATCTGTAGTAGTCATAAGTACTGGTCATAAGTCACTTTTTCAGTATTGTAACTTTGAATGGTTGTTAAATAATTGGTGATAAGGGCTATCTGTATTTTCAAATCTCTAAAGCAGGTGTGAAATTCAGGAGGTTCTGACAGGTTCTGAAGAACCAGTAGCAGAAATTTGAGTAGTTCGGAGAACCAGCAAATACTACCTCTGGCTGGCTCCAGAATGGGGTGGGAATGGAGATTTTGCAATCTTTCCCCCCGGGAGTGGGGATGGAATGGGGATTTTGCAATATCCTTCCCCTGCCATGCCCACCAAGCCACGCCCAAAGAACCAGTATTAAAAAAATTGAATTTCACCACTGCTCTAAAGAGTTGTCAGAGAATATCAGAGCCTGTTTTCTATGGTATTGTCCCAGAATGTAAGATATGAAGTGATGATTTAATTTAATATTAAATCAAAAGCAAGAGCAGTTTAATGGTTGAACCAATCATCACAAATGTTATAGGTCCTTTCAACAGAACAATTCAAGAACTATGTATTGCAAATGCTTTTAAGTTGGATTCTAAGGAGATTGGACTTGACTGAATGGAACTTTAGTATTTTTTTAAATTAATATAATCCCATGTGATTGATCAATCTAAACACTGCTTACTTGCATGTAATCTCTTACTGTAGCAATATCTATGTCATCTGTTATTCCATGCCTTTTATGCTGAAGTTCATCTTGAAGAATCTGACTATAATACATCCGATAGCCCATTAATTTGCAAGCGTCAACAGCTGCCTAGAAAATATTAGAAAATATAAAGTTAAAAAGTGATAATATTTCACTAAGAATGAGTTCAGATGCTTAATGGAAAATATTCTTATTCCTACAATAAAAGGGCATTTCCCTTTTATTGTAGTGGCGCAGTGGTTAGTACTGCAGGCTACTTCTGCTGATCACTGACTGCCAGCAGTTTGGCAGATCGAATCTCACCAGGCTCAAGGTTGACTCAGCCTTCCATCCTTCTAAGGTGGGTAAAATGAGGATCCAGATGGGGGCACAATGCTGACTCTGTAAAACTGCTTAGAGAGGGCTGTAAAGCACTATGAAATAGTACACAAGTCTAAGTGCTATTGCTATTGCTCTTCCCTCACAAATCTACCCCAAAATTTACCATACTTTTTGGAGTATAAGACGCTCCGGAGTATAAGTCACACCTTAGTTTTTGGGGAGGAAAAGAAGAAGAAAAAACAATTCTGCCTCTGCCTACCAGTATCCATGATATTTGCTTCCTGACTTAGAACACATGTTAACAAGGTCAGCCAATGAATAGGCATAGCAACTAAGTCAGCCAATGAGGGCTATTTGGACTCTGAAACAGTATTTGCCATGTGAGCAACAAGGAGACAGGAAGGAGCCTTGCTTAGCTGAGGACTGAAAGTGAAACTGCTTATGTTTTGCTTATATTTACTGCTACCTTGGAAAACCTGCTTTTGGTATTGTATTGTATTGTATATTATTATTATTTTGACTCCCACGTACTTGTGTGTGCTTTCTGAATGTGATTGCTGCTGCAAACTCTGACCAGCCAGGTCAGCTTCAGCACTTATTGCAATCTGATTCAGCACAGCTGATTGGTGGGTGGATCGGACTGCTGGAATACCCCAAATCAGTTGTTCCAGGCTGCAGGGATTGCCACAGACCATCGCTGCCTCCATGCCTCACCTTTTGGCCTCTGGGGTGGGGGCTACATTCAGTGTATAAGACGCACCCAAATGTTCACCCTCTCTTTTGGGGTGAAAAGGTGCGTCTTATATTCCAAAAAACATGGTAATTTAGCACAACATGAGGAGCCAATATATTGAGAACTTGATATCTCAATGTTCTCTCCCATACCATTTTTGGGGTGAGGGAGAGGGGCAAATGTTCACCCTCTCTTTTGGGGTGAAAAGGTGCGTCTTATATTCCAAAAAATATGGTAATTTAGCACAACATGAGGAGCCAATATATTGAGAACTTGATATCTCAATGTTCTCTCCCATACCATTTTTGGGGTGAGGGAGAGGGGCAGAATTGGATAAAATATGGTGACCGTTTAAATTCTGCCCATTTAAATTCCCATTTATCTGTTTGTGAAAACCTTTGTATTTATTATTTTCAAACTATGGAATGAAATCCTTTGTAAATTATATTCAACTTACACTTCTCTGCCTTCAGAAGAGCAACCAAGACATAGCATATTTTAACTGATAGTTATTTTTAATGTTTGTTTTCTATATTTCACTATTTTAAATATGGTTACTGATACTAAGCAATATTTTTAAAATAATTACTGAGCAGAAAAGCATAATATAAATCAATTAAGTACAATTTGAGGAATAAATAAATGATTTTTTTAAAGGTTTACATTTCTAAGACTATTTACCAAGCAATATCTTAGCCCTGCTGCAGGGGTGGGTTGCTGCCGGTCCCCACCGGTTCTCGCGAGCCGGTTGGTCACTGGACCCGGAAGTAAGCCTGCCCCGCCCCCGGCCTCTGTCTCCCCGTTGCTCAGAAAAGCAACTTCGGGAAGGTCCTTTGTAGCAAACAGTTTCTAGGACACCTGCCGCCACCAAAGGACTTTCCCTCCGCAGGCCTGCCCCTCCCTCCCACTTGCCCGCCAGCAGAAGCCTTCTGGGAGGTTTTGGCTGGCGGGCACGCAGAGGGAGGGAGGGGAATCCATGCAGAGGTAGGAAATCGCATGGATTCCCCACCCCTTCATTGGAAATGAGGCGGCTGTCAGAGGAGAGAGCAGCGCATGCCCATTAGCTTGTCCAATGAATCCTCCCCTCCTGTTAATTCTTCTTCTATTTGAACAAGTCACGTGGGGCGCACTCTCTTGCTTTGACAGCCACCTCCTTTCCAACAGGGGGGGGGAGGAAGAAATTCATCTTTTCCATCCATCTCCATGGATTCATGGATCCCCCCCCCCATTGGAAACAGGCAGCTGTGAAAGACAAGGCAGCGCACTCCTTGTGTCAAATGGAACAGGAGAGGAGTACCATACAGGGCTTTTTAAACAGCCAAACTCCTCTCCTGTTAATTCTTCTGTTTGAACAAGCCGCATGGGGTGCACTCCCTTGCTTTGACACCCACCACATTTCCAATGGGGGGGGGGGAGAAAAAACCCATTTTTTCTGTCCTTCTCCATGGATTCCCCCCAATTGGAAACGAGAATGCTATGAAAGACAAGGGTTTGCACCCTGCATGGCTGTTCAGGCAGCAAAAGAAGGTATAGGAGAGGCGTTCCACACGAGGCTTTTTAAACAGCCAAACTCCCCTCCTGTTCCTCAGGCAGGCTGGATCAGGAGTGCACACCGGGCTGCTGCTCCTCCTGCCGCTGCTGCTGTCGGTGTAACTCTCGTGAGGGGAAAAGAAAATAATAATAAAAGGCTCCCACCATGGAGCAACCCACCCCGCTCCCCTGCCTGGCAGATCTTTTTTCCTCTTAGCTCGGCTCTTCTTCACCCACCAAAGTGCTACCCCCACTCGGCTGTCCTTACTGTCGCCACTCCCCCTCTGCATGCCCAGCCGACGGCCTGAGGGGGAGCGAGTGATGGCAGCGCAGGGTAGCTGGCGGCAGCTACTGCTCCTGGGCTCACTGTGCATAGGGAGCAGCGCCCCGACTCCACCACCACCACCACCACGCCGCCTCAGCAGTAGCACCTCCTGCCCGCAGAACCAAGGCGGGGAAGAAGATCGAAAGACGTGGAGCCAGGGACTCCACCCTTTTCCCCACCCCACAGCTCGCCTCCTTGGGTGAGACCAGGGCACGCGCAGGATGAGTGGAGTTTGCAACCAACTTTAAAGTGAATGGGGCTGTTTGTGACTAAATGGGACAGAGAACATAAAGGAATGCAAGGGAACATGGAGATAATTTAGTCCAACCCCTTCCCAAGGCAGGAGTCCTTCCTTTTCTTTGAGAGCTGTCAGTGACAGACATGAGGGAAATGGTGTGTGTATGAATGAAAGAGAGAAAGAAAGAATGAGAAAGTAAGTTAGAGAGAGAGACAAGAAGGAAGGAAGGAAGGAAGGAAGGAAGGAAGGAAGGAAGGAAGGGAAAAAAATGAAAATAAGTGGGGGAGAGAGACACAAGAAGGAAGGGAGGGACAGAGAGGGAAAGAGAGAGAGAACTAATGATCACAATTGAGCCCAAATTTTCGGTTTAAAATTTTTGTGAGTCTACTCCCTTTCAAATAGCCAACAAAATATTTCTGGTTTTAATTCCATCTCTTGCTTTACCATTGCTTCTAACCACTAACTTCTGAATAGCTACTTGGACCTACCTAAGTACTGAACCTAATTCATATATTCCTGTTTTTTGGAATTGAGAACTAAATTTCAGAAAAAGGAAAGCTGTATTGCTCTGGGAATTTACCTATGACATTCATTCTTGAACTAAGTTCTTGGATGAAAGACTATATCTTTCCTGTTTGTTTATATCTTTCCTGTTTCTCATCCTTCCTGAAAACAGAGGTCCTTTCTGTTACCTGTAGTCCTCAGTTTACAACCACAATTGAGTCCAATATTGTTTTATTTCTTTTGCAGTTAGTATTATTTATTTTTGTACTTATTTTAATCTGATTGTAGTTCATCCATTGGGCAAAGAATTCAGTGATATCGTCTTGGCCACTCCCACCCAGTCACATGACTGCCAAGCCACTCCCACCCGGTCACATGGCCAGCAAACCACTCCCACAAAGCAGGCCACACCCACAGAGTAGATTCCAAAAATTTTTGAAACCCCCCACTGCCGTGCTGCTAGTGTATATATAGTTGGACCTCCATATTCATGTATTTTGTAGTGGGAGTGGTGAAATTTGAAGAGGTGTGGACTTCAATTCCCAGAATTCCCTTGCCACAGAACTTCAAGTTGTCAAGGTTGAGAAACACTATTTTACATACAGGCCTGAAATCATTCCTGTGCCACCGTTTCCTCCTCCTCCACTCTTGGCTTCCTCTCACCAGTGCCAGATGGAGGAGTTGTTGAGCTCAGGTGGCTGGTAAAGCTGTCACCAAAATGGCTGCTAGAGGAGGTGGTAAGCACTCTCTCCCTCTGTCTTCCAGACTGGATGAATGTATTTTCTTTTTGGGACTTCAGGCCACATGATTTTAGGTTACAGGTCACATTTGAAATGTGTAGATATACATAAAAACATCTGGGGCTATTTGAGCAGGAGTACTTTTTGTGGAATTTCACATATTTTGCAGGAAATATTGACATTGACAACCCTTGAGAATTCAGAGATCCAATTATATTCCTAAAATAACCAGTGGTGCAATTCAGCCGGTTCTATCTTGTGCATGTGTGGAGGTGGTGCATGTGAGTGAAGCTAGCGTGCACGCTCACATTTGCAAACCAGTAATGAAGGTAAGTTGATTTCACCCCTGAAAATAACTATTTCTTTAAAAATCTGAAAGAATTCTTTCTCAAGATCACCTATTAAAAAGAGTTTTAACAGATATATTAATAGGTAAAGGTATCCTCAAATCATATTTGATTAAATATTAAATAATGTTTAAATTTTCAAGTTATGATAAGTATGTTACATGTCTACTCCAGCTGAAATAACATATGATAGATAATAAACATGCAAAAAAGTTTGGATAAATAGAAAATAATCAAAACCAACAGTATATTTACCTTACTTTCCGATGTTATTACTCTTTTCCCACTGATATATTGGTTGTTTTTTGTTCTTGTTTTACAAAAGATTTTAAATATAATAAAAGGGGGGAAATCAGATCCAGCAAGTCTGAAGGGAGGAAATATAAAAACTGAATATTTTTATGAAAAATTTATTTATATTCTGCCTTAGAAGTCATAACTCATTTAAGTGTTTCCTATTCAAACAATATGATTCATTATTATTTTAAACATTTTTAATGGCTGTAAATTAAGGCAACCAAAAGAACTACTTTTCTGATTTAAGCACAATGTAGAAACAAATGAGTCTGCTTTTTTATCATAATCTGAGTCAGCATACTGTAGGTACTACATGCAAAAATGCCTTTTGGTAATTGACTATATTGCAGTAAATATTTTCCTGTTATGAAGAGAAACAATTTCCATTTGTCTACATCCAATTCCTAAGAGCATTTAGTGAGCATTCTCCCCTTTCTGAATTACAACTGTATAGAAAATTCTGAAAAATCTCTCAGCAATCATAAATAAAAACCAATTCTGAATATACAATATAACTCTTGCTTCATTTTTTTATCAATAAGTGATCAGTTTAATCAGATTAACATATGTATGTATGTGTTAAAGGCTAGATGTTCAGAAATTATTGAATAGAAACTATATTTCAGACTTCCCTTTTGTAAATTTGAATGCTCTCCTGTGGCATAAATAAATACTTTTTTGAAAGCAGATTAAACAATAAAGTATTGATTTCTCTTCACATTTCTTATTTTGGTATTAGTCTGGTTTCTACATTTGTCCTTAATAACAATCTGATCCATGCACTATGTTTGAACAATATGGTAAACAAAATCACAATTGGCTTGGTAGTGTAAAATTTAGTGGCTGTCTCCCTAATACTACAAAATATGAATGGTGCTTAAAATGCACTGATTCCTTCTCTGTATACAAAAACATTGTCATATTGACAAAAGTAATCTCATACATGGAACTAAGGAAATATAAGTACTAATTTTACCTGAATCGGACTTTATATTGAATAGTAGGTTCTTTAAGAAGTTCAGCTTCTAAAGGACTCACTCTTTTTAGAATATCATAGCTAATGCAATACTCCTGAAAGAAATACAGTATTTATCCAATAGATTTGCAACGTTCTATATTTACAGAAATGTTATGATCACTGTGTATGCAAATTGAGGTTAGTAAGAGAAACAGAGGTAACAGTATGCTTAAAATAGCCCAAGATTTAGAAACTGAAATATTTGGAGAAATATTTGAACAAGCAAATAGCTCAATGAGTACTCAGCATACACAGTATTTATACGGTTTTGAATATCACTGGGATGAGGATGTGGAAAAGAGAGGATGTGGGAAAGAGATATGGAAAATCATATTATATGGCTATTTGGAGGAATACTGAATAACGTGATCTACACTACAATATTAGAGCCCTGGTTTTCAAATTTTTCACTCAGAAAAAATAATATCTGTTTTTCAATAAACTTTAATTAGAATATTGAGATATTTATTGGCACTAAATTAAAATCATCCCATCTTTAGGCAAAATAACAGTAATTGAAATATTATAAGATAATGCTGTTCAACTCTAAAAATAAATTTTGCAATATATTATTTGTAATTACTACAAATGTAAGACAGAGATATATGGCCATGGCTCCAACATTTTCAGTGGGGAAAAAAGGCACAGTGAGATAATGATGCAAAAAAGCTAAATATTTTACACATATAAGAAAGAATGAGGCTTTAAAAAACGGGAATATTTTATTTTTTATACTATATAAAATTAATTTAGAATATGTATTATAATTTAAATGCTTCCTATTTCAAATGTTGGGAAACAGAATTGGTTTCTTACTGCCAATAAATGATCAACTCACTGATGAAAATAAATCTTTACTTTCCTATTACTAATGGCAGAGACCTCAAAATTTGTAGTGGATTGCTGAAAGAAAATAATGAAGAATGTGATATATGCAGAGAAATGCAACTGGTGTCACTATCAAGCTATAAAGCCTAGCTAATATACTGAATATATATATTGCAGGTCTAGATCAGTATTGCAAAGGTACAATACTGCACTCTAATATATTTTGAATGGTGACAGTTAAAACTCAGATATGGATATGTTTAATTATTTTTTTTAAAAAAAATATCCTTTTCTTTTACTTGTCCCTGAATCTGCAATGCAATTTTTATTCTATATCTTTGAAATCCATTGAGCTATTAATTTAGCTCAAATATCTCTGTTTAGGAGGGGAGATTTTGAAAAATTCCCATCCCAGAATGGCATGTTCTTTATGTTCTTTCTGAACCTATTGCTTTTAAATGGAGAAATTGTTGGGGAGGGGCACTTTTTTTCTTACATCTTTACAGTAAAAGTGTTAAAGTTTTTTTTAATTAAAGCTGAATGTTCAATAAAAAAATCAAATATAAGTTTTATTTCTTACCAAAGTAACATACATATGAATTTTACCTTAATATAGCATTGTACTAAATACTAAATTCATACTTTTCCTAGAGAATCAGAATGAATCTTTAGAATTCCAGAGACAGTTTAATCTACAGTAGTGACCAAAAGTGTATAAACCTTTTGGGAAAAATGTACACTATTTTTGAGGTTTGAGGGCTAATAACATCACTTTTTTTTTTAATAGTACCATAAAATTATATATACTCTGTCTAGGTAACATGGGTTTTAGCCCAGTTTAGTCTTTTCAACTTACCTGATATCAATCTAAGCAAGTTGTGCTTCCTTTTTCTGGTTATTTGGCTATAACGTCTCATAGAATACAGATAATTGAACAAACTTTATTGCATTACATTATTGATTAAATTATCTTTCCATTGATATATAATTTTATGGCACTACTCGAAAAAAGTGATGTTATTAGCTATCAAACCTCAAAAATACACTTTTCCCAAAAGGTTTCTGTTTATCTTGGTTTAATACTGATCAGAACCCTTTAGTGACTTTTTGTGTGAAACGGAAAAGAATGAAATCATAATATGGGGGTTTTAGATTAAAAAAATAAGAGAGTTTAATTTACATTTATACTTAAAACTGCTATAAAAGTAATCGGAAGTCATTTTTAAAGCATTTTTTCTGTTCTTTTCTTATTTCTTTTCTTTTTCATCCCTCTTGGTTCTTGTTAGATTTTATCTTTCATCTTACCACGTTTTCCCAAAAATAAGACACAGTGCAGGTGAGTCTGAGCACTGCAACTGCTGGGCCAGACCTCCATGCAGCAAGTGGAGGCACATGATCCAGTCCACTGGACACCCACCCCGTCTGTTTTTGCTTGTGGCCGTGCGGCACATCTGGAGGGGCTGAATTGCATTCCTCCTGTACCTCTGCCAGGGGGTGGTTCTGCCATCGCAAAGTGAGGTGAGGGGATGAGGTTGGTGCCACAGAGTGGCCCCTGCATGCTCAGGCACCATCCTATGCCTTCACACGCAGGATGATGCTCCCACCCACTGCCCCAACTGTGACGGCCCCAGAGAACAGGAAAGGTAGAGCCCCCATCCCCAAGAGGCAGCCAGGACCCCCCTTCCATGCCTCTGTCTCCACCTCCTGCTTCAATGGACAGGCCAGCGGTCACAGTGCTTGCACTCACCTGCATAGCGTGGGCTGCATAGCCCCAGCATCTATCGGCCAATGGCCAGCGGGATGCTGCTCCTGCCGAAAACCATCAGCCCCCATGTGCTCACTGCCTTCTGTCCTGGCCACGTCCACCATCCCAAGGGCTGACAATCTTAACTGGGGCTTATTTTTGGGGTAGGGCTTATATTACAAGCATCCTAAAATCATGCTAGGGCTTATTTTCTGCTTGGTGCTTATTTTCAGGGAAACATGGTACATTCACACACACATGCACACACACACCAAACTTTCAGAATTTTAATTTTCCAAATAGCATCAAATTCTGTAGTTTGTAATGTAAAGGAAAAATTCAGATTTTCATGTGGTTGGGAATCTTTAACAGAATCAGGGAAAATGGTAAAATAGTTGGATGGCACAAAATTGAATCTGAAAAAAAACATGGCATTTATCTGAGAAATAGTGTTGACCTTATTCGGACATCAGGCACCATTTGTCAAAACGATTTTTTATCTGACCTGATGGCTAATTGTGCTAGAGCAGGGGTGTCAAACTTGGTTTCATTGCGGGCCACATCAGCATTGAGGTTGTCCTCTGGGGGTCAGGGTGGCTGGTGCCAGAAATGATCAGCCATTGCTCGCTCCCTGCCCTTTATGCGTGGGGGGGTCGATGTTTTCCAACCCCTCAGTTGGCGCACTCTGCAGCTCTGGAGCCTGCTCCACCGGGCTCGCTGTCTCAGCAGCATGCGCAACAGCGACATTAGCAGCAGACGGAGGTGGGGAAGTGGCATGTGATGAAGACCGATGGAGGAGCTTACTCTGTCCCACTGTCTGATTTGGTTTGCAGCTGGAGAGCAGGTCGTCACTGGTCATCTTCCCCTCAGCACCCTCATGGGCCTTGCCCTTGGCCTGCCTGTGGAGCATGTTCCCCATGTACAGCCCCTGCCATTGTTTGGCAGACCTGCTGCCGCTGCCACTCAGGAGGAAGTGAAGCGGCTAGGTATAAAGGCTGCGAAAGAGGAAAGATAGATCCCCATCAGCACCATGGCCACCCAGGCCCAGCAGACACAGGGGGAGGCACGCGATCCTGGCTGGGCTTGGGAGACCATAGCGCCAATGGGGACCCAGCTTTCCCCATTCACAGTGGCTGCCTTTTGCCTTTTGGGCCTGAGTGTGCTCTACCACCTCTACTCAAGCTTTCTAGCTGGCCGCTTTGCCTCCTTTGTGCTGGGCGGGCCTGGTGCTCCAGGCAATGATGGCAGTGGCCTACTAGACCTGCATGAGCTGCTAGCAGCTTCAGTGGTGGCAGCTGCCCACAGAAGTAGCGAGGTGTGTTACACTCCACGTGCAGCTGAAGGGTAAGATCCCCGAGGAGGCCGAGATGACCAACGGCGACCTGCTCTCCAACTGCAAGCAAAAAGAGATGGGGCCGAGTAGGCAGGTCAATGATTCTGGCAGTAGTCACCCCACATTCTCCTCACCTTGTCTTGGCCCGCAGCAGCAGCAGTAGCCAGAGGTAAAAATGCAGAGGAGAGGCTGCTGGATGTGCTGGCAGGCCACCTGCACTGTCCCAGCCACATGGGATGAGAGCAGGTGCATTCGGTGTTGCGCATCACATGCCTTCCTCCCTACTCTGCCTGTTGTCTGTGCTGCCATGCGTGCTAAGTGTGGATGTCCCATAAATGGTAGATGCCCGGCCTGTGTCGCTTCAGCCTGGCCCATCCCATCCCTCAGGAGGCAGGCACACGTCCACACAGGAGGGTACATGGGTACACAGGCGTGGTCCACCCTATCCCAGCATGTGCCTGCTTCCTCCTATGCGCACGGACGACTACCGGGATGGCATGGACCGGGCCTGTGCACCTGCCATCTTCTTTGCACATTCACAGCCGCCGGGAAGGGATGGTCCTGGCTGAAGCAATGTGGGCCACCCCGTTACCATTTCCAGGATGGCTGTGCCATCTTCCCGGATCCGGCCCATGGGCCTTGAGTTTGACATCTCTATGCTAGAGTCTGTATATGTTTTTGAGAGTTGACTTTAGAGTACCAGCTTTGAATGCAGGCTATAGCTGGAACAATGCTATTTCATTCATTCCTTCAACATGTGTTCATAACTTCCTGAATTTGTCGGATGCTATTTTTGTTTGTTTTCTGATTGTTTGGAAACTTTTCCCTGGTAGCTGACTTGGATTTCAATTTAGTTGTTCAGCAGCCTCTTGACATAGCTTGCTTCGGATGATAGCTGTGCTGTTTCTACAACTTTGATATTATGAAGCAAGACAGAGACTTTTTTACTTCAGAAATCTTTGTTATTTGAACACAACCAATATGTCTGCATTTAGGAGATCGATCTTAAAACAGGGGGTGTGGAAAGAAAAAGAAGTTAAAGGGTAAAACAATAATGCTATATTTAGTCAGGCATACAAGGTATACAAGACATTACCGCTGCACGAATTGTGTGTTTCAGAAGTTTAAATAGTCTTTTTGTCATATGCATCCACCATCTCTTCTGAATTTTTATAGCTGCTTGCTCTCTTTTAACCCTGGTGAAAAAAAAGTAAATGTTACCAATTTTGCATACAACTATGCAATAACTTCAAAATATTGGGAAATATTTAAACAGACAACTCAGAAAAGTCAGATATTTCTAAACTGAAGTTATTAGTAACAAGTCAGACATTCCTATATTGTTTATTATCCATAAGACTTAGATGAGATACATAGCATCCAACATCAATAATATTCAGAACAAATCCAGAATGAGGTTAAATTAGTTTGAGATGAAATATAATGCCCCAAGATCCTGGACCAACCTCAGATAGTACTGTAGTAGCCAAAATTGCAGAAACCTTTGGGAAAAGTGTATTTTTGAGGTTTGATAGCTAATAACACCACTTTTTTGGGGGTAGTGCCATAAAATTATATATATCAATGGAAAGATAATTTAATCAAGAATGTAATGCAATAAAGTTTGTTCAATTATCTGTATTATCTGTATGAAAAGTTATAGCCAAATAACCAGAAAAGGAAGTACAACTTTCTTAGGTTGATATCAGGTAGCTTTCCTTCATCTGATTGTAGCCAATGAGCATGAGTGTTTAGAGTACCACTCAAGTGTCATCTTGTTTTGGCAATGAGCCAATCAGATCACAGTAGGATTCAGTTACTGATGTCATGTATTGAAGCTGAGAGGCAGACATTTGTCAGTGTATGTGATTGCTATCAAGTTGGTTGGGTTTTTTTGTGTTCTTTCATTTAGTGAGCTTGTAAAACGTAATAAAATTAAAGTAATGGTGCAAAGAGTTGACTGGTCGCCCAGAAAGCAATGTAAATAGTATTATTAAGTGAACAAGGCTACAATTATAAAGAAATTAGAAGAAAAATTGGTGGAAACTTAACCAAAGGTGGCATTTCTAAGTTTTTGAAGAGGCATAAGGAGACTCAGTCACTCACACACTGATAAAGGCAAGAGAAGGTGCACAACAGCAAGTAATACTAGAAGAATTAAGAGACTTTGTCTACATGATAGAAGAAAATCATCTGGGTGTATACAAGATGAAATGGCACAATGCAATGTGAAGATGAGTCCAAGGACTGTTCAGCGCAGACTGCAGGAATTTGGCCTAAAATCTAGAATTCCACAAAAAAGCCACTTTTATCTCTCAAACAAAGGTTGAGTAGATGAGGAAGGAGGAGCCAATATCGCGACAACACAACACAGTCCGAGACCGCCGTTGACACTTTTGCCACTGGATGGTCCGGCAGTACCTAAACCATCCCTTAGAGACGGTGATCAGGAAAACAAAGCCTTGCTGGTCTCAGGGACATCGCAAAGGGAAGTGCTTCAATTCGGTGGCAAACAGGCAGCCCCCAGGCTGACGAAGTTGGAGACAGCTCTGGAAGGAAGGAAGTGAAAGTGAGTCCCTCGGGTGAGGGGTTTTTTTTACTATGAGAAAGATTGCCCAAAGAAACTTTTTTTAAAAAGATAAATTAGTCCTTTAAGTAAAATAATAAGTGGCGAATTTAATTCTTATTGGACTGCCTTGGAAAGTTTTTGTTTTTTCTTGTAACGATATTTTGTGGATTGAAGTGACTGTAACGTTTCCTGTTTCTCCGCTTGAAGTGAACGGATTGATTTTTCTCCTTTATTTTTTACCACCTTATTTTTTGGCTTAAATTAAAACCCTCTTTTTTGTTTTTAAAAATTCTCCCTACTATTTGTTTTTAAATTCCATCAAAGACAATTAAAGATTTTTGTTTTCCATAAAATTGAGAAAAGTATGAAAAAGTGGAATCTGCCATTCGGAAGCCAGATTCTGAAGTTATTTTTTTTAAACAATGTATCCTTTGTTAATTCCTATTTGATCCTACTGACTTTGTAACTGAAGAGTTTGCAACTTGTTTACAAAATCTGATAAAGAGTCAAGGGCACGAATTGTTTCTTGCAGGTGCTGTTGGAAAATATTTTGGCAAGAGAAGGAAAAGGAAAGAAAAAGACAGAACCCTTCTCCTTTGAAGTGTACAAAAGAACTTGTGCTTAAGTTAACTTAAAGTGAATGAATGAATGAATGAATGAATGAATGAACGAACGAACGAATGAATAAATAAATAAATAAATACACACACACACACACAAGAGGCTTGGAAGGCTGGAGTGGCAGTGGCTATCAGACTCCTTTTTCCTTTTTTTTCCTTCATTTTTTTGGGGGGGAAATGGATCAATATGCAGATGAGGAAACCTTAAAATTTCAAAATATCCTTGCTGGAATTCAAAATATTTTGGAAGGTTTTGGGAGATTTGAGAAGAAGTTGGATAGACTATTGTTTATCACAGCAAAAGATGATGGGGTTGGACCACCAAAAATTAAAGAAGAGAATGAAAATCTAGAAGATAAAGACAAGACAATAGAGGAACTTATTAATGGAGCAAATATGGGTGAAAGTGGAAAGAAGGGAAGATGGAAAAGTGAACTTGACAATTTGGAGTTTTATCCCAGATTTCAAGATACAGGAGAAAAAAAAGGGTGATAATGATGGAGTTAAGAAGAGAAACCTATTCAGAAATAAGTTTGACAACCAAAGACAAGCTAATGTTAATAAAAACTCCAGGGCAACGAGACTATTTGAGAGATCTTTTAAGCAATAAAGTGCGGAGAGAAATTTATAAAAACTTTATAAAGGAGCTGAAAAGAGAATTAACACAACTGGCAAGAGAGATAAGATTGTTTTGCCACTGGAAGGATACAGGTTGATAATGAAAGTTGATGATGAAAAGTTAGTTAATTTTTGGTGATTAATAAGTAGGGATTTCAGTATTTTGTAGATTGTTTTAGATTATCATTGAATGTTTATTCGTTAACATATAATTAATTACGATAACAATAATGAAATGATAACCTTAATTAGTATAAGTTACCTGGTTATAAATTGTAAATTAGGACTTGGCGAAAAGACCTATAAATTTTATTAATAAATTTTTGTTTAGATCTTGTTATAAAGGTATAATTACTTTGGGTCTGAAGAGTGGAGAAGTGATATAAATAGTAGGGAATAATAATAATATAATAATAAAAATAATAGGGAAATGTTAATGGATATTTTGGGGGATTAATAAGTAGGAATGTTAGCATTTTGTAGATTGTTTTAGATTGTTATTAAATGTACATTCGTTAACATATTTTTAACTACGATAATAATAATGAAATGATAACCTTAATTAGTGAAAATAACTTGGATACAAATTGTAAATTGGGACTTAGGGAAAAGACCTATAAATTGTATTAATAAATTCTTGTTTAGAGCTTGCTATAAAGGTATAATTTTTTTGGGCCTGATGAGAGGAGAGGTGATATAAATAGTAAATAATTTTTAGTTAACTACAATAATAACAAGGAAATGTCAATGTTTAATGATATATATGTGTGTGTGTGTGTTGTACTAGTAAAAGCAAATTGGCTATGAGCTTTAAATTGTGAGTTGGGGGGAAAGGGGGGGGGAAATGCTTAGATATCTTATTAACTGACTTTGTTTCAGAATATGTTATAAAGGTGTAATGTTATTGGAGGTTTATTGAAATTGCGAATGAACGCCAGTAGGTGGTTGTGTCTTTAACTACAAATGATTTTAGATAAAAGCACGTTTAAATAATTGTAATCAAATGAGAATTGTGGTACAGTGATACTAAAATATCACTGTATTTAAATTTTTGATTTAAAATGTACAATTCAATTTGAATGAAGTATATGTAATGATTGTGGAAGGAACACACAAAATGTATTTGTAACCAATCGACACGCTTTGTACAAGATGTAACGAAAGATGATTCTTTTTTTGTGTTTTTTTTTTAAATTAAAATAATAATTTTTTTTAAAAAAGGTTGAAAAGACTAAACTGGGCTAAAACCTATTTTATCTGGACAGGATATATAATTTTATGGTACTACTAAAAAAAAAGTGATATTAGCCATCAAACCTCAAAAATACTGTACACTTTTTGCAAAAGGTTAAAACAATTTTGGCCACTACTACTTTTCTTGTCTTTACATGGTATCATTTTTATACTTCCTTTAACTAGAAAATTGGGAAAATGAAAAGGTATAGCTTTATTATTGATACATCTGAATTGTCTAGCCATGATACTTTTCAGAAAAACTGAGATATAATTATTTTAGGAATTTTATCTTGGGAGATGTAGCAATGGTAATGTTTTGTGGTATTGATCTTTATGTGACTTTATTCCATTTACTGTATATTTCTAATCAGTCCTTTCCCAACATTTACTGAATTCCTTACATCCTGTTTTCCCATTTTCCTTTTCATGTTTTTGTTTTGACTTAGTTTGTTTAGGACAGTCAGTCAGATACTTTACCTCATACTATTACAATCTTAATTGCATATGATTTGTAATGATAATTTATATGTTCGATAAAAGGAAAATAATGACTATATAGAAAGATAAGTAGGAATAAGGAGAATAATTTATGAATTAAAAGGTATATTTATGATTTTTTGCAATTGCTGAATGGGATTTCCCTGAAAGGAGAGGCACATAGAGACAGTTATTAAAACATTTACTTTTTCTTTGATAATTCCTTTTCCTTTGGGCTCATTTCAGTCAATTGCAATAAAACTGTCTCAGTATTAAAAAAAATATAGGCCTCTTGTCTCTCCCTCATAATTCCTTTCTTTCATATTACTATCTATTCATATCTGCTGCCAAATTATTTTAGCATTCCTGATCATCTGAATGCCAATGTCCATATCTGTCTATTCTTTCACTCCATTATTTCTTACTATATGTTCCTTGATAAATGGACTAGTCATGCCAGTGTGTGACTGTATTTCTCCATGCAATGTCAAATCCCTTCCATCAGTTCCACAAAATCATAAAACACCTTTAATCATTAAATTATTCCTAATGTTACTGTTTACTTTTCTATATGAACATTTTTCATCTTTATTAAAATATAGAAATAACTTTCTATACTCTTTGGAAATGTATTTATTTGTTACTCGTTATGTTCTGTCCCCCCTTCACGGCTCTTAACAAACGGCAGACAATTAATCTTAAAAGAAACTTTCTTTATCAGTTCTCAGTTCAAACTGGCTTCGAGCCCAAAAATAACAGAAATACAATCTCTTTCAAGCAGATAACAGAATACAAAACAACTCTTACAAACAATGCACTTCTTCCAAAGTCCCCACGAATCAGGGTTACATGAAACACCCAAGCACTTATCCAAGTGTATCTTCCATAAATCACGATTAATAATCAAGCAATGTTGTACCAAACAAGGAACACATGAAGGAACGTTGACTCCTGCGACTAGGGCGTGGCAGCATCCGTCCTTTTATCTCCAAACTTGCCTCTAACCAGCCCCAGCTGCATAATGAATCTTGTATCCTGAAAAGACTCACAGCAGACATCTGCTGAGTCACAACACTATCCCCCACCACAGGGCCTTTTCCCCGGGGTCCAATGGTCGGGATGACATGTCCCCAAGATGACCTGCACCCATTTCCCTTGGTGCATTTTTCATGAATCCCAAACCTCTGGAGGAATAGCCCCCTTGAATCGGAACTCTTTAGGTATCCGGTGGCCACCATGTTTCCTTCCACCCTTCCCGGCGTCAACACCCCGTCCAGGATCATTCACCCTCCACAAGGCCAACCCACCAGCCCCGCTACCGTCGGAGGTTGATGGCAGCTCTACCGACTTTGGTCGAGCCTTAACTCCCTGTCTAGGATCCTCCACCATCTGCACGGCCGACCAACCAACCCCCCTTCCATCGGAGGTTGACGGCAGCTCTACTGACTTCGGCCAAACCACCACGCAATCCCCTCCCGCAGAGCCCTTCCCCCGGTTTCGATGATCAGGGTGTGGCCCAGAAGGGTTGGCCTCCCCGGAACATGGTCCAAGACACTGGCACCCCACTGGGACCCTAGAGACAAAGTCTAGTGTTGCGGGGACCGGAGTCGACAACGGCTGGAATCTCGGCGGAGTTCTCTTTGTAGACCTGGCCCAATGACACTGAGCACATGACTTCATGCACCTCCGTACGTCATTTTTTAGATGGGGCCACCAAAATTGACAGGAGGCCAGGCGCAACGTCCGAACAAAACCCCAATGTTTTGACGCAGACGTGCAATGAATCTGCGCGAGCACCCGTCGACGGATGTGCCCTGCGGGAACATAGAGCCAGCCCCGACACTTCAAAAGATCCCCTTCCAAAGTCCATGGAGACGCCGGCCCCACTTCCGCCTTTTGTCGCTCCACTCAGTCATCACCCCTCTGCGCATCCTGTACCAGAGCCTGCATGCTCACGAGATGACAAACGGCAGCGCAGGATGCAACGGGTAGAACAGTCCGAGGTGGAAGTGAGTTCGCAGGGTCGGAGTTCTTTACTTTACTCGGCAGGGCATCCGCCCTGGGACTCCACACACCCCGAACACACGCTATCTTGTGCGAATGGGGTATCACGGCCACATGCTGATTGTCCGACTTGATCATGCGTTGCTGAGGGATGGCTGCAGTCCACGCAACCCTTCTTTTCTTCTTGGGGCAGCTCCCTGCCAAGTGTCCAAGATCCCTACAGTAAAAACACAATCCCTCCGCATGTCGTCTGTCCATCTCTGTCCGTGACACTCGAGGTCGGACAACACCCAACCGCATGGGCTCCTCCCAGTCCACTGCAGTCTCTTGCTGAACCGGCATGCTGGTGGTCTCCTGGAATACACGGCAAGGCTTTCGCCTCTGCAGTTGGGCGTCTATCCAGAGGCACAGGTGGACCAACGCATCGAACGTTGGTGGCCTGTCCACCCTCGCCAGTTCATCCTGCAAGGCCTCAGACAATCCATCTTGGAATGCGTCCATTAGAGCTGGTTCATTCCATGTGGAATCCTGGCTATGTAGCCTTAATTCAGACACATAGTCCTGCAATGACCCAGTCCCCTGCTGCAGTGATTTCAAACTTCTGGCAGCTGTTTTCCCTTTGATCGGATCTTCAAACATCCATTTGAAATACTGGCAGAAGCCCTGGAAGTCATCCAACAAAGGGCTCTGCTGAACTAACAAGGGGGTAGCCCACCGGGCAGCTGTGCCTGAGAGCAAACTGATTATGAATCCCACCTTCGTCCGGTCAGTGGGAAAGTCCTCCGCTCTCAGGCTAATAAACAGCTGGCATTGTCCCAAGAATGCTGCAACCATGGCCAGACTCCCATCATATTTATCTGGCATGGCTACTGGGCACTTCCTCCTTGGCTTGGGGGGGGTCTTACAGCTCTCTGCAATTGTGCCATTTGATCCGTCAGGACAGCCATTTGTTGCGCGGGTTGCGTATGTGCAGCATGTAATTGCTCCTATAACTTTAATTTTATAAGTCTATTTCCATTTATTTTGAGATATTGCCTTATTTAACATAGTACCTAAATTGTCAGGAAACATAATGTCCTATGACAAAATGGAGGTCATTTTCGGATTCAGCATACCAAAAAACATAAAGATTATGTGGAATAACCAAAACAGCTCTCGACAAAAAAATTTTTTGCAGACCTGTAATTAGCATTTAAAAAAATGATATTAGCATTTTAACCTAGCAATCTAGACCTCTTTTTTAACGTCAGGAAAAAATATTTTTGTTTGTTAGCCAAGGTTATTTCTACTGATATGGAAGAACTTGTCTTTTTAGCACTAAGCAACAGAGAGCATATTATGATTCATTCAGAAGTGGTATTCAGCAGGTTCTGACCAGTTCTGGAGAAATCGGAAATTTTGAGTAGTTCGGAGAACCAGTAATACCACCTCTGACTGGCCCCGCCTCCATCTATTTTGCACTAACCTTTTCCTGGAGTGCGGAAGAAATGGAGATTTTACAGTATCCTTCCCCTGCCATGCCCACCAAGCCATGCTTGTAATCGGGACCCTGGTCTCAGGCTGCTGTCGCTAAATGCCAGGTCTGTTGTTCACAAGGCTCCCCTCGTCCGGGACTTAATTTTAGACGAGAGGGCAGACCTGGCATGTATTACTGAGACATGGCTGGGCACAGAGGGAGGAGTCCCCCTCGTAGAAATGTGCCCAGACGGATTTCAGGTGCTTCATCAGCCGAGAGCCCAGGGAAGGGGTGGCGGTGTGGCTATTGTTGTCCAGGAGTCTTTAGCACCTCGTAGGATCCCTGCTCCGGAGCTTGTCGGGTGTGAGTCCCTACTGGTGAAGCTGGACCTCAAGGGTCAAGTGGGTCTGCTGCTAAAGTACCTGCCTCCCAACTGCGTTGCAGCAGCCCTCCCCTCGCTCCTCGAGTCGGTAGCCGAGCTGGCAATTGAGTTCCCTAGGCTTATGTTTCTGGGGGACTTCAATTTGCCTTCGCTCGGCGAACACTCTGATGGAGCGCAGGAGTTCATGGCCTCCATGACAGCCATGGGCTTGACCCAAGTAATTCGAGGCCCAACCCACTCAGCGGGTCACACACTCGACCTCGTATTCCTCTCGGAGCAGTGGATTTGTGATCTTGGTCTGAGGGGTAACGAGATCATACCCCTGTCATGGTCAGACCACTGCCTACTGAGGCTAGACTTCCGGAGGCCAAACCCCCACCGTGGGGAGGAGGAACCGACCAGGTGGTTCCGCCCCAGGCGACTTATGGACCCTTTAAGGTTCCAGACGGAGCTTGGGGTTATTCCTGATACTCTCGCCCACAGTTCGGCGGAGACCCTTGTTGCTGCCTGGCACTCGGCAGCATCAGAGTCTCTTGACCGGATTGCGCCACTACGGCCCCTCTGGGTCGGCAGATCCCGGAGACCCCCTTGGTTTACCGAGGAGCTCCGGGAGATGAAGCGCAGTGAGATGACATGAGGCTGGATCCACGCGGTTGTTGCCGCTTCCCTTCGGGAGGGGCACTTCCCCGCTGCACTTAAAGCGGCGGTGGTGAGACCCCTCCTGAAGAAACCATCCTTGGATCCAGCCGTTCTTAATAACTATCGTCCAGTCTCCAACCTTCCCTTTGTTGGGAAGGTTGTTGAGAAGGTGGTGGCCTTCCAGCTTCAGCGTACCTTGGAGGAAGCTAACTATCTTGACCCCTTCCAGTCCGGCTTCAGGCCCGGTTACAGCACAGAAACCGCTTTGGTCGCATTGACCGATGAACTCTGGAGAGCCAGAGATGGAGGCCATGCGTCCATCCTGGTTCTCCTTGACCTCTCAGCGGCTTTCGATACCATCGACCATGGTATCCTTCTGCGACGACTGCGGGAGGTGGGAGTGGGAGGCACTGTTCTGCGGTGGTTCTCCTCCTACCTCTTGGACAGGTCGCAGTCGGTGTTGGTGGGGGGGCAGAGATCGTCCCCGAGGCCCCTAACTTATGGGGTGCCACAGGGTTCGGTCTTATCCCCCCTACTATTCAACATATACATGAAACCGCTGGGCGAGATCATTCGGAGGCACGGGATAAAATACCATCAATACGCGGACAATACACAGCTGTATCTGTCCGCCCCGTGCCAACTCAATGAAGCGGTGGACGTGATGAACCGGGGTCTTGACGCCGTTAAGGACTGGATGAGAGCTAACAAACTGGTACTCAACCCAGACAAGACCGAGTGGCTGTTGTGTTTCCCTCCCAACAATTTGGCCAACGTTCCATCAATCAGGCTGGGGGGTCAAAATTTATACCCCTCAGACAGGGTCCGCAACTTGGGAGTCCTCCTGGACCCACAGCTGACTTTTGACCACCATTTATCAGCTGTGACCAGGGGGGCATTTGCCCAGGTTCGCCTGGTACGCCAGTTGCAGCCCTACCTGAACCGGGAGGCTCTCACAACAGTCACTCGTGCCCTTGTGATCTCTAGGCTGGAATACTGCAATGTGCTCTACATGGAGCTGCCCTTGAAGAGCATCCGGTGACTTCAGCTAGTCCAGAATGCAGCCGCGCGAGTGATTGTGGGCGCACCGCAGTTCGCCCACATAACACCGATCCTCCGTGAGCTGCGCTGGCTACCTGTTGATCTCCGGGTGCGCTTCAAGGTGCTACTCACCATTCATAAAGCCCTTCATGGTAGTGGATCTGACTATTTGAGAGACCGCCTTCTGCCAATTACCTCCCTGCGTCCCATCAGATCGCATAGAGTAGGTCTCCTTCGAATTCCATCCGCCAGTCAGTGCCGACTGGCGACTACGCGGAGGAGAGCCTTCTCGGTTGCAGCTCCGACGCTTTGGAACGATCTCCCCGTGGAGATTCGCACCCTCACCACCGTCCAGACCTTCCGCACAGCCCTTAAGATCTGGCTATCCCGTCAGGCCTGGGGATAAGATCCTAATCTCGCCCCGCCCGAATGTCGAATGAATGTTGTGTTTTATTGGTTACTTTCCTTTATTCACATTTCTTTTGTGTCCTGTCTTACACCCCCCTCCTATGAAATGTAAGCCGCCCTGAGTCCCCTTAGGGAAAAGGGCGGCCTATAAATGTCAATAAAATGATTTAAAAAAATGATAAAAAATGCCAGGCCCACCAAGCCATGCTCACAGAACCGGTAGTAAAAAAAATTGAATCCCACACTGGATTCACTGCACAGTCAGCCAGATGTTCAGACTGCATTTGGAATTTATATCCATCTATTGAGTCCTTGCCAAAGACCTGCAAGAGGCTGGTGTTAATATTATTATGATTGGTCACAGATGTTTAGACTGGATTTGGCCTTTTAATCAACTTACCGAGTCCTTCCAAAGGATAGGCAGATATTGATGTTTCACTGTGCAGAAGGCTGTGTGGAAGGCAGGCAAGCATGTCGGGGCTGGCTAGCCATGGGGAAGGGAGGTAGCATGCTACTCCCTTCCCTGCAGCCATGCCATGCTTGCCTGCCTTCCACGCGGCCCTCCCAGTGGTGCCTCCAGTCACTTGCATTCCGAGATCGGTGTCCAGACCGACCTGGCCAGTGGGTGGGCAGACAGTCCTTGGTGGAGATGCAGCCACTGCTCTGGGGCTGAGAGAGATAGTGGCGGTGGTGCTCCGGAGGGGCAGGCACCAGGTTGATGTCCCAGGCTGCTGCACATGTGCACTGCCTGCCCTCCCAGAGCACCCCTGCTGCCCCTTGCCCCTCTCAGCCCCAGAGCAACGGGTGCATCTCCACCATCAGCTTTACTAATGCACTGGGTCCTGCAACTCTTTGACCCCTCTTCTGCACTGTCCCCAGCTCTCCTTGTGCAGGGATCTCCTGTACTGCACAGGAGAGCTGGAGTTCTCCTCCCTGCATCCGGTGATGGTAGCTGCTGCTGCTCCTCATTCCCCTCCTTCCTGAGCCGAACGGGATCACGGCTGAGGCTGAGCTACCTTCAAAGGACGCGGAATTGCAAAAGGCAGTTGGTCCCAAGCAGTACGGAGAAAATGATATGGGGCTCTGTGGAGAGGCTCATGCCTTTTCGGGACGGAGAGCAGGTTGTGTGAATGGGTCAACAGGGAGCCACAGGAGAGGGGTCAAAGAGCTGCAGGACCCACCATGTTGGTAAGGCTGATGGCAGGTGGCCCTTGGTGGAGACGCAGGGGCTCTCCCGCGCTGGGCAGCCAGCTACTCACCACATTGCACAGTGGCAGCAGTGGGGGGAGGAGTCGCCATCCCCACCGCCATGATCCCAGCCCAGGAGGGTATTTTGCTGCTGCACACACACACGAAAGAGATGAGAGCAAGAAAGAGGGAGAAAAAGATAGAGAAATGAGAAAATGATGGAGATAGAGAATGAGAGAGAGGGAAACAAATCAGAGAGAGATAGAAGGGGAAAGAGAGAAATGAAAGAGAGCTGGAGGGAGAGAATGAGAGACAGGGAAACAAATCAGAGAGAGAGAAGTGGAAAGAGAAATAAAAGCTGGAGGGAGAGAATGAGAGAGGAGAAAGAGGGAAACAAATAAGAGAGAGAGGGGGGAGAGAAAGGAAGAGAAAGAAAGAAAAAGAAAGGGAGGGAGGGAGAGAGAGAGAGAGAAGAAAGAAAGAGGAGAGAGAACGAGAACAGAAAAGAGAGAAAGAAAAACAGAACTTATGACCACAATTGAGCCCAAAATTTTGATTGCTAAGGAAGAGTGTTGTTAAGTGAGTTGCACCACATTTTACAAGTTGGCCACACCCACCTGGTCACATGACCACCAAACAACGCCCACCAAACCATGCCCACAGAACCGGTAGGGAAAATTTTTGGATTTCACCACAACATTTCACCATATTTTTTATGAGAGATACTCTTTGTCTTCCTCCTCTGATGAGACTTGTCCAGTATGGATGAATCTCTGGCATAGTTCTCTGAATTATCTTCCTCAGAGCACACAAGCCCTACAATTATGTCAAGGTAGTTTATCGCTGAGGGTCAAGGTAGGTATTAGTATTATTAAATTTATTGCCGCCCATCTCTCAATTTGAGACTTTGTGGAGCAGAACGTTCTTGAATACACTTAACAGAATAACAGAGTTGGAAGGGAGCTTGGAGTTCCAACTCCCTGCTAAGGCAGAAAACACTATACCAGTGATGGCTAAACTTTTTTGGATTGCCTGCAAAAAGTGAGGGAAGTATAATGCTAGATGTGTGACCCCTGCATGCATGTACACCCCCGCGCGTGCATGACCAGAGCCTCCCTCCCACTTTTGGCATGCTTTTTTCACCCTCCCTAGACTCCAGAAGCTTTATAGGAGCCTGGGGAGGGCGAAAACAGGCTCTCCCACCCCCCCAGAGGCCCTCCAGAGGCTTCAAGAGCTTCCCTGAAGCCTCTGGAGGGCGAAAAACAGTCATATGGGCAACCCGGAAATTTGGGAACGGTGACTTCGTGTTTGCTCATAGGGCTGTTTTTTGCCCTCCGGAGCCTTCAGGGAAGCCTCCTGAAGGCAAAAAATGGCCCTACGAGCAAACCGGAAGTGACTTCCGGTTTGGCCATAGGGCCATTGTTCGCCCTCTGAAGCCTTCAGAGAAGCTTCTTGAAGGCTCCGGATGGCAACGCCTCCCATGCCCTAACAAATGGCTCCATGTGCCACCTGTGGCATGCGTGTCATAGGTTTGCCATCATGGCCCTATGCCATTTCAGATAAATGGTTATTCACTCTCTTCTTAAAAACCTCCAGTGTTGGAGCACCCACAACTTCCAGAGGCAAGTTGTTCCATTGACTAATTGTTCTGTCTGGAAATTTCTCCTTATTTTTAGGTTGCTTCTCTCCTTGATTAGTTTCCATCCATTGCTTCTTGTCCTGCCTTCAGGTGCTATGGAGAATAGGTTGATCCCCTCTTCTTTGTGGCAGTTCTTTGCAAGTTTTAAGGCTGATAGAAACCCAGATGGGAAAGAATAATGTAACCCACATATGCCATTTGTGGAATGCTTTCTAGAATCAGCCTTTTCTATTGTTGTTTACTAAGATAATTAAAGGCTCGGAGACTAAAATATATGAAGAACGGGATTAGGGTTTCGCTAGTCTAGAGAAAAGAAGGACTAGGAGGGGACATGACAGCAGTATTCCAGTATATGAGAGGTTGCTACAAAGAGAAGGGAGTCAGTTTATTTTCCAAAGCACCAAAGGGCAGGACAAGAATGGATGTCAAATTAAGGAGAGAAGCAGCATGGAATTGAGGAGAAACTTCCTAACAGTGAGGGCAATTAACCAGTGAAACAGCTTGCTGTCAGAAATTGTGGGTGCTTCATCACTGGAAGTTTTTAAGAAGAGCCTGGACAATCCCTTGACTGAAATAATATAGGATCGCCTGCTTGAACAGGAGATTGAACTAGAAGACCTCCAATGTCCCTCCCAGCTCTACTGTGATTGATTGATCAATGTTGTTTGACTTGCTTTCTAATGTATTATATATACCAAATGTCATGTTTCTGTAGTTTCTATACTCTATAAAAAATACTTGACCCTCCCTTTAATAAATATTTTTTTGTTTTGCCTGAATCATTTGGTGATTCATACTTTCAGGTAGGCAAAGAAGCCCCTTTGTATGCGTCTCAGATTTAGGCATCAACTTCTTATCCCTGAGTTTGGAGGCAACAAAGTAAGTTAAATTTCCATGCTGAAAAGAGACTATTGATTTTTATTTTAGGCAAGTATGCTAGATCTAACGTATAGCTTATATGATTTTATAAACTACAAAGAGAACAAGTTATCGTTCGCAACAGAGTTCAAAACCTGGTTATGCTAACCCGGTCTCATATTACAGTCAAACTCCTGGAATAACAGGGGGGAAGTTTTACCTCTGCTTTTCTTTTTCCTTTTCGTTTAGGACGAAAGGCGATATGGGCGTATCGTTCCACATCATACCGCACTTTGGCTCGAAGACCCGTTTTCTCAGCGTCTGCAGTTCAACCGCTTTTAGCGGTTGCCTAGATACCAGACGCTCTACTTAATAGAAAGCAGGATAGGCAAACCCCGCCTCTGAGTAGTGTTTTTTTTTTTTAAAGTGGCACGTAACGTCCGCCGGCTCTTACCATTACAGTACAGTACCCGTATATCAAGCGCATACGTTTTACGTCATCAGCCCTGGCCACACATCAGGAGAAAACATTTTCGCCGCTATGTTCAAGGTGAGAAAGTTTCCTTAGTACTTTCAGGAACAAAATTGGCGACATAGCGTTCTCCATCTTTGGTGCGCTCCACGCAATAGACAGTTTTGAGCTGCCTGAAATCAACTGTAGAGTAGTACTTACTCTTTGGACTTTTGCTTGTTGCACTCGTGCCAGTTTATCCAGCCTCGAACGCCAACATTTGTTACCGAGTAAATAAATAGGAACGGTAAGAGAGAAGAAAGAAAACAAGCGCGTAATGAGATACGGACACCTCAATGACTAATAAAGCGATGATCGATAAAACTAAAGTAATACTTCCGAATATATAGTTGAGTATTATCTTTATTAGAATTAAGTAAAAGTCACAATATAAACTTCCTCATGTTAAATGTTGCAAAAAATGAAATGGAAAGAAGTCTAAAACATCCACATTTTTTTAAAAAAGTTAGTTCAGCTGCTGTATTTTAAAGTTGATCGCAACATTGAAATAGACAATTGAATGAATGCATGCTTTTATCAACCTGAATGCCTCCAGAAGTCCTCAATCACAATTTCCATGGTTCCTAGCCAGTATACGGTTGCGTATCTAGAGGACATAGATTTAGGGAAAGATGTAGTAGAAGGAACGGGGAACTTCTTATTTTGAAAGATGTTTGTCTTGTAGAGCAGATATAAAAAAAATACAACAATTAACAAAGCTTAATATTAATCTGGTATGGACGAATTACACCAACAGATAATGGTATAGAAATAACATAATCCAGTTGCATAATCCATGTGAAGGGATGGCTTAGTGGCTAAGACGCTGAACTTGTTGATCAGAAAGGTTGGCAGTTCGGCAGTTCAAATCCCTAGTGAACTCCCCTTACTTGTCCCAACTTCTGCCAACCTAGCAGTTCGAAAGCATGTAAAAATGCAAGTAGAAAAATAGGAACCACCTTCGGTGGAAAGGTATCAGCGTTCCGTGTGCCTTCAGTGTTTAGTCATGCTGGCCATATGACCACAGAGATGTCTTCCGACAGCACCGGCTCTTCAGCTTTGAAATGGAAATGAGCACTGCTCCCTAGAGTCAGGAATGACTAGCACATATGTGCGAGGAGAACCTTTACCTTTTAATCCATATGAACATTCAAATCATATTGTCAACTAACCCTGTAAAAAAGAATTCATGTCCTCTTCATTATTGAATTGGAAATCTGGTTTCAGAATTCAGGCTGAATGTTCATTTATAATACAATTTGGACATATTGGTTTATTCCATAATTATAACATCTTGTGCTGTCAGTTAATAGCTTTTTATCCCTATTAAAAGAGAATAATAAAATAGAGACCGTTGAGTTCAGCTCCACTACTCAATGTAGTTAAGGATATCCAACAGATGGCAATCTAGTTCCTGCTTGCACATATTCTAGAGACTTCACTTCTTCAGGTAATTGATTTTACTGTTGAATTTTTAGATAAATAAATAATACATAATTTCAATCTATGTATTAGATGGTACGTAGCCCGCCTTTATTACTTTGTAAGTAACTCAAGGCAGTGAATATACACAATGTTCCCTTCTATTTTCTCCACAAGAACAATCCTGTAAGGTCGGTTGTTATTGGAAATTTGTAGCATTTTAAAATTAGGATATATAGTAATTATTATTTATTAAATTTATCTGCTGCCCAACTCCTAGAGACTTTGGGAAGTTTACAAATGATAGAAAATATGAAAACATGACAATAAATATAGCACACACACCCCCAAAGTATATATGGCAGTATAACCAACCAAGTTTAAACAAAAGAACATTACCTAAATTAAAATAAGGCTTCAATCATCCCTATCAAAGGCCTGGATAAAGAACCAAGTCTTCAGGCCCCTTCAAAATGTCAGAGTGGGACATTTAGATCTTAAGGGGGAACATCATTCTGTAGAGCAGGCACTGTGGCAGAGAAGGAAAGTTTGGACCAATGGTTACAGAAGCTGATAGAGTTGGCAGAAATGGCTAAATTGATCGTTTTGATCAAACAAAAGAATATAAGTACTTTTGTTGCCACATAGAGACCGCTTCTGGACTTTGTACTTGAGGTGGAAAAAAATGAAACTTTGATTTTGGGTTTTACTGATTAGACTGATTTGTTTTTATTAGAAATGCTATAAATTATAAATGCCATAATTATTATGGTAAAATAAAAAGTTGAGGTTCTATGTTAATGCTTTATTTTACTGCAACAAAGGGAGTTGGAAGTCAGCACTTTTTTTCTTCTTTTTTCCCTACCCCCTCACTTCTCTTTCCTTTCCTCACCAGTTTTTCCTATTTGCAATTGTATTTTATTCTATGGTCTAATAAAATGTTTAAAGAAAAAAGGAATTTTTGTTGTCAATATTGATATCAGCGGAGGACTCGGTAGCAGGTGGCTGGCCCAACCGGCCTCTGCTCCGCTTCCAGTGGCTTCCAACTGGGGTTTGGAAGCCGCAGAGGAAGCCTGCCATGCCTGGTGAGGGAGGGAATAGAAATGGCAAGAGTAGTCACGTCTCGCTCTACATGTCTCACTTCTCCACCACCCCACCTGCCAACCTCTTCAATAAAGAGATGGCGGGGAAGGGAAGCAGCCAGACTGCTGTTGCCATTGAGGCAGGGTGGGCCATGAGACACATGTTTTACCTAAAACTTGCAGCTCCGTTGCATTCCTCGCCATTGTGTCCAATGAAACACGTCGTTAAAAAAACTTCTGACGACTGTGAGAAGTTTGATTGAATGTGCAAGAAAGTTTTTTTTATGACGTGTTTTCCTGGACACAATGGCGAGGAACGTGATGGAGCTGCAAGTCTCAGGTAAGATGTGTGTCTTGCAGCCCACCCCTCCCCATAATTGCATCTCTAAAGGGGGCAGGTGGCTAAGCGAGGGGCAGGAAACACTGCCATGCCCGACAAGAAGGGGAGAAGAGATGGCAAGAGGAACCACGTCTTGCTCCATGCATCTTGCCTCTCACTCGCCCTATCTGCCAACCCCCCCAATAAAAGATGCCAGAAATGAGTCTTTGTGAGACTCGTCGTGCTGCCTCCGCCTCTTGGAGCAGGACTCTGCAAGGCTTGTGCCATTGCACACACAAACTGCAGCATCGCTGCAAGGTTTGACATACCGGCGCAGCCACAAGCAGCAGGATGCCAGCTGTGCCAGTAAGTCGAACCTCATGGTGGTGCTGCAGTTCGTGAGTGCAACGGCACAACAAGTCTTGCAGAGGTGGCAGGACACCTCGGGTGAACAGCTGACGAGTGGCTTTGTTGCGCTTATTTTCAGGGAAACATAGTATTGGCTTGTAAGACCATTTGGGCCTGGAGCTTTACCTGACTTCATTTTTAATGGCTTCTCTCAAAGGCAATTATTGGATCATTTATATATTATCTCTGAGTTTTAGATAGTTTAGGCAGCTATTGTCTTAAAAGATATTCATCTATTTTTGACATATCTCCTGTCTTTTATACAGGTTTGAATAGAAGTTATGAAAGGTCTTCTTGATAAGTTTGTTGTCTGTTTTACATTACTGCCTTCACATTGTCTTTTCCCTTTCCTTTCTTAGCTTATAAGCCAGCCTTCTTCCTGGTTTATTTGCAAACTCAAAGTGTCTTTGTTTTGCATACTTTAATTTTGTTTCTACTTCCTGTACTGTTAACAAGAACTGTTGTCGCCATAACAGCTTAATTTGACATAAGGTTTTAGGATCTGTAGATATCTTTTGCAATTAAATTTCTTTCTATCGAATATCATCCAATATCTTTGGTGTCTCTTCCTGGGATTTTTTTCTTTCTAAATGACTGTACTGTATAAAATAGACCCTCATAACAGCTTTACTAGCATCCCATACAGTAGTTAAACCTGTCCCTTTACCTAAATTATTATCAAAGTATTCTTGTATAGTAGTTTCTTTTTATAGTCTTTTAAAATCATTTCCTTTTGCAGAATACACTCATTTAATCTCCATCTAAAATTTGAACTCTTTCCTCTAAGGACCTGGATAATGATCAGAAAAAGATTTAGGTAAAATATCCACTTTAAAAATTTTATTTGCAAGATATTTAGAAGTCCATATCATGTCAATCCTTGGAATGGTGCAGTGGCCTAGAGGTGGAGCCCTCACATTCAGGAGGCTTTGAGTTCAATCCTAGGTAGCGGTCTCTTCTACTGTTGCCTTTGTTACATTTGTGTTGTATTTGTGCTGATAAATCAGTTGTATTTGTGCTGATAAATAAGTCTCCCTTTATTTATTTATCAGCACAAATACAACATACATACATACATACATACATACATACGTACATACATACATACATAAAATGTCCACCCTTGAAAAAGATTTTTGTCTTTCTGAAAAAAGGTATATTTTCTAGCATAACCATTTTTATATATCCATGAATCTATTAGTACTAAATTGTCCATGATCTCAAAGTCTTTGGTAGTTTATCATGGGATGGTTTAATTTCCTTGGCAGATGTTCCATCCAAAGTTGATATAGTCATTCCAATCCCCCAACATAAACCAATTTTTGTATGGAAAGGGCAGTAGCTGATCTATTAGATATTAGAATTGTTATTATCATCATTTCGCCTCTACATGGCAACCACTGTTGATTTTATTCCATTAAGTTAGTTTCCACTGCTACAAATCTTCCATATTCATCTGCTATAAATAGCTTAGGTTTAAATTGAGGTTTTCTAGATAGGACAACTCCATTGATCCTTTTCATGTTTACTGGGAAGTTCATTGATACTAAATTTAAGAAAATGAATGTAATTAAGAAAGAAACTTTAGGTAAAAAACATAAATGTCAAGAAAAGGCCATTCAAAAGTGTTGGGAACTTTCACAAGGAGTGGACTGAGGCTGGAGTCAGTGCATCAAGAGCCACCACACACAGAGGGATCTTGGATATGGGCTTCAAGTGTCGTATTTCTCTTGTCAAGCCACTCCTGAACAACAAACAACGTCAGAAGTGTCTTACCTGGGCTAAAGAAAAACAGACCTGGTCTTTTGATCAGTGGTCCAGTCGTCTTTTCTGATGAGAGCAACTTTTGCATCTCATTTGGAAACCAGAGTATGGAGGAAGAATGGAGAGGCACACACCGCAAGATGCTTGAAGTCCAGTGTGAAGTTTCCACAGTCTGTGTTGATTTTGGGAGCCATGTCATCTGCTGGTGTTGGTCCACTGTGCTTCATTAAATCCAGGGTCAACACAGCCGTCTACCAGGAGATTTTGGAGCACTTCATACTTCCTTCCATAGACGAGCTTTATGGGGATGCTGACTTCATTTTCCAGCAGGACTTGGCACCTGCCCACACTGCCAAAAGCACCAAAACCTGGTTCAATGACCATGGGATTACTGTGCTTGATTGGCCAGCAAACTCGCCTGACCTGAGCCCCATAGAGAATCTATGGGGCATTGTCAAGAGAAAGATGAGAGACATGAGTCCGAACAATGGAGAAAAGCTGAAGGCCGCTATTGAAGCATCCTGGTCTTCCATAACACCTCAGCAGTGCTACAGGCTGATAGCTTCCATGCCACGCCGCATTGAGGCAATAATTGTTGCAAAAGGGCCCAAACCAAGTACTGAGTACATATGCATGTTTATATTTTTCAGAGGTCCGATATTGTTCTACGTACAATCTTTGTTTTATTGATCGCATGTAATATTCTATTTTTCTGAGATTGTGGATTTGGGGTTTTCATGAGCTGTAAGCCATAATCATCACAATTATGACAAATCACGGCTTGAATTATCTTGCTTTGCATGTAATGAGTCTTATCTCATATATTAGTTTCACCTTTTAAGTTGCATTACTGAAATAAATGAACTTTTGCATGATATTCTAATTTTTTGAGTTTCACCTATATTAGCATTACAAAATTTAAGACAGCAAATCATTTGTATAACAAAGTCCAGTCTAAGAAAATATAGCTATAATGTCATATTATTTTGGTTCTTGCTTCTGTATGGATTGAATTTTTAGCAATTTGAACTGTTCAAATTACAAAATGGAAATAGCCTGTATTGTGACCCTTATGTCTTTGAAAATTTGATTTAGCTACTCAGTTAGCAAAAACTAAATTCTCAGATATATGCCTCGGTTTTCCATAATTCATATTTTTTACATGATTAAGTATTATGAGCCATTGACATCTCACATTATTAATACAGAGTATAGTGGTAAAGAGATCTATACATAAACAATTTTATTTTTTAAAGTAGGCTTACATCCTTTTACCGTGGAAGAACATATACCGTCCCTTTCAAAGTGTTTGGTTTGTAGCTATGTCAGATCACTGTTGCTTTAGCGGAGTCCTTAATACCCAAATAACAAGTAGTCTTGCACAGTAACTGCATTCCTTTGAAAGCTCACTGGCTACTTTAAACCATCCTGTGTTTTTTGCACAGGGACCTGCACATATCTATTTGTGATGTGATTGTTTTTGAGTTTTAAATTCTACATGTTAATGGCAAGAAATATTAGGGCTTAGCTGTATGTATTCAAATTTTGACTGTTTTAAACTTCTGCTATTTTTGAGGAAGTTGTAGAAGCATTGAACTTCCAAACAAAGAGTTATCCCTGATGAACATTTGAATAAAAGTTAATCTTGCTGTATAAGAAATATCTGCCACTCCCTTGTTTCTAAGATTAGGCCACGGTGTCCAAAGCAAATACTAATTGATCATAAAAATCTGACCTTGTAATTTGATCAAGAGAATGAATTCTTTTCAAAAACATGTTTACATCTCTTCTTGAAAAATGTCATTGGATTTCCCCCCACAGTCAGCCCAGTGCTTTGTCTTAAGTTCCTGTCTCCTGTAGATTTTTTTTCTTCCACTAATACAGGTTTCAACTCTATCTTAAATAGAAACTTACATATTTGATATACTATGTTTCCCCTAAAATAAGACCTGAAGAGCAAGCCTGATTTTTAGGGGTGGGCCTAATATATTATAAGCCCTACCCAAAAATAAGCCCAGGGGAAAGGGCATAGCCAGCACGATAGCCTGCCTCTTGGCACAGTGCAAATACCAATAAGTCCAAGCATGGAGGCAGAGGTGGGTGGGGAGAAGACAGGTGATCCGGATATGCTGTGTGGTTGCCTGACTCACGGGAGGCTTGCGGGGGGCTCATATGGTGGCATCAGCAGCAAGTGGAAACAGGGGCATGGGGTAGGCAGACAATCCCACTGCCCTGTGTGGATAGCTTTTCAGCATGCCAACAGGCAAGCCGAGAGATGGTGGGAAGGAGTGGGCGGTGCGTTGGGATCGCCACTGCCACCACCTGGCTGTGTTGCACACTTTTCACCCAGAGGGAGACAAAGCAATTTGCTCCATTCCCAAGCACTCCATAGGTGACCAAACATTTTGCCCGGACAGAGAAATGACAGAGACTCAAAAGCTTCATGTACTTGCAAAGAGGATGTGATTAACTCCATTTCAAAGCATCCCTTTTCCAAACATACAAAGCTTCATCTCCCTCTGAGCAAAAAGTCTGGGCAGCTACCACCGGCCTCACCCTCTCTATCCCACTGTCTGCTTGCCCACAGTCTCAACCGGGGCCAAGTTCTCAGCACGTCCTGGCCTCCATCCATCCTGCCAGGTGGGCAAAGATTTCCTGCAAGGTGCTGTGGCCGAGAAGTGTCCTAGCAGCAGTTGGACCAGTAGGCAGGGTAGGTGCAGGCCGGGGCAGGCCGAGAGCTTGGCCCATTTCAGCCACGGGCAAGCAGACAATGGGATGGAGAGGGCAGGGCAGTGGGAGCTGTGGTCTCACTCCTGTTGCCCCCTGCTCTCGCCAACTCCTGTATTTAAAAAAAATAAAACCTCCCCCAAAATAAGCTTGAATGCTTATTTTCAAGCCCCCCCCATAAGACCAGGTCTTATTTTCGGGAAAACATGGTACTACATGCCAAATATAAGAGATACAAGAAACAGCCTTACTGAGACTCAAAAATGTGCTTTTGTGTATTTATATGGATCTTTCCATTTCTACTTTGCCTAAACTGTGTAGACTCATGACAATAACTTTGCTTAATTCATGTTTGAATTGCAAATATGTATCAGTTTAATTCCTTTGGTGCGTATGAATTATCCACATTTTTATTATATTTAGATAAGGCAGTTGATTGCTGCACCTGGTAGCTTAAGCTTGTTTGCTGTACACATATATGCTGATTCTGCTGGGAATAAATCCTCCAAAAAGAACCTATTAAAAGTTGATGAGGTATGAATCCATCTTTTCTCTAAGTGATTTTCTTATTTAGCCATTATCTAATTTCAGAATGTAGATTTATAAATTAGATTTATTCTTTTCTAATGAAGTTATTCTTTTTTATGAAGGTGCATTGCAGTGTTGTAATGCTGCCTCATTGTGGTTTATGTAGCAGAATGTCCCATGTGGAGAACTCCCCAATACACACTTACCGTGTTTCCCCAAAAATAAGACCTGGTCTTATTTTCTTTTGGGCCCCATAACAAGCACACAGACTTATTTTCATGAAGTTCTTATTTTTGGATGTGGTTCCCTCTCCCTCTCTCCCTCTCTCCCCCCCTCTCTCACGCACGCACGCACACACCACGTTCTTTCCTTGGGAGCCCTGCACAGATGTATATGCCAGGATTGCAAGGCTGAAGGCTTTGATGAAACATTTTGGGGATGTACTTCCCTGCACAGGAAAGAAGGCGGTTTGCTCCAAAGCTATGGCTGAGCATTGCACTGGGAGGCCTGCACGGTTAATACCGGTATTGAATTGCGTGTTTTGCTTCAGTGAAAGGGGGGCATGCAGGCAGGGGGTTCAGCAACCATGGAAGACGGGGTTTGGGGGTGCAAAGGAGGAAGGGGAAATCTCCATCCTGCTGCAGGGCCGTCATGAAGCTTGTGCAGGGCATTGCGACCCTTGGCGAAGGAGGCCCAGGCAGGCCGGTGACTGGAGAAGTGCTCTGGATATCTGGGCCAGGTTGCCTGGCCCCCGCTGGCGCAACTGATCCACAGGCCTCAATTAAGAGGACGAGCCTCCATGAGGTGACGGGAAAGGGAAGGACTGCCTCCTGTGCTGGCCATGCCTATCCCTTCACTGGGGCTTATTTTGGGGGTTGGCCTTATACTACCCCCCCAAATCAGGCTAGGCCGTACTTTTGGGGTAGGTCATATTTTCAGGGAAACATGGTATTAGAACATAAGTAGTAACTATATACTGCTATTTACAGCTTTCACTCTATACAAATCCATCACCAAAATCAAAGTATGTGGAAGATCCAGAGTCACAACTGGAAGGAAGTATTTCTCATCTGCGGCAATCTTTGGCGCCATATGCAGGTTGGGTTCAGGTATAGTATTCAATTTTGTTACCGTCCCAAGGAGTGAATAATTGGTATAAGCATGCAGCTTTTATTGCAGAAATTATATGAGTAGAACCTGTTTCTCTTGCAATCTAAACTGTAAACACAATAATTTCAGTGTTATTACTTTGACAACTTAGTTATTTTGGTGGTAACCAATCTTGTCGGATCTCACAAATTTAATCAGGGTTGGATTAAAAATGCCAGGGCCTGTGTGGTTTACACTGGGAAGACCAAGAAATATCCCATACTTAAGTTGCTTTGGAAGAAATGCTGCAATCTTTTAACACACTAATGGTTATTTCAACTTTGCCCTCTTCAGAACTGTACTGGGAAAGCTATGCCTAAGGTAGAAAAGGCCTGTGAATATGTTAAAGGTGAGAGCATGTTTCCAGAAATTAGCATTTTGGAAATATTATAATATACTGTTATGTGCTTGTGTTCCTGTACATATTTTTAAAGTACTGTAACTTCATTATTCAATCTGCTTACGTTCCCGCTGCCGATGATTGTTTTATGAATAAGGTCACATGCCACCCTTCTGGTAAGAGTAGAAGGAGACTTAAAAAGGTTATTTGGAAGATATTTTCTATAATTAGATTTCAGATATCTAAATTCGTTTTAGATATAGGCATTCATAGTGAAAGTAAATTAAGGTTTGTATAATTGAAAATACCATTTGGGATCCTGTAAAGGTAAAGGTAAAGGTTCCCCTCGCACATATGTGCTAGTCATTCCCGACTCTAGTATTTTTTTAAAATGCTATTTAATGTCTATTTGAACAGTTCCAGACCCCAATACCTCTCTTTCTCTCTCTCTTAACATTTCCCTGGCATATATTTTTCTATTGACTAATTATAACAGGCCATAACATTCTTTCAGATAATTTCACTAGGTTGCTTTTTGAGCAAAAAATATGTGTAGGCCACTTTAATAACATGAGGGTTGGAGGTGAGTGATAAGGAAAAATTCTTAGGAATTCCATGATATAGGTAATCCTTGCTGAACATCCATTTCTTGAGTTACCATTTAAAACTGTTTTAACAGAGAAGTTAGTAATCTACAGGCTCCTCCATAATTTCAGCAAGTACCGATAATCCTTGCTTACCAATTACTTATTCAGCAACCATTCAGAGTTATGATGGGGCTGAAAATAAACTTTATAGCCAATTTAAGACAATTTATGACTTTTACAATGTCTCTCAATCAGTGCTTCATTTACATATTACATATGTATGGCAATATGCATTGTCCTATGCCTGATTTGTGTTATTTTCTCCTTCAAAGTGGGTAGATTGAAGAGGAAGAGATTACAAAAGAGTAAACTATTTGCTCTTCCACACATCAAAAGGAATAAATTGCATTGACAGCCTAAAACGGGCACACTACGCAAATACCTTACACTCTTTAAATCCTTTACTCTCCTATCTCACCACTCTGATAGGGTGCAGTAAAAAAATGCACACAATTTCTTTAAGCAATGTCTTATTCATTAACCTCCCTCCTCTCAAAGAGCATACATTGAATAGGAAAGGTTTTCAAGAAAGTAATGTATAATATACTGTATTTACTTGTATGATAAAGTATGTCAATCTAGTAAAAAGTCTAAAACTTGATCAAAATTTTAAATGTCTTAATCTGAATGCAAAAAATAAATAAATTACATTTTAATTACGTTTAATTACATTTTTTAAAAAAATCCAGTCTAAACTTCAGGAAATTCCAAGGGAACAAATGGCTTTTTAAATAAATAAATAAAAAAAACCAACCCCATACAGTTACATTCAAATGTAATGCTAACCTGGGAAATGGATCTTGATATGCTAATTACCAATGAATAGTGGCAACAGTAAAGAATAGGGAAAACAAAAGAACCAATTGTTAATATTTGACTATGGCAGGTGTACCTGATTCAAATCCCAATTAAACATAAAAGTTGATTGATACTTCTTAGTCAGTCATTGTTTTTTTAGTTTAATCTATCAACAAGATTGTCACAAGGACAACATGCAAATATATTTCTAATTAATATACCTTTATTATATTCAATATCAATATATCAAATGTATTTCTAATTTTGTAATTGGCTATTGATAGCTAAACATAAAAATAATCATTTAAAGTCTGGAATAATATTTAAATGCTCTAGTAAATAATTATAAATAGGTAATGTAATACTGTTTTTTTTAAGAGAGTTATGAAATCATCAAAGCTCCATCTCCAGGATTTTATCCAAGGCTTGGTGTTATAGGTTTTGCTGGTATTGTTGGATTGTTCTTGGCAAGAGGTATGTTTGTTTTTCAATGTTTGTTCAAATGTTGGTGTCCATTTTCTCTTTCATCAAGGCAGAACCTAAACTGCAATATACAATTAATTGATACTGTGATGCTCAACCAGAGTGTTACCATCATTAAACTACAAATAAAAATTTAAACACATCAGTGTTAGAATTTATTTAGAATATGCTCAACATGTTTTAGACAAGAGGACGATGTATAATACAGGTGTAAAAATGCCTATTACAAACCAACAGCTGTACCAATTCAAAAGTAAATTCCATTAAGGAACATGATGATTATGCATTTAATGACTCCTTTTTATACAGTGAGAATATACATATACACATTACATAAATCATGATCCTCTTTTAAAGCCATCAATTACTATATATATAATAGACATACATCAGAAGTAAACATTGTTTTCATATTGTTGCAGAATTCGTATGTTAAAGATCATGGCTTAGCTATAAGATACATGTTGTATATGGTATAAGTTTTCAGTCTCTGGTAGATGAAGTAGAGATAGAAAAGAATTCTGACTAAACCTTGTCTCTGCTATTAATCAGACATCCTTCTGGCTAGATTGATAAATGAATAATGACACAAAATAAGCACTGGTTATTCATAAACAGCATTTAATTACTAGAGCAAGTCTTTATTGTTGAATCAATCTATGTGGCTAGACAATATGTACTTTTCAAGATGTTTTAGAATTTGGAGACTGAATTATAAATTAAGAATATGTGGGTAAGGTCTTTCAATGACCAAAGCCAGGCTTGCATCATCTTGCTACAGTGTTTAGTACTCCTTTGCTCTTCACTATCCTGTTTTCCTATATCTTTATATCTAATTGCATCATTTAATCTACTTTCCCCAACCTACTTATTACCAAATTCATCTGGCTGAGAATCTGCACTTTTGGGAACACTGTGATGCAGTGACGCTGGAACTGCTGGCCAGAAATGGTCTGCACAATGGCGGTTCAAGCCCAGCTCTGTGAGACAGAATGAGCTTTTATCGCTTCCTCCCCAGCCCCTAACCACCTAGCAATTTGAAAGCATGCAATATTGCAAGTAGATAAATGGATACCACTATGATAGGAAAAACCTAGCTACATTTGTGTGTGCGATGAAGGGAAGCCGGCTCTGGATATAGCTCCAGGCTCCTCTGCAGGTATCACCTCACCTCACCTAATGCAGCATTAGGTGAGGTGAGGTGAGATGACACCAGCAGAGGAGCCTGAAAGAGTCAGCAACCTGAACACCATTAGTCAGCTAGTATAAACTAGTTTGTCCCTTGTGGTGTACCAAGGATAGGCACGCGAGCACTAAACAGAATAAATTAGCAATTTAGGCTTTCAGGATTGCATTGTGTGTAGCATTTGTTGATTTCCCTGACATTGTACCCCGTACTCTAAGTAAGTAAGTAAGCCCTTTTAATTTCATCTTATTCAGTATATCACACATTAGAAGTAACATTTCTTCTATGGAATAGGTTCTAAAATTAAAAGATTGGTGTATCCAATAAGCTTCGTGGGGATTGGGATTGCTGTCTACTATCCACAGCAAACAGTTGCTGTTGCCAAGGTAATTATTGAAAATAATCCTTATTTATGTACCCTTATATTTCTTGAAATCTTGTAATTTTATTTAAATATTTAGTCCAAAGTGTTGGGTAAATATAGTGTAAATATAGACATGAGTGAATATGCCTGGGTACACACACATACAAACATAGTTGAGTCTACTTAGTCTCAGTCCATCATTATTTGTTGTTTATCCCAGTATATCAGTTAAGGAGATCTTAGGGATTTGCAAGTCTAATTCTTTTTATTAATGGATAATCCAGGAGACCAAATGTTTTTATTAGCACATATTTAATATCACTATTTTTTCTACAGAGCCTCTTATGAAAAAACTTTGTGGGTTCTTGTAGTTTCTTTTCTCATCAATTATGTTTTCCTTTTCTTAGTAATGATGAAGACAGATTATTTTTTACATAACTGAATAAAAACTTTTTTTATTTTATAAATGCTAAAATTAAGCTTGCACAAATAGCTTGATAGTGTTGCTCATGAAACAATGAAAATATTGGAATATCAAGTTGTAGCAGCTTTGTGAATTAATTTTATGGAATGCCTATGAAGTTTGTCTACTTAATCAGTTGCAGCTAAAAAAATACTTTAGCACTGTATAGCCATCCTTTCTTCAATATAATTTGATATAGTACAATATTTCCCAATGCTAAATACTGAACCATGGAACAAAGCTGTATATTGTCAGCTGTCCAGATAGCAAATTCAAAAAAAAAAAAAAAAAGAACTCCTGGGACATTGTTCCTCCCAAAAAGTAAAACTTTATTGAATACACTACATTGGCAGTTTTGGCACAGAAGAAACAAAACCAGCTCTGAGTTTCCCACGTGTAAACCCACAGAGTTACACTTGCTTTTCCTCTTTGGCCATTCAGTTCATTGCATTATCCAATTAAATCAGTTCCTTATTCAAATACCTGCGCAGCATGATCTTGGGGTTGGCAACAGGGTCTCTCACACTTCTCTAAATCATAGTTTTAGCTATTTCTGTTCACATTTTGTAACTCGGTAATTTGTTTTCTATTGAATCATAGCTTGAAAATATAAGGGTGTTTACACAAGGGGAAAATAGTCCTCTTCTCTATACAGATTTGAGGCCTCTCAAAAGCTTTCTGGAAATACTGCTTGTCAACATGGGATTAAGTGCAAGATGTTGCTATGTAAAATAGTCACAGGAATTTCTCTTTATTTTTGTAAGCAATAATTTAAAGCAAGATTTCTATTTATAATTTATTTCAAATTTGGTTAGACAGTCATATGCTTTTTTTGTTTTGTGCTACCTTTTCCAAATAAACCTCAACTATATACTTTATTTATATTATAACAAAGTCATACTGAGCAAAACTTGTGGCTGACCTATAAATTAACTTTTATGGTGGCACTGGAGAAATTGAAAATGTTGTATAATGGGAATATCAGTGTTTGTATATGATCAAGGTATCTTCATATAAGTTGAATAATCTTGCTGTCTTGTTTACTTTATAATTATAGTTTTTTATCTTAATATCATGATTTATTATACTACTTACCTACTTAGAAATGTACTATTAGAAATGTACTATTTCTTGAAGTTGATAAAGCCAAAGTATACCTCTTAAGATGACTATCATCATATTGCTGGTTTTTGAAAGGTAACTGGCCTTCGTCTCTATGACTGGAGTCTACAAGCATATATAAGCCTAGAATCTCTTTGGAAAGATAGTTCAAAAAAGGAAAAGTCTGCAAAAGCAAGTAGCAAGGTATGGTATCTGAGATGTTTTTTTTTTTCATGATGAGTTTGTTTTGATGGTTCTTGGCTTTTTTGTTTTGATTTGGCATGTACTTCTTATTTCTGCTTATTTGTTCTTATATTATAGTTATAAAAGCTATGCAGGGATAAACACAAGCTATTATATGCTGGTTCCACAAGCTTCAGTAATATTTAGGTAAAGCCTGAAGACCTGACTCTGCCATTTGGCCTGAGATCTATTAGGGCAGGGGTCCCCAACCCCTGAGCCTTGGCCCAAAACTACGCTGCAGCCCATTTGAAATGGGGCTGCACAAGTGGCAAACGTCTAGATAACTTCAGTATGCTTTGGACTACAACTCCCTTGCCATTGCCTATGCTGGATTTACTAATGGCAGTTGTATATTATGGCAACTATAGAACATGAGTTTTATTCACTCTGTGTTAGTTGATCATTACAATTGGAGATAAATCTTAGTAGAAATCATAAATCTTTAAATTTTTGTCTTGCAAGTCTCTCTAAGCCAGAAGAGGACATGATAAAGTTTATGTTGCCAATGTATAACAGAATAACAGAGTTGTAAGGGACCTTGTTGGTCATTTAGTTTAACCCCCTGCCAAAGCAGCATACGGTATAACCATGATGGTAAACCTATGGCACATGTACTGGAAGTTAACTGCTTTTCTAGAGTTCCCACGCGAGTGCGCTAGGGAGCTGCTCTTTTGGTTTCTGGCACTCCCCCACGCGCTCCTGTTTCGGCACTCGGTGCTCAAAAAGCTTGTCAACCCTGCCCTATACCATTTCTGACAGATGGCTGTCCAGTCTCTTCTTGAAAGCTTCCAGTGATGAAACACCCACAACTTCTGAAGGCAAGCTGTTCCATCAGTTGATTGTTCTCACTGCCAGAAAATTTCTCCTTATTTCTAGGTTAAATCTCTCCTTGATCAGTTTCATCCATTATTCCTTGTCTGGCCTTCAGTTGCTTTTGAAAATAGGTTGACCCCCTCCTCTCTGTGACAGCCCCTCAAATTGGAACACTATTATCATGTCACCACTGGTACTTCTCTTCACTAGACTAGCCATGCCCATTTCCTGCAACCATTCTTCGTGTTTTAGCCTCCAGTTCCCTAATCATCCTTGTTGCTCTTCTCTGTACTCTTTCTAGAGTCTCAGCATCTCATTCATAGTATGGTGAGCAAAACTACATTTATTGCTATTAAGCATGGTTTTTCCTAGTCTATGTGTACTATGTGTACTTTTGGTTTTTCTTGCCTAAGTGTAAAAAGTGTAAGTTTACTTTTCTCTACATTGAATTTCATTTTTTTAGTTAGGGCCCAGTGTTCAAATCTGTCAAAATCCATTTGGATCTTGAGCCTATCTAGGGGAGTGTTGGCGAACCTTTTCACTACTGAGTGCTATGTGCACGTGCCAGAAACCAGAAGAGATAATCGTCTGGTTTCTGGCAAGCACATACATACCGGCCACCTGGTTTTCTGGTTTCTGCACGCATGTGCGCTGGCCACTTGATCTTCCAGTTTCTGGCATGCATGAACGTGCAAACTCCAGCTGGCCAATGTCCATGCGTGTTCCAGAAACCGGAAGAGCAGCTGCCTGCTATGCATGCGTGCACCGGGAAGGTGATATTCCAGTTTCTGGTGCACGCATGCTTGCTGGTCAGCTGGATTTTGCATGTGCATGCGTGCCAGAAACTGGAAGACCAGGTGGCTGGTGCGTGCTAGAAACCAGAAGATCATCTTCCCGGTGCGCATATGCACGTGTTCTTCTGGTTTCCGGTGCTCCCATGCACGTGAACACCAGCTGGCTAGCATGTCAGAACCTGGAAGAACAACAGGCAACGGCTCGCATGCCCAGAGAGATGGCTCTGTATGCCATTTCCAGCATGCGTGCCATAGGTTTGCCACCACAGTTATAGGATGTTAGCTATTCCCGCCAGTTTAGCATCATCTGCAAATTTTATGAGTTCCCCTTCTATTCCCTTATCTATGAAGATATTGAAGAGTACTTGGCCTAAGGCAAAATCATGTTGTACCCCACTATTTACTTCCCTCACAGTAGACATAATATCATTAAGAACTACCCGTTGAATATGGTTTGTTAGCCAGTTACAAATCCATCTGATGGGGATATCTATCCCACTTTTTTCTAGCTTACCAAGAAGTAGGTTGTGTTCTACTTTGTTGAATGCCATGATGAAATCTAAGTATACTATGTCCACAGCATTTTGCTACTGTACTAATTTAGTTACTATATGAAAGAATGAAATAAAATTGATTTGGCATAACAAACCCGTGCTGACTTCTAGTTATTACTTTACTCATTTCTAGATGTTCCCAGATCTGTTTTTTGATTATCTTTTCCGGTATCTTCCCTGGTATTGATGTTAGGCTGATTGGTCTGTAGTTTCCAGGATCTCTTTTTTTCTTCTCCTTTTTTGAAGATGGGAATCACATCAGCTCTTTTCCAGTCCTCTGGTAGTTCCCCGGTGCTTCAGAATTTTGGAAAGATGGTAGAGTGGTTCTCAATGACATCCGTCAACTCCTTTAGAACTCTGGGATGTAATCTAGGCCTCAGTGATTTATTTTCATCAAGATCAGACAGGTGTTCTCTTACCACTTTTTTTTGCTTATTTTAACTTTTATTTCTAGTCTGTCTTTTGCATTATGTTTTTGGTAGATTAAGCTATAGTTTCTTTTGCATGAAGACGGTTGCAAAGAATAAGTTAAGCAGCTCTGCTTTCTCTTTGCTGCCTGTTACTTAGCTACCATCATCTCTCTTTAATGGACTGTTTCCTTGATATTTTTTTTCTTGTTATTTATGTATTGAAAGAAACTTTTTAAAATTATCTTTGACTTTTGTTGGAAGTCTTTGTTCATTCTGAGACTTTGCTTTCCTCACTTTGTTTTTGTAGATTCTGGCTGATCGGCTGATATTTTGCCTTAATTATGTGTCCCTCTTTTTATTTTTTGTACCTTTTTGTCTTTTAATTTGTCAGAGAAATCTTTGTGCAGCCATGCTGGTTTCTTCTTGGGTTTCTTCTTTTTGTTTTTCAGTGCTATTCTGCTGGACTGGGCTTTTATGATCATATTTTTCAGAGTTTCCCAAGCTTCTTGAGTTGTTTTCCCCTTTAGGGTTTTCATCCAAGAATTTTTCCCAAGTTCTCTCGATAAAATCAGATCTTTTAAAATCTAAGACTCTGGTATCATTATATTTTATTGCTTGTGTTTGCATTATGTTGAATTCCAATATGACATGGTCACTCTCACCCAAGGTGGTTAAATGCAGCACTGCAGGCTACTTCAGCTGACTGCAGTTCGGCTGTTCAAATCCCACCAGGCTCAAGGTTGACTCAGCCTTCCATCCTTCCGAGGTGGGTAAAATGAGGACCCGGATTGTTGGGGGCGATATGCTGACTCTGTAAACCGCTTAGAGAGGGCTGAAAGCCCTATGAAGCGGTATATAAGTCTAACTATTGCTATTGCTATTGCTGTAATTTCAACTTCCTCTATCACTTCTTCTCTGTTTGAGATAAGTAAATCCAGTATGGCTGTCCCTCTAGTTCCCTCCTCTATCTTTTGACAACAAACCTTGGTTGGTCAGGAATCTATTCGATTTCTCACTTGGTGCAGAATTCCAATTAATGTCAGGGTAATTGAAGTCACCATTACTATTACCCCTATTACTATAATACTATATACTATTGTCCTCCAGGGAAAGATTGAAGGCAAACGAGGTGCAGGCAGAAGAAGAACATCATAGCTTCAAAATCTAAGGAACTGGTTTGGACAAAACTCAACAGCACTTTTTTGTGCAGCTGTTGATAAAAATAGAATCGCCAACATGATTGTCCACATGATATCCATCTGATGATGGATATGGCACAAGAAGAAGATTACTATTGTAGTGGTTTTTCCTACATATATTTGTTAATTGTTTAGCAAAAAAATACATCTATTTTTTTCTCCTTGGTTGGGTGGCATGTAGTATATACCTATGGCAATGTCATTCATTTTTTTCTTTTATATTGACCCATATGCATTCTAGGAGGTTTTCATCTTTGGTTTTGTACATTTTTGTAGCAATATAGTGGTCTTTTATATATAGTGTAATTCCACCCCCTGTTTTATGGGGTCTGGGTTTTTTGAACAGTTGTATCCTTCTATTAGTATGTTCCAGTCGTGGGTTTCATCCCACCAAGTTTTAGTGATTCCAACTATATCATATCTAGCTTCAGGTATTAATAATTCAAGTTCATCCTGTTTGTTCCCCATTTGAGATCTTTATCTCTGACTCTGGGTATGCTTTCTATGTCTCCTATTTGATGCTTGTGTTCGTCTTCCTTCCCATCCCTCCTTTGCCTCAATATTTTATTTTTTTTCTAGGGCTTTTTGCTTGGAATTAGATCCGGGAGATCCTAAAGTTTGGCCACTTTCTCCCCTCAATTTTAGTTTAAAGCCCTCCTGATAAGTTGAGCCAGTTGCTTTCTGAAAACATGCTTCTCAGTTTTTGTGATGTGTAGCCCATCCCTTGCCAAAAGCCCATCATGGAGGTAGTGCAGAGCATGGTCCAGGAATCCAAAGTTCTTTTGGGAACACCAACCTTTTAGCCAGTGGTTCACTTCTAGAATCCTTTGTTCTTTTACTGGATGTTGACCTTGCATTGGCAGTACAGATGAAAAAATACTTGTGCACCTAACTCCTTAACTTTCTTGCCTAGCTGCTTGTTCACTCAATATTGTTTTCAGGTCCATTTTCGTGTCATTTGTCTCTTTCTAGAAAAAGACAATAATCTATGGTTTTATTATTTTGGTTAGGTTCTCAGCCACATCCCTGATTTTTGCTCCATGGAGACAACATACCTCTGTGGATTGACTGTCTGGTCTACAGACGGCTGGTTCTGTTCCCTTAAGAATTGAATCTCCTATCACCAACACTCACCTTTTTTTTTCTTAGGGAGGTTTGGGGTAATTTTCTACCTGTCACCGAAGCACTTGATGATCCTACTTTTTAAGGGACATTTGATAATGCTTCTTTTCTAGGGTCTGCATGTTTTCTTCCAGTTTTCTTCCAGAAAACTGGCTTTTCTTTACATTTTCTATGAAATCGATTGCTCAGCACCAGTGGAACTGCATCAGAATGGGTTGGGTTGGACAGGGACTTTGTACTATGTTTGTGTTTTTTTCTATGAGTGATATGTATTAGTCTCCAGAGCAATGTCCCCATACCTCCTGAGATTAAAATGAAATAAATCAGTGTGATCAATATATAATCTGAAAAGTTTGCTAACTCCCATTTTATTACTAAAATAAATGCAGACACTTTCCTTTTAATACGCAATACTGTCTTGTTTTTTAACCTAAGTTTATCATTTACTCAGATATCTGACGATTTATCTCAAAAGATTTTTTTTTTTGTCCATAGGCAAAATTACATAATCAAAGGAGCCACTTTATGTTCCCCTCCCAAAATTCCAAGCCCACATACTAGTTTTTTCTCAAATATTCCAAAATCCATGCTTAGGAGAAATAAAAATTAGCTACCATCTTAACATGAACATATAGAATCTGAGATGTTAAATATTTCTAAATATTTCAGGAAGTAATTTTGTAAGACTTTCTTTCTTGGTTATCTATCAATTAACTTTTTTTCTAAATAACTTCAATCGGTATTTTTTTTTAAATGCCCTTGTTCATTAAGTCCGATGCAGAAAGTGATAAAGACTTGAAAGTACAAGAAGAAAAAGCAGTAAAATAAAATGCTCCATTACTACTTGTTAAACAGGTAAAAAAAAGCAAGCATATACTGTTCTTAGGACAAAATTATAGTGTTAAAATTGTACTCTTTATAAGGAATACCAATGACAGAATAAAGGTCCACTTAGTGCTATCATTCCACTTGTTAATTAGAATATTATTAGAACAATTTGGAGCAGAATTCAGAAATATTTATTTTTATTCTAACAATTAATTAGAAACAGAATAAAAATAAATATTTCTGAATTCTGCTCCAAATTGTTCTAATATTCTAATTAACAAGTGGAATAATTTAATACACACGCCAAATCAAACTAATTCACTATATATAGATGAGCAATTTTAGTTGATCAGAAACTGTCCACTTTGCATACAGAAAGTATATACTAAATCATAAGACTATCTAGTTAAAAGAAATTATTTGAGGTGCTTTATAATATTAGTAGAGCAACAATTAAGACCTATGAACAATTAGAATAGATGAAAATAGTCTAAATAGTATACATTTAAACATGCTGAATTCTTCTTGCGCAATTCCCTATGCATTTGGACTAGGTAGTTCAGTGACCTTTGATGGCGATCTGGCTTTTGTAGGGAGGGTTATTATTTAACCAAGTTACCATGGGGTTATATTGTTACAAAGGTTTTAATCTTTGTATATTGCCCAGAATAATTGCTGTGAAAGTGTGGCTCTATAAATCATTTAAGTAAATAAATAACTTCCCCCCTCCATTTTTTCACCATAGCTGTTAGCAGTTTAAAATTTTCCATTTAATGGCTGTTGTTAAACATGCTGCCCTCCTAACAACTTTATAAACTATGGATACAGTAATTGAGAATGCGTTTTTCAGATTTGGCCATCATATTCTCTTGAATTATTACATTTACAATATATCCTGCCTTTTGGTCAGGAGCTCAAGGTGGTATCCCTATCGCTTCCTCCTCCAATTTTCCTCCATAAAAACTGTTGTGTGAACTAAGTTGGAAAGAAAGAGAGCAAGTGACTGGTCCAACTCACCCATAGAGCTTCCATGACTGAGAGCAAACTTGAACCTGGCTCTCTATAGTCAAATAGATACAGTTCTAAACCAATATATCACAGTGCATTATAATTTACAGAATGGTATGCTATGATTCATGTAAAGTTGAAGCAAGAGCTTTTAAATCCTCCTTGACAACCTTGCTAGGAAAAAAGAGAAGAAATATACAAACCTGCTAGGAAGAAAGTGAAGGAATATGCAAACTCAGAGTGAGATTGGTGGTTAGACTTGTTTTCTTATTGCTGACTTTTTAAAACTTAATGTCCATTGTTTGCCTTGTTGGTTTGATTGGATTTTAGAAAAAATGTTTTTTTTAATCAATAAAGTTAGATTAAATTTTATTTATTTATAAATATGTTGAGAAAGCAAACATGCCAATAGGGCTACTTTAAAAACCATTAACTGTGTTTTATTGCTGAAGTTATCTTTTCTGATAATTTCAAAGATATGGTAACATGCACAGTTTTTTTAAATTACAATGATAACTATAACTCTGTAAAGCAGGGATGTCAAACTGGATTTCTTTGAGGGCTGGATCAGCATTGTAGATCTCCGTGGGCCAGCGGGGGAGATGGGATGGCCCCTTTTGCCCCATTTACAGCCTCCTGCAGCACTTTGCCAGTTAAAATGGGGTGCGTGGGGCACCTGTGGCCACCTGTGCCTCGTTTTCGCCCGTTATGGCCTTCAGTAGCACTCGGCCAGCCAAAAACAGGCCGCATGGAAGTCTCACAAGACCTCTGCACAGCCCATTTTTGGCCAGCAGAATTCTGCAGGAGGTCGGGGAGACCAAAAACGGGCTGCCTGATTGTGGGGGGAAGCATGTGGCCTGTTTTGGCCAGCAGAAGCACTGCAGGCTTGTCCTTTGATATTTCCAGGCCAGCCCCACAGACCAGATTTAAGCATCTTATGGGCCGGATTTGGCCCGCAGGCCTTGAATTTGACACCCCTTCTGTAAAGGCTTAACTTTTAAAATAAGAATTAGGATATAAATTCTGCTATGCTGTTCAATGGGAGAAATCATACTTTGGCTTCTCCAGGAAAAATACTTTTCAGACAGAGAACTAGTTGATGCCAGTTGGAAAAGATACATTGAACAACTTGGAGAAGAAACTGATCCACATATGTTTCCCATGTTGCCATCCATGCAATAATTCTTGTTATTGTAAACAAACAAAAAACTTCTATCCATCGAGTAATGATATTTACAGATTATTCAAAATACCAGTGTGTGTCTCTTTAACATCAAATAGGAATCTGGTTCTACTCTTTTGAGACTCAGAAAATCTCAAGGGTACTACCGTATCTCTAAAGGTCAAACCTAAAGGCTAGCAGACAAATAACTGCTCCAGAGTCTAAATACAAGGCAAACAAGCAGTAAGAACACAAAAATATAAAACCATTTATTTAACTCTGTATTTACATATTTAGGAAAACATTTTCATTTGTATTCCTTGTACATGATATGGCTATGTTTCTCTAGTTCATTTCTATTCTATGCATTATGTATCACAATCCACTTTATCAACCCACTTCCTTCATTTCTGCTTATAGAATTAGCCACTCTAGTTGTTCTGCTGACCTTATTCAACCTTACTTTTTTCTAAGAAGCAGTGATGGGCTTTCTTTTTTCCATACTGAAACTGTATCTTTACTTCCCATGTGCTCGAAGTATTCTGAGTAATTAAAATAATACAGGCCTAGAGGAACAAATGAAATACTTCCTTCCATCCATCCATCAATGTGAAACTAGGGCTTTTTTTCAATTGGAAAATAGTACAGAAAAGCAGAGATTTCTTCATACTGCTCCTGAATAATTCTGTCACATTTTTCTATTAAGTCAGAATTTAACTTTTGCCAGTCTGATTTCTGTGAATGTATAAAGATGTAAAAGATTTGTTGCATTCCAGATTACTATAAACCATATTTGAATATCCTAGAACAGGGATGGTGAGAATGTACTTCAAGATAATCTAACTTATATCATTATTCTTTTGAATATAGATGGATAGAAAACATGGAAATTAACACTTTTTTTAAAATTACAGAATCTATGAAGATGGAACACAGTTTGCCACTGTCTTCGCTTTGGAAAGATTGGTAAAGCTGTCGAATAAGAAATACTATGATTGTGTTCTGCCAGCTTTGGACTTATGGTCAAAGTTCTGCATGATTATCTTAAGCTCCTTTGAGACCTGAGTCTCTCTCTGAATTCCTGAGCAATACTTGCAAAGAAATATGTTTAATTAAATTTAATGAGATGTAATGCTACATAAATGTTTAAGATTAGGCTGCAAATTAATGTCAAAACGTCTTAGTCTCTTGTCACTGTTTGTAAGCTTAATTAAAATGAATATTGAAAAAACATTTATCTCTTTGTTTTTCTTCTATTAATTACATTGTGCTATCTTACTAGCATTCGTATAGAAAGTTAAGAGAAAATGAATAACATTTTTGGTAAGTAACAAAGGTAACTTGTCTTGTCAAACTTGGTAGGGGTAAAAAAAATAAAAATTACAATAGGTTGTCTGAACTTCCCCCCGAAACGGGAGTTGAAGTGAACAGTGCTTGTCTGCCTGCTTCTTATACTCTTCTGTCGTGTCTGTCAGTGCCTTTTTAGTATTTTTCCACCCCTTTTTCAGAGAATCCATCATTCTGATAAAGACATTGAAGAGGGGAGGGGTTCTCTGGGCAGTTCGGACATGGGGACAAATGCCATGCCACTGGTAACTTGGAAAGGAGTCAATCTGGTGCTGCTATGCACTACATTGTTGTAAGCCACTTCTGCAAATGGTAACAGATTGGACCAATTTTCTTGTTGGTAATCCACATAGCAACATATATATTGTTCCATCATTGCGTTCGCTTGTTCCGCCGCACCGTTCGTACTCAGATGGTTGGACTAGAAGACCTTCAAGGTCCCTTCCAACTCTGTTATTTTATTCTATTCTAAATTGGACTCCTTGGTCAGAGATGATTCGCTGGCGTACTCCGTGCAGGTGGTAGATGTGTTTGATGAATAGCTTAGCTAGCTTCTTTGCTGAAGGCAGTCCAGAGCAAGCAATAAAGTGGACTTGCTTGGAAAATAAATCTATTATTGTCCAGATTATGGTGTCTCCCCCACTTTCTGAGATCTCAACTATAAAGTTCATTGCAATTCCAAGATCTACTGGGGCTTGCCACTTGCTGAAGGAGTCCAGGGAGATTTCCTGGTCTCATTTTCAGGGCAGCACACATGGCACAGCTCTTTACGTAGTTTTCCACATCTTAGGCCATCAGAATTCTCATCTAGTGAGTTGCAGTGTTTTCAGGAATCCAAAATGGCCAGCTAGCTTTGAGTCATGGCTGCATTGTAATACCTCCAGTCTCAAGCTTTCAGGGATGTACAGTTGGGATCCCTTCCAGGCTAGTCCATCCCTTGTAGTCAGGACATCCTTATTGTCAGTGAGCCAGAGGTCGGCAGGTGGTGCGGCTTTCAATGTGGCTGTCAGCTTATCCTGGCTGGGGTCGGGAGGCTGCCTGGTTTGGCCTTGGGTGGTGACTTGCACTGCTGGTTGTGCAGGAGGGATGATCGCATGGATCACTTCTTCCCAGCGGCTTTCAAATTGCGGTTTTCTTGACAAGGCATCTACAAACATTTTTTTTCCTGCTGGGATATACTTTAGTTCAAATTTGAATCGTCTAAAGTACTGTGCCCAGCGGACTTGTTTAGGAGGTAATTTTCTGGGGGTTTTCAGAGCTTCGAGGTTTTTATGATCAGTCCAGACCCCGAAAGTTATTTTTCCCCTTCTAGGAAATGTCTCCATAAGAGCAGGGCCCAGCGGACTGCGGAGACTTCTTTCTCCCAAATGGCCCTTCGTCTTTTGGTGTCAGTGAGCTTTTCGGACACGTAGACACAAGGCAGGAATTGTCCTTCTGGATCCCTTTGCAGAAGCATTGCTGCCATGGCTACGTCGCTGGCATCTGCCTGAATTATGAATTGTTGCTCTGGATACAGGTGTTGCAAAATTGGCTCTTGGGCAAAGAGCCTTTTTAACTTTTCAAAGGCTTTTTGACAGTCTATTGTCCAAGCAAGCAGCTGGGTTGGCTGTTCCTTCATCAGCAGGGACCCCGTTTTCAACGGTTCTGTTAGGGGCAGGGCAACTTCTGCAAAAGCTGGGCTGAATTGCCTGCAGAAGTTGGCAAACCCCAGGAAGCTCTAAAGTTGTCTCCACCCCTCTGCTGGATATCCTATGTAATCTAGGGAAGTTTTGTGGAATTCACACTTTAACAGTTTTGCGTAAAGTTTGGCGGCAAGGGGTTTCTTCAGTACTTACCATACCAGCTCTCGGCTTGTCTAGGTCTGCCTCCTGGGTAAGGAACAAAAAGCCAGGATTTGTTAACAGCAAAGAGCTTTCTTTAATCCAATAACAAGACAGAGCCTTAGAACACAGTGAGTACTTTTTTTTTAATTAAAAGGTTTTTTTATTTTTATTTTTCAAAACAGACACAACACAAAAAATCCTCTTTCTTTATATACTGTAGAAAGTGTATCAGTTGGTTACAAAAAGTTTTTGTGCATTTCTTTCACAGTCACCCATGATTCATATTAATTCTAGTATTTTAAATCAAATATATTTGTATATATTGCCATCATCCTACCCCCATTCTCATTTGATTATAATTGTTTAAATGTCCATCATAAAACATACCAAAACTCAAGACATAACCACATACTGGCATCTCATTTGCTATTTCTAGTATCTCAGTAACACTATTCCTTATGGTCTATTCTAGCTAAACATCAATAACATTTAGTAATAAAGGTTTCTAATCTTCCTTTCCAAATCACTCTTTACAATTTTCATCCAATTTCCCCATGTTGCACCCATACCTATATATACATTGTTATCATTATCTCTCCTTTATTTGACTTTATCCATTATCATAATTTAGTTCTTTTTTATTAATCTTTATATGTAACCAAACAACTTCTCATCTTCCTTTCATAGGTACTATTCAATATTCATATCCAATTACTACTTGTTATACCAATACATATGTATACATTATTATCATTTTCAATTGTTTATTTAACCATATCTATTGTCACTAAATTTCACTAAGTCCAACTAGTTTTAGATTAAACACTTTCATCTATCAGCCTGTATCTTTCCAGTAATGAAACAGTCTCATGTCTTCTGCCATTTGTGGCATCAGTCCTCTAATTGTCTCCTTAATCAAGTTTGTATGGACTCTTCTTTGCAACTCTTGTTTATTGATTCTCATGTAATTTCGATGCCCTTCTTCTTTTTCCTTAATCAGCTTGTCTTTAATTGTCAGTGTGGTTATCGATGGTGTTACTAATAAAATTTCTCCCTTTAAATCCATATGTTCTTTTATTTTTTCTTCTTTTGTGTCTAGCCATCTAGGGTAGGGTTCCCATCCATTTGGTTCCCCTTTCCAAATTCCACTTTTTCCATTTCCAGACAGAAATCATTCACCATAGATGTCAGCAGATTTGATTTCTTTGTAGTCATTTTTGTCTTTATTGCTTGGGACTCTGCCCTCTATTTTTCCCTTTTGATAAGCATCTCTGTCCTTTTCATCATATTTTTCTGTTAGGTGTTCTATTTTTTCAAACATTTTATCAAATGTATTTGATGGTTTCTGTATTGAGAATATTATCTCTTGCAAGCTGACAGTTTCTCTCTGTTGTTGGAAATAAGCCATTGTTTCCAGCTGTAGAAACACTGCTGCTCTGACTTGGAAGATTTTTACAAAGTTATACCTAGGTTCACCATGAGATCTCTGGTTAAGGATATACTTCAAAAGAACATTTGTATAAACAAATGGTGCTTTACTTCTTTTCACTTTCTATAAACAAACTCTGAGACTTCAAAGTTCCAGACCAGAATAATCAGTAGTGAAAGTAAAAGTATTTTGTTTTCAATACTCAAGTTTCCAGTCTTCGAATAGCAGTTATCTCTCCCTTTGTTGTTACAACTATTGCAATTCTCTTTGTTCTTTTTGTATTTTTTTTAATATTCCAAGTTTTTTAAAAAGTCAAATTCTTATATGAAATAGAGAAGAAAGAATAAAAGACACATGTAGTGATAAATGAGAAGTTTAGTCCATAGGTTGTGAAAGTAATAGTAAAAATTTTAGAAGAAGAAAACTTGATCCATTCATTTCAAATGGTTTGCATAAATTCAATCCATGAAAATAACATTTAAAAATTAAGATAACACACTGACCAAAACCATCCAAAGCTTAATTCCGCCACTTTATTTCTTTTATTCGTAGATTTAAATTAGCTTTAAGTTTTTTTATAGGCAGGCTCTTTTAAAACGGGTAAAAATTCCTCACCAGCTGTAAACACTTTCTCCTCCATTTCCTTCCATTTTGGAGCCATCCCTACTTCATCAGCCTAGGGGCTGAGCTTTTAATGCCAGCTGAGACCTCCTGCATCAATCAGGGACTTTGCGATGTCCCTGTGATCAGCAGAACATAGTCTTCCTGTTCACCATATCTATGGGATGGTTTAGGTCCAATTGGACCACCCAGCAAAAAAAGTATTGGCGGCGATCTTGGAGCATCGAGATCGGGCGACCATTTCATAGCAACATAGGTTCCTCCTTCCTGAACACAGCGAGTACTTGAAGTATTTTAAAGTCAGCACTGGGAGCATTCGCCTATCAGCGCTTTTTATGTAGTCACAGTCCATGCCTTAACCCTTAGCCATCATCCAGTGCTCCCAACTCCCTTCCCCTCTCAGCTGTGTGGAATGTTTTGGCTGTACTTTCAGGCTGATGGGATGTCATCAGTGTGCAGATGGCCATTGGAGACTTTGTGAAGTTCTGCCCTCCTTTTGTCGGCCTGTTTTTTATATTCCTTCAGCTGCTTTTTGTAAAGATAGCTTTACTTGGGTCCACGTTTCATGTATCTTATCAGTCCACTCCCGTGGGGTCTCTGAAATTAGGGGGTCCAGTTATAGCTCTGGGATGGCAGGGAACTCCTCCATACACTACCCAGAAGGGGGTGAAACTGGTGCTGTGGTGCACCACATTATTGTATGCTGCCTCTGCGAATGGTAGGAGGCCTGACCAGTCTGATTGTTGGTTCAATATATAACACCTCAGGTAGCATTCCACCATACTATTGGCTCTTTCAGCTGCCCCATTGGTGCTATGGTGGAAGGCCAAACTTATCCCCTGTGAGGACCCAATCAACTGTATAAAGTCCCACCAAAATCTGGCGAGAAACTGCACCCCCCTATCCAAAATGATACAGCGAGTTACCCCATGCAAGCGGTAGATGTGTTGAAGAAACATCCCAGCCAATCATTTCGCTGATGGTATACTCCTGCATGGTATAAAATGGGCCTGTTTTGAAAATAGATCGTCCACCGTCCATATTACTGTATGATATATAATGAAGGCACATATTGAACAGCATTTGATATAATCCTCCGCCGCCACCTTCATTCCAGGCCAGCAGAATTTACATCGTACTAGATGTAACATTTTTAAGAAGCCGAAGTGGTCTGCAGGCTTGACATCATGGCATCGTTTTAATACTTTGAGCCTAAGTGCCTCGGGTATGTACATCTCGCTTCCATGCTATCCCCTCTCTATGGGTTAATAATGTTCTGTTTTCTTCTACCGAGGGGTCTGCCAATAAAAAGGGGTCTGCTTTGTGCAATTCATCCTGCCAAAGGTTTCTTTTTTTGTCTTACAAAAAGTTTTTTATTTTTCCTTTTAAATTCATTCTTAAATATACATTCTTATACTTGTTATTTAAACATATGTCAAGTCATATCATTTTTCCGCCTGTATATTTACATTTTGATATTTTCTTATTACCCCTCCCCCTATTTTAATCATGTGTCTGAGATATTTATTTCATGTTTTGATCATTTTTCTTTCTATTTATATCTTTTTTCAAGCCACTCATAAAAACGCCCCCATGTCTTGTTGTACACTGATTCCTCTTTGTTCTTTATTCTCAATGTCAAAATTTCTGCACCGTCTAATATCTTCTTTATTACCTCTCCTTCCGATGGGATTTTGTCTGCTTTCCAATTTTGTGCAAATACAATTCTAGGTGCTGTTATTATTTGTACGCTCAAATATGAATCTTCTTTACTATATTTCTCTGGAAGAATACCCAACAAAAATACCTCTGGCTTAAACTCTACGGGTTGATGTATCATTTTCTCTATAATCATGTTTGTATTTTAACCCAATAGCTTTTTGTGTCCCTACCTATCCACCACATATGGTAATATGTTCCTGGCAATTGGTGACATTTCCAACATTTAGCTGATTTATCCTTAAACATTTTTGTTAATCTTTCAGGTGTCATGTACCATCTATAAAACATTTTATATAAATTCTCTATATATGTTGTCGCCATTGTCAATTTATAATTCCTTTCCCATAATTGTTGCCATTTTTCAAGTTCTATTGTATATCCAAAGTTTTTTGCCCATCTTATTGTTTTCTTAACCTAAATTTATTCTAAGTAGGTAACTGTACATTTTTTAATCATTTTTTCATCTGTTCCCATGAGTATCCTATCTAATTCTGAGTTTTTCAAATTAAAACCATACTCTTTAACATCTTTCTCATATCTTGTTTTTATTTGCATTTGTTTAAACCATCCTATATTGATCCCATGTTCTTCCAATTCTTTCTTCTGTTTTAGTTCTCCCTGCACTGTTAATATATCTTTGTACCTAACAACCTTTTTCATACTACTAATATTCGGATGTGTCAAAGCTTCCACCGCTGAAAATCACATTGGTACTCCCATATAGTACTATTCTTTTACTTTTTCCCATACTGCGTACATAGTGTCTCTGAAAATAACCCTGTATTTTATTTTTCCCATACCACAAAAATGTGTGCCAACCCAGTTGCATATTGTGTCCCTCCAAGGATAGTAACCTTGCATTTCTTACCGTGTTTCCCCGAAAATACAACCTGTCTTGAAAATAAGGCCTTGCCACATTTTTTGTGTGGGCAAAAATATAAGCCCACCCATGAAAATAAGCCCCCTGGACAACCCCCCCCTCTGGCCAGGCAGAGCACTGCTCACCAACCTAGCGGTATCCTGAAGGCACCAAGCCAACTTGGCACATTAGGGATACCCCCTAGGTCAGTACATGGAACTCTGCCTGGCTGGAGAAGGGGGTTGCACAAGTGCCTGTTCCACCCTCAGCTCACATGCATCCCCATGCCCTGGCCCAACTCTCCGTGCAGAGCCAGGCTGCTGCCGCCACCGCGCTCCAAGCATAACTTCTTCTCCAGCTTCCACACTCCAAAACTCAGCTGCCGAGTCTTCCAGCAGCGGCCATTCTAGGAATGCGCTGTGTGGTTGTGGGCCGGCTCCTGGAAGATTCTCTGTCCAGAAGACTCTTTGTCTGGAAGACTCTCTGTCCGACAGCCCGCACACAATCATACAGCGCACTCCTAGAGTGGCCGCTGCTGGAAGACTCGGCAGCCAAGTTTTGGAGTTTGGTAGCCGGAGAAGAAGTTATGCTTGGAGTGTGGCAGCGTCTTGGCTGCACGGAGAGCTGGGCAAGAGCATGGTAAGGCTGGGAGGCATGCGAGCTGGGGGTGGAACAGGTGCTCGCGCAACCCCCTTCTCCAGCCAGGCAGAGCTCCATGCACTGACCGAGGGGGTATCCCTAATGTGCCAAGTCGCGGGAGCTGGGGAGCGGGCAAAGTGCCATATGCCTTGGCGCCTTAGGGATACCCCCTAGGTGAGTGAATGGCGCTTTGCCCGGCTGGAGAGGGGGGTTGCCGGGAGGTTGCGTGTGAGCATGGTCACCTCATGGCTGCTTCGCTCCTGAGGCTGTGCCCGGCTCTTTGGGAGCCTGCTCACAAGGGAGCAGCTGCCCGGCAACCCCAAAACAATAAGCCTTTCCCCTATAATAAGCCCAAGGCCATATTTCATGGGGCAAAAGAAAATAAGACCCTGTCTTATTTTCGGGGAAACACGGTAGTAATATCCATTTTTTAATTCATGTTAGAGCTGCTGCTTGATAGTATAATTCCCAATTCGGTACACCAAATCCACCTCTAGTCCTTGAATCTTGTAACATTCTTATATTAATTCTCGCTTTCTTTCCTTGCCAAATATATTTTCCTATTATTTTATTTAATTTTTCAAAGTACTTTTTTCCAGTTATATCGGTATTGTTTGGAATAAAAATAATATTCTTGGTAATACTGTATATTCATCTTAATTACCTATATTCTTCCCATTAGTGATAGCTGTAAGTTTTTCCATTTCTCTATATCCATTTCAATTTGATTTCAAGATTCAAGATTTAATGAATTTGTATGCCGCCCAATCCCGAAGGACTCCGGGCGGCTTACGTAAAAACAGTTTTAAAAATACTAAAAAAATTAAAATACAAAGACAGAGCAAGTTAAAAGGACACAACATGCACTCAACCTTAGTGGGGCTGGAACTCAATCAAGGGTCAACAGCCCCAGGCCTGCTGGAATAGCCAGGTCCAGATTTCTTAGTTTATAAAAATTATCTTCCTTAATAGTTACACATTTCGAAGTCAAGTGTATTCCTAAATATTTCACTTTTTTACTATTTGAATATTTAATTTCTCCATTATTTCTCTTCTGTTTTTCTGTTTTATTTTTCACTAAAAATTTTGTTTTATCTTTATTAATTTTCCATCCTGCCACTCCTCCATATCTTCTATTTGTTTTAGTAGTTTTAGACTTGTTTCTATTGGATCTTCAATAACAAATACCAAGTCATCTGCAAATGCTTTCAATTTATATTCTTCCTTTTTAACTTTCATTCCTTTTATATCTTTATCTTGCCTTTTTTTTGTTCAAAACTTCTAATATCAATATGAATAATAGTGGAGATAGCGGGCGCCCGTGCCTGGTCCCTTTTCTAATTGGCACTTTTTCTGTCATATCTCCATTTACCATCACTTTAACCTGTTGTTCTTTGTAAATAGTTTTAACCCTATTCATGAATCTCTCTCCCAAATCCATTATTTGCAGTTGCATTATCATAAATTGTCAATTTACATTCTCAAAAGCTTTCTGTGCATCCAAAAATAACAATGCCATTTGTTTCCCAGGGTGTACTTCATAATATTCTAATACATTTAATATAATTAATCTCTACATATTATCTCTAATTTGTCTCTTGGGTAAAAAGCCATTTTGATCTGAGTGTATAAATTCACTTAACAGTCTTTTGAATCTTTCCGCCATTATCGATGCAAATATTTTATAATCCACGTTTAACAAAGAAATTGGTCTATAGTTCTTTATTTGCTGCAACTCTGTTTCTTCTTTTGGGATAAGAGTTATATAGGCCTCTGACCAAGAATCCAGCATTTTTGCTTTCAGTAACAGCTCATTGAATACTTCTAGCATGATGTTGCTTAGCACATCATGTAGTGATTTATAGAATTCCACTGGTAATCCATCCGGACCTGGTGTTTTCCCTTTCTTTGTCTTTTTATTGCTTCTATTACTTTCATCATTATTATTCTCTCTTCTAGTGCCTTTTTAAATTTTTCTGGAATCTTAGGTATTCCCGCCTTCTCTAGATATTGTTTTATATTTTCCTCTGCCACTGTGTCTTGCTGGTATAATTCCTTATAATATTTTTCTACTATTTTTTCCTTTTCTTCCTTTTGATAACAAATATTCCTTTCTTAGTCTAACAATTGATTTATGATTTTTTTTTCTTTCTCTTTTTTCATCTTATGCGCCAACCATCATCCTGGTTTATTTGGGTGTGGGAAATATTCTGTACAGGAGGACTGAGAAAAGGGAGTTGCTCTCACCATCTACTGCGCATGTGGCAGGAGAGAGTTTCCCACCAAGCCCAACTGTCCGGCATACTAACCTGATGGATGATTTTTGAAGATGTCTCCTACATGACACCTGTGGGTAAATTGGATTGGACTATGGGCTGAGGTTACCAAGGGGAGGGTAATAGATCATGTATTGATATCTATGCTTGCCCGCGCTTTTGCTCAGATCCAGCTTTGCTTAGCTTCTATTTACTTATAACCAGTAAAAGTACTCTTAATTCTGAAAAATGGAGTTGAGTGGTTTCTTTCTTGGTTATTGTGAAGCAGCCCTGATAGCTACGCAGTTCGTGCTGGGATGAACCTCTGAGCTCAGTTCTTGTGTAGACCCAATGGATCTCAGGACCCCTCTCCAGAACTTGGCTGTGAACTGGGCTCTGCAGTTCTGAAATGATCCTCTTGGGCAATTCGTGCAGGCGATAAATGTGTTTCACAAACATTTTCACTAATTTCTTTGCAGACGGCAACCCTGAGCAAGCGATGAAGTGCACCTAATGTCCACATTACTCTGTTCCCACTGTGTCTGGGAGTTCTACGGTGAAGTCCATTGCGACCTCTTCCCATGGTCGGTTAGGGCTGGTCACTCGTTGTAGTAGTCCAGGGGACTTCTCCGGCAGTGGTTTCATCATTGCACAAGTAGCACAACTTTTTACGTAATCTTCCACCTCTGATTCTGTCTTTGGCCACCAAAGTTGATGCCTGGCGAGGTGGAGCATTTTTAGGAATCCAAAGTGTCCTCCTAGTTCCGCCTCAAGGCTTCACTGTAGAACTTCCAGCTTCAACCCCGCGGGATGTACAGTTTGGACCCCTTCGAGGCTAATCCATTTTCCATCATTGGGATTTCCTTCTTGTTGTTGAGCTACTGGTCTGTTGGGAGCGCCAATTTCATAGCTGTTATCAGCTTATCCTGGTTTTCATTACTGTCATACTGCGGTTTTCTCAACAAAACATCCCCCAGCAAGTTTTTTTGGTACTTGTTGCCACTCCCAGTGGTTGACGGTGGCCCTGCAGAGCCAATCCGCCTGCTCGTGGTCCACACTGGAGATATGCTCTGCTGTCAGAGACAGAAGATGACATTCCACCCAGGTTCCCAGTCTGAATGCCTCGTGCCACAGGGCCACTGAGTGGCTGCCCCCTTATTTGTTTATATGAGACTTAGCTGCAACATTGTCTGTCAGCGTCAACACAGGTTTGCTGGCAATTCATGTTGCAAAGTGTCTGAGCACCAGGTAGACCGCTCTCAGCTCTAGCCAGTTTATATTGTGTTTTATGTCTGCCAGGGATCACTGACCTTGTGCCAGCTGCGAGTCCAGCAATGCTCCCCAGCCGAAGAGGCTCACATCTGTGGTCAGAGTGAGGCGCATTGGATCCCTGAAGACTGATCCTTTCTGAAGAGCTGTTGACAGCCACTACCACTATCACAGGGATAAGAGGACTTGGGATGGCACCTTGATCTTGAACGACGCATCACTGGTGTTGTTGCGTTGGTGTGAAAGAATCAGCCACTGCAGTATCTGGGCATGGAGGCAAGCCCACGGCACTATAGTGATGCAGGAAATCATTTTCTCCTGTAGCTTGGACAGGAGGAGAACAGGGACAGACCGCTCCTTATGGACCTGCCTTACTAACTGGGTAATGCTTTCCCTACGCTCAGGGGGAAGGTAAACCTTACCCTCCGAAGCATCAACAATAGCCCCAAGATGCTGCAGCCTATTGGAAGGAATCAAATTGCTCTTTGCAAAATTCATGGAAAACCCGTGTATCTGCAAGGTCCGAATGGTCAAGGCTAGGTGAGATCCTGCCTGCTGGGATGACGATGGCTGAACCAAAATATAATCTAAATAACATTGAACTTGAACAGGTACTGAATGAAGGTGTGCAACCAAGATGGCAAGGACCTTGGTAAAGGTCCGAGGAGCTGAAGTGAGGCCAAACGGAAGCGCCCTGTACTGGTAGTGGGTGCCCCTATAGGAAAACCTCAAAAACTTCCTATGCTCTGAAAGAATCAAGATATGGAGGTAGGGAGATAAATTCCAGATGAAGGGCGAATCTAATAGTGTCGAGAACCCACTGGTCAATGGTGATAGAATCCCTCTGATCCGCGAACAAGGAGAGGCGGCCACCATTTGGAGAAATCAGTTTGAGTTACTTTCCTCTGCAGAAGGGGCGACCGCCGCCCCCTCGAAAGGGCCTCTTGTTCTGGTGCTGATATCAGGACCTGTCTCGAGGATATGTCCTGTCTGATTGCCTATCCTGTTGCCTATCGCTACAGGGAGGGAAATACCTGGATTGCTGGACTTCCTGATCTTGCAAGTAAAAGGAAAGTCTATGGTAGTATGGAGCAGGCCTCTGGTCCGACCGCTTGATTGCTGTGGGCAAAACCTTCTTTTTCTTGCCAGTTGTGAAGCCATAAAAGCCTCCTGGAGGTCACCGATGTTGCCAAGGCTCTGGATGCATATTTCACTGCATGGAGAGTGGCAGCTGAGGAAAACTGAGTGACAGCCATTATTTTGTTCAAGTCCTGCTGCAACCGTTGGTCATCCAGGGGAATACGTTCCTGCATCTGACGCAGCCACAGCAATGTGGTTTAATTAAAGAATGAAGCTGAAGCCGCTGCCTTAATGGCCCAGGATGCGGCCTGAAAGGTCTTTCGCAAGGTAAGCTCCACCCTTTTATCCTCAGTCTTGAGATTATCAGCTATATCCCCTGAGACAAGGGAAGAGGAAGAGGCCAGTGCAGCCACTGGGACATCTATAGTGGGCATTTGTAATGCCTGGGAAAATCCAGGTTCTAAATTGTAAAACCTTCTTTCCTTGCCTCCTGGGGTGGGGAATGCCCCCGGCTTTTCCCATTGGTTTTTAAGTATGTCCATAAAAGGTTGGGGAGCTGGGATCTCCTCCTTAGGAGCCTAAGGCTTAGAAAAGAGTCCCTCCCCCTTCTTTGCAGGCTGGAGGGTAAATCAACAGTGGCCGTAGCCTTGCGTAAAAAGGAACTAAAGACCTGAGGGGAAAACAGACCTGAAATTGCTGGGGGGGGGGGATCTGGGACCACCTCCTCCTCATCAGACAAATCTAGGTCAGGCTGAGGCCCTTTAGACCCCCCTCCCCAGGACCTTCATTGGCCAAGGAAGGAGAGGTTGGCCTATCCTGACTCAGACCTCGAGAGTGGGGTCAGTCTACACCACCTCATGTGGTCCCCCACTGACACCATTCAGGTGAGGCTTATGGCCTCTGCTGCAGGCCAGTGGCTATGCCCTGGGATATAGCCTGGGTTATGAGCTGTTTGTAACATTTTGGAAGCTCAGGGAACAGAGGAAAACTGATAGGGGAAGAACCCCCAGGGAGAGGGGCCTGTGGGGCCAGCCTAGGCCTAGCCTGAACCATGTGAGCAAAGGGGCCCCCAGTCCCCTGCCCTGGGTCCCCAGGGGAAAGAGGGGGAGACAAGGATCCCTCATCTCCAGCATTATGTTCAGAGGACCTACTAGAGGGACCAGGAATGGGTGAAATATCGGGGGGAGATCTCGACCTGTGGAGAAGGCTAATCCTGGTCATTTGGGACTGCTGAGCCCTCTCCACCAATGTTCCCTCTAATTTTTTTTCAATGTGAGCAGAAAAGTATAGTGTTTGAGCGGCACATTTTCATGCCTAAGCACCTGAATTTTTTTCACAGATGTTCCACCAAGGAGTATGAAGGAGAGAATAAAGGTGAAAGAATGGGGAGACCGTGATTTTTTTTATGCACTCTTCAAAGCAGTGGTGATGACCTTTAAACAGATAAAGCAATAGCTATGGGAGTAGACCAAATCCAAAGGTCATTATGGGCCAGTGTTTTTATCTGAGCCAGTCAAAATGACATACATGAATATACAATCACTCGCTTTTTTTAGTATCTTCTTTCCTTGATGAAGAATTCTGAAGAACTCGAAAGCTTGAACGTAGCTGTGATGGAATTTTGTTTCTTCCTGAGAGATGGGGAGTGGCGTACGGTAACCCACCCACCCCTGCATGATTAAAAAATATTTGAAAAACAAAAACCCAAGAGTGTTGTGGCTTCTGTGTCCTCTTTACACCGATCTGTTTAAATCGCCTTCAGTATTGGAGGTGGTGGTGGCATAGAAAGTATTCCCGTTTCAACCACACTTTGTGGCAAAGACACGCGTTAGTTGCGCTCTTCCCTGGCTCCTGTGTGCAAAGAGGCCAGCCTCAAAACGACTCCGAAAGCGGCAAGTGGTGAAGGGCAGCCACTTCCCTTTTCCAAAAGCCCCTCCCCCCCTCCGGGAAAATGGCTTTTTGTCGGTTGCCTTGCGAAACGCCGGAGGTTGCTTCAGTAGAAAGGAAAGCAAATTCAGAGCTATGGCTGGCGTTGGGCCGGCAAAGACTTTCCCCTGACCACCCCCCTCAGCTCCGATTTCCTGATAGATCGAATTATTTCAGCAACATCTCCCCCCACCACAGCACCTCGCCTCTCCTTGCACATCACCTCCACTCGGTTCTCTAGCAAGCCTCATCCTTTCTTTTGGCTTTAGGAATAAGAATGTTCCAAAGGCTTTTTTTAATAATTTGGTTTAAAAAAAAAAGATTCTGCAAGAGCGAATCTCAGTCGCACGGCTGCGATTGTTATTCTTCCAAATAATGGTCGCCGCTGGTTGTACGAGTCAGCCTCCTAACTTCAGTCCAAGTAGAGGCGAAGTGGATTGTGGACCTTTCGCCTTCTCTCTTTGCATTGCTAGATGGCGGTGCACGGACGAGGGAGGGGGAGACCCCATCTTTGCTCTCTTCCCATCTTTCCTTCTTTTAATTTGTCTTTCCTCTTCCCTGTTTTCTTTAACTGCTCCTTCTTGGATGCGCAGATAATTGCGCAGAGAAGAAGAAGCCTTCTTTTGGGGAATGGATCACAGCAGAACGCGTCTCGTGTGAAAAATGGCCCTACCGTCAAACTGGAAGTCAAGGAGAGGAGTTGTTTTGAGGCTGGCCTCTTTGCACACAGAGGCCAGGAAAGAGCGCAACTAACGTGTGTCCTTGCCACAAAGTGCCATTGAAACGGCAATACTTTCAATGCCACCCCTCCCCCCCAATAATGAAGGAGATTTAAACAGATGGATGTAAAGAGGAGACAGAAGGAGATAAAGCGAAAGTACAGTTAGAGAGTCAACATCCTCCCACCCCCCCCCCCACCATGCCTCCCTCATTAAAACCCCTGGGGGAATACAACTCTTCTCCCGATCCCCCGTAGGAACTTGATCTCTAGGTCATCGCAAAAAATCCACGGCGGAGGAGGGAGGGAGGTGAGGAGGCTGCATTCTTCTTTCCCTCTCCCCTGTCTCTGTCTCTCTGTCTCTCAAAGCCGCAGCGCTGGGCAGCAAATCCGGCGGTGCTTTTAGAGGAGGAGGAGGCAGCAGCAGTTAGTCCGGTGGTGGCGGGGGCTTTGGGGCTTCACAATTACCATCAGTCGCCCCGTGCTCATCAAAACAAGTCCAGGGCCAGTTGGCCAGCGCCTGCAAAGGACCTCCTCCCCAGCTTCCGGAGCCTGTGGCAGTAGAAATCACTGCGCGGGAGTTGAAAAGTCCTGCGCAGTGTTTTCTTGCCATGTGCGCGGCCGCGCAGCCGTGCACCTTAGAGGGAACAGTGCTCTCCACCCTCATCCCCAAGATCTTGCTCCTGCCTGTCCTGAGGACAAGGCTGTGGGCCTGGATCTAGTGCCCGAGGTGGAAGGAGCCTCCTCCGGGCAATCTGCAGCATCCACCATTTTGACTTCTCCCCCTCCCTCCTCTGCCAAGCAGTACTCACGCGGCACCCAAAATGGTGCCCGGCTGCCTCCGCAACAGTGATCTCTCCCAGGCAAATGTCTGGCACTCCAATGGTCAGACTGAGTTGAAAGTGGAGCCAAGCACAGGAAACAGAGAGGTGTGGCTTCAAATTCAATGCAGTCTCTGGGCACATTGGATGTGAGAATAACCAATCCTGAACGTTTCCATAAGCACCTACGGAGAACCAGTAGAATCCCACCCCTGGCCAAAACTAGGTAACATAATCAGCGTTAGACATTGATGATTTTACCTAGTTTGGGTAATGAAACATCTGCAACAAAACAACCAAGTTCAGAGACCACCTCACTTCAACCCTGCAAATATTGTTCTCAATTGTCTTCTATTGAATGCCTTCACCCTTTTATACAGAGCCTCTATTAACAGAGGCTAACAGAGGCTCTGTATAAAAAGGTGAAGGAATTCAAACCTGTATGTGTTGATCACTGTTTCCTATCAAAAATATTAGGAAACACTGAGTAATAGAAGTGATTGTACAGGAGAGGTGGAGCTGACGTGGTGTTACGGCCATAGGGCACTATGGAAGTTCATTGAATGTCTTCTGCCATAGGGTCCCAAGGGACCTAAGCCACCCTGGAGGGTTGGTGAAGAAGAGAGGACACTCCGTAGATCACAAGATCATAAGTTTAGTTTAGTTTAGTTTCACTTTATTTGTATGCCGCCCTTTTCCCTGGGGGGGACTCAGGGCGGCTCACAGTTCAAAAAGGGGGGGGGGGAAGGACAAACAGTTTATAACATAAAAGCACTACATCATTTAAGAACTCAACAGTCATACAATTCGAGTAGGGGTTAGAGTCTTTAACCCCAGGCCAGCCGGGATAGCCAGATTTTAAGTGCGGCGCGGAAGGTCTGGAGGGTGGTGAGGGTCCGGATCTCCACAGGGAGTTCGTTCCAGAGGGTCGGAGCAGCCACCGAGAAGGCTCTCCTCCAGGTAGTTGCCAGTCTACACTGGCTGGCTGATGGAATTCGGAGGAGGCCTAATCTATGCGATCTTATCGGTCTAGTGGAGGTAATTGGCAGTAGGCGGTCTCTCAAGTACCCAGATCCAATACCATGAAGGGCTTTGTAGGTGACAAGTAGCACCTTGAAGCGCACCTGGAGATCAACAGGCAGCCAGTGCAGCTCGCGGAGGATAGGTGTTACGTGGGTGAATCGGGGTGCACCCACGATCGCTCGCGCAGCTGCATTCTGGACCAGCTGAAGTCGCCGAATACTCTTCAAGGGCAGCCCCATGTAGAGCACATTGCAGTACTCCAGCCTAGAGGTCACAAGGGCACGAGTGACTGTTGTGAGGGCCTCCCGGTTCAGGTAGGGACGCAACTGGTGCACCAGGCAAACCTGGGCAAATAAACTCGTTTGATCCGGAGGAAAGCTCTCAATCTAGCAGGAAGAAAAAGATGGCCATTGCGTGCCAGCCCAGCCAGAGAAGAATAGGTGAAGATTGAGGAGGAACAGGGTAGCGACTGGGTGAAACTTTTCAAACTTCTGTTGAGGAATTTGCCCCATTTAAAACTGACTTGAGTGACCGTTGGGACTATAAAAGAAGGGTGTGGATTTGTCTATCTTCCACTCCCTGAGAATAGTGGTGAATAAGCACAAAGCTGAAATAGATCTGGATAAGGAATTTGAATTATTTGAACTGTTTGAGAGAAATAAGTGTTAAAAAGAGGAAATTTGGACTGGTTATTCTAATGATAATATTAATTGGATTTTATAGAACTAAAACTTTTTTTTTGGAATATAAAACTCGGGCTCTGGAACCCCTAAAAAAAAAAGATTTGACTTATGTTAAAAGAAGTTAAAGAAGAGGGGTAGAAGAGAAATAGATCACCAGTGAAACCTGCCGGCCAAATAAAAATGTTATAGAGAAAGTGAAGAAAAAAAAGTGAGATTAACAGTGTGTTTCACTGATTCGTAACAACTATTGTCTCTGCTGTGGAGAATGATCTCTCTTCCCAAAATCCTGGCCAATAATGAGAACAGCCACTTCTGTAGTTGTGGGGTCATTGAAACAACCTCGGTGCTCTCCAGAAAGTTTCCTTAATCATCACTTGAAGTCCTTGTGGCCCTAAGGAACAGAATCAACAGCAGCCTTAAGTTCCAGAATATACTTGTTGTGTTCACGCAGCAACTTCTGCAGTTGGCTAACCAGTTGTGGATTAACACCTGGGTGGATTCCACAATGGATATCCTTCTCATTTTCATCATCACCAACAAAGCCTATCTGGAGAAATGAAGGCTGCTGCTGAGGCCCCGCCATTATACTCCCTATCCTGTGGTAGACCTGCCCCTGCACTTTGAATGTTGGCATAAAATTTCCCTCCTTCACCTTTCCGGCTCCAAAATATATCATTTGGAAGCATCTGTTGTACTTCCAGATAACAGAAAGTGCTTTGCCATTGAATGCTGGTGGATGAGAAGGCCGTGTAAGTTCATGGTAGAGCTGATGGGGAGGGAGATGGACTTTACCGCCACTGCAACACATGCTGGGACTCTCATCCTGCCACTTTAGAGCACGGCACCAGGCGCAGGGTAACCGGGGTCCGAGATCAACAACCTTGTCCCTGGATTAATCAATCTGAGGTTCATATTTAAAACAAGACAAATACTTATTAGTCCAAGGCATTGATCTCATTTGTGACTGAACAACGTAGGGTTATTAGATGTATACTTTTTTACAGCCTGTCTACTGACTTGGGGATGAATTTGACAATACTTGTGTGCAGCTTCCCTTATTTGTTTTTTTCTAATCGTATCTGTAGATCTTTTTCTGCGTCTTTTGTTTTTTTTCCCTTTAACTGGTGTTACCGTAGAAGGAACAGATTTGACTGAACTGAGGAAAAAATAAAGAGGAAAAAAATCTTCCTCTGCCTACTAGCATCCATTGGTATTCATCTGGCTAGTGTCCTGTCAGTGTATGAGTGTTGAGGGGTGTTTGGAAACTCAAACGATATTTGCTGTATGAGCAAGAAAGAGACAGGAAGGAGCCTGGGCATGGCTTAGTTCAATTGTTCTGTAGTAAAGCTGCTTGCTGCTGTGAAAATAAAACTGAAACTCCTCTGCTGGAACAGATTTCTTTTGAAGTGAGGTTAATATGCGATATGAGATTGTTAAAAGACAGAACTGTAATTGATATAAATGATTAGAGAAGGCCAGTAAATAAAAGTTGACACAAGCATTTGTCATCACTAATATGAAAACATTTATTTCCCATAAATGTAAATAATTGAAAACACAAAAAAAACATACCAGAGTGTACACTGTACACATTTGAAGGATACTTACAATGAAGTTACACATAATAGAAATTTTAGGATCACAGATGTACTGACAGTGAACTGTTGCTACATTGAATCTCAGAAGTCTACAACACAGTAATCTACACCATTAGTATTAGAGCTTTAGGTTTAAGATACTTATTAACTATTTCATTATTAAAAGAAAAGAAAATACAGGGATAGCAAATTGAGAAACTACACATTTAATTTGTATTTGGGTTATTGTGTTGACAAAACTCATTCTTTAGTCGCCATCTTCATCAAATACTCTTTATCTATTTTGAAGAGTCTCCATCCTTCTTCAGATGATAGATCAGAAGCTCCCCGTCTTTTGTAAAATGTAATGGAAGGTTCATTCCATTCTGCTACCAAGAAGTGCATACTGCTACAACGGCATTTGACAGCAATCTGGAGAAAGAAAAACAGAACATGAACATAGGTAAAAGTGATGGCACATTTGTGGTCTAAGACATGGTACCTATAAATATTTAAATCTATATATAAATATATATTAAAATTAATGCCAATTTTAAATATTCCTTGTGTGCTCATCTGAATTGCATTAGGAATTCCTCAAGAATTTAAGTTCAGAGACAAAAAAAATCCAAATGTATTTTTTTATTGCTTTGCAACCCAAGTATTTTATAGGTTAACCTCAATAATATTTTTTTAAAACCTTCATAACAGTATAAAGTAACCAAAAAAGGAGATGAACACTGCAATACATACATTTAACATACAGGTGTTCTTCATTTAATGACCACTTGTTCAGCGACTGTTCAAACTTAAAGACAGTGCTGAACAAGTGGTAGTTAAGACTGGTCCTTGTACTTACAGCTGGCGCAATGTCCCTAGCCACATGATTATGATCAGGGCTTGGCACCTAGTTCATAATTACAATGTCATAGCCCCCCACAGTTATATGACTGTAAAATGTAATAACTCTTTGTTGCCTTCCTACAAGCAAAATAAATGGGGAAGCAGGCAAATGGCAACCAAGTGATATCCCTGGTTAATAACATTCTATGATTTGCTGAAAAATGGCAATTAGGACCAGAATTTCTATTACTAAGCAGCATAGTCATGTGGTGTATTATTTTACAGCTGTTTCACTCAGCAATGGAAATTCTATTCCCAATTGCCATAGTTAAGTGAGAACTTAATATAGCATTTAATATTAATAAATTTAATAATAGCATTTCAATAATATTGGCTTTATTGGACTAAGAATCCTTTACTGCTTCAATTGTATTTAAAAATAATTTTTGAACAGGTTTTAGAACTATGATTCAGTGTGCTACCATGAAGAGCTCAAATGTAGATTGAATTAAGATCATGTAATACTTTCCTTGATGAGGAAAGAGTATCACACTTCAAAGTATAAATATATTTTGAATACAGCATACTGTAGTTAATTATCTTGGCATGAGCAAAAAATGTTTTTATACAAGTGCTTCTTTCTATGAAATAATCCTAATCAAAATGAGCCTTTAAAATGTGCAATACATTTATCATTAAATTACTTTTAAATAACTGAACAAAAAGTAATATATGAAATTATATATACATGTGTGGAAGCAAGCATGGTTTACAAGCTTGGAAAATATGGAGAAGTAATTAAATGGTTTGGGGTAAAATAATTTTAAGTATGTTTTTCTTATTTTGTGCCTTTTATATTTGTCGGCTTACTATTTCTAATTTCTATGTTTTATATAACTCTGATTAGACCCAAAAGGGAATTACATTATTAGTATTTATACTGTATGTATCTTCTAAAATTATTTCCTGAAAACACAAGATCTTTGAAAATTGTTCTACGAGAATCCATTAGATATTCATCAATAAGTAAAACAAAATATGAATATAATAATTTATCAGATGAAATTTCCATTTGTACTGAAGATAACTTTAATTGATGTTACTTCCCCCACCCCATACATGAAAGTCATAATCATCTACTTACCTGACTCAAATTCCTCAGAATTTCTGAACCAATACCCGAGCCTAAAGATAGAATTTTAATTTTATAAATCAGATTTGTATACGGCTTATAACATGATTCTAAAATATTAATGTTTAATATCTAAAGATACCTCTGAATTCATTCATCACAAAGAAATCTTCAAGATACAGCAATTTTCCAATCCATGGATCGTAAGTGAAATAATACATGGCAAATCCCACTATACCATAACCTGCAATGAAAGTTATTTTTATTTTACATAGGTAGAACATCATTAAAAAAGAACAGTGTATTTCAAATTTTACATGCATTTGTCAAAATAGATTTTGTAATCATGCAAAATTAATGTTATGCTGCAAAAGTAAACATTTAAAATTCAACAGATGCAATAAGCAGCAGCAGAGTACAGATCCCTATCATTAAAAACTGGTCAAATAAAATGTCATATTAATAAGATGTAGTTAACTGAACTTGCACATGCCCAGTAACTGTACAGCTGAAATATTCGGCCAGTTGTGTCAGTTTGTCATTAAAATTAGATTTTTTTGGTTAAAAATACTTTTTCCATATCCTGTTTATACCATGTTGGAGCAATACAAACTTCAACAAATTCACAACGGCAGATCAGAATGCTGTGGTAATTGATTGTTCTTACATTTATACATCAGGACTTTTCCCAAATCAAAGTCCTTGATATTTATCTTCTATAAATTCTGAAGGTTTGTTTACAATGCAAAGGTGTTTTAAAGGAGGCGACAGCATTTGTTTCATCTGTGACATCTAAACATTATTAAAAGCAGCTGAATCTTCAGATGAATTGCAGCAGCCATGTTAATTTTTACCAGTGTTTTTCACTACCACTTTTAAAAAGGAGCAAGTGTTCACTTTCCAATTTTTGACCTTTTCCAGTTCCATCTGTATAAGACATTACTGACTCCAATTTCATTTTATATTCTAATATGCTTTATAGATTTCTAAAAACAGAAATTACATATATGATTTCTGATCTACCGAGTGTTTTTATACTTTCTTCTTACTTGAGGTAAATGTTTGGGAATAGTATTTGTCCCTGGAGACCTTACCTCATATATCATGATCATCTACTTTATTGTGTAACGGATCTTTTAGTTACCTCCCCGCCCATCCATGTACACGGAAGGGCCATGTACATGGCGAAGCTAGAGACTGTAACCTGAAGATTGGGACAAATTAAAGAAAACGTGATTTAACAGAATTGCATTGCGATAAGTTAGGGTCAAACAAGAATAACCATGAAATGAAGTGGAATTACACTTTTTCTTCTTCCACTGTTATACCTGGATACCTGGTTCTCCATAGTCTTAAGGATAACTAAACATTTTTTTTTAAAGCAAAAACAAAAAAGACACCAAATTGGATTCAGAATTTGCTCTTGCCAATGAGCATTCCTTAAATGAAATGCTCAGTAGAATCCAGCTAGCAGGGAACAGGAGATGATTCTCTAACCCTCCCCACTAGACCTCCCTCCACTGTCAGCTATTATGATATTCTGGATGATCCTCAGATTCTCCAGAGTAAATATTTATGCGGATGGGAGGGAAGGAATCACTAAAAGTGTCTCCTCCCACTCCCTGCCAGCAGAATTGATCAATTAGATTAAAAAAACCCCTTCCATTCATGGAAGACAATGTCTGAATCCAAGATATATTTTCATGTTTTAAGTAATAACATTGGAATAGTTATGTATAATCCTATTAAAGATGTTTAAACTTTGTTTTATCAAATTACAATGCTTAAGTTTCACCTTCAGGTGTCCAGTGTTCTTTTGGCATTTCTGCAACAAGGCAGTGGTAGAAAGGATGTTCTCCAAAACCATCCTCAAGAAGTTCTGCAAAATGAGAACATATGAATGTTTTAACTACAATTTCCCAATCTCTCTTGTAAATTAACCAGATTTATTTTAAAGTATACCATTACCTTTTTCAGTCAGTACTACTTGATCTTCCATATCTTCGTATTTAGCAAGCTCCTGTCAAAACAAAATGTTATGGCTAACTTTCTATTCCATTAGACATAAAGAGCCACAAGTTCATTTATTTTTATTTGGAAAGTTATGTTTTTAATCCACTATTTTATAATTTTAGAGATTAGTGATCATAAAGACTCCTCCTCCTCCAAAGAGGAAGGAATTCTTTGCCAACTCAGAGGGCAAAGATCTGTGTCCAAAAGGAAGAAAGGTTGTTTCAGGGTAAACAAAACAATCTCCACCCCCACCCCAGGACTTTTACCTTTGTCCCTGAGTGAAATGCTAGATTTAACTTTAAAAACAACAACAAGAAAATTAAACAAGTGGTGTAGTATAGCCCTTTGGGGCAAAAGTAAAACTTTAGGTGGAGGTTGTTTGTTCAATATTTAGCTGTTACTTTATTAGTCTGCTGTTACTTTATTGCAATAAAAACATATTTGGTCTTATCTTAAACAAACACATCTATAATTGCCTAAGTTTTTGTTATAATCTACATAATCAAAAAGGGAACATTATGATACAATATATCTAGTTCCTAGTTTGAATAGGAGAAAAAAGAACAGCAAACGTTGGAGGGAAATTAAACAGAACATAATTACAATGCACATTATCTAGAATTAATCGCTACTTAATTTTGTAACACATTAAAGGCCAAGGTGACGCTTTTGTGGAGTTCAGCACATGAAAATATGTGGCACAACCAAAATGCTGATTTTTTTTAAATGACAGGAAACCTCTTTGTTTTCTTAAAGGAGAAATTGTATATAAAGAGTAGCCAGAAAAAATGATAGTCAGGACCCTGGGTATTAATGTTACTCTATAGTCTAATCGCCCTGAGTCTCTTTTGAGAGTGGGCGGCATACAAAATTTAATAAATAAATAATGGGTTTTGCTATCAACCTTGCCCATGTCTCCCGATAGTCATATGGCCTCTGGAAGGCTGTTGATAAAAGTAGCCGAACCCGTGTGGAGCATCGAATCGCCTTTCTGGTTCCTGGACTAACCTTTCACTTTCTCACCCTCTTCCCCCGATGTCTCTCCCACATTTTATATTATGCAAAAAAAAAAACAATTGTTCTGATAAGAACAAAAAGAGAAAAACCGGCCGGTACTGGGGTTCACTTAAGATTTTTCCCAGCAGACGGGGCTGCGTGCGGCGGCCGGGCGAGGTTCTCAGGCCGACACGAAGCGAGGTATACCTTTATGAGGCGCAGAATATCAGCGCAATCCTCAGACCGCGCGGCTCGGATATGGAAGGAGGCCATTTTCGGCGTCGTTTCCCCTTGCGTCCCCCGCCTCTCGCGAGTCCCCGATAGTTGAAGAGCAATAGAAGCAGTTTCTTCATTCGCGTCCCGGGCGCGGCGTTGGCGGCACAGGCACAGTCAAGCAGCCAGCATTCCCTCGGGCACCGAGAGCAAAGCAAAAGCCACGAAAAGAACGCTGGTAGCACTTACTGGCTAGATAGCGGCCCCTATTTATATAGTCCAGCACAATCCTCTCGGCCAATCAGAAACGCCACTAGACGCATCCTCTCTTCCCCCCACCCCCATTTCATCCTCCTGCTGATTACCTCATCTTTCTAGGAAATGATGTCTTGAGGATTCCTAAACAATGACTCAGGCAGACTTTAGGCTGCGCGGAGAGTGCCACCTCATGGAGCAGCTCATTTTCCGTATGGAGATATTTAAGCGTGAGGACGGGCCCCTAGGCTATGTAGATGCTTTGGAGTTCAGTTGTGATCAGTTCCAAGCAGTTTGAAAATGTGGGTTAGTCCAAAACATTTAGAGGGAAACCAGACTGCTTATCTTTACGACAAACCATTCTACTCTAATCCTCTTTAAAAACAAACCCTTTCAATTCTGTAGCAAATGTTCTTTCAAAAGGCCCTCAGAGTTAGGACAACTGCGAACGCAGCATCAAAATGTGGCATGGATCAGGGAAATAATCAAAACTGATGCTCAGTGTAGAGGCTGTCATAGCAGTTTGTAAACTATTGTAGAAGAGGTTTGCAAATTAACCCATCATCCCATATGCCAGATTACGATAAATTTGTTATCTAGGTGCTTCTGAGTCATGGTTTGAACATGGTGCATGGTCATATCCATAATTCAGAAGCACTCAGATAACAACTCTAATCCTAATTGGCATCACACAGACAACATTTACCATATTTTTCGGAGTATAAGACGCATCAAGGTTTTGAAGAGGCAAATTTTTTTTAAAAAAAGGTTTTGCACTCTGCAAACCTCCCAAAAATGGCTTGTTTTTCGCAAAAATGGGCCCGTTTGTTTTTTAAAAGGGCATGAATAACCCTTAGGAGGCTTGTAGAGTGTTCCTGGTGGCGGGGGGGGGGGGGGCAAAATTGAGCAAAAAGTGGTCCGTTTTTTGCTTATTTCTGCCCTCCCCAACCCCCAGGAGCTCTCTGAAAGCCTCCTACAAGCCATGCACAGCCATTTTGATGAAGGGGGCGGGGTTTAGGGAGGCAAAAAACGTATTCAGTATATAAGGCGCACCCAGATTTTCAGCCTCTTTTTTTTAAGGGAAAAAATACGGTAACTGCAGCCAGGCAACAGCAGCCAGTCAATCAAACAGTCCAAAATCAGACCATGACTCAGAAATATCCGAACAAACAACATTCAGACTAATTTGCATCTCATAAAAATATATTTAAAGATCTGTATTCTGACAGACGAGCACAATTCAAAACATACTGATGATGTCTCTTCAAACATTTGCAACCAAATTGTCAAGCTTGGAGCTCAAACCAACAGCCTACCAACCCAAGCTATTAATATTTAAACACACCTTCGTCGCCAGTTTTGCATCTTGGAGCGAAGGAAGAGGACGCGACAAGAGGTGTAGCAAAAGCAGCAACCTTTATTCAAAACAGAGTAACTACAATTCAATGTGGCGTGGTTCGCGCCAAACATTTATACCCCCGGGTTTGAACAATGAGCCAATGGGGCGTCGAGTAGCTCGCCCAATCGGGGAGAGGATTGAACCGACTCCGCCCGAGAACCAATCAGAAGGGGAGACCTTATTCCCGCGCTAGTATTCAACACCCCTCCCCCCCTAGTCAAGAGTACCCTTAGGACGGGCAAACATAGTCTTGTAGGTAGGTGGGACGGTGACGCTCTTGTCCCGATCTTCGTAGCTCCCCGGCGGTTGTCGTCGGGGGGGGAACCGCCGGCGGAGGCGTGTCCGTGGCGGGGCGGTGTGTTTGCGACGCGGCCCCGAGGGATGGCGCTGGCCCCGGGCCCCGGGCCCGATGTCCGTTTGTCCAAGGTGGCGTCTCCGTGGCAACAGGAGTGTCCGACAGTGGCCCCATGCAGTCTGGTTGGGATGTAGGTTCAGAGTCTCGATAAGGGCTTCGAGGAAAGGAATAGCCGGATGAGGCGCGTCTGTCCGAAAAGTTCGTATCGGCTTGTCCCCCGTTCCCCGAATGGAGGCAGTCCATTGGGGAAAAGGTCATCGAGGGTAGCTCACGCTGAGAGCGAATGTCTGAGAGACTCGGGCCGTCTGCTTCCGCGGGGAGGCGTCGCCTTAACTGGTCCAGGTGGCGCCTCCATTGTGTTCCGTCGGCCAGGCCGGCCCTGAAGGAACAGGGGCCAGTCAGAGCTGTGATGGTTGCAGGAACCCACCGTGGATCCCCAGAAAAGGAACGGGCCCATACGGGATCCCCTAACTTAAACGTGTGGGAAGGGAGGGCCCCCAGGTTGCTCGGCAGATCCCCTGCGTAAAGTGGATGGAGCCTATCTAGGGGAGTTCGCAATCTCCTACCCATCAAGAGCTCCGCAGGACTTTTATTAGTCGTTGGGCAGGGTATAGAGTGCTGGCTCAAAAGATAAGCCGCCACTCTTTCCTGCCAGTCGCCCTGGTCCATGCGGCCCAAGGCTTCTTTGGCTGAGCGAACTGCGCGCTCCGCCCGGCCGTTACTAGCTGGATGATAAGGGGCTGTGGCTGCGTGTCTAATTCCTTGTTCGGCCAGGAATTCTTGGAACGTGGTGGAGGTAAACTGGGGCCCATTATCTGAGACTATCACATCCGGTAGCCCATGTGTGGCGAACATCTTACGAAGGGCCCTCACTGTACTCTCTGCTGTAGTGGAGGTCATGATTACCAGCTCCACCCACTTGGAGTAAGCATCGACTACTATCATGAAATTTCGGCCGTGGAAAGGGCCGGCAAAGTCAATGTGTAAACGGGACCATGGGCCTCTAGGAATTTCCCACTCACGAGGGGCGGCTGTGGGGGGATTCGGCCTAGAATTTTGGCATATCCTGCATCGACCTACGTAATCTGCAATTTCCGAATCTAGCAAGGGCCACCACACATAGCTGCGAGCTAGAGCTTTCATTCGCGCTATGCCTGGGTGGTTTTTATGGAGTGCGGGCAGAATTCGTGCCCGCAGAGCTGTGGGAATCACTACCCTATCCCCCCAGACAAGACAACCCCCGTGAAGGGCAAGTTCGGCTTGTCGTGCTTTAAATGGTCGGAATCCCTCCGCTACCTTTTCCGCGGGCCAACCCCTCAAAACCCATGAAGCTACTTGGGATAAGACGGGGTCAGCCTTTGTACAAGCTGCAACATCCGCGGCAGAGACGGGGAGGTCAGATTCAGCAATGGACAAAATAGAGAGAGAGGGCACGTGGGCTGTGTCCGTCTGTGGCAAGGGGCAACGGCTCAGGGCGTCTGCGTGCCCTAGCTGCTTACCCGGACGGTATAACAGCGTATACGAGTACGCCGTTAGAAACTCAGTCCAACGTGTCATACGGGGAGACAAAATGGGGGGGTTGGCTTGTCGCCTGCTAGTAGCCCCAGGAGCAGCTTGTGATCCGTGACAAGGGTGAAATTCCTACCATAAAGGTAGTCATGGAATCGCTTAATGCCGGACACTGCAGCCAGGGCTTCTTTATCAATTTGGCTGTAGTTCCGCTCCGTTGAAGAAAGTGTCCGGGAGTAGAAAGCTATGGGGGCCCCTGAGCCATTCGGGAGGACATGGCTCAGGACCGCCCCTATGCCATAGGGAGAGGCGTCGCATGTCAAGACTAGGGGCATCCTATCGCTATATTGAATTAGGACTGCCGACGAGGTTAAAATCTCTTTTATAGCCGCGAACGCGTGCGCTTCACGGCTACCCCATTTCCAGGCCGCTGACCGGTCAAGCAGTCGGTGTAGCGGCTCAGCTAGCGACGCCTTGTGGGGAATAAAAGGGGCATAGAAGTTTAACAGCCCCAGGAACGCCTGCAATTCCGCCCTAGAGGTGGGTGCAGGTGCGTCTTTGATGGCGGCAACTTTGGAGGGAGTGGGGTGGATGCCTTGTGCATCGATAAGAAATCCCAAAAATTCTACTTGGGGAACAGCGATTTCGCATTTGCTGCGCTTTAGTTTCAGTCCTGCCTCCCTAAAACGTGTGAGAACCTCCCGCAATATTTTCAGGAGTTCCGAGTGGTTCGGGGCTGCGACCAGGACGTCGTCAAAGTAAGGAACGACGCCAGGGAGCCCGTGGAGCAACCGCTCCATGAGGCTCTGAAAAATCCCCGGGGCAACCGAAACGCCGAATTGAAGACGGCGGCAACGGAAAGCCCCGCGGTGGGTGACGATGGTCTGGGCTGTAGCCGCATCATCGTCTACGGGAAGCTGCTGGTAGGCCTGTGCCATATCTAGCTTGGCGAAAATACGGCCTTGCCCTAAGGAGTGGAGTAGGTGTTGCACTACGGGAACGGGATATGGATTTGCCTGCAGGGCCAAATTGATGGTCGACTTGTAGTCGGCACATATTCTCACCGATCCGTCGGGTTTGACCGGGAGGACTATGGGGGTTTCCCAACGGGCATGATCTACGGGCTCAATTACCCCTTGCTCTATAAGCTTATCAAGTTCGGCGTCTACCTTTGCTCTCAATGCGAAGGGGACCCTGCGTGCCTTCAGCCTAATGGGCGCGACCTGAGGATCGAGGCAAAGGGAAATGGGGGTGCCCTTATAACAGCCCAATTTCCCATCGAACACATCTGCGAACTCATCTAAAACGCTATCTACGGTGCGGGGAACTACCCTGTGCACCCCTTCTATGGTGAGGCCCAAGGCGGGAAACCAATCCAACCCAAGGAGAGCGGGCAGGTCATTCCTGACAATTAAAACTGGAAGTTTCCCCTTAAAATCTCCGTATTCCACCCGGATGTGGAATATTCCTGCCGTAGGAATCCCATTTCCCTGGTAATCTAGGAGGGAGACCCCAACGGGGCGCAATTTACTCTCGGGAACCCTGGGGCAAAGGCGGGAAAACAGGGCCCAAGATAGAAGGGAACGGGAAGACCCAGAGTCCACCTCCATTCGACAAAGCTGACCTTCGAGGCGGACGGCGGTGCTAATTTTGCGATCGCCGGCGGGGACGTGGGAAGCCTGGTAGACCACGCAGTCGGCGCTGGGGAGCTGGTAGGTTGAATGGCAGTCCTCAGCTCGCCTTGCAGGACGCGGTTGTTGGCGGCGTTGCGGTGCCTGGCGCTGGTCGCTGGGCTGCATGAACGATGGAGCTGGCACGAGAGCCCGGCAGACCCTGGCGAGATGTCCTTCTCCTCGGCAACGGCGGCAGACGGCGGAACGGAACGGGCAGGATGTGCGGCTGTGGCGGCCGCCACATCCGCGGCAAGGTGCGTTTGAGACTGGTTGAGCGGGCGTCGGCGGTTGCTGATGTGGCCTCCGCTTCGGCTGCGTCCTCATTTGTCCGACGGTTTCCTCCTCCTCATCTTCCGTAGGAGAGAGGTCGTCAACAAGGTTCGTCTGAGTGGAAGGCCCCGCAGCGGTTTGCGCGGGGGGTTTCAGCTGGAGGCGTTCGATGTCGGCCGTGGATTGTTCGGAGAGCTCTGCTGCTCGCGCTGTCTCCACGGCTTGCACCAAGGTAATTTTGTGGTTCCGGAGCATACGGCTGCGCAATTGCACGTCGCGGACCCCGCATACAAACTGCTCCACGAGGTTCTCCTCCAGGTCTGCAAAATCGCACTGGGCGGCCACTGTGCGCAAAGCCTCTAGGAACTGGCTGATGGATTCATTGGGCTTCTGCACTCGGCGGCGGAAAGTGAAACGGCGTGCGATCAAAGAAGGTGAGGGAGCGTAATGGTCCCTCAGCCTGGACATCAGCTCGTCCCACCCAAGTTTGTAGGCTGGCCTCGGGGCGGCCAGAGCTCTTGCAGAGGCGAACATGGAAGGCTCACAGCAGGACAAGAAGAAACTGCATTTCTCTTCGTCGGTCTGTGCCCGGTTCTTTGATGCAATTAAGTAACACTCGAAACGCTCCATGAAGCCGTCCCATGATTCTCCGGCAGATCCAAACGGCGCGAAAGGAGGAAGCGCTGATGCCATTGTGGTGCGAAGCCAGAGAGGGGGAGGAAGAAGGCAGAGAAAATTTTGCGTTCGCTGCCGGGGTTCTCCGCCTGAGGAGCGTGTTCGTGCTGATTCAGACGCGGTGGCAAGCTGGCTTGTTCTTCTCCGTGGTCGCGGGAATCGAATCCCACCTTCGTCGCCAGTTTTGCATCTTGGAGCGAAGGAAGAGGACGCGACAAGAGGTGTAGCAAAAGCAGCAACCTTTATTCAAAACAGAGTAACTACGATTCAATGTGGCGTGGTTCGCGCCAAACATTTATACCCCCGGGTTTGAACAATGAGCCAATGGGGCGTCGAGTAGCTCGCCCAATCGGGGAGAGGATTGAACCGACTCCGCCCGAGAACCAATCAGAAGGGGAGACCTTATTCCCGCGCTAGTATTCAACATCAACCACCTTTGGGAATCCAACACTTAATGCCACTCGTCCCTGGGAGACCTTCACCTGCAGAGCAGCTTCCATATGCTAGCAACTATTCTTCCTTCACAAATCCCTATGGCAAAATATACTTCCTCAAAGCATTAACTACAGACTTCCAATCAATCATCCAGCAATAGCAACTTTTTAAAAATCTTATTGAATATTGCTAATAGCAATAGCAGGACAGAATGTTAAATACATGATCTGACTGATGATAACAGATGCTCACAACCATCTCAACAGATATATAAAATGCTTCACTGAGAAAAGCTCTTATACAACAATATCGTTGGACCACAACTTATGCAAAGTTAGAACGCAGCAATCGAAGACACAACAACAAATACAAAAGAAAAGAAGCACATTGCCCTGCAAAGCAAGTTATCCAGACTAAGAGCTAACAACTTCCTCAACAATGAACAAACCTGGATCAAAAACCTATCCAACCAATAACTCAAACATGAGAAACAATAAGTCCTGATAAAGGAACTCAACTTCAACCACAAAGATGCATCAAACACAGAATTCCTAGCAAACCTAGAAAATGCCTTAAAATGAAATACCACAGTGAAGAAGTCCAACAACAAATACATCAGACTGTTGTCCCGATGCTGAGACATAAACATATCAGCATACAGGGAAGAAGTCCAGACGGTATCCACATGAAACAACTTACATCTAAATACTAATAAGACAAAGGAGTTGGTGCTAGAATTCCGGAAGCACAGAGAGGAACCTGCCCCACTGTATATCGAGGGGGGCTGTGTGGAGAGGGTTTCCTCTTTTAAATTCTTGGGAGTGCTTATTAGTCTAGATCTCACCTGGAAAAACAATACATCTCTGGTGATTGGAAAGGCCCAACAGAGACTTCATTTCCTTAGAATCCTGTGAAAAAATCAGGTGGAACAACGGCTGATGACCTCTTTCTATCGGTCCACCATAGAAAGTGTCCTCACATATTGTATTACAGTATGGTAATGCTGATTTAACAGCTGCGGACAGGAAGGTACTACAGAGAGTGATTAATTCGGCACAAACCATTGGTTGCTCTTTGACACCACTGGATGACATGGCCAGATCTCGCTGCTTTAGCAGAATAAGGAAGATACTCAGAGATTATTCATACCCTGGTCAGTGTCTCTTTGCACTTCTACCATCAGGCAGAAGACATCAAAGTATAGCCAGCCTAACAAAGCGGTTTAAAGATAGTTTCTATCCTTGGGCTGTGAGACTTTTAAATACAACCACAATCGCTCCATGCACACGCTAGGTTTTTTTTCTTTGTCTTTCTTTTTTCGTTTCTGTTATAATTTTGCACCAGTGAGGTTAAAACCAATTTTGTTGTATTTAAGTACAATGACAATAAAGATTATACTTATACTTATAAACAAAATTCCAGCATCTTTACAAAACAGGAACAACGGGCAATGAAGTCCCCAAAACTGATTACAATACTGTCATCCTACCAGCTGACAAAGGTTGAATGACAGTCTTACTAGACAAGGCAGACTACATACAAAAGGTCAAATAACTCCCTCAGGACGTATCCACCTATAGGCACATTAACACCAACCCAACTGTGAAGCTGACCAACAAAAAACCCTTAAAAAGTTGCAAGAATCAAGCCAAATCACGAAAGAAGAATATCAGAGAATGAAAGCAACCAACTCAAACATAACTCAGTTCTATTGACTTCCAAAAGTGCACAAAGAAAACCCACTCAGATAAATGGTCTCAGTCCCTGGCACATCCACTCACAACCTTGCAAAAGATATGTGGAAACACCTAAAGTGCCTAATTGGTGATTCCCAATACTCCATAAACAATGCCACACAATTCCTGGACAAGCTCAAGCACCTACACATTGACAAAAAACAGTGATAGCATTCAATGTTACTGCATTATTCACATTGGTAATCTGAAACTAGCTATTGACCTACTCAAAGAACGATTGGACAACGCACAGCCACCAAGAGAACCACTCACAACAGAGTGAGTGAAGAACTCCTCCAACTATGCTTGACCACCTACTTCAAATTGGATGGAGAGATCTATGAACAGCTGAAGTGATTGCCTATGGCAGTGATGGCGAACCTATGGCACACGTATCACAGGTGGCACGCAGAGCCATTTATCAGGGCACATGAGGCGCTGCCCTGTCAGCTGGCCAGTGTGCATGCACCCGCTGGCAAGCTGAGTTCACCCTTTTTTAAAGCCATTTTTTGCCCTCCCCAGGTTCCAGAGGCTTTATAGGAGCCTGGGGAGGGCGAAAAGAGCCTTCCGTGCGCCCAGGAGGCCCTCCGGAGGCTTCATGAGCTTCCCTGAAACCTCTGGAGTGCAAAAAAACGGCCCTAAGGGCAAACCGGAAGTTCGGGAACAGACTTCCTGTTTGCTCAGAGGGTCATTTTGACTTCTCTGGAAGCTTCAGGGAAGCCTCCTGAAGGTCCCTGAAGCCTTCGGAGCACTTAAAACGACCCTCCAAGCAAACCGGAAGTGACTTCCGGTTTGCTCGGAGGGTCAGTGTTTTTTTTTTAAGTTTTATTGTTTTAATTAAACAAAAACACAAAAAGAATCATCCTTCATTACATCTTGTAGAAAGCGTGTTGATTGGTTACAAATATATTTCGTGCATTTCTTCCACAATCATTACATATACTTCATTCATATTGAATTGTACATTTTAAATCAAAAATCTTTATGTATTTTACTATCTATGTACCACAATTCTCATTTAATTACAATTATTTAAACATGCTTTTATCTGAAATCATTTGTATTTAAAGACACAACCACCTATTGGCATTCATTCGCAATTTCAATAAACCTCCAATAACATTACACCTTTATAACATATTCTGAAATAAAGTCAGTTAAGAGGTTTCTAAGCATTCCCCCCCCCTTTTCCCCCCAACTCACAATTTAAAGCTTATATCCAATTGGCTTTTACTAATACAACACACACATATATATCATTAAACATTATCCATTAACATTTCCTTGTTATTATTGTAGTTAACTAAAAATTATTTACCATTTATATCACCTCTCCTCTCATCAGGCCCAAAAGAAATTATACCTTTATAGCAAGATCTAAACAAGAATTTATTAATAAAATTTATAGATTTTTCCCTGTCCCAATTTAAAATTTATATCCAAGTTATTTTTACTAATAAAGGTAATCCTTTCATTATTATTATCATAGTAAATTATATGTTAATGAACGAACATTTAATAACAGTCTAAAACAATCAACAAAATACTAACATTCCTACTTATTAATCACCAAAAATATCCATTAACATTTCCTTATTATTGTGGTTAATGAAAAATTATTTACTATTTATATCACATCTCCTCTCATCAGACCCAAAGAAATTATACCTTTATAACAAGATCTAAACAAAAATTTATTAATAAAATTTATAGGTCTTTTTGTCAAGTCCCAATTTTTCAATTTATAACCAAGTTATTTATACTAATTGAGGTTATCATTTCATTATTGTTGTATTTAATTATATGTTAACGAATAAACATTTAATAACAATCTGAAACAATCTACAAAATACTGAAATTCCTACTTATTAATCACCAAAAATTAACTAACTTTTTATCATCAACTTTCATTATGAACCTGTATCCTTCCAGTGGCAAAACAGTCTTATCTCTCTTGCTAGTTGTTGTGTCAATTCTCTTTTCAGCTCCTTTATAAAGTTTTTATAAACTTCTCTCTGCACTTTATTGCTTAAAAGATCTCTCAAATAGTCTCATTGCCCTTGAATTGTTATTAACATTAGCTTGTCTTTAGTTGTCAGACTTATTTCTGAAAAGGTTTCTCTTCTTAACTCTATCATTATCACTCTTTTTTTCCTCCTGTATCTTGAAATCTGGGATAAAGCTCCAAATTGTCAAATTCACTTTTCCATCTTCCCTTCTTTCCACTTTCACCCATATTTGCTCCATTAATGTTCATCTATTGTCTTGTCTTTAACTTCTATATTTTCATTCTCTTCTTTAATTTTTGGGGGTCCAACCCCATCATCTTTTGCTGTGAGAAACAATAGTCTATCCAACTTCTTCTCAAATCTCCCAAATCCTTCCAAAATATTTTGAATTCCAGCCAGGATATTCTGAAATTTTAAGGTTTCCTCATCTGCATATTGATCCATTTTCCCCCAAAAAAATTGAAGGAGAAAAAAAGAAAGAAAAAAGGAGTCTAATAGCCACTGCCACTCTAGCCTTCCAAGCCTCTTTTGTGTGTGTGTGTGTGTGTATGTATGTATATATGTGTATATATGTGTGTATATATATGTGTATGTGTGTGTGTGTATGTATGTATGTATGTATGTGTATGTATGTATATGTGTATATATGTATATATGTATGTATGTGTGTGTGTGTGTATGTATGTATGTATGAGTGTGTGTGTGTTATATAACCTGGGTTATATTACATATTAGGCAGATGTATTAACCATTCTCTGTCCATCGGCTCATCATAAGAGATAATATTTGGGCATACCAGGGGTTATGACTTTAAATATATACCTTTCTTCCTGGCTCAGCTGATAACGGAGGACAGCCTGTGGCTTAGTGGTTAATACATCTGCCTAATATGTAATATAACCCAGGTTCGAATCCCAGTAAGGGTATGGCTAGCTGATGACAGCTAAATAGCTTGAAATAGATCTATACTAGTCTCCCTTTATTTATTTATCAGCACAAACACAACGCACACGCACACACACACACACACATACATACATACACACATACATACACCTGCGAATATATATATACCTGAGCACCTGCGAAAAACAATTCATGCCCTTGGCTCTTTATCAGATTTTGTAAGCAAGTTGCAAACCCTTCAGTTACAAAGTCAGTAAGATCAAAGAGGAATGCAAAAGGATACATTGTTTCCAAAAAAGAACTCCAGACTCTGGCTTCCGAGTGGCAGATTCCACTTTTTCATACTTGTCTCAAGCTTATGGAAAACAAAGATCTTTAATTGTCTTTGGTGGAATTTAATAACAAATGGTAGGAAGAATTTGTTAAAATAAAAAAAGAGGGTTTTAATTCGAGCCAAAAAATAAGGTGGCAAAAAAATAGAGGAAAAAAATCAATCCGTTCACTTCAAGCGGAGAAACAGGAAACTTACGATCACTTCAAACCACAAAATATTGTTACAAGAAAAAACAAGAACTTTCCAAGGCAGGCCAATAAGAATTAAATTCACCGCTTTATTCGTTTACTTAAAGGACTAATTTATCTTTTAAAAAGTTTCTTTGGGCAATCTTTCTCAGAATAGAAAAAAAACAAACCTCACCTGATGGACTCACTTTCACTTCCTTCCTTCTGGAGCCGTCTCCGACTTCGTCAGCCTGGGGGCTACCTTTTTGCTGCTGGCTTGAAGTGCTTCCCTTGGGTCAATCAGAGACTTTGCAATGTTCTTGAGACCAGCAAGGCTTTGTCTTCCTGTTCACCGTCTCTATGGGACGGTTCAGGTCCAATTGGACTGTCCAGTGGCAAAAGTGTCAATGGCGGTCTCTGACTGTCGAGACTGCATGTTGTGTTGTCGCGACATTGGCTCTTCCTTCTCACAGAGGGTCGTTTTGACTGCTCCTGAGGCTTCAGGGAAGCCTCCTGAAGGTCCCTGAAGCCGTCGGAATGCTCAAAACGATCCTCCGAGCAAACCGGAAGTCACTTCCGGTTTGCTTGGAGGGTCATTTTGACTGCTTTAGAGGCTTCAGGGAAGCCTCCTGAAAGTCCCTGAAGCCTCCAGAGGGCTTCTGGGGGCGGCGGGGCGGGGGAGGCTGTTTTCTCCCTCCCAAGGCTCCTATAAAGCCTCTGGAGCCTGGGAGGATGAAAAAAGCATGCAAAAATGGGGGTCGCGCCTGTAGTGCGTGTATGCGCACTGGGGGTCACGCATTGCATTTCGGGTGCAGCACACCTGCACACAACCCCCCTGTACTCCCACTTATGGCACGCGAGCCAAAAAAGTTTCGCCATCGCTGGCCTATGGGATCTCCTATATCTGGCCTAGTCTCAGAAGTTATCATGCAAAAGATGGAATAAATTGTACTTTCACAGATAAATCCCAAACAATGGGTACACTACATTGATGATACTTTTGTGATAATCAAGTGCAATCAGGTCAATCAAACCTACCAAATAATCAACAACATCTTCACGGATATCTAATTTATAACAGAAACCGAGAATGACAACAAACTGCCATTTCTGGAAGACCTTGAAACACCAGTGGCCAACTTCTAACATCTATGTACAGGAAGGCAACACATACAGATCAAATCCTCAACTTGCACAGCAACCACCCAATATGACATAAGCAAAGCTGCATCAGAACATTGTTTGGGAGAGCAGAATCCTATTGTAACACCACGGAGGCCAGATCAGCAGAACAAAAACACCTATAGAAAGTCTTCAAGAGAAACAAATACCCACAAAACCTCATCCAGAGATGCCTACATGCAAACAATACCAACCCTCAAAGCAATACAATAACTACAACAGGAATAACAATGACTAGATGAATCACAATCCCCTACATACAGAATGTCTCAGAAATGACAGCAAGACTACACCATCATGACCTTGTAGTAGACCACAAACCAACTTCAACTCTCAGACAAACCCTATCAAAACTGAAAGGGCAGACAAAAACAAAACAAAGATCAGGCATCCTATACCAAATCCAGTGCAGCAACTGCGAAAAGAACTATGTTGGACAAACAGGAAGAAAGCTATCAACATAACTATGAACACTTCCTGGCTATCAAAAGACATGACCCATTATCCCTCATGTCAGTCCATGAAGATTCAGAAGGTCACAAATCTGATTTAACCGGGACCACTGTTACCCAGTTGAAATCAAAGAGAGAAAGAGAATTCCTTGAAGCCTAGCTTTTCACAAATAAGTCAATAAAAGACACATTGACATTAACCCAGTCTACCAATCACTGCGAATGAAAGAACTGCATCAACTACTATCCCAAAGGTAGTATTTAAAATAAACAAACAGGCGCCCCACTACACAGCAACAAAATTATAACCCATCAACTCACAAGAAATCGGACCACATCTCACTAACAACAGCCAGCCACTCAAATTATCAAACAAGCTGAAACCAGACCATGACTCAGAAGCACCCAGATAACAACTCTAATCCTAATCTGCATCACACAGACAGTACTTAACTATAGCCCAGCGACAACACCCAGCCAATCAAACAGTCTGAAATCAGACCATGACTCAGAAATATCAGAACAAACAACATCGGAGCTCAAACCTAGGTGGGCAACTATCAGTCCAAACAAGGGTTACAGTCTTAATTTTAATTAATTTATCTAACCTTAATTTGTATTATTAATGGTGCTACTTCTGACAGGAATGATCAGAAGGTTGAAACACTTACACAGCAATTTTATATAAACTACCATGTAGCTGTGATATGGTAGCACCTATTAAATATTTTAATACAACTATTGATGCCCTTGAGCAGCAAAAGTCCTGTCAGATGTAGATCACTATGTCTATACCCACCCCATTTGTTGTTGTCACCTGATTTCAAGTGTTAGTGTCAGATCCCTAAAAGTGATACTGCCATTCAATTGGGAGAAGGGGGGGGGGAGGAGCTTGGATTCAATTCATTAGTATTGCCTATAAGAACTAGTATTTTATAACTTGTATACTGGCACCAAAGTGCCCTGAGATCTTCTCACCTCTTGGGGAATGTATAGGAGGGATGGCCATGTGGGTTCTGTTACTTTGATAGCCAACAGAAGATAGCCAGAGAATGTATATTTATTCTGTTTTGAATTCATTGCTGTCACTTCTGCTTAATAAAACCTTCATTTTGAAATACTTCATTTCAAGAATCTTCACTTTCTTAAGTTAGGAGGAGAGGCAATCCTTACAGTTAGACTCACTTGAGGATCAGTTAAAGTCATCGTTGCCATTAGCTCCTCTCAGTTTCTTTTTGGACTTTTTCTCCTTATTCTTGCTATGACAACTTTCACTCATGGTCCCTATTGATGAAGAACCAATTTTAACCCCTATCCTTTATAATTCTCTCCAATGCCCTGGTAGAACTTCTTCTCTTTGGGCACTGCTTGGTCATTTGCCAGCACTTGAAATTCTTCTTGACTTGCTCAATGCTGGAATGGTGAGTGTTGGACTCATCTTTCGGTGCTCCTGTCAGTGTTGTAGATTCCCTTCAAATGTTCTCAGTTCATTCTTGAATCTTTCTGAGACTTTCTTTCTCTGATCTTCCAGTAGCTCCCACGTTTGGGAATGAAACATAAAAGCTGACTCCTGCTCCTCCAATCTCTTTCTTTTCTACTCTTTGTCTTAGATTGCTTACATTGCTCTTAAGTTTCATAGAAGTGTTTTTTCCTTCTCTCTCTAGCTTATTTCTAGCTTCACTTTACCTACTTAGTGGTTTCTCCAGTACATGGCAGAGAGAGAAATATGAGTTTTTAAGACTAATGTTCGGCAAAAAGGAAACCGAACCCAGTAATCAAAGACGACAGCTCCCCCCAAGGCTTGTATATCTGAAGCACGATCGATGGAAAAGACCTATCCCCCCCCCTCCTCCAAGTAGTGATTTCCCACGATTAAAGATTATTAGGCAGTTGATCAATGAATTCAAGAGCTGAGTTCTAAATTCAAGTAAGAACCGAGCGCAACACCCTTTAAGCAAAGTGGCGCGTCAATATATCTGTTAGGAGGGAAGAGCACGAAGCCCTGTTGAAGAATGGGAAAGACTGAGCCAGTCTAGCCGGGAGAGCCAAGTTCCTGTTCCAGGCGTGGTTGTTGACAGGCGGCACTCGTGATACAGTGCGGCTCCAGCAGAAAGGGCCAAAGCAGGGGTTTCGCCAAAGCCGGGTATTTTAGCGATCTCTGGAGCAAAATGCTGTCGCGCAGGTAAGTGATTTATAGCAACTTCGGCACTTTCCCTGATCCTGCCTTTGCAACAAGCTAGGTTGTTCCCGGAATGAAAAAAAAAAGAGTGACAAGGCGGGAGCGGAATACGCTTCCGTTAGGTTAGGCAAATACTGTAGGCGATCTAAGGCGGTGGTTTTCTTTGTACAATCGAATCGCAAAACGAATCGTTTCCTAATGGCAAACACCAACACACACACACACACCCCGCTGCGTGGGCCTAGAGCCCTTCGATTTACGCAATGTAAGAAAAAAAATACTGGGTGGAGAAAAACTACATTTGAACGTTGCTGTTCTGGATCTGCGCTTTCTTTTCGCCCACCGATAAGCGCAGCACAGAATACAGATTTACTGTATTCTGGAGAGTTAAAATTTATTGCAGCAGCCCCTTCCGTACATGAGGATCGTACTCAGTAATATCGTCTCTCCCAATCTTGCTTCCTTCAGTTGTAGGGGGTTTTGTGAAATCCGATATAATTTTGTAAACTATGCCTTACAACCCACCGAGGCTAAGACAATACCAAACAGTCACATAAAGCCTTATTGTATTGTGTTTATCAGGGTTTATGTTAAACTACAATATATTTGTCTTATTTTTGATTAGCACGGTTTGTTACTTAAGGTTTTAGTGTGTTCTGAGATATTTAGAAATGTTTTTCCAAATTTGGAAATTGAAGTTGCAAATTTTCCTTTTATTGTACATTGGGACATGGTCAAAGAAGTAGAACTGCAAGCTCCTGGGTAGAAAATAGGCATGATGTATTTCAGACAAGATATAGGTCCTTTGTAGTTTAATTTCACATCCTATAATCCAGTCTCCAGCTTTGACCACAGAGAAATAGCCTTAATCAGATCTCAACCCAATATGGAACCAGCTTGCTATAACCATTCTTCTCTTCTTCTCTCTTACCCTACCCTACCTTCCTGAAACCTTAGACAAGTATTCTTTTGTAGACAACAGAGTGTATTAAAATTTGTTAGCTCTTTTAAGGGTATCAAGTGACCAGCCTCTGGTGTTGACATGTCAGATGTATTTAGAAGATTGACCATACCCCAATGCTTTTGGTCATTGCTCAACCCCACCACTGTTATTTTCCTTCTGGTTATTGGTCTTCTCTGGATTATACTTTCTCCCTCTCTCTCTCTCTCTCTCTCTCTCTCTCTCTCTCTCTCTCTCTCTCTCTCTCTCTGTATGTGTGTGTGTGTATATATATATATATATATGTGTGTGTGTGTGTGTGTGTGTGTGTGTGTGTGTATATGTGTGTATATATAAATATAAATAAAATAAATATCTTGTTGTGTCACCAGGGATCATAAAGCATAATTGTCCAATATACTACATTCTAAAAATGATGATATTACAAAGTGATTAATGTAGGGACAGGCTTAGAGAAATATTTAAAAAATGCCCAAGCATCTTTGTAAATTTTAATAGTTTTCTTTGTTGCAATCTAGCAAATTTCAACTTTGAACTGAAGACTTAAAAAAAATATCACATACTATGATCTTCAAAAGTAACATTAGGAAGAGGAGAGAGAAATAGAAGGCAGAAATGGATTTGTTTAAGGACTGATATGGTATCAGAGTAAATAAAAACCAGCTTTAGTTTTCCTTGTTAGAGAATCCTGAGTTTTACATATTTTTCTCAAGCTACAAGGCTGATAGAAAAGATGGATGATAACACCAGAGAGAAAGAGAGGCAAATGGAGAAGTGTATAAGCACACTAACTAATGAGGATAACAATGTTTAGCACAAAGCCAGGCCCAGAATGGAGGAAATAATTTGGACAAAATTTGAATGGCAATATTTTTGGCCAACTCAAAGAAGATAGGCTAAAATTTAATCCAATAGTGGGGAAAAGCTACAAAATGGCATATAGCTAAGTGGAAATAATAGTCAAAGCTTATACCCTATTCAGCTATGTCAATTGCTTTGTGCTAACAATCTCAAATACTGGAATGAAGTCTGGTGTCAGATGAAATCTCAGAGAAGGCTTATTTATAATTCTGGAAAGAATAGTGTACAGGTTCCTAGGAGTACTCTGGAAACAGCCTCTTTGTGCAAAGATTCTTGTGAATTCCAAGCATGTGTCCTATGAAGCTAGGGAGATACAGTCCTGTGCAGTATGCTGTCTCATCTCATTTCTTTCTCCATGTGCAAGTGAAAAAAATGATTTTGATATGTTTGATAATTATTCTTTTCTGGATAGCTTTTGAAATATTTCCCCCCTCAATCACTGGGAAGCAAATTCTTTACTCATATGATTATATGTGGATGTAGATTAAATAGGTTATGGGATTCTGCATAAGTGTGATGATGATCACCCTTTTGAAACTGTTACACCATTGTATGTGGTTTTTTTTAATTGATATATCACCTTTATTATTTTTATAAATAACTCAAAGTAGCAAGCAGACACAATTTATATCTGTTTTATGGCAATTTATTTTGCACATTGCCAGTTTAAGGTATTCCAAGGGTGACTCTGGATAAGAATTTGGGGGCTGTAATCCCAACATTTCTGGAGGACATTAAAATAGAAGAAGATAGTACCATTCAATGTATTGACTTGAATCTAGGATTAAAGGAGTCCAATGCTACGCTAGTATTATTGATAATTCTGTATTTTTCTTTTGATGCAGATGTTTTTCATTAAGCAAGGCCCATCCTATCCTGTTCAGGATGCTGACGTCATCTGGCAGTGGCTCCCAGGTTATTCAGAACATGGAAGAAGGTAATATAACTGATAGGAAATTCAGAAAGCTATAATTGTCTGTGTTGCTGTTCTTTTTCCTATAAAACTATGCAGTAATTTGCATTTAGTGATTTATCTACCTATTTCTTAGATGCTGTAGAATTAACCAGAAAAATAAAATAATAAGGATTCTTTTTTAGTTTTTAGTGACAAAGCTTTTTATATGAAATATATTTTAGGCAGATCTTACTGGGTAATTAAAAATGTTTCTTGCCAACAGAGAGTTAGATGAAACAAAAAAATATGGGAATATGAAACTGAAGAAAAAATTAAACTCAATACAGTTTGATTTTCTGCCATATTGTATTTGCCTGGAAATTAATTAATTTTAGTTTTGAGATAGAAGTAAGTTATCAGTACTGCAGAATATATTAATATGTACTTGAGCATACCATCTTGTGTGACTGACTTGAGAAATAATAGTTGTTTTTCCTTTTCCCTTAAAAAAAAATCCCTGATAGTCTAATTGTTTTTTCTTTCTTTCACAGGACATTTCCCCATTCATGTGAATAATGGTATGTGGTGGTAACCTGTATGCTTTTTAATATGATTGTTTGTCTGCTCTGTTACGCTTCTTCTTTCTTTATTGGAGGTTTAATGAAAACCTAAGTTCATATTTTCTGGCAATTCTGAATCATTCCTCTTAATGGTTCTAAAAGGTTTATACTATTAAGAAAATGAAACATCTTACTAACCAAAATGCAAATTATGTATGTGTGCTGTTTTTCATAATTAACCTATAACTAGTTAATCACCTAAAATTTTATATCCTCTTGGCTTCTTTTTAAATATTTTTTTATTTTTTAAATGCAAATAATACAAACAGTACATATACATTAAATCCAAAAAAGTGAAAGAAAAAAGAAAAAGCTAATATTACAGTGCATCCCCATCCCCCAGAGACCCTTCCCCCTTACATTTCTTCATCTTTAACAACTAAAAGATATACAATATATTCCATTTGTGCCCTTATCCCCTCCAAAACAACATATATTTTTGAGTAGGTTTATTCCCTTTGCCTTGCACCAGAGACGTGCGGTGAGGTTGATACCTGGTGAGGCTCAGCAGGGCAGCGGTCGGCCTCGGCGGGGGGGGGGAATTTGCATTACGGGAGCAACCAAGCGCCTGGGTCTGCAGCAAAGGCGCTTGGTGGCTCCCGCGATGCAAAGTGCCCCGCTGCCCCCCCCCGCTGTCCCGGCCTGCATCCACTGCTTCTCCAAGCTCCGCCGCTGGAAGTCCCGGATCGCCTCTGGGGGAAGGCTGAGTGAAAAACGGAGCGAAGCTTCTCTGTGGCCTCCCGGTGCTGCCCAGAGGCTCTTGCAGGAGCCGCTGCCGCTGCCCGCCACCACCACCCCGCCGGGCGAAGGGGTGGTGGTGGTGGCGGCGGCAGCGGCTGCTTTAAGTGCTCCCTTGTCTCACAGCCGGGGCCGCTCCAGGCCGCCGGCTGCTGACACGTGCTCCTGCAAGAGCCTCTGGGCAGCGCCGGGAGGCCGCAGAGAAGCTTCGCTCTGCTTCTCACCCAGCCTTCCCCCAGAGGCGATCCGGGACTTCCAGCGGCAGAGCCTGGAGAAGCAGGCCGGGGCAGCGGGCGGCAGCATCGGGGATGGTGGGGCACTTTGCATCGTGGGAGCCGCCAAGCGCCCAGGTCTGCAGCAAAGAGGCAGCCTCCTCCTTCTCGCCCACTCCTCTCTCCTCTGAAGCACGCCCCGCCCAACGTAAGCGTGCTCAAGAAGACACGATTGGCTGCTTCCAAATCAGGAGGCGGGAGAATTAGTGCCTCTTTTCCATCTGAACTTCTTTGCCTTTTAACTCTTTATTAACTTTTAGAAGGCGAAAAATTCCTTATGGAAAAGAGACCCCGAATTCTCTCGCCTCCTGCTTTGGTTAACACTAAGCAGACACCAAGCCACTGTGAGCTGGAATCTGGTAGCAACTATCTTGGCTTTAATTATTTAAAAAAATATATTTAAATTTCTTTCTTTTTCCTGAGGAGACTGGTGAGGCTCCGCCTCCCTTGCCTCTAGTGACTGCACGTCCCTGCCTTGCACCAACACTGATTTTATAAATCCCCATATTTCATTATAACTGTTTGCTTTGATCATCCCTTTTTAAAATTTAATTTCCGTTGTTAATTTATCATTTGTTGCCATACTCCAAACTTCATTATACAACTCATTTCTTTGAATATCCCAATTTCGTCCCAATGTTTAGCTATCACTAATCTAGCTGCCATTATCAAATTTCCAATCAATTCATTTTTTGATTCATTTATATCCTGTTTTTCCACCAGCAACAGCAATGAAATTTTAGTGACATGTCTAAATTTACATTCAAAAGTACTCTAATTTCTCTAAACGCCTTGTCTCATATTTTTGTGCACTTTCACTATCCCACCACATATGTTTATATGTTACAACCTCTTTCTTGCACCTCCAACAAATATTTGTATATTTATCATCTATTTGATTTAATTTATGTTGTGTTAGGTACCACCTCCATATCACTTTATATCCATTTTCCTTAACTCTAACTGACATGTTCTTATATATTCTTCTATTCCAAATATTTTTCAATCATTATCATTTATTTCTCCTAAATCTGATTCCCAAATTAATTTTAAACCTTTTGCCTGCTCTTCTAATTCAGTTAATATTCTATATATTTTCCCATATATATTCTTCATTCATCTCACATTCTTTTATAATCATTTCAATTTTTTAACTGCTTATCTTTCTTCTTCAATCTTTCTTCCACTTTTATCCATTTCTCTAATTGTATTAAATTCAACCAATTTAATTTAATATCTGCTAAAACGTTCTTTAGTTGTGTTATATTCTTTATCTTGTTCTTCCAGTCTTCCCATGTACATATCTGATTTTATTTTATTTTACTGATCCATTCTTTCAATCCAATCTTAGGGAATTTCTCCATTTCTACCACCAGTGTTAAAGGAGAAATTCCTGGCAGTATCTCCATTTATTCCATAGTTCTATCAAATTTTTTAAGAAGGGATTTTGAATCATCCTAGCAATTTTTAATATCTTTTTTTTAACCAATGTTTCTATAAGATCACCTATTTTCCTTAATTATTTCAACTCCATATCCCTCCATATTAAATCTCTAGTTGCTTCTATAATATCTGGGACCACCTTTAATTGATTAAGAGGTAAAGGTAAAGGTTCCCCTTGCACATATGTGCTAGTCGTTCCCGACTCTAGGGGGCAGTGCTCATCTCCATTTCAAAGCCGAAGAGCCAGCGCTGTCCAAAGATGATTCTGTGGTTATGTGGCCTGCATGAGTAAATGCCGAAGGCGCATGGAATGCTGTAACCTTCCCACCAAATTTTATTTTTCTATTTTTCCACTTGCATTTTTATGTGCTTTCGAACTGCCAGGTTGGCAGAAGCTGGGACAAGTAACAAGAGCTCACTCTGTTACAGGGCGCTAGGGTTTTGAAGCGCCAAACTGCTGATCTTGCTAATCAACAAACTCAGCATCTTAGCTACTGAGCCACCACATCCCTTTTTAATTGATTAGCTACCCAATAATCTATATATATAAAAGCCCAATATCACTCACGCATCATCACAAAATCTCCAGAACCGTAAAGCCTACAAACTACAAACTTGCCATGTATGTTCCTCTTGGTTTCTAGGTGCTCGCTAAGAAAAGATTTTTTGAAATTACCATTAGATCATTAGTATTTCTTATATTATTATTAACACACTTTGATGCTAAGGAGTTAGGTATTCTATTCCCCCTCCCCACCTGAAAAGAACTCTGTTCCAACTGCCACTTGGGTGTAGGTGTGGCCAGTGCATGACTCATCCCACTTCCGGGCTGGGAGTTTAGACATTCTACTCCCTCTCCCCACCTGAAAAACACTCCAATGCTAAGGAGTTAGACTGAGAGAGACAAGGGGATAAAATAGGAGAGGCCTCAGTGGGGCAAGCCTGAGGGAGAGAAGAGGATAGGAGAGTATCAATGGGGCCAGGCTGAAGTAAAGAAGGGGGAGAGGAGAGGCTTCTGTGGGGCAACCCTGAGGGAGAGAAGGGGGGGGGAAAGGAGAGGCTGATCGCAACTACTCATTTATTTTCAAGCTGTAAGTGTCTATTTATCAAGCCCAATCACATAGTTTCTAATGTTTGGAATATCCTCTTGGCTTCTTGATCTATGCTTGCAATTTATTTATTTATTGCATCTCTATCTCTACTTCTGAGCGCTTCAAAAGCTATGTCCGCCCTACTTTCTTCCCTAGAGGGATAAAAAATGTGGCTGTCCCAAATTTCATATTTAGATGAGAACTTGAACTCTAAATCTTAGTAGACTGGTTTGTTATCCATCAGAAGTTCTTATGCACTTACCTGCTTTCTACCAGTGGAATACATTCCCTTTTTTGCTGACCAATCAAAGCAAATGAAAGATCCTCTCTGGCAGATATGAAATGTTTGGTAATTAATGTCAGGTCCAACTATATATTATTTCATCCATCCATCTTATTTGTATCTTCTTTAGAGGATTTGTTCCACTTCTTACCTTGGTCTTATTTTCTTTTTTTCTTTCTCAGGACATCTTGTATCGCACTTATTGTAAGGATTGCCTCTCCTAGCTTAAGAAAGTGAAGACTCTTGAAATGGAGTATTTCAAAAGGAAGTTTTTATTAAGTAGAAAGGAAACCCTTAAGTTCAAAGCAACGTCTGAATCTCCTTAGGCAATGTGAGTAGAATTAAAGCAGTAGAGACCCCTTCCATTAGTTAGAATGCAGATTTTAGCCAATACACAAGTGTGAAGATGTTTCCTTTACCAACTGCCCTGAGAACCAAACAAACATACATTCCCATGGCTATCTTCTATTAAACATTAAAGTGAACCGTCCCACATGGCCATCATAAACATTCCCCAAAAGGTGAGGGGGTCTCAAGGTGCTTTGGCGCCAGGAAACAAGTTGTAAAATATCAGTTGTCACAGGCACCACTAATAAATCAACTCCTCCCAGTTGAATGGCAGTATCACTTTTAGGGATCTGACATGCTGCCTTCCTTAGAAAAAGGAGAGATTTATCTGTGAAAAGATAGAAACAAAAATTCCATCATAGTATTTTAACAAGGTTTGTCAGGGTATTGGGAGTGAAATTTGTTAGGGCCCTAACATGGTGTTTAGCTACCCATTCATTTTGGAATGAGGATAGATGCTTCCAAGCAACTAAGTATTGGGTTTTCCCCCTGTGGATCCTAGAGTGAAGGATTTCATGATTTCAAAGTTTTGTTCACCTTCTATCATGATGGGAACCTGTGATGTAGGTGCAGGTGGTCTGAGTGATGAGATTACCTCTCATTTGAATAAATTAATGTGAAATACTGGGTGGGCTTGCCTGAGTGTCTTTGGAAGGAGTAGTTCTATTGTTACTGGATTGATGACCCTAGTGATAGGGAAAGGTCCAATGAAATTTGGCCCTAATTTCTTTGATGGCTGTAATGACTTCAGGAATTTTGTAGATAAGTATACTCTATCTCCAACTTGGAAAGGTTTGGGTTCCAGTCTTTTCTTGTCAGCTTGAATTTTAAAAGCTGCTCTAGCTTCCTCTAAAGCTAATCTAACTACTGGCCATGTGTTTCGTAAAGTGTCTATCCACTGCTTAAGTGAGGGGATAGTGGAGTCTTCTGTGGGTAGTTCAGGCATGGGGCTGAACTCCTGGCCTGTTGCTACTCTAAGGGGTAAAACCAGTACTTGAGTGTACAGAATTATTGAATGCCACTTCCGCAAAACGTATAAGTTCAGTCCAGTTATCCTGTTGAAAATTAATCAAACATCTTAGATATTCTAATACCAACTGCCCTGAGAACCAAACAAACATACATTCCCATGGCTATCTTCTGTTAAACATTAAAGTTAACATGGCCATCATAAACATTCCCCAAAAAGTGAGGGAATCTCAAGACACTTCGGCACCAGGAAACCAGTTGTAAAATATCAGTTATCACAGGCACTGCTAATAAATCAACTCCAAGCCCCCCCTTTTCTCAATTGAATGGCAGTATCACTTTTATGGATCTGACACTTATGTTTTTGGCCAAAGAAAAGCAGCCAAAAGTGCTTCCAAAAACGGCTCTTATCCTTTACTTGCCCTTCTTCATTGGTGTTAATGAGGAGATCAGATAATTTCATTTTCCATTTGAAATTTTCTTCTATTTCTCCACAGTAAATTTAGCAGAAATGTGCAATGCTTCACATTGAAAGGAAAATAGGTGCTTCTGGTACATATGCATATAGCATCTATCAGAAATATCTCAAACAAAATGCTTTTCTTCTTGCACAGTCCTTGGAAAGATGCAGCTGCTTTTAGCATCTGCTCACATGTTTACAATGCCTACTATTGCTTGCTCCCACAGTCTCAGCAAGAAGGGATCTGGTTGCTGCACCCACTATTTTTTAATATAGAAAATTCCTTTTGTGTATTTACTTGGATAAGATCAGGGAAACCTATTTTTAGCATTCTGTAATGAACAGATTGGTTGGGATGTGTGATACAGTCTTTTTCAGACACAGACTATGGATTTCAGAATAATGTACAAGTTGTTTATCATGCATTTAGTTTTAACCATGCTTATTTTACATACTTTTTACATTTGCTATATTTTTATGACTTATTTTATATAGTACCTATTTTATTTGCTCAATGCTGAATGTTATCTATTTATACTTTGAAGGTGCTTCTGACAGGAATAAAGAATTATGCAGTTAATGTTAAGGAGTTAATTGATACTTAAAGACAGTAGGATAAAGGAAAAGAAAATCTGACAGAACCTTTGGGTTTAACCCACTTATCTTCTAGGTTTAATGTTTGTGTGTGCACACAGACACATAGTGAAGGTAGAATGAAATAGGATTCAAGAGGAACAGGGGCTATCAAGAATATAAATATAGAAAGAAAGAAACTAGTGGAAATTAATATAATATATATTCTATAACTTAAATATAGCAGTGGGATAGAAGAGATAGATAACTTAGAATATTAATAGAGGAGTGGAAGAGGGCAAGGAGGAAAAGCCTGAGGGAACATTATTAAGGTAAATATATTGGATGGTAATCTGGGAGAACATATACAGAATTCTAGGAGAGCAGCATAGAATCCTAAAAGAGATGACAAATACCAGAACTACCCGTGGCACGACAAAACTGCGCTCGTCAAAATAGCGGTGATAAAACCGTGTCGCTAAAGCCGCGACGTCATCACCGCGTGACAAAAGCGCGCTTTAAAACAGCACGGCGGCAGAAAATTTAATAATTTAAATTAAGGTTAGGATTAGGTTTAGGGGTTTGCTTTAGGATTAGGTTTAGGGTTAGGGTTAGGGTTAGGGTTAGGGTTAGGTTTAGGGTGCTGAGTGCTTCGGAAGGCATGGATTTGCCCTCCTCCCTTATGTCAGCGTGGTAAGGTCGCATTTGCTTTAGCGATTCGGACGGCGCGGATTAGGGTTCGCGCTTATGTCTCCGCAGATAAGGGCTTCGCGGTATTGTAGTGGAACCCAACTACCACCTTGAAGACAGGAAAGAAAACTTCACCAACTCCATTGGTGGGAATTGCCTCTTTATCCAACCAGAGATTGATTTAAGGAATGTCCACAACAGAAAAATTGAATACCATACCAAATATGCAAGCAATGCAATCCACTTTACTAATGATCCAGGAAACCATGATGACGCTCCAAGAAAACATATGCAAAAATCATGGAGAGATAAAAGTGGAGATGAGAAAAGAGAAAAGAGAAGTGAAAAGTGATATCCAGAAGCTGGATGAGAGAATGGGCTCAATACAGGAAGTGATCCCGAAAAACAATCAAAGAATAAAAACAATTGAAACAAGAACTGAACAAGAGAAAGAAAATTAGAATTGGTGGATCAGAGAATGATAGGGTGGAATAAGGATTTAGAAGATTCGTTGATACACTTAGAGATGGACCTCATTTTACCTAAGATTCAAAAATGTAATTGAGACTAAGGAAGAAGACCTGGTAATGGTAATGGTGGAGTGGATAGCTGAATCCCTTCAATGGGATAAACAAGAGATTTTAAATGAGTTGGATGAAGTCTATAGAGTATATATGAACTACGCCAGACATCATAGGTTGCCGAGGGAAGTTCACATATGATTTGCCTGGAAGAAAGTTTGAGACATTATCTACAAAATTATTAAGAGAGGAACCGATGAGATATAAGGATAAAGAAATCATAACATTGAAACAAATTCCTAGAAGAGTCCGAGAACAAAGAAAGAGCTATCAATTTCTGCCAACTTTGCTGAATAAATGAAATATACTATTCTGATGGTTAACCCTGGAAGGAGTGTTGGTATCCTAGCAGGATAAAAAAAATAAAGTAGATACCTTAGACAAGGCACAAGAACTTTATGACCAACTCGTTGGATCAGAGAAAGAGCATAGCAGCAGGGAGGAATTAGAACAGATGACCCAAGGAGAAGACCAACAGGCTGTGAAAGGAAAAGACCAGGAGGAAAGAAGTAAGGAAAAGAAAGAATACCAAGAAGAAGAAGGAGTAAGAACAAAAACACAAAGAGATACAAGGTCTAATTGAACACTGCGGCTGGCACAACAGTAAGAGAATGGAAAATGAACTGAAAGTGTTTTCACTAAATGTTAATGGACTTAATTCTCCAGTCAAAAGGAAACAAATATTCACAAAATTAGTGAAACAGGAAATGGAAATTGTGTGCCTCCAGGAGATACACATTAAGAAGCAAGATGAAAAATATTTACAATGTAACAAATTGGGGAAACTATGTGGTTTTGGCAGAAGGGAAAAAAGGGGTGGCGGGAAAGGAATAAAAGCAAAACAAATATATGCATATACAAAGGGAAGAGTACTGATAATTGAGATAATTTTAGATCAAAAAAGTTTGTTGCTTGCAGTTATATATGCACCTGATAAGAATCAAAAGGAATTATATAGAAAAGTCCGTGAAAAGATCATAGAGATCAGAAAAGAGTGAATATATGTTTAATTGGAGATTATAATGCAATTGTAGATATAAAGAAGGATTATGCCAGTGACCAGAAATTTTTTTTAAAAAAGAAAACTCTTCCAAAACCCTTTTTCAAAATGGTAGAGGAAATTTAATAGACATTTGGAGAACCCTTAACCCAGAAGAAAGTAAATATATGTTCTATTCTAACCCTCATAGATCCTGGTCAAGGATCAATATGATTTGGATAAATGTAGAATTAGGTAAAGAAATAGAGGCGATAGAGATTCAGCCAAATAACTGGGAAGACCATAATCTCCTTGTAATAATATGGAAAGGGCAAAAAAAGAAGAGAGGAAGATAGACATTGAACCCACAAACTTTAAAACAAAATGAATATATTAAATGGATTACAAAAGAATTAGAATTATAAAGAAGAGAGCTGACGTCACGATGGCACAATGTGCGATCTTGGTGGTCCGAGATTGCAGTTGAATTCCTGCCACTGGATGGTCCATCCCGCAGAGACAGTGATTGAGAAGGACACCTCCTACTGATCTCAGGAACACCTCAAAGTCCCTGAAAGATCCAGGAATAGCCTTTTTTTCTGGCAACAGAAACACAGCTAATGAAGCTGCTGAAGTTTGGTTTGGTTTGGTTTATTGGATTTATATGCCGCCCTTCTCCCAAGGACTCAGGCCGGCGTACAACATTAAAAAAAAACACATATTACAAAAGTTAAAAAAAATTAAATAGAATATCCAAAAAACAAACCCAATTAAGATTAACAATAACATGTTAAAAAACAAATTCGATTAAAATTAACAAAAATCAATAATTTATTTTGTTTTGTTCAGGCCAGGCTGACTTGCTGGAGAAGCCAACTTTTTAGGGTGCGTCGGAAGGACTGGAGGTCGGGGATTATACGAAGCTCCGGGGGCAGCTCATTCCAGAGGGAAGGCGCTCCCACAGAGAAGGCTCTCACCCTGGGGGTCGCTAGCTGACACTGTCTGGCCGACAGCACCCTGAGGAGGCCAACTCTGTGGGATCACACTGGATGGTGGGAGGCTACCGGTGGCAGTAGGTGGTCTCACAGGTATCCTGGGCCTAAGCCATGGAGTGCTTTAAAGGTCATAATTAGTACCTTGAATCGCACCCGGAAGACAACCGGCAACCAGTGCAGGCTGCCTAAAAGGGGTGCAACATGGGAGCACCTAGGTGCCCCCATGATAACCCACGCAGCCGTATTCTGGATCAGCTGAAGTCTCCAGGTGCTCTTCAAGGGCAGCCCCATGTAGAGAGCGTTACAGTAGTCCAGGCAAGGAAGAATGAGGGCATGAGTGATTGTGCACAGAGCATCCCGATCCAGGAAGGGGCGCAACTGACACACCAGGCGAACCTGGTAAAAGGCCCCCTTGGTCACGGCCGTCAGGTGTTCTTTTAAACTAAGCCACGTATCCAGGAGGACTCCCAGATTGTGGGCCCTCTCGGGGGGGGGGCTAAAATTTCTCTCCCTATCATCAAAGATGGAACAAGATGCACAAATCAGGATGACAGAAACCACAGCCACTCCATCTTGGAGGGATTGAGCTTGAGCCTGTTTCTCCCCATCCAGATCTGCACAGCCTCCAGGCATTGGGACATCACGTCGAGGACATCATTTGGGTGGTTTGGGGTAGAGATGAAAAGTTGGGTAACATCAGTATATTGATGATACCGTACCCCAAAACCACAGATGATCTCACCCAGTGGTTTCATATATATGTTTAGCAGGAGGTGTGAGAGAACTGACCCCTGGGGCACCCCACAAGTGACGCACCTCAGGGTCAATCCCTGCCCTCCAGTCAACACAAACTGCGACCGATCTGACAGGTAGGAGGAGAACCACCATAAAACGGTGCCCCCCCACTCCCAACCCCCCCGAGTTGTCGCAGTAGGATACCATGGTCGATGGTATCAAAAGCCGCTGAGAGGTCCAATAGGACCAGGACAGAGGAGCAGCCACTGTCCCGGGCCCACCAGAGATCATCAACCAATGCAACCAATGCCATCTCCATGCTGTATCCGGGCCTGAAACCCGACTTAAACGGATCCAGGTAGACAGCTTCATCCAGGTACTGGGGAAGCTGATGTGCTACCACACTCTTGACAACCTTCGCTACAAAACGAAGGTTGGAGACCGGACGATAGTTGGCTAAAGAAGCTGGGTCTAGGGAAGGCTTCTTAAGGAGGGGCCTCACCACTGCCTCCTTCAAGGGACAGCTCCAGAATGGGAAGAAAGCGGAAAGAGAAAGTGTGTCGAATTGGTGAGGAAATTTTATTATTAGAGGAAGAGACTACCCAAGAAAAAAAATTAAGTTAAGTTAAGATCGAAGACAAAAGACTGTAGGAAATTGATCTGCATTGAACTTAGTGTGTTATCCAGTTTCTAATTTCTTTTTTTTTTTCACGGATGGAACTTTTGCAGGGACTCCCTATTTTTTTAAACTGAATGGATTAATTCTTTCTTCTTCTTTTTTCACTTTTGCTTATACCTATGGATTAAAATTCTCCTTTTTTTATACTGCTTGATTTGATTGATTGGATTGTTTTTCTCCATTTAAGACTTTTTCTTTCTTTCTTAAGCTTGGAATATAAAGAAGAAAATAAGAAGGATTAAAGAGGGTTGTAACAACAGGAGGAAGAGCAGTTACACTGCCACTTAGTGGCTGGAGGCTGGATACATTGTTTTTTCTTCTTTCTCTTTAATCATTTGAGATTCAAGGTTCTTTCAGTTTGTTTAGTGACAGTGATAGTAGGAAGAGCACAAGTTGTTTATACAGGTGCCTTTTGGAAGTTCTATCACTAGCTATTGGAGGGAAGACAACATTTTGACTTGAAAGATAATAAATGAACCTGTTTGAAGTTTATTAAAATAGCCTTAAGCCCTATAGTGGCAGTATTTGCAAAATTGAAAGAATGGCCCAGCAGGAAAAATAAACTCTAATATTGCAAATGATTATGGTTGAAATTCAAAATCTATTAGTTGTGACAGAGAGAATTGAAAAGAGATTGGAGAATATGGAATACAAAACAGAAAAATCTGATGGAGAAACTGAGGATGTTTACCAAATGAAGAAAGTGGATGACAGAGTTCAAAAGATGGAAGAAAAAAATGACCAAAGAGATAAGAAAAATGTGGATTCTGACAACAAAATGAGTGTGGTTGGCAATGGCAAGAGTGGAATATGGAAAGGGGAGATGGATGGATTGGAACTCTACCCCAGACTTCAAAGCACAGAATAAGAAAAGAGAGAAAAATTGATGGAGATAAGGAGAGAAATCTTGATAGAAGCACTAGTGATAACCAAAGATAAGCTGATGGAAAGAGCAGATGTTGGGTTTCAAGCTTTTGTGAGATACGAAAGGAACAGCATGTTGCCAAGGGAGGTTTATACAAGATTTATTAAGAAAGTAACTAGAACATTAATTCTACAAATGGCAAGAGACCCCCATTATGGTCCCCATTAAGGCTGACGGGTCCATTAGGATCTGCGCCAACTATAAGTTGACCATCAACAAAGGCCTCCAGGCAAACCCTTATCCAGTTTTGGTAGTGCAGCACTTGCTCCATTCCTTGGGGCAGGGCTGCATCTTTGTGAAACTGGATAAGGCTCAGGCCTATCAGCAGCTCCTGGTAGATGACGAGGCTGCGGCCGCTCATACCATTGTCCCACTGAGGGGCTTTCTGCTGCCACAGGCTGCAATTCGGCATTTCCATAGCCCCGGGAATCTTCCAGAGCCTGATGGAGCGATTGCTCCCTGTGCTCCCTGGTGTTTTCCATTACTTTGATGACGTCCTGATTGCTGCCAGCAGTCGATCAGGGCTTATCAAAGTCCTTCGGAGGTTCTCCACCGTTTCAGGGGCGCGGGTCTGAAATTAAAGCACAGCAAAGAATATTTTACCCAGGGCATCCATCCCACCCCCTCTAAACTTGATGCCGTCAGAAACACCCCCAATCCTACCTCTAAGGAGGAACTGCAGGTGTTCCTCGGCCTTCTCAACTTCTATGCTCCTTTCATACCCCACAAAGCATCACTAGCCAAGCCGCTCCATTGGTTGTTCGACTGATCGGTGGCCTGGCGCTGGGGCAGCCATGAAGTCCATGTGCTTGCGGCTGTCAAAGCCATGCTTACATCAACAACTGTCCTAGTCCAGTACAATGATGGGCTGACATTGACATGTGATGCCTTCCTATGGTGTGGGGGCTGTCCTGAGCCATGTCCTTCCCAATGGCTCAGAAGCCCCCATCGCTTTTTATTCCCGGACAGTCTCCTCCACTGAGAGGAACTACAGCCAGATCAACGAGGCTCTGGCTGCAGTGTCTGGGATTAAAAAGTTTCCTGACTACCTATACAGGCGGCATTTTACCTTGCTCACCGACCACAAGCCTCTCCTTGGGCTTCTGGCCGGTGACCATTCTTCCCTGCCTACGCATGTCCAGATGGACAGAGTTTCTTGTCACGTATTCCTATACACTGCAGTATTGCCCGGGTAAGCAGCTGGGGCATGCTGATGCCCTTAGCCGCTGCCCTCTGCCACAGACAGAACCTGACCCCTCCCTGGCCTCTTCAGTCCTGTCCATTGAGTCCATGGACTTACCCCTCTCGGCCTCTGATGTGGCTTCCCACTCCTTGGCAGACCGCACTCTCTCCTGAGTCTTCACATGGGTACAAAGGGGGTGGCCACTGGAGAAGGTGGCCGAGGATTTCCAACCCTTCAAGACACACCAGCTGGAGCTTTCCCTCCAAGGCGGATGCTTGCTTTGGGGGGACCAAGTGATCATTTGCCCCTCCTTAAGGTTCCAGGTCTTGGAGTGACTCCATCTGGGCCACCCAGGCATAGTTTGCATGAAGGCCTTGGCTCGCAGTTATGGCTCGTCCAAGATGGACAAGGCTATTGCGACCTGGGTTGCCCGTTGTTCCGCATGCTAGGAATTCTGGCCAGCACTACCAGCTGGCCAGTTAAGGAGTGGGAGTCGTCCTGAGGCATTTGGTCCAGGATCCACATTGACTATGCAGGTCCATACCATGGTCAGAAATTCCTGGCCAGCCTAGGGATCCGCCACATCCTCACCACTCCCTACCACCCCTCTTGTAATGGCTGGGTGGAATGAGCGATCGCTTGGCCAAGGAAGTGGTGGGACGAATGGACCAAGGGGGCTGGCCGAACAAGGTGGCAGCCTACCTTCTTGGCCAACACTCAACTCCATGCCCACTCCCCAACAAAAGCTTGCTCATGGGCTGGCGCCTGAGAATGACAGGCTGCACCCACACTATAGTGCCTTACGGCCTGACAACCTGGGGGCTCTGCCACACAAGCTCTGGGAGGGGGACCTGGTCTATGTCAGGAATTTTACAGGAGACCCTAGGTGGGTGCCTGCCACTATCACTCAAATAACTGGCCCCTGTTCTTACAGGGTTGGCTTCCCGGATGTGCGAAATGGCGGCACCACGTGGATCAACTGAGGCGCCGCCTTCCAACCAAAGCCTTTCCCCAGTCAGGCCTCCCCTACCATGCTGCTGGCTGCTGGCAGCCAGTCAGTACCCAGCCTCTAGCTGTCGTGCTGGTACCGCTGAACTTACCTGCACAGCCGAGTCGGCCTACTGGGGAGGATCTTTGTGACACCACCTTGAGCTCTACTCCCGTTGGGGAGGAGCTACCACAGGGACATCTTACCTCTTTGTCCGACGAGCCGCAACTGAGGCGCTCTGGGCAGGTCTGGCATTGCCCCACCTATTTAAGTGAGTACGCATACGCCACTTCCAAGCCTCTAAGTGGCAACCAAGGGCTCGCGCCTATTGGCTAAGGCGCGCCGGGCTGGAAGTGGGCTTTTTGCTGTACTGCTACTGCTATTGGATGCCCTGCTTGACAGCTCCCATATAAATAGCTGTCAAGCAGGGCAAGGTGCTGAACTTGTACATTATTGCTCTCACTAGCGTTTATGTTAATAAACAGCTGTTCTAGTTACGTCAGCCATCTGACGCCTCATCTATCAGTACACTCTTCTTCATTAATATTTATATTCCCAAAGAAAAGAGAAAAAAATATTATTTTCCACATTGCTAGTTTTTCTTTTCAACGTATACCTTTATATGAATTCTATTTGTTTTCTCTCCCCCCTCCGTAACAACCTCTTTTTTGGATGCGGTGCAAGACGGATTCAAATTTCCCACTATCCTCATAATATTGTTATATACTTATACATTATTAAGCGCCCATATTTTTGTCTCATATTGTGATTTTTAACAATATATTATTAGGCGTATTCCCTTTCATTTATTTTAAAAAAATCTTAAATCCCAATCTCTGAACTTCCCCTTTCTCTTTCTGCTGTTTATATATCTTTTCTTCCCAATCTTTTTTGTAACTTTTTGCTGTACCCTTCATCATACCCCCTTCAGGATTTCCTTTTGTCTCTTCAACCTGTTTTCCCTTTTTCTTTTCTTATTATATTTTCCTCCTGTAATGAACTCTTTTCTTTCTTTCATTGTGCTGCCTGTCTACTCCATTCTTTTCTCTTCTTTTCCTTTCTTTTGTTTTTTTAATTGGGGCATGCTCTTCCCTTTTCTTTGTGCCCCTATTAAATCCAATGAGATCTTTTATCTGCTTATTATTTCCCTCAATCTCTCTTGCTTTTTTTTTTAAATTTTGGCTTTCATTTCTACTTCTTTCCATAATATCCAAGCTATCATCCTTTCTTTTTTAATAAACATTTTTTATTTTTAAACAAACAAATACGGACCAACATAAAACATAAAAACATCTTCCAATTCCATACAGCGTGTCAATTGGTTGCAAAACTTTTTTGTACATTCTCTCCATAGTCTTCACTTACACTTTATATAAAATCTCATATTATCAATCTAATATATGTGTATACATTATTATCATTATCATACATTTATTTGATTATAATTGTCATTACTTGATTTTATATGAGATATTCTACATTTTAGATAAATTTATATTATAACAGTTCATTACATCATCCTAAATCCATCCAGTAATCTTTTATTTCTTGCCATTTGTGGTATTTATATTCTAATTAGTAAATCTTAGTAAATCTTGTATGGACATCTCTTGGCAACTTATATTTCACTGCATATCTTGTGAAGGCTCGAAACCCCTCATCCGTTCCTTCCATCATCTTTCCTTTAGTTATCACCAATGCTTCTGACAGAATTTCTAGCATTACTTCTGCCAAATTTTATCCCTTTTCTTCCTCTATCTTCTGGAATCTGAGGTAAAATTCTAGTCTATCAATCTCCCATTCCAATATTCCACTCTTATCTTTTTCAACAGCACTCATTCTTCTATCAATATCTCCAATTTTCTTATCTCTTTGTTCATCTTTTTCTTCAGTTTTTTTGAGATCTGTCCTCATATTTCATCATTGTTTGGTGAGTATTAGCAATTTTTTCATCTACTTTTTCTGTTCTTTGTACAATAATCTCCAATCTCTTTTCAATGCTCTCTGTTCTTATTTGTATTTTTTGAATTTCTTGCATGATCATGTGCAATGTCACTTCCTTTTCTTTTCCCTGTTGCAATATCATCTATATTGATCTTTTCCTTCCAATATTGCACACAGTCACTCTTTTCCAAGCAAAGTTAACTGGTTTGTTTCCCAGTTCAGTGCAATTTTTTTTCCACTCCAAGCTTTTCACTCTGATAGTACCCAGAGAAGTACCTGTATAAACATCCGTGCTCTTCCCACTATCATTTTCAATAAACAAACTCAAAAGTCCTTGAAGTGTAACACCATCTCTTACTTTGCACAAGATTATCTAATGCTCAAACATAGAGAAGAAAAACAATATTTCCAAGCCTCCAAGCCTCTAAGTGGCAGTGTTACTCCTTTTCATCTATTTTCACTTCCCTCTTTATATTCTTTTATATTCCAGGAAAGAAAAAAAAGAAAAATGAAATCAGTCCAGTTTAAAAAATAAGTGTTTGTAGAAATTCCAGCAGTAAAAGGATTAAAGAAAAATAACACACTAAGTTTGACTCAGGCTTAATCTCGCCGCTTGACCTCTTCTGTCTTCAATTTTAACTTTACTTTTAATCTTTGGGGTGTTCTGTCATCTAATAGTAAAAAAATTATCTCACCAATTCAGAACACTTTCTCTCCTGCTTGTCTTCCGTTTCTGAAGTTGTCGCAACTTTCAGCAGCTTCAATGGCTGCTTCTTTGTCACCGGAGAAAAGGGCTTCTCCTGGATCTACCAGGGAATTTGCGATGTCCCCGGGATCAGCAGGATGTGCCCTTCTCTATGACCATCTCTATGGGACGGTTTAGGTCCAAAAGGACTGCCCAGCGGCAGAGATATCGACAGTGATCCTGGAGCTCCAAGATCACACGTCGTATCATCGTGACGTCAGCACTGCCCTCGCTATCATCCTTTCTCAACCCATTGTGCATATTTTTCAACATTTCACATATTTCTTTAAGATCCCACCCCTCCGTAATGCCCAATTTTTAATTTGCTATTTTCCTTCTTCAGATCGTATCCCAGTTCCTTATACATCAAAACTCCCACTTTTTTCTTATTCACCAACTCCAGTCCCTTTTAAATTTTCCCCTTCAAGCAAAAAAGGAAACAGATTTCATTGTGAAAGAATGTAGTCAAACCACCTGTGCCCGATTGAAAGTTCCAAAGTCCTCACCATCAAAGTCAGCTCTTTCATTTATTTGTTTCTTCCAAATGATAGTTCTTTCTGGTAGAAATGTAAATGTAACCTTTAACTCCACAAAGACACAAAATGCAAATTGTAGCAAGGGAGTAGGGGAGGGGATTTTTTCTTTAGTTTTAAATCGTCTTGAGATCGTGTTGAAAGCAAACCTCCTGGCCTTTGTTGTTACTCTCTAATTATCAGCTTTTTTAACTCCTAATTTCATCTTTGCCTGGTGATGGTTCTTCTTTCTAGTAGGTGCTTCTGCTTCTTAGATTTTTTTTTTCCTATCGAATATCTTAACTCTTGAATGTAATCTTTAATCTTTAACTCCACAGGAGCACAGAATACAAATTGTAGCAGAGAAGCGGGAGGGGGGTATTCTTCAATTTTCCTGATGAGGCTTTTTGAAGATGCACCCCACATGACACCGTAGGGAATTACAGATTGGACACTGGGTTGGGGTAGTTGGGGGGAGGGTGCTGGGTAATTGTTTGATATATACTTGTTCGCACCTTGTGGGCTCAGATCTTGCTTTTCTTTCGCTGCTATCTTTTCATAACCTATAAAAGTATCTTAAATTCCATGAACAATGGAGTTGGGAGTTTTCTTTCTTGGTTATTGATGGAGGCACGCCTGACAAAATCTTTTTGTCCCTCTCTGTGATACTACCAAGTATCCTGTAGTACTATTAATATATTATTAATATATATATCTGCTCTTAATCAATCTAATCTGGTCAAGTTATTCAGTATATAATAAAGATTACTGTAGATATGGATATAGATATAATAGATATAAATATTCTATATATTCTATATACATGCTATATAAGTTAAGATATATGCCAATATAAATCTATGTTAATCAGTATGTATATAAATTTAGATATAAGTAAAGATGTAAGGATATTAGTATGTCTGTTAATCAATCTATAAAACTATAAATCTAGATACAAATCTAAGTTTCAATATAAATATGAGTAAAGATATAAGTAAATAAATAACTAACTATATAATTGGTGTAATACAAATTTAGGTATAAACAGTTGTGGATTTTCTGATTGTTGGTTCCTGGGTTACTGACTTAACCACTTTATATTTATGCTAAATATGTATAAATATTTCTTTAAATCTTCTTAGTTAATTTGATAAATTAATAACTGATCCCTTGGTAGTGTTATAATCAATGTCCAATTGTTCCTCCTTGCTCCTTCTTGGTCCTTTGTTAATATTATATTATATTATATTGTTTTTATCCTCTTTAATCCTCTTTCTCCTCCTTATTCAACTCTGAGTCCCTCTGCTCCCTCTCTGCTTTACTTTTGATCTCTATGCATCTCTCATCTCTCTATCCATCATTTTGGAATGCCAATTTCTTCCTCCAACCTCGGTCTGTGATACTCATCTCCTCAGTTCCCTCTCACCAAAGCCCACGCTTGCTGTTCCTTACCTTTCTCACTTTTCTCCTGTTGCTCAGGCTCACCGAATCTCTTTCTCCACTTCTCCTTCCTCCAATTCTATCTCCTGTTGAACTCTCGTGTCTCAAGATTTTTTGTCTTTTCTCCTCTGTGCAATTTAACTTGCAATCTATGTAAGTTTAGTATGCTGAGTCACTGCTCCTCCCTCTGGGTTGCCGCTTGTTCTTCAGGGGAATCTCCCCGCAGTTGGAGCTATCTTCCTTTCTGAATAACCAGGACTTACTCTTACAGTCAATTATCGCCATTACAGCTCTGGGATTTTGACCAAATAAATGCCACAGCCTGTTAAGTAAATCTTCTCTTCCTCAGTCTCTCTGGCCCGTCACGGCCTCGGGCCCGCCATAACACAATGACAGACATTTTCCTTCATTGCAGTGGGTGATCGCCTTTCACTTTGGGGCAGCTTCCCCTCTATTCCGCTTGGCTCTCCAGGCTCACTGCACCGAGGGGTCCCCAAATGTGAAATATTTGGGGTCTAGGAACAGAGACTATTCTCTTTCCCTGGCACTACTGTGACATCACCACCGGAAGCCCTTGCCATATGTATTAAGTGAATCACTGCAGTTAAGTTAATGATTAAGGGAATCTGGTTTCTCCATTGACTTTGCTTGTCAGACGGTAGCAAAAGGGATCCCAGGACACTGCAACCGTCATAAATATGAGTCAGCTCTCCAGCATCCGAATTTTGCTTTTGACTATGGGAATGTTATAATGATCATAAATGTGAAAAATGGCCATGCCACTTTTTTCAGTGCCATTATAACTTTATACTGTCATTAACTGAACTGTTGTAAGTCAAGGACTATCTGTGTAATATAATTTTTAAAAAAAGATTTCAACTCTTATCTAACTCCACATTTCCATAGATGCTATTCACTTCTGATTCTCCCACATTTCCTTAGAACTGAAGTCTTCAATTTGTAATGTTCCTTTTCTATTGGAGTGTGACATTTTGACTAAAGCATAAATGCTGATGCTTATGATTGAGATCTATCAGAAAATGCATCTGATTTGTTTACAGAATCTAGATGTGCATTTTCAGATTTGTATTGTATTTTATTAGCTATGTAAGGGTAAACCTGCTCCTTGTTTACATTTTCCTTGCAGTCTCAGGACAAATGAGTATGGATATGTACAGTGACATGATTTGAATATTTATTTTGGAATGTCAAACCTTTCTTGCTGGGCAACAAACAAGAGTAGGCTATGATATCCAAATTTATTGTTTTGTTCTTTTTTAATCCCTCTATGCCATTCAGGGCTATGAAGGAGTAGGTAGCCTGAAATTTAAATTCAAAAGAAATGAATGTTTTCTAGATAACTGGATTATTATTATTTTTTGAAAATTAGAATGTTACAGAAATGAGAAAGCATGCCATTCCTTATTAAATATACCATTCATTGGAATCTCAGTGAACCTGTCCAGCTTTTGCTTTTCAGCTATTCTTTGCATGATTTCTGTTTACACTTCTGCTTTTCAAAAGTGCAGTACTATAGTGGTCCTTGGTCAGGTTTATCCCATTAAATATTTCTGACTGGGTTTTATTTTGTTTCAGTGCGAAGTAAATTGAGAGAGCTAGTGGGAGCATCCACCAATTGGAGGTATGGTATTGTATATATAAATCATGGTACAATTGCATTTCTTAGAAGTTAGGGTTAGGGAATGCAATACAATTTATTCTTGCAGATTAATAATGCCTTGTAGCTACTTAATAGAGTAAACCAGTGTTTCCCAAAGTGTGGTACGCGTACCCCCAGGGGTACGGGAAGAGTTTGGTGGGGGTATGCATTGCACCGGAGTTTGGTGGGGATCACGTGAGAATATCCACTGCACCATGCTTAGCTGCGCTCACAGAACAAGGAAAGAAATAGGCGAGTATCACAGTTTTTACATGGGAACTGGGGCCATCGTACATCGTATCGCAACTCATTATGGCGGGAACTTCTGTGCATCCTTCACGCAGCTCGGGTTCGGCCATTTTTAAACTGCGGGAACATTAACAGTTGACGTTGAGCCGCGGAGCTGTTTAAACGCCGGAGAATTGCAGTGTTATCTAACAGTTTTGACAGTCTTGTGAGGCGTGACACGGCGTGAATATACTGCACTTCGTTACAGAGACAACTTACTTCTTTAATAGTTAGTTCTGGGCGCCTGTTATCGTGCTTTAGTAAGTTCCACTGATTTTGATTATTTTTATAAAATACAATTTAAATCCCTAACAGAGATTATGGATCGCTGGTTGAAATCTGGAACTATCTCGGGGAAAAATTCTAAACTGATTGTTCAAACTTAGATATGAACTTCAATGCTTTCTTAATGATAGATTTGAGTTGAGAAATTGTTTACATGACTGGAAATGGCTTTGTAAACTAGCATACTTAGCAGATATATTCTCTGTTTTAAATTGCCTCAACTTATCGTTACAAGGCAAAGAAATTTCATTGTTTCACGTTCAAGATAAAGTGAACGCTACCATCACAAAACTAAATTTATGGCAAAAGACAGTTGGGAATGCAGAAGTAGACTCTTTTCCCTCTCTTCATGAGTTTATAACAAGTTCGGCTACTAAAATTGAGGCTGATACTCTGAAATGCATAATACAGCATTTGGAGAGTTTGCAAGTTGGCTTGAAAAACTATTTCCCTGATTTAAACAAAAATATTGAATGGATAAGATATCCGTTCTACATTAACACAACATCCATGCCAGAAGGTTTGTTGCATGCGGAAGAAGAGCAATTGTTGGAGTTAGCTTCGGACGGATTCTTGAGAAATAAACATAAGGAGTGTACTTTAACATCATTCTGGTTACAAATGCAACATGTGTATCCGGTTTTAACAGAAAAAGTCCTGAAATACATCTTGCCTTTTCCAACTTCATATTTATGCGAAGTTGCTTTTTCTGCATTTGTAGACATTAAGTCGAAAAAAAGGAACAGACTATTGGACGTGGAACCGCATCTCAGATTAAAATTAACAATCAGGGAACCAAATTATGATGATCTGTCATCTCAACATAAACAATTTCATCCTTCTCATTGAATCAAATAAATGTTCTTTATAATATAACTTTTGTTTATTTTGCGTATGTACCAAAAAAATAAAAATAAATATATTTTGATTTTTATTAAAGCATATGTTTTTTATGAGGGGTACTCAGCGTTACGAAAATTATAGAAGGGGTACACATATGTCAAAAGTTTGGGAAACACTGGAGTAAACCTATGATTTAATTGACTAATGGGGGAGTGTGTGAGACTCAAATGCCAATTAAGTGCAAATGAGATTTTATACATGCCTAAACCATCAAACAAATTTTGTCCATTGCATCTGAAGTCTGATAAACTGAGATTTGATTGTTTTTACCCACATGACATAATCTGATTTTGCTTTACCCTTTCTCCAGAGACCATGTGCAAGCAATGAATGAAAGAAAATCCTTACATACACTCCTTGCTAAAACTCAAGCTGACCTGTCCCCTAGGAAAATGAAAGACAGCTATATAGAAGTTATCTTGCCTTTAGGAAGTCAGCCTGAAATAAGAGAAAAATATCTCAATATGCAGAACACAGTCAGGTAAAGATACACTATTTCATTTTTCAATAAAATTAATTGTTGGTGCTGTAACATGCATACAGATTAATTGCTCTGTAATATTTTAGATTTGGTCGAATACTTGAAGACCTTGACAGCTTAGCAGGTATGTGTTACTTATATAATTTAATTTTTTCTAGTGATCTGATAGGTTGGAAAAATTTGAACACATTTGGATTATATAACATCTATGTCATTGTTAATTAAACATACTGCATAGGAATAGCTTTGAAACTGGCTGTTATCTTTTGCAACCACTGAACTGATATTACAATTAGCATTGTTCTTAATGACTATGGTTCCTTGGGTAAGATGAAAATTCGTAATGAAGTGCCTCAGTGGGATCCGTGAAGGAAGGTAGAAAAATTTATTGATCCTTTGAATTTTTTTCTCCCCATCTAGTCTGAAAGCAGTTATTATGCTTAATGAATTACATTGAGTTAGTTATTTAGAACTCCTTTAAAAATACAGATAACATTATTATGACTTTCTGCATAATGTATTATTTTGTAGCAATGAAAAATGCTTCTGGAATAAGTGAGCATGTCATTTTTTCTTTATTGATTCATTACTTATATACCACCTTTTTATTTGCATAAACTCTATAACAAACATATAGACTGAAAGCTGAATATTAAGTTCTGTGTAATCCAAATTGAAAAACAGTGCAATCAATAAACTGTTAAAAGTTTGGCAGCAGTTTTTGTTATTTTCCTGCTATTCCATTGTTTACTAATAGAAGAGAATATATATTCATGTACATCAGGATTGAACTCTCAAGACCTTGGTGCTTTCTGAACTTGATTGTTCATTTGTAGATGTTTCATTACCCAACTAGGTAACATCTTCAATGCTAGAAGGGTTTGCTCATTGTTTGTATATAGTAGCTTGACCTACCAGGGTAGAGTGTATCCAGTACCCTAATTGAGGAACTACCATTTCAGACAATGAAGAAGTTAAAGAACAGCCTAACCAAGGAAGTACAAAGGAGAAAACAACACCCCCACCAACATTGCAAGCCACTGTACAATATTACATGTTATAATAAATAAAATAAATTATTCCTACTAGTCTTACTTTGGCAGACTGAACTCTCTTTAGTCATATTATAAGGCAGGTAGCTTATAAACTTTGTACATTTAAAAATGTATTTGGATGATACAACAATCATGGTGAAAGGTTTTCACCAGTCCTTAGGGGAAATATATAAGTTCAAAGAGTAATTAATAGAGCACCTTTGTTTATTTATTTGTTTACAGTTCTAATTTGTTATACTCATACAAAAAACGAAGACACTCTGAGATCTCCTTTATCGATTGTTACAGCACTCGTGGATAAAATTGGTAGGTGTTTAATTGTTAATGGCTTGATATCTGTCTGGGAAGTTTACACTGTGTTATTCAGTGAAAAGCAGCTGAAATTTAAACTCTGAAGGTGAAAAAGAGAAGACAAAGTTCTCCTGACACTTTTAGATGACAATTTTCAGGAATAACTACATGTTCTGATGGATATACATTTGTGGCCATCATGTCATTTTTGAATCTATCCTCTCCAATTTGCTCAAAAGTCCAAATGAATAAATATATCATTTCATAGGCTAGACGAGTGACCACCTTTTCTAAAGGGGTGCCAAAATAGTGCATGTGCACGCTATTATGCATGTGTATGCCCCTGTGCATGCATGCTCAATCCCCCCCGCACAGGGGGACAGAGTTTTTACTCTTCCCAGGCTCCGAAGCCTGTCCTGAAGCCTGGGGAGGGTGAAAACGGTCTCCCCCGTCCCCCAGAGGCCCCCCAGAAGGCAGAAGCAGATTGTTTCTGAACTTCCAGTTGGCCCATTGGGCCGGTTTTTCACCCTCCCCAGGCTTTAGGAAAGCCTCCGGAGCCTGGGGAGGGCAAAAAACAGGCCCAACGGCCCAACTGGAAGTTCGGGAATGGCAAAAATGGCCTCCACAGCTCTCCGGAAGGCCAAAAATCAGCTGGCTGGAGCTAAGGGCTGCTGTGCCGGCAAATATGGCTCCACATGCCACCGGTGACATGCGTGCCATAGGTTCGCCATCACGGGGCTAGACATTATATCCTATTATATCTTAGATACTGTATCTAAACAGAACAGAAAAGATTTGTTATTACTTTTTTCTGGAAAATTAAATAATTGCGTTTAACATTTTAAAAGACCAAATTCTTGCAAGATTGCCAAGAGAGTCAATGTTTTTGCTTAAGTTGCAGGAGTGCAGTGGAAAATAATTTATACTACAATGTTGCATGAAACTGCCTGCTGCCTGAAAAGGTTGCTGACCCCAAATTGATTTTTTAAAAGTAGTACTGTTCTCCGTTAGATAAATGTTGATTATCAGTCCTTAGAGTCTGTGCTCTGAACCCTTTCTTCTATCCTTTTAGGTTTATGGAAACAGCATATTCATCCTGATTGTGATATCAAGTTCACTGGGAATGTTTCCTGGGTTGGAAAAACTTCAATGGAAGTGAAGATACACATGCTTCAGGTTAATGACAGTGAGCTTCGTTTGCTCTGTTTCTGAATTTAAATTCTTACATTTGGCAAGCTATACTGTATGCTGTAATAAAATTCTGTGGCAGGTTAGCCAAATAGTAAAACAGTATTCAAAAGGATAAGTACAAACTGGAATGTAACACCCTTGTTTATTAAAGTGTATTTTGGTCTGTTTGAAGAGAATGTGATTTTTGACCGGCACAATTAAATTGACAGGGAGAATCTTACTTATGAACTCTTTTAAATAAATATTGGTAGTATGTATTCTACTTAAATTTCCTTTTTTTTTTCCTTTTTGGCATCCATAGAAAAAAATAGTTCAGTTCTGAAACTGTATCAAGTTTTAATTGAATTATCACAGGATACTGTTTCTAATGTTTTTCCCCCTCTCATATTCTCTTTTTTTAGTTACTTGATGGAATCTATTGCCCTGTGTTAGATGCAACTTTTGTCATGGTGGCCCGTGATCCAGAAAATAAAAGGTAATATTCCTAGCAGTTTATTTAAAATAATCAGTGAGGAATGCAAGTGATGGTAAAAGGCGATGAAGCTATTGACTTTCAATTATCGTGGAACTTCAGCCCCCATCAGCCCCTGGCTGTATGACCAGTGGGAAGCTGAGGGTTCTAGTTCAGCAATATCATAGGTTCTCCAGTGTGTTCAGTCAGGTATAGATGTTTCCATTTTTATCTGTAACTTTCAATTACAGGTAGTCCTTATTTAATGATTCCCATTTCACTATTGCTAAGCAATGGTCAGCAATAGTTGTTAAGTGAGATATCATGTGACCATGAGTTGCAATTTCATTCAGGCTTCCCCATTGACTTTGCTTGTTGGAAGCAACTAGAAAGGTTCCAAATGGGGATCACCTAACTGTGGGATGGTGCAACAATAGTAAATGCAAAGTTGCCAGGAGCCTGAATTGTGATTACATGACCATGAAGATGCTGCAACTGTTGTAATTTTGAATCATTTTTTCAGCGCCATTGTAATTTGAACAGTTGCTAAACATGTTGTTTTTAAGTGAGGACTCCTTGTATTGTGGATAGCTGGGAAGTGCGGCTCTGATTTCTGTGTCACCCATCCTTCTCAGATCTTATTTTTGCTCTCTATTCAATAAGTCATAATGTTATGGATTCACTTTGCTAGTTTTGAAATTGGCTTAAAGCTGTAGCAAAAAACTATGTTCAAAAGTATAGCATTGCATTTTTAATGTTAAACATATGTGTCTGAAAATAGTTCGTTGCTTATTTTATTATTTTATTTATTTGAGTCCCAGGCTTTAAAGGACTCCAGAATATGCAAAGGTTGACCTATTATGTTAGTATTTGTGACTTATTTTTTTACTTATACTGTTTATTTTGCCATAACTAGAGGTTTCTGAGTAGTATCTGGCCAGTTAAAATAAAACAAAATAATTCAATCAAATCATTTTTTTTTTAAAAAGTAGAATAGTAGAACAGAGCTAGATATAACATAAAAATCAGGAGCATCAATATTAATGGCAATAAAACTACAGTAGAATCTCTGGTCACGAACGCTTCTGACAACGACCAAATCAGGTTCCGACCAAAAAGTTCACAATATTTTTTTCGCTGCTGATTTCCCCTTTCCCCATTTGTTTTGTAAGCACCAAATTTCCAAAATGAGGTTCGGGTCATGACCAAATTGGTTTGTGACCAAAGTTATGGAACGAATTATGGTCACGACCAGAGGTTCTACTGTATAAGGCAGCAATAAAATGAATGGTGCAAAATACCAAATTATGTCAGACTATGTAGATGTATAGTATTTTACATTGAAGGCAAAAAGAAGTTTTAGAGTGCAAAGGTAATGAATGTAGCTCTTATTTACAATTCCTTTTAACAGCTGGGCCTTATTGTGGATTTTTCAGCTATTGTAGGATCCATAGATATACTTAACCCCAGACAGGTGTTATGTTTTCACTTCCCTGCATGCTCTGCCCCCCCCCCCGCCCCCATAGAACAAAACATGAGTCAACAAATAAACACAATACAAATAATTAAACCAGGTACAAAAACTCACGTTTGGATATCAATCATTCTAGCTAGCCAGGAAATCACACTAAATGTCACTCATCTTCGTTTGTTGTCATTAAACTTCTTTCCGGCAGCTTGCTTCTTGATTCAATTTTGTTCTTCAAATCGCTGATTGTTGCATCCCCGTTGGAAGAATCCTAATCGGGCAGCCTTTTTGTTCCTAACAGCCTTCAGATCTTACGTGCTACACTGTCCTAGGGCACTGCATTGACTGTCCTCTTTAGATCATTGTCTTTTCAAGTTAAATAATTTGTGTTGTTGAGTAACAATAAGAAAAAGTGTTGTTTTAAAACACTAAAATAGACATGCAGTTTTCTCTTTGCAAATGAACTTCTACGTAAGTAACTATGCTAGGTTGCAGCCAAAAACATTTCATTTCCCCCCTGTAATGCATATTGTTTTGATTTTTTCAAATATATCCTCAGACCAGCATTTGTCAATCCATTAATTGCTGAAACCCCCGAGGAGGAAAAAATCTTCAAGGAAGGAGAAAGTAAGTACTCTCCTAGCCTGGTTTTTTTTGGAGGAGGTAATGGAGAAATTTTGTTTTATGGTCATTCCTAAATAATTGGGGGGAAACATAGGTTCTTTGGGAGTGAAATAGTTTGGTACTTACAGCAATCTAAAACACACTTACAGATTTCATCAGTTTTGAAAAAAGGGTTGAAATAAAGCTGTTGGAAGCTAATTGTCATTCATTTTACATGTATCATTCCATTGATCAGAGAACAAAACCAGGCGGCTTGAATCTAGTAGGGCTTCTTTACTGAAGGTTGCTCCTACCGCAGATGAAAGAAATATTATCCACAATATGTTCCTGAATACTCTGGATTCAAGGTAGGAAGTTCATTTATAAACATTTATTACAATTTTCCAAACTCGATGCATTCCATGTATACAATATTAGGATTACAATTTGGATGACTCCCAGACAGTGTGGTGCAGCAGTTATGCTGCTAGACTGTGATTACATAGAGTCAGGTTTAAATTTATTCTGTCATAAGTGCACAATGTGTAACTTTGATCCAGTCTCTCAGCCTAACGTACTTCACAAGATGGTTGTTAACAAAAAGAATTGGAGGAGGGACAGTTTGAAAGCAGAATATGTTTATAGCCTAGTGATGAGGAAAGAATAACTAGATGTTCTTGGATTCTCCAACATCTATATCAAATATGGAGTCTCCAGATATTGTACTGCAATGCCATCAATCATCTTGCTTAGGTATCAGAGAAGACAAGGTAAGATATGTAGGTGAACCTAATTCAGGGGTGGGTTGCTGCCGGCATTACTGGTGGTTCGGTGCAATTTTGCCTGCATGCACTTGCTTCGCTCGCATGGGCACCAGTCACATGCTCTGTGCACGGGTGCAGTTCCCTATAAATAGATCTGCACATGCGCAGAACATTTAAAAAAGGAAAAAAAAACTTGCCCAGCCAAACAGGGAACCAGTTCAGAGGCGTGGCAGGCCTGGGTTGCTGCTGGTTCTGGCAACTCAGGCTGGTACACACTAGCGGTTCAGCTGAACCGGGCTGAACTGGTAGGAACCCACCTCTGACCTAATTCCCATTCATGGTGATTCCCATTCACAGCATGTGGATGAAGTGGTATCCATATAGTCTTGGGTAAAGGTTGACATTCACAATATTGGGATATGACAGTATTCTTAACAATTTTACATGTCATCTATTTTTTAGGACAGTAAGTTTTCGTAGTCGGGTATTACTACCCAATTCAGTATGGATGGAAGACACAAAATTAAAGGGTTTGGAGATCTGCCATCCACAGGTATTTACTGAGCTATAGCTGATGTAGACTAATCCTTTTGTTTGACTCTTGCTTCAAATTGGTACATGATGTGGTACTTTCTATAATACGGTAGCTATTTGGCAGTTTGATTTTTTGATAAATATTCATAGCCACAAAGTAATGAAACATCTTCAGAAATTTAACTGCTCTGTACCCTTAATATTTAAAGAAGACTTTGAAGCTATATTACTCAAGAAATGCACACCAAATATATAATGTATTACCAGTTTTTGCTTGTAGCTCTGACTGGTAGCAATTTGGAGGGAATTTTCCTTAATTTCAATACACTGCAGCAAAGACAAACAGTTTTGTAGTTTTATTAATCTATGGTTCTGAGGCATTCTCTTTTAGAATATAACAAAAATTTTCAAGAGAGTAGACAAGCACTTTTTATAAAACATAATTACATACATTATATAGCTTTTTTGTGTGTGCCTTTAAGCTAGGGTTGATTCTTGGTGACTGCATGGACAAGATCCTGCAGTTTTCTTAGCAATGCTTCTTGAAAATAGTTTGCCATTCCCAGGGCTGAGAGTGAAAGGCCCAAGGTCACCCAGCTGGCTTCACACCTAAGACAAGACTAGAATTCAATCACCCAGTTTTTAATTGGATGCTTTAACCACTATACCAAACTGGTTCTTGAGCAATAACTTATTAGCACAAAAAACAACAACACTTGAATCAGGCAGTTACTGGGAATCATGCAAAGATAGCTCTATGGATCTTATCAGTGGTTCTTTTCCCTTCCAGAATATAATTACATACTTCATATCCTTCCACATTGGTTTTAGCAGAACTTTCTAGAAGTTTGACTAAATAGCTTCTACCTTGTTATTATATGCTCTGTGTTTGCTGATTTTGGTGTTCTGCACAGAGTAATGACAAGTATGTCATTAGAGCAAAAGTAGCATTTCAGTTGATAGATAGAATAAACCTGTATTTATCTCATCTTGTTTTATAATATACAAGTGACAGGTTGTTGTGGTTCTGTGTTTTCAGAATCTGCACTTTGATTTTTTTTAATGGAATATTCTAATAATACAAATTGCTCTTCATTTTAAAGAGCTGAGGATGTATGCATGTAGGTGTACACTGTCAGGATTTTTCAAACGGTGTCTTGGGATTGTGTGTGTTTGGGTTCACCAACAAAACCGCGATGGACAAATGAGCGCTGACAAAATCGCTAATTGATTTTCGACAAACTACATAGCAATAGCAATAGCAATAGCAGTAGACTTATATACCGCTTCATAGGCCTTTCAGGTCTCTCTAAGCGGTTTACAGAGAGTCAGCATATTGCCCCCAACAATCTGGGTCCTCATTTTACCCACCTCGGAAGGATGGAAGGCTGAGTCAACCCTGAGCCGGTGAGATTTGAACCGCTGACCTGCTGATCTAGCAGTAGCCTGCAGTGCTGCTTTTAACCACTGCGCCACCTTGGCTCTTAGTGGGACGCGTATATGTATGTTATAACCCTAACCCTAAACATAGTGGGACGCGTATACGTATGTTATAACCCTAACCCTAAATTTTTTTGATTTTATTGTGCTTGTCATCGCGCTTTTGTCGTCGCGCTTTTGTCATCCTGAATTTGTCGGCGCGATTTTGACATCAAGTTTTAATTGGCGCTATTTTATCAGCGCGCATATGTCTATTGCACAATTGTCGGGTCACGGTGTGTCTGTTGGTCATAATAGCTGTGGTGGAGGGTGTCACTTTTGTTTTTGAAAAGCTTAATCTATTTGCACAAAGAGAATGGGAATTCTGTCAGTCTTCCCTGGGCTTTGTCTGCACCGTGAGCAATTGCAGTTTTATACAGTTTATAAATCCCTTTAATACATAAATTTTAATTATGAAAAGTAAGTGGTCTATTTATTTCTTGCCCACTCTAACCCCATTGAAGTCATTAAAAAATCTATCATTTTAGGGAATAACTGTATTATAGTACATGGTTTGATAACCCCTATCTTTAGTAATTTGTGTAAATGCTCAAAATTCATTCGTCCTATGGATATTTGTCAATATAGGAACGCAACATTTTCAACAGAATCTTTGGAGGCTTTCTCATGAGAAAAGCATATGAACTTGGTTGGGCTACTGCCTACAGCTATGGGTAAGTATTAGGCTATGTCTCTCTTCCTCTCACTTGAAATATACCATTGCGAGAATATTAGGGAAGGATGATGTCAATATCCTTTCTCTATATTAAAATGTTTTTATTTTCCATTTTTCATTTTCATACAGTCACATATATACTGTGCATAGCTGGGGCCATACTACATTAAACAATAATCACAGCAGTTCCTCTTGTCAACAATACCCCCCAAAATAGAAACCCAATATACCTCTTCCACTCTCCATACACCTCTTTCTTCCGCCCCCCTCCAACTTTCTATCTTCCCTCCATCATTCCCCTCTACCCTACTTCCCCTCCCCCTCTACCACTCCTCTCTCCCAGTCCACTCCTTCCCTTCCTTCTCCCCCTCCCTCCCATCCTCTCTCCCGCCCTCTCTACCCCTCTTTCTTCTATCCCACTCCTCCTCCCCTTGGTGTATTTCTACTATATGTCAATGTATTCAGCTTGTCCTATTTTTACAGAGAAATTAAAGAGAAACAGTATACATGTGAAATCGCATTACATTGAAATCTAACACATAGGTCAATATCCTTTCTCATTTAGCATCTGTTGCCAGGCTTCTTCCCTTGCTTTGCACAATCTGAGCAAGAAGCATAATGCACTTAAAATCAGTGTAAACTAGTTATTAAATACTTTTCTAAGTCACGTCTCACCTTTCCTCATTCTGAAACTGAATTGACTAAAAATATACATTGTTTAAAATGTTACAAGTTGTCCTTGACTTACGACCACAATTGAGCCCAAAATGTCTGTTGTTGTGAGACATTTGTTGAGTTTTGCGCAATTTCATTATCTTTCTTGCCACAGTTGTTAAGCGAATTATTGCAGCTGTTAAGCTAGTAACATTATGTTAAGTGAATCTGGCTTCCCCATTGACTTTGCTTGTTAGGAGATCGCAAAAGGTGATCACATGACCCCCTGGGACATTACAACCATTGAGTCAGTTGCCAAGTGTTGGAATTTTGATCATGTGACCACGGGGATGCGGCAATGGTTGTAAGTGTGAAAAATGGTTAAACATCATTTTTTTCAGTCCTGTTGTAACTCTGAATGATCACTAAATGAACTGTTGTAAGTCAAGGACTATCTATATAAGCATACAACAGAAAATGAGGGAGAAGGTTGGTGGGAAGATGCTGGGGAGATTGGGGAGAAGGCATATCAATGGCAGGTATGGGAAAATGCTGAAGCCGTTGGGATAGATAAGTTGGTGGGAAGATGCTGAAAAGGGGATGGCTAGCAGAAATAGCAGCCATGGAAACATTTTTGGAAGATTGGAACTAGAAAAGACCTTGGAGATCTTCTAAGCCAAGCAGGAGACTGGTCCTCACTGTTAGAAACTTTCTCATTAATTCCAGATTATTTCTCTCCTTGATTAGTTTCCTTCATTTCTTGTCCTGCCCTCTGGTGTTTTGGAAAATCAGTTGACCCCCTCCTCCTTATGGCAACTCCAAATTCTGGAATACCACTATTATATCCCCCCCTCGTCCTTCTTTTCTCTAGAATAGCCAAACCCAAATCCTGCAACCGTTCTTCATGTTTTAGTCTCCAGGCCTTTAATCATCTTAGTTGGACTTTGTACTTTTTCCGAAGTCTCAACATCTTTTTTGTAATGTGGCAATCAAAACTTGATGCAGTATTCCAGGTGTGGCCTTACATAGGCTTTATAAAGCAATATTAATACTTCATGTGATTTTGATTCTATGTCTCTGTTTATATAACTAAGGATTGTATTAGCTTAAGTGATCATCCACTAGGACTCCAAGCCCCTCTCACAGTTACTGTTTTTGAGCAGATGCATAGGAAAATAAATAAATAACACTAATTAAATTATATTAACTACCATACCATTTTCTTTTCATTTTCTCAAAAACCACTTAATTTTAAGTCACTATGTGATTATACAATTGTAACTATATTGCCTGATATAATATTTTCACATATTTTAGGTTGGCCCAGTACAGTTAAGACTAATTTATCAATACTAATTGTATCAGATGACAATGAATATGGATGTAATTTAAGAAATGCAGGAATTGAGATTTTATTCATCTGTTAACCCCGTGTGGCAGAAATAACTTTGCTGAGATGATAACATCAATTCTTTCCATCTCATTCTGAGTAGGAAACAGATAATACTTGATTTATGACCACAATTGAGCCCAACATTTCCTTTCCTAAGCAAGACTGTTGTGAATATTGCCCCATTTTCTCGCCACAGTTAAGTGAATCACTGCAGTTGTTAATTTAGTAACATGGTTGTTAAGTCAATCTAGATTCCCCACTGACTTTGCTTGTCAGAAGGTTGCAAAGGTGATCACGTGACACTGTGACACTGCAAGCATCATAAGTATATGCCAGTGTCCAAATTTTGATCACATGACCATGGGGATGCTGCAATGATGTGAAAAACAGACATAACTAACTTTTTTCAATGCTGTTGTAACTTTGAATGGTCACTAAATGAATGGTTGTAACTTGAAAACTACCTGTATTGGGCTCTCACAGCAGTCAATATTACCAATTCAAGATTGTGGCAGCTGTAAGAAACAATATTTATTTAATAAATAAACAAGCAACATTGCAATAAAGTCAAGTCAATAGCTATTGATGATGTTACTAGACAGTGTGTAAGGAATAGATATCACCAGTGCAGAGAAATAGAGAGAAAAGGTTGAGAGTTTACTGTTAGCTATAGAGAACTGCAGTAGAGAAAAGACAGGAGAAAGGATAATTAGATTATGTTGACAGGAAATTTAGTTTGAGTCTATGTTATCTTATAAAGTTGCAAAGATCTTGTGTTTCCTGGAGGCATTATTTTTAGGTGTATCCTTTAGCACTTGATCAAGTTTCACTTACAAAGGAAATTATTAAGATCATATCTGATATTACCGGTTATGTATTTTTATATTCAAATGTAGGGATGGCACTAGTGGAAAGGAAAGCAAGTGCAGTATAAATCAAATATTTTTTATTTGAAAATCATGTTATTTTTGAATGGGTGTGGAATTCCACATAATAATTCACCTTATTCTTAGATAACATACATGAGGATCAGTTGTTATTTTTACTTGTAGTTACTGTACCTTCTAGTAATAGCTTATGAATTGTAAAATCAGCTCCTTGGATGCGTAAGCTGATTTTAGCTTAGTGAAATAATGAAGTCTTTATACTTGCTAGTGTGTGTATAATATGCTACAATAAGCAGTTATGAATTTGAGCAATAATCAATATGATTTCTTAAGATTTTTTTACTGGATTGTCATGAACACCTGAGAATCTGTAGTCCAATGAGTTTGGAAAATATGCATAATTAAATTTCTATTTTATAAACTAATATTTTATACCATTTATTAACAAATTTCAGGATCATAATAAGTTTCTAACATGGAATATAATTTAAAATATAAAACAATCCATGTCCATCTTTTAAAAGTATATGTATGTGTAAATATGCATAATTACAGTATTTTTTTCATACACCAGAAACGCCAGACCTTATGTGGTAGCTGTGGATGATATTATGTTTCAAAAACCAGTTGAAATTGGATCCTTACTATTACTCTCTTCCCAGGTAATAGACTAACTAGATCAAACTAACATTAAGAAGTTGGATAAATACTGATCTTCTTTAAATACGGGAAGTTCTTGACTTAAAATGGAAATTGGGACTGAAATTTCCATTGCTAAGTGATGTGATTGTAAAGTATGACTGCTTCGCTAGCAATCTCTGCAATCATGGTTGCTGTTGTTAACTAATCTGAACGTGATTGTTAGGTAAGGCAACTTTCTGTCTTCTCATAACCAAAGTCAATGGGGAAGCCAGCAGGAAGTTGCAAATCCCAAGCTGCCTGGTAGATGAATGACTGGGGGAGTATGTTGGAGAGGGAGCAAAGGAGTGCTCAGAATTATGGGAGTTGGTGTATGATACAAGAGTGTGCAAATGGCTGCCACAATGCAAGCACAGAGTTGCTGGCAGAGAGTACTAGGGTAGGGAAGAATCTCCCTGTAATGGCTCCTCTCCTAACTTGAGAAAGTAAAGACTCTTGAAACGGATTATTTCAAAAGGAGCCTTTAATCAAGCAGGATGGAAACCATTAGAAGCAAAGCAGCATCTGAAAACCTTTAGGCCATGCAAATGGGATTAAGATGATGATGACCTCTCCCCTTTGTCCGAATGCAGATTCTGACCAATACACAAGTGTGAAGATGCTTCCTTAACTCTTCTGCCCTGGGAGTCAATAAAGCACACGTTCCCATGGCTATCTCTAATTAGACATCAAAGTTATATATCATACATGGCTACCATAAACATCCCTCCAGAGATATTGGGACCTTCAGTCTCCCGGTGACAGGAAACCAGTTGTAAAGTTGTAAAACTCAGTTGTTTCAGATGTAGCTAATGATTTAATTCCGAGGCTCCCCCGCCTCCCAATTGAATGGCAGTATCACTATTAGGGATCTGACACCCCCATTGACTTGCAACCTTCCCTGATGTCTTCTCCACTGACTTTCTGTAGAAGCCAATAGAGAAGGTTGCAGATGGTAGTTATGGAGATTCTCAGTCATACAGGTTGTCCCAAAGGTGCTTTTTCAAGAGGCAACTGGACTTTCTGGTTTTTCTTTGAAGAAGTTTCGCTAAAAGAATTAAAACACATCAAGGAAGCCCTTAGATTAGAACATGTGACTATCCCAAGTGGGCCTTCATCAAAAGACCCAACAGGAGCTCCTCTATAAGAGACAACAAAGAGAACAATAAACAAAGCAACATCATTCCATATGTTGCAGGCATATCAGAACATCTCAGGAGGATCTTCAATCAGCACAACATATATGTACACTTCAAACCCAAAAATAAACTAAGGCAAAAGTTTGTGTACCCCAAGGATAATACACCCAGATACAAACTGAGCAATGTGGTATATGCAGTGAGCCATATGCAGATCAGTACACTGGGGAAACAAGACAACCACTTTATAAACACATGGCACTACATAGAGAACAAACCCATTAAGACTAGATTCAGCAGTCCATCGGCATTTAAAAAACAAAGGCCACTCTTTTGAAGATAGAAAAGCCCACATTTTGGATAGAGAGGAAAGAGGGGAGGCCATCTATGTCAAAATTGAACAGCCCTCTCTCATCATCTATCTCCAATTTACAACAGTCCTTTCAACACTTCCAAGAAAGCTCCACACCTATTTGCACCATTCAGGTGATCCTTATGACATAAACATCCAGGCCTTAAATCAGTGGTTCCCAAACTTTTTCAGTCCACCGGCCCCTTGGTGCTACAAACTGATCCTCAGTGCCCCCCACCCAGTGGTGGAATTCAATTTTTTTTACTATCAGTTCTGTGTGTGTGGCTTTGTGGGCACAGCTGGGGAGGGTCATATGACTGGGCAGTTTGCACGACGGAAGGAAGATAGTAACAGTAAAATTCAAAACTGTAGCAATTAATTGCATATTTATTCAAAATCCAATTTAAAAACCTTTTTAGTTAATGTTAATTCAACAAAATTGTTGAACATGATCCAGTGATATCAGGTTTTCAAAGTCTAATAGTCATTTATCAAGAACCTTAGTAACTAGTAACTTAGTAAACTCAGTAAAATTTAGTAACTAGTTTACTGTTCAGTAAATTCTTAATGTGATGGATGGACTTGATGAAGAGATACCAGTTTCCCAATGTCTGGTTTTAAGTCACTTAGCAGGAGTCTTAAATCACCACGTTCAGTAATCTGGAGTCGATTTCTTTGCTTGGAGAGAAGTTGGATATGACCACACTGAAGCCACGTTCCACCAAATATGATGTTGGAAATGCAACAAGGAGCTTCTTAACCATTGTCCATAGTGCAGGATAGCAATCAGAAATTTCTTTCTGTAACCAAAACTCTTGGTACGATTTCTTAAACTTTGGATTCAGCTCAATGTCATTTTGCAGCTCTATGAGTTGTTCCTCCACTACCCCATCTTCCTCAGGATCTGAAAATGGATTTATCACCCAATCTGGAATTTCCATCAAAAAAAAAGATCCTGATATCACTCAGACATCTAAGTCTTAGAATGTCAGAGAAACAACTTTAGCTGGATAGTCACATCCCTGCAATAACATCATTGTAATTTTCAGTTTCATTAATTTCCACAATATCAACACTAGCTTTGCTACTAACCTCTTCCAAACCATCTGTATAGTCTTTAAGATTTGGTGGTCTAAATATCAAAAACGGTTGACTCACATCACACATCTAAGCATAACTGAAGTACAATCTATTTTTCCTTTAAAAAAAAAAATCTCAATTTTGAGATTTGTATTACTGTTTTCATCCAGTTCCCATCCAAAAATGGCAAGAAACTCTGGTGTCATTTTTTAAGCAACCATGGACAGATAATTGCTCATACTTGCCTTAATATTATTGGCCAAGTTTCTTATTGGCTATGCTAACCAACAGGTGCTCTGGTCATTGTTAACCCTGCTGCAAAATTTATGTGTGCACATATCCACACATACAAAGGCATACAATATAATCTTATCTCCTTCAGATTGCCAATTATTTTGCACGACACAGACATTCTGCCTTTAAATGCTTACGTGGTTTCAATGGCTTAACTTCTGCTCACCGAAACAACTATTCAAAACCAGTAATTCCGCAAGGAGAGAGGATGGGAATGGGGATATTTCAAAAACTAAACACATATCCTAAAAGAAAATCCATCCGCAACCAGCACTGAATGGAGCTTTTATAAGCTTTAGAATAAATGAGCTGGAAGGGAGATCTTGGAGATCTTCTGGTCCAGCCCCCTGCTCAAGCAGAAGAACCTATACCAGAGGTCTTCAAACTTGGCAACTTTAAGACTTGTGGACTTCAACTCCCAGAATTCTCCAGACAGCTATGGACTTCAACTCCCAGCTATGCTGGCTGGAGAATTGTGAGAGTTGAAGTCCACAAGTCTTAATGTTGCCAGGTTTGGGGACTCCTGACCTATACTATAGTAATATATACATATAGTATACTATACCTATATCAAAGAAAGCTCCCTTGATTTTAACAACATCCGTATTTCCAAGGCTGGAATGGAAGATTGCAATGCAAGCTCCCTCCTGCTGGTAATCTAAACCTCCCTAACCAAAATCCACACCACCAAAAGGGAGCAACCGCACTTCCGCTCATCACCCCCTCCCCCCAGTTACTTTTACTCAGCAGTGTCTCCATGCAAAGGAAAAGCATGGCACGAAATATGTGACCATTTTTTAAACAGTGGCAAAGAGCTCTCTCGCAAGCTCAACTAGAATTCAATTGGTGGGGTTCCCCCCCCTAACAACACTGTGCACGATCTCCCCACCCACTGACCGTTTTTTAAAAAAAAACTTTTCACAAGCCAAGCCAGTCGTTAAGACGCCGGCGGTGTTGCAGGGTGGGCGATTGAAGCGGTGTGCACCCCTCTCCTGGGAGGAAGGCGGTGATTGGAGGGGAGGGTGGTGACATTGCTTAAAGGGAAACCAGCTATTTCCAGGTTTGTTTGGGTAATTTCGTCCTCCTGCCCGTGCCGATGGGCTTTAAACAGTTCATCTTCTGCTCGGCAGCTTTCTCCTTTCCATCTGAGAATTAGCTAAGGGGAAGCTACCAACCTAGGGGCGACGCCCTCTGCAGCCAACACAATACATGATCTTTTTTTCCTTGCCCCCTTAGCGCCCCCCCGCTGCCCCCCTTGCCTCTTAGCGCCCCCCTGCCGCCCCCTTGCCTCTTAGCGCCCGCTGTCATCCCACTGCCCCCCAGGGGGCAGTACCATCCACTTTGGGAACCACTGCTCTAAATAAAAGAATGCAAATGACCAGCTGTCTGCAAGGAGTAAAAATCCTTCCATTCAGATTAACAGAGTTGGAAGGGATCTTGTAGGTCTTCTAGTCAAACCCCTGCTGAAACAGGAGATCCTACACTATTTCTGACAAATGGAGTCCAGTCTCTTCTTGAAAGCTTCCAGTGACGAAGCTCCCACAACTTCTGAAGGCAAGCTGTTCCATTGGTTGATTGTTCTCATTCCCCACCATCCAGTCAAAGCTGAAGCTTCTTGGATGAGAAATGAAACGTCTTCAAAGAAAAACCAGAAAGTTCAGTTGCCTCTTGTAAAAGCACTTTTGTTGCAGATGGTGGTTACGTAATAGCGAGGAGCATGGCAACAAGTTGGAAGTGTGAACTAGTTGCCAAGTGTCCAGACTGTGATCACATGACCAGTGGGGCATTGGGATGGCTGGAACTTCAATGACCAGTTGTAACCAATCCTCATAATTTTGAACTATTGTTGAACAAATTGTTATAGATGAGGACTATCTGTAATGAAATGCTTTATTTTATTGCATGCTTTATTAATTTTTGAAATTCTATACCCAATAACCAGTTGATCCTAATTTTTAATTTTAAAGGTTTGTTATACTGAAAAAAATAACATCCAGGTTCGGGTTCATAGTGAAGTTTATGATCCAGACACCAGGGTACACCACACAACCAATGTCTTTCATTTCACATTTATGATAGAGAAGGAAATACCAGATGTTGTTCCCAAGACATATGGTGGTGAGTAATCATTTCACTAATTAAGCATTCTTATGATGCTAAAGACAGGAACATTTGTTTTATCTGGAAAGAGCAGGCTTAAAAAATTAAGAAAACTAATATTTTTTTAAAATGTGAAAAATAATAAAGGCCTGAGCATCCAACTGATCATGTGATCTTATTAAACTTGACATTTGTGCTTTTCTTTCAGAATCTATGTTGTATTTGGATGGAAAACGGCACTATGATTCAGTTATGAAAGAAAACACAACATAGGATCAGCACAGAATTATAGCTTTGGATGGCTTTGAAAATTCAAACATACTGGTTATCAGAAAACTGAAAAGCATTTTTACTCCAAAAACAGTACAGAAATATTATAAAGGTTTTAGATTTCTATCAAAGTATTTTTGTTATTATTTATACAAATATTTTAATGTTCTCATTGCATATATTCTTCATATGGCCAGCTTGGCATCACCTCTGTCAGGCACACCTGTGCCAAGTGCTAAGGCAGGACTTCCCCCAGACCCTCTCTCCCTCTCATTATAATCTTCCTTCCTCCTTCCTTCCTCCCTCCTTCTTCCTTCCCCTCTATCCATTTCCTTCTTTGCTCACTTCCCATCTTTCTTTTTTGTTCTCTCCTCTTTCCTTTTCTGTTTCTTCTTGGATGCTCAAATGCAAAAGGGGAAACATTTATCCTTTTGTTTTGTTTTGCTTTTACAATACCAAAAGCAGATTTTCCAACATGGTAGTAAATACAAACAAAACACAAGCAGAGGAGAGGAGTTTTAGTTTCAGTTTCAGAGCTGCAAACTAGTTTGCAGCTTTTGTACAGAAGTTAACCTAAGCCACACCCAGGCTCCTTGCTGTCTCTTGCTCTTGCTCACCCAGCAAATACTGTTTCAGTTTCCAAACAGCCCTCATTGGCTGACTTAGTTGCTATGCCTATTCATTGGCTGACCTTGTTACCATGTCTCTGCCAGTATGTACTCTCTCACACTGACAGGACGCTAGCCAGATGAATACTGATGGATGTTGGTAGGCAGAGGCAGATTTTTTTCTTATTTTCCTCCCCAAAAACTAATGTGCGTCTTATATTCTGGAGCATCTTATACTCCAAAAATACATTACATCATAATAATGTTGTAGTTTATAAGGAAATATAGACTTTGAATTTTTAAATCTGAGTTATTGATACCTTCCAGGCTCTTAATTAATCTTTTTATATTTAAGTTTACCTACATTGAATAAAATGACTATTTAATAAAACTTTAAGCAGATATTTGAATTGCAATTATTTAAACAGGGGTACTTTATTTAAATAGGGGTACTTATTTCAGCTTTTCACCTGAACAATATTGGTAACAGGCTTGAGTGCTACTTTGCTCTAAGACCACAGCAAGCATCACTAAATTTTTAGTAGTTAGGGATGTGCAGGTATTTATTTTGGAACATTTTGTTTCCATGTTCCTGCACAAACAGTCCTTTATGTTCGCTATTTTGTTCCTGTCATTAATTCCTATTTTCTTCTACTTCAGGATAGTTCTCCTGTCATTAATAGAATGGCGAAAAGTTTTGGTTACAATGTGGAATTGGCTAAGTGGGAAAAACTTTGGATACTTAGTCAGAAACTAACAATGGCTACAGCGAATAAATAAAATCTTTATAAGATGCTCTACAGATGGCATCTCCCCCCAGCAGGGCTCTCCAAAATGTTTAAAAATCTGGCCCCAAATTGTTGGAAGTGTAAAAAAACACCAGGCACTTTTTATCATATGTGGTGGACATGCAATGAGGCAAAAAAATATTGGAAAATGATTCAATCATGGTTAGAACAAATGGTGGGAGACCAAATCTTGTTTAAACTGGAAATTTTTCTCCCAGGTATAATACCAGATGGGTTTAAGAAAGATACACTTTATTTAATTATACATGTACTAACTGCAGCGCGCATAACCTATGCACAATATTGGAAAAAAGAAAATGCACCATCAGAGCTAGATATAATCAGAAAAGTGTTGGCCTGTGCGGAAGCAAATAGGCTTACTCTTGAACTTAAAAATAAAGGGGAATCAGAATATTTTGAAGTCTGGAACAGATTTTTTGACTGGTATAAGACAAGGTGACAAGACTGGAACAAACTGTGATTGGACAGAAGGATAGACAATGTATTAAATAGGCTAATTGTTAATGGTTGAGACTAGCTGTATATAATGTCGCTAAATTTCACTAAGTTTAACTAGTTTTAAATTATACTCTTCCATCTATTAACCTGTATCTTTCCAGTAGAAAAACAGTCTCATATCTTCTGCCATTTGTGGTGTCAGTCCTCTAATCATCTCCTTAATCAACTTTGTATGGACTCCTCTTAGCAACTCCTTGCTTATAAAACCTCTCATGTAATTTCGATGCCCTTCCGTTTCCTTAATCACCTTATCTTTGATTGTCAGTAGTGTTATCAATGATGTTGCTAGTAAAATTTCTCTCTTTAAATCCATAAATTATTTTGTTTTTTCTTCTGTATCTTGCCATCTGGGGTAGATTTCCCCTCCAATTTAATTCCTCTTTCAGTTTTCCACTTTTTCCATTTTCAGAGACAAACCAATCACCATAAATATCAGCAAATTTAATTTTTTTATATTCATTTTCCTCTTCGATTTTTAGGATTTTAACCACCACTTTTTCCACTTGATAAACATCTCTAACTTCATCATATTTTACTGTTAGATGCTCTTCCAACTTCTTCTCTATCCTCTCATGTATTTGATAATTTCTGTATTTCTGAGAATATCTTTTGCAGACTTAAAAGTTTCTTTCTGCTGTTGAAATTGTGCCATTTATCTTCAGCTAACAAACACTGCTGCTTTAGCTTAGAAGGTTTTAACAAGATTAAGCATAGATTCACAATAAAGTTTTATTTTCACTTTTCTCTGGTTAAAGATATACTTCAAAGGGACATCTGTGTGCTTTTCTTCTTATCACTCTCTATAAACAAGCAGAGAGACCTTGGAGTGCTGAGCCAGGATAATCAGTGAGAAAAGTAAGAGTGTTTTGTTTCCAATACACAAACCTCCAACCTCCGAGTAGCAGTGTTATTGTTGCAATTTTCTGTTACTTTTTGTATCTTTTTTGTATTTCAAGTTAAAAAAAGTCCAATTCTTGAATGAGTTAGAACACCCACAGTAATGAAAGAGGAGAATTTTAGTCCATAGGTTACAAAGAATAATAAAAGAAAAAAATAGAAGAAAACTTAACCCATTCGTTTTAAAAGGCTTGCATAAATTCCATCCATGAAGATAGCATTTAAAAAGTAAGATAACCCACTGTCCAAAACCATTCCAAACTTAATTCCGCAGCTTATTTCTTCTGTTCTCCAATTTAAATTAATTTTAAGTTTTTTATAGGCAGTCTCTTTTAAAATGGCAACAATTTCTCACCAGCTGAAAACACTTTCTCTTTCCATATCCTTCTGTTTTGGAGCCACCATGACTTCATCAGCCTAATGGCTGGATTTTTTGTCGCCGGCTTGAAGAACTTCTCTTGGATCCATCAAGGACTTTGCAATGTCCCTGAGATCAGCAATATGTATTCTTCCTGTTCACCATCTCTGCAGGACAGTTTAGGTCCGATTGGACCACCCAGCAGCAAAAGTATCGGCTGCGGTCTCAGAGCATCGAGACCGCACGTCAGTATCGTCGCGATGTTGGCTCCTCCTCATCCTCATGTAATCCCAGACACATTCGATGTTGTTGAGATCAGGGCTCTGTGGGGGCCATGCCATCACTTCCAGTACCTCTTGTTTTTCTTTACACTGAAGAGTGTTTAATGACTTAGGCTCTATTCTTGGGGTCGTTGTCCTGCTGCAGAATAAATTTGGGGCCAATCATACGCCTCCCTGATGGTATTGCATGATGGTTAAATATCTGCCTGTATTTCTCAGCATTGAGAACACCATTAATCCTGACCAAATCTCCATTTGCAGAAATGCAGCCCCAAAGGTTCAAGGAACCTCCGCCATGCTTCACTGTTGCCTGCACTCATTATTGTACCGCTCTCCAGCCCTTTGACGAACAAACTGCCTTCTGCTACAGCCAAATATTTCAAATTTTGACTCATCAGTCCAGAGAACCTACTGCCATTTTTCTGCACCCCAGTTCCTATGTTTTCGTGCATACTTTAGTCACTTGGCCTTGTTCCCACGTTGGAGGTATGGCTTTTTGGCTGCAACTCTTCCATGAAGACCACTTCTGGCCAGACTTTTCTGGACAGTAGATGGGTGTACCTGGGTCCCACTGGTTTCTACCAGTTCTGAGCTGATGGCACTGCTGGACATCTTCCAATTTTGAAGGGTAATAAGCTTGATGTGTCTTTCATCTGCTGTACTAAGTTTCCTTGGCCGACCACTGCGTCTACGATTCTCAACGTTGCCCATTTCTTTTTGCTTCTTCAAAAGAGCTTGAACAGCACATCTTGAAACCCCAGTCTGCTTTGAAATATTTGTCTGGGAGAGACCTTGTTGATGAAGTATAACTACCTTGTGTCTTGTTGCTGTGTTCAATCTTGCCATGACATGAAACTGTCTTTCACAACCTCACCTTGGTAACAGTGTTTGGCTGTTCCTCACCCAGTTTTAAGCCTCCTACACTGCTGTTTCTGCTTCAGTTCATGACTGGGTTTCAACCTACATGTGACATTGATGATCATTAGCACCTGTTTGGTATAATTGGTTGATCATATATCTGACTATAATCCTGCAAAATCCCTGACTTTGTGCAAGTGTACCTATGAGAATTGCTGCCGTTCTGAAGGCAAAGGGTGGTCACACCAAATATTGATTTGATTTAGATTTTTCTACTTGTCAGCTCTTCATTCCATCACTCATCAGCTTTCCTTTTAGTAGAGTTATCTTCAATTCACTGTATCCTTCCTGGTCCATCTTTTTCCTCAAACCATGTTCAAGTACTTTTGAAAGGACATTAGGTTCATATACTTCCTTTTTTATCATTTTCAAAAATTGCTTGTTTTAAGATCCTTTGGATCAACATGTTTTACAACACAGGGTGAGTTTTCTTCAGTTCTAGTGAAGGAAGTTTTAAATACAAGATTAAGGACCTTGATTTTTTTTTAAAATAAACAGCAAAAGGGTGATTAGAACTTTTGATTTTGGAAAGTTGCAAACTAAGAATCTGAAACAAGACTCTTGAATTAATTGTAAGAATCCTTCCCATGGGAAAGTGCTTTTGTTTTGAATTCTCTTTATATGACTATGAATTTATTTTTTTACTATATTTTATTTTTTTCCTTTTTTTCTACTTGTTTCTTTACTGCGTTTTCTTTTTTAAAAGTCTTTTAATTTATTTTGCTTTAATTTATCTTTTTAATTGTAATTTTAATAAAATTACTATAAAAAGAACAAAAAATCCAAAGGTTATTAACAAAATTAATGGAATTTTATTTATAATTTTTAGTTGAAAGGTAAACTGTTTAGAAGAGAGCAGTCAGTTCACTTTACCAAAATACTTCAATTTCCCCGCTGGATCTGGAATTATCTGCAAAAGAAAAAAAAAGTATTATTATCGAAACACATCAAAACACAGTCTTGATGTACATGCATGGTTGGTTTTGAAAAACTATATTATTAATCTACAGCCTAAAACTATTACATTACATATTTAAAAAACTTTATTTATAGCTTTTTGCCTTATCACCACATTTTCAAAGAATCTTCAGATTGATTTAAAAACAGATAGTTATCACTAACTCTCTACATTCTGTGATCTTACATAAATTCTACTTTACTTTAAAAAATGGAAATAGAAATTCTTTAATAGCTATTTTGGCTCTTCGCTTTAGTCCCATCCAGCCTAACAATAAGTATCTGCAAGTACACTCACAACTTTGTCTTTAGAAATGGCCAAGGCCAATGCCAATTAAGGAGTTTTGTAAAAATAAGAAATTCTAAGTTTTTTTAAGATTTGAGGAAGACAGGCTGATACTGGCAGGAAAAAAAGGCTGAAACTTATTGGCTCTGATGTTTTCGCAATCTACATCTAACTTAAATAATCATTTTCTGTTGAAGTGCTATAGAATTCAGAGAAAAGTTTGAATATCAATTCAACCTACAATATCAACTCTTAAGAAAATATTTATATAAGAGGCATACTTCCCTTTGAAATAGATTTTTCCAAATAATTCAAAAAATAAAAAAATAAAGCTTTAGAAATATAGGAAATAAATAGTTTGCTCACTGTGAATTTCTATCTTGACTGACTGAACTGAAAACTGCAATAATTTCTTGAGATTATAATATTTGCATATGGTGAAGGAATTACTGCTACATGCTTCAAGCATACCTGAGAGAAAGTTCAGCATTTGAATAGATATAAATAATTAGTAGTTCAGGTTTGGCATAGGCCCTAAATGCCACTATGCCAAGCAAGATGACAGGGTAATGAGATATACCTAAAGCACATAAAATGTCACAGTATTGCAGCAAACATCCATTTTCATGCAGGGCAGAAAACTAGACAGTTAAATGGCACTAAAATTGCTGGCACACTGTTTTTGGCATATGGGTGACATTTCCCCATGTGACATTTTCTGTTAAGACTGTGTGTGTTAATAGGCATTTTAAAAATGATAATGCTTAAAAAATTCAACTTACTGTTTCACTGCCTGGTTTCCAGCCAGCAGGACAAACTGAGAAAATAATGAAGACTGATGTTGATATGTTGGTTAAAAATTAACAAATAAACTTGTCTTTTTATTCTTGTTCTGTAGACTATTGAGGCCAAATATCTATTATAAAGATAAAAAAAATATTTTCTGCAAACGAAAATTTGATGGCAAAATCCTAATTCTAAGTATCCAGGCCTAGTCTAGGCTGAGAGTTTTTCAGGAAACCCTTTGTATCGGGAACATATATGCCAAGATATAGGCATTCAGCACTCAATAGCATTTTAATTTATTTCTTCATAAATGTGTTTAAGATCAAGAGTGATATAAACATGAAAGTCTAATTTTTGCTGTGCATATGTTTAAAAATCTTGTTTTCTAATTAGATAAATGTTTAACCAAATTCAAGGTTAGCTTCTGCATATTTTATTATGCTGTAATTCTTAAACCAATGATTTGTTTCTGGTACATGTGTTTAACTTCAACACACAAAGTAACATATTATTTATTTGAATATTAGTAATATGTTTTACAAGCAGAAAGTGCAGTTTAGACAACAAAAGTAGGATATCTATAGCACTTTCAAACATATTACTTTTCTCAATCAATACAAGCAAAGTACCCCAGATTCTCCAGTGACATAGATCAGAAACATCAAATTAAATGGTAGGTACTTAAGTAATTCTGCTGGTCAAATGTGAATAATCTTGATGAAGATGTCAAAAGGGTAGCAGATTACACATTTGACATAGATCCGATACCATCTTTGGTAGTGTCTATCTAGTAATAATAGAAGAGTTTAATGGTATAGTTCTGTTTATTACGGATCTATGAATCTAAGTAGGATTTTTAAAAATCTGAATAACAATAGGAAGAAAGGAACTGTCCACTGCTTCCTTTTTTTCTATAGTGAGGAGAAAGATACCACAATTTCAGGATTATTCCATCTTGGGAGTTTTGAGGCAATAATGAACCATATTCCAAGTGTTATGAATTTGTATTTAACTACTGTTACTACCAAAACATTTTATTTATTTATTAGACTTTTATCCCAACTTTATTACTTTAAAAGTAACTCAAGGCAGCGAACACACATAATACTCTCTCTTCCTCCTATTTTTCCCACAATAACAAACATGTGAAGTAAGTTGGATTGAGAGTGTGTGACCAGGCCAAAATCATCCAGCCAGCTTTCATGCCTAAGACAGGATAGAATTCACAGTCTCCTAGTTTCTAGGCCAGCACCTTAAATACTGTACCAAACTGAATAGATAAGTACCTTCTCCATGTTTGTCAGTATACTGGAATGCTTGTATTAGACGAAGGGTTTCATCTACTGATCTGCCAACAGGAAGATCATTCATTGTTATTTGTCGAAGAATTTTCTTGTCATCAATAATAAATAGACCTCTGTGAAAACATGAGAAAAATGAACAAGAAAAAAAATCATTTTTGAAAATAGTGAAAGATGTATCTGATGCAATCCTTTTTTATACTGTGTATTAAAACAAAATAATTTTAAATCCAGTCTCAATAATTTGTACTATGTTTAATTCCACCATCATTTGAATACATAGAACTTGGATTATTAAAACAATTTTGGTAATTATTAACCTAATATTTAAGGGTTGCACAAGATAACAAATATTTGATTTAAAAAGTTGAGCCACTTCATTTGTCACTGCTGCAATATATGTATAAAAAACCCAGAATAGTTCATACTAGCTTCGAAACTATGTGATCGGATTTGATAAATCAACACTTATAGCTTGAAAAATAGCTGTGGTTACAATCAGCTTCTCCTCTCCTATCCCCTTCTCTCCCTTAGGCTTGCCCCACAGAAACCTCTCCTATCTCCTTCTCTCCCTCAGCCTTGCCCCATAGAATCCTCCCATCCTATCCCCTTCTCTCCCTCAGGCTTGCCCCACAGAAGCCTCCCCTATCCTATCCCCTTCTCTCCCTCAGGCTTGCCCCATAGAAGCCTCCCCTGTCCTATACCCTTCTCTCACTCAGGCTTGCTCCACAGAATCCTCCCCTATCAGGGGTGGGCTTCTGCCGGGATACTGCCGATTAGGTGTGTGCACATGGAGATTTCATGATCGCAGCGTGAGTGGTTTTCACTTATAGAGAGAGAGATTATACCTAAGAGCATGTCCTTGGTCCTCTAGATAAACACCATAGTCTTTTGAAATCTGGTGTGTCAAATCAGAAAGCAGAGGTATCTTCACTGGTCCAAGTCCTCCTTGTTTTCGTGGTGTATTTATCCTATTGCAATAAAAAGTAAACATTCTATTAAAGCATTATTTTATACTTTACACTAATCTTGAATAGTTAATTAATGGTATCATAAATAAACATGTTCCCAAAGCATATTTAATCACAAAAATTAAAATTCAGTTCCATTGCATAAAATTAAGCAAAAAAATTATTAATGGAAGAGTAAGACAGCCCTATGGCTCTCACCCTTGTTGAGATACCTCAATAATGTTATTTTAGTGACTCATACACATAATTAATTCAGATAAAATTAAAATTTATGGCATAAGGATTATAAATTGAAATGCTATTGATTTTATAATAAAATTTTCAGGTATAACATGTTTGAATTTTACAGGACTATAAAACTGAATGGTTCACTACCAGTAATTTGCATAAGTAAAAAGATAGGGAAAAGAACATACCATGCTAAATGAGTGAACTGTGAATCTACTGAGCAAGCTACCACTTCAGCATCAATTGCTCTGAATTCTTCAATTCTGTCACTAAATGCTATTATTTCCGTTGGACACACAAATGTACTGAAGAGAGATTAAAATTAGATATTTTAAAAACTGAAATAATAGTTTAAATGCTGTATTATGTTAAATGCTATATTACTCATGCAAGAATATCTTTTCCATAGTGTTTAAGAAAATTTCTTGAATTGTAATCTTATTATATTGGGTACCTAATACTCTATTCTGAAGATTTCAAACAAGTGCTATGCATGGGCATATCCTTACAGTGCCAATATAACTGTGTATTTTATGACAATAAGATATTAATAAGCTCTTATTCGGTAGCACAAATAAATCAATTTCACATTTTCAACTTTTTTCAATAGAATTTAGTAAACTTCTGCAATTTTTGCAGTTGCAAGAATAAGTAAAATGCTTGTGTATATTCTAAAATTTGTATCACATATTTACCGTATATTGGCCATTTATTATAAATTGTGGTTAAGATAGTCATGATAAAATAAAGTCTTCAAAGCTGGCCATTTTCAGCACTGTACATTCCTTGTCCCATTTTAATGTTTTCAGACATTAAATGGTGGTACAGTGGTTAGTACTGTAGGGCTAGCTCATTGCCCACTCCAGTTGTTTGATTCTGAGTGGCTCAAGATTGACTCAGCTTTCCATCCTTCTGAGGGCGGTAAATGAGGACCTAAATGAGGTAAATGAGGACCTAGGGGCAATATGCTGACTCTGTAAACTGCTTAGAGAGGGCTGTAAAGCACTGTGAAGCAATATGTCTAAATGCTATTGCTATTCAACATGGGAAAAATATCTTAATTCCTTTCAACTTTTTTTCTCTATGTATGGAAATATCTATTAAATATTTTTCTTCAATAAACATATTGCCAAAAGACATAAATACTAACACATTTGCTTACAAATCAAGAGGATAAAAGAAGAAAATAACATATTTTCCTCCAAAATCTGCTAATTTCAGTTCTTTAAACTCTCCATTGATGACAGCTGTTCCCTCCCAGTCAGGTGCTGGTTTAGAAACTAAAACAACAAACAAAATATGAAAACATTTAAAATCAACATTGTTTCAAAAACTGAGTATTTAGTAGGCAAATTATTAAACATTTCTTTTAACTTTTGCTTTTATTATTTACTGTAGCAACATACAGTCTTGTGAATTGTAAAACTACTAAAATAAATCCATGAATTATCAGTTTTTAAAACTGATTTATGTAGAAATGCCATCCCAAATGTTTAAGGATTGAATCAATGCTTTTATTGTTGGGAATAATGGCTAAGCTTTGTTCTGAGAGGCATTATTTGAAATGTATAAAATCAAGTTAAATTATTTTTAAAACACTTCAATTTTTTAAAAATATCACGGTAAAAGTTAAGCTATATAAAAGTAATTGCCTACTACAGACATTTATTATAAAGTACTGATTGGTCTTCAATAGCTGACAATATTTAAAGTCTAAAATAAAATATAAAATATTTGTGTAATAAGGCTGTAGATGTAATAGGGCTGTGGCTATTGCCTTTTTGTTAAGGCAATGAATAGAAATGGATTATGTTGACAGCATATTGTATGCTACAAAAAGGTAGCATATTTTTCAGAGTATAAGACGCACCGGAGTAAAAGACGTACCAAGATTTTGAAGAGGCAATTTTTTTAAAAAAAAGTAGGTAGGTAGAAAGAGGGATAGAGAGGGAGAGAAAGAGAGAGAAATACAATAGGTAGGGAGAGAGAGGGAGTAGTTAGGTAGGTAGGTAGGTAGGTAAAAGGATAGAGATAGATAAATAGATAGATAGATAGAGAGAGAGAGAGAGAGAGAAAGATAGAGAAATACAGTAGGTAGAGAGTGTGTGTGTCTGTACGTAGGTAGGTACAGGGATAGAGAGAAATAGAAAAATAGAGAGAGAGAAATACAGTAGATAGCTAGGTGTTTCTGCTGGTACAGCATTTGATCAATGTAATTCTCATCAATCAGTTAGAGAGCTTTCTAAAAGGAAAAAAAAAGTTTTTGCACTTTGCAAACCTCCCCAAAACAGCCCATTTTTCACGAAAACTGGCCCATTTTTTTAAAAAAGGCACGAATAGCCTGCAGGGGGGAGCAAAAATGAGCAAAAAACTGCCCTTTTTGTCAAAAAAAATTGCATGCATAGCTTTATGGAGGCTTATAGAGTGCTGTGGGGGGGGGGGAGGCCCGTTTTTTGCTCATTTCTGCCCTCCCCAGCCCCCAGGAGCTCTCCAAAAGCCTCCATAAGGGTATGCACGGCCATTTTGATGAAGGGAGCAGGGCTTCGGGAAGCAAAAAATGCTGTATTTGGTGTATAACCCAGATTTTTAGCCTCTTTTTTGAGGAAAAAAGGTGCATCTTATACTCCCAAAAAATACAGTAAATGTTTATGTTCATAGTGATAAAATATGCTGACAAATTTCTTCAAAGTATTAATTCTTCACAATTTAGTGTACCGTATAGTTATCTCTGTGTGTGTGTGTGTGTGCCTGTATGTGTGTGTGTGTATAAAGATTATATATACACACTTATGTTCATAAATTAGTATACACACACACAGAAAAATTCATAGAAGCAAGTACCTAATGCCATTGAAACAAAATTCAGACTTACGATCATAACAAATAGAGACTGAATCGCAATTCAGGCTAGAAAAGAAAAATTAAATTCTTAGCTGAGCAATTTTATACCTATATATATTCTTTTTTACTGACCTCTATACTCTCAGTATATAATACTGTAAGTTAGAAAGACCACCGAGGATGTTATTGGAACATGCTTGTAACAGAATATGTATGCAGTATGGATATTTTAAAATGTCTGATATTTTAAATTATTTCCCAAGAACTCTGTAATGGATTAATAATAAATTTTAATCTATAAAATAGTCTGAAACATTTGCCAATAAACCAATGATAGACACATCCAAGAAAAAGGGGGTAGCAGTTTTGTAAATAATTCTAGTAAAATTTACAAAGAAAGTCAAGTAGGTGTATGTCAGAGTGAAAGGATAGGTTTGTCTGTTGTACCATTTATTTAATTTATTATGAACTGCTAGTATAACAGCATTAGAAATTTTTAGAAACGTATCAAGTGTAGTAATATTTTTCTACCATTTCAGAACTAGGCCCCAAACAAATGTTTTTAAAAGCATGACTTTGATTCTCTTTCTTCTTTGTATGACTCATTACACCAGAAACTTTCCTGACGTGTCCTTTAAACCAGTGTTTTTCAACCACTGTGCCGCGGCATACTAGTGTGCCGTGACATAGTGTAAGGTGTGCCGTGGGAAAAACACCTGCCTATAGTCAATATAGCCACAGAGTTAAAATTTTTTTAACATTTTCTAATGGTGGTGTACCTCGTGATTTTTTTCATGAAAAAAGTGTGCCTTTGCAGAAAAAGGTTGAAAAACACTGCTTTAAACCTTGTCTGAAGTTTTATTTAGCAGATATTTGGAACAATATTTGTGATTGCTGTTCAATTTAACCCTTCTGTGCTCATAGTGATTATCGAAAAGTTCACATTTCAATCCTTTTCTGAGTTTTTGAAGAAAGACTTTTTATTAACTCCATACTGTTATTAAAACATCATATATGACAAGCGAGCAAGACTTGCTGTGACCACTCTTTTCCTGAAGGAACACTGGCATCACAATACATATATTTCAAGCTCTACCACGGCCCTTTGTGTTACCATGCAATGCATCAGCTTTCTCCCTAATAGCACTCCAAATGTGTAGGACTTCCCACGGCCTCCCACTTTAAGTGCAAACCATTCTTGGAGCCCGACTGAGGAAAACCAAATGCTCTTAAGGACAATAAGATCAGGCGCTGTGCAAGAAGTACGGCCTTTCAAGTTGGGTCTTTACCACTTGCAATTAGGAAGGATACAGCTTAGGCGACGGGGAGAAGACGGAGCTTCGGGTCTTTCCTTCACTCAAGGACTGAAAAGACAAGGCAGAGGCTGGCTCGGGCAGCTCCGCCTCGCCCTGTCCCCCTCTCCCGGCCATAAGGCGCGGCGGCCTTTTTGTGTACTTACTCTTGGCCTTGCTGAGGTGGAGTGAGTGGTCTTTGACGGGCACCCGCGATGCCTCGCCAGGATACACCTCGCCCCCGGCGTAGTAGTGGCACTTCTCGTCGCCGTAGCCGAAGCTCTGGGCAGCCTCAGCGGCGCCCACCAACGGCATCGTGGCCGCCAATATCAGCAAAACCAGGGAGCAGACTGCTAACGGTTCTAAAACGGGTTTCAACCGCCGGCGCCACCCGTTCAGTCGCGCTACCTCCTGGCTTTCGTTCGGAGGACCGCGCGTTAGCCTTCCAACCTCCATAGCCGCACGTCTCGCTGGCCCAGCTGGCAGAATAAAGGGGAAGGCAGGGCAGGGCAGGGCAGGGGAAGCCCGGAGGAGGAAGAACCAACCAACCGAGCTGCTTTCTGGGGCGGGGGGCGGGGCGACGACCGCCCCACTCTGGGAGACGCTGGACCGCTTCCACGCTTCGTTTCGCAGAGACGCCCAACTGGCTGTGGCTCTTTTGTGGGGACCCCGGGGAGAAGTTGATTGAGAGGCCTTCCCCGTTCTGTTAAAGTAATTGTTCAGGAGCTTAAAGCCGGTTCTTCTAAAACTACAAGTGCGAATCCCGTGCCTTTAAATAGATATAAAAGCCATTATATCAGCGCTATTGATTTGAAAGGACATAGTGACACGAATCAATCTATCAATCTAACCTTTGCTATTTGTTTCTGTTAAGAATTGCTTGTGCTGTTCTGCTACGGTTAGGAATTATTTGTTAGGAATTAATTCTGTAAAAGAATTGTATCCTTTGCTATCAGGTTTCTCGCTTCTGTTACTTGCTTCAGAGCTAGGCACATCCTTGGATATATAACAACAACATAGTTCCAGGGACATAAACCACTTTACTCAGTTGAAAATTGTCTTACTTTACAGCAGGGAGTGGGAGTGGGCCTGTGCATAAGGTGGCAGCCCAGAGCCAAAGCGCCAGCGGGTTGGGGAGGGTGCTGAAGTGAGTGGGCATCCTTCCTGCAGCACCCAATGCTGGCTGCCCCTGCAGCAGCAGCAGCATGATTCAGCGGTGGAGGCGCGGGAGAGGAAGAAGATGGCGCAGCCCGTGATGCTGTCTCGGCAGGCCGGCAGCCGCAGCAGGACCTCCCACCCGGCCTACTGGCCCAGCCAACATTGCCTCCCCCGGCCTCTGCAGCCGCCTCTGTCTCGATCTCCTCCTGCCCTCCCGGGGCACCTCCGCCACAGAGCCTGGTGCTGCTCTTGCAGGGAGGAGGAGGCGTTTTGGGGGGGGGGGCAACGGGTGCCCAGTTAAAGAAGAAGAGTGGCTTCCAGATCACCAGTGTGACCCTGGCGCAGATCTCGGCCAGCATCGCCAAAGACACGGAGAGCTACGATGACCTGGATGAGTCACACACTGAGGACTTCTCCTCCTCCAAGATCTTGGATGTCTCGCTCTCCCGGGCCACCGACTTGGGGGAGCCTGAGCACAGCTCCTCCGAGGAGTCGCTGAACAACTTCCACGAGGCCAACAGCCCCGGCGTCATCTCCCCCAACCAGCCTCGCCCAGCCCAGCAGCCCTGAGGCCTGACCAAAAGCAGTGCCCACCTGCCACCCCACTACGCCCACGGGGACACCCCCACCCTCCCTCCCATGCTAGGGTCCCCCCACCCATGTCTGGAGGGGCCCCATCCAGCACGTTGTTCCAGAGGCTGCCTGTCACGGGGAGCTTGGAGGGCGCCAGGCCTGGGCCTGCGGGAGCGTCCTCTGTGGCGGCTCTTTCAGGGGCCACCGTGGCTCACTTCCCTGTGGGGGCCACCTCTACTGGGGGAGTCATGGCCGGTGCAGCGAATGGCAGGGCCCGCCTGGCGGGCAAGACCCTCACAAACCTTGCCACTGCTGGCAATGGCATGACCCTGGTCAGAGGGGACCACCCTGGGAATGTTTCTTTCTTCACATTATGTTGGTAAATGTGCCCGGTCCAACGTCTTTCCAGCAATTGAAAATTGTTTCTCACATGGACAATTATATGTTGCATGTTCTAGAGTCGGCCAACCATACAATCTCTATATCTGCACAGACAATGGAACAACAAAAAATATTGTATACCCACAAGCGTTGTGAAATTAAACATACTAGAAACTTGTGCTTTCTCTTTTCTTTCTTTTCCATTAAACAGACTAGGCCACAGCAACGCATGGCAGGGTACTAGTTAAATAATAAATGATTCTTAAATACAGCAAATATTTTCATAATAACAACTGGTTAATTTTGGTAATTGCTATCATCATTAGCACGGAGAAATATTTTTATAGCTAGAGTAATTCTGGGGAAAATATTGGTAGACTAGATGGGCAGATGAAGAAAAATGTATGTGTATGATTTAACAATATAGATCCAAATGAGGTTATAAGAAATGCAGTAATAAAGGAATTGAAAATTGTATAAAAATGGCAGTCTGATAATGCTTCTTTACAAATCTACTGTATTGGCTATACGCTGAATACTGTGTACAGTTATAATTGGCAGAATTCAAAGGATAGAAACACCATTTAAGGAATAAAAATCCAGGTGACATTTATTCATTGAATCTAAGTGTCTGCGGTAAACAAATTGAGTTGGCTTCCATTTGCCCCAGGAATTTGATAATTTAGAATGCAAGGCAACATACATAAAAACAAATGTCTGAAGTCTTTTCTTTTATAATAATTTTGTAAAAATTGCATGTTTTACATTCTCCCATTTATGAGCTGAGAATTTCTAGCCAGAAGTATACTATGATACTATTAGTCATATCTATATGTTACCTCCAGTATCAGGCATCGTATGTCTAAAATATATTTGCAAAGATTAACCACAGCATTGGTTTTTCATAAGCCTCTATTTACCTATGGTACTTTCAGAATATTTAACTAGATAAACTAGTTAATAATTATCAGAAACATATGGTTGAAGATCTTTCATGAACTCAAGGTCTTAATATGTTTGGGGCTAATCAATATAATGATTATGGTATGTACATTACCAGATATATTAGGAAGAGTGTAATCTTACTACCAGTTCTGTGAGTGTGCTTGATGGCGTAGCCTGGTGGTCATGTAACTGGGGTGGACGTGTATAGGTGATCATGTGACAGGTCTCATGGCTATATTTAAAGGGACAATTAATGTCACTGATGTTGGGAGATTCATTGATGAGGTGATAGTGACTGGATGTGCGATGTTCACTGGTGCAGTAACTGAAGTTGGTAAATTGACAGGTGTGGACAACTCATTGGTTAACGGACAACTCATTAGGCTGGAGATGTTAACAGTGCTTAAAACATTGGCTGGACTTCTCATATTCATTGCAGCAGCCACAATGCAAGGAGCTGCTCCTTTGGTACTAAGTGAATTTTGCCCCATTTAATAACCTTTCTTGCCACAGTTGTTAAGTAAGTCACTATAGTTGTTAAGTTAATAACACAGTTGTTAAGTGAATATGTCAGAAGGTTGCAAAAGTTGATCACATGATCCTGGGACACTGCAACTGTCATAAATATGAACCAGTTGATGAGCATCTGAATTTTGATCATGTGACCGTGAGGATGCTGCAATGACTGTAAGTTGAAAAGCAGTCATCTCAGTGCCATTGTAACTTCAAATGGTCACTAAATGAACTGTTGTAAATTATGGACTACCTGTATATGCAGAAGTTAATCCTGTTAATTTCAAGGCACCTACTGGATTTGGCTTCCTTGTGAATATGTAATTTCCAGAATAAAGTTATTGGCCTCATGAAATGGAAGGTGGGAACAGAGGGTGGAAGGAATGGTTGTAAATCGAGGGCTTCCTGTAGGGACTTCAAACTCCAGAATTCCCCAGCCTTCTTTTTGCTGCAGATCCCATATACAGTGTCAAAATGAAGAGATGAAGAGATGAGACAGCATTTTATCAATAAAAATTTAATTTTGAGTTATTTGCTTTATATGATCACCAGAGCCGAGGTGGCGCAGTGGTTAAATGCAGCACTGCAGGCTACTGCTAGATCAGCAGGTCAGCGGTTCAAATCTCACCGGCTCAGGGTTGACTCAGCCTTCCATCCTTCCGAGGTGGGTAAAATGAAGACCCAGATTGTTGGGGGCAATATGCTGACTCTCTGTAAACCACTTAGAGAGGCCTGAAAGGCCTATGAAGCTGTATATAAGTCTACTGCTATTGCTATTGCTATTGCTATCTTAAAACCAGACCTACAGACCTAAAGATATAGGCAGATTTCATGTAAGAAAAGCTAGAATATTTGCTAGCTGCTAACCAATCTCCCTGATCCCAACACATTTATTAATTTATTTATTTAGTCAAACATGTAAAAAAATAACAAGTATAAGTATGAACATAAATATGAACACAGTAAATGGGTACGAATAAATGGAGACAATAGGACAGAGACGATAGGCATGTTGGTGCGCTTATGCACACCCCTTACAGACCTCTTAGGAATGGGGTGAGGTCAACAGTAGACAGTCTTAGGTTAAAATTATGGGGGTTTGGGGATATAACAACTCTGTTGTTTAAGTCGTATTTTCTGCAATCGAGTTTGGAGCAGTTTACCTTGAGTTTGTAATCTATTGTTTGCTCGTGTATTATTGTGGTTGAAGCTGAAGTAGTCATTGACAGGTAGGACATTGTAGTGGATAATTTTATGTACTGTGCTTAGGTCAGGCCATAGGCGGCGTTGTTCTAGGTTCTCTAAGCCCAAAATTTCAAACTAAATAATAAATTTCACAGAACATAGGAGGAATAAATTGACAGAGACTACAGGTAGTCCTTGATTTGCAACCATTCATTTAGTGACCATTTAAAGTTAGAACAACACTGAAAAAATTGACTTATGACCAGCACATAGTGCCAGAGACAGCTGACCTAACAGTGCAAGGTGGCGCAGTGGTTAAATGCAGCACTGCAGGCTACTGCTAGATCAGCAGGTCAGCGGTTCAAATCTCACCGGCTCAGGGTTGACTCAGCCTTCCATCCTTCCGAGGTGGGTAAAATGAGGACCCAGATTGTTGGGGGCAATATGCTGACTCTCTGTAAACCGCTTAGAGAGGCCTGAAAGGCCTATGAAGCGGTATATAAGTCTACTGCTATTGCTATTGCTAAAGTGCCGTGGGACGAACACCGGAGTTAGAAGATATCCAGGAAGGAATTTCCCAGTCTCCCTTAGTGGCGGAAATGATACCAAGGAACGATATAAGAGTGGTACCTCAAGTAAAATCATTTATCGTGGAGGTAGCGATTAATAGAGCTTACAGATCTGCAAGCCAGAAAGCAACAGGCAGAGAAATGACACCTAAACAGACTTTTATGGAGTGCAGGCGATTAAATGGGTGTGTCAGCGCAAATGGGGAAGGATGGGTAGAAGAGATTACTCAAGAAGCCTGACTAGGAAATAGCGTACAATCACCTTCTTTAAGAATACACTTCCTCTCATGGAATGTGGCAGGATGGAAAGGAAGTTGGTGTACGGATGACTGTATTAAATTTCTAAACAGGTATCAGGTCATTGCCTTGCAGGAGACTTAAGTTAGTGGTGAAGAGACCCCTATTGAGCTCCATGAGTTTAATATTTGGCAGCTTCCAGCAAAGAGGGTAGCTATAAAGGGGCGAGCCTTAGGAGGATTGTGCATTTTGGTAAAAGCCGAATTAGGATGGAAAGGAAACAAGATATGCTCGGACTCTGGCCCTTTATTTTCTCAAGCAATCCATTCTCAAGCACTCCAGGGAAGTCAATAGTATTCCTAAATGTGTATGTTAACCCAGCAATGGGCGCCCTTTGGGAGGTACTGGAGGTAAAGATATTAGATATACAGAATTTTTTTTTATAAAAACACCTCTGATTTTGGCAGGATATTTTAATGCCCGTGTTGGCCCCTTGTTGGAGCCTTTTGTTGAAAATGGTAAAATTCCAGATGGTTATTTACACAACCAATAATCATGGGACTCCCAAGATAGGAAAAAGAATAAAGATGGGGGAAAATTTCTAACAATGGTATACAATTGTAACCTTCAAATTGTAGGCCAGTACTCAGAGGTTAGAAGGTACCCCATAACCTTTTTTGGTCCCAAGGCATGTAGCTCTATCAATTACTTTTGTGTTTCTCACAGCTTAGTCTCAGGGGCTACTTCGGTCTTGATGTTACCAAGGCCTGAAAGTGATCATCTTCCGATTGAAATGTCCCTGGTAATTCCTTCTGATTTAAGGAAAAGGAATCAAATAATTCAACAAATAGGCCACAACTTGGAAATAGTCCAGGAGAGAAGGCTAACATGGAAGAAGGTTGATGGGAAAGTAGCGACAGAATTTTTTAATTCACCATGTATGGAAACCCTAGAGCTTATATGCTCAAATAGTACAGGTGAACAAGAGCTTTTAGTATATTTTGTGGAAATATGCCATAAATTGAAGCATTTTTTCATGACTATTAAGCCAAAGGGCCAGTCACTCAACATGGTTTGATAACGACTGCAAGGAAAGGAGAAAACAGCTCAGGAAATCACTTAGGAGATACTTAATCAGCCCAAACATGGAATTACAGAAGGAGTATATCACCATGAGGCAGAAATATAAGCAGCTATTGAAGAAGAAAAAAGCCTCTTATACTGATAATTTATGGGCTGGCTTAGAACAGGCAGCAAAGCTGGCCTCACCCACACTCTTCTTGTTGGGGGGTCTCAAAAATTATTAAAGATAGAAAATCAATAAATGACCCAAATATTACTGCATTAAGTTGGGAGAGGCATTTGGCCACTCCAGCAGTAGCGGAAAGTTCTGATGACGTGATATCTTCTCTGAGCCTGAAACAGGGATATGAAGTCTTACCCCAGTGGGCAGAAGTGTCAGTCATGGAGGTGAGGCATTTAATCTCTTCCCTGAAGTCAAATAAAGCTCCAGGACAGGATGCACTCCCAGCATCGTTATTTAAAGAAAACATAACCTGGTGGGTACCTGTCCTAGCAGATCTCTTTACTTTTATTAATAGAACAGGGCAAATTCCTGCTAGTTGGCGTACATCAATAATTATTCCACTACATAAAAAAGGCTCTAGAAATAACCCAGATAATTTCCGGTTCATTAGTCTAATTGATATTTCAGCAAAAATGTATGCTAAGTATTTGCTTCATAAATTAGAAGATTGGATAAAGACAGATAACATTCTAGCTGAAGAACAGACAGGCTTCAGGAGCGGAAGATCTACTATGGACAATTGTTTTGTATTGGACCAACTAATAACAAAGAATTGGCTGGAATTCAAAATCTATTGGAAGGATATGGGAGAATTGAGAAGAAGCTGGAAAGACTAGTCTTCCTCAAAGTTATCTGTAACCAATCGACACGCTTTCTACAAGATGTAATGAAGGATAATTCCTTTTTTATGTGTTTTTGTTTAATTAAAATAAAATAAAATTTCAAAAAAAAGAATTGCTTGATAATTAATGTAGAGAAATCAAAGGTAATGATATTTAGCAGGCAACAAAAGATGAGGAGATGGGTTTTAAATAGCAGAAGAATAGAACAACTTCAGTCATTTACCTATTTAGTGATAGTATTCCAGACAAATGGTAAATGGAACAAACATGTAAAAGCTGGAGCCAGAAGGCCCTGGCTCGGACGGCCTAATTAAATAAACTTATCTTAGAGAAAACTCCATCTTCATTAACCCCAGTGTTAAAGATCTTTCAGGCAAAAATTGAACCAGTACTTACCTATGGGGCAGAAATATGGGGGTTAGTTAAGTTGTCTGGATTGGAAATCCCTCAAAATAAGTTCTTGAGGAGTATCTTGGCAGTGTCCCCTGGAGCCCCAGCATGCGCAGTGAGGGCAGAATTGGGAGTACATGCGATTGGCACAAGGGCCATGTTGAAGACTGTTTATTACTGGCTAAGAATAATCGAGATGGAGGAAGGGAGGTTAGTAAAGGTAGTGCTAATGGAGCAGATTATCTCAAGTAATAAAAATAATTGATTATCAAGAATTTTGAAGCAGGTATCAAGCTTTGGTATTCCTTTAAACTGGCTGCAGCACGATCTTAGGCAGATCAGAAATTGGATTGCACAGAGATTTAAGGACATAAGTGCACAATCAGACATTGCACAGGTGACAGCAGCAAAAGTTTGCCCCTGGTTATCAGTAAATAAACACAATTTTAAAATAGAAAAATATTTAACTTCGCCTTTATCTCCCATCATAAGGAGATTTTTTTTCCAAATTGAGATTGGACCAACTTCAAACAAACATGATTTGGGGCAGGTATAAGGGGATCCCTGCAAGTGAAAGAGTCTGTTTATGTGGGATGGGGGAAGTTGAAACAACGTCTAATGTAATTTTTGATTGCCCCCTGTACTCAGATTTGAGGGAACACCAGTTCTTTTATACCAGCACCGCTAAGTCTAAAGAGCGCTTTTTGCAATATTGTTTGTTAGGTACTAATTTACAGTTGGTGAAATGGATTGCTAAATTTACTGTAAAGTGGTAGATTGTAGGAAAGACCACTTGACGGGGTAGATGTAGGGGTGACATTGTAATATAATTTAAAGCATATTTAATATGTATCTTAAATTATTGCATTCTATTCCATTTACATTTTAAATTGTATTTTATTCCATTTACATTTTAAATTGTGGTTTATTTCAATCTCATTTTAAATTGTAGTTTTTGTCTCTGGAACTTAGTTTTTTTAATATGGCCCAAGGACTAATCAATAAAGATTGATTTGATTTGACCATCTTTCATACATGTCCATTGCAACATCCCCATGGTCATGTAATCAAAATTCAGACCAGAGGGAGACAAAGTGGACAATTCTCAACCAGCTGGCTTCATGGTAGGAGGGAGCTTCATACCCATCTGAAAGAGAGGCTGGGTTGCATGAAGGTGCTTTCCTCCCCCAAGACCCTCTCAAGTACCGGGCTGTGGGCTCCATCCCAGGGAACCTCAATTAGGGCCAAACTCTTGGCAACAGATTGAGGAAAGACTGTTCTTAAAGGGGGAACGAGGCACGTGGGGCCTCCTGCTGCTTTTGCAGCCTCAATCGGAATGGTGCATTCCCTGACCTGCCTGAGGTGAGCAGCAAGCAAGCAGCAGCTCCGGGGCAAGGCTGGAGCTGGAGAATGGTGCATGCCCTGATCCAGGTGAGGTGGGTGACAAGTGGGCAGCAGCTCCAGGGCATCCTGGCCAAGGTGGGTGGTAGCTCTGGGGCCTCAGGGAATAATACATGCCTGGGCTATGGCCCCCGATGCAAGCTGAAGGGCGAGCAGGTGGCATGCTTACTTACAAAGAGAGCCGAGGTGGCGTAGTGGTTAAATGCAGCACTGCAGGCTATTCAGCTGACTGCAGTTCTGCAGTTCAGCTGTTCAAATCTCACCGGCTCAGGGTTGACTCAGCCTTCCATCCTTCCAAGGTGGGTAAAATGAGAACCCAGATTGTTGTTGGGGGCAATATGCTGACTCTGTAAACCGCTTAGAGAGGGCTGAAAGCCCTATGAAGCGGTATATAAGTCTAACTGCTATTGCTATTGCTATTACCTTTGGTGACCTGAGCAGAGCAGGCGAGGCAAGGAGGTGACTGGGCGATGCACATAACTGAGCTGCATGGCAAAGCGAAGGCAACATATATAAGGCTGAGATGGGCAGGGCAAGCATTGGGCGAGCGGGCACAGTGAGTAAGCATCAAGCGGGTGGGTGCGGCAAGTGAGCATCGAGTGAGCTGGAGGGGCCAGTGAACATCCAGCAGGTGGGCGGGGCAAGTGAGCATTGAGCGGGTGGGCGGGGTGAGAGAGCAGTGGCTGGGCAACTGGTTCAGGGGTGTATCCAACTAGCAATCATTACTGGTTTGGTGATCCAGGCAAAATTTCTGCTACCAGTTCACATTAACCGGTGTGAACCAGCCGAATACCACCTCTGATGCTGTCTTGAAAAAAATCCATGTCCATCTTGAGACATCTCATTCATTATCTTCATAGACACCTTGAAGAATACAGAAGCAGAATAGACTTTTAGGGATCTCGTGATGTAAATGTCCTAATGCTGCAGTAGCTTCAATACCACTTCTGATTGCCTGCGCCATCTTTAAACACCAAGATGGAAGTTAAAGCAAAGTTATATCCTTCAGATTGATAGCAGTTATTGAAGGCAACTCTGATATATTCCAAATAACTCTGTGGTATAAGAAGTGGTTGCATATAGTACACATTTCTATGTTAATATATTGCCATGTCCTTAAGGGTTAGATTTTTGAATTCTATATGGCAGGAAGATTGGAAAATTAGATAAACACAGGCATTTAAACTCCTCATAATTGATTGTTCTGATAGTTTTTGATGTATAAGTCAGAATTAAATTATGGTAGTCCTCCCACTGGCCTGCCCCCTCCGTTCGCTCCCCCTGCCTGCCTGCTGCTCACTTGCTCGGCCTGCCCGTCCGCACCATGATTGTCCCACCTGCCTAGCCGCACGCCGCTCATTAACTCACTGGCTCGCCAATTGCCCTGCCTCTTAGACCCTTATATATACGGCGCGGATGGTCCACTTACCTCTTTTCCTGTTTGGCTCTCGTGTAGTCGCTCGCTAGCTGATCTGATCCTTGCATTGCTTGCCTTCCCTGCTGTTATTGCGGGAAGTAAGTAAGATGTAACTTAGTGGGGGGGGGAGCGGCGGTAGCGGGAAGCTTGCTGGAGCGGCCCGTGGCTCTGCGCTGTAGGCAAGTCTGGGGATCCGCAGTGGCCTGCACAAGATCCCCGGGCCCCGGGCTCACTTAGAGTGCAGGGCCGCGTGGCCATGACTAAGCACAGGGGTGGCCTTGATGGTCAGCTAGGTGGAGCAGCCTACAGCTCTGCGCTCTAGGAAAGTCCAGGGATCAGTGCGGCCTTTGAGAGAACCCCGGGCTCACTTAGAGCACAGGGCCACGTGGCCGTGACTAAGTATGGGGGGCGGCCTTGGCGGGAAGTTAGGTAAAGCAGCCTGCGGCTCTGCACTCTAGGCAAGTCTGGGGAGCAGTGCGGCCTTTGTTGCAGCGGAGCTCGCCTAGATCATAGGACCGCATGGCCCTTGGCTGAAGCCTTTCTTTCTGCCCCCCACCCACCCAGTCCCCAGCCTTGCCTGCCTGGCTAAGCTGCCTTGGCTCCATCCCAGGTGGGCCTAGCTGACTGGGTTGCCCCTGTGTCCCTTTCAGTCCAGCTTACCTGCTGCCTGGTCACCTGCCTGCTGCCTGTATCCATTGCATAGAAGAGCTGCTGATTCTGCCTTCTGGTAAGTGATTGGGTTTTTTCTTTATGCTTTTAATGTTTTATTTATTGTTTATAGAATGTGTTTTTTAAAAAAAATTTAGAGAATGGTTTTTATTTATTGTCTATAGAATATGGGTCTTTAAAAATGTTTTTAGAGAATGGTTTTTATTTATTGTTAATAGAATATGGGTTTTTAAAAATGGTTTTTAGAGAATACTTTTTTATTGTTTATAGAATATGGTTTTTTCAAAATTGTTTTTAGAGAATGGGTTTTTATTTATTGTTTGTAGAATATGTTTTTTTTTTCAAAATGGTTTTTGGGGAATTTATTTATTTATTTATTGTTTATAGAATATGCTTTTTTTTAATTTTAGAGAATGGTTTTTTTAAAAAAAACTTTTATTGTTTTAATTAAACAAAAACATAAAAAAAGAATAATCTTTCGTTACATCTTGTAGAAAGGGTGTCGATTGGTTACAAATACATTTCGTGTGTTTCTTCCACAATCCTTACATATACTTCATTCAGATTGAATTATACATTTTAAATCAAACAAAAAAATTATGTATTTTACTATCACTGTACCACAATTCTCATTTAATTACAATTATTTAAACATGTTTTTATCTAAAATCAATTGTATTTAAAGACACAGCCACCTACTGGCATTCATTCGCAGTTTCAATAAACCTCCAAAAACATTACACCTTTATGACATATTCTGAAACAAATCCAGTTAGTAAAATATCTAAGCATTTTCCCCCCAACTCACAGTTTGCTTTTACTAGTACAACACGCACACATATATATCATTAAACATTATCCATTAACATTTCCTTGTTATTGTAGTTGACTAAAAATTATTTACTATTTATATCACCTCTCCTCTCATCAGGCCCAAAAGGAATTATACCTTTATAGCAAGCTCTAAACAAAAAATTATTAATAAAATTTATAGGTCTTTTCCCCAAGTCCCAAATTATAATTTCTATCCAAGTTATTTTTACTAATTAAGCTTGTCAATTCATTATTATTATTATAGTTAATTATGTGTTAACAAATGAACATTTAATAAAAATCTAAAACAATCTACAAAATGCTAACATTCCTACTTATTAATCCCCAAAAATATCCATTAACATTTCCCTATTATTATTGTGATTAATGAAAAAATTATGTAGTATTTATATCACTTCTCCACTCTTTGGACCCAAAGTAATTATACCTTTATAACAAGATCTAAACAAAAATTTATTAATAAAATTTATAGGTCTTTTCGCCAAGTTCCAATTTACAATTTATAACCAGGTTACTTATACTAATTAAGGTTATCATTTCATTATTATTGTTGTAGTTAATTATATGTTAATGAATAAACATTCAATGATAATCTAAAACAATCTACAAACTACTAAAATCCTTACTTATTACTACCCAAAAATTAGCTAACATTTTATCATCCACTTTCATTATCAACCTGTATCTTTCTAGTGGTCTTATCTCTCTTGTCAATTGTTGTGTCAATTCTCTTTTCAGCTCCTTTATAAAGTTTTTATAAATTTCTCTCCGCACTTTATTGCTTAAAAGATCTCTCAAATAGACTCGTTGCCCTTAAATTGTTATTAACATTAGCTTGTCTTTGGTTGTCAAACTTATTTCTGAATAGGTTTCTCTTCTTAACTCCATTATTATCGTCCTTTTTTTCCCCTCCTGTATCTTGAAATCTGGGATAAAACTCCAAATTGTCAAATTAACTTTTCCATCTTCCTTTCTTTCTGCTTTCACTCATATTTGCTCCATTAATAAGTTCATCTATTGTCTTGTCTTTATCTTCCTATATTTCATTCTCTTCTTTAATTTTTGGGGCTCCAACCCCATCATCTTTTGCTGTGATAAACAATAGTCTATCCAAACTTCTTCTCAAATATCCCAAATCCTTCTAAAATATTTTGAATTCCAACCAGGATGTTTCGAAATTTTAAGGTTTCTTCATCTGGATATTGATCCATTTCCCCCCAAAAAAAGAAGTAGAAAAAAAGATAAGAGGAGTCTGATAGCCACTGACACTCTAGCCTTCCAAGCTTCTTGTGTGTGTGTGTGTGTATGTGTGTGTGTGTGTAGGTTAACTTAAGCACAAGTTCTTTTGTACACTTCAAAGGAGAAGGGTTCTATCTTTTTCTTCTACCTTTTCCTTGTCTAGCCAAAATATTTTCCAAGAGCACCTGCAAAAAGCAATTCATGTCCTTGACCCTTTATCAAATTTTGTAAGCAAGTTGCAAACCCTTCAGTTACAAAGTCAATAAGATCAAATAGGAATGAACAAAGGATACATTGTTTCAAAGAAGGAATTTCAGACTCTGGCTTCCGAATGGCAAATTCCACTTTTTCATTTTTTCTCTCTCAATTTTATGGAAAACAAAAATCTTTAATTGTCTTTGGTGGGATTTAATAACAAATAGAAGGGAGAATTTGTTAAAATAGAAAAGACAGTTTTAATTTAAGCCAAAAAATAAGGTAGTAAAAAAATAGCAGAAAAAAATCAATCTGTTCACTTCAAGCGGAGAAACAGGAAATGTTGCAATCACTTCAATCCACTAAGTATCGTTACAAGAAAGAACAAACACTTTCCAAGGCAGTTCAATAAGAATTAAATTCGCCGCAATAAGAATTAAATTCGCCGCTTTATTCTTTTGCTTAAAGTACTAATTTATCTTTTAAAAAAAGTTTCTTTGGGCAATCTTTCTCAAAGAAAAAAAAACCTCAACCGAGGGACTCACTTTCACTTCCTTCCTTCTGGAGCCATCTCCAACTTCGTCAGCCTGGGGGCTGCTTGTTTGCCCCCAGCTTGAAGCACTTCCCTTGGGTCAATCAAGGACTTTGCAGTGTCCCTGAGACCAGCAAGGCTTTGTCTTCCTGATTACTGTCTCTCTGGGATGGTTTAGGTCCTGCTGGACCATCCAGTGGCAAAAATGTCAATGGCGGTCTCGGACTGTTGAGACCGCACATTGTATTGTTGCGACATTGGCTCCTCCTTCCTAGAGAATGGTTTTTTATTTATTGTTTTCAGAAAATGTTTATTACAAGAAATGTTATTAATTTTTGTAAATGTTTTATTTGTGATGCAATATGTTGCTTTTAAGTGTGCAGGTTGGTGCATGGTTTACGAGATTTTGTGTGCCTCAAAGTGGCTGCTTTTCTATGGGCAGGCCAGGTTGGTGCAAGGCAGCTTTGCAAGATTTTGTGTGTTTCTGTGTGATACCTGGTTGTTGAGGTAATTGTGAGATGGTTGCTTCTTGCAGCAATAAACTTTTATGTGGCTCCATGGCTGTTTTCATATGTTGAGTTGTCTGCTGCTTTGCGAGCTCCTGCAACTTGATGGGTTTTGATGGTTTCTGATTGCTCTGCTTTTGTTTTCCTGTTTTAATCTTGGTCCCAGGTCTTTTGTCTTTCCTATCTTGCACTTTTCTTGGTCTTTATTCGTGGATCATCAACCATGTGATGCTGTGGTCTGAGCCACTTTTTCACTGCAGGGATTGGGTCCCATCTCTTTAAAATGCTTATTGTCATCAGATTATTAACATTTGGAACAATTAGGCGGGTTCTTTGCTCTGAACATATGAGGTTCATTTTTGAGAACTCCCTATCTCTTTCATTGTGTTATTCTTATGTAAGGTGTAAGTGCATGCAATTAAAGTCTTCCTTTCTGTGTCTCTTCTTTGTGCAGGTTATTGGAGGAAAGTGGTGAGGTGGTAGTGTAGAAGACTAGCAAGGCAGTCATCTTTCCTCTGTAAGTAGCTGTTTTATTGTTTTCTCTGCTGGTTTCATCATTAATGTAGTGCATGCAATTGAAGAGTTCATTTCTGTATCTCTTCTTTGTGCAGGCCATTCATTGGAGCAAGTTGTTCAGTGATGTTGAAGACCGGCAAGGACAGTCATCTTCCTTCTGTAAGTAGCTGTTTTATTGTTTTGTATGCTTATTTTAATCTTATTTAAATAATGTGCACAAAATAATAAATTTCCTTTTTTATATCTTCTTTTTTAGGTCATTCATTGGGGCAAAGAATTCAGTGACATCGACTTGGCCACTCCCACCTGGCCACATGACCACCAAGCCACTCCCACAAAACAGGCCACACCTACATAATAGGTTTTAAAAATTTTTGAAACCCACCATTGTTGTACACACAATAATTTATGGCTGCATGACAGTTTCAAGGTATCTATTCTTTGAGCAGCCATTCTTAGTGTCCAACTCTCACATGCATGCATCATTATAGGGAAGATTATTGCTCTAACTAACCAGCTTTTTGTATTTATATCAATATCTCTGCATTTCCAGATCTTATTCATGTTAACAATTGCAGGGTGGCCTAATGTTATCCTGCGTTTGATTTCAGGAATAGAATTGCCATCATGAACAATTTTTGATCCAAGAAAATACATTCTTGAACTAATTCAATTTCCTCTGTTAAGACTCAATCCTATTTTTTTACTTTTTCACTTTCAGCCTTGATAATCCAGAACATTCCCCAGCCCCATTTTCACTCCAATATCAGGCAGTTCCAGACCTGATTTTTGAATGAATCAGTGAATTAGGTACACAGGATTTGTAATATCTTGTAAGGGCTCCTCTCCTAACTTAAGAAAGTGAAGACTCCTGAAACAGATTATTTTAAAAGGAACCTTTAATTAAGAAGAATGGAAGCTGTTAAGGCAAAGCGACATCTGAATCCCTTTAGGCAATGCAAGTGGAATTAAAGTAATAGTGACCCCTCCCCTTTATTCAGAATGCAGTTTCTGTCCAATACACAAGTGTGAAAATGTTTCCTTTACCAACTGCCCTGAGAGCTGAATAAACATACATTCCCATGGCTATCTTCCGTTAGACATTAAAGTAAGGTATCCCACATGGCCATAATAAACATCCCTCCAGAGTTACTGAGATCTCCGGCCTTGAGGTGCCAGGAAAGCAGTTGTAATATATCAGTTGTCATGGGCACCTCCAATAAATTTGACTCAGAGCCCCCCTCCTCCCAATTGAATGGCAGTATCACATTTAGGGATCTGACACACAGTGAGATTTTAATTTTTATAGTGTTGTCCAGAATGGAAAGGCCCCATGTCTTGGGGCTTACATGGCTGAAGCTGTGGAACCCACAGGTGGACTGGAAAAAAGGAATTTTGAGGCTTTCCTGGGGTGAAACAGCCCCTGATGATGGCAGCCAGCAGCAGGGGGGTGGGCCACAGGAGGAAGTGGCCACCATTCTGAAAGATGAGTTGTGGCGAAGCATTCCCCGAGAATACAGGGATCTAGCCAAAGTGTTCAGTGAAGATGAACTTCTGCCCCATCGACCCACAGACTGTGCCATTGAAATTGTCCCTGGGCCCAAGTTGCCAAAACTGAAACTGTGTTCCACACCACCTAGGGAGCTAGAGGAACTGACGTGTTTTCATAGACAAAAACTTGTCTTGGGATTTCATGTAGCTGGCCAGACCCAAAGTGACTTCCCCAGTACTTTTCCAGGAGAAGAAAGATGGGTCTCTTTACTTATGTATTGATTATCGTGGTCTGAACACAATGTGCATGGGCAATGTATATCCCCTCCCCTTCATGAAGGCCCATTTAGCTAAAGGAAAGATTTTTCTAAGTTGGGCTTGTGCAAAGCCTATTACAAGGTCAGGATTAAAGAGGGGGATGAATGGAAAACTACATTCAACTGCCCCCTTAGATGCTTCCAATTTAATGTACTCCCTTCCAGACTGCAAAGGACCCTTGCTGTGTTCATCCAATTGATAAATGTGGTGCTTCATGAGCATCTTTACAAGGGTTGTTTAGTGTAGTTTGATGACATATTAATCTACACAGAGACAAAAGTGGAGCATGTGAAACTTGTCTACGTGGTCCTAAACAAACTCTGAGCCTCAAAGAAACTCTGAGCCTCTGAGTCTCAAAGCTCTACATCAAATTGTCCAAATGCAAATTTCACAAAGAGAAAATAGACTATTTAGGTTACTGCATTTCTCATGAGGGGGTAAAAATGGAGCCAGATAAGGAGTGGGCAGTAACTGAGTGGGCTCCGCCATGTACAAGGAGGTAACTACAAAGCTTCCTTGGCTTTGCTAATTTTTACAGGAAATTCACCCCAGCTTTCACCCAGATGGCACTCCCCATCACTAACCTACTAAAAACCAGAGGAAGAGACGAACCAAAACCAAGCCAACCTTAAACTGGACTATGAAGTGCCAGGCAGCATTCAAAAAACTAAAGAGGCTTTCTTTCTGCTGAACCAGTGCTAAAACACCTGGACTTGGAAAAACCTTTTGTCATCCAAGCAGATGCTAGTGATGTGGTGGTCGGGGCTGTCCTACTCCAGGAAAACAAACAGGGTCAATTACAGCCTTGTGCATACACTTTAAAAAAATTGGCAGAGCAATGATGGGTGATGTGGGAAAAAGAGGACTATGCTGGGCTTTCAACACTTAGCACCACTTCCTAGACGGGAGTAGGATTCCATTCCAGGTATGGACTGACCATAAAGATCTAGAAGCCCTCAAAACCTGAAAAAATTACCTCTCCCAAGCAAGTGCGATGGGCTCGATACTTTCAGCAATTCAGTTTCACCCTCCATTACATACCAGGATGTAAAAATTTTCCTGGCAGACGCTTTGTCAAGACTGCCGCAATACAATAGCAGAAAACCAGAGCTAGTTCAATCTTTGCTCTCAGTGATCCAGGTAGCTGCAAGGTTGATAACTAAAGCACAAGCAAAAGGGGATTCTTGTCCAGATAACGTGACTTACCAGGCTTTTAAGCAGGCATTAACTGACAACAAGTAGTTCTTGAATCACAAGGACTCATGTTCCATGAAAGGTGGCTTACTCTGGATGGGGGGGGATGTATGTTCTTGCAAGCCAGAGACTTAAAATTATACAAACCTGCCACAACTTAAAAGCAGCAGGACACTTTAGATTCGTAAAAACACTACACAGTAAAAAGGCAGTTTTTGGTGGCCATCCTTTAAAAAGGACATTGAAAGCTACATTGCCAGCTGCCCTATTTGTGCAACAGCAAAAAGACAACAAGGAAAAATGCCTGGCCTTTTGCAGCCCATGGCTGAACCATCAGCACCCTGGAGGGAGATTGCCATGGATTTTATTGTAGAATTGCCAGAAAGTGCAGGAAATACTGTCATTTGGGCAGTGATGGACTTGTTCTCAAAACAGATCCATTTCATCCCATATCAGAAAATCCCTACAACCAAAACCTTAGCCAAAAATTTTCTGCACCATATCTACCATTTGCATGGTGCCCCACAGAGGATAATTTCAGACTGTGGGGTCCAATTAACCTCAAAGTTCTGGAGGGAATTCTTAGCTCTCCTGGGGACTGATCAGGGGCTGAGTTCTAGTCACCTTCCCCCAAACAAATGGTGGATTGGAATGCACAAACACAGTTCTGGAACAATACCGAAGATGCTTCATAAACTATTAGCAACTATCCTGCCCTTTGCAGAGGTTGCCTACAACAATGCAGTCCACTCCAGCACAGGATTCACCTCTTTCCGGGTGGCTATCAGTCAAGACTTTAACCCCATGCCAGAACTCTCAGCCAAACAACCCATCATAGCATCCCTTAAAGAGTGGAGAGAGCAATTACAAAATATATGACTGGTTGTAAGAAAAGAATTAGACGAGGTGAGAGCAGCTTACAAAGTGCAGGCAAACAAAAAGCAGATAGAGCCAAAGCCTTTTAAAGTTGGACAAGGGTGTACCTGTCTACAATCCTTACAGCCCGCAAAGAAACTAGGACCAAAATTCATAGGTACCTTCCCAATCACATGCATTATAAACTCATTTACAGTAGAGCTGCAGCTTCCAAAAATGCTAAGACAAGTACACCAGGTGTTTCATTGTAGACTTTGAAACCAGAAATAACTAAGACGGCTACACTGCCACAGCCCATTATGGTTGAGGGCGAACAACATTTTGAGATTAAAGAGATACTTGACTCAAGGAAACATCATGGGGCAACCCACTACCTAGTAGCCTGGAAAAATCTCCCCTCATCTGAAAATGAGTGGGTGCATAAGAAGCACATTAGAGCCCCTAGGTTGTTTCCATGCCCAATACCTAGATAAACCTAACTAATCATTTCTGTTGCCTTCCTCCCTCTCCTTTCTTGTCTCTTCTAAGTGGAGTTCTCTTTCTCCAGGGGGGGGGGCAGCATATCAGGTCCCCATAGATCCCTATCAGAATGCTGCCATTCCTGTGAGGAGGGCCTGGATGCCAGTTTACTACCTTCCCTTATCTCTGATCTTTCTTTTCCTTTGATGTATCTTAAGTACATCAAGTGAGTGTGGAGTCTGGATATGGAGTTCTGTTCTTCTTAGAGAAAGAAATGAAAAAGAAAATGGCAGAAGTCCCCCCCCCCCAGTTTCCTCAAAACAACAGTCTTTATGGCATCTTTTAGATAGGTGCCTATGGGAGAAGGCAATGTGGGGTATGTTGAAGGCCCCCCAACCACTTTTGAAATCAAGCAGTTTAAGAAAAAAAATTGCCTAAACTAATAGAGAAAACACCAACCAAGTGGTTAAAGAGTCAACTAAAAGATATGGACAAATGGACCCTGACAATCCAGGGTACCAGATGATTTTGAAGTATCAATTTGTGGGAAAAGTATGGGAGGACATTAGGCATAAATTATAGAAATTGGATGGGTGGGACACCAAAACTATGGAGGATTTCCTCATAGAAGCTCAAAAAGTATACTCCAAATGAGAAGAAGAGAGAGACAACAGAAAAATCAAAATGATGACTCAATTAGGACGGGCTCAATGTGCCATCTGCAAAGAAAGAGGGTACTGGAAAAATGAGTGCCCTAAGAGGAAAGAGGGGAAAGAACTAGCCAAATTGATGAATTTTGAGGACTAGTAGTGTTAAGGGGAACACTTGGCTGCTCTGGCCCTATGGAACGATCTCCCCATTGAGATCCGGACCCTTACTACCCTTCCGGCCTTCCACAAAGCAACTAAGACCTGGCTGTTCCAGCAGGCCTGGGGCTGTTGAATTATCCAGCCCCATTCGAGGTTACGACTGTTGTTGAATTTTAAATTGTTGTTTTCTATTTTTATTTTTGTATTATTTTTGTATTCCCTCCCCTTTTTATTGTCAGCCGCCCTGAGTCTTCAGGGAATAGGGTAGCATACAAGCCAAATCAATCAATCAATCAATCAATCAATCAATCAAATCAATCAACTTGTTTCTGGTCCAGCTTTCAAAAACCTCTGGTAAACCTTAAAGTTGGACCCCTGGAGAAGGATATACCTCTAGGAATAAAAATTGGGGAAGATTAAGGCTCAGGAAATTGGGAGACATATAGTAGGAGCACTGATATTTAAACCCACTAAGGTCCTGGCAGGTTTGCCTCTGTTCAAAACTTAAGAAAGAAAACCCCCAACTACATTGGATTAGAGAAAATATATTTTTACTAAGTTTGAAATGATAGCAGCAAATTCAAGGCAAGAACTGATTCAACATGCGTGAAAGTTACAGATTGAAAATCACCCCAAATTCCTCCCCCCAGGGTCCAGCACTGAGAGTCCAATCAACATCCAGTATGATGTTATGGGAAAGTTCCTCTGCAGGAATTTCTCACATTTGGAGTCTCAGGACAGTTGACCTTGATGGAGTATAAACAAATCCACTCAGCAGCACCATAATTCATGAGTGCAACCCCCTCCCTTTCAGTTCTCATGGGACTACTACACACCAGCTTGCTTCCACATCCAAAATGTCCATGCACCCCTCCTCATTTCTATGACAACCAAGAGCAAGAAAGCTACAGAAACCCATGCTGGAGATCTGGCTAACATCCTGCAGCAGAGGTATTAGTTCTATAAAAGAAGAAAAAACATAATACAAAACTAACACGGATAATAAAGAATGACTCAAGGTAATTAATGTATATTAAAGTTTATCAAGATATTTCCTATGAAACGTCTGAAGAAGTTTGGGAGCCCAAATGTTTTGAGCATTGACCCATTCAGATTGTAAAGGAGGCAAATGTTTGCAAGCTACCAAATATTGCAGTTCCCATTTACATTTTCTAGAATCAAGGATTTCTTTAACTTCAAAGTGTTGCTCCTTTCTATAAGGAAAACCATCTTAAAGAGAAAACTTGTACATGTATATAATATTTCGCTTCTAAATTTACACACTTTATACACAGTTCTATATATATTTATATATATTGTTTTTTGGCTTAATTAATTTTGTTCCTGTTTTGTAGCCATTTGTACCAATTGTTCCAAATTTCATAATATTCTGACTCTTTATCTTTTAATTTCAGTGTTAATTTGTCCATCTCTGCACAATCCAAAGGTTTTTTTTATCACTAATTCATCAGAGGGGGCATTATTTTGTTTCCAGCATTGGGCAAATGCTATTCTAGCAGTAGTTAGCAGATGTGTTAATATGTACTTAATTTTCTTTGTATATTTCCCTTTGATTATTCCCAGTAGAAAGATTTCAGGTTTGTATTTTATCTGTTCTCCTGTAATTTCTTGCACCCATTTCCAAATTTTTGTCCAATACTTTTGTGTTTCCGGGCAGGTCCACCATATGTGATAATAGGTCCCTTGTACTTTTTTACACTTCCAGCAGGTCGGCTTCATGTTTGGGTACATTTTAGCCAATCTTGTTGGTGATAAATGCCAGAGATAAAACATTTTGTATGTATTTTCTTTAAGTGCTGCTGATCATGTTCATTTATAATTTGTGTTCCAAATTCTTTCCCAATCCACTAGATCTATGTTGTAACCAAAGTTTTTGGCCCACGCTATCATGCAACCTTTAACATTTTCTTCTTCTAATGTTATTTCTAATAAATATTTGTAAATGTTCATTATGAATTTATTTTCCGGGCCAATTAAAATTTATCTATTTGTTGTAATTCCGTGTATATTCCATATTCTTTTTATTCTGCCTTACTCCTTTCATTATTTTAAAGGTCTCTGTACTTTCCCCATTTAGTAATATATTTGCCTTTTGGGTGGAATATATTGTTTCTATTAATCTTTCAAATTGGTCTCCTAATTTCATATTCTTTATTAATTAGCAGTGCTGTCTGCACTTTTCGATGTTCGATGCAGAATTTGGGTTTTTTATTGTAGTCATTTCTTCTGTTGACCTTTGGAATGCTGGAGAAGCAATCAATACCTTTGACGCTGGATTTGTCGCTGGATTTACAATTGTCTTTTTCCCAGATCTCAGTGCTGTTGTTGTGATATTCGCCATCTCTTTTACAATTTTATCTTGTTCTTTTAATATCTTATATATGTTATCCCAAATTAACATCAAGTATCTTTCCCTTTTAAATGATTCCTTAATTTAGCTTGTTCTATCTATATTAATATACAAACAGTAGTCTTAAAGCAGTATAAGCAACTTAAATAATATCTATATCTATCTCTAAGTTATTCAATAATAACTGGTAATAGTAAAAAGGAGAAAACAAATAGAGAGGGGGAAGGACACAGAGAGAAAGTCTCAGTGCTCATTCATATCAACAGTACTATATTTTAAAGGTGCGATTATTTCATTATATCCTTAGTATGATTTCTGGAATTTAACAGATAGGCATTTATAACACACACACACACACACACAAACACAAACACACACACATCCACAAGCTTTCCACTTACTTGTTTATGAATAAATATTGATTTAAGTACTTATTTGTAGGTATTATAAATATTATATATAGGTATTGTATATAATTGTAACTTATTTCACTAAACTATTAATGCAGTCAATTCATTCACCACTTTTTCTTTAAGTTTTGGGTTGAGTTACTTTTCTTTTCAGTCTTTGCAGAATTGTCCACGTTCTTCTGTTCTAAATAGTTCTAAATAATTTCAGCATAGCTGTTGCATCAGCTTCTTCCCCTTCCGTTTCGTTGTTCTCTTCTCTTCCTAACTACTGTCTGTCAACCGCTGCTCTCAAGCACACCAGAGTTCTCCAAGTCCTCCTTCTTTCTTGATTTCTTTCCACTATTTGAATCTGTATGACTTACCGTCAGTTCGTGCTCTTTCTTGTTGTCTCCCCTCCAATCGATCGCTCACTTATGCTAATTAGTTCTCGGGCCAATCTTTGCCTTTAAAAATCTGTCGCTCTCCCTCCTTCAAGTGGCCTCTCGGTTATAGGGCTCTCTCACCCAATTTCTGGAGACTCACTGCTTTGCCCGTTCTCCTCTGTGATCTTCCCTTTCTGCCCACACTCACCGCTGTTTCACTTGCAAGCCAAACTGCTAATCCACTCGGTGACACAACAACAAGTTGATTAAATTCTTCCTTCCCCTTTTAGATAGTTTGTCAAAACTTCAAGTCCGTCATTGAAACAAGGCAGACGCTTGCACGCTGGATTAAAAGGGTATCCCCACATTGTAACAGGTGGTCACCCTCCATCTCATTAGTCCTAGGGTTTCCCTACTCCTCCGCGTCTCTCTCCAAGATCAGCGTACCCCCAAAGGGATCCTCCAAACATGTAGATTGGGATAAGAAGTCAGAGCCCTGATTTCTTCCCCACACTCGTCTCGACATCACCACTGGAAGTCCCGCTGCAACAAACTGTTAAGTTGGCAGAGGGAGTAAAAATAAAACCATGAGGAAAATATTTAAACTGCAATGTTTGCAATCAGGAGGAAAGCAAAGTTACTCCAGCAAACAGACTGAATAGTTTTAAAACAAAGGAACCTCTGGAGGTTGTTTTTGCTGATATAATAGGACCTAAGAAACCCAGTTTGGGAGGTCCCTGTTACGTTTTGAGTATCATGGATCATTATTCATGATACGGTTTCTGTTACTTAATGAAAAACAAAACAGAAACGTTTCAGAATTTCTTTAATTGGCTGAGGTTTGCAGAAAGAAAGATGAAAGCCAAGGTTATTACTGTAGTAACTGATAATGGGACGGAGTTTACCAATTATAAATTCCAAACAATGTTAAAAACAGCTGGAATCGAGCACAAACATTCTGCTCCTTATACGCCACAACATAACTCGTTTGTAGAACGAAGGGGGCAAACATTACAGGCCATGGCTCAAACTATGATAGCTGATTCAGGTTTGCTGGAAATACTGTGGGGGTGAAGCTATGATGTGTAGTAGCCATGTTTTAAATAATGTGGTGAATACAACAACAGGTGAATTGCCATTCACTAGGTGGCATGCCAGAAAACCAGATTTGAGTTACCTACATACATTCAGAGCCCTAGCATGGGTGCATATACCATCACAAATGAAACTGAAAGGGCAACATAGAGCTCGACAGTTATTTTTTGTAGGATATGAGGCTAACCATAGATCATTTAGGTTTTGGGAGAAAGGCACAGCTAAGGTTTGCTGTAGCGCTAGTGCTAGGTTTATGGAACATGTGGGGTGGAATAAATTAGAAACAAATGATAATGTAATTATCGACATCCAAGTAGTCCCTAATGATGAGGTAGTAAAACCAGCAATTAAAGAAATTAAGGAAGAAGTACAGTTACAGGACGAACCAGAAGAACAAGAGCAGGTTATACAGGAGAGTCCACTGGAGAGTCCTGAAATACCCAGATGTTCAACTTGTGTAATGAGACCACCTGACAGGTTTCAGGCGCCTATAGCATGTCAGACAAATAAGGTTCCTGCTAATTACCAAGAATTGGTATACCCAACGGAGGAACAGAAAGCTCGGAAAGATGCAATGGAAAAGGAATTAAAATCATTGCAAAAGTTAGAAGTATATGAAATGTAAAGTTACCACCAGGTAAACATGCCATTGGTTGTAAATGGATTTTCAAAGTTAAAAATAGTGTAGATGGGACTGTAACCCATAAAGCCAGGTTAGTTGCACAAAGGTTTGCTCAGTCAGCCAATGACTATGATGAGGTCTTTGCACTTAGTTTAAAGGCTACAACGTTACGTGCAGCATTAGTGTAGGCAGCTAAGAATGAATATATAGTTAACCATTTAGATGTAGAGACAGCATATCTTCATGCACCATTGCAACATACTGTATATTTACAGAAGCTTGCAGGATTCAAAACTGATAGTAAAACTAATTGCTGGAGGTCGAAAAAGAGTCTTTATGGCTTGAAGCAATCAGGATATGAATGGAATCAATGTATAGTTAGAGTTAACTAAGATAGGTTTTAAAGCTGGCATGGCTGATCCATGTTTGTTTAAGAAAGAAAGTGATGGTGTGATTTCATTGTTGCTATTGTTCACTGATGACACACCATTAATCACTAAAACTGAGCAAGAAGCTATGAGGATTATAACACTGTTAAGGACACAGTTCAGTATAAAACATCTTGGTGAGATTAGGCAATATCTTGGTTTACAAATAGATAAAACTAGGGGAGGATACAAAATCTCATAAACTGAAAAGATTAACCAGCTACTCAGAATGTTTAGGATGCAACTGTGTAAACCGGCAAAAGCTCCAATGGGCCAAGAGTTTAGCCACAATGATGAACAAAGCCCTGTATTTGATAAAGGTGTTTATCAATCATTAATTGGTAGCTTATCATATCTGAGTAATTGGTCAAGGCCCGACATAGCATATAGTGTAAATCAATAAGCCAGGTTTAATGCTGAACCTACTGAAAGGCACTGGCAAGCTGCTAAGAGGATATTAAGATATCTTAAGCAAACGATGCATTATGCATTGTATTTAGAACTTAAGGATGATCTGAGCTTAATTGCATATGGTGATGCAAGTTTTGCTACAGATGTGTCTACACGGAAATCAGCATCAGGGTTTGTTGTATTCCTAGGAAAAGCACTAATTAGATGGCGGTCTATTAGAGAAAAACATTTAAGTCTATCAACTATGGAGGCTGAATTCTCATGTTTGTCATTATTATGCGCAGATTTGGTTTGTTATAAACAACTCCTACTTGATATGGGGATTGACATACAAGAGCCTATTGTTGTTTATGAAGACAATCAAGCAGTAATTCAGATGGAATCCAATCTTGCTGTAAAAACTAGGTTAAAACACACTGATCTAAGATATCTAAATGTAAGGCAAAGTGTGAATGCTAAATTAGTTTCACTGGAGTACTGCATGTCTGAACATAATATTGCAGATCATTTTACTAAGGCCCAAGGTAATATAAAGCATAAACATTGTTGCAAGGAATACGGATTAAGATTGTACGATTTATATGTTGTCCTACCCAAAGGGGAGAATGTTAGGAATATAATCTAATGGTTGGGTTGGCAATATATAAATTATGTAACAATGCTGTACCTGTTTCTTTAAATCATGCTGTAAATGTGATTGGTTGCAGTTTCCTCAATCGGCCATAAGATGGAACCAGAATCACTGTTAGATGCTGATCTGATCTGAGTGTTTGGAAGCTGGCTGTTAGAAGTGCCGTATAGTGATCAGCGTGAGCTATTGTAAGTTTTGCAACTGCTAGCAAACTTTGTGTATGGGACTGTTTATATGTTTATGGACTATATTATTTGAATTATCCCTTAACTGAAAGATGTTGATGACTGACTGTCTTAACCGTGTATGACTCGGACTGTTTGATGGACTCTGATACCTCTATTTCCACGAAAGTATAAGCCTATTTAAACTGCAGTGTCTCTGTATGCTGGTTTGTGTGTTCTCCAACACCACTATCACAACGCTTCTCTGAACGCACTCGCTCTCCCAACGGGGAGCTTACTTAACAGGCTGAGGGAATAAAATACTATGAAATCTGTTTTTGGGTGTGCCTACTTTGCTAGCCATCTGCTCTTGCAAGAATGTATTTTACAATAAACTGCTCACTGCTTCACTTAATCACTCTTTCCAATTTCTGACTGGTGAGTGTGTTTCTCAATGGGAAATAAGTTGCTATTTAATTAATAAGAGCAGAAAAATGTATATATTCAAAGAGTTTTGAAATGTTAACACTTTAACTAAGAAAGCAGAATTTTTAAAAATTTGATTTTAAGCTATGAAGGCTGATACGCAAACATAATCAAGCAACTCGGGCTCTATCCATCACCAAATGCCAAACCTGCAAAGGTAATAAATGTGAGGATTGGTGGTAAAGTTGCTTTTTCATCACTCCCCTGAACGAGACAGCATATTCCTATATACGTTTTAATCTATTCCTTCAAAGTATAAATATTTTCTTCTCCCACTAGTTGGTGCTCTGGGTTCATTTAAAAAATAATGTTATTTTCTTGGAAAGGGGGGGGGGTAAATCTGATTGGCTGTCTTTAGTCAGAGTAACCTGTGAAATAAAATAAAATATAATAAGCAGAAAAAGTGTGTGAATTTCTTTCAAAGAAATTAATGAAACAACTTGTTTTCTTGGCTGAAGTGTTTCCTTAAATTATTGTTTGAATTTGCAACAGACATGGCTGCTGGTTTAATTTACTAAATAGTAACGGGGCAACAAGACTTTTTACTTGCAATGCCATAGCAATGGAACTATTTTCAGCCTTGTTTACTCCCTCCACAACAATCCTCCAAAACTGAACAGTATGCAATCATGTTGCTATTATTAGTACTTCACTAGTACTTTTATCCACACCTGATGATATACAAAGCATATAGCAAGCATCTATTATTAAACATTTTTAAATGGACTAATTATAACCCAAATCCAACATGTATTATTCCGAAGCAGTGATGCAGAAGGGACTGGGCAAACCTTTTGTGTATGCAAGAACTACGTTGGTGGCTACACTGTAGCATATTGAGACTTTTTCCTCCCCTCTGTATCAACTGTTTTTTTCATTGTTATTTAAATTCTTCCTTGTTGACTTTTATCTAATTTCAATATGTTTCTTTCTTATGGAGGGGGTGGGGATGAACAATAGTAACATGAGGCATCTAGTAAGCAGCCACAAAAAATAAAAATAATTTGTTACATGGATCAAATGGCACTATCTTATACCAATTTATTAGAATTTTGTCTGACAACAAAATAGCCCATTGCTGGTGAAATGTACTTATTAACCAAATGTTTTTGATATTCCTCACAACCACCTAATAATAATGCCCCTTCCCTATAGGCAAGGACACTAATAGGATAAAGGTGAACATGGTCTTTTTTCAGGTAATTTTATTGATGACTGTGGCCTAGCAATAAGATGCTTGTGTGTGCTTATGCAGATAAAGATTTCTCTGAATTACTAAAGGAAAAATACTTGCATTAAAATTATAAACAATACAGCAGTTTCAAAGAACAATAACAGCTTCTTCCAGTACTTATTGAAAGATTACTGGGATTTCTGGGAATTATAGCATAGAAACGCCAAATAAAGCCGTAATATCTGATTCCAGAAGCCTAGACGTATTGAATCTAAAAGAGCTATGGAGGGCAGAGACTCCAAGAGATTGGATTCACTGCATGAAGTGGCCAATATGAGATGAGCAAATCCTGCTCATCTCAGATTTGATACTCATCTCATCATATTTGATGAGAACTCATCAAATTTGCAGATTACAATAGGCTAGCAGGAATAGCCAACACCCCAGAAGACAAACTCAGAATCCAAAAATATCTTGACAGACTTGAACACTAGGCCCTCTCCAATAAAATGAAATTTAAAGCAAAGTTTTATACCTGGGCAGAAAAAAAAACCAAAGGTACAAGTATAGATTAGGTGAAACCTGGCTCCAAAACTGTGAGAGGGACCTTGGAGTTAAACATGAGTCAGCAGTATGCAGCTGCTGCCGCCGCCACCAAAAAAGCTAATACAATTATTGCTTGTATAAACAGAGGCATAGAATATAAATCACATGAAATATTTGTACCATTTTATAAAGCCTTGGTAAGACCACATCTGGAATACTGCATCCAGTTTTGGTCATCACATTACAAACAAGATGCTGAGACTTTGGAAAATGTGCGAAAAGAGAATTTGACAACTAGACAGATTATTTGGGTATTAAGTTTCTTTACCATGTGGAATGGGAAAAAGGAATGATTACCCTTAAGATTAGTTGTTCTGTTTGCTTCACCTAACTAAAACAAATGAAACAGGAACTGGCCACCCAGATCAGTACCAATATATTGATCAATGGCACATTGCAGTTGCGGAAAGTCCTGATTGGCTTAAGAAGTGCAAAATCGAAATGCTGAGAGTTTGTGTAAATCGCACCTTAGAATCTGCCAGAAAACAGAAAATTTTAAATATAAGAAAGGGAGAAGTGGCAGTTTTAATGGGAGGCCAAGAAGAGGAGGCTTGTCCTCCCCTTATGCCCCCCATTACCCTCAATTGCCCCAGCCGCCCCCAATGGTGTGTGAAATTATAATCTGACCCACAAGCAGGGGAATCCCCTTGATCTTATTTCGATCCCCACAATGGATAACCTTATCCACAAGTAAGCCAAGATAGACTTGATAGGCTGCTAGCTCCCTTCCCTGTGGCCTGCAGCCAAGCAGTCCCGACATGCTTACTTGCCTTCCATGCTGCCTTCCCGGTGGTCCCCTGTGGCCAGGCCCACTTGCCTGCCTTCAATCCTGGCAAACTCCAGGAGAAGGAGAGCTCGAGAGTGGCAGCAGTGGTTCTCCAGGAAGCCGACCTTCTGGACCCTTGGAAAGTGCAGAGCAAGGAATTGCCACTTTGGGTCCTCCCAGTCCGGAAAACGCTGCAGGCAGCAGAGCTTTTCTCTGCTGCCCACAGTACTTTCCTAATGGGAGTGAAGTTGGACCCAAAGCTAAATTTCGCTGTGCTGCAAAAGATACTTTCCCATTCCCAGCAAGAGCAGCAGGAGAGAGAAGCAGCCACTGACTGGGGGAGCACATGGAGTTCTCCACGTGTTTTCTGATGACTTGTTTTCTCTATACTGCTCTCTTGCTGGGAGGGAGAGAGAGTCTTTTGCAGCACTGTCCTCGTAAGTCTGGAAAGCACTATGCAAGAGAGAAACAGGATTCAAACTCTGGCTGCTTCTCTCTGCGTGGCTTTCCGGATGGGACTTACACTGTGCAAAGCACTGTGCTGCAAAAGACTTTCATTCTCACAGCAAGAGAGTGGTGGAGAGAAAAGAAGTTGAGAGAAAACTCCATGTGATCAGCTACTTCTTCTTCTCTCCACTGCTGTCTTGCTGAGGGAGAGAGAGACTCTCTAGTAGCACAGCACTTTCAGGACCCATCTGGAAAGTCAGGCACAGAGAAACAGCCAGGTTAAAGGCTGGTACTTTTAGCACCCATGAGAAACTGAGGCTTGGAGCGCCGTGAGGAAGGTAAGGTCACTGGGATGGTGCAGGTGGGGTGAGCAGGCGGCAACTGGACAGGCGGGATGAGCAAGCAGTGATTGGTTTGGGGGCATGGCTAGCCAGAAGTCACTACTGCTTTGGTGACCCAGGCCAAATTCCCGCTACCTTTTCATGTGAACCGCTGCAAACCGGCTGAATACTACCTCTGCAATAATGTCTAGAATTAGGAGAAATGAACCACCTTTGGCCTGTTGTGCACACAATTTCTTTTAAGATTTCAAAACATAGAAGAAGAAAAAGGTGAAGACTTGGCGCAAATAATATCAGAATTATTGAAAGATGTGTTAGATATAACTCAAGAGAAGATGATTGATGGCATAGATGAGATGTTTCGAGTCTACACAAGATATGCAATGAGAAATGGACTACCGAGGGAAGTCCATGTAAGATTTACTAAGAAAATAATTAAATCACAAATTCTACAGAAAACAAGGGATAGAAAATTGGAATATACAGGGAAGGAGATTATAGTGTTGAAACAAATCCCAAGAGGATTGAGAGAGACGAGAAGAACATATCAATTCTTGCCTAAGATTCTACTCAAGAAAGGCGTTAACTACAGATGGCTTATACTAGAAGGTTTAATATTTATATGGTAAGGACAAAGATACAGAATAGACACAACCGATAAGGCAGAAGCATTTTTCAATGAACATTTGAAAGGAAAGGCTGAGAAGGCTGAGAAGACTAGAAGAGAAGATCCATTGGTAGACTTGCAAGAGGCATGTGCAGTTGAGATTGAGGAACCTGAAGGTGTGGTAGGTGGGATTCTAATAGAGGAGGGGGCTACAAGTGGCATTGCCATAAGAGAACAACGAGAACAGAGATCAACTAGAGCTATAAATCCTAATTATAAAATATAGACATGGAAGGGGAAAATGATCTCAATTAATATAAATGGACTTAACTCTGCAAACAAAAGAAGAAAAATATTTCATAAATTAGAAAAATTAAAATTGGACATAATTTGTTTACAAGAAGTTCATATTCAAAACAGCATAAACATTTATTGGTGCAACCAAAATTGGGGAAATCATTTACAGCATTGGCAAGCTGTAAGAAAAAAGGGGTGATTTTCTATGTTAAAGATATAATTCCAGCAAAACAAATTTATACAGATGACGAGGGGAAAATCTTGATGGTGGAAATTATGGACAATTTGAAGAAAATACTTTTAATTGCAATATATGCCCCCAATGACAAACAAGATGAATTTTACAAAAAAAGTACATAGGAAAATAATTGAATTGGACTATACTATATCTCACATGATGGGAGATTTTAATGGAATTGTAGATTAAAATCTGGATTATAAAAAAGAAACAATTACCAAGATAAATAGAAAACCACTACCCAAAGCCTTTTTTAAAATGACAGATGAAATAAATCTTAGAGATGTTTGGAGAGAAAGAAATCCTACCAAAAAACAATATACTTTTTATTCAAATAGACATTTATCATACTCCAGAATCTATATAATGTGGGTAACAACAGAACTGATTTGTAAGGTATAGGAACTTGAAATTGAAACACATACTTGGGCAGATCATAATCCAATTATAATTAAATGGAAAGGACAAAGAAAAAGATCCAGATGGACATTAAATAACACAATATTAAAAGAGAAGGATTTTGTACAGAAAATGGAAAAAGAATTGGCTTTTTTCTTTAAGGAAAATAGAAAGGAAGATACATCGATACAGAACTTTTGGGATACAATGAAGGCTTATACTAAAGGCTTCATAATATATATAAGAAAGAGAAATATAAAGAAAAGACAACTTCTTAAAGGCTTAGAGAATGATTAAAAGGCCCTTGAAAAAGAGCTGCAGAATTCACCACAAAAAAAGAATATCAAAATAAAAATGGATATAAATAAACATAAAGGTAGAATAACTATGATGGAATTAACTGAAGCACTTAAAAAACAAAATAACAGCAAGGCTCCAGGCCCAGATGGGCTACCTGCAGAATTCTACAAGACTTTTCAAGACTTGTTGTCCATCCTACTACTGGAAGTTATGAACAAGGCGATGTCAGAGAGTAGGATAGCCAAATCATGGTCAGAGGCATATATTACTCTCCTACCCAAAGAGGAGGCTGTGTCAGATCCCTAAAAGTGATACTGCCATTCAATTGGGAGGAGGGGGGCCTCGGAGTTAAATCCCTAGCATATCTGTAACAACTGAGTTTTACAACTTTACAACTGGTTTCCTGTCACTGGAAGACTGAAGGTCCCAGCATCTCTGGAGGGATGTTTATGATAGTCATGTGGGATAACTTACTTTAATGTCTAACTAGAGATAGCCATGGGAACGTGTGTTTTATTGACTCTCGGACCCCCAAAAGCCCCGTTGGTCAATCGGAATTGGGACAAAAGATGGCTGGGAAGGAAGAACCAGGGGAGTAACTCTTACCTGAGGTAGCTGAAAACCAGAGTGAAAATTGGAGTTGGACGCCCCCTCTGACCAGGAGAAACTAAATGAAGCCTCGCTGAGAGAGGATCCTCTGAAGAGGCATGTAACCCAGTTGGTGATGGAAATTTTGGAAAATCTCAACATCCAGGGGGAGCCAGACCGGCAACCAAGAAGCGTTGGAAAGGCGGCAAACAGGGATGACGCCAGGGGAACTAACCCCGCTCTGGTCCCCGCTGATCAAGTTGACAGAACAGCAGCAACAGCTAGGAACCCAGAAACTCCTCCCCCCAGTTGACGCATGGGTTGGGGGCCACTCCTAACAAACCCCGAAAACTGCAGTTAGAAAGGAAAACTCCTTCCCTGGGGGAACCTGAAAAAATTAGGATTCTTTGTGGCACACATGCTCACCTACATGCAAGAATATGGGTGTGATTTTTGAACCCAAGGAGCCCGAGTGCGAGTGGTCACCCTGGCCCTGAAAAAAGCCACCGCCAGATGGATGGTGACTTTACATGATGCCGATGCACCAGAACTGTGGGACTTTGACCGTTTCATGATGGTCCTTTGCAGACCGCAAGGCACGAAACTGCATTAAAGTTGTGAAGCAGGGACGCCGGCCAATGGCAGAGTATACCGAAGAATTCTGAGACCTGGCATGTCATGTGAACTGGCCAGATGATATCCTGGTAAGCTGGTTCAAGGATGGGCTGAGTGATGACCTCTACAATGCTTGTGTGGCCCGAGGTGCCCCAAACCACTTACATGAGTGGTATTTCATGGCTGAAGAGGCAGAGATTGACATGGCCAGAAATCAGTACCAAGCAGGACTAATGTGGAAGAAATCCCCACTCCAATGGAAACAAGAACCTTTTAAACCGCAAATGACACCTTCTCTGAAATCCTTAGCCTGTTTCAAGTGTGGAAAAGAGGGGCACCGAGCTGAAAAATGCCGTTCTCAGGCACTGGCTAAGAAACCAGACCGCCCATTGGGAAAACCTACGAAACCTGGCCAGCGTGGAAAGGAGATGGTCCTGAGGAGTAGGGAGACTGTAGAATCTCCACCCACTCCCCTTTGAGGAGGAAACCCCGGTTTCACAGCAGGAGGAGCCATACTCATCCGGAAGTGATCCAGAGGACGAACCACTGGTAAGCAAACCAATTAAACCACTTACCTTGCCCCTAAGACTGTTTATCCCTAACTGGGAGAGGGGAATGAAAATCTCAGCTTTTGTGGACTTGGGGTGCACCCACTGTTTGATCAGCCCAATTCTGGTAAGGAAATTGAGGATTAATGTAAGGAAGCTGAAAAGCCCCAAAGCTTTTTGCCAACTAGATGGGTCAATAGCAGGGGGGGGGGGAGCCAGCTTTGTTTGCCACTGAGCCTCTACAGATAGGCATCAGAAGCCACGAGGAAATGCTTACATTTATAGTGGCACCTGGCATGGAAGGGCCACTAGTTCTGGGTCTTGCAAGTCTGAAAAAATGGAATCCCAAAATTAATTGGAAGCAAGGCACCATAAGAGTACAGATGCACGTGACTTTTGCTGAGAATCCAGACAAAGAAACTGAGGGGGCAGAGCACCTAGAAACAGCAATGCCTGCTTACACTATGCCAACCCAGGGCATACCCAAAGAATATAAGGACTTGGCTGAGGTTTTTAGCGAAAAAGCATCTGATGAGCTTCCCCCCCACCCCACCGATCCACTGACTGTGCGATAGAAGTTCTACCCTGAGCCAAACTCCCTAAACCCAAGATGTATAGCATGTCTCCAAGGGAGCTGGAAGAACTGAGGGCATTCATTGAAAAAAACCTAGCAAGGGGTTTCATTGAACCAGCCCGACCAAAAATTGCAGCCCCAGTGTTGTTTAGAGAGAAAAAAGTTGGCTCCAAACACTTATGTGTTGACTTTAGAAATTTAAATTCAATCAGTATGGCAAATGTATATCCCCTCCCACTCATGAAGGATATGCTAGCACACCTAGCTAAAGGGAGAATTTTTTCAGAGCTGGATTTAAGGGAGGCTTACTACCATATCAGAATTAAGGAGGGAGATGAATGGAAAATGGCCTTTAACACCTGGATGCTATCAAAGTGCTACCATTTGGGCTATAAGGGGCCCCTGCAGTATTTATGCAATTAATAAATGAAGTGTTGCGTGAACATATATGTAAGGGTTGCATAGTCTATATTGATGACATTTTATTATATTCTGAGACCAAGGCAGAACATATAAAACTAGTCTGGGTGGTTCTGAACAAACTTTGCTCTGCAAAACTTTATGCTAAACTCTCCAAATGCGAATTCCACCAAGAAAAAATTGATTACTTAGGATACCGCATTTCACACCAGGGCATAGAAATGGATCCTTCAAAAGTGCAATCGGTACTTGACTAGGGACCACCCAGAACACACAAACAGTTGCAAAGCTTCCTGGGATTCGCCAACTTTTACCAGCAGTTTATCTCCACTTTCGGCCAAATTGCTCTCCCCATCACCAAGCTCTTAAAAACGAAGGCGGAGGGAAACCCGAAACCAAAGCAGCCTTTGAACTGGACAATGGAATGCCAAGCGGCATTTGAAAAACTTAAACAGCTGTTTTTGGCAGAATCAATCCTAAAGCACCTGGACACAGAGAAACTGTTCGTCATTCAAGCAGATGCTAGCGATGTGGCAATAGGAGCGGTCCTGCTTCAGAAAAATGAGGAAGGCCAATTACAACCATGCACTTACACATCCAAAAAATTGAATGAATCTGAGCAAAGGTGGGCCATTTGGGAGAAAGAGGCTTATGCAGTTCGATGGGCTCTTCTAACCTGAAGACATTTCCTAGAAGGGAGTAAGATCCCTTTTGAAGTCTGGACAGATCATAAAAATTTACAAGCCCTAAAGACCCCAAGGAAATTCTCTCCAAAACAAGTACGATGGGCTCAGTACTTTAAAAGGTTTGAATTTACGCTCAGATACCTCCCGGGGGAAAAAAATTTCCTGGCAGATGCACTATCCAGGAAACCACAATACAATAGTATGAAGCCAAACGTAATCAAACCCATGATACAAGACAATCAACTAGCCGCTAGAGTAACCACCAGATCCCAGGGAAAACGAGTCACTCTGGAGGACAATGATACCACCCAAACTTTTAAACAACTTTCACCGACAAATAGTTTTTGAGCCACAAAGACAGCTGTCTGATGAAAGATAACCTAGCTTGGGTGGGAGGGAAGTTGTATGTTCCAGCCAGCCAAAGACTGTACATAATGGAAAGGTGCCATGACTCCAAACTAGCAGGACACTTTGGTTTTGTAAAAACTTAACATCTGATTAAAAGGCAATTTTAGTGGCCATCGCTAAAAAAGGACATAGAAAGCTATGTAACCAGCTGTCCAATTTATGTGGCAGCCAAAAGACGCCGAGGCAAAATGCCAGGACTGTTACAGAAGATAGCCGAGCCCTCAGCACCCTGGAAGGAGATTGCTATGGATTTTATTGTCGAACTACCAGAAAGCACAGGGAATACTGTCATTTGGGTCGTAGAAGACTTGTTTTCAAAACAGACATATTTTATACCGTGCCAAATGATCCCAACTGCCAAAAGTCTAGCCAAGTTATTCCTGATACACATTTATCACCTTCAAGGAGCCCCGCAGAGAATCATCTCCAACAGAGGGGTCCAATTCACCTCAAAATTTTGGGGGCATTCTTAAACTTACTGGGCACCACCCAAGGACTGAGCTCCAGTCACCATCCATGCACCAATGGTCAAACTGAAAATCGGAACATGGTTCTAGAACAATACCTAAGATGTTTTATTAATTTTCAACAGGACAACTGGGTTAATCTTTTACCTTTTGCAAAAGTGGCCTTCAATAATGCTGGGCACTCAAGCACTGGTTTCACCCCTTTTAGAGTAGCAACAGGCCAGGATTTCAATCCCATGCCTGAACTACCCATAGAGGAACCCACCATCCCCTCACTAATAGAATGGATAGACAACCTACGAAACACATGGCCAGTGGTTAGATTAGTGTTACAGGAAGCTAAAGAGGCTTTCAAAACTCAAGCTGACAAAAAAAGAGTAGATCCCAAACCTTTCCATGTTGGAGATAGAGTATACTTATTGACAAAATTCTTGAAGTCGTTGCAACAATCAAAGAAATTAGGGCCAAATTTCATCAGACCTTTCCCAATCACCAGAGTTATCAACCCTGTAACAGTAGAATTACTCCTTACAGAGTCACTCAGGCAAGTCCATCCAGTGTTTCACATTAGTTTACTCAAACGAGAAGTAATCTCACAACTCAGACCACCTGAACCTACACCTCCTGTTCCTATCATGATAGAAGGCAAACAACATTTTGAAATCCTGGACTCTAGGACCCACAGGGGGAAAACCCAATACTTAGTTGCTTGGAAGAAGTTACTTTCATACCAAAATGAATGGGTAGAAAAACACCATGTTAGGGCCCCTGCCCTATTGAAAAAATTTCATTCCCAGTACCCTGACAAACCTTGTTAAAATACTATGATGCAATTTCTTTTCCTATTTTTTCACAGGTGGATCTCCTCTTTTTCTAAAGAACGGCAGCATGTCAGGCTGTGTCAGATCCCTAAAAGTGATACTGCCATTCAATTGGGAGGAGGGGAGCCTGGGAGTTAAATCACTAGTGTATCTGTAACAACTGAGTTTTACAACTTTACAACTGGTTTCCTGTCACTGGAAGCCTGAAGGTTCCAGCATCTCTGGAGGGATGCTTATGAGAGCCATGTGTGGTAACTTTAATGTCAAACTAGAGATAGCCATGGGAACGTGTGTTTTATTGACTCCCAGGGCAGAAGAGTTAAGGAAACATCTTCACACTTGTGCATTGGTTAGAATCTGCATTGGACAAAGGGTCATTATAAGCTTAATCACATTTGCATTGCCTAAAGGGTTTCAGAGTCCAAATAACCCTCATTGGCTGACTTAGTTGCTATGCCTATTCATTGGCTGACCTTGTTACCATGTGTCAGCTGAATACCATGGATGCTGGTAGGCACAATATTTTCTTCTTATTTTCTTCCACAAAAACTAAGGTGTGCCTTATACTCTGGAGCATCTTATAGTCCGAAAAAATACAGTAACTCAGACAACACAATGTTTTTTAAGCACTAACAAAATGTAAACAATGGAAAATTAATAAAACTTTATTTTAAAAAAAGATTTCATCTTGTATGTCCCTGAATTATCTGAATCATCTGTTCATTTTTTTTGGAAGTTGTTAGCCAAGAATTATAAATGATTCATATTATAATTTTTCTTTTAATGAAATACTTCAAATAATGATATGAATAAATTCAGAAAGTTTATATGTATGAATTTTATAAAACTATCTGCTCCAGATATTAATTATATGTATATAAGAAATGTGGCTTCATTGATAAAATTTGAACCTACATTTTATGCTGCTATACACTAAGCCTTTATACTGCCCACTGAAAATTTTACTCCCTCATTTTTCTCATAGATGAGGGAAAACTTTTCATTCTGATCTCTTGCTTGCTTGCCTGCTTGCTTGCTTCTCCCTTGTGTTTAAGAAATTAATTATTTCACTTTGAAAATAATTGACAATGATTATTCTTAATCTAACCATCCAGCACAATCTGATTTCAGCCTTCTTTAATACTACCTCTAGCTTTCTTTGTCACAGTTACTTTCTAGAAAAGTAATCCACATCTTATTCAAGAGACCAGTTGGTGAAAAGAAAAGTCAATCAATATCATTTATTGTTCAAAAATTCAATAGCTGTTCTTTGATCTCAAAACAGTTCATTTTGATAAAGCGGATATGCTTGCTAACATTGAGAAGGTGGTGACTTGAAAAGGAATAAGTATGATTGCTTTTTCCTTTTTTCTGCATTTCTTTCATCTGTGAGATTTATTCCCATTCAGTTCCATCCATGGATCCCATTGAACCCTCTGCCATTCTAAGGATGTCTATCCTGTCCTTGTAATAAGGTGACCAACTTTTTTACAATGAAAAGGAGGACAAATAAATTGAAAAAAATATCGTAAATAAAAGAAATATTTTATTCATTGCAAAAATAATACACTATAATATGATATATGCATAATAACATTCGTAACATTTTGTATTGTAATTATGTTTACATGCCTATTAATTATTATTTAAATGAGTACTTTTCCATTGAATTAATATTTTTTGTCAATGTATCATCTTCTAACAATATATTGCAAATATCTGAACAAGAAATATCCTTCATATTGAATTTTACGGCAAGTGCTGCAGCTAGAGTATCAACATTCAATCTCGATTTCTCACTTGTCCAAAAATCATTGGCAATTGAAAAAACTCTTTCAACTGCTGCATTAGTTCCTGGGCAGCACAACATAAATTGAACAAGAATAAATAAATTTTCACATGGAATATGTTCATTTTTGAAATGGCTGAAAATATCCACCCATCTTTTATCAATTTCAACGTGTTGATTTTCCCATTGTATTAATTTTTCAGAATTTAAATATACATTCAGTCTTCTAATTTCTTCAAAGAGACAATTGTTGCCTATTTTAATGTCTGGCATTTCTTTAGATAAAAACTCAACACAAGATTCAATATCTGTCCAATATACTTTCGATGAAGTAAAAAAACACCATTGAAAACTGATGTTTGTTTCAGACCATTCTTTGATATATTGAAAACATGTTTGGTAAAAATTCTACACTTCTTTGATAAACTTTTCCGTTATGCCCGGATTTGATTCCTCTAAGTCTGACAATTTTCTTTTTATAATTAAAGGAAGGAATTTATCTTCAAATCAAGATTTATATTGAAGGATAAAGTCATTCAAAATAAGACTAACTTCTGTAGCTGTGTTCACCTTCAATCTTTTGAATCATTTTATGAAAAATAGATGCTTGATTATGTATAAAATACATTAATATCTCAGATATTTCATTATTGAAAAACGTTTCCAGGATTTTAGAACATTTGTCTAAACTTAAAAAATATGAACGGAGAGGCTCAAATAATTGTAGAACATGCTCTACAGCAGGTGTTAGATCAAACCATCTAACTTTTGAATATCCTAAAAGTTTTTTGTATTCAACATTCGCTTCTTCACAAAATTGTTTTAAAGTAGCCACACGAATGGTAAAATGACTAAAATACAAATAAATTGTAATTATTATTATTTCTACATAAATTGGCATGGCACATGACACCGTGTTGATTGCATTTGACAAAATATGTGCATTACAACCTATTCCTAGTATTTTCATTTGGAGTAAATCTTGTAATTTTACATACACATTATTCACCCCTTTGCATCTTCGCCCACCAAAATTTGTGTTTGTATTATCAGCTGTTAGTGCAACAACTTTGGATTTCAAATTGTTTTCATTTATTACTCTGTATAGATGGTTTGACAAAATTTCAGCAGTTTCACCCTCAATGGATTCTAAATTTAAATTTTTTACTTGAATCCCCTTGGTAACATTAAAATATCTTAATAGTATTGGATACAATTTGGTTTCATTATGATTTGATGCATCAGATAAAACCGTTACAAATGCTGCAATTTTCAAGTTTGCTGTAAGTATTTTATCACAGTAATTTTTAAATACTGATTTAATAATAGCCTCGCATATTGTCCTGGTGCATGAAAATTTAGCATTGTGAAACTTTTTCAATAATTTAGTTGTACAATCCATACTACGAAAACTTTGATTGTGAATTATGGTATAAAATGTAAATGTTCCCTCCAATGCAGCTAACTGTTTTTCATCTTCAGAATAATTTGAAGTTTTAAAAAAACCTGTTACTTTACGACTAGAAGCTGATGCATCTAATGATTGCTTATGTTTGTTGGTGGACAAGGGTTTTGTTATAACTGCTCTGCCCCCAACTGCAATACAAAATACTCCTCTGCAAATATTGCAGAAAACAATGGCATCTTCCTTTGATACGAGGAATGGAAATTCCTTTTTCAATTGATCGTTGAAATGGCATTTCCTCTTTTTTGATTTTTCCATCCCTTAAATGAAATTAAAAATAAAAAATAAAATATAAAGCTACACGAAAGATGCAAGCACATTATGAATAAATAAAATTAATTATTATAACTGAAACTTTAATAACATAAGCGAATAAACTTCACTAAAATTTAAAATATTTTACACTTCTGTTGACAACAGGGTTGTATAAACTTGTAAATAAAATTATACATATTTGGAAATTATTAAATAAATAATGAATTAATAAAACATGAATTGTACTTACCTCTGTATAATTGAATATTCACTGAGAAAGAAATAATTACCGTGAGTCATTCAATTGCCAATGTGCCGTGAGTCTACTGTGTGCGTATGTGCCATGTCGTGTTTCGGTAAGAAGTAAACAAAGCCACTTGCGCACGGTGCTCTCTATCAAGGTCTCCCATGCGAAGCGCATGCGTCTCATAATTGCGTCTTATACTGCACTATACTGAGCCTTGATGAATCATCATGTCAAATACAAATACGTCATATAATGCGCAACAGATTAGTCTTCAAATATCGAAAAGGAGGACATGTAGGAGGACACTTTTCGAGGGAGGACAGAACTCAAAAAAGAAAGACTGTTCTCCCTAAAGGAGGATGATTGGTCACCTTACTTGTAATGCAGTGGCAACTGTCATGTTTGTTATATCTGTTGATTTATGTTGGTAGCTATGGCTATGCAGTTAAGGTCTGGTGTTCTGTTGGAAGAAATTTCCATCTGGGTTCAGTTCCAAGTGAGAAGAAGACATTGGAAACATGGAAGCTGCTTGGAAAGATGGTTTAATAGTGGACAGGACCACATGGGTGCTGGGCAAAAAAAAGCACATGGGTGAGAGAAAGATTTATAACTTCTGTTGGGCTTTGAATTTGAGCTTGTATATTCTGATTGGTTGCAGCCATCTTTTCTTTTGGATGTTTCGCCTGCCATACTTTCTATTATTCTACTATGCATTTTCTATTGTGAGAAAATGGGAGGGGCATTGTAAGGAGATGCTATGTAGCCATAACAAAATTCTTTCTAGAAAGCCAAGATCATCCCTTGTCTTTGCACCTCTGCACCTGACCGGAACTGGATGGGTGGAACTGCCAGCATGGCAATGGAAGATTGGACCACGTGATGGACTTCTGGATGTGGGGGCAAGATCTTTCAGATTCGGGTTTTCCCAGATGTGCTAACATGGCTCTCTTAATAAATTGGAACTTTGAGCAATACTTTGCCTTGGACTCTGGTTTACTTTTGGATGCTATTTGGAACCCTAACACTCCCATGGGGTCATGCAGGGGCAACTTTGTAAGTTGTCTTTTGAGTCCCAGGCTTGGTTGAGCCTTGCTGGGTGATGCAAGCTCCCCAGATGCCATGTGGTGAGTTCTGTTGCAAGATGGGTAGAGGGTTTATCCTATTGTGTCCTGAGGGCCATGTCTTAATCCCATCCCCCTGGAGCTGAAGTGGGGGGGGGAGCAGGGAGCTACTTTAAAGCATGTTTCTCCTTTTCTCATCCAGGGAAATATAATATTCTCCACTTTAATATTTCCTAGAATATTTCATTCTTCTAGGAGAGAGGTGGGCACTAACTTCCTACAATCCCCCCTTTTGCCAAAATATGTGGGTAGTACAAACATGTTATTGGCTAAAAATTAAAAATTGATCAGATCAGGGAGACTTGCTTGGTGCTTTTAATTTTTCTGATGGAAAGGGGAAGGCCTTGATAGACAGCAGCAGAAGGATTCCTTCAGTGGCTCCCATAAGGAGAGCTTTCAACCATGAAGGTCTAGCAGCCAGGGTTAAAGTTCTGGAAATAAATTTACAGTATCCAATTTTCTATGCCAATTAATTTCAGATGTCAGATATCACTTTCTGTGAACTTCCAGTCAGGTTTCAAGCAAGCACAAGTCCCAAAATTCTTCACAGCCATGTTTTTTCTTTAAATAACTACAGGCTGCCCATTTCCAAGGGTTGGTTACTGAACCTGCCTTAGCTCTTACTCTAGTGCATCCAGGATTTGTGAGTCCAAATTGAGGTTAGCCAGTGTGCAATCCAGGCTATTTAGTATTTTTAAAATTACACACAATGAATCCTGGGATTCCTACTTATGAGATCACCAGTGCAACATATCTTGCTTTACTGGGAAACTGGGCAGCATCATTTGTGAGTGACAGTCAAGGCTTGGGTTTTGGATATCTCTTTTTTAGTATCTCTTCATGTGAGGAAGTTGTCTGAGGGGGATGCCCTTCCCCCATGGAATTAGCAAGGAGATATGACTGCTTGGGCCTTAGTGCCACAGAGGAAAAAGAAGCTCTGTGAGGAGATAGGTAAAGGAGATAGTTTCAGTCTAATTCAGAATGGTGTATCTCTGTGTGAACATGTGTATGCAACTACTTTTACAATACAAACATGCTGGACAAATTTCCCTCCCACCAGACAGAAGTCCAAGGTTTTCAGAACTTGCTGTGGAAATCACTCCCAAATATAAACCCTACATGAATCCATTTAACTGATCAGTTAAAATTGTGAATGAAGCAGATAAAGAAAACCTTACAATGAATTTCCACCCTCCCCCATAGTCTTCTGGGCTGTCTTCTGGGGATTGAAAAGAATCTTTTGGTCTTTACTTGTCCATCTCAAGTCCTTTCTTTCATGTCTGCTGGGTGGCATTAGGCTTGGCTTGGTGGTAAGGCTGGTCAGTCAGGTTTGGGAAGGTCTGCTCCACTCTGGTTGCTGTGATGACTTTCAGGTGGATGACTGGACCCAAACCCAATTTCTGGCTCAAATGGATGGAATGTCTCCTCTGGAGGCAGCATCTGGATCAGCATGATCTGCTTCTATAGGTTGCAGAGTCATCTGTGAAGGGCTGAAAGACATTAGAACAGTGTCCCCTCCCCCCTTTGTGGGTGAGGAAAGGCATTGTAGGGGAATAAGATATGGGAGTGGGGGGAGATAACTTGCAGGCAGAGTTTGAGGGGAAATATATAAGTACTACAGTTATTAAACAGATAAAGCAATTATAACAAAATGGGGACCTCACAGATGAGAAAGAAAAAAATGGATTTACATGCTTCAGGAAAAGGATGGACAGATGAAATCATTTAACACTATAAATGCAAGAATGATTTTTTTCTTAAAACTTAAAACATTCACTCATAACTTTGGGCTGTTCTTAAATGTGCAGAGAGGCCAGGAAAATAAACTCAGTTTTCTTCACTCTGTTTTGTGGGCCCAACAAAACTTGGTGAAGGCATTATCTTTCAGTGCTTTTTATCTTTTTTCTAAGAATTTAAAATGTATATCTCTAGGGATTAGACATTTAACAGTTGCTATTACCTCGAGGGCACACAAAGACTTATACATGCAAAGACAAGAGAAACAAAACAGAAAAGGAAAATTCTCAGGTTTACACACACTGGTCATTCCCACTGAGAGAAAAAAGTGTAAAAGAGAAAAACCTGACAAACTCCATTTGTACACTCTAATTAATACTAATGAATGAAGTTGGGAACATTTATACTGATTATGGATATGCTTATGGGAAAATCTGGATGGAACTGGGATTGAAAACAAATTATGGGAAATAAATTAGCTGATGAAACTGCTAAGGAAGCAGCACAGCTAGGGGAGGAATTAATGATTTTAATTTTTACTTTAGAAGGTGATGTGCAACCTGATTTCACTGACAATGAGGCTTCCATGATGGTTATGGACCTAACTCAGTTAATTCAAGACCCCACCCATAATGGGGGACACACGCTCGACCTGATTTTTGTCTCTGGCCAGTGGATGAATGATCTAGATTTAGGGGATATTTCTATCCAACCCTTGTCATGGTCAGATCATTTCCTCATCAGGCTTGACTTCCATACTGCTACCCCTCACTGCAGGGAGATGGAACCAATTAGATGGTTCCACCCCAGGTGACTGATGGACCCTGAAAGGTTCCTGATGGAGCTTGGGACTTTTCCTGAATCCCTTGCTCACAACTCAACAGAAGCCCTAGTGGAAGCCTGGGATAGAGTGGCCACAGGAGCCTTGGATCATGTTGTGCCTTTGCAGCCTCTGACCTGGTGTCGATCCCGGGTAGCTCCCTGGTTTACCGAGGACCTCCGGGAGATTAAACGCCGTAAAAGACATCTAGAAAGTGGTTGGAGGGCCAGCCGGTCCGAATCTGATCAAACACTAGTAAGAATTCATATTAAATCCTACTTAGTGGTGATAAAAGCAGCAAAATGGCAACATTTTTCCGCTCTTATCGCGTCCGCAGATAACTGCCCAGCTGCCCTGTTTAGGGTGACCCGCACCTTACTCAACTAAGGAACTGGGAAAGACCCCTTGCAGGATAGGGCTGAAGAATTTGTTCAGTATCTGCAGGATAAAATCGCTCAGATCCGGGCAGGCTTGGACTCTGACTGGGTAGATTCGGGCAAGTCAACGTGGATGAATCTTGTGGAGACCATCTGGGATGAGTTTGACCCTGTGACCCCTGAGGGCATGGACAGGATTATGGGGAGACTCAGTGCTGTCACTTGTGTGCTGGACCTGTGTCCCTCTTGGTTAGTCTCGGCTTCCTGGGAGGTGACACAAGACTGGCTCCAGGTGATTACCAATGCTTCGTTGAGAGAGGGGTTCTTTCCCACCACTTTGAAGGAGGCGGTGGTGAGGCCCCTCCTTAAGACGCCTTCCCTGGACCCAGATTCTTTAGCCACTATCGTCCAGTCTCCAACTTTTGCTTTGTAGTGAAGGTTGTCGAGAGTGTGGTAGCACATCAGCTTCCCCAGTACCTGGATGAAGCTGTCTATCTGGATCCGTTTCAGTCAGATTTCAGGCCTGGATACAGCACAGAGACGCCATTGGTTGCGTTGGTCGATGATCTCTGGCGGGCCAGGGCCAGGGGCTGCTCCTCTGTCCTGGTCCTATTAGACCTCTTGGCGGCTTTCGATACCATCAACCATGGTATCCTACTGCGATGACTTGGGTGGTTGGGAGTTTTACAGTGGTTCTCCTCCTACCTGTCGGATCGGTCACAGTTTGTGTTGACTGGAGGGCAGGGATCGACCCTGAGGTGCGTCACTTGTGGGGTGCCCCAGGGGTCGGTTCTCTCACCCCTCTTGTTCAATATACATATGAAACCACTGGGTGAGATCATCTGTGGTTTTGGGGTACGGTATCATCAATATGCTGATGATACCCAACTTTTCATTTCTACCCCAAACCACCCAAACGATGCCCTCGACGTGATGTCCCGATGCCTGGAGGCTGTGCGGATTTGGATGGGGAGGAACAGGCTCAAGCTCAATCCCTCCAAGACTGAGTGGCTGTGGTTTCTATCATCCCGATTTGTGCATCTTGTTCCATCTTTGATGATAGGGGGAGAAATTTTAGCCCCCTCAGAGAGGCCCCGCAATCTGGGAGTCCTCCTGGATACGTGGCTTAGTTTAGAAGAATACCTGATGGCTGTGACCAGGGGGGCCTTTTACCAGGTTCGCCTGGTACGTCAGTTGCGCCCCTTTCTGGATCGGAATGCTCTGTGCACAGTCACTCATGCCCTCGTCCTTTCTCGCCTGGACTACTGTAACACTCTCTACATAGGGCTGCCCTTGAAGAGCATCTGGAGGCTTCAACTGGTCCAGAATGCGGCTGCACGGGTTATCATGGGGGTACCCAGGTGCTCCCATGTCGCGCCCCTTTTAGGCGGCCTGCACTGGTTGCCCGTTGTCTTCCAGGTGTGATTCAAGGTACTAATTATGACCTTTAAAGTGCTCCATGGCTTAGGCCCAGGACACCTGTGAAACCTCCTACTGCCACCGGTAGCCTCCCAGTGTCCAGTGTGATCCCACAGAGTTGGCCTTTTCAGGGTGCCGTCGGCCAGACAGTGTCGGCTAGCGACCCCCAGGGGGAGAGCCTTCTCTGTGGGAGCGTCTTCCCTCTGGTATGAGCTGCCCCCGGAGCTTCGTATAATCCCCGACCTCTGGTCCTTCCGACGTGCCCTAAAAAGTTGGCTTGTCCAGCAAGCCGGACTGGCCTGAACAAAATAAAATAAATGATTGATTATTGTTAATTTTAATCAAATTTTAAATGTTATTGTTAATCTTATTTGGGTTTGTTTTTTGGATACTCTATCTATTTTTTTTAAAACTTTTGTAATATGTGTTTTTTTGTTGTATGCCGCCCTGAGTCCTTGGGAGAAGGGCAGCATATAAATCCAATAAACAAACAAACAAACAAACAATTCAAGAATACCAATGTTAACTTGGATTGTCAATAAAGTTCTGTCTCTGACAAAACAGAATACAACATTGCTTTCTCCTTTGAACTGGGACGTCTCCAACCAAGTTGTCTCTTCCTCCCTCCCTCCCTTCCCCTCCCTCCCTCCTTCTCATTCCCACCTTCCTTCCTTCCTTCCTTCCTTCCTTCCTTCCTTCCTTCCTTCCTTCCTTCCTTCCTTCCTTCCTTCCTTCCTTCCTTCCTCTTTCCCACACTCTTTCCCTCTCCCTTCTGTTTCTTTCTTTTTTTTTTACTGCTGCCAGATGCTCCCAGTACAGGCTTCCCATTTTGACCCCTTCCTCATCCTTGCTTCAGTGTGATTTTCAGCTCACTTCTCCCAGACTCATGCACTTGTGTATATATGTGCCCTTTGCAGCCTGGCACTGTGACATTGGAGAGGAAATGATTGGGAGAGATAAGCTGGGATGAGAGCTTCTTGCAGCCTTCCACGGAGCTGGGGGTTGAGAAACAGAAACAAGCATTGCAAAAAACCCAGCAAAAAACCCAGCTTCTTGTAGCCTACTCTTGGCAGAAGGTCTCTGTTGAGGGCGTGGGGCTCCTAGGAGTGAGACACCTCCCCCTGCCTCCTGTGTGCTCACACCTATATCCACACACCCACACATTCACTCTCAAACAAACTTCTGTGATGGTAGGCTGCAAAGTACAAATTAACAAAAGTTGTTTTTTTGCAATGCTTGTTTCTTTTTCTCAGCCCCCCTCCCCCCTCAGCTGCCATTTTAGCTTATCTCTCCCAATCTTTTCCTTTCCAATGTCACAGCACCAGGCTGCAAGGGGAGAGACCTTACATACACACATGCACGCGCACACACACACACACACACACATACACCAACACATGCACGAGTCAGAGAGATGAGCTGAGAGTCATGCACAGGGTTTTCAGGCACAGAGGCAATGACGGGAGGGGGGTCAAAATAGGAAGCCTCTGCCCATTTTTATTAAAAAAGAAAAACCTGTGGAGCTTCCTTTTTTGTCCACCCTCCCCTCAGTTGCCTCCATGCCTAATGCCAAAAGGGCAGTCCTCCCCCTCCCGCAATGTCAGAAGCTGTACACCACCAACGTTCACCTTCCATGTCCCCCCCCCAGAGCCTGTGTGACCTCCTACTACCCATCATGTGCTGGTAGACAGAAGCCCCATGGGTCCCATGCCTTTTCATTCCCATCTTCTCCTTCATCTGCACTCAGGTAGGGATGAGGGGAGGGGGAGAGATTGGCAGTATGACTTTCCCATGTAGGGTTGGGGCAGTCCCAGTGAAAAGCCAGCGAGCAGGACATGGAGGCACCGGTGGAAGTGCAGCAGTGATCTGCCACCTGGTGGCAGCTATCTAGGCTGGAATGCAGCCAGCCTTATATCCATGCCACTGCCTCAGCCCTGCCCTCGGGCATGCACCCAGGAGGCTCTAAGTGCATGAGGGCTAGTGTCCTGGGTGAAGGGCAGCATTCAACACGCAGTCCCCAGGGACACCAGGCCCAGTGAACATGGCCAGACAGATCAGTACCCGGTTGGCCTGGGCCAAGCCAAGATACCTCAGTCCAGTCCTTTGCTGCAGGCCAGCCTTTTGATGTTTCCAGGGCAGACCCATGGGCCAAATCTAACCATGGGCCTTGAGTTTGACACTCCTGATCTATAGCACTCAGACTAGAATAAATGAGAGATTCAGAAAAAAGGTACTGTAACTTGCATTGTTTGTATTTGATCATTCCAAACAATTATAGCAGCTTTTCCTATCCTGTTGCCCTCCAGATGTATTTATGTAGGAAGTCTTAAGATTCACACACATTGAAAAGACAAGATAATCTGGAAATTTCCTCTTTGATTAGGAGTTTAGGTGATATATGTACAACTGTATCTAGTATTAAGCAGGGGTGTCAAACTCAAGGCCCATGGCTCAGATCCGGCCCGTGGGGTGCTTAGATCTGGTTCACAGGCCCACAGGCCTGCGGTGCCTCTGCCAGTTAAAATGGAGTCTGGGCAGGCCACGTGCAGATGATTAGGGTACTGGAGACTAAAGCATATGAAGAATGGTTATAGGAACCAGGCAAAGCTAGCCTAGTGAAGAGAAGGATCAGGGGAGACATGATAGCAGTGTTCCAATATTTGAGGGCCACAGATAGGAAGGGGTCAAGTTGTTTTCCAAGGCACCTGAAGGCCAGACAAGGAATAATGGATGGAAACTGATCAAGGAGAGATTCAACCTAAAAATGAGGAGAAAATTTCTGACAGTGAGAACAATCAATCAATGGAACAGCTTGCCTTTGGAAGTTGTGGGAGCTTCATCACTAGAGGCTTTCAAGAAGAGATTGACTGCCATTTGTCAGAAATGGTGTATGTGAAGTTTCCAAAATAATTTACGAGCCTCGAGACAAAGTTAAAAAAAAATCTAGTCATTTATTAGGATCAACATTTTGGCATGTTCTTCTGTGGAGCCGAAACTGATTTCTGGTTAACGGACTTTGCACTTTACCCCTGTGTCTCCCCTCGCCTCAGTCTGTGTCATAAATCATATCCACCAATGAGGTGCTGCTACAGGCTGTGAACTTTGCACCCCACACGCCGGCTGTAGAAATATGAGATCTGACTCTGGCTGAAGGTATGCATAGAATTCTTCCTCCAATGTCAACTTGATAATAGTCATGGTAATGTTTTACAAGTGGACATTCGTCTCCCCTCACTTTCTGAAAGCAACCTGTGTGAAACAAAAACAATTTGAGTACAAGTATAGGATTTAAGGCTATGTCCTCCCCCCAGGCTTGCTTGGATTTTCTGCACGGAATTTTTCTATAAGGCGATCAGACTGGATATTTCTACTCTTTACTCAAAATGCCTCTGACAAGGAGTAGCTCTTCCACTTGATTAAGTATTGGAGTTGTCTCCTGTGCCACCTTGAATCAAGGATTCATTGCACCTCATAATGGGTTTGGCCCCTATGATTCCCAGGATAGTGGTCTCAGAGTGGATCCGACCACAGATTTTAAGAGGCTACTATAGAATAATGGGTGTATATTCCCCTAGCAGTTGGGGCAGTTTCACTTGCACTGTGACTGGGTTGATGATCTTTACTATGGGGAATGGTTAAATAAACTTTGGTCCCAGTTTCTTGCTAGGGAGTTTTAACCTCAAATATTTTGTGGAGAGGTAACCTTCTCTCCCACCAGGAATGGCCATTGCAGAGCTCAGTGTTTATCTGCCTGTTTCTTATAGGTTTGTGCCGCTTTAGCCAGCACTTTTTTTGACATTTTCCCAGGTTGCTTTCAGCATCAGCATCCAATTAGTCAAACTGACTGAGGAGGGGGATCCCTTGGATACTCGGGCATTTGGGTGATAGTTTCTGTGGGATCCTGAGCGCCTCCAGATTTTTGTGGTCAGTCCAGACTTCAAACAGTTTCTGGCCCCCTTTCAACAGGTGTCTCCAGGTTAGCAGTGCCCATCTCACTGCGAAGGCTTCCTTTTCTCATGCGGCCCATCGTCTCTCCGTGTCTGTGAGCTTGCAGGAGGTGTAGGTGCAGGGTTGTAAGTTTTCTTGGTTGTTTCTTTGGAGTAGCACCTCTTCCACTGCCATGTTGCTGGCATCTTCCTGGATCACAAAGGGTTGCTCGGGGTCAGGATGCTTCAGCACTGGCTCCTTTGCAAACATTTCTTTTAGTGTTTCGAATGCCTCTTGGTAGATTAGGTCCCACTGTAGAGGCTGTCCTGGGAGAGGTTTTGTTCCTGGCCTCCCTTTCTCCAGGAGGTCTGTTTGGCAATCTTCATAAAGGAGGGGATGGATTACCTGTAGCTTTCTAGCTGTCTGCAGGTGCGAGGGGGTTGCCAGCCTAGGACAGTTTGTACTTTGGCTGGGTCCATCTCTATTCCCTCATTTGACACTTGGTAATCCAGGTAGTCTAACCGTGGCATTTATCCCTCGAAAGTCCACACATAGTTTCATAGAGCTATCTTTTTTTTCTTTAAAGAGGACTGGTGCTGCAACCCGTGGCTTGGCTGGCTCGATGAACCCCCTTGCTAGGTTTTTGTCTATGTATTTGCGCATCTCTTGCATTTCCTGGGGTGTCATGGCATACAGTTTGGGCTTGGGTAGTTTTGCCCCAGGGATGATTTCAATGGCGCAGTCTGCCTCACAGTGGGGATGCAGAACATCGCACTCGGCCTTGCTGAATACTTCTGCGAGGTCCTGATGTTCCCTTGCTATCTGTTCGGCTTCTGCGGTTTTGTCGGATGTGGTTGTCAGTTGTTCTGGTGGGCTCTTTGGGGGGTTTCCTGTGTGGGTGGTGTTTTTGCTTGCTGGTGTGGGAGGGGTTGGGGGGTCCCTTGATATCCCAAGTCTGCAACCCCCTTGCCACCAGATGGTCAGTCCCCACTTGTCTAGCCAGGAGAGTCCCAGTATGACATTTTGGGGGTTACTACCAATCGAATTACTTCCCAGTGATCCACTAGCTCTAGCCTCACAGGTTCAGTCAGGTGGGTGGCATAGGCTCCCCACATTAGGGATCCATCGACCTGTTCAAATTAGATTGGGTGGGTCAGTCTTTTTGCTCTGATCTCCAGTTTCAGGACTGTGGTTAGGTTGATCAAGCACCTAGTACAACCTGAGTCTAATTAGGACTTGAAAATCCTCCTGGTTTCCTGTTTTTGGGGATGTGAGACATATTGGAAAAAGGAAAGGGTGAATTGGTTCACTCACCATTGGGTCCTTTTCTCCCTCGTCCTCACCTTCATAGGATTTGGGTGACTGGTCATTGTTGCCTGGGGTTCCACTCATTTTGCCTGAGGGGCAAGGGGCCTCTGCAGTCTGGAGGGCTTTCCGGGACATATTGATGGCCTCTTTGGGGTCTTGTTCTGGTTGTGCCCTGGGTGGTGGGTATGGCCTTGGTTCTAGGGCTGGGGCTGGGCATGCAGATGCCATATGGCCCATCACCCCACATCGGTAGCATCTCAGCGGACTTTCAGGGAGAGTTGGTTTCACGACCCACTCTGGTGCTGTGGTTCCCCATTGGTTGGGCAGTTTTAGGTCAGGTTAACCTCTCTCTTTCATGTGCAATTGCTTTCTCATGTCGTTGGCATGCAACCTGCTATCGACTTTCGTTGCTACTCGGAACCACTCAGAGAGTCGATTTGGGAGGTCACGGTATGGGGTTACCTGGGCAATTTGCTTGTCCAGACTTGTTGTGAAAAAATGCTCCAGCAACTGCTCTGGTAAAGGGGGTAGCCTTCCAATGACCCTTCTAAATTCACAGATGTGCTCTTTGATGGGGCCTCTGCTTTAGGTTGCTGAATTCCTCTTCTGCATATGGGTCCTTCTCTGCCTCCTCAAATCTGGCCTTTAGCAGTTGCAAGAAGTCATCTATGTCTTGCAGATGGGGGGCTCCCCTCTTGTGGAGGGCTGCTAACCATTCCCTTGCTTCTCCCTCAAACCCCTCTGCGATGGTATTCACCATGGCTCTGGGGGATGGGTAGAGGTGCCCATAGCGTTCTAGATGGATATCAGCTGAATCAAGGAATAGAGCCAACTGGTCTGAGTCCCTGTCAAACTTTCCCCTGAATTGGGGCAGGTCATTCAGTCCTACTCCTCCAACCTCCTGCCGGTCTCTGTATGCTTCTGCCTGGTATGGCTGGCTCTCTTCCTCACCTCTAGTTTGGAGAGAGGGAGGGCTTGCCTGCTCTGGGCAGCCTGCCTGCTGCGTGCAGTTTTGGGCTTCTTCTCCTCCTATTGGGTGGAGGAGGGGGCTGCGCTCCAATCTGTGTCTCCTCCCTTCAATAGGATCAGATGTCCCTCCCCTCTCTTTTGGGCAGGATGAAGGGTGGGCTGATCAAAATCGTCCAGTTGCTCTATTGCACTCCCCAGGGATTCCATCTGGGACTTTGGGAGCCTGGCTTGTGCCCAGTCCCACCTCCAGTCCACCCTTGTCAGACCACTCGAGACCCTTCCCTTTACCTTGGAATTGGCATAAGGGAACTCAACTTCAGCTGTCTTAGGGGCTAATTTCCAGCAGCACTCATCCTTTCTTGCTTCTGCCACTGGGAAAGGCATTGCAGCTTGGATGTCTGGAGCTTTGATGTCTGGATTCCTCCAGCTGCAATCAGGCTCTTGTCTGCCATGGTTGCCTGATTTTCCCTCCAACCACCCCAAATATTGGGAAGTGACTGGAGAGCCCAGGATTCAGGAAATCCGGAAATCTTGATAGATTTTTAAAAATCAGTTTCAGCTCTCTGTGAAGTTTCCAAAAGATGACCTAATTAATTTACAAGCCTTGAGACAAAGTTCAAAAGAAATCCAGTCATTTATTAGGATCAACATTTTGGCATGTTCTGCGGAGCTAAAACTGATTTCTGGTTAATGGTCTTTGCACTTTAACCCTGTGTTTCCCCTCACCTCAGTCTGTGTCATAAATCATATCCACCAATGAGGTGCTGCAGCAGGCTGTGAACTTTGCACCCCACATGCTGGCTGTAGAAATATGAGATCCGACACTGGCCGAAGGTATGCATGGAATTCTCCCTCCAATGTCAATTTGATAATAGTCATGGTAATGCTGTACAAGTTGACAGTAAGGTCTCCTGCCTGGGTGGGGGGGTTGGACTAGATGACCTATAAGGTCTTTTCCAACTCTGTTAATCTGTCTATCTGTCTGTCTGTTTTCACTGGCAGAGTGCTACAGGAGACTGTTGCGGCCAATAATGGAGCCTCAATGAGTGTCATCGAGCTGACCATGCCCCCTAGCCATGTCCTCCTTCAAGGTCAAACATAACCTTGATATGGCCCTCAATGAAATCGAGTTTGATGCTCCTGGTATTAAGGCTTTGGCCTTGCTAATAAATCTAAGAACATGAATAATATTTGCTGGACTACTTCTCTCCCTGTCCTCAGGTTTAAGAATCTTTATTACTAATATTAACTCTATTGTACTGCTTTAAACAAAATGAGAGATTTTTTTTCATTTTGTTCAGAACTGACATACTGTAACAACAATTATCTTTATTTAAATGAGAATATGATTTAAAAATTACATGGTCACTTTGGTCAATTTGATTTTAATTGGGTATGAGCCATACAATGTTATTTCCTTGCTAGCTGCTGAAATAAATATATTTATACTTTACAATTGCAGCTTTTGTTTGGAGAGGGATTTTCCATTACATTCATTTTTAAGATGCAGAAAGGAAAACAATTATGTCTCAGGACTTACTCATCCCCCACCCTTTGCAATGAATGGAAAATGGCATAACAGATTACAAAGAATAGAACAGGGAATGAAATGAGTTTAGGACTAATAAAGAAGAAAATTGCAATAACTGGAGGGACTAATTTGACTGAAAGGTAAAAGGCAAATATACATGCTAGTCTAATTAATTAAAATGATCTTGTTTTCTATAAGCCAAAGCATACCTAACCCAGCCAGAAATGTAAGAAGGAAACAAAAGTCAATGTGGCGATGATTACCTATTGCACAGAATCATTAACATTTAATTTTCTAAGGATCCTCTGTTTCTGCCCAAAAATCAGTTTGAAGAGGGAGAAAATGCAGTTGCACATTGTACAATTGTTTTTCTATCTGCCTGGTTATATGAGTATTTCAAATTAAGGATGTAGTGTCATGGAAACAGCTTTTTTCTTTGGAGAGTTACTGCAGCACTACGAGAAGCAAACAGACTGCATGAAGAGTATAGGATGGAACAAGACATATCTATCTGCACTATACTATTTTCCAGAACTCTGAAAAAAAGGCTAATCATGAGGGATTCTGAAATAACAAGATCTTTCTCTACAAGATAATATATATTCTGACTATTTATAATCTATATAAATCAAGACCTTTAGTAAAAAGGTAAAGGTTCCCTTTGCACATAAGTGCTAGTCATTCCCGACTCTAGGGGGCAGTGTGCATCTCCATTTCAAAGCAAAAGAGCCAGTATTGTCCGAAGACGTCTCCATGGTCATGTGGCCAGCATGACTAAACATCAAAGGCACATGGAACGTTGTTACATTCCTACCAAAGGTGGTCCCTATTTTTCTACTTGTATTTTTACATGCTTTCAAACTACTAGGTTGGCAGAAGCTGGGACAAATAATGGGAGCTCACTCCGTTACATGGTGCTAGGGATTTGAACCACTGAACTACCAACCTTTCTAATTGACAAGCTCAGTGTCTTAGTCACTGAGCAACCCCATCCCTAGACCTCTAGTGCAGTGGTGGGTTACGACTGGTACACCCCGGTATGGGTGTACCGGTGCCTGCTGGGAGCACCAGGTACTGCTCTGGTACGGTGCTCCAGAGGGCCTACCCACCCACTCTCCTTACCTCTATTTGATCCAACCGGGGCATTTGTGCACGCACACAGAACGAACGGTGTCTGTGCAACGCTCTGGCGAGCAGCTGGATATTCGCGGGCAGTGGGTACGCATGTGCATGCTGCACGCCTGCACATGGTGGGCACCTGGCCCCATTGCAGCATACTGGTTACAATGGGATCCGGAACCCACCACTGCTCTAGTAGTTTGCCATTATAGAATATTTCTATAATTTAATTTGCACATGCAATAGCAATGGTAATTCACCTATTTGTGAGTAACTTGGCAAATGATTGTGCAACACCCACACACAAATTCCAATAAACATATGAAACATAAATTTAACTTCAGAAGGATTGGCACGTGTAGAAAATATTATTTTAATTCTATTTCACTTTTTTAAAAAAAACTTTTAGACTATATTCTGGGATAAAAATTTCATAGTTCTGTCTGATAGCATTGTAAGTAAGCCTATGGAATGATTGTTCTTCAGTTTCATGTACTACTTCCTATTTTAGGCCATCTCAAAGTAGTGGACATCAGATTAATATAATTGTTAATGTCAATGGATGTAGTTCAGTTTCTGTTGCTATTTCCCATGACCACTATGAATATGTAGAACTGAAACAAGATCTAGCACTATAGACTATTCTATAAAGAGATTGTTGATTGGCATACAAGGGTGATAGAAGAAGACAGGTATATTGGAAAAAAACAAGTTGGCTTCACTTTTTTTCTTTATTTCAATTTAAAATGAGTATTTTATATCATTTCTTGTAAATAAGTTTGGGATTCCAAATATTCCAAATAACTTGGATTCTAAATATGGGCTAACATTCAATTTAACATTTACATTGAATGCCCAATTGATGGGATGTGAGAATGGATAGTATGTTGGCTTGCAAGGTATTCTCTAGATCAGATTTCCTAGCTTGCCTAGAATAACATAAGTGATAAAACAGCTTTACTGTTTTGACAGTAAAACTGTGCCAGAACCTGCTGTTAGGAAAGAATGTTCCATATGGCATTGGTATGACTAAGGCTGAGAACCTAGTCTGCTCTTTAAACAATACATGAAAGCTTTAGTTATTAAAGCCATGATAAGAGATGGAGGTCACTATTCATGAATCCATTGATCGATCACTATGGTATATAGGAGATTGTGACCTGGAATGTAAGAAGAATGTAATTGAAAAGTAGTTAAAATGCATAAATTTTTATCACATGAAATGAATGATAAAATAAATATATTGTGTATTTGTGAAACTAAAGGAACTGAAAATGCAATAATAGTTCTGAAGATTATGAACATACGGTATTTTTTGGAGTATCAGATGCACATTTTTTCCTCAAAAAAGAGGCTGAAAATCTGGGTGCGTCTTATACATCGAATACAGCATTTTTTGCCTCCTGAAGCCCTGCCCCTTCACCAAAATGGCCAGACATACCCTTATGGAGGCTTTCAGATCTCCTGGGGGCTGGGGAGGGCAGGAATGAGCAAAAAACTGGCCATTTTTGCCCCCCCCCCCAGCCACCAGCAGCACTCTATAAGCCTCCATAAGGCTATGCATGGATTTTTTTTTTTTTACAAAAAACAGGCCCGTTTTTATGAAAAAATGCCCTGTTTTTTGCTTGATTTTGCCCCCCGAAGCACTCTGCAAGCCCCCCCCCCAAGGCTTTTCATGACTTTTTTAAAAAAAAACAGGGCCATTTTTGGGAGATTTGCAGTGCAAAAACTTTTTTCACCCTTTTGGAAAGCTCTTTAACTGATTGAGAATTACATTGATCAAGTGCTGTGCCAGCAGAAACAAAGTCTTAGGTGCTGCAGATTATCAGTGATTTCCTTCTCCAGCACATGGATAAATACACCTGAAAACATAAACCTACCTACCTACTCTCTCTCTCTCTCCCCCTACCTACCTACTGTATTTTTCTCTCTCTTCCCCCCTCTATCTACCTACGTACCTACCTACTCTCTCCATCTCCCTACCTACCTACTGTATTTCTCTCTCTTTCTCTCCCTCTCTCTCCCTATTCACTTTTTAAAATGTGCCTCTTCAAAACCTTGGTGCGTCTTATACTCCGGTGCGTCTTATACTCCAAAAATACGGTATGTTATGCAATAGAGATGAGAACACACATGGAATAAAAAGGCTTAAAAATTAGCCAAAAAGGGTTAATTGGAGACATCTAAAGTGTTATAGGTAAATAAAGTTAAAAAAACCATAGGTTTATGGGGTTTTGCGGCATGGCTGCCTTTGAATCAGGCTTGACTCCTAGTGACTGCATAAAGTCCATGCAGTTTTCTTGGTAAAATTTTCATTGGTGGTTTGCTAATGCCTTCTTCCTAGGAGTGGGATAGAGTGACGGGCTCAGTCATCCAACTAACTTTGTGCCTAAATCAGGATTAGAATTCAGTTCTCTGATTTCTAGCCTGAAACTTTAATCTCTACACCAAATTGGCAATTGAATGTATTATGGATAACAATAATTGTAGTAATATTAAATGTGATATTGAAAGTGTGAATGTACATGTATTTTTGTATGCAGATAATACCTGACAATCTGAATTACTCATGGGGAATGTTATCTAGAAGATATGATGAAACAGGAGTATGAACCGGAAGATTCTATTGGAAAAATATATATCTAAAATTCCATGTAAAATCAAATTAACTGTGTTTATTGAGATTGCAAGCTATATATAAAGCTCAATAAATTGGAGCAAATAATTAGTGTGTATATATTATTGTATTTTCCCAAAAATATGACCTACCCCCAAAACAAGTCCTAGCTGATTTTCCATGCATGTGCCTAATATAAGTCCTACCCCAAATATAAGCCCTAAATAAGCCCCACCTATCATCTGGTTGTACAAGGTAGGGTGAGGTAAAGGTGTAAAAATCAAACTAGGGTCAGGGTGGGGGGTATAGCTGACACACGCATCCCACATCTGTTTACCTTAGGACATCTGCAGCAAGGCCTCTGATGCCCTGACACCTGTCATGCCACTGCCTGACTTCTTCTGCAATCGCTTGTGGCCAGACGCCACATGGCGCACCGACGGCCCGCAGCACCACCTATATGTTCATCCAAAATGTCTTCCAGCTGCACTACTTACATGATAAGATCATGTTGGACAAAGGGGCTCAATTTACAGCCCAGTTCTGGAAAGGGCTGATGACGGCCTTGGATGTGAAAATCTGCCTGTCATCAATGCATCATACAGAAACCGATGGCAAGACAGAGAAAGTGATCAGGATCATGGAGCAATATCTGCACTGTTTTGTGATCCATAAGCAGGAAAATTGGGTGGATTATCTGGCAGTTGCAGAGTTGGTGTTCAATGTGGGGTATCATCCTTGGTTCTTTCCCCTCACACAACCTGGCTGTTCCGGTGGTGAACAACTATCTGGCCAAGTTACAGGTTGTCCATCAATTGGTGTGACAGTATCTGGATAAAGCCAAAGCTGATTATAAGAAAGTTGCAGACTAGTCTCAGTGAGAGATGCCGGCCTTGGCTGGGGGGGGGGGGGGGGAGTCAGGTATGGTTGTCTACCTGGCACCTTCCATCAGACTGACTGGTCAAGAAGTTAGACCACTGGTACCTTGGCCCTTTCCCCATTTAATCGATCATCAACCTGGTTGCCTATTGCCTGACATTGCCACACACACTGTGAGTCCATCCGGACTTTCATTGATCTCTCCTTGTTCCAGAATGGCCAGCCAATCAGACTGTCCCCTGCCAGACCCACGTGATGGAGATGGGCTATCCGAGGATGAGATCGCCAGCATACAGGACTCATAGTGGCTGAAAGGACAGTTCTAGTATCTGATCAAGTGAAAGGGTTATGGGCCAGAGGATTTCACATGGGAAGATGTGACCTCTATGCATGCATCTGCTTTGGTGCAGGCCTTTCATGACAAATTTCCATCATGGCTGCACCCAGATTGTCAGACCCAAGGGAAGGGCCCTATGGTAAGGGATAGAGTTTGTGATCTGCCAGCCGCCATCAGACTCAAATGAGGAGGAGGTTGGGGAGGATCTTGGGCCAGTTCTGGAGTCTGGGGAAGGCTCTGATGGATGCTCTGTGTAAGATGCAGAGATACAGCCAGGGCCGTCTGACATTTCCCAGCCACCAAAGAGGCATCTGCCTTTGGAGGCTGATATGAGTGAAGAGGAAGAATAGCTGGGACCTTTTCCTGATGCATATATGTGCAGAACAGTTAGGAGAAGTGAACAAGGGAGGACAATGAGTCAACTTGGGAAGCAAAGCACACATGGATGCTGAATGGTCACTCCCTGGCTGGTGAATAAATAGAAGGAAAGGGGAGTGGTTGTCGTAGGAGACAGTTCATATTTCTGAAGATTTTGGTCATTGTGTTTCGTGCCACAAAGACTGCTTGCTGGAACTTAATTTTCAGCCTTTTGGCTGGGAGCTCACAGCCTTGCAATTATCACAAGGAAGTGATAAGGTCTGTTACTGCAGTTAACTCCTTGAAGGACTATTGTCTTGACTTTTTGATGGGTGAAAGCAATTAATTCACAAGAGGTAAATAAAGAGGGGTTTTTCGTATCAAGGAGTCTGTTTCTTGTTTCTGCTAAGGCTGGGTCAGAACAGGGATGCTGTCCAGTCACTGAGTACATTGAAGAGTTTCGTGACATGACTTGCCACATAGATTGGCCAGAGGAAATACTCAAGACTTGGTTCAAAAATGGATTAAATAATGACATGTACAACACCTGCATTGCCCATGGAGCCCAAGTCCGCCTGCATGGCTGGTGTGTCTTGGCTGAGGAAACTGAAATTGACCAAACTAGAAACTACTACTACGCAAGCCATTCCTGGAAGAGATCCCCACCAGAAGGGAGAAGGGATGGAACTAAGCCTTGCTCTGCCCTGCTGTGCTGAGCCACCTGCTTCAATTGTGGAAAGGAAGGCCACCACGCAGCCAAGTGCCATGCAAGGATGCCCACCCAGAAGGGAGAGAAGCAGGTCAGAAGAAATCCTCAAAGCCATCACCACATTCCAGAGACACCGCCCTAAAGACCCATGCGGTCGTTGAATTCCCACCACAATTAATTACAGTGTGAGGTACTCTGACCCTTCTGGTGGAGGAACCCAATCAGTCAGAGAGCGACTATGAACACCCTTTGATAAGTGGGGTTGTCAAACCGCTTATAACCCCTATAGAACTGTTAATTCCATTAACAGGCAGAAAAGTGAGACTAAAAGTATTGCTGGATTCAGAGTGCACAAGAAGCCCAATAAGCCTGACTCTGGTCAGAAAACTGGGCATTCAACTAAGGCCACCAAAACTCCCAATCTCATTCTGCTAGCTTGATGGGTCCATTGTGCGGGAGGGGGGCTGGCCACATTTGCCACTGAACCTCTCAAACTAACAATGGCAAATCACTCCAAAACAATTGCTTTCATCGTGACACCAGGGATGGTCTGGCCGCTAGTTCTGGGTATAACCTGGTTAAAGAAGTGGAACCCAAGGTGGACTGGATGGAGGGGACCCTCCAATTCCCTAATAATGAATTAATCCATAGAGAGGAACCCCACCAGACTGAAATACTGCAGAATGAGGAGGTAGCTGTGATTGCAGCAAATGGACCAGGGGTGAAATGCTGCCGGTTCAGATCAGTTCTCTTCAACCGGTAGCAAAAAAATTCTATGATTTGCCCAAACTGGTAGTAAAAAAAGTTTCTGACAATCAAATGTGACGATGCAGCATGGTCGTCGGAAGCTTTTTTTTTTTTTTACTTTGGTGGGGTTGATTCACCAGCTCTTTAGTTCCTCCTCAGGGTCTTCCCTGGCTTGTCTGGGAGTGGGGTGGCTTCCATCCTGTTTGCAGGGGTTGATGGGAAGGATTTCCCATTCAGCCTTGAGAGAAAAGTAGCACGTGCTTGCTTGCTTTGAAAGCTTCTGCCAAATGGAAAAATGCCAAGAGCAAGCACACACTTCTTTTTTCTTGAGGCTGATTGGGGAATCCTTCATGCCAACCCCTGCAAACAGGAAGGAAGCCATCCTCCCACACAAGCCATGGAAGACACCGAAGATGGGGGGGGGGGTCACCTTTGGACCCAGGGTGCTTTCCTGCACCAACTCTGTGCCTTCTCCTGATGGCTCAGTACCTTCCTGCTTCCTTTTTTCCTTCCTTCTTTCCTCTTACCATCTTCTGTTCCCCACCCCAAAAGCAAACAATGAGGCTCAGGAGGCAAAGAGTTCCTCAATGTGGGGGAGAAGGGGCTAAGCGATGGGGTGCTGTCTCCTCAAACCAATGGGGGAGGGGGAGGCTGAATCTGCTAAGCTCCAAAGGTAATATCCTTTGGCTCTTAGCAGCTCCCTTGCAAGCCAGCTGCCTCCATCTTCCTTGCTCACGTGAATATGGGGAAGGAGTAGCGGGGATGGAGAGGGTTGCACACCACTTTAAAAAAAAACATGCAGCCTGGCACTCACCACCATGTTAGTGGCGGGAGCAGCTTCAGAGCCTGTAGTTGCCAGAGGAGCAATGCTGTCTGTGGAGTGGAGGGGGGAGCTGTGGGAAGAGCTGGGGAAATAGCAGCTCCTTCTTCTTCTTCTTCTTCTTCTGCACTTCAGGTAAGGAAGGTTCCTTAGTGCTGAGCGCGGTACTCTGCAAGCAAAGTGGGCAGGCTATGTGCCTGGTGCACGTCAGAGGTCCTGCACAGCCACGACCCCCTGGATGCTAGAGGCTTCCCAGGAGACATTTGCCAAGGGCACTCAGCAGCAAGGAGGAAGAAGATGGAGAGTAGACTTCCGGTTTGGCTGTGTCATCTGAAGAAGCTGCTTTTTTTAGCAGCTCCAGACCCGAGATTGCGTTACGCTGTCTAAACAGCATTCATCAGCTGTTTGACAGATTGATTACCTCTTCTTTGGGCGAAGAAGGAGGGGGTGAGTAGCTGGGCTTGGGAAGTGCTCCACTAACCCCCACAGGAGATAAATCTGGGGTGTGGAAGGTGTGAGCCCCCCTGCAACTCAGCGAACTCCGTGCCCGGGATTCATTCTGCTTTTTTGCAGAAACTAAGACACATGTTCGCCCCTTGCTCAACGTTTGATTTATACCTGAATCCAAGGCAGGCAGAAAAATACCAGAGAACTTCCAATTGTATGTATAAACAAACTTTAACTCCATTTTTCTAAAAATTCCTTCTATTAAACTACATGGCAGAAAGATAAAGATGGCACTGAAGAGTCTTGAAGGCGGGGTTGTGCTGTAATGTTACAAACTATCACAGAGCTTAAAATCACTTAAAGATCACTAAATCAGCAGTGATTTATTAGCAAACTACAGAGTAATAATTGGAACAAGCGGTCTGTCTGGACACTAATTGGGTGCAAGATAAGATTAACTGAGGAAATGGATTCAAAGCAAGCTAAAACAACTATGACTTCTAAAAGCGCAGGGAGATCCCCTGCCCCAACAACTAAATTACAGTCATTGCTACCCCCCAACCCCTCTCCTGCTGGAGAACCTTTGACTCAAGAAATATTGCAAAGAATTTTAAATGATGCTTTAAAAGACCATGCAGCCGTGATGGAAATTAAAATACAGGAAAAGATCTCTGCTGCTTTTAAGGAGATCTCAGAAGAGGTGAAGGGGTTGGCGCAGATTCATAACCAAGAAATCAGAGAAGATATTTTAGAAGCCTTTAAATGCTTATCTGGCTATATATCTGCATTGGAGGAAAAAGTAGAAGAAGTTAATGACTCCAATATTAATCTGGTAATTAAAATGGATGTGGTCCAAGGCAAGGTTGATGATGCAGAAAATGAAATCACAATGCTGCAGTACAGACAGATGGAATTTGCTCTGAGAATGAGGAGTCTTAAAGAGAAAAATCAAGAAAACCTGAAAGAGATTTTCTCAGAAGCCTTTGATCAATTAGTGGGCCGGTCAAGAGGGAATTTTGACTGGCAAATGGACAAGATATATTGTGTTAATTCATGGCTTGCCAGACAGAAACAACTCCCAAGAGACATTGTAGTGTATTTTGCCACAAGGGACATGAGGAATTTGATACTATAAGAGTCTTACAAAACCAAGTTGCAGATTGCAGGCCAGGAGGTGATAGTTCTGAAGGAAATTCCACCCAAAATGTTGAGATCTAGAAAAGACTATGCATTCTTAGTGGATGAACTCAAAAACCATCAGTTACAGTTTAGATGTGAAGCTCCAGCCAGATTAGTGGTCAACTACTTGGGACAAAGATATCGTCTTAACTCAGTTTGGAAGGCTAAAGATTTTACAGCAATATACTGAAGGCTGGACATCCCCCGCCTCCAGGGCCCAGAGAAAGAGAGCAAGAAGGACAGACCAGACAGCAAGATATTCAAGGACCATTGCAGGTGGATCAAGCTTGGACACCTCTGGTGGAACTAGAAGGAGAAGCAGTAATTTTATCAATAATTAGTGACTGGATTAATTCAACAGAGGATAGATTACTGAATATCGAGGGGCATGACTTGATATACGGCTGGCATGCTTATTTGATATACGACAAGAAGGTGGATAAAACATTCAAAAATCATATATTAAGGAATGCTTTATTGCGTGTCTGGAAAAAATATCAATATAAATTAAATGATAACATACCTATCTAGGCAATTCCCAGACATGCAATAGAGAACGTAAGTATAGCACAAAAACATGATGTAACTACATATAGACAGCTTCTTACTATAGAAAGAGGTGTATTACAGTTAAAACCCTTGAATGTACTAAAAGAGGAGAAGGTAATCCAAACATGGTTTCAGTATGGACAGTTGCAAGCCAGATGGAAAAAAGATCAGAAAATTGGTATCATGCAAAACGAGGACAATCTACTAAAACAAATCAGGGATCAAAGTCAAAAGCACATAAAAAGGTTATATAACATTCTAACAGAAATGGATTCTGAAACAGAATTAAAAGACTGTATGATAAAGTGGGCACAAAATTTTGAAGAACCAATAATGTTGGACCCTTGGGAAAAGATATGGGTAAGAAATGTAAAATTTACACAAGCCCAAAACCTGAGAGAGAACTTTTAAAAGATGTTTTATAGATGGCACTTAGATCCTAAAAAATTGGCTTGCATGTATCCAAATTTACAACCTAAATGCTGAAGATGTGATTGTGTTGATGCTACATATTACCATATAATATGTAAAAAGGTTAAAGCATTTTGGATAAAAATATGGTGGATTATGCAAAAATTTTTTAAAAAGAGGATAAAGTTTACCTCTCAGTTATTCTTGTTAGGTATAACTACTGATTGTACTGTTATAGAGACTAACTTGATTTTGAACCTAACAACAGCAGCGAGACTGTTGGTGGTGCAATACTGGAAGAAGGAAGATTTGCCTACTATTCAAGAATGGACATTAAAAGTAACAAACTTAGCAGAGATGGCTAAAATATCAGCATAACTTATGGATCATTCAGATGAGAAATACAAACTGGAGTGGAGAAGATGAATTGACTATATTCAAAATAAATACGGGACTAAGAAATTCCAGATAGCTTATGACTGAAAAAGCAAGGAACGATATAATTTGTTTATAGTTAGCTTAACAAAAGAGGAGTTAAAGCACAAATGAAAGATGAAGCCAAGTTTCTTTTAGTTTATTTTAGAATATGATTGTTAAAGATTTATATCCCGTATTTGCTCTGGGAAGGGGGGGAGGTTGGGGGGGGGGAGATGGGCTCGGGTGGGGAGGGTGGGGGAGGGAGGTAAATATTTGTAAAAGCTTTTTAAAATTTTCAATAGAAAAAGCAGGAAAAAATTGCACAGATCAGCTGTGAGCCATGTAATTGCCAGAAGCTTCCCCCCTCTTTTTAAAGCATTTTTCCTACCTATCCACCCAAACTGGCAGGAAAAAAAATGCTTTAAAAAGTGAAAAAAGGTTCCATGACAATCAGCCGTGCCGCGCAATCATTGGAACCTTCCCCCCCCCACTTTTTAAAGAATTTGTTTAATACCTATTCACCCAAACTCTTAGTAATAAAATGCTTTAAAAAGTGAAAGGTTCCCACAATTGCATGACACAGCTGAACCTTTTTTTTTCTCACTTCTTAAAGCATTTTTACTACTGGTTCAGGCAAATACGTAGTAAAAATGCTTTAAAAATAAAAAACGTTGGCCACACCCATCCAATCACATGACCACCCACCCCCCCAAGCCATACCCACCAAACCACACCCAGAGAACGGGTGACATAAATTTTTACATTTCACCACTGGAACATAGACTAACAGAATAATAGAGTTGGACGGGACCATGGAGGTTTTCTAGTCCAAGAATCCCCAACCCCTAGGTTGTGGCCCACTACCAGATTGTTATCCATTTGGAACCAGGATGCAGAAATGTTGGGTGAGCGCATGCATGCATCCCTATTTGCGTGAGGAGTGGGAGAATGATGTTCATATGACCTTGATTTTATCCCTCTGTTAATGCAGCATAGGTCTGTGTTGGCTTTTTTGGAAGCTGCAGCATACTGCTGGCTCATATTAAAGTGATCATCCACTAGAACTCCAAGATCCCTCTCACAGTTACTACACTGGCTGATTGAAGATACCGCTATTATTGCATCATTCTGCTAAAGAACAGAATCTTAGATAATGAATAGTGAAGAGCCTCACATGAACCCTGTCTGACAAACCAACTTCAAAGTCCGTTTGGACTGGAACCCGCCCAGAGGGGGCTGCAAAGAGGACAGCATCTCATTAGATCTAGGTGGAGGCAACAGATTTGTCTTTTGAATCAGAGTTGGGGTGACAGCCTATAAATATGGCTGACAAGACGCTGAACTTCTTGTTAAAGCAAAAGGAACAACAGGAGAGTTCAGAAGGGTTGAACAGCCAGTAAGATAATCTATCTAACCCACAGCCATAAATCAAACCTGAAAAAAGCAAACAAATCTTGAGAACATAAATAATATTGATGGTCAGATCGTGTTGTGGCCCAACAGCGGCCGGCTGAGCTGTTGGTGGAATCTGACAGTGATGAACACTATGGGACTGCCCTGGAGGCTGAGGAAGACTCTGGTGGGTGTTCGAAGTCAGAGCAGAGACTAGAGAGGCCTATTGGCCACCAGGTGGCGTCTGAATCAGGGAGCAGTGAGGAAGAACAGAGGGAGGCTGTCCCTGATGTACATATGCTTAGGGCTGTGAGGAGGAGGGAGCAGCTTTGGAAAAAGGGTCACAGAAGGAAATAGGAACAGTTGGCTACTGATTGACCCCTCCTGGAGAATTTATAGGTGGGGCGATGGGAGGAGAATTTTGCAGGAAACAACAATTTACTGAACCAGCCATAGAGAAAGATTGGGAGAATTTTGTGAGTTCAAGCTTTGTTTAATAGAGATAGCTTTCTGGGGTCCCAGCCAAGGGGTTGCTTATCTCCTTCCTTAGTTGTGGCAGATAGCCAAGTCTGCGTCCGTATATATTGTAGAGGCTTGGGACAGAATAGATCGGGACTTTTCCAAAAAGAAAGAAAGAAAGGGAAAATGGAAGGTTGAAACACCCCTCCCAAAGGTTATTTACCCCCAAAAAAATTTGGACAGAAAGGAGGAAGCAGAGAAATGACAAACCAACTCAAATATAAATTTTAAACTTGATTTTGGATTTTAAAAGAAACCAAACACCTTGAAAGATTTATTCTGTTTGATTTTTTTCCAATTGATAAATCTTAACTCCCCCAAAAAAGCACTTCTTCTTACTGATAACTGATGGCCTAACTTTGACTGTGCGGAAGGTTTTAATTAACTAACTGCTATAAATCAGAACTTTGAAAATTAGGATCACTGATCGTAAACCTGTTTTCAAATGATGTGAGCAGCTACAAGAGACCGGACCTGGTAAGGGAAAGAATAACGACAGAATAATAAAGGAATCCAAACTGGGAAATACAAAGGATTTTTGTTTTGTTTTGTTTTGTTTTGCTTTCTTCTTCTCCTTCCTTTTCTTCGCTTGGCAAAAGAGTAAGATGGCCCCAGCTTCTCTTCTGGTTGGAGTTTAAGGTGGTTCAGAGTCTCGAAGTGGGATTTGCATAACTAACTGCAATTTTGGATCTGGACATTTAGGTAGAACAAAAGACTAAGATGGCCCCCATCGTTTTTTCCCCATAGCAATTGAAGCAGACAAACTTAAGCTGGAACAGAACTCTGAAATAAGAACTGCATAACCGTATAATTAATTGTAAGTTTGGAACTGGACATCATGGAAAACTGGGAATTTGAAGAACTATGTGGAATTTTAAAGAATATACATAAATCAGTAAAATCAAGCCTAATTAGAATTTTGAATCCAGAGAAGCAGATAGCTATAGAAGAACTCAAAGAAGAAGAAGGGTGAGACATTGAAGGGGTAGAAGCAGAGGGAAATAAAAAGCAGACAAAAAACTCCTTTGGTCCCAGCAATGGTGTAGGGAAAATTGTGAAAAGGGGAGGTGTCCCAACAAAAGGGAAAAGAAAGCTGACAAAAGTGATCTTGGAGGCTGTTAGTGGTATAAGGAAAATTGAAGCAGGAAGTTACACCCCAACAAAGAGGAATATAAATTATTCCTTTGGTCACTTGGGGAAATTTGAAGGGAGTGGATATCTTAAAATTCTTTTCTTTAAAGGGAGAAGACAGGAACAGAGAAGTTGGACAAAAAACTTACCAGGAAAATACCAGATAATTAGAAACTACTATATGGGAAAATATAAAGTTAAGATAAGGGCTTTATTCCTAAATATGATAATAAAATGGAGTTGCTATCTGGTTGAACATGATAATAGAAAGATAACTAAATAAAAGTTAAATATATGGAATATGGATAAATATGAAATTGATATGGGAAGCTTGTAAAGCAGAGATTTGTGATTTACCTTTTTAACATGATAATCAAATTGAGTGAATATAACAATAGAAGGACAATTAAGCATGGGTCAAAATCTATGTAACATGGACATATATAGAACCTTTAAGATGATGAACAAAGTGAGATGTTTACTGCTTGTTACTTTATATAATACATTAAGGGAAGGGTAATGAACACTGAACAATGAAGATGATCATCTAGAGATAACTAAGGGTAATCTAATTCAAGGTATAGAGAAATGGAGAGGGAATATGAAAAATACCTACAATGGGAAACTATTGTGATAAAAAGACAGAACCACAAATTGGGGGCATGTAAGGATGTATAACTATATAAACTTTATAAAGATAATGATGAGAAGAGCTGGGAATTGTAACCAGGTCTACAGCTCGACCAAAATTAGGTTGCGGGGGGTGGGTGGGTATGTGTGTTAAAAGCACAATGATTATATATGTATACTTTTCTGTTATATCACTTTTTTTTTACTAAAAAAGAGGAGAAAAATTAAATATGCATATTGAAAAAGAATTATAAACACCATCAACATAAAAGGGAGCTTGCTCAGAAGCTGAAATACACCAAGTAAATGAGATGAAGAGTGGGAAGCAAAGGAGAAAGATAAGGTAAGAAAAGAAGGATAGGAGAGAGGGCAAAGGGGGGAGGAGAGGAGGAGAGAAATGGGGAGTGGTAAGGGGAGGGAGGAGAAGGAGAGAGGAAGGGGAAGTTGAGAAGAGAAGGACAGAGGGAAGAAAGGAGGCAGGGAGGGGGAGGAGAGAGGGACAAGGAAGTGATGGATAAAGTACAAATATGGTGTGTGGAGAGCAGAAGAGCCAATCATTGGTTTTTGGGAATTGTTGGTAAGATGAATTGATGTAAACATTTAACAATAAAATATGAAGTTGGTTATGTAATAGCATACATGTGATTATATGTTATGAAAATGGAAAAATAAAAATAAACTTTAATGAAAAAAAAGGAAATGAATAGCGAGTAATTTTATAATTCAAAATTGCAGTTGGTGAAACACTCTGATTGTATTTATATTTATTAAATCCCACTTGAAATCCAAAATAATTACTTTTTAAGTATAATTAATGATACTGTCTTTTTTTTTGCCTTACATTGTGCTTTTGCGTCTTTCAAAATCCTTCTCTGTCAGATTTGAAAACTGAGATTGTCCCAAGATATGTAATTTGTGCTTTAGTTTGTCAAACATAGTGGAGGTTAACATATACTGGTAATTCTTAAGATTTATGGCTATGCTATTTGTTATAAAATGCATGACACACTTTATAAAATGAGGTCATTGGTATCCTAGAGTGGCTTCAGCACATGTATTTGAAAGAAACAATAATTTTATACCTTAAGATGACCATTGATTATGGCACAGTCTGTTCTGCTACTCAATTTGCTGTGCAGTTCTCAAATACCCTTCTTTCCAGAGACCATTTTAATAAAGTAGAACATGTTTATCAGAAACATGATTATAATTTGAGTTTTGACAGTGCAGAAATAATAGGTAGGAGGTTAAGCAGCTGAGAAATGCATTAACCTCATGCAGATCTCATCCTACCAATCAAGAAAGGATGGGAGAGATGACTGTGGTTCAGCAAGGTTTCTAAGCAAATCTTAACATTCTCCCTCAAACCATTTTGTACCTGCAGAATATTTTTTATAAGCTTACAAGGAAATAATGTACTTGATATAAACAAGTTGCCCTATGTTTTTTGTTTGATTCAAGAAGCTAGATTATATATTGATGTCAAAAATAGATTTAACATCTAATAGTTGGATTGAAATAAAATGAAAAGGCTGAAAGAAAAATTCATTCCACAACCCATATGGTCAAATAATACTTTTGCTCCAAGCCTCTTTGCTCAAATACATTTTTCAATTCTATGTCTGAACTCTGTGCCAATGCTTTTTCAGAGTTGTAAAATGTTGTGGTTTATTAGCAAAAAAAAAAAAAAAACCACAACCCTCCCAAATCTTGTAAACAAATGCTAGGAAACAGAGGCCATGTGAGTCAAACTGAGTGGGGTTTTTAAAATCATTTTAGCCACTTTTATTATTTTTTATGAATAATTGAAGGCTGCAAACATCTCTAATATCCCTCCAGTTTTCCCCACAAAAAAGAAACCATGCAAGGTGAATTGGGCTGTGAGAGAATGATTGTCCCAAAATCACTCAGCTGGCTTTCATGCCTAAAGTAAGACTAGAACTCACAATCTCCTGGTTTCTAGCCTCTCCTTTAACCACTAGACCAAGCTGACTCTAAAACTTTATAATTTAATTTGCTGGATTTGAGAACTACCTGTTTTCAATTTATACTCTTCTTCTGACGTTATAACAAAAGTTGTTTGGGGTTGCTAACAGGATTATTGGTTTAGCTTAATATATTTCTCTTCTTCCTAATCTTATAATTCAAATCATGGTGTTATAAAGCAAATGATTTGACTGGATCTAGCTTAATTAGTAGTTATTTTCTGAAGTACTTGTGTGTAGGGCCAGGCCAGTTAACAACCAATTTATTTACTTCTAGGATAGGGTGACCAGACATCCCGCATTTGGCGGGACAGGCATGCTTTTTCATAATTTTTCCCGCGTCCCGGGCCGTTCTCAAAAGATCCTGCTTTTTAATTTTGGTGCCTTCTTCGACCACTCGCTCCCCCGCCCATCCGCTGCCGCTCACATGGGCGGGGTAGCATAGAGAGTGAGCGGGCAGATGGGCGGGGGAGCGAGCTTGCCTTTCCAGCCCCACTTCCACCCGGACAAGCCGTGGGAAAGCCTCAGCCTCTCCGAAAAGAGCCACCTGTGTGTGTGGCCCTCGGCGAGGTCTGGAAGTGGTGCCTTTCCACCAAAGCATCCCTTGTGCACTTCGGGGGCTGGCGGTCAAGGCGAGCGTAGCGGCTGGAGACTCCTCCGCGGGATCCCTTTCGGCTCCATCCGCTTCCCAGCCTGTCCCGGCTCTCCTGACTCCCGGGGCCGCCGCTTCTCCGAACTCACCCAAAGACGGTGGAGTAAGTAAGTGATGAGCATGGGCGGGGTAGCGTAGCGAGTGAGTGGGCAGATGGCGGTGGGATCGCTGCCTGGGAGCCGCCAGAAGCCTTTCTGCCCAAAGTCCTTTCTTTCCCCCCACCACCTCTGATGCGGGTGAAAGAAAAGTCCTTTCTTTCCCCCCACCACCTCTGATGCGGGTGAAAGAAAAGTCCTTTCTTTCCCCCCACCACCTCTGATGCGGGCGAAAGAAAAGTCCTTTCTTTCCCCCCACCACCTCTGATGCGGGCGAAAGAAAAGTCCTTTCTTTCCCCCCCACCACCTCTGATGCGGGCGAAAGAAAAGTCCTTTCTTTCCCCCCACCACCTCTGATGCGGGCGAAAGAAAAGTCCTTTCTTTCCCCCCACCACCTCTGATGCGGGCGAAAGAAAAGTCCTTTCTTTCCCCCCACCACCTCTGATGCGGGCGAAAGAAAAGTCCTTTCTTTCCCCCCACCACCTCTGATGCGGGCGAAAAAAAAGTCCTTTCTTTCCCCCCACCACCTCTGATGCGGGCGAAAAAAAAGTGCTTTCTGTCAGATTCCGGCTGATGCGGCCGGTGGCGTGGATTGCAGCAGGTACAGCCGCCGATTGCAGCCCGATTGCGCCAGGGGCTGCACTGGCGGGGACGGGCAGGGGGATGGGACTTGGAGTCCTACGATCTTGGCGAGTGGGGACTCCTGCGATGGGATTTGGAGTCCAATGCCCCTGGCGATTGGGGGTTCCGCTGGTTGGAAGAAAGTCCTTCTTTGCGCCAAGCGCTTTTCCCTCCCAACCGCCCCCGGATTCCCCATCTCCTCTCTCCTATGGGGAGACGTGCATCATAATGTTGTAAGCCGCCCAGAGTTACCTGTGTGTGATGTGGGCTGCCCTATGCATTTGCGTTTGTGCGCTGGAGAGAGAGTGAAAAAGAGAGGGACAAATAATTATATTAATTAGATAGATCAGTGTTTCTCCACCTTGGAGACTTGAAAGTGTGTGGACTTCAACTCCCAGAATTCTGGGAGTTGAAGTCCACACACTTTCAAGTCTCCAAGGTGGAGAAACACTGAGATAGATGATAATGAGATGAGGGAGGGAGAGGGAGAGAGAAAGAAAGAGGGAGTGTGTGCACAGGAGGGGGGATTTTCTAAAAGTCCCATTGAATCCAGAAGAGGAGTGTTTGTATGTGTGTTTGTGTGTGTGTTTGTGTTTGTGTGTGTGTGTGTGTGTGAGAGAGAGAGAGAGAGAGAGAGAGACTATCACTAAGTGTTGTAGCTTATGATTTTTGATGAATGTATTCTATTTTATTTTTTTTATGTACCCCAAAGACAAATTCCTTGTGTGTCCAGTCACACTTGGCTAATAAACTACCCTACTCTACTCTACTCTACTCTACTCTACTCTACTCTACTCTACTCTACTCTACTCTACTCTACTCTACTCTACTCTACTCTACTCTACTCTACTCATTTCTATTTCAATTCTAATAAGGAGTTTAGCTTCTCTCTCTTGAAAATGTAAGCTAGCATAATGCAAGCTAGCTTTAGCTTTCAAACAGTTCATTTAGTGACCAAAGTTACAATGGCATTGTAAAAAGTGACTGATGACCATTTTTTACACTTAGCGACCATTTTTCACACTTAGCGACCGTTGAAGCATCCTCATGGTCACGTGATCAAAATTTTGATGTTTGGCAACAGATTCATATTTATGATGCTTTCAGTGTCTTGGGGTCATGTAATCACCTTGTGTGACCTTCTGACAAAATATAAAATTTTTAATCAAGCCCCCCCCCCCCCCCGTCCCCGGTCAATGGTGTCCCTCTTTACCAATCTGAAAATCTGGTCACCTTATTCTAGGAACAACTGGAGCTGATTGGGCAGAATGTTATTTGGTTGATGGCAAAATTAAGCCTCCTGTCTCTTACCTGGCTGTGGTTAAAAGTGATTGGCTGGCTATTCTGCAGTGTCTTGGCCTCTTCTCTTAATACTTTCTCCAAAGCTAAAATCAAAATAAGCATGTGTGCACATATATCCCCGCCCAAAACAATTAAATAAGAGAATAATCCAACTCTATATGGAAAAATAATTAAAAAAAATCACTGCTGTCAGACAAGTACATGTATTTAAATGAGAATTTAGAGTAAGGAAGGCTCTACTCTTAAATGAAGGTATATTTATTTAGAATCTAAACTTATTAGTAACATAAGAATAGTCCTTGTGCAAGAGGTCTAGGTCTATCTAGCCATCAATGGCCCACCAGATGCATCCAAGATGCTATAAATAGGGGTTCAAGGTAGTCCTCCTCTTCCATTGTTTTTCCTGTGTACCTAGTTTGCATAGGAAGACTGTTTCCATGCCAGGATTGAGTGCCTAATCTTCAAGGCTAATAACCATGAATATATTTGTCCTCTAGGAATTTGTCTTCTGAAGCCATATCAACTAACAACCATCTTTTGGAATTATATACCATAGATTGATTACATGAAAAAAAAATGAAAAAAAATCCTATCACATTGAAATTTATTAGTCAATTTCATTGGGGTGGGGGAAGGCTTCTACTAGTATTAACACTGTTCATAAATTGCAACTCTTACAGCTCTACAGTTCTACTCTAACAAAACACTTCTTTCATGTGTAAATACAACAAAGTTTCAAAAGTAATGTCAACTTTGAAATTGTGTAGTTGATAAAAAAGTTTAACAGTAGAAATATATCAATATGTGGATATATAAATATATTTTAAATGTGTGCTTTATTTTTTAAACCTGTATAAATAAATACAAAATGACAAAGAGGTTTATGTTTACTAAACATTGCATTTGATTGTATGACATTACACAGTGTCTGTCACAATAGGTTGACTGAAAATTGTGTCCTTTCTGCTGTTGGTGCATAATTATAGAAGTTTGTTGAATACAGTTACTCCTGAAGCTGCATCCAGCCACCCTTTTCAGTGAAACCCCTGAGTACTTACAATGGCAAAAGAGTGTTAGGGGAGCCATTAAACCACAGTGGCTGAATTCTTGAAATTTTGCATGAAAAATAAAATAAAGCAATCATTTCTCTGTCGATATATATAAAAAAATGGCAGACTTGCAAATATTCTAGTTTCTTAGAATAGTGTTTCCTTCAGTGGGTAAAAAAAAAATCTACAAAATGGTCTGAAGAAATAATATTAATATTAACAATAAATTAATAATATTAATAATAACAACAATAACAACAACAACAACGATGACTCATTACATTACATTACTTAACCACCTGAGATTCCTTAACTCTCCTTGTGTTCACTGAAAACTTGACACTGTTAATAGCCATTGCTTAAATCTTCATCCATGGATCTGTCTAACATAATAGAGTCTTAGCCAGTTTTATGGTGAAGCTGAGTTCAGCAATTGTGTAGGATGACAGTGATTAGAGTTCATTGTGGACTTTGTAGAGCAAAAGTAACTTTGCCAATAACAACCATCTTCACTACTGTACTCCAAAACTAGCTATTGTATTCCATGTTAGGAAAATCCATATCTGAAGATGAATTGCATATGGTCATCCATTAGGATTATGCTTTTCACAGAGTATGAGGAGGAAATTGATGATCAGCCACTAAAAGGAGCTTTTGGATCTCCAAACATCTCAACATTCTTACCCATGGAAGGTCAACTGCCAAAGTTTGAATAGTGTACCTTTGTTACTGATTATAATTAAAAGACATTGCCTAATTTAGACATTTTAGAAATAGTTTGTTTTCCAGGAAAGATTCTTTGCATGTCAGGAGATAATTTGCTGGAATTCATTTGAGAAGAAAAACCTACCACCTTTCAGTTCTCTTTCTGGACCACATGAAGCAATGATTAAGCAGAATAAGCAGTTGCAAACAACAGTAAATAAAGCAAACTTAGACGTGACTGAATATCTAAAATAGCCAATAGCCAATCTGTCTGTTTCTGTTGTAATTAATTGGGTGTGAATTTAATCATGATGGTTTAAGTTTTGTAAATCAAAGATTTCTTCAACTCTGTTAAAGTGAGGACCATTATTCTATTTCTCCTTTTCTTTCCATATATTCTTCTATTGCAATTGACTATATGGAAGTTGAAGGGGAGACTCACAAAAAGGATATGATATTAAAATACCAGCTCTTTCTCCATCTCAGTATATTTACATTGTATACCACAATATAGTATTCTTGGGATGAAAGAAAGAAGCAGCATTGCCAGATATGGAATTAAGCATTGCTACAATGCTTGCACACTCCCATATATCATATTTATTTATATCAGTAAAAATAGATCCATTATAATTCTATTCACAATTGCTCTCTATAGTATAGCTAGTTCATGAGTGGACTACAGAGAGGCATCTCAGATAAAATGTCTTAAGTGAGCAGCTCAAGGGAAAAAGACCTGAAATGAAAAGCAGTGCAACTTCCCACAGACTCTTTGAACATACATTAAAGTTTATCATTTAGGAATCACTTGTGTAGCTTGTAAAAGTGCCTGAAGTCATTCTAAAGCAAACTTCCCCAATCTGATGAACTCCAGATGTGTGGTAACATAATTCTCATCCGTATGGTATTGGCATGCAAAACAATGCTCCAGGCTGGAAAAAACAGTCCAACAATCTAAGGCAGGATTTAATTAGTGGAAAGTTTTTAAATACCGTATTTTCACGACTATAAGCCGCACTGAAAATCCTAAAATTTGATCCAAAACCGGCAGTGCGGCTTATAACCCGGTGCGCTTTATATGTGGAAAAAGTTTGAAAAATTAACGTTAATTGATACTGCGGCTTATAATCCGGTGCGGCTTTTGGTCGTGAAAATACGGTATTTAAAAATTGGGCACTCCAAGCAAGAGTCATGGACTGTCTGTACGATGATTACAGTTCGCCTGAGACATACGTAGGCATTTATAAATGCTAATACAAATTAGGTATCTTCCTGACTAAGTGACTATTGTTTTCAGTATCAACAAATACTACAGTATTTGAAGTGAAAATAGAGGAAAATACAGAATACGCTCAGTTGTAATGGATAATGATATCCATTACAACTGAGCAACAAAGACATCTAGGGGATGGGGCTTATTGAATTTTGTGTTTGGGGTTTTATTTCTGTAAGCAGCTCAGAGTTGTTGGGAAATCATATAAAATGTTATAAATAAATAAATAAATAAATAGTGAGCAAGCAGAATTCCTGCTCAATTGATTTTTGCCAATCTAGCTCTTAGATATTGGAAAATTGATAAATACATTGGGGTGGTACAAAAAGGTTGACAAGGTTTGTTAGCAATAAAGACATAATTTTGGCAAAGTATGGAGCAGCCAAAATATAAAAGTAAAAAACAGCTTCCCTTGTTTCAAAGAAGAGAAGGTGAACATTTGATCCATTGGCTCAACAAATGTTATATTCAACCTTGTCATGCTTGCATTTTATTACTGTTATTCTTCTAATACTATTCCTCCACAATAGAGATAATTGGTTCCTACAAAAATATTTTCCCTTTTCTTGTTGAAATAAAACATGCAGAAATATCACCCATTAGAAAAATATAATATTCGTCTTATTTAGATCTTGGCTGCAAAAATCTCGATGACAATATAGTGGCAAAGAGCATTCTGCATCCCTTTAAGGAGTTCATAGGATTGTGCAACTCAGATACTAATTTGCTAATTTATAGAGGGGGGGAAGCAAGAGTAGCTGCCTCTTGCTGCCACTCATTTGCTAACAAAGCAAATGCCCCAAACTAACAGAAGGCAAGCGGTGAATTCCTGATGTTAGCTGCTAAGAGCAACAAGGAAATGTGAAGAAATAGTGCAAGGAGCAACTTCTTTTGTTATATTTCCTAATGGACATTACTGCTTGCTCACTTGGACAGGTAAATTAGTTGCAAACTGATTTTCTCTGGGCAGCAATTGCTACTGCTATCATCCATAGGATCTACTGCTGCTAATCCACTATTTAAGCAATTAACACCTGTTTTAAATAAGATGGAGAAGTAGACAGTAATTGTGTGGAAAATGAAAGTGGAGTTGGGAAATGGAAGGCATCTTCCCCCTTCATCCTTAGCACAATTAAGTGAAGCTAAAAGTAAGGAACAAATAGCCAGACTAAAAAAATGGGACTAATTATTGATCATCTAAGGCAAGTAATCATTTCTTGATCGTTGACTTTGTTCTCAGAGTACAATAATTGGAGATAGCTAAACTTTTATCCAAATTCATTATATCAAAGTAAACAATCAATCAAGAAATTTATAAAGGTCACTTAGATAATGATTGGACAATGTGCAACATACCAGAAATTTTGAACTCTACTTCCAAGCATCTTGTCTCAATGGCAAATGATGAAAATTGCAGTTCAGTGACATATGGTGGACCATCTTTTGTCCTCCACCTAGATTAAATATATATTTTAGAGGTGATAAAGACAAGTCCTAGGAGCAAGCATAGTTACGATTATCCTTTAATGCCTGACTTTAAAGAAGGTACTTCATATTTATACTTTCAGTTTATCTGGCAGGTGCATTGATATTTTATACAAACTTTTCCCAGTTTAGTGCCCTCTTACGTTACTACTACATCCAACTGCCCTATCAGGAGAGTTTCAGAAAATGGAAATTTTAGTTCTTCATATCTGAAAATGCATCCTTTTTTCATTATTTTGCTCCTCCTCCTCACTTGCTTTAAGGGTTATCTGTTTTTTTCCCCAAAACAAACATACAACTCCTCCTTCTTTACATATTATAGAAAGTGTATCAGCTGGTTACAAAAGGCTTTTGTGCATCTGTTCCACTGTCATCAAATATAATTCATATTAATTCAAATATCTTAACTCAAATATTTACTATATTAACATCATCATACCTCCACTTTTATTTGACTATAGTTATTTAAACATCCTTCATCCTTAAATATACCAAGATTCAATAAATGACCACATGCTGGCATTTCATTTACTTATTTGTAAAATCCTCCATTAACATTAAGTCCTCATATCCTGTTTTAGCTAAACATCCATAATATTTAATACCAAAATTTTCTAATCCTCCATGTATATAATTTATCATTATCCTTTCTTTATTTAACTATATCCTATATCATAACATTTCCCCCCATTAGTTAAAACTTAACTGCATCTAGTTTTGTTTTTTATTATAATTATTATTGTTATTAATAATATTTATATATAGTCCAAAAATATTTCTAACCTTCCCTTCTCATATCCAATTATTACTTACCATAACAGCTCAACATTGTATACATTACTATCATTATCAATTTTTATTTAACTATACCTATTACCACTGGATTTAACTAAGTTTAGCTAATTTTGAATTATACTCTTCCATCTATCAACCTGTATCTCTCCAATAACAAAACAATCTTATATCTACTGCCATTTGTGGATCCAATTCTCCAGACATCTTTTTAAACAAGTCTGAACGATGTGATCTTTGCACCTTCTTGTTTGTAGTATCTCTCATATAATGTTGACGCCCTCCTTTTGTTTCCTTTATCAGCTTGTCTTTAATTCTCAGCAGTGTTATCAAATATTTTGCAAATAGTATTTCATAGTCCATAAGTTCTTTAATGCTTTCTTCTCCTTCTATGTCCTGTCCTTTGAAATAAACTTTCTCTCCATTTAATTCCTCTTCAAATATTCCATTCTTTCCTTCCTCAGAAATAAACCAATTGCCACGAATATCAACAAACTCAAATTCTTTATCTCCATTTTCCATTTCAATTTTTTGAATTTCCATCTTCTTATTTTGTATTTGATGAATATCCTCAGTTTTTTCATCACAATTTGTTCCCAGTTTACTCTCAATTCTTTCCTCTGTATCAAACACCCTCTTCAAAGCTGAAAGTATCGCTTGGAGAGATGCTTGAAGAGATGCCATGTTTATACCCAGTTGTATTTTTTCTTAAAAGCTCAGCAAAACTGAAACACTTGCAAGTGAAAGCAAATTGCAAAGGAACAGCTGTACAATCTTACCAGATCTTAAGCCAAAACAGCCAAGCAATAAAAGTGTTGAGATGTAAATAGTCAATTTATGGCTTACAGAGAGTCAGAAGAAATGTTAGAGTAGTCCGTCCATTTGAAAAGGTTTACTTAGAATCAATCCATGTAAATAACATTTAAAAAATAAGATAACCACTGTCCAGAACCATTAGAAGGATCAAAATCGCCACTAAGTTCTTCTATTCTTTGATTTAAGTTGGTTTTAAAATTTTTTAGGCAGTCCGTTTTTTTTTAAACAATAAAAGTTTCTTACCAGCTTAACACTTCTCCTCCATATTGCCCTGACTTTGTCAGCCTTGAAAGACTGGAATTTTTACTGCCAGCAGAAGACTTTAGACCTGCTTTTCTTGGAGATTTTGCGATATCCCCGAGATCTGCAAGATGTAATCTTCCTGTTCACCATCTCTTCGGGATGATTTAGGTCCGTTGGAACCCCCCAGCAATAAAAGTATCGAGTGCGATCTCAGAGCTTTGAGATCGCACGTCGTTTCGTCACGGCATCCAGGCTCCACCCCCCCAAGGGTTATCTGTTTTTTAATTTCATTTTATTGTTCTTATACTTTATTGACTTCATTGGTTCAAATTAATAATTGCATGAAATGTTATTTATATAGCTTTTGTAGTTCAGTCAATAATGTAATTCACAACTTTAACCATTTGTTTCAGTTGTATCTATCTAAATCTTCCCAACATATGTCTTCCTTGTTTTGCCGCTCTTTTCCCTTATCTTTTGTTATGATGCCACCACTAACTCTTTTTTCTAGTTTAAAAATGGTTCAAGTCTCTAAAATATTGAGCAGAACACAGGGTAGACAGATGATAACACAGACATTTGGTTAACTTAATAACAAGAGAAATAGCTTTTATTTAACAACTAAAATGGTTTTCAAACAGATTCACTTATTTCTATAAGGTATCTATATCACCTGTTCTAATCTACATGGCATCAAAAATAGAAGTAACTCTGAGTCCCTGAGATAGAGAATCCATAACACAGGTCTGCAAAAAAAAATTTTTCGAGAGCTGTTTTGGTTATTCCATGTAATCTTTATGTTTTTTGGTGTGCTGAATCCAAAAATGACCTCCATTTTGTCATAGGACATCACATTTCCTGACAATTTAGGTAACTATGTTAAATAAGGCAATACCTCAAAATAAATGGAAATAGACTTATAAAATTAAAGTTTTATTACAATATTTTCATGAAAATCCTTTTTTGAACTGAAATGAGCTCACCTACACACACTAAACTCGATTCTTCTTCCTTGTGAGTAGCATCTGGAATGTCTCTCTGAAGCATCCAACAGTAGTCTGCCATCATTGTAATGCTCCATTTTCCCTGGTATCTCCTTTCCATCTCTTTAATGTCTTGGTGGAATCGTTCACCTTGTTCCTCACTCACAGCTCCCAAATTTTCAGGAAAGTAGTCAAGGTGGGACTGGAGGAAATGCACTTTCAAACTCATCAGGCAACCTAAAGCTTGAAATGCTTTCAGCATTCTTCCGACGATCTTTTTGTAGTGAGGATCTTTGTTATTGCCTAAAAATTTCTGTACGACTTCTTTAAATGCAATCCACCCTTCTTTTTGAGGATCCGTCATGGTATTGACAAACTCTTGATCAACTATAAGCCTTCTAATGTCTGGTCTGACGAACACACCTTCCTTCAATTTTGCCTCTGATAGGCATGGAAACTTGGTGACCAAGTATTTGAAGCATTCTCCATCTCTTGGAAATGATTTTACAAATTGCTTCATCAATCCCAATTTTATGTAGAGAGGTGGAAGAAGACCTTTATGGGAAGGTACCAAAGTTTCTCGGAGGACATTTTTTTCACTGGCTGCCAACTCTTCTTGGTCCATTGATTTTGTCGGTCTTGACTGTCCCATAGAGACAAAAAACAAGAGTATTTGGTATACCCAGCTTATTGCCTGAGCAGCATGCACAAGACCTTCAAGTCCCCACACACTTGCCAACCATGGTCTTCATATTTAAGTTCCAACCAATTCCAAGTTCTCGTAGGTTTCCTTCAAGTGTACGGAATGACCTACAGGTATGGAAGCGTAAAAACCGTTGTGGAGTAAAACTGCTTTGAGACTTCTTTTTGAAGAATCTATAAAAAGACGCCATTGCTCTGAATCATATTGGATTTTAAATTGACCCATCAGACCTTCGACATCGATGCAATAAATCAACGTCTTCCTGGGCGAAGTAAGGAACAAACTCCTTTTCACAATGTCTGAACCATGAAGATGACACTCCTGGCAACAATAAATTCCTGCTTTTCAACCTTGATCCGAGTAACTCAGTGGCATCTTTGGGAAGATTCAAGTCTCTTACCAAATCATTCATATCCTCCTGAGAAAACAATTTTGGTCTTGTATTATCTTCAAAGTCAGAACTTGATTCGCCATCTGGTTCAGGTATGACTTCACCTTCATCGGAGCTAGGTATCTCTTACAAGGTAGCAGGGTGCTTGGGTACTGGTATATCTGTGCCAGGGGGATTGGGATGAATTGCTGGGTGAAGATTGACACATCCATTTGGAATTAAACCCTTTCACATTGCATTAACAAAAGTAACAGTCATCCCTATGGTTCTTTTGCTCTCGCCATACCATAGGAATCCCATAATGGAAAGATTTTTTCTTACCCTTGAACCAGTTTTGGAGGTCCTCAACACACCATTTGTACACTTTATGAGGCACCCAAACTTTATATTGATCTCCAATTTTTAGTCCAAAGTAAGCAAAGTATACTTTTTTCACAAAGTCTGTAATATTCTGCTGTTGCTTCAACACTGTATATTCACCACAGATGAAACAGAAACTGTCTGGTGAATTAATACACTTTCATGGAACCATAACATAATGGTTGAAGAATGATGAGCTAACATGAATTGCGATGAAAAAGTGTGAACAGCCTAGAACCAAGAACCTGATGATGATTCGTGCACAAGTGTGGCATGCAGGAGAGAGCAGCTCTGTGTCTGTACATGAGACGTCACAGTGTTGGTCATGCCCCCTGCACTGACTGGAGATGCTGCTATCTGCCCTGTGTCTCCCTCCTACTGGAATCTTCAGGAAAGATTAACCCCTTCTACCATTAGAAGCAGAGACTTAAAACTTGCTTAGCTTATGTATATATTGCTGACCATCAGATTTACAATGCTATTTTTTAAAAATAACTTGGACAAACCCTTTAATGTTTTTTTGGCATTTTATATCTTAAATGCACTTATGTGAATTAATTAATAGTAATTTGGACTTTAAATTTGATTAAAAACCCATATTATAAAAATATACCAAAATTTTTAAAAAAAGATAAATCTGAAGACATGATTGCATGTTGTGGCAAATCATGATGTCTAGGAGTTTTTTCAATATTTTATTTGTTTTCAGCACACCAAAATACATGGAAATTAGATGAAAATAATCAAACAGCTTTTTAGTCGCAGACCTGTGAATGGAGCTTAGAAAAGACAATCAAATCAAAACCCATACGACTCCTTCATGTGCTTCATTTGTACACAAGCATTCAAGGAGGATGAGAGTACCATGAAGTGCTTTCTATGGGACGGGTATGTTCACCACAAGTGCTTGGGGTTAACCAAAGGTGTAGCCCATTTCCTACAATCAGCTTCACTTAAAACCTCCAGTTTGCATTTCCACTATTCTGCCCATTATGCAAGCCCAGACTGGACAAATGTATTGTTCTACTTGAATGGGTGGACACCATAGAAGCGCGATTAGCATCCCTAAAAAAACCGAAATAACACAGAAAAAAGCAAAGCTCTAACATCCCAAAGTCCTATCCCAACCCAACTACCCCAGCTGCAGGAAACCACTAACCCTGTCAGTAACATCTCCATCCTTCTCAAAGATGCAATTGAATGCAAACAGAAGTGTCCCAAAGCAATCTTATTTGGACTGGACAACACAAATAAATCTAATGACATCACAAAAGTTCATGACATCATCAACAACTTCCTGGCATCAACCATCTCTTCTGATGAAATCATCAACATTTCCTGTGATGGCCCTGAGTTCAAGGACAACTATGGCTCAGTGGCCCCACGCTTCTGCAGAGTTGTTTGTAAGAGTGAAACCAGCAAACACAAATTCATCTCCACAATAAACTCACTCACCAAAAGCTGCAAAAACCACAAGAAAACTAATTAACAGCCCAACCTGTCCATACTACAACGTGCCTGTGCCCACGAGCTTTGCTCAGAGCTCAAAAGATGCCAAGACTGCTAATAAGATTAAGCATAGATTCACAATAACTTTTTATTTTCACTTTTGTCTGGTTAACGATATACTTCAAAGGGACACCTGTATGCTTTTCTTCTTATCACTCTCTATAAACAAGCAGCAAGACCTTGGAGTGCCAAGCCAGGATAATCAGTGAGAAAAATAAGAGTGTTTCGTTTCCAATACACAAACCTTCCAGCCGAGTAGCAGTGTTATTATTGCAATTTTCTCACTTTTTGTATCTTTTTTGTATTTGAAGTTTTTAAAAAAGTCTGATTCTTGAATGAGTTAGAAGAACACCCACAGTAATGAAAGAGGAGAATTTTAGTCAATAGGTTACAAAGAATAATAAAAGAAAAAAAAATAGAAGAAAACTTAATCCATTCGTTTTAAAAGGCTTGCATAAATTCCATCTATGAAGATAGCATTTAAAAAGTAAGATAACCCACTGTCCAAAACAATTCCAAATTTCATTCGGCTGCTTATTTCTTCTGTTCTCCAATTTAAATTAATGTTAAGTTTTTTATAGGCACTCTCTTTTTAAAATGGTAAAAATTCCTCACCAGCTGGAAACACTTTCTCTTTTCGTATCCTTCCATTTTGGAGCCTCCTCGACTTCATCAGCCTTGGCTGGAATTTTTGTCGCTGGCCTGAAGAACTTCTCTTGCATCAATCAGGGACTTTGTGATCTCCCTGAGATCAGCAAGACATATTCTTCCTGTTCACCATCTCTGCGAGATGGTTTAGGTCCAATTGGACCACCCAGCAGCAAAAGTATCAGCTGCAGTCTCAGAACATTGAGACCGCACGTCTGTATCATCGCAACGTTGGCTCCTCTTCCTAACCCTAACCCTTAACCTTCCAAGCTAGAGCAGCAGTGTTTGTTACCTGGAAATAATGGCACAATTTCAACAACAGAAAGAAACTTTAAGTCTGCAAAAGGTATTCTCAGAAATATAGAAATTATCAAATACATATGAGATGATAGAGAAGAAGCTGGAAGACTTAAAGCATCTAACAGCAAAATATGATGAAGAAGTTGAGGAGGTTTATCAAGTGGAAAAAGTGGTGGTTAAAACCTTAAAAATCGAAGAGGAAACTGAATATAAAGAAATTAAATTTGCTGATATTTATGGTGATTGGTTTGTTTCTGAAAATGGAAAGAGTGGAATACTGAAAGAGGAACTAATGGAGGGGAAATCTATCCCAGATGGCAAGATACAGAAGAAGAAAAAATAAAAGAATTTATGGATTTAAAGAGAGAAATTTTATTAGCAATATCATTGATAACACTACTGACAATCAAAGATAAGCTGATTAAGGAAACAGAAGAAGGGCATTGAAATTACATGAGAGTTCTTATAAGCAAGGAGTTGCTAAGAGGAGTCCATACAAAGTTGATTAAGGAGATGATTAGAGGACTGACACCACAAATGGCAGAAGATATGAGATTGTTTTGCTACTGGAAAGATACAGGTTGATGGAAGAACACAATTTAAAACTAGTTAAACTTAGTGAAATTTAGTGACAATAGATATAGTTAAATAAATAATTGATAATGTTACTAATGTATACAATGTGTAGTGTTATGATAAGTAATAATTGGATATGAATATTGAATGGTACCCATGAAAGGAAGATTATAAATCCTTTTGGATTATATATTCTCGTCCCAGAATGTGTGGTATAAACGGCCTGCCGGGGAGAACGGAGGCCATGGGAGGGGAAGTGGAGTCTATGGGTGCGGGGATGGGCCGGTGCATCCCGGTCATACTTGGGAGAGGCAGGTTTGACGGGAGTCACAGGGCGAGCCATTACCGGGGAAGGAGGGTTCGCTACGTTACAGCGATCCCCCCCTCCGGCCCTGTTAGCTCCACTCCAGGACCAGATGATGAGAGTTGTCAGGGCCCTGGTCTCAGGCTGCTGCTGCTAAATGCCAGGTCTGTGGTTCACAAAGCTCCCCTCGTCTGGGACCTAATATTAGACGAGGGGGCAGACCTGGCATGTATTACTGAAACCTGGCTGGACCATGAGGGAGGAGTCCCCCTCACTGAAATGTGCCCAGAAGGGTTTCAGGTGCTCCACCAGTCGCTCCACCAGAGAAGGGGTGGGGAAGTGGTGGTCATCAACTGAGAGTCATTAGCTCCTCGTAGAATCCCTGTTCCGGAGATTGTCGGATGTGAGTCCCTTCTGGTGAAGTTGGACCTCGGGGGTCAACTGGGTTTGTTTCTAATGTACCTACCTCCCAATTGCATTACAACAGCCCTGCCTGTGCTCCTCGAGTCAATAGCCGAACTGGCGGTTGAGTTCCCCAGATTTATAGTGCTGGGGGATTTCAACCTGCCGTCACTCAGCGAACGCTCCGATGGAGCACAGGAGTTCATGGCTTCCATGACAACCATGGACTTGACCCAGGTAATACACGGTCCGACTCATACAGCGGGTCACACGCTCGACCTCGTGTTTCTCTCTGAGCAGTGGAGATGTGATCTAGACTTCACTTGGACGGTACCAGCTGAGGCGCCGGGGAAAGGTCTTGATCGGATTTTATGGAGCGAGTTTCAACTTGTCGCTCCTGAGGAAGAGGACAAAGCCATGGGAGCGGTGAGTGCCTCCACCTGTTTACTGGACCCGTGTCCCTCCTGGCTGGTCTTGACCAGCAGGGAGGTGACATGTGGCTGGCTCTTTGGGAGGGGTCCTTCCCGCACCCTCTAAAGGATGCGGTGGTGAGACCCCTCCTTAAGAAGCCTTCCCTGGATCCAGCCATCTTGAACAACTATCGCCCAGTCTCCAACCTCCCATTTGTAGGGAAGGTTGTTGAGAAGGTGGTGGCCTTTCAACTCTGACGGACCTTGGATGAAACAGATTATCTGGATCCCTTTCAGTCGGGTTTCAGGCCTGGTTACGGCACCGAAACTGCTTTGGTCGCGCTGATTGATGATCTCTGGCGGGCCAGGGATAGAGGACATTCCTCTATCCTAGTGCTTCTTGACCTCTCAGCGGCCTTCGATACCATCGACCATGGTATCCTTCTGCCACGGTTACGGGAGGTGGGAGTGGGAGGCACCGTCTTAAGGTGGTTCTCCTCCTACCTCTCGGACAGGCCGCAGTCGGTGTTGGTCAGGGGACAGAGATCGACCCCTAGGCCCCTCAAATATGGGGTGCCGCAGGGTTCGGTCCTGTCCCCTCTCCTATTTAACATCTACATGAAGCCGCTGGGTGAGATCATACGCTGGCACGGGATTAAATATCACCAATATGCGGACGATACTCAATTGTATCTGTCCGCCCCGTGCCAACTCAGTGAAGCAGTTGAAGTGATGTGCCAGTGCCTGGAGGCTGTCAGGGTCTGGATGGGAGCAAACAAGCTTGCACTCAATCCAGACAATTCCACCTCTTAGCCTGGGTGTGTGTGTGAAGTTATACACCCCTCGGAGAGGGCCCGCAATTTGGGTGTCCTCCTGGATCCACAGCTGACATTAGAACACCATCTGTCAGCTGTGACCAGGGGAGCCTTTGCCCAGGTTCGCCTGGTGCACCAGTTGCGGCCTACCTGGACCGGGAGGCACTTCGAATGGTCACTCATGCCCTCGTCACCTCAAGGCTGGATTACTGTAATGCGCTTTACATGGGGCTGCCCCTGAAGAGTGTTCAAAGACTACAGTTGGTCCAGAATGCAGCTGCGCGAGCGATAATGGGTGTACCCAGATACACCCATGTTACACCTATCCTCCGCGAGCTGCACTGGCTCCCCATTGGTCTCCGGACTCGCTTCAAGGTGCTAGTCGTTACTTTTAAAGCCCTACATGGTATTGGACCTGGCTACCTGAGAGGCCACCTCCTGCCATTCACCTCCCAACGACCAATAAGATGGCACAGATTGGGCCTCCTCTGGGTGCCGTCGGCCGGACAATGCCGGCTGGCGATCCCCTGGGGGAGGGCCTTCTCTGTAGCTGCATCAGCCCTGTGGAATGATCTACCTGCTGAGATCCGGATCCTTACCACTGTCCCGGCCTTCCGTAAAGCGACCAAGATCTGGCTATTCCGGCAGGCCTGGGGCTGTTGATTAATTTCCAGCCCCACTTGATTGTATGAATGGTGTCTTGGTTTTTTAATATTGTTTTTTCTTAATCTTTTAAATGCTTTTGTTCTTTGTTATGAGCTACCCAGAGTCCCTGTGGGAGTGGGCGGCATAAAAATTTTATTAAAGTTTAAAAGTTTAAAGTTTAAAGTATATATAAAGGTTAATAAAAAAGAACTAAGTTAGATACAGTTAAAGTATTGATTATTAGGGGGAAAATGTTATGATACAGGATATAGTTAAATAAAGGAGGGATAAGGATAACAACACATATATAGGTATGGGTACAACATAAGGAAAATGGATGTAAATTGTAAACAGTGATTTGGAAAGAAGGATTAGAAAATTTTGTTATTAAATATTATGGATGTTTAGCATATATATAGGACATAAGGATTCAGTGTTAATAGAGGATTTTAGAAATAGTAAATGAAATGCAAGTATGTGGTTATGTATTAAATCTTGGTATATTTTATGATGAAGGACGTTTAAACAATTATAGTCAAATGAAAATGAAGGTATGATGATGGTAATATGTATAAATATCTGAGTTAAAACACTTGAGTTAATATGAATTATGTTTGTTGACTGTGGAAAAGATGCACGAAAGTCTTTTTGTAACCAACTGATATACTTTCTACAGTATGTAAAGAAGGATGTGTTGTGTTTGTTTTGAAAATTAAAAATAAAAAAATATTAAAAAAAGATGCCAGGACCAAGGAGAGAGTGACCTGTACATAGACTACCATGCTGACTGCATCAAATGTAAGACCAGCATCTCAACAACTGCCCCCCCAACAACCAAAACTAGGCATGCACACCCCCAACTTTCTTCAGGTCCACCCCTACAGATCTTAAATGCAAGCTACTTAATGCAAGAAGCCTCGCAAACAAAATGCCCAAATTCCTCCTGCTACTCAATTAAGGTGACCAGACGTCCCGCTTTTGGCGGGACAGTCCCGATTTTTAATAATTTGTCCTGCATCCCGCGGCGTTTTTAAAAAATCCCGATTTTTGTAGAAAGGGTGCCCCGCCCCTTTTTTGGTTCCACCACGTGGCTTCCTCTTGCAAACATTTTCCCTCATTTTTCCAGGTCTATCTTTGTCTATAGTGGCTGCGCACCGGGAGGGCAGCCTGCGGGGCTGGAGGCTGCGTGGCAGCTGCGTGCTGCCGAGCAATAGCAGGAGTCGTGGGGTGAGCTGGCCGAGCAGCCTCGTATGCAGCTCGCCTCACTGCCCAATGGAGGCTGCCCGGCTGCTGCTGGTGCACCTCTGCTCCGCCGCCAAAGATGCTACCATCACCCCCTTCCCGGCCCTTCCCGCCCAGATGCCTGCCACCCAGGAGCTGCCCGAAGCCTTCTAGCCCGCCCGGGGCAAGTCGGCTGCGGTGCAGCTGGTGATGGTTATCAGCTAGAAGGTGAAGATGAGATCAGCGAGAAGAAGGACCTGGGCACACTGGGCTACGTGTTGGGCACCCCTTTGATTCCCCCCTCCCACTTTTCTCCTTGAGTATTGAACTAGGTGGTGAGTATTTTAACTTGTTGGGCTTAGAATGTCCTATCAACTTCCATAGACCAAATTTTTAATCAAGAACACCTCCCCCCTGGTCAATGGTGTCCCGCTTTACCAATTTTAAAATCTGGTCACTTTATACTAAATGCGACCCTATTTTGTCTGCAAGACGTGGTTGAATGTATCCTTTCCAGACTCTATTATCACAGTAAGTGACTATCTTGTTTTCCAGTCTGACCATGAAAACCGTAGATGGGTGAGGTTGCTATATTCTATAAGTCCCTAGATCTGAAAAAGATTAATGTACACAGGAGCTTACTCTTCCTGAGACCATTGTCTGTGAACTGTCCCTAAATACCACAGTTCATTTCTTGCTATGTTACAGAGCTCCTGATTAGGACCTTAATCATACGGACAAGCCTAGTGCACTACTAACTTGGGCAGCTTCCTGTCCACATCCCTTTATCTTTCTTGGTGACCTCAATTTGCCTTTTATTAATTGGACCCTAAATGAATGTACAACTGAACCTATACATGCAATGCTGTTACAATCTGGGGCTGGAACAGTTGGTAATGAACAACACTAGGCTCAACAGCTGCTTAGATATCATTTTCTGCAATAGTTTAAACTCAATTTATGGCCTACAAGCAGTGGTGGGTTTCAAAAAATTTTGGAACCTCTTCTGTAGGTGTGGCCTGCTTTGTGGGAGTGGCTTGCTGGCCATGTGACCGAGTTGGAGTGGCTTGCCAGCCATGTGACCAGGTGGGAGTGGCTTGGCAGTCATGTGACTGGGTGGGAGTGGCCAAGACGATGTCACTGAATTCTTTGCCTCAATGGATGATCTACAAAAAGAAGATATACAAAAGGAAATTTATTATTTTGTGCACTTACTACTTAAATAAGATTAAAATAAGTACACAAAACAATAAAAGTGCTATTTTCAGAAGGTAAGTAGGTTACTACTTACTACTTGTATTTCAAAGGGAATACAATACATATTTAATTTTACACATGTTAACAGCTGCTGGAATTGTGTTTGCACAACAGTGGAAAAACAAAGATATGAAAATGAATAAATATTAGAATGTGCAGGAATGAATAAATTGACAATTAAAATCAAGAAGGCTTCGAATACTTTTTCACATGGGATTTGTTTTATCAATTGCTAACTAACAGAAACAGCAATTAGAAATCTAAAAGTATGAAAGAAAACACCAATTATGTAAGGAAAGGTCACTGAAATGTATAAGGAAATATTATTAGTACTTGATCATTATTAATGTGTAGATAACTGCGGGACATTACACACCCACACACACAAACTATGACAGTGTCAGGAAAACACCAAAAAATAACAATTTCCCCCCAAAAGACTGCAGATTAAACTAGGTTTTTTCCCTAACCCTAAGAACAAGAAAGAGAAAGCCACTGGAATAAAAACCATCAAGGCATTGTGGGAAATTATAAAGGACAGTGCCAGGAAGCTCACAGAACCAGCAACCACCTCACAATTACCTAAACAACCAGGTATCACACAGAAACACACAAAATCTGGCAAAGCTGCCTTGCACCAACCTGGCCTGCCCATAGAAAAGCAGTCACCTTGAGACACATAAACCATGCACCAACCTGCACACTTAAAAGCAACATATTGCATCACAAATAAAACATTTGCAAAAAAGAATAATATTTCTTGTAATAAACATATTTTATAAACAATAAATAAGTAAAAATTCCCTAAAATAATTTTTAAAAAGATATTCTACATACAATAAATTAAAATAAAACCATTAAAAATATTCTATACACAATAAATTAAAATAAAACCATTAAAATATAATATACACAATAAATTAAAATAAAACCATTAAAAATATTCTATACACAATAAATAAAATTTGAGATTGTGGAGATGTAATTCTGATGCCGGTCATTGTGGAAGGTCCTGATGAGAAGTTCGTGATGACCACGACGCAGGAGGCATATAAATTTAATAAATGAAGAAATAAATGCCGTGTGGTCTTGATGGTTTGCTTGCAGATGTTTTATTGTCATCGGTGTGAGATTCCTAGCTGGGTCATGAAATGTCTGCAAGAAAACCACCAAGCTCAGGGAACACCAAGGACCCCGCTGTGGTCTCCCTCCTGCCCCCCACTCCTCTTCCTCCTCTCAAAATATCCCAATCTTTCTAGCACTGATGATGATGATAATACCTGGTTGGGGTAATGAAACATCTGTAAGAAAACAAGCAAGCTCAGAGAGCACCAAGGACCACACAGTCATCGCTCTCCTCCTCCTCCTTCTCTTCCTCCTCCTCCTCTCTGTATACCCCATTTTTTCTAGCACTGATGATGATACCTGGTTGGGTAATGAGATGCCAGCAAGAAAACCACCAAGTTCAGAGAACACCAAAGGACCCCACAGTCCTCTCCCTCCTTATCCTTTTTGTCCTTCTACTTCTCCTCCTCCTCCTTTCCCCACAACTCCATTCCCTTCGAGCACTGATGATGTTACTTAGTTTGGTAATGAAATGTCTGTAAGAAAACCACCAAGCTCAGAAAGCAGCAAGGATCCCACTATCTTCCACCTCCTCTTTCTCCTTCTATTTCTCCTTTTTGTCCTTCTAACTTTCTCCTCATTCCCCCTGCCCCAATCCCACTCCCTTCTAGCACTGATGATGTTACCTAGTTTGGTAATGAAACATCTGCAAGAAAACCACCAAGCTTAGAGAGCACCCAGGACCCCTCATTACAACCTGGAGCTATCAAGAGTCTCTTCTGTTGGAGAGCCTTGATGCAAGGGAAAACTGAAAGTTTTAATTTTAATTCAGTTTTAGCATTTTAATCATCTTTGCCTCTTTCAAATTTTATATGCTTTTTTTAAAGGTTTTAATGTTTTATTTGTATACTGCCCAAAGTCCCTTTGTGAGGGAGATGGTTGGTTTCAAAATTTGATCAAATAAATAAATCAAAGCAGGGGCTGAGAGAAAATATGGAGGTGTGGTGCTGTCCCTAAGAGACAAACATAAAAAGACCATCCCTGCAGTGTTTCATCCTCATGGATTTTTAGCCTTCATTTAATTGTTAATTTTAATACTTGTCTGTTGTGGCCCAGCAGGAGCCGTTGGAGCTGCCACCAGACTCCGACAGCAAGGGGCCCTATGAGTCAGCTCTGGAGGATGTGGAGGACCCTGGATAGGGTTCTGACTCCAAACAGGGCACAGAGAGGCTGGTTGGCCACCAGGAGGCACCTGAGCCTTGGACCAGTGGGTTGGAGACAAGGGAGAGTGAGCCGGATGCCAGCAGTGAGTTGTTCCTGGGTGCATGGCACCGAAGAGCTACTGTGCGTCAGGAACAGTTGCGCAGTTACAGGAGGTAATTGCTCTCAGCTGATGGTCATTAGGCTCCTCTCCAGACTATAAGAAGACTGCTTGTGCACACGTCCCTCTTGCAGAAGTCAACACAGGAACGAATATCAGAGAACATTACTGTGAGCTTGGCAGGCTTGATTGCTGCCAACCTTATCTGTGCTGGACTGCTGCCCAAGCTTGTCTGTGCCGGTTTGCTGCCAAGGACCTGTCTATCTATTAATTAAATGCCATAACATATCTTTGCCTCGGAGTGTGTGTTGGTGTGGGACGAGGGGGGTTAGAACACTTGTCTATTAGCTTTTATGGCATTGTAAGCTGTTCTGAGTCAGTTAAGCTAGTGAGATGGGAGGTATATAAATTTAATAAATAGACAAACTCAGTTATGGACATACAGAACAAATTTGAAGTTTCTAAATGATGGATTACAATTAGTGATTCTCACACAAGCCATTCCTCTTTATCCTTTCAAGAATATTTATTTATTTTTTAAAAACTTTGGTGGGGATGTTGTCTTTGCATATAATCTGGCTTTTACTTTACTTGCAAGTACATATAGGTTCCTTCTGATAAAGACCCTTTTAACATTCTGAATTTGCAAAAGATGCCGATCTCTTGCAGGAGCACGAGTTAAGCAAGAGCTAAACAATCTTAGCATTAGTCCTGGTTTTCATCTGTCCCACTAAACCACAATAGGGTTGATTGGATTCCAGTTGAATAAACCCCAATTTGGGGTACCTGAAACATGATTTGCAATCTATGGATTGATCCCAGGATCCCAAGTGCTATAGCCCCCAAAGTTTCTTTTTTAATTATTTACCTATTTGAATTTATTAGCTGGCCAACTCCAATGGACTTCCCTGTCCAGTATCCCTCCCCCCTCACTCCTTTCGCCCACTGTGTGTACACTACAGGCCCGACCAAGGCAAGGAGCGAACTGGCAAACCCATACAGATACAGAACGTGGGAACACGGTGGAGCCTTAAGGGGAAACTCCCTGTTTTGCAAAACCCCGTTCCACGAGATTTTCCGCCAAACCCTGTGGGGAAAATCCTCCCAAGCTGCTTCTCCCTCCATGTTAGCCCCAAGAGCCACGGCCACCAACGTATGTGGAAACCAGTCAACTCCGCAGCCTTGAAAGGAGAAGGGGGGCAGGTTTATCATGAAAAAGGAGCCTGGCAAAAGCCTAATGGGCAGGAAACGGTGTAAGCACTGCAGCCAAACTGACCTGGAACAAAGAGCGATTGCTTCCTCTGTCCGCTTTTTCGAGCAGCAGGCCTCGGCGGCAGTTAAGGCTCCTATTTTTAAATGCGGAACTTTCCTCGCCACTTTTTGAGGTTGGGCCTGGACATGCTTTCTGAGCACGGGGCGACGGGTGGTAGTAGGCCTTGCAAGGTCCCCAAACTTGTCAAAGATGCTGGCTGTGCCGCGTAAGCTCCCACCGCTGTCCCCACCCCTGTGCCCGTGCTTTCTGGTGGCCAGGCATCTTAGGCAAGTCCGGGGACTTTGCAAAGGCCTTGCAAGGTCCCCAAATTTGACAAAGACACCGACCGCATTGTGTAAGCTCCCGATGCCGTCCCCGTGCTTGCTGATGGTCATGCAGCCCTGCGCTATAAGCAAGCCCAGGATCCTTGCAAGGCTGCAAAAGGTCACGGGACTCGTTTATAGTGCAGGGCCGTGGCAGACCACCCCCCCATGCTTAGTTGCAGCTTACTTACCTCTATGCCACCAGATAAAGGCAGAATATACCAATCACCATTGCAAACAAGAGGAAGAGCTGTTACACTCAAAATCCACCCAGGCCTTCTATAATTTTGTAAACGCCAAACTTAAAGACTCACAAACTATCCCACCCCTAAAAGGGTTTAATGGGGAAGACTGTAATTATGAAGCTGTTAAGGCCAACCTGTTCAATATGTTCTTCAGTTCAGTCTCTGTCAACAGCAATGGCTACTGCCCCACATTTCCTAGTCATACCATAACTAATTGTAACAATTTACTACATATTGATTTTACAGTAGATAATGTTGAAACAGCACTGGGTAACCTAAAGCCATCTTTATCTATTGGCCCTGATGGATTATGTGCCTACTTCTTAACAAAGCTTGCCACTGCCATAGCTGAACCTCTATGCACTATCTATGAGGCTCCTTGCCTGACCTATGGTCATTCGCCACGGTCATACCTATTTTTAAAAGGGGAGAACCTAGCCTAGTAGAAAATTACAGACCAATCTCATTGTGTTGCGTGACTTGTAAAGTCATGGAATCAATTATAAATCAATCCATCATCCTCCATTTAGAGACAAACCACCTGCTTTCTAACAAGCAGTTTGGTTTTAGGAAAAAATTGTCCTGTAATCTGCAACTCCTACACTGCAGAAACATTGGACCATACATCTTGACCAGGGTAAAGCAATAGATGTAATTTACATAGACTTCTACAAAGCCAGTGGTGCACAACAAACTACTGTTAAAAGTAAGTTTTTATGGCATATCTGGATCCCTGTACAAATGGATAGTCACATAACTGTCAAACAGGCAACAAGTAATCAAAACAGGGAGGCCCCCGTCAAATCCAACACCAATTAACAGCGGTGTCCCCCAAGGCAGCATTCTATGGCCCACACTTTCTGCTTTACATGAACAACCTATGCGATCATATTAAAAGCAGCTGCGTCCTCTTTGCTGATGATGTGAAATTATTTAACACCACTGACAATGCTGCTGCCCTACAAAACAACCTTGAATGGCCCCACAATTGACAACTCCAAATTTTGACTAATAAATGCTCTGTCCTACACATTGGCAATAAAAATCAGAACACTAAATACAAGTTGGGCAGAAATGACTTTGTAGACAACCCTCACTCTGTCAAGGACCTAGGAGTACTTATCTCAAATGATCTAAGCCCCAGAGCTCACAGTAACAGCATTGCCAAAAAGGCATTAAGAATTGTTAACCTAATTTTGTGAAGTTTCTTCTCCGGTAACATTGCATTACTAACTAGGGCATACAAAACCTTTGCCAGACCAATTCTTGAATACAGCTCCTCTGCCTGGAATCCACACTATATATTGGACATTAATACGATTGAGCGGGTTCAGAGGTATTTCTTGAGAAAGGTACTCCACTCCTTTACTCACAACAGAATCCCCTATGCCACCAGGCTTGAAATTTTGGGCTTGGACAACGTGGAACTGTGCCACCTGCAGTCTGATCTAAGCACAGTACACAAAATTGTCTGCTACAACATCTTACCTATCAACAACTTCTTCAGCTTCAACCTCAAAAATACACAGGCAAACTATTGATACAAATTCAAGGTAAACTGCTCCAAACTCAATTGCAGAAAATATGACTCTTGCTGAACAAAGTGGTCAATGCTTGGAATGTTCTACCCACCTGTTGTTACATCTTCAAACACTCACAGCTTTAACCTTAAACTGTCTAGCCCACGTGGGCCTCACCCCATTCCTAAGAGATCTGTAAAGAGGCCGTGCGTAAGTGCACCAGTGTGCCTACTGTCCCTGTCCTACTGTCCTCATTTATTTGTATTCATTTCCTTCGTTCTTGTCCATGTTCATACTTATACCTGCTATCTTGTACATAAAATAAAAATAAAATAAAATAATTAAAAAACAGTATATTCTGAGGCTATGAAAGTGGTCCATCTACACATCCCAACCCCTTCCTCTCCTCTCAAGGTCCTACCTCCTGCTGAAATAAAAATATCCTTTGTGTTGCCATGTTTGATTGGCATTTCTCCCCGTCCCCAAATCCTCACCTTTTCCACCTGTATTCATCCTTTAATATTGCCAGTGAATCAGTTCATGAAGATTTGCTTCATGCAAAAAACATTTAACTTCAAGTTGTAAAATGATTAAAACATAGAGTTTCCTCCATAATATTCCTAGCTGCAGCTTGAAAGTTCTTGGTGGCTCTCAATTATCTGGGCAGGAGCTCTGTGAGACTCAGTAGCTGAGACTATATACTGATCTAAACTATGTTGTGCCTAGGGTTTATTGAATAAACCACACATTGCAAGGTTTGCGCAATACATTAAGCTTACCTGGACCGGGAGGCCCTGCAGATAGTCACTCACGCCCTTGTCACCTCAAGACTGGATTACTGTAATGTGCTCTACATGAGACTGCCCCTGAAGAGTATTCAAAGACTGCAGTTGGTCCAGAATGCAGCCGCGCGAGCGATATTGGGTGTACCTAGATACACCCATGTTACACCTATCCTCCACGAGCTGCACTGGCTCCCCATTGGTCTCCAGATGCACTTCAAGGTGCTAGTCGTTACTTTTAAAGCCCTACATGGTTTAGGACCTGGCTACCTGAGAGACCGCCTCCTGCCACTTACCTCCCAATGACCAACAAGATCGCACAGGTTGGGCCTCCTCCAGGTGCCGTCGCCCGGACAATGCGGGCTGGCGCCCCCCCAGGGGAGGGCCTTCTCTGTAGCTGCGCCGGCTCTGTGGAATGATCTACCCGTAGAAATCCAGACCCTTACCACTCTCCTGGCCTTTCATAAAGCCACTAAGACCTGGCTGTTCCGGCAGGCCTGGGGCTGTTGATCAATATCCAGCCCCACTTAGACGGAATGCATGATATGGAATTTTAATAATTGTATCTTATTTTTTAACTTTTAAATGTTTCTTTTTACCTTGCCTGTAAGCCGCCCAGAGTCCCAAGGGAGTGGGCGGCATACAAATCTTATTAAACTAAACTAAGTTAGGAGAAGAGCCATTACAGCATCATTTATGATTCTATTCCACAATTTCTTAGTGTAACTATTGTCCTGCAGTGAGTTGTCCCATAATGAGTGAGCCATGGCGAATTGTTTCATGGTGAGTTGACCATGCTGAGTTGGCTGTGGTGAGTTGTCCTAGACCTAACTCCAGACAGCAAAAATTCAGTATTTCTGCTTAACTAGACTCTCAGTTTCATCTTACTTTGCTACTGGGAACAGGAACGCAAATCTTCCCTTTCACCCATGGACATAGCTAGCTAGAAGGATCAGGGCAGTTTGTGAAGCTTGCTTGGTTCTTTCTTCTATCTCCATCTTTCTAGGGCTTGTTACATGAAGTTGCTTCTTTACTTTGATCAATAGGGCTGGTTCTGACATTTAGAAATATGTTTGACTTTTACAAAAGTGTTTAGGGAATATAAATGTCTATATCAGAGGCCCAACAGGTATCCTGACATTATATAATATCTGTGTTTTTAGTCCTTTGGTTGTGTGGCGAAATCAGTTTGGTTGTGTGGAGAAATCAGTTAATTATTGAATGAAAAATCAGTTTAGCCAGATTGTAAGCTGCATCAAATTGATGCTACCGAAACGTAAGTAATGCAGCTATACTCTAACAGTCTCATATGGTATTTTTGGCAGTCACTTTTCCATATCACAGCAACAATCTGCATAACCATCAAACACTCATTAATAGATGCATGGAGCATTTCCGTAGTAGCATTTCCGTGGTAAACATCTATATGGGCTATAGAAAGCATTTTTTTTTTTTAAAAATGAAAGTGAATACATTATGACTTAAGATACAGCCTACAAAATAGCTCTTGGTTTTCTCTTTTGTTATTTTGAGATGGGTTTTCACAGCAAATAGTAACATTTCCAAATGTTCCAGATAAAGTAATATAGTTTTGCTAGTGTTTTCTGATTGACTGGGGCAGGGAGTCACCCTTAGCAAGTGAATAAATATAGAATGTGCAGAACAATAATCCAGTGGCACTAGAAATAGTCTTGACTTGTGGAGCTTCCCAGGATACAAATAGAATTTGGCATATATCACTGTAACATTAGCTTTGTTGGAATATATTTAATCTTTTACAGGTGTCTTGTTTCATTTAGTAAAATGGTTGGGATTTGGAAAAAGACATCCATTTGTTTTTGCCAGAGAGCTTTTCTTCTAGTTTCACAGCTTTTTGTATTTTTCTGATTTCTACTGTTTACAATAAAATGCTGGGCATGCATTTTAGATATGGCTCATTTATAGTGAAATCGTTCCAATTACTTCATTCCCCCCACTGTTTCATTCTAAGGAATATCCAAGACAGACTTGTATGAATTAACTTGCTGGACAGAGTAAAGTAGGTTTGTTTTTTTCCCTTTGAGAGTAAAAAATTATTGCTCTGATCAGTGCATTATTTGGCTAAATGAATTATATTTCAGTAAACATAAAAGTATTGTAAATACCTTTTAGGATTTCGGCTTCAAAATGTAATCAATTTTCACATGCATATATTCTTTGACTTATAGACACACCCAAAATTTTCATTGCTAAGCAAGACAGTTGTTAATTTGAGTTATTTTATTATCTTTATTGCCACTGTTGTTAAGCAAATCACTGCAATTTTTAAGTGAATCATATGGTCTTTAAGAGAATCTACCTTCCCCTGCTGTCTTTGCTTGTCGGAAGCAGGCTGGGAAGGTTACAAGTGATCACATGACCCCAGGACAGGCATAAGTACACGCCAATTGGCAAGCGCTTGAATTTTGATCATGTGACCATGGATGCTGCAATGCTTATGTGAAAATCAGTCATAAGTCACTTTTTTCAGTTCTGTTGTAACTTGGAATGGTCACTAAATGAATTAGTGTAAGTAATGTAACCTGTTTATCCTGTGTCCACCTAAACTCTGTGGACACACTACAGCAGCGCTGTAAGAATCTCATTCAATAAGGAGTTCAGTTATGCACATCTTTATAGTCTAAATATGAGAGCCAAATTTAAAGTACTTTTATCATCCAGTTTAGGGATAATATATAAGCAAGAAGATGTCTGAAAAATATAACTGAACATTTAAAAAAATTAATATAAACTTACAAATTTGTGGGCAAACAGTAAGATTTTACCAGAGCTTGCTATGTGGTAAGATAAGAAAAAAAATCACATTATACATGAAGCTGTTATGCATTAATTTAAATTTGTTCTAAAAGAAGACAAGTAATAGATACCATTGGACCTGAATTTATCAATTGGGAGCAAAGAATTAAATTCCTTCAACTAGTTTGTAGTCTCAAAAGCACATTTAGTTTTGATAATTGTGAATTTCAAGAAATTTCTCAAAACAATTTTATGGCAGTAGCTACTGCGTATTTTACAGATATTTTATCTGTAGCAACTTGCCAACCTGAATGCTGGGAGAGGAAGAATGCTGTGATGGTTTTCATATTGGGAAGAAATAAGGTTTGGCAGGAATAAAGCTGCCCCCCTTTGAAGAAAATTCTCTGATAAAAAACCAAAACATTTTAACTTTCTACTATAGTAGATATTTCAGAGGCTAACAACAATAGAAGAATCTGTTTATTATAAAAATGGAATAAAAATGCTAGAAGATCTATCTGAAAATGAATAAAACAAATTCACTGTGCGCTATTTTTTCTTGCAAATGATTCAGTGTGCTTATCCTCACTGTTTGTCCACTCACTAGATTGCTGAAAAAGCCCTGTGATATAGAAAAGTTCAAATATATTTGAATTACAAGCTTGTCAAGTTCTTGATATACCTTTGGTAAGTTATTTTAATGGAGTATTTATAGTAATGGAACACAAAAGCTTACTCCAGTTTTTTTCTTCTACTCCCCACCGCCCAATCCCATTGGTGTCAGATGCACCTTTGAAGCACTTCCAGGATGAAATAATTAGTCAGTGACATCACAGTTGCCCAGGGGATGCCCTCGGGGGCTCCTTTCATGTTCTCACCAAGAAGCTGGAGTGAATGATGGGAACTCACCCTGCCACACAGCTGCAGTGAAAATACTATTGGAAAATAATCTCTAGAAATTAACCACTTTAGTTCCTCATCTGCTACGTCAAGGGTGTCAAACTCGATTTTACTGAGAGCTGCATCAGGGTTGTGTTTGACCTTGGGGAGCCAGGGTGGGCATGGCCAGGTTAGGGATGGCCAGCTTGTTGTGGTGGCTTGAGTTCTCTGCCAGCGAAAATAGACTCCTGAGCTCCGTTTTTGGTTGCAACAGTGTTCTGCAACTCTCTGCCAGTAAAACAGGCAGCCCACCCAAGCTCCATTTTTGCTGGCAGAAACACCATGGGCTGGCCCTTTGATGTTTCCAGGGTGGCCCTGTGGGCCAGATCTAAGCACCCCGCAAGCCAGATTCAGGCCCCAGGCCTTGAGTTTGACACCCCTGTGCTACATCAACATGCCAATCTTATTATCTGCAATGGTATGGAGGATTTGGCATAAAAGGACACAGCCAATATAAAGATAAAAATAGTGTAATTTAGTGATTACTGCTGCACAATTCTAATTCAACTTTGCCATTTTTTTCAGGGCAAATAATAAGATAAAGGAGAAATTTGGGAGGCCAGGTACCAAATCTAGAGAACTGACTGACTAGTGACACTGGGGTTGTGCCTACTTAAGAAGGAACTTTGAGAAATAGAAATAGTCTACTCTGTTCCATTTGCTCAGTACAGATTTTACCTACTATGACTGTAATAGCATGCACAGCACTAAAGTTACAAGTACCATATTTTTAGGAGTATAAGATGCACCGGAGTATAAGACACACCAAGGTTTTGAAGAGGCTTTTTTAAAAAAAAAAGTAGGTAGGTAGGTAGAGGGATAGAGAGGGAGAGAAAGAAAGAGAAATACAGAAGGTAGGTAGGGACAGAGAAAGAGAGAGTAGTTAGTTAATTAGTTAGGTAGATAAAGGTATATATATATATATATATATATATATATATATATATATATATATATATATATATATATATATATATATATATATATATATATATATATATATATATACATACATACATACATACATACATACATACATACATACATACATACATATATATATAGTAGAGAGAGATAGAGAAATACAGTAGGTAGGTAGGGAGAGAGTGTGTGTGTGTAGGTAGGGAGGTAGAGGGATAGGGAGAGAGAAATATATATATGTGTGTGTGTGTGTGTGTGTGTGTTTAATTTGTGCTGATAAATAAATAAGGGGAGACTAGTATAGATCTATTTCAAGCTATTTAGCTCTTATCAGCTAGCCATATCCTTACTGGGATTCGAACCTGTGCTGTATTGCATCTTAGGCAAACATCTTAGCCATTAAGCCACAGGTCTCCTCCTTATCAGCTGAAGCCTGGGAAGAAGGTATATATTTAGAGTCACAACCCCTGGTAAGCCCCAATTATGGGAGGAAGCTAACTGCTTCCATCATCTGTCAATCAGCTCGTCACAAGAGTCCATCACGACAGAAATCCAATATTTTTACTGTTTGGGCATACCAGGGGTTGTGACACTAAATACATACCTATTTCCCTGGCTCAGCTGATAAAGGAGGAGAACCTTGTGGCTTAGTGGTTAACACATCTGCCTAATATGTAATACAGCCCAGGTTCGCATCCCAGTAAGGGTATGGCTACCTGATGAGAGCTAAATAGCTTGAAATAGATCTATACTAGTCTCCCTTTATTTATTTATCAGCATAAATACAACACAAATGTAACAAAGGCAACGGTAAAAATATTGGGTTTCTGTCTGGATGGTCTCTTGTGACGAGCCGATAGACAGAGAAAGGAAACAGTAGGCTTCCTCCCATATTTCGGCATACCAGGGGTTATGACACTAAATACATACCTATTTCCCTGGCTCAGCTGATAAAGGAGGAGAACCTTGTGGCTTAGTGGTTAACACATCTGCCTAATATGTAATATAGCCCAGGTTCGAATCCCAGTAAGGGTATGACTAGTTGATAAGAGCTAAATAGCTTGAAATAGATCTATACTAGTCTCCCTTTATTTATTTATCAGCATAAATACAACATACATACATACATACATACATACATACATACATACGTGTGTATATATGTATATATATATGTGTATATGTGTGTATATGTGTATATAATATGTGTATATATGTGTATATATGTATATTATGTATATGTATATGTATATATATAATTAGTGTCACAACCCCTGGTATGCCCAAATATGGGAGGAAGCTTACTGCTTCCATTCTCTATCGGCTCGTCACAAGAGACCATCCAGACAGAAACCCAATATTTTTACTGTTGCCTTTGTTACATTTGTGTTGTATTTGTCTCCCTTTATTTATTTATCAGCAGAAATACAACATATATATATATATATATATATATATATATATATATATATAGATAGATAGATAGATAGATAGATAGATAGATAGATAGATAGATAGATAGATAGATAGATAGATAGATAGATAGAGATAGATAGATATAGATAGATATAGATATAGATATAGATAGATATAGATACAGATATAGATATAGATAGATATAGATACAGATATAGACATAGACATAGATAGAAAGAAATAATGTAGATAGGTAGGGAGAGTGAGAGAGAGTAGGTAGGTTGATATGTAGAGGGATAGAGAGAGAGAAAGAGAGAGAGAGAGAGAAGGTAGGTAGATAGAGGGAGAGGGAGAGAGAGAAATATAGTAGGTAGATAGGGAGAGAGAGAGAGTAGGTAGGTAGGTAGGTAGGTAGATGTTTCCAGGTGTACTTATCCATGTGCTGGAGAAGGAAATCGCCAACAACGTGCAGCACCTAAGACTTTGTTTCTGCTCCCACAGCACTTGATCAATGTAATTCTCATCAATCAGTTAAAGAGCTTTCCAAAAGGAAAAAAAGTGTTAGCACTCTGCAAACCTCCCAAAAAAGGCCCATTTTTCATGGAAATAGACCCATTTTTAAAGGCATGAATAGCCATGGGGAGGGGGCTTGCAGAATGCTCCTGTGTGTGGGGAGATGAGCAAAAGACAGCCAATTTTTCACAAAAACGGGTCTGTTTTTGGTCAAAAAAATTGCATGCATAGCCTTATGGAGGCTTATAGAATGCTGCTGGCAGCTGGTGGGGGGGAATGGCCTGGTTTTTTTTGCTCATTTCTGGTCTTCCTGCCCCCAGGAGCTTTCTAAAAGCTTCCATAAGGGTATGCATGGCCATTTTGGTGAAGGGGATGGGGCTTTAGGAGGCAAAAAATGCTCTATTCGATGTATAAGACACACCCAGATTTTCAGTCTCTTTTTTTGAGGAAAAATGGTGCGTCTTATACTCCGAAAAATACGGTAGCTAGTGTGAACTGAAATTTTCCAGAATTTTTTAGTAATCCATACTATAAGCAAATTCGGTATTTTTCTGTATCACAGAGGGCAATATTATTTTTTTAGCAAATATAGGGATATACCAAGTAGATATACCAAAGACAATAGAAACACATTTTATGGATTCCTCTGTCCTAGTTCACTGCAGAACTATAAATTGTTTGATTCTTTCTTCTCTTCTGGCACCACATCTTATACCTTTCAAGAGGGCAGTGATAACTGTTTACTATGTTTTATTATATTAGAACACTTCTTTAAACATTATCTCATGAAAGACTGCAGCATTAAGAATTCAAAACCACTTTTCTGGAGAGTTCAACTGATTTCCTTGCTTTATAGTTTATAGTAGAGACTTCAGAGACAGCAATTCTAGTTGAAGATTGTGACTTATATTATGTATTATGTATGGCTACACATTGAGTCTCTTTTTGTGTACTAAGAGTGTACAGTCTGGAACAATGCTGGTAGTTTAAGACATTCTACAACATACACATTTGTGAGATAAAATTTAGGCATCTGAGGCTTGTTTCATGGATTTTGGTAGGATTTGCTAAATATATTCCTTTGCCAACCTGCCATTAGATGTCCTAACATATCAGAGAATGCTATCAAATCTAGCAGAGGAAAGCAGGGTTTCCAATAACAACAACAATAATCCCTTTTGAATAACATTAATAAACCCTACTGAAAAAGTGATGTAACAGATAACTTGAATATGTTTATATGTATTACTAAATTGGTCTTTTTTCCTTTAAAAATGCTAGAAAATTATGTTGTATTAAAATATATAGGGGATTAATTCCACTTTAAAATATTTATTAATTCAGAAAACAAGGCAACTGCGAAATGACCCTAGATTAACAGTGATAACTCTATTTAGCCGTGCATAAATTTGAATTTCTTGGCCATTGTTGGTTTGCTTTTGTTTAACAGCTTGCATATATATTTCTATTCAGAAAAAGAAAAAGAAGAAAGAAAAAAAGAAGCAATAGAAATAAAAGTTAGATGTAATGGCTAAGATCCATAATAGCTGACTCATGGAACTGAGTTATTGCTGTACTAAAAGTTTTAGATAGCCTCTGTGTCCAAAATGTACACTTACTGCTTCTTCAGCCTTGTCAGTTGACCTTTCAATGTGTGGGCACACACTGCCCCGGGGGCAGCAGCATTGGCAGGGCAGACACGGCAGTATGCTATTTAGTACCCCCATCTCTATTGTCTTTATCTCAGGTAGCAACCCAAGATGACACTCTCATTGTATTGGGTGAATGTAAATGTCACTGTACTTTATATGTGAAGGCCAATCCACAAACAGTCATATTTCCCCCTTCACATGGTGCTCTGGATGCTCCTGGTTTTAATTTGAAAACAGACATCCAAATCCTATTGTTATAATCAATATGATTTTTTTCTCTTGACAATATTTAGGGGTGATGGTTATTTTTATAAAAAAAGCAAGACAAACCAACTAGTCAGACTGTTGTAATTTGGTCAACCACACGGGTACTATCCATATCCACCATTTCAACACATTCTATTTCCTCCCGATTCTCAGGAGTTTTCTTCTCTTTCCTTTTTTTCTTTGACGGTGGCAGAAAAGTTAGTATCACAGGTAAAATGGCAAAGCAATGAAAGAAGGTGACTAATGCTATCAAAAACAAGCACCTGAACAGTGTACGGGTCAGATTTGAAGGCACAGTTGCGAGAGGAATCAGACCAACAATGTAGCAGAGATAGCTCTGTAAAATCGCTACCCCGTGCATTTCCAGGGCATTCTTTACCCATTTAGTTCTTGTGAAATCTTTGCCCAGGACAAATGTTGACAAGAGAGGTGCACAGTTGTCAACTGTATAATTAATTCCATAAATTAAACATAACACAGAAATACAGTCCAGCTCAACTTTCCACAGGGTCATAAAACCTATAACTCCAAATTCAACTGAGGCAACAGTGAGTGTGAGCCATACATTGATGAGAGAATCTGCCACTAGGAATGCAGAGAAGAAGAGCAGGAATAAAGCACTAATACAGGAGTTCTGCAAGGGCCCCCCCACATAGGAGGCATAACGATCCATGTAGACAAAGGATGGGTTGAAAACAATGAACTTCACTTTAGATTTGAGAGACAGCTTTCGTAAAGTTTCCAGGAGGGGATAGAGCTCTTTTCGTTTGGTATCCATGGTCTTAGCTACCAAGAACATTCGAGAGGCCACCACTTCAACTTTATTATTGTATTTTTTGGAAAAAATGACATCCTCTGAAAAATGGGCATACTGGGGAGCTTTCAGAAAGGAGTTCCTCAGCATATCAGTAAAATTCTTTTTAGATAATCCAGTTGATATGTTGAGTTTTCTCAGATAATTCAAATAGCTCTCAAACCAAGATATCCTTACAAACCCCTTAGTATACTCTAGCATGTCATCTTGAACAGTCACATTCCAATATTCTATTGATTCATAAATATAAAACCCAATGACAGGGCTGTAATTGCTGAAGTACTTCTGCTGAGCAGCAGTATACTCCATGGTTTGTGTCGCAGTTGCTACAATGTTACTGAGGTCTGACTCTTCGCTGACCTGCAAGTAGCCCATTAAGGCAAAGGAAATATAAATAAGGTAAAAGAGAACTACAAAAGGCTTGACATATGTGTTTGTTATCCAGTCACAGTAATAACGCTTGAGGAAACACACCAAAAGGTGGCTTTCATAACTGTTCGTTTCCTCAGACTCTGCTGTATCCTCACTAAATTTGGCTGTCAGAAGAAATCTATACCAAGCAGGCTTCTCTTGCAATACCTCTGGTTTTGGTACCTTTCGGCAGAAGATACTATGCTGGTAGTTGTTTTCTATGTAGCCAGTAAACACGAGGCTGGAACCATAAAAGGAGAGTACATAGAGGTAGTTGAAGAAAATTGCAATACAAGAATTGCAGCAGAAGATCCTGGCTGCTTCAATGTTGGTGAAAGGGCTGGCACCAATCCCGAAAGTCACGAGATACATGGCAGTGGTGAGAGAAAAGGAGAGCATGGAGTCTGCGAACACAGCTGCAGTTCTCTCTTTTACATGTTGGTCTTCTCTAGTTTTCCTCCAGGAGGACAGCATTTCAAAAGTTCCATATAATCCGTGCCCTGGAATGAAGAAAAGAGCAACTGTAATGCTGTTATATAATTAAAATTTGCAGGTGACTCCTGCAAATGAGACTATAGCTAATTGTGCATTGCATGACCTGGGTAATTTAGGAAGAAATTGTCCTGGTGTAGGCAAATGTTCATATACAATGACATGAAAGTTATTTTTAAAAATAGAACTACAGTAATTGATGGTAATAATCTGTGCCAGGAAATTTGTAGCCAAGAAGAATTATGCTAACAAGTTATCTAATTAAAGCTAAATTATACATTGTGATGATTTAAGAGTAACCAAAATTAAAGAAACTTCAGTAATATTTTATTGATAATGCAGCTAAAGAGAAAACTTAAACATGAAGTCTATGTTATGGGATGCAATGAAGATTAATTTGAGCCATGGCATAAATATTTTTTTTCTCATTTGTTTTCTTTGATAAACATGCTCAGAAAAAGCCTTGTGGATGTTGTCAAAATGTACAGATGGATTTTTTCACACAATGAAAATGCTTATGCAAGAGCATAGTTTGGCATTAATGTTTGAAAATGGATATAGCTTCATATGATTTATATAACTATGATATCTCAATATTTATTTTCAAAAATAGATCAAGGTGCTAGATTCTGCCTCAGCACCAGAGGTGGGTTCCTATCAGTTCGGTCCGGTTCGGCTGAATAGGTATTAAATATCTGGCATACCTTTCCAAACTGGTAGTAATGGCAACCTGGCCAGGCCCCGGAACTGGTTCTCCCGGCGGCGCCATAGGCACCACTATCTTGGGGTTTGCTTCTGTGCATGTGCAGAGCAATTGTTATTGCACTGGTTGGCCCCACCGACTCCAACGCTCGCCCTGCCTCACCTTCACCATGTGGATCCACAAAACTGCCTCCTCCTGGCTCCTGCCTACACGCAGGCAAGCAGCATTTGAGCTAGCATAACTTTTTAAAGCCTTTTTTTCCTGCTTGTTTGCCTGAATGGGCAGGGAAAAAAGGCTTTAAAAAGTAAAAAAAAAAAAAAAGCTTCTGACAATCGCGGGACTCAGCTGTGAGGTGCGGAATAGTCAAAGCTTTTTTGTTTTTTACTTTTTAAAGCCTTTTTTCCCTGCTGGTTCAGGCAAGGGAAAAAAAGCTTTAAAAAGTAAAAGAGAGAGAGAGAGAGAGGGTGGGGAGGGAGGGAGGGAGGGAGGGAGGGAAGGGAGAAATAAAGAGAAAGATGAAAAAAGAGAGAGGTGTTAGAAGGAAACTCACTTTTCAGCCGGGAGATTCAGCAAACGAGAAAAACAAATGCTGTCGCTTTAAATTGGAGTCTCCAAACTGAGCATGACTGGCTGTGGAATTCTGGGAGTTGAAGTCAACAAGTCTTAATGCTGCAAACTTTGGAGACCCCTGCTTTAAATTGAAAAGCTGCTCCAAAGGAGGTTTTTAATTGCAGAAACAAAGCGACATTCAGCAATTTGTTTCTGGGTCAAACTGGATAAAAGGAAGAATTCTTATATGGTTCTATGTTTTTGAAGTTTTGGAGTTTGTGCAATATGGGCATTGTGTTTCTAAAAGGGTTTGGATGATTCCCATTGTGGCTAAATGACTTTCGTCCTGTGTTGGATCTTGAGTGTGGGTGTAATGGCTCCTCTCCTAACTTGAGAAACTAAACACTCTTGAAACGGATTATTTCAAAAGGAACCTTTAATCAAGCAGGATGGAAACTATTAAAAGCAAAGCAGCATCTGAAACCCTTTAGGCAATGCAAATGTGATTAAGATGATAATGACCCCTCCCCTTTGTCCAATGCAGATTCTAACCAATACACAAGTGTGAAGATGCTTCCTTAACTCTTCTGCCCTAGGATTCAAAAAACAAAAAAACAAAAACAAAAAAAAACAACACACGTTCCCATGGCTATCTCTAGTTAGACATCAAAGTTATATATCCCACATGGCTATCATAAACATCCCTCCAGAGATGTTGGGACTTTCAGTCTCCCAGTGACAGGAAACCAGTTGTAAAGTTGTAAAACTCAATTGTTTTGGATATAGCTAATGATTTAACTCCGAGGCTCCCCTCCTCCCAATTGAATTGCAGTATCACTTTTAGGGATCTGACATGCTGCTGTTCTTTAGAAAAAGGAGAGAATCACCTGTGAAAAAATAGGAAAACAAATTGCATCATAGTATTTTAACAAAGTTTGTCAGGGTATTGGGAGTGAAATTTTTTCAATAGGGCAGGGGCCCGAACATGGTGTTTCCTATTGATTTTGGGATGAAGGTAAATGCTTCCAAGCAACTAAGTATTGGGTTTTCTCCCTGTGGGTCCTAGAGTCCAGGACTTCCTTAATTTCAAAATGTTGTTCGCCTTCTATCATGATAGGAACAGGAGGTGTAGGTGCATGTGATCTTAGTTGTGAGATTACTTCTCATTTGAGTAAACTAATGTGAAACACTGGATGAACTTTCCTGAGTGTCTTTGGCAGGAGTAATTCTACTGTTACTGGGTTGATAACTTTGGTAATCAGGAAAGATCCGATGAAATGTGGTCCTAATTTCTTTGATGGTTGCAACGACTTCAGGAATTTTGTCGATAGGTATACTCTATCTCCAACATGGAAGGGTTTGGGATTACTGTAATGCGCTCTACATGGGGCTGCCCTTGAAGAGCGTTCGAAGACTTCAGTTAGTCCATAATGCAGCCGCGCAAGCGATAGTGAGTGTACCTAGGTACACCCATGTTACACCTATCCTCCGCGAGCTGCACTGGCTTCCCATTGGTCTCCGGACACGTTTCAAGGTGCTAGTCATTACTTTTAAAGACCTACATGGTTTAGGACCTGGCTACCTGAGAGACCGCCTCCTGCCAGTTATCTCCCAGAGACCTATAAGATCACACAGACTAGGCCTCCTCCGGATTCCATCTGCCGGTCAATGTCGGCTGGCGACTCCCCGGGGGAGGGCCTTCTCTGTAGCTGCTTCGGCCCTATGGAATGATCTCCCCATGGAGATCTGGACTCTTACTACTCTTCCGGCCTTCCGCAAAGCGATTAAGACCTGGCTGTTCCGGCAGGCCTGGGGCTGTTGATTTATCCAGCCCCACTCTAAGCTATATGAATGTTGTGAAATTTTAATGTCTGTTTCTTTTAATTTTATACGTTCCCCCTTCCTGCTTTTATCTGTAAGCCACCCTGAGTCTCTCGAGAGTGGGCGGCATACAAATCCTAATAAACCGTAAACCGTAAACCGTACTCTTTTTTTGTCACCTTGAGTTTTGAAAGCCTCTCTAACTTCCTGTAATGCTAATCTAACCACTGGCCATGTGTTTCGTAGGTTGTCTATCCATTCTTTTAGTGAGGGGATGGTGAGTTCCTCAGGTATGGGGTTGAAATCCTGGCCTGTTGCTACTCTAAAAGGTGTGAACCCAGTGCTTGAGTGCACAGCGTTATTGAAGGCCGCTTCTGCAAAAGGTAAAAGGTGAACCCAGTTGTCCTGTTGAAAATTAATAAAACATCTTAGGTATTGTTCTAGAACCATGTTCCGAATTTCAGTTTGACCGTTGGTGCATGGATGGTGACTGGAGCTATGTCCTTGGGTGGTGCCCAGCAAGTTTAAGAATGCCCCCCAAATTTTGAGGTGAATTGGATCCCTCTGTTGGAGATGATTCTCTGCGGGGCTCCATGAAGGCAATAAATGTGTATCAGGAATAACTTGGCTAGACTTTTGGCAGTTGGGATCGTTTGGCATGGTATAAAATGTCTGTTTTGAAAACAAGTCTCTTACGATCCAAATGACAGTATTCCCTGCGCTTTCTGGTAGTTTGACAATAAAATCCATAGCTATCTCCTTCAAGGGTGCTGAGGGCTCGGTTACCTTCTGTAACTTCATACTGTATTGTGGTTTCCTGGATAGTGCATCTGCCAGAAAACTTTTTCCCCCCGGGAGGTATCTGAGCGTAAATTCAAACCGTTTAAAGTACTGAACCAATCGTACTTGTTTTGGAGAGAGTTTCCTTGGGGTCTTTAGGGCTTCTAAATTTTTATGATCCGTCCAGACTTCAAAAGGGATCTTACTCCCTTCTAGGAAATGTCTCCAGGTTAAGAGCCCATCGAACTGCAGAAGCCTCTTTCTCCCAAATGGCCCACCTTTGCTCAGATTCATTCAATTTTTTGGATTTGCATGGTTGTAATTGGTCTTCCTCATTTTTCTGAAGCAGGACCGCTCCTATTGCCACATTGCTAGCATCTGCTTGTATGACGAATGGTTTCTCTGTGTCCGGGTGCTTTAGGATCGGTTCTGCCAAAAACAGCCTTTTAAGTTTTTCAAATGCCACTTGGCATTCCATTGTCCAGTTCAAAGGCTGCTTCAGTTTTGGGTTTCCCTACCCCTTCGTTTTTAAGAGCTTGACGATGGGGAGAGCAATTTGGGGGAAAGTGGGGATAAACTGCCGGTAAAAGTTGGTGAATCCCAGGAAGCTTTCAACTGTTTGCACGTTCTGGATGGTTCCCAGTCAAGTATTGATTGCACTTTCGAAGGATCCATTTCTATGCCCTGGTGTGAAATGCGGTATCCTAAGTAATCAATTTTTTCTTGGTGGAATTCACATTTGGAGAGGTTAGCATAAAGTTTTGCAGAGCGAAGTTTGTTCAGAACTGCCCGGACTAGATTTACATATTCTGCCTTGGTCTTAGAATATAATAAAATGTCATCAATATAGACTATGCAACCCTTACATAGATGCTCACGCAACACTTCGTTTATTAATTGCATAAATACTGCAGGGGCCCCTTGTAGCCCAAATGGTAGCACTTTGAATTGATAGCACCCAAGAGGTGTGTTAAAGGTCATTTTCCATTCATCTCCCTCCTTAATCCTGATACGGTAGTAAGCCTCCCTTAAATCCAGTTTTGAAAAAATTCTCCCTTTGGCTAGGTATGCTAGCATATCCTTCATGAGTGGGAGGGGATATACATTTGCCATACTGATTGAATTTAAATTTCTAAAATCAACACATAAGTGTTTGGTGACATCTTTTTTCTCTCTAAACAACACTGGGGCTGCAACTTTTGGTTGGGCTGGTTCAATGAAACCCCTTGCTAGGTTTTTTTTTCAATGAATGCCCTCAGTTCTTTCAGCTCCCTTGGAGACATGCTATACATCTTGGGTTTAGGGAGTTTGGCTCCAGGTAGGATTTCTATCGCACAGTCAGTGGTGCGGTGAGGTGGAAGCTCATCAGATGCTTTTTCGCTAAAAACCTCAGCCAAGTCCTTATATTCTTTGGGTATACCCTGGGTTGGCATAGTGTAAGCAGGTATTGCTGTTTCTAGGTGCTCTGCCCCCTCAGTTTCTCTGTCTGGATTCTCAGCAAAAGTCACGTGCATCTGAACTCTTATGGTGCCTTGCTTCCAATTAATTTGGGGGTTCCATTTTTTCAGCCATGCAAGATCCAGAACTAGTGGCCATTCCATGCCAGGCGCTACTATAAATGTAAGGATTTCCTCATGGTTTCCGATGCCTATCTGTAGAGGCTCAGTGGCAAACGAAGATGGCTCCCCCCCTGCTATTGACCCAGCTAGTTAGCAAAAAACTGTGGGGCTTTTCAGCTTCCTTACATTAATCCTCAACTTCCTTACCAGGGTTGGGCTGATCAACCAGCGGGTGCACCCCGAATCCACTAAAGCTGAGATTTTTATCCCCCTCTCCCAGTTGGGGATAAATAGTCTCAGGAGCAAGGTAAGCGGTTTAATTGGTTTGCTTACCAGTGGTTCATCCTCTGGATCAATTATGGATATGTATGGTTCCTCCTGCTGCGAAGCCGGGGTTTCCACCTCAAAGAAGGGAGGGGGTATAAATTTTATGGTCTCCCTGCTCCTCAGGGCTGTCTCCTTTCCGTGCTGGCCAGGTTTCGTAGATTTCCCCCCCAATGGGCGATCTGGTTTCTTAGCTAGTGCCTGAGAACAGCATTTTGCAGCACGGTGCCCCTCTTTTCCACACTTGGATTTCAGAGGTGGTGTCGTTTGTGGTTTAAAAGGTTCTTGTTTCCATTGGGGTGGGGATTTCTTCAACATTCGTCCTGCCTGATACTGATTTCTGGTCATGTCGATCTCTGCCTCTTCAGCAATAAGATACCACTCATGTAGGTGGTTTGGAGCACCTCAGGCCACACAGGCATTGTAGAGGTCATCACTTAGTCCATCCTTGAACCAGCTTACCAGGATATCGTCTGGCCAGTTCACATGACATGCCAGGTCTCGAAATTCTTCAGTATACTCTGCCACTGGCCGGCGTCCCTGCTTCACAACTTTAATGCGGTCATGTGCTTTGCAGTCTGCAAGGGGATCCTCGAACCGTCATTGCAGGGCCATCATGAACCGATCAAAGTCCTGCAGTTCTAGTGCATCGGCATCATGTAAAGTCACCATCCAGATGGATGGCAGCGGCTCCTTCCAGGGCTAGGGTGACCACTCGCACTCGGGCTCCTTGGGTTCAAAAATCACACCCATATTCTTGCATGTAGGTGAGCACGTGTGCCACAAAGAATCCTAATTTTTTCGGGTTCCCATCAAATTTTACCCCCAGGGAAGGAGTTTTCCTTTCTAACTGCAGGTTTCGGAGTTGGTTCGGAGTGACCCCCAACCCATGCGCCAACTGGGGGGAAGACTTTCTGGGTTTCTAGCTGTTGCTAGCTTCATCAGCAGGGACCAGAGCAGGGTTAGTTCCCCTGGCGTCACCCCCATTTTCCGCCCTTCCACCGCTTCTCGGTTGCCAGTCTGGCTCCCCCCCCGGATGTTGAGATTTTCCAAAATTTCCATCACCAACTGGGTTACATGCCTCTTCAGAGGATCCTCTCTCAGCGCGGCTTCATTTAGCTCCTCCTGGTCAGAGGGGGCTTCTAACTCCAATTTCCACCCTGATTTTCGGCTACCTCGAGTAAGAGTGACTCCCCTGGTCTTCCCTTCCTAGCTGTCTTTCATCCCGATTCTGATTGACCAATGAGGCTTTTTGGGGTCCTCCAAGCTCACTCCGTTCTCTCCGCCAGGATACAAGGAGCAGGTCTCTGGTTGTGGAGGGTTTTCCATCTCCCTCCAGCAGTCAGTTTCCCCTTGTTCACTGTTATGCTCAGACATGATTTGCTGGGTCCCCTTGGTAGACTAAAAATGTTTCTCTCCTGGTTGACTACTTTGCAGATAGATGCTGCTTTATGTAATGGCTCCTCTCCTAACTTGAGAAAGTAAAGATTCTTGAAATGGATTATTGCAAAAGGAACCTTTAATCAAGCAGGATGGAAACCATTAGAAGCAAAGCAGCATCTGAAAACCTTTAGGCCATGCAAATGGAATTAAGCTGACAATGACCCCTCCCCTTTGTCTGAATGCAGATTCTGACCAATACACAAGTGTGAAGATGCTTCCTTAATTCTTCTGCCCTGGGAGTCAATAAAGCACACGTTCCCATGGCTATCTCTAGTTAGACATCAAAGTTATATATCCCACATGGCTACTATAAACATCCCTCCAGAGATGTTGGGACCTTCAGTCTCCCGGTGACAGGAAACCAGTTGTAAAGTTGTAAAACTCAGTTGTTTCAGATGTAGCTAATGATTTAACTCCAAGGCTTCCCTCCTCCCAATTGAATGGCAGTATTACTTTTAGGGATCTGACAGTGGGGCTGCTTACTCTGATTCTATTACTTTGTTTTTTTAGCTGCCAAATATTGCCACGGGGAAATTTCAAAATATCCTGTCTTGAATAGGTTTTCTGCAGATCTGTTTGCCTGCTTGTGTGAATGGAGCCAAACGTTCTATAGGCTCATTATCTCTATCTGGCAGGAATGTGGAATGAGCCTCAGGCAGGTTTCTTTGTTAGCAGCTTGATTTTTCCTTGTTTTTCTGGGAGCCTTTTTTATGAGTAATATTTTATTTGGGGTGGGTTGCTTCCCACAGGAGGAAGGGAGAAAGAAAGAAAGAAAGAAAGAAAGAAAGAAAGAAAGAAAAAAGAAAGAAAGAAAGAAAGAAAGAAAGAAAGAAAGAAAGAACAGCAATTTAGAGCTAGAAGGCTACTCATCTAGTCCAACCCCCTGCTGCAGCAGGAAACCTTACATTGTCTGGATTATTTTGGTGCCTCTAACAGAGAGGAAAATTGCCAGAAAGGAGAAGGAGTTTATTAGGATAAGGCTGCCATGCAGAGGAAGGCAGAGATAGTCCTTAACTTATGACTACAATTGAACCCAAAATTTTGGTTGCTAAGCAAGAGCATTGTTAAGTGAGCTTCACCACATTTTACTCAATCCATGACATCTCCTGGTGAGTGATGTCAAGTTGGCCATGCCCACCCAGTCACATGACCAACCGGTGACATGACCATGGAGCATGCACACCCAGTCACATGACCAACAAGCCATGCCCACCATCACATGACTAACAGAGCCTTCTCGGTTGCAGCTCCGACGCTTTGGAACGATCTCCCCGTGGAGATTCGCACCCTCACCACCATCCAGACCTTCCGCACAGCCCTCAAGATCTGGCTATCCCATCAGGCCTGGGGATAAGTCCCTAATTTTGCCCCGCCCGAATGTCGAATGAATGTTGTGTTTTATTGGTTATTTTCTTTTATTCACATTTTTTTCCTTTTTGTGTCCTGTCTCACCCCCCCCCCTCCTATGAAATGTAAGCCGCCCTGAGTCCCCTTAGGGAAAAGGGCGGCCTATAAATGTCAATAAAATGACTAAAAAAAATGACTAAATGACTAACATACTACATCCACCAAACAAGCCACATCCACAGAATCGGTAGTAAAACCGATCAGCACCTTAACCTCATAATGCTGTGTGAAACACAAAGGTTTGTTTCTAAAAGTCACAACAATAGGTTAGATTGATTATTCATTGAATTCATAATTATGTGCAAAATTCTATACCCATGGAACCAAGTGGTTGCCTGGCCTAGACAATAATTTAGATGATAGACATGAATGAACTGAAACATTATTATACTTTTGCCATTAATAAAGCTATGGAAGAAATATACTGCACATTGTTCATTATATTTAAAATTTTAAGATATAGAAGATTTTAGGGGGAGGCTTGGAAGGGAGTTGAGAAATTCAAGTGAGCCTGTGTAGCCCAGGACAGCTCTAACACCCCAAGGTCAAACACTGCGAAATCTCTAAGCTGTTCCAAATGTTCCCTCAACAAAATAAATACAATTGATTGGTGGACAATGAAAACTTTAGAACCGGCTTTGCTACATCTGTGCTTCTACTCTTATGTGGAATTATTCGTAAAATAATGTCCAGGAGTTTCTTTTGCTGCATTTACCAACAGGATGGTTGACAGGTAAGTTTATGGGAGTCCAGTCTAAATAACTGATTTAGCATCATAACAAAAATTAGAGTTTTACTTCCCTGTAAATTTTTGGCTATTAATAATATCCAATAGACAATTATTTTAACAATGGAAGAAATACACCTATGTACCAATGTACAGTACTGGCTCAATGGCTTTGAAATGGAGCTGAGCACCATCCCTTATAGTCGGGTATGTCTAGTGGAGTAAAATCCACAGGGATTTCTTTACCTATCATATGTACATAATGTCAAGTGCCAGGGTAATAAAGAAATGAGTATAAAGATTTATAGCAAGCTTAAGCTCTCTACAAGAATCTGAACTACTAACAGACAAAGGAAATTGGTGGCAGATAGGAGTCAAAGACATTCAAGGTGGACTTAGATCTCTTGTGGGCATGAAGGAACTCGTGACTGATGATGTGCTTGATGTGTCTCCCAGGTTTAGCCTGGTCATTTCATACACATACTCTTTTTATAAGCACTATTTCTTTAACATATTATATCATCTTTGTAAATCAGCTTCCAGTGTCCCAATGTCCTCCAAAACTACTGCCATTCTATTTACATAGCTAATTATACAGCACTTTGAAAAGAAAAGATACTAAAAGAGGATTGGGATAAGCTCCCACTTGTTCTCAGCCATAAAATGATTTTTGCCTCAGAAAGAGTTGGACAGACTTTAATCACCTGATTATTGCTGAGAAATCTGGGTGTTAATGTCAACAAATCTCAAATCTCAGGCAAGCAAAGTCAATGGGGAAGCCATATTCACGTAACAACCATGTTACTAATTTAACTACAACTTAACGAGTGATTCATAAAACAACTGTGGCAAGAAACATCATAAAATGGGTCAAAATTCACTTGAAAACTGTCTTACTTAGCAATGGAAATGTTGTGCTCAATTGTGGTTGTAAATTGAGGACTACCTGTACTTCTAGATTAACTTCACCTGTGCATTAGGGGAAATCTGTTGATTATACTTTATGTGTGATCTACAGTGTTCTCCTCTTTAATATTCAGCATCTCTTCACCCACTTTTTTTGTATTGAGTCTTGGACTGTGTTTATTTAGCCTGAGAGAAAAATTATGATAGATTATGTTAAATGCTTTTTGTTTATATAATTGTATGTAATTGCACTGCTTTATATTTTGATATTTGCATTTTGCATTGAACTTTGCAGTATATTACTTTGAGATTGTTTTTTCTTTATATAGCCAATACAAAAGTTTGAGTAAATGAATCAAAATGTTACAATTGGATCAAATCTTTATATATTCAGTGCAAAATAAATCCTGGAATAGATAGAGAACATTCTACTTCAAAGGTTTAATCAATAGGCTTTGTTTTCATGCAGTGCAATCCTATAAGTATTTATTTGAATTACTGTTATATTATACCACCAAAACCATTCTTTGAAAGCTGACCTTATTCAGAAAATCAAAGCATGTAAACACGCATTTCTTCATTTGCTTTGCTTAATCTTCAGGGTATTATCTCTGCAATCATGACAGCTAAAAATTTCCTCTAAAATGATCAAGAGAGGCTGTTGCAGGGATTCTGATCAATACTTCCTGCAAGGCATTTCTCTTGTTCTATCATTGTTCTACTTACTTTTGTGATATTTTGTTATACATTTTTGCCAAATTTATAGTGCTGAAATGATTAATCACAGCCTCCTAATTAATAGAACTATGGTACAGATAGCCCATTTTAGATACTTGGATACGTTCCTGTGACAAACAAGTTTCAGTACAGAGGTCCTGCTTTGATGACATTTATTGCAGTTAAAAGGATAACATTATTCATGCATTCTTTGAATGGGTAACTGAAAATAAGATTGAGCACTGTTGCCATTAGTGTGGGGTTTTGTGTGCTACTGTAATGAATTCAACATTAATGCCTGAAGAAAATGGCCTTTGTCAGATAGGTCTGTTTTCAAAGAATTAATCTGGAACCACAGCAAAAGATTACAGATATATTTCTGGGTTCATGCTGAATACCCAATCTTCCTAGAATGTCATCTGGTATACACATTGGTAAATTAGTTGGCCTCTGACTCAGAAGTGGGTTTCAGCCAGTCTGGTTTGGTACGTGCGTACCGGTGGCAGAAATCTGGCGTCCATTTGTGTACGGGGGCCTCCGGAGGCCCTGTACCAGAATGGTCCCTCCCTTGGCCTGTCTCCCCCACTCACTCTCCCCACCCACCCGGTTGCCTCTCTCTCCCTTTCTCGCCCCACCTGTCCATACCATGCTTGCCCCGCCCATCCACTTCCTTTACTGGAGCGGAGAACTCAGCTGTTGGAAGAAGGCTGAGCTTCTTTCTCTTTGACAAGTGCCTTGCAAAACCAGGACTTTGCAAACCACTTCTCAAAGAGAAGGAAGCAGATGCAGGGCTTCTTCAGAGGAGCTGAGGTTGGAGCAGATCCTGGGTCAGTAAGCAGCCCGCAAGCTGTCACCATGTGATTGCTCTGGGGGTGCAGCTTGTGGCCAGAGTGGTGGGACTGCCCCGGAGAGTCTCTCCTGGCCAGGAAGGATCACCAGGAGAAAGCCAACTGCAGCCAGCAATGAGACTTGAAAGAGTGGCTGTCCAGCAGATCCAGGAGTGTTCCCAGGTTGGTGAGGTGATATGGAGATTGCACAGGGCTAGACTGGAGGTGTCAGGAAGGCAGGGGTCGAGGCTATGCCCCCGTAATGGCAAAAAAAGAATATCTCGCCATCCCAGCTGTGCCGCAAGGAAAAGGAAACAAGTCTTGGGAAAGATCTTCCCTCCCCCTTCAGAGACCCCGTGTGGGGAGAGAGGAGGCGGCCTGGTTGGAATGTGGGTGGGCGGGCAGTTTAATGGCCAGTGCCTCCTTTGCTTGTTCGGGCAAGCAGAGAAAGAAAGGAGGTACACAATAGCCGAGGGCGAAGGTGCTCCCCTTCACCCTTGGGGACGGTGACAGGGGACAGCTTTATTGCACATCTCCTTCCCTTGCTCAGCTGCTATCGCTGGAGTGCTGCCAGGACAAGTGAGGTCCTGGGAGGGACCTTCCTTCCCCCTCCAGAAAGCCCATGCCGGGAGAGAGGAGGCAGGCTGGTTTGAATGCGGGCGAGCGGGCAGTTTAGTGGCCAGTGCTTCCTTCACTCATTTGGGCAGGTAGAGAAAGAAAGGAGGCGCATGATAGCTGAGGGTGAAGGAGCTCCCCTTCACCTTTGGTGGTGGGGGTGCTTTATCATACACCTCCTATCTTTCTCCAACCGCCTCAATGAGCCAAGGAGGCACTGTCCCCAAACTGCCTGCCCGCATTCAAACCAGCCCACCTCCTCTCTCCCGGCATGGGCTCTCTGGAGGGGGAGGTAAGGTCCCTCCCAAGACCTTGCTTGTCCTGGCGGCACCCCGGCGATAGCAGCTGAGCAAGGGAAGGAGGAATTCTGGGAGTTGAAGTCCACAAGTCTTAAAGCTGTCAAGTTTGAACACTCCTGGGGTTTTTTTCTAAAGGGCTAGGGGTGCAAAGGTCTTGTAACTTGACAGCTTTAAGACTTGGCACTTCAAATGCCAGAGTTTCTGAGCCAACATTTTGGTTGCTAAGGAAGAGCATTGTTTAAGTGAGTTTCACCACATTTTACAAGTTGGTCACGCCCACCCGGTCAGACCACTAAGCCACACCCACAAAACAGGCCACACCCACAGAATAGGTAGTAAAATTTTTGAAACCCACCACTGCTCTGACTGATATGTTCAGTTTATTTCTAGAGGGCTTGATTGAGCTAATAAGTGCAAATACTGAACCTTTATCTAAGCCTTTAGATAAAAATACTTCTAAACAGAATACCAATTCCATATTAAAAGATAGGATACTTTAATTTTATCTGCCTTCATGTGCTACTTTAAAAATAAATTAAAAAGCCATTTATATAAAGACCACCACAAATGTCAACTTAATTCTTAAATATTATATCTATAAAGTTTTCTAACAAATTATCTATAACAGGAAGTCCTCAACTTATAAACATTTGCTTAGTGACTGTTGCAGGTAACCTATTGTAAATCTTTATAGATACAATATTTCAGCGGTACTGAAAAAAGTGACCTGTGGTCATTTTTCACATTTATGATTGCTGCAGCACTACTGTGGTCACATGATCAAAATTTGGATGCTTGGCAACTGGTTCATATTTATGACAGTTGCAACGTCCAAGGTCATGTGATCATCTTTTGTAATTTTCTGCCATGCAAAGTCAATGGAGAAGCCAGAATCACTTAACAACCATGTTATCAACTTCACAACTGCAGTAGTTAACTTAACAACTGTGGCAAGAAAGGTCATAAAGTGAGGCAAAACTCACTTAGCACCTGTCTTGTTTAGCAATAGAAATTTGGCTCATTTGGGTTGTAAGTCGAGGACTACCTATACACCATTTCCTTTGTAAACTACCCCCCCCCCCCCCATATCTCCTTTGTGTTAGGCTAGGCTAATTTAGATTTCTGGAAGCTGAAATCAAACACCTCTTGAGAGAAGCAGACTGGAAAGCTTGCTTTAAGCCATACCATTTCACATTGAAATTTTATTTCATAATCTGCGGTAAGTTCTTTAGGGGAGCAAGCAAATGTGGTTGCTTATGCTTAAATTCTCAGTTTTTAACTTGCTTCCAGTTATTGCATAAATTTCTGTAAATTAAATAAACAACAAACAATATTCCAAAATTCACATGAAATTATTCACAAATCATATTTACCCATAAGGCAAATAGGATTAATATTTTTTTTAAAAATGTCAAAGGACCTTTTTCACAGGAGAATCAGGGGTGAAATGATACCAGTTCGGGCCAGTTCACCCAAACTGGTAGTAAAATTGCTTTAAAAAGTAAAAAAAAAAGTTCTGACGATCAGCTGTGCAACAATCAGCTGTGTAACAACCAGCTGTGCTGCAATCATCTTCTTTTTACTTTTTTAAAAGCATTTTTTACTACCTGTTCACCGGAACCTGTAGTAAAAAAATGCTAAAAAAAGTTTTAAAAAAGTTCCGATAATCAGCTATGTGTGACAGTCAGCTGTGCCTGATTGTCTGCGAGGTTCCTGATTGTTGCAGGGGCCATTTTGTGTGAAGCCCAACTGCTTTTACATTGTGTGTGAGTCAGTTGTGCAACTTTTGCGTTATTTTTGTGTAATGTGTGCTAGTTGGTTTTTGCGCTCTCTGTGACTCTGTGAGGGTACCGCTTGTTGCAGGGGACATTTTGTATGAAGTCAAGCTTCTTCTATGTTGTCTGTGAGTGCAGCCATGCTCACCCAGTCACATGCCCACCAAGCCACACCTGCCCGGTATTGGATATGATTGTAAGGCGAAAGAATCTCCAAATAATTGATTGGGAACATCTTGCTTAAGTTTAAATTCCTGACATTAAATATTAATAACACTTTATAGATTTTAGTTTAATCATTAATACATGGCTTTGCAAAATTAGTCATGGTATTATTAGAACTTAAGCAGAATATTAAGAATATATTTATACATACATGTACATGCATGGGAGACAGTCAATTTTAAAATAGAGGAAATGGATCTCAAAACCATCTCCTTTTGATGTGATTGTTTTATAGATACAGCAATTTCACCTACTCAAAGATCAAAGGTCAAGGAAGAAGGTGAAGATCCTTTCAGCAACCTTCCTTAAAATCACCTGATAAGTACGAGAACAAGACCTCTAACTGTATTTTTGAGCAATTTGGGTGCAATGGGACATCATTTGTAATCCTATCAGGCAAAAGTAGAATACATGCATATAGAATATTTGGCATCTATTTGTGGTGAGATGTTTGCTGTCAATCCTTGTTCTCCAAATTGTTTTATGGTTGCTTCCGCTGGGTAGGTCATGACTGTCAATTTGATGACTAGCACAGTGCCCCCATTAAAACTAATTAGGAACAGTGATAAAGGCATAAAAACTAGCAAAAAAAGTACAACCATTGAATGACTTCCTATTGTTAATTATGTTTTAAATAGTTATGGTCTATTCTAAACAGGGAAAATAATTAAACTCACTTTCACGGCCTCCATAAAGGCAAAATGACCTTTTTCAAAAACGAAAAGAAGGAAAAAAAAAACCCCAACAGATTGCTTGCCAATGTAGAAACCTACAAATTTTATAGTTCCTCTAAATACAATAGACAAAGTTGCCTTAAACTTTGGTATCATACTCAAAGATGCCATTTTTATTCAGCTAACTGTTCTAAAATCAAATCCTAGCAATTTTTATATAATGACAGCCCAGCAATAAGAACTAATCCTAAAGCATTTAGGATTCTTTTACTATTTGACAGATCTTAGTAGATGCAGTACTATAGCATTCAGTATCCACCAATTTTTGTGTGTGTTTTATAGTGGGTTTTACCAGTATAAACAATTGGATTTTCATTTTGCTCTGAACCTTCCTTTTACTATGTCTCTGTCTTTGACAATCGGGTAATGCCACTTCTCCTAAAGTAATAATCCAGCCGTATTATGAAGTGGGCCATAATCCAGAGAAAAATATATCATAGCTTTTCCTTTCCTCACCTGCAAGAAATCATGTTGAAATCAAGCTTAGAAGAGATTTCTCACATTGAACATGAAAAGAATTGAACTTGGTTTTTTCAGCACTTCAAAAAGAGGCTGATTGATCTTTGCTTCTGTAGTAGCTATTGGGAGAGAATGGATTTGGGATCAGAGCAATGCAATTAATGTTACCTTTGACTCCCTGATCTAAAGCAGAGTTCTATGAATGCTTCCTTAACTAAAGACTGTGGGCTACATACAATATTACATGCTTGTGTGTGTTACATTATTCATGTCTAGCTGGTGTACCTCATATAACATTTTTCATATATCACTGGAGACAGGGGTGGGTTGCTAATCCTGTTCCAACCAGTTTGGTTGGAACGCGGCCGGCGGCGTCCTCGTGCACGCACACAGTTCACGCATGCGTCTTAGCACCTGCGCAATGCTCCAGCTGCTCGCGGAGACTCGCGCAGGCGCTGTATGTGCCATCCAGCTGCTCGCGGAGAATCGCGCAGGCACTGTATGTGCCATGCGCCTGCGTGGAAGCGCAGAAGCCTTCAAAGACCAGTAAGGAGCGCGGGCGGGCGGGTGGGCCCTTCGCCGTTCCCAGAAGTTACTTACTTCCGGGTTCGCCGACCAACCGATTTGCGGGGACCGCCGCGAACTGGTTGAAATCCACCCCTGACTGGAGACCTCTGATTCAGTATGTTGTGAATATTTCCTTCATAAAAGCCTTATGCAGTGCCTTAGTTCTTATAAGAATATATACAATGACCTGTCTGAAAAAGATAGCACCAGAGAAGTAGAAATATGATGTTAAAGGGATGGATATTTTGTGTTGAGCATGTGATAATAAAAAACAAGAGAAGAGGAATCAGCAGCTTTTGGATAAAATTTTTGGAAATCTGACACTTTGGTTTCTTTGTGGGTCTTGTCTTCAATGGTGTCTTTTTTTCTCTCAAACATAAATAATTTAGTTCTAACAGAACAACAGTTGAAAGGTAACCAATACAACAGAGAACAGAACAGCATTATAGACATTTAGAGATTTTTAAAGGAATGTCTTTCATACAAGTATTGGGGAGGTGGGTGTGGGAGAGAAGGAAAAGTATCTAAAAATTTGAAACATTTCTGAATAAGAACATGAGTTAGCCCTAAGACTGTAGTAAAACATAGTCAAAGGGTTTTAGAAACCAGTTCAATACATTTTAAATAAACACACAGTCTACTATAGGATTCCCAGCTGACTGTACAGCTGACTCCATCAAACACAGCTATTTTCCTGAACCTATTCATGAATGTGGAGGCTGTATTGTACAGCAATCAATTTATAGAGAACGTCCTTAAATACTATCTTCTAAAAGCTTTGATATGCAAACAATATTTGTGCATAACAAATGGAAATTGATAGTGGGTATATTTTTCTGTTTTATTCTGTTATTCCGTTATCTGAAAATGTTACTGACATCTGTTTTATTGTCTTTGCCAGTCAAAGGTTTTTTTTAAAAGGAAACTACAAAATCTAAAACTTATCTTTGTCCTGAAAAGAAATATTATTTTTTGCCCCGTTGCCCAGACTTTAAAGTAGCCATTATTGTGGCCACTGCCTCTTCTGCTGTCACTTTGAAGAACTTTATCTTGGATTTTTTGAGGAACTGCTGGTTCCTCTTTGGTCGTCAAGATATGTTTTTTCCACCTGTTCCTCAAGAATGGTTGTGACCAGAAGGTCCCTGACAGTGGGTGTCTGGTTGGGTTTTCACGGAGCCCATCAGACCTCCATTATTTCCCAAACATTCCCATCACAGTGCTTCTGACTTCTCTGCCCTCCACAATCAGCTTGACCGATAGGATGTCAACACTGAAAGCAACCTGAGAGAATGCCAAGAAAGCGCTAGCTAAAGGGGCACAAACCTATAAGAAACAGGCAGATAAACACTGAACTCTTCAACGGCCATTCCAATTGGGGGAGAAGGTGTACCTTTTCACAAAATATTTGAGGTTAAACCTCCCTAGCAAGAAACTGGGGCCAAAGTTTATGGGACCATTCCGCGTAGTAAAGATCATCAACCCAGTCACAGTGCCCTGAAGTTGCCTTGACTACTAGGGAAGATACACCTGGTATTCCAGAGTAGCCTCTTAAAACCTATGGTCAGATCGACCCTGAGGTCACTGCCACTGGAGCTCCTGAACCCTGTGGTCATAGGGGGCCAAAACATTTCCGACCAGTTCAGCTGAATAGGTAGTAACTCGTGTACGTGCATAAAAATTTTTGGGTGCTGAACTGGTAGTAATGCTAGCAGGAACCCACCCCTGGGCCAAACCCATTATGAGCTGCAACAAATCCTTGATTCGAGGTGGCACACGAGACAACTCCAATACTTAATCAAGTGGAAAGGCTACCCCTTATCAGAGGCATCTTGGGTAAAAGAGTAAAAATATCCAGGCTGATTGCCTTATAGAAAAATTCCACACAGAGAATCCAAACAAGCTGGGAGGGGGGTCGCATTCCTGAAATCTATATCTGTACTCAAATTGTTTTTGCTTTGCGCAGGTCATCTTCAGAAAGGGGGGGGGGCAAATGTCAACTTGTAAATGTATTCCAGGTTTGCTTTCAAATTGCCATAAGCAGGAGGAGGGGGAATTGACAGAGCTGCTCGGATGCTTTCACCTAAAGCACATTCCACACATGCTTTTCTCCAGATTGTATCCCCCAGATTACTGGAGCAAGAAGGAGGGGTGTGGTGTCTACAGTCCTCTGACATATTCCGTTGAAGAATGTGATTTATGACACACTCAGGGAGGAGGGGGAAAATAGGGTCATAGGTGGCTGTAAGTTACATGAGGTAAGAGCTGATTCCGCTTGGGTAATTGCCGAAATGTTGTTCCTAATAAATGACTGGATTTCTTTTGAAACTTGGTTCAAGGCTCATAATTTATTGGGGCATCTGTTGGATACCTGACAGTTATCTTCCCACCAAAGATATGTTTCTATTTTTCTAGTTGCATTTTTACATGCTTTCGAACTGCTAAGTTGGCAAAAACTGGGACAAGTAATGGGAGCTCACTCCATTATGTGGTGGTAGCAGTGGTGAAATTCATTTTTTTTACTACTGGTTCTGTGGGCATGGCTTGGTGGGCATGGCAGGGGAAGAATATTGCAAAATCTCCATTCCCACCCCACCCCAGGGGAAGGATACTACAAAATCCCCATTCCCACCACACTCCTGGAGGAAGGATATTGCAAAATCTCGATTCCCACCCTACTCTGGGGCTAGCCACAAGTGGTATTTGTCAGTTCTCCAAACTACTCAAAATTTCCGCTACTGGTTCTCCAGAGCCTGTCATAATCTGCTGAATTTCACCCCTGGGTGGTAGGGGTTTGAACTGCCCATCTGCTGACCTTTCTGATCAACAAGCTCAGCATCTTAGCCATAGAGGCACCACATTCCCTAATGTATACTAATGTATATGAGGTAGAAATAGACACAAATTTATGGGCCGATCACAATCCAATGAGAATCAGCTGGGAAGGATGAAAGAAAAGTACAAGATGGACTCTAAATCAATCGATATTAAATGATGGAGAATTTAGACAGACGTTGAAAAAACAAATGAAATTCTTTTTAAAAGAAAATAGGAAAGAAGATATGTCACTACAAAACCTGTGGGACACAGCAAAAGCATATATGAGAGGAGTTGCTATATCACATACAGTGAAGAAAAATAAAAGGAAGAAGCAACAACAAAAACTTTAGAAGAAGAATATAGAAGACTTGAGGTAGAGTTACAAAAGGAACCACAAAAAATAAATTTAAAACAGCAAATGAATTTTAACTAAACAAAAATTGAATATCCTTGAAAAAGAAGATCTGGGGCAACATTTAAAGAGAATGAATCAAAAAAATTTCGATAATGCAAATAATCCAGGGATATGGCTAACCTACAAACTGAATAAGGAGAAAGAACAAAATGGATAAGTAAATTACAATTACCAAACTGAGGAAAAAAAGAATGTCATTCAGGACTTTTATAGGAAACTATATGATGACAATGAACAACACTCCGAAGAAAAAATATTACAATACCTGGAAAAAGCTAACTTTTATGCAATGGAATTTATGTTGAATGAGAAGATAATAATGACAGAAGTAACAGAGGCAATTAAAAAACAAAAAACAACAAAACACCTGGCCCAGATGGGCTGCTGACAGAAATATATAAAGAACTACAAGACACCCATTATTAGAGGTATATAATGCAGTCTTACTCAAAGCAATGATACCACCATCAAGGGTGGAAGCCAATATTACATTGATACCAAAAGAAGACTCAGACTTAAATTTAAAATTACACTCTCATATCTCTACTAAACACTGATTATAAAATATTCACCTCAATGGTAGCCGAATGACTGAAGAGGCTCTTGAAGGAGTTCATACACTCTGACCAAAATGACTTTCTACCCAAAAGGCAGATAAGAAACAATATGAGAATAATGTTAGACAAATTGGAATATTATGAAACACAATGAAAAGCAGTTGGCCTTGTTATTTTTAGATGCTCAAAAGGCATTTGATAAAGTGAATTGGCAATTTATGCTACAATTAAGACATATGGACTCTAGCAATAAATTTATAAATATGTTCAAGGCAATATATACAAAGCAGAAAGCCAAAGTGCTTGTAAATGGCATGGTGGCTAAAAAATTTACAATTCAAAAAGGTACAAGGCAAGGCTGCCCATTATCTCCATTGTTATTTATCTTAACATTGGAAGTACTAACCAGAAATATCAGGCAAGATGAGCAAATAAAAGGACTAAAATTAAAATAGAAAAATACAAATTACAAGCATTTGTAGACGATCTAGCCTTTATTTTACAGGATCCATTAAAATCAGGCCCGAGCCTTATAGAGAAATTAGAGGAGTAGGGAGAGGCTGCTGGATTAAAAATAAATAAGGAAAAAAACAAAATGATAGTTAAAAATCTTACAAATAAACAGAAGGATGAATTAATAAAGGAAATGAATATCTAGATAGTGAAAAAAGTGAAATAGGAATTTACTTAACAGTAACAATCAAAGAGGACAACTACACAAAATTAATGCATCAAATTAAATTGGATATGGAGATATGGAAAAGTCTGCAACTTTTCTTATGTGTAGGATAGCCACAATAAAGATGAACATCTTGCTAAAGATACTTTTTCTATTTCAAACTACAGCAATAGAATTAGAGAAAAAATATTTTGAGGACTTGAATAAAATAATGTTGAAATTCATTTGGCAAGGAAAGAAACCAAGAATTAAATTGAAATTATTGCAAGAGTCAAAAGGGAAAGGAGGGTTTGCCTGACTGGGAACTGTAGCATCCATAGTCCACATATTTGTTGCTATATTCATTACGATAACATTTATAATACAAGTGTATATCAAGATAATTACAATAATACATATCATCATAAACTTCTCTCCAGGGTAACATTTTCTCTTCTTATATCTCCTCCTTCCTAATTTCTGTTTCTGTTCTCTAGCCATTGATAATACATCCCATATAAAAAAATATTCAATTTCAATATTGCACATTTCATTATTTTCTGAATCACCCTCTCATCTGACGGGATCTCCTCACTCTCCCACTGTTGTGGAAATACAATCCTAGCTGCAGTCAGTACGTGTAGAATTTTTGTCATATTTTTCTGGTAGGATGCCCAACAGAAATGTGTCTTGTCTCAGTTCAATATGCTTCATTATTATTTTTTCCAGCCAGATATGTATTTTAAACTGGTATTTTTAGATGGGGGGAGGGGCGGAGCTGATGCCGTGGCAGAAAAACGATCCTGCATAAGGCTTTATAGAGATTCGCCAAATTCTTCCTGTCAGAAGGTTCAAATGGACCGAAGCCACCTTGGAGGGGTGGTGAAGAAGAGACAAAACTCTGTAGAATACAAAGAGATTGCTAACTCCTTGGATGACGCAGTGAAGCTCTCAAGCTGGCATAAAGAAAAGACGGACATTGCATGCCATCCAAGGCTGTGGCAGCTCAATTGCAGGAGAATGGAATGGAAAGTGTAAAAGAAAGAACAGTGCATTGGCTGGGTAAGATTCTTTCAAATTTGCTAACTTCTGCTGAAATTATTCCTTTAACATTTTTTGGAGAAGAGTGGGGCCAAAAAAGGGGGGGTGTCAATCTTCCACCCCTGGAAAAGCTGCAGATAAGCATATAGCTGAAAAAGATCCAACTTAGAAATTTGAAACAAGTGGATAATTTGGGACTTTAGTGTTAAAAGAAGAAAATCTGATTGACTTACTTAAAGAACAGTCAATTGGACTTTGTGGAAATTTAACTTTATTTGGGATTGTAAATTTCGGACTCTGGAATACTTAAAAGAAGGAAAAATTGTGTTTTTCCTTGAAGCCTTAGGAGAGGAGTAGAACAACAGTGACATCTATTGGACCAGAGGGAAAATTGATAAAGTTAATGGAGAAAGGGTGGGACTTTTGATCTTGAGACAGCTTATTGGAACATTGTTACAAGATTTAGATAAACTGCCTGCACCTGGAAATTGTTGATAGAAAGAAGTATAGAGAAAAGAGTGAAACAGCAGAAATGGTAAACATTCTAGTTCTTGGATTAGATACAGATCCCAGCAATTGAATAGCCATGTAACTGGAATTGAGAAATAATAGAGGCTGCACAGAAGAAACTTGAAGAACTATAATTTTGCTCCTCTCCTTGAGGATGTATAATTGGTTGAACATAATTACGGAATTTCTGTGAGCCCTTGTGGATTATAATTAACAGTTTGGTAGATTACAATATTGAGACTACCACAAAGAAAAGAAAAACTGAAAGAAAGAAGAAAAGAAGGAAGATAACATATGTGGAAAAGATTTTGGATATCCAATTATAAACTGATGTATCCTGATGGATTATAATTATTATTTTAGTGTTTTGGTGGGCCTTTTTTGGATTACAATTTACTGTGTCCCCATGGATCTTAATTAACAGTCTGGGGGATTATAGTACTGAGATTATCTAAAAAAGGAAAGAAAGAAGAAAACAAGGAAAAGAAAATAACTTGTGTGGGAAAACTTTTTGGTCTATGGATATTTTGAATTGGTATGGAATGTAAAGGAAATTGAGGTTTGGAACAAGAATTGAAAATAAGAAAGGAACTGTTGGATTACACTAGATATACTGGAGGTTTGGTCATTTTGTAATATAACAACATTTGATTTATAATATGACACAGTATTACTGACTATTGGCCTACAGATTGTTTACCTGTTACTAAACAATAACTATTTCAAAGATTGGGTTATTATAGGCTATTAAAATGGCAAGTAATAAAAATGCTAGTAAATCAGGGAGGAAAACACCATCATCAGCACCAGCGTCATTGGTGACATTCAGCCTTGCCAGCCAGCTCTCTATTGATTCTATGGTACAGATTGAAGAACAAAATATCTTTCAATTATTGGTGAAAAATATGATCCAAGCACTACAGGAAATGCTACAAGGAGAGATGATTAAGAACCATGAGGATATGATAGATAGAATGCAAAAGATGGAACAAAAATGGAAGATAAAATTGATAGCATACAAGAAACAATTACCAAAAATGAACAAAGGATCCTGAAAGTGGAAAAGACAGACCAAATGGACAAGAAAATAGATGAGATGGAGAATAGTTTTACTAAGGTAGATCAAGATATGGAACGATCTATAATTTTGTTGGAAATGGATTGGGCTGAATATTTGTTAAGATTTCAGAATGCTGAGGAGGAGAAAGGGGAAAACATTGTGGAGAAAATGGCCGAGTTACTGGGAGAGGCATTAGAAATGGATAAGCAGGAAGTGCTCTATGGGATGGAAGAAACTTTCAGAGTATATAGAAGCTATGCAAGAAGAAATAAGCTCCCCAGAAAGGTCCATGTGAGGTTTTCCAAAAAGGCAATAAGAGTGGGAATACTCCAAAGAGCAAGAGAGACACCCTTAAAACACAAAGGAAGGGAAATAGTTGTGCTGAAACAAATACCAAGAGTAAGAGATGCAAGGAGAGAATATCAATTCCTGACCAAACAATTGATAAAATATGAGGTTAACTTTAATTAGAGGTTAATTAGAGAGATTAAAATTAACATAGTCTGCCTCCAAAAAGTACATATTAAAAAGCAAGACAGTAAGCTATTAAAGTACCCCAAAATTGGGACGTTATTTTGTTCACTAGCACAAAAAATATATAGCTCTATATATTAAAGAAGCAATACAGGCCAGGCAAGTCTTTGCAGATGAAGAGGGAAGAATATTGATGTTGGAGCTAACAGTAAACCAAAACCAGATATTGTTGATATATGCCAGTGGTGGGATTCAATTTTTTTTTACTACAAGTTCTGTGGGTGTGGCTTGCTGGGCATGTCATAGCTTGGTGGGCATGGCTTGGTGAGTGTGGCAGGGGAAGGTTACTGCAAAATCCTCATTTCCTCCCAATCAGTTGGGACTCGGGAGGCAGAGGTGGTATTTACTACTTTTCTGAACTACTCAAAATTTCTGCTACCAGTTCTTCAGAACTGGTAAAAACCTGCTGAATACCACCTCTGATATATGCACCTAACAATAAAGAAGAGTTCTATGGAAAACTTCATAAACATTGGAATATGAAAATGTTTGTATAGCAGGAGATTTCAATGCGATCATAGATACAGAACTTGACTAAAAGATTAGTAGAACTGGAAAAAAGCCAGCAAAATGCTACCAAAACCTTTTTTTAATATGATGGAAGAAATAGGAATGCAAGATTCATGGAGAGATAGCCACCCTAAGAAAAACCAAAATTCATTATGTTCGAATAGGCATACGTGGTCTAGAATTGATATGGTTTGGATGATAGCAGAACTGAAAGCATGGACACAGGAGCAGTGACGTGCGGTGAGATTTATGGCTGGTGTGGCACTGATGTCTGAGCATTCTCTCCTCTCTCCTGACACTCCACTGACTAAAGCACTTTCTTTCACCCGCCTGAGCTCGCAGCAGCCCACCTGAGCTCTGCCACGAGCTCAGGCAGGCGAAAGAAAGTGCTTTAGTCAGTGAAGCACTTTCTTTCGCCCACCTGAGCCTAAAGCACTTTCTTTCACCCACCTGAGCTCTGCTGCAAGCACAGGTGGGCGAAAGAAAGTGCTTTAGTCAGTGGGGTGTCGCGGGAGAGGAGAGAATGTCTGAGCATTGCATTTATTAAAGAAAAAAAAGGAAATTTGAAGGAAAAGAGGGAGCATGGTGTGGGAGTGGGGTCATCAGAAACGGAGAAAGAGAGGAGGAAGAGTGAGCGTGATGCTGCAGCTTTAAACAGAATGACAGAGTTGAAGCCTCTAAAAATGTGCCCTCTACTATGAGGCAGGAGAACTGCGTGCCCCAACTACCTTGGGATTTTTTAGGCTTTTAAACCTCGCTTAACTCTACTTGAGCACCTAAAAAGTCAGACTAGATGAGGCATGCAGTTCTCCTGCCTCATAGTAGAGGGTGCTTTTTAGAGGCTTTTTTAAACAGGCAGCCATTCACAGTGAGGCAGCAGCTAGCTAGCCTAACCTCAGCACTTGCCTTTTCCTGTTTGCATTTTTTTTCTTTTCATGATTGACAGTGGTGAGGCTGTACCTCCCCTGCCTCCCTGACTGCACAGGAGATAGAAATAGAATCAAATATGTGGGCAGACCACAACCCCTTGAAGGTTACATGGAAAGGACAAAAAAGAAAACGGAGATGGCAATTGAACCAAACAATACTGCAAGAAACAGAATTCATACAAAAGACAGAAAAAGAATTGAACTTTTTCTTTAAAGAAAATAGGAAGAAAGAAACTTCTCTACAAACTGTATGGGATACTGTTAAGGCATTTACTCAGGGACTAGCCATAACATACATGGGAAAGAAAAACAACAAGAAGAAACAAAATAAGATTATGTTAGAAGAGGAATGTAAAAGACTGGAATCAGAATTACAATGAGAACCACAAAAAAAGGAATTGAAAAATTAAATAGATATAATATAGCATAAAATGAACTTATTGGAGAAAGAAGAATTGGCATTCAAAATTAAAAGTGCAAAACAAAACTTTTTTGAGAATGCAAACAAACCTGGTAGATAGTTGGCCTATAAGTTGAAAAAAGAGAGGGAAAAGAAACTGATACACTGTTTAAGTGATGAGAAAGGTACACTTAATTACCAAAACAAGGAGAAAAAAGCTATCATAAAAGAATACTATAAGAAATTATATGATAAGGAGGAAATTTTAGAAAATAAAATACAGCTATATTTCGAACAGTTAGACCTCCGCAAAATACCAGATACAGTTAAAGCTATGTTAAACCAACACATAACTATGATGGAAGTGACGGAAGTGATTAAGAGACAGAAAAATAATAAAACACCAAAGCCGGATGGAATACTGGCAGAATTTTTATAAAAAAATTAGAAGAGGTATTAAGCCCAGAGATGGTAGAAGTCTACAATCAGGTATTACTGGAAGCGAAAATACCAAACTCATGGATAGAGGCAAATCACTCTTATCCTGAAAGATAACTCAGATCTAATGCCAATATCGTTACTGAATGCAGATTATAAAATATATGCTTTAATAATAGCAGAGAGACTAAAAAGACATCTGATACATCCAGACCAGAATGGATTCTTACCAAAAAGACAAATGAAAGATAATATGCAAATGATCTTAAACACACTAGAATATTATGAGATGCATCCTGAAAAACAAATGTGCTGGAGGAGTGTTATTAGAAGCTGTCCTAACCATCTCTCTGCGCATGTGGAGGAATGGGATTTCCCGCCAAGGCCAACTATCCAGCATTCTAGCCTGATGATGTTTTTTGAAGATATCTCCCACCTGACAGTTGGGTGAATTATTATTGGACTATGGAATGGGGTGCCAAGGGGAGGGGATTGAATTATACATGATATCCATTGCTTTCACGCCAATTTACCCAGACTCAGCTTTGCATTGCTACTTATCGTTTGTAATTAGTAAAAGTACAGTACACTTAATTCTAAGAATGGAGTTGAGTGGTTTCTTTCCTGATTTTTAAATGAAGCAGCACCTAACAGTTGCTGTTCTTAGATGCACAGAAAGCTTTCAATAATGTCAATTGGCAGTTTATGTTGGCACAATTAGAATATATGGACTTTGGGGAGAAATTCATCAATATGATTAGATCAATTAAACAATCAGCAATGGTTAATGGAGACATGATTGAGAATTTTGACATAAAGAATGGCACAAGACAGGGATGTCCACTATCCCCATTGCTATTTATAATAACGATGGAAGTGTTAACCAGAAATATTTGAAAGGATGAAGAAATAAGAGGAATAGAAATTTTAAAAGAACAATACAAGCTATAGGCATTTGCTGATGAAGTTTATTAAAAAAAAAATAGAAAAATATGCAGAGGTAGTGGGACTGAAAATAAAGATAAGACAAAGATTTTAGTCAAAATTGTCACAGACACACAAAAAGAAGGTTAATGGAAATAATTAACATACAGATAGTTTAAAAAGTGAAATACTTAGGTTACAATTAACAGCAAAATGTGCAACAATTAAAGAGAATAATTATATGAAACTACTGAGGCAAATTAAACAGGATTTGGAGAAAGAGAAAGATATACAATTCTCACTGTCAGGAAGAATAGCAACAATAAAGATGAATATCCTCCAAGAATAAAGTGACCAGACGTCCCGATTTTGGCGGAACAGTCACAATTTATAACAATTTGTCCTGTGTCCCGGGGCGTTTTAAAAAAAGTCCCGATTTTCTGGCTTCATGTTGAAAGCCCAGTGGATTTGCTTAAGAAATCCTAACCGGGGCAAGACAAAAGACACTCTGTCTAACCCTCTCTATGTCTCAGTACTTTCATTGAAGATAAAACGTTAAAGCAAGAATATGGACCCCCCCACCCATTTTACTTACTTTTATAAGAAAAGATGACCCAGTAACATAGAGCTCCAAGAAATACTTGGCTAGAGAAGTTGCGAGTGTTCCTTCCTGGATTTCCCAGAGGGGAGGGGCATGGAGGTTGGAGGTCGGCTCATGTGGAAAAAATGGTGGCAAAATTTCTTTGAAAAATATTTCCCTGACTAATTTCACCATTTTAATTTGCTCAGTTGTTTGTATTAACATCTACATCATTCTGGATTGACTTGGAGTGCTCACTTTTGCCTGCTGGTAAGTGAGCTGGGTATTTTTCTTTTATTTTTTTAATGTATTTTAAAATAATATTTTATTTATTGTGCATAGGATTTTTTTAAATAGTTTTATTCTGTTTTAATTGTCTTAGACTATTTAAAAAAAGATTCTATCCAAAATAAATTGAAGTGAAACCATTTTTAAAAATTCTATGCACAATACTTTGAAATATATTGTGCATAGAATTTTTAAAAATAGTTTTACTTCAATTTATTCTGTGTGGAATAGTTTGAAATGTTTTACTTCAATTTATTCTGTGTGGATTCTTTTTTCAAATTGACTTAGACTATTTAAAAAAAGATTCTATCCACAATACAAAATATCAGCTGCAGTTATTCACTTAAGAACTGTGAGAAGAAAGGTGGTATAGTCACCAAAGTTACAATGGCATTGAAAAAAGTGACTGATGACCATTTTTGACACTTAGCGACCATTTTCACACTTAGCGAACATTGCAGCATCATGGTCACGTGATCAAAATTTTGATGTTTGGCAACAGTTACAATTTATATTTGTAAATTGTAGTTATGTTGAAATAAAAAAATATTACAATACTATTTTTGCATTGTATGAAAATTTTTGTTGCTCCATATAAAATTTTTAATCAAGCCCCCCCTCCCCCCCGGTCAAAGGTGTCCCTCTTTACCAATCTGAAAATCTGGTCACTTTAGCCAAGAATCCTATATCTTTTTATATACCAATAAAATTGGAGAAAAAATATTTTGAGGAACTAAACAAAACAATATTAAGATTTGTTTGGAAAGGAAAGAAAGCAAGGATAGGCATGAAAATGTTGCAGGAAACTAAAAAAAAAGGGGGGGGGCTTTGGACTACCAGATTGGGAATTATATTACCAGGCCTTGGTGTGCACATGGGTGAGAATGGATCAATCTGAGACACATAAGATTACTAACATTAGAAGGGCATGATAGAGCTGAGGTGGCGCAGTGGTTAGAGTGCAGCACTGCAGGCTACTTCAGCTGACTGCAGTTCCGCAGTTCGGCTGTTCAAATCTCACCGGCTCAAGGTTGACTCAGCCTTCCATCCTTTCGAGGTGGGTAAAATGAGGACCCGGATTGTTGGAGTCAATATGCTGACTCTGTAAACCACTTAGAGAGGGCTGAAAGCCCTATGAAGTGGTATATAAGTCTAACTGCTATTGCTATTGCTATGATATTCAATTAGGTTGGTGCAATTGGTATGGGAAGAACAAACTACATAGTTATTTCCAGAGACATTATATTAGAAATGCACTGTCTGTTTGGCTCAAAATAAAGGAACAACACTATTTGAAAATTCCAATTCGGTTTTCCACGATGGAGGAACTGGTACACCCAAATATTGTCTTTATGGGGAAAAATTGTAAAATACAAAGACATTTTGAATAATGAAGGGGAATTAAAAATTAAACCAGAACTCAGTAGGCAAGGAATAGAAATTGCATGGTGGCCAAAAATGCAAATACAGTTGCGCTATGAGAAAGATGCAAAAATGTACAGTTTTAATAAAGAATCAACAGAATTAGATTAAATATTAACCAGTATAGATGATAAATTGATAATGAAACTATATGGTTACCTATTGAACCTTAAATTAGAAAGTGAGCAGGTAAAGAAGACAATGATTGCTTGGGCTAAGAATGTTGGACACACAATAGAATTAGATAAATGGCAGAAATTATGGGATAGGAATGTAAAAATAACAATGTCAACTGCATATAAGGAAAACTTGTACAAAATGTTTTATAGATTACACTTTGCATCAGCAAGGTTGGGTAGAATGTATAAAGATAGATCAACCAAATGTTGGAAATGTAACCAAACACTGGGTTCATATTACCATATGTGTGGATATGTCCCAAAACTAAAACAAAAAACAAAAAACTGAGAACTGTATCATAGAGTTGCTGTACTTAAATGGGTAAAAGAGTGGATAACTTTAAGGAACAGGAGATTATTATTATTGGAGGGTCACAATATTCAACTAGGATGGCATGCATTTCTTTGGTATGAAAAAAAACATGGCACATCAATACTTCAAAGGCATTATGTAAAAAATGCATTGTTGGGATAAAATTAAACAACGAAACTAAAGGAAAATATCAATCTGGCTGTTCACCTTAGAAGCACTGATACACCCAAATCTTATAATTATGAAAAAAAGTTTCTCTATAAGGATATACTAAATGAGAAGGGTGAATTGAAAACCAGATTAGAAGTAAAAGACCAAGGGGTGGAACTGGAGTGGTGGTTGTACCTGCAGATACAATCATGTTACGGGAAGGATATGAAAACATGTTTTTTTTTGTTAAATAGAGAATTAACAACATTAAATAAATTATTAGTGGAGACTGATGACAAATTGATAAGGATACTATACAAATATTTATTAGATTACAAAATGGAAGAAGAACAAGTTAAAGAGACGATGGTTGTATGGGCTAAAATTTTGGGATATAACACTGATTTGGACAATTGGCAAAAGCTTTGGGAGAGAAATTGGAAATTGACACAGGCCACATCATATAAAGAGAATCTTTATAAAATGTTTCATAGGTGGCATCTCCCCCTGTCAAGATTGGCTAATATGTCCCCAAACTGTTGGAAATGTAAACAAACACCAGGCACATACTACCATATGTGATGAAATTGTAAAAAAGCAAGGAAATTTTGGTTACAAATTCCTATGTGGTTAGGAAAAATGGTTAGACAACGTATAGAGTTCAAGCCAGAATTATTTCTATTAGGAATTAAAATGGATGGCTATAATAAAGGAATAACATACCTAATACTACACATCCTGACCACAGCAAGAATGGTGTATGCACAGGACTTCCGGTGGGCGGGACCTGACTGGAGTTGTTGTCTTTAACAGCTTCGGAATCTTGGTTGCGTTAAACTGTCTAAACAGCATCAATCAACTGTTTAGCAGTTTGATTACCTCTTCTTCGGGGTTAGAAGGAGAGGCGAGAAAACTATGCTTGGGCAGCGCTCCAACTAACCCTCCCAGACTATAAATCTGGGATGGGAGGGGGGGGCGCCATCCGGTAGCATAGTACCTCCGCGTCAAGAATTTCTTCTGCCTCTTGCTGCAGAACGAAGACCTTCGCTCATCCTCAGCACAAAGATTGATTTATTGCTGACTCCAAGACAAGCTGAACTAATACTCGCAAACTCCTAATTGTATGTATAAATCCTTAGCTTCATTTTTAAAGAATTCCTTCTGACAATTACTTGCTGAAAGCCACACAAAATGGCGCTGAGCAGCTTTGTAGGAGGGGTTGGGCTTTGATGACATTTTTACGGAGCTCAGAACATTTAAAGATCAGGAAGTGATTTATTATCCAACTAAATAGCAATTGCTGTATAATTGGCTTGCCTGGACTTACTAATTGGCTAAAGAAGATTAAACCTGGAATGGCTTCTAAGCAAAAGTCCCCCCCACCAATACATCAAAAAGTGCTGGCAGCTCACCGGCTCCCACTACTAAATTACAGTCACTACTCCCACCCTACTTCTGTAGGGGAGCCTCTGACCAGAGAAATTTTTCAGAAAGAATTAGTTGAAGCCTTAAAAAAATCATGCAGCTGCGATGGAAGTTAAAATTAAGGAAGAGATATCTGCTGCTCACAAAGAACTGTCTGAAGAGCTTATGACTCGCAATCAAGGAATTAGAGATGATATCCTGGTGGCTTTTAATTGTCTCTCTGGCTACGTATTGGGAATTGAAGACAGATTAGAAGATCTTAGTGACTCTAATATTAATCTGCCAATGAAAATGGATGTGGTTCAACAAAAGGTTGGCGATGCAGAAAATGAAATCATAATGTTACAGTATAGACAAATGGAATTTGCTTTAAGGATAAGGGGCCTCCCAGAAAAAAATCAAGAAAATTTGAAGCAGATTCTCTCTGAAGCCTTTGATCAACTGATGGGAAGGCCAGGAGGGAATTATATATGGCAAATTGAAAAGGTTTATCGTGTCAACTCCTGGCTTGCAAGACAAGAGCAACTACCAAGAGACATTGTGGTGTACTTTGCTACTAGAGATATGAGGAATACGATACTGCAAGAGTCTTACAAAACTAAGCTTCAAATTGTGGGTCAGGAGGTGACTGTTTTGAAGGAGATACCACCTAAAATGTTGAGATCTAGAAAAGACTATGCTTTTTTAGTTAAAGAGCTTAAAAATCGTCAGTTACAGTTTAGATGGGAAGCGCCAGCCGGACTTGCACTCACCTATCAGGGGCAAAGATACCGTCTTAATTCAGTATGGAAGGCCCGAGATTTCTACAATAATATATTGAATGCCGGACCCAGAGAAAGAGAACAAGAAGGACAGGATAGACAGCAAATCACTCAAGTATCAACAAGGTTGGATCAACTTCCTCTCTCAGAGGTACAAGGAGCCAAGGAACAAAGACAAACCCATGTGATTAACAGGCGAATGGAACAAGAATTAAAAAAGCAACAATCACAACACACATGCCATCGTTCAAGAAGCTACAGGTCTTAGTCTAGAAGCAGTGGGAGGAGCCAGGCCAAAGATTAAATTTCAGGATGTTCAGATGGCTCTTAAAAAGCTTCAGGGAACTAAAGATGAAAACTAAGTTCCTAACTTGGAACGTTAACGGCTTAAATTCCCCACAGAAAAGAAAGAAAATAAACCACTATCTTAAAAATTCAAGAATGACATAATTTGCTTGCAAGAGACTCATATTAGATCAACTGATCCAAAATACTTGATTAATACAAGACTTGGACAACACTTTATAGCTTCTGCCACAGAGAAGAAAAATGGTATAATTAACTACTTAAGAAAGGATATGAAAGCTGAATTAATTGAAGCAGACTCCCATGGAAGATATATTGCAATAGATCTGGTATTAGAAGAGAAAAGGATACTGTTATTGGGAATATATGCTCCCAATCAACAACAAGACAAATTTTATAAAATGCTTCATGCTGTTAGTACATTGGAACTATAGATCCTGCATATTATTGGGTGATTGGAATGGCGTTATGGATACCAAGAAAGATAAGAAGGCTTTCCGGCAAAATACCCAAATGTGAGCAAAACTTCCTAAGTCCTTTTTCGACATGATAGATGATTTTGAATTGAGAGATATCTGGCGAGAAAGGAATACAGAAGAATATGACTTTAGCTTTTTTTCTGATAGACATCAATCCTTTTCTAGGATTGACTTTATACTAACAACCAATGATTTGCTTTCTAGGGTAAAGAAGACGAAGATATGTTCCAGAGCCTTATCAGATCATAACCTGGTTTGGATGGAGTTGGGAGTTGGGATCCAAGCAAGAAGGACTTGGAGACTGAATGAAAATTTATTTAGATATGAGAAAAATATTAATGAATGTAAAAAAATTGTTAAGAGAATACCTTGTTTTTAACATGAATAAGGGTACATCTATGGAAATGGTATGGGATTCAAGTAAAGCATATATGAGAGGAGTTTTGATAAATTTAAATAGATTACATAGACGCAAACAGGGGGAAAAGAGAATTGAACTTGAAGATGAAATCAGGAAGAGAGAGCAGGAGTTAATCTTAAAACCAGGAAATAAAAAGATTAAAGAAACAATCACCTTATTAAGAGAGCAATTTAATATGCTGATGTCAGACCAGGTGGCTACCAATTTCCTATATGCAAAACACAACACTTTCTGTAATGCAAATAAATCTGGTAGATGGTTAGCATATTTGATTAGGAAAAAACAGAAATCTCACAATATTTCGAAATTACATTATAAAGGGAAGGAAGTGTACCAACAGGATGAGATTCAAAGGGTCTTTCGTGAATTCTTTATAGGATTGTACACGAATGATAAAATTCAAGGCTTAGATATAGATAGATACCTGGATAAAGAAAAGTTGAGCAGAGGGAAAGACTGAATCAACCAATAACTTCGGGGGAAATTCTCCAGGTGATTAAACAGCTAAAGGCAGGGAAAGCACTGGGTACAGATGACTTGACGGTGGCTTATTACAAAAATCTACAATTAGAAAAGGTAGAACCTCTTAAGGAATTATTTAATAAGATCCAAGTAGAAAGGAAGGTACCCCCATCTTGGAAGACAGCCTTCATATCGTTGATACCTAAAGAAGATCAAGATTTTACTCAACCAAAAAATTATAGACCTATATCATTACTCAATATAGATTATAAAATTTTTACTAAAATACTAGCAAATAAGTTAATGTTGGTTATTCAGCAATTGATTCATAATGATCAAACAGGTTTTATTCAAGGGAGACAAATGAGAAGTAATGTAAGACTAATTGTCAATACACTAGAATACCTGGGAAAGAACAACCAAATCCCTGCTGTGCTTACATTTTTAAATGCTGAGAAAGCCTTTGATCGAGTGAATTGGCAATTCCTGCTGAAAATATTGCAAAAAATGCAAATAGGAGAGCAGTTTTTACAATCAATTAAAGCAATATATCAGGAACAAACAGCTCAAATCATAGTTAATGGAAGTCTAACAGATTCATTTAAAATTAAGAAAGGTACAAGGCAGGGTTGTCCCTTATCCCCATTATTGTTTATCATAACTTTGGAACTATTGTTGAATAAAATACGGGGTTCAGAGGACTTACAAGGAATCAAGATTAGGCAGCAAGAATATCGAGTACGGGCATTTGCGGATGATTTGGTTATAACATTAACCCAACCACAGGAATCTAGCAAGGTTTTAATGAATATGATTAATCAATATGGCCAAGTGTCAGGATTTAAAATAAACTTAGGGAAAACAAAGATACTAGTTACAAATATGAACACTAAACAAAGGGATGAACTAGAAGGAATAACAGGATGTGAAATAGTTAAAAAAAATCAAATATTTAGGAATTTATATTTCAACCTCAAATGGGAAGCTATACAAGTACAATTACGAACCAGACAGAGATGAAAAAATGGGAGAAATCACAGTTATCTTTGCTGGGAAGAATAGCAGCAGTGAAAATGAATATTCTACCTAAATTTTTATTTCTTTTTCAAATGTTACCAATACTCAAAAAAGATGTGAGCCTGGTAGAATGGCAGAAGGGCATTAATAAATTTGTATGGGCAGGGAAGAAGCCGAGAGTAAAACTAAAAATAATGCAAGATGTGCGCGAGAAAGGAGGCTTGAAATTACCCAATTTAAAACTATATTATGAAGCAGTAGTTTTACCTGTAATTAATGACTGGATTAACTTAACAGATGATAGAATACTTAATATCGAAGGGCATGATTTGGTATATAGTTGGCATGCTTATCTGCTATATAACAAAAAGGCGGACAAGAATTTCAAAAGTCATATTTTAAGGAATGCTCTACTGTGGGTCTAGAAAAAATATCAATACAAACTAAATGATAAGATACCCATGTGGGCAATTCCCAGACACGCAATAGAAAATATGAACATAGTACAAAAACAGGATGTAACTACTTATAGATAGCTTCTTACCGCAGAAAGAAGTGTACTACAACTGAAACCCTTGGATGTACTAAAAGAGAAAAAGGCAATTCAAACATGATTTCAGTACGGGCAGTTACAGGCCAGATGGAAAATAGATAAAAAAATTGGCTTTATGCAAGTCAAGGATAATTTACTCAAACAAATTAGAGATCAAAGTCCAATGCATATAAAGAGATTAATGTATTAATAGAAATGGACTCGGAAACAGAATTAGTTAAAGACTGTATGATAAAGTGGGCTCAAAATATTGAAGAACCAATAATGTTGGATACATGGGAAAAGATTTGGGTAAGAAATGTAAAATTTACACAAGCCCAAAACTTGAGAGAAAACTTTTATAAGATGTTTTATAGATGGCATTTAGATCCTAAAAAATTGGCTTCTATGTATCCGAATTTACAATCTAAATGCTGGAGATGTGATTGTGTAGATGCTACATATTTTCACATATGGTGGACTTGCAAAAAGGTTAAAGCATTTTGGATAAAAATATGGTGGATTATGCAAAATGTTCTTAAAAAAAGGATAAAGTTTACCCCTCAGTTATTCTTGTTAGGTATAATTACTGATTGTACAGTTGTAGAGATTAATTTGATTTTGCACTTAATAACTGCAGCTAGATTGTTGGTGGCGCAATACTGGAAGAAGAAAGATTTGCCTACTATTCAAGAATGGACATTGAAAGTAACAAACTAGCATATCTTAAGGACCATTCAAACGAGAGGTACAAACTGGAGTGGAAAAGATGGATTGACTATACTCAAAATAAATATGGGACTAAGAAATTCCAGATAGTTTATGATTAGAGACCAGGAATTATAAATTGTCTAAGCTAGTCCAGCAAGGAGGAGCTAAAGCTCAATTGAAAGATGTTATTAACTATCTTTTTTTTCAAGTGTATTTTAGATTGTTTTTGTTAAAGATTTATAACCCTGTATTGGTTCTGGGAAGGTGGGGGGGTTGGGTGAGGGGAGGGAAGTAAATATTTGTAAGTTTGTTTTTTAAAATTCTCATTTAAAAAAAAGAATGGTGTATGCACAGCAATGTAAGAGTGAAAACACCCCTTCAGAGGAAGAGATAATAAGGAAGATATTAGTCTGTGCAGAAATGAATAGACTAACTTTAAAAATAAAAGACAAAGGAGAGAAAGAATATTATGACACATGGAACAGATTCTATCAATGGTTAGAAGCATGAGGTGGAAGTCAGAATATGAAAAATTTAGGGTAGGGGCCCCCAGAATGAGATACTATATATTAGAGCCCCAAATGGCTTGCCATACTTGGGGAGGGGAGGGGAGGGGGAAAAACACAAGCCACCGTGATGGAGGGAACAACTGCACAGCAATGACCTGGTTGGCGATGAAGTGCTCAGCTGGGGCAGAGGCAAATTCTCCATCCACCTGCACAGCTGCCTGGCAGCTCTCTGAAGCCCAACTGATTGGTGGTCGGAGCCCAGATGGTGGCTGGAAGCGCAGGCACCTGATGGTGGACTGCTGATGAGAAACTGAATGCTGATGACGGATGCTGGTGGGTGAGATGGGACATGGTCTTGCCTATATATAGAGCGTTGGGATGTGGTTGCTCCAGCACTGACTTTGTAACTGTCAAAAATTCATTTATGCTCAGGTTTGAATAAAAAATACCAACCATTTCCAGAGCTTGCTCGTTTCTGCGTTCGCAAAGCCTGGAGATTGTACACTTGAGACTACTTCTTGATAAGCTAGAAAAATGTGGGATAGACAGCATCACCAGAAGGATTTGTAACTGGTTGTAGTAATGGTACTATCAACCCTGTGAACCTGGCTGAGACCATCTTGGAACTTTGAAATTAAACTGAGTCTCCCTTAACTCTCTGGTCTAACTGAGCTGCTTTCCAGGGTCCTGAGCCCTGGCTGCTCACCCGATCTACCAAGGGAGCAGAGAAGACTCAGAGAAGATTGCAGAGATGGAGAAGCAAAAAGCGGAAGTCTCGGGCACTGGTGCTTGACCCCCACAGAAAGCCAGCGGGTGGCAGTGGGGGTCTGGCAGAGATAGCATTTCAAATGGTGATCCAACTGAAATTCTGGCAGAATGGCCAATTATTGGGAATCTATATCAGGTAGAGGAGCAGTTCAGATGTCAGGGGTCGGTCCAGGGACTGGCAAGAGACTTCCCCGTGACCTCAATGTGGGAGCTGACGGCCACCATTCCCCAATGGAGGTGAAGGAACCTCTTTGTGCTGGATGAGTCCAGGGACTTGAGATTCCATATGGCATTCCATAGCCAAACCTTGGAGGGTTTACTGGAGCAGTTCGAAAGGATAAGCTTTGAAAGCTGGGGGCAAGCACACTGGGCTGAGTGAGACAGAATGATCCTGAGCCAACTGACCCTGATGTTTCCTCCCCAACAAGATCAAGGCTCTCCTCCAACTATCCAGCCCTATGTTGGTACCCTTCGTGCAGTCAAGGCTGGGGCAGCGACAAAGCCTGCTAGGACCTTGTGGCCTCCTTGGCCACGTGCACCAATAGCCAGCATGGCAGGTGCCTCCCAGCTGGGCTGACTATCCCAAGCATGGCTGAATCTAAGCACAGTGATCCCCTGCTGGAGTGCCACTGCAGCCCCCTGCACCCACTACTCTACCCCCCTCCAGCTGCTCTACCACTGCTCAAAGCCACTTTTGATGAGGACCCGGATATGCTCATGTTCTTCCTGAACCAGGTAGGGCTCACATCAACAACCATGGCTATAGTTACCACACTGATCAAGCCATGGTCCAAGCTGTACCTACAAACCTAGAGGGGGAAGCGGCTGAGTGGGTGACACAGTTCCACAATGAAGATGCACCAGAGCTGGGAAACATTGACACCTTCCTGCAGGAGTTGAGGGCTAGATTCGAAGATGAGTCCCAAGCCCAGCAAGCTGAAGTGGAAATTAACCAGAAAGGTCACCCAGCCAAGGAATATGTCAGGGAATTCAGAAGAATTGCTGGGAAGCTGCGGCACTGGGTGGAACGACTCCTGGTCTATTTCTTTAAAGAAGGCCTAGACCCAGAGTTGCTTCACACATGCATCTGTTGAGGGGTCCCTGATCACATCCATGAGTGGTACCAAATGGCAATGGCCATGGACCCTGAGCTCAACTGGCACACAAAATGCAGATCCACAGAGAGGAAACCAAAGAGCCAACCCGAGAGGTGCCAACTTGGCCGGCAGCTCAGGCCTGGCCAAGCCAAAGAGCAGCTGAGGGGGACCTAGAGCAGCCCATCAGGTGCTCCCTCTGTGGCCAGCAAGGCCATTGGGTGGCTGAATGTCTGGCCTTGGCTCCATAACCAAAAGGGAAAAACCCAGAGTCGGCTAAACTGAAGAAACCACCCTGAAAAGCAACAGAAAGAGGAAAATTTGCCCATATGCCATTGAGGTCTCCCCTCCCCCAAGTGGAGAAGAGAGAACTCCATTCCCATGACCTCAGCTGGCCACGCCCTATGACAATGACTGCAATGAGGGTAAGGACAACCCGATGGTAAATGAAGCCCATTCACCATCCAGTCAGAGCTCGTGGTGCCAAAAACAGGGGTACAAGGGAAGATGGAAGCCATCATAGGCATCGGCTGCACCTGCTGCCCGATCAGTCTGCCCACAATCCTAAAATTTGGGATCACGACAAAAACAATGACTCGGCCCATTCAGTTCGAGCAGATCGATGGGTCGCTGATTGGAGGGGCTGCCATGCTCCTTGCCAAACCAATAAGGCTAGAGATGGGCCTGCACTGGGAGCTCATCTGCTTCTTAGTGGCTCCAAAGATGACTGAAGCAGTGATTGTAGGGCTAGCTTGGCTAGACAAATGTGCCCCCACTGTTTGGTGGGAAGGGGGGTGACCAAAAGTTAAGACTGGGGATAGACCCTCTCTCTCTCCCCCTGAAACTCCCTCTGGGGAAGCTCTCCAATGGCTGAATGACACTAAACCAGATGAGGGAGCAAAAACTACACCTGAACAACTCTCAGGGATGCCAAAGATACCCTGAGAGTACAAAGACCTATCAGGGGTGTTCAGTGAACAGGAATGCAACACCCTATCCCCCCCCCACTGCCCGTGCCATAGAATTCGTACCCAGGGTGAAACTAAGCAATCCAAAAATGTACTCCATGGCCTCTAAGGAAATGAAGGAACTAAGGGAGTATGTTGACTTAAATGTAGCTAGAGGGTTCATACAACCAGCAAAATTGAGGGTGGCTGCCCCAAATCCTTTTCAAGAAGAAAAAAGATGAGTTGATGAGGCTATGCATGGATCTTAGGGGAATAAACACCATTTGTGTGGAAAATATTTACCCACTCCCCCCCCCCCATGAGACCTGCTAGCCCACCTGGCAAAAGGAAAAATCTTCAGTCAATTAGACCTATGAAAGGTGTATTACTGGATATGTATCAAAGAAGGAGATGAATTGAAAATGGCATTTAATTGTCTCCTAGGGAGCTTCCAATTTAAAATAATGCCATTTGGTCTCAAAGGAGCCTCTGCCCTGTTCATGCAACTAATCAATGAAGTGCTGCATGAGCATTTATACAAAGGAGTCCTTGTCCATTTGAATGATATTCTCATTTTCACTCTCATTTAGAGGAGCACATCAAAGTGGTGTGCCAAGTACTCAAAAAACTCCTTGCAGCCAAGTTATACGCAAAACTGTCCAAATGCAAATTCCAAAAATCCAGCCTAGACTACCTGGGATATTGTGTGTCCAGTGAGGGCATAGAAATTTGGTTTCTATGGTTAAGCCATAGAAAGTTGGTTTCTATGGTTAGAACCATCCTAGACTGGTAGCCCCCTCACACCTGCAAGCAAGTCCAAAGCTTCCTGGGTTTTGCAAACTTCTATAGACAGTCATCCCCTCTTTTGCTGAAATTGCCCCCCCCCAATTACCAAGCTATTAAAAACTGGATGAAAGGGGGGGGGTGTTAAATGACAACAGGTCAGCCATTACATTGGATTCTAGAGTGCCAGAAGGCATACAGGACACTCAAAAAACTATTTGCCAAAGAGCCAATTGTCAAGCACCCAAACCCAGACCATCCATTTACCATCTAAGTGGATGCCTGTGATGTGGCTGTCGCTGCAGTCCTCCTCCAAAAGAATGCAGAGGGCAATCTGCAACCCTGCGCCTACACCTCCAAAAATCTAACAAAGACTGAAAGGAGATGGGCAATATGGGGGAAGGAGGCATATACAGTTTGATAGGCCCTGCTGACATGGTGCCACTTTCTTGAGGGCAGCCAAGTGCCATTTGAATTGTGGACAGATCACAAAAACCTAGAGGCACTTAGGACCCCATGGAAACGCTCCCCAAAGCAAGTCTGATGGGCACAATATTTCAACCAATTCAACTTCATGCTGAAGTATATCCCTGGGGAGAAAAGCCTGCTAGCAGATGCTTGTCATGAAAGCTGCAGTACTACAAAAAACACGAGGAAGTGGTCCACACCATGCTTCCCCCTCCCAACCAGCGACGCAAGCCACCACCAGAGGAGAAGTGCAACAACAAAGAACTGGAGATGATGGGGGTTTGACTCAAAAGCTAAAAACCAAATTGCCAGCTGATCCATGGTACAGGGATAACTGAGAGGTGCTAACCCTTAGGAATGGACTAGCCTGGAAGGGTTCTAAACTGTACGTCCCCAGCAGCTTGCACCTCCAGATATTCCAAAAGAGCCACGATTCTAAGCAGGTAGGACATTTTGGCTTCCTAAAGACCTTGCATCTGGCCAGAAGGCAATTTGGGGGGCCAAAAATGAAAGGGGGTATCAAGGACTATGTCAAAAGCTCTGCGACCTGTGCAGCAATGAAGACAAGACCAGAGAAGCCCCCAGGGTTGTTCCAACAAGTGGTGGACCCATCCTGGCCTTGGGAAAAGTTTGCCATGGACTTTAGAGTAGAGCTCCCTGACAGTGGGGAAAACATGGTCATTTAGATCATAATAGACCTGTTCTCGAAACAAGCCTGTTTCATAGCCTGCTCCAGCCTCCCGTCAGCCCACAAGCTGCCAAATTATTCATAAAACATATCTATAGGCTACATGGCATTCCTTGCAGAATCATCTCTGACGGGGCGGGGCAGTTTACAGCTAAGTTCTGAAGGGAAATTATTTGGTCCATTGGGTCCTCACAGGGGCTTAGTTCAGCGTTTCATCCAAAAACTAACTGAGCCTCAGAATGCGCAAAGACCATGGTTGAACAATATTTAAAATGCTACATGATTACCAACAAACCAATTGGGCAGAATTACTCCCTTTTGCCAAAGTGGTATATAATAATGCAGTGCATAGTAGCACTGGCTTAACCCCTTTCCAAATCACCAGTGGCATGGAATGTGTCGCCATGACTGAGCTCCCCAGGGAGCCACCCTCCTCCATGTCTAACTGAATGGATGGAGTCCTTGAAAAAAGCCTGGGAAAATACAAAGCAAGCCCTTCAAGAAGTGGCAAAAATCCATAAAGCACAAGCTGAGAAACATCGAGCCTCTCAGAAGCCTTTGGAGATAGGAAGCAAGATTTACCACTCAACAAAATACTTGAGGTTAAAATTCCCCTGCAAGAAGTTCATAGGGCCTTTTCCAATAGTGAAAATCATTAACCCTGTTACAGTACAGATAAAACTCGCCCACCTACTAGGGAAAGTGCATTCGGTCTTTCGTAGCAGCTTGCTAAAACCAGTGGTAGACTCCACGCTGAGGCCAGTAGGCCAGGCAGCCCCAAAATTGATTGTAGTGCAAGGGGAAACTCATTACAAAATAAAGAGAATGTTAGATTCTAGATTGTACAAGGGAAGGTTGCAATACTTACAATGGAAACCTGCTCTCCGTTGGGTAAAGAGCTGAGATATAAAGGCAGACAGGCTGGTCAAATAGTTTCATGAGAAGTACCCTCAAAAGCCAAAGGGACCTCTCAGGGGGAGGAAGAAGTGGTTAATTAGAGCACTAATTAATCTCTATGTGTTTTTTTTCTTTTTCAGGGGCTTGGCTTCTCATCAGTTAAGGGGGTCTGTCTATCAACCCTGAAGCGAACCGGGCTGAGGTCATCTTTGAGGCTTCAGGGTTGCCACAAGGCAGAAGAAGGGACAGGGAGAGGGGGAGAATAGATAGCTGGGGTTTGTAGTCTAAACAAAATTTTCCTGTGGGAACCAAGGACATTCCAACAGGTGCCGGGGAAAGGAGGAGTGGAGAAACCAAGGAACCAGCCAGCACCTCTATTGGGCAATGTGACTGATGACTTGGGGGAAGAGGGAACTTTCACTTTTTAATTAGGTGAAAACCATGGGAACTTTCAGAGTTGGATTGTCACCAGTTGTGTCAATATGACGTATCTAATAAGTTGTTCTTTGAGGAATCTACCTGCCTTGGAGTTCTGCTTTCTATGGGTGCATTACTTGGAATGCTGACATCTACATGCAGTGAAGTAAGCAATGGGGCACCACAAGGTTCTGTCTTAAGACCAGAACTCTTCAATAAATGACTTAAATGAGGAAATAGAAGGGAAACTCATCAAATTTGCAGATGACACTAATGCTGGCAGGAATAGCCAACACCACCCTGGAAGACAAGCTCGGAATCCAAAAAGATCTTCACAAATTTGAACAATGGGCCCTATCCAGAGAAATGAAATTTAATGTGGAGAAAAGGATGGTTTTACACTGTTTACTGTTTATTCAATTTATAGGCCACCCAATCCCGGGGGACTCCGGGCGGCTTACAGAAACAAGAATATTAAGAAAGATTAAAAAAACAAATAAAACACAACAGATTTAAAAAGACACAACATGCACCCAGTCTAAGTGGGGCTGGACCTCAATCCAGAGGTCAACAGCCCCAGGCCTGCCAGAATAGCCAGGTTTTGATAGCTTTTTGGAAGGCCATGAGAGTGGGTAGGGTCCGGATCTCTGGGGGTAGCTCATCCCATAGGGCCGGAGCGGCAACAGTGAAGGCCCTACTCCGAGGCGTTGCCAGCCGGCATTGTACACCTAGGCAGGAAAAACCAAAGATTAGAGTAGTAAAGATTAGGTGAAACCTGGCTCAAAAACAGTAACTGTGAAGGACGTTGGAGGCTTAGTGGACAATCACTTAAATGTGAGTCAGCAGTGTGAAGTGGCAGCCAAAAACGCTATTACAATCCTTGGTTGTATAAAAAGAGGCATAGAATCAAAATCACATGAAGTATTAGTACTGTTGTGGCCCACCAACTGCCAGTGGAGTTGGCGGCAGACTCAGATGATGAAGAGGTTGGGAAAGAACTTGGGCCAGTTCTGGAACCTGGTGAAGGCTCTGATGGATGCTCAGCATCAGACACAGAGATAGAGCCAGGGCTATTCAGCATTTCCCAGCCAGAGAGGCAGCTACCTTTGGAGTCAGAGATGAGTGAAAAGGAGGAGCAGCTGGGTCTCCTCCAGATGCACGTATGTGCAGAGCAGATAGGAGAGGTGAACAACAGAGGACAATGAGGCAGCTCGGGAAGCAAAACAAACGTGGACACTTATTGGCCCCTCCCTGGCTGGGGAATAAGTAGGAGGAAAGGGAAGTGGTTTGGTTGTCACAGACAACTGTTCACATTTCTGGAAAGTTTGCTCCTTGTGTGCTTCATGGAACAAAGACTGCCTTGCCAAAACTGAGGTTTATCTATTTCTCTGTTTGAATTGACTAAATTTGGGTTCCACCACAAAACCGCGCTCGACTAAACCGCGCCCGACTAAACCGCGTTGCTGATGTCATCAACAGGGCGACAACAGCGCAGAGACAGAAGCACGCTGTAAACCCTAAACCTAAAATTAACCCCTAAACCTAAACCTAATCCTAAACCTAACCCTTAACCTAATCCTAAACCTAACCCTTAACCTAACCCTAAACCTAATCCTAACCCTTAACCTAACCCTTAACCTAACCCTAAACCTTAATCTAACCCTAAACCTAACCCTAAAGCTAACCCTAAACCTAACCCTTACCTTAAGTTGAATCGGCTTGCTTTCAAAGAGCTATTTAAAGCGCCCTTCTTTCTCCGCGTTGGCTGTTGTCGCCCTGTTGATGACGTCAGCAACGCGGTTTAATCGGGCGCGGCTTAGTCGAACGCGGTTTTGACAGGTCACGCTTAATTTGTAGCCTCCCAGCTGGGAGCTCATAACCTTGCATTTATCATAATGAGCTATAAGGACTATTGTTTCAGTTAACTTCTTGCAGGACTCTTGTCTGGACTTTCTGTTGATGAATGCAGTTAATTCCCAATGTGTAAATAAGGAGGGTTTTGTCTTTGCAGGGCATCTTTCTTGCTTCTGTGAAGGCCAGGTCAGAACTAGTACCACTTTCTAAAGCCTTAGTAAGACCACACCTGGAATATTGCATCTAATTTTGGTCATCACCTTACCAAAAGATGTTGAGACTTTGGAAAAAGTGCAAACTTTGGGTTTGGCTAGTGTAGAGAAAATAAGGACTAGAGAGGACATGATAGCAATATTCCAGTATTTGAGAGGCTGCCACAAAGAGGAGGGGGGGGGTCAATTTATTTTCCAAAGCACCAGGGGGAAGGAAAATAAACAATGGATGGACACTAATCAAAGAAAGAAGCAACCTGGAATTCAGAAACTTCCTAACAATGAGCACACTTAACCAGCTTGCCTTAAGACATTGTGGATGCTTCATCACTAGAGGTTTTTAAGAAGAGACTGGACAGTCACTTGTCTGAAATGGTATAGGACAGTGATGGCTAACCTTTTTCTAAAGGTGTGCCAAAATTGTGTGCGTGCATGCTATCATGCGTGGGTGTGTGCTCAGACCCACAATGGAATGTGCCCCACCCACCTGCACATTTTCACCCTCCCTAGGCTCCAGAGGCTCCCCTGAAGCCTGGGGAGGGTGAAAACGACCTCCTCACCCCCCCGAGTCCTCCAGAAGGCGAAAATGGATCGTTTCTGAATTTCCAGTTGGCCCGTTGGGCCTGTTTTTCACCCTCCCCAGGCTCCGGAAGCTTTCCTGAAGCTTGGGGAGGCAAAAACAGCCTCCGCCGACCCTCTGGAAGGCCAAAAATCAGCTGGCCAGTGCGCATATGCACGCCGGAGCTTAGAGCTGGCATGCCAGCAAATATGGCTCTGCATGCCACCTGTGGCACGTGTGCCCTAGGTTCGCCATCACGGGTATAGGATATCCTGCTTGAGCAAGGGGCTGAACATAGTTTATTTCCCATTCCCATTAAAATGGTTCAGCTTTTAAAAACAAATATGCTTATTCTGGTATCTTCAATTATTCCCAAACTTTCAAACAAATACTGTTGTAGTGTTGGATTTCATCACTGTAAATTGGAAGTACAGGTGCCCAAATTTTCTGTTAAGTGAGTCATTTGTTAAGTGAGTTTTGCCACATTTTGTGACATTTCTTGCCACAGTTGTTAACTGAATCACTGCAGTTGATAAATTAGCAACCAGGTTGCTGGTTAAGAGCCGAGGTGGTGCTGTGGTTAAATGCAGCACTGCAGGCTACTTCAGCTGACTGCAGTTCTGCAGCTTGGCTGTTCAAATCTCACCGGCTCAGGGTTGACTCAGCCTTGCATCCTTCCGAGGTGGGTAAAATGAGGACCCGGATTGTTGTTGGGGGCAATATGCTGACTCTGTAAACCGCTTAGAGAGGGCTGAAAGCCCTATGAAGCAGTATATAAGTCTAACTGCTATTGCTATTGCTATTGTTAAGTTAATCTCCCCATTGACTTTGCTTGTCAGAAGGTTGCAAAAGGGGGTCATGTGACCCCAGGATGCTGCAATGGTCATAAGTATGAACCAGTTACTAAGCATCTGAATTTTGATCACATCATCCTGGAGATGCAAAGATTGTAACTGTGAAAAAATGGTCATAAGTTACTTTTTCCAATGCTGTGGAACTTTGAATGATCACTAAATGAACTTTTTAAGTTGAGAACTGCCTGTTGCAAGCTTCCTTTCAACCTTTACATTTTATGATCCTTTCCTTGTGATATATAGTACTGTGAATATTGAGGGTATGTCTGGTTATAGACAACTAAAAGGAAAATAAAAGAACTACTGATATGCTTGAAAGGAAAGAAAATAAGAAAGGAAATGAACAGTTAATTCATTTTGAATCCATTGAAATGGGATTTTTAAATTTGTAAAACTTCACTGTTTTAATTAAAATGTGTGGGCAAGAAAAATAATGCAGCTCTACTTTACATGCATGTCTTGAATTTTTATTTTTATATGCTGAAGTAAACTTGGATTTTACTGTCAGAACATATGTCTTAACATCAGGGTGGAAGGCTATTGCAAAGGAAAACCATGAGACCTAAAAGACGTGAGAAAAGTGTGAAAGCACAGTGGCTATATTGTGAAGAAGGCAATAAGAAAGACTCTAGTCTGGCATGTTGATTTAGATGGCACAGCTAATAGGAACAATATTTATATCCTTAATATATGCACCATATTTATTTCTGCACTTCAAAAAAGATTTAGAGGGCCGTAGACGTAGCATCTTGCAATAAAAAAACAACAACCTAGCAATGTTTTAAATCTTACTGAGAAGCCCTCAATGCTCCAACTATAAACCTTTCTAGCTGGAAGGTAAGCAAGCTTAATCTCCCTAAAGGTCAGTGGTGGGATCCATTTTTTTTTACTATAGGTTCTGTGGGCATGGCTTGGTGGGCATGGAATGGCACGGCTTGGTGGGCATGGCAGTGGAAGGATACTGTAAAATCTCCATTCCCACCTCACTCCAGGGGAAGGTTACTGGAAAATCCTCATTTCCTCCCAATCAGCTGGGACTCTGGAGGCAGAGAATAGATGTGGGTGGGGCCAGTCAGAGATGGTATTTACTGGTCCTCCGAACTACTCAAAATTTCCACTACCGGTTCTGCAGAACTGGTCAGAACCTTCTGAATACCAACTCTTCCCCTCATGAAGGACATGTTGAATCACCTGTTCAAGGGTAAGGTATTCACCAAATTAGACTTAAGAGAGGCATACTACTGCATACAAATCCGGGAGGGAGACAAGTGGAAGATAGCATTCAACTGCCCCCATGAGAGCTTTCAGTTCAAAGTCATGCCTTTTGACTTACAAGGGGCCCCTGCAGTCTTCATGCAGTTAATAAACAAGGTACTGCACAAACACCTCTACAAAGGGGTCCTCGTTTATTTAGATGATATTCTCATATTTAGAGAGACCCTGGGGGAGCAAGTAAAACTAGTATGGCAAGTTCTGAAAAACCTCCTTGATGCCAAGCTTTACGCAAAGCTAACAAAGTGTGAATTCCACAAAACCTCCCTGGATTACCTTGGATATCGGATGGGATAAAGTGCTTTTCGAGGTCTGGACTGATCATAAAATCCCCGAAGCTCTGAAAACCCCTAAGAAATAATCTCCCAAGCAAATCCACTGAGCACAGTACTTCAAGAGATTCAAATCTGAGCTGAAGTACATCCCTGCAGGGAAGAACATACCAGCAGATGCACTGTTGAGGAAACTGCAATTTGACAGCCTCCGAGAGGAAGTGGTCTATGCCATCATTCCCCCTGTGCAACTCACAGCATAAATCCAGATGAGAGGCCAAGCCAGGAGACCGCCTGAACCTGGCCAAGATAAGCTAACCACTGAACTGAAAGCAGCACTGCCTAACAATCCCTGGCTCACCAACAACAAAAACATCTTGATTGTGCAAGATGGATTAGCCTGGAAGGGACATCCAAACTGTATGTCCCGGCCAACTTGAGACTAGAGGTGTTACAGGGCAGCCATGATTCAAAGTTGGCCAGCCACTTTGGATTTCTGAAGACCCTACACCTCACTAGATGACAATTCTGGTGGCTGAAGATGAAAGCAGAAGTTGAAGAATACGTAAAAATCTGTGCTACCTGTGCAGCCATGAAAACAAGGCTAGGAAAACCCTACAGCAAGTTGTGAGTCCCAGTTGGCCCTGGGAAGAAATTGCAATGGATTTCATCATAGAACTCCCAGAAAGTGGGGGGAACACAGTAATCTGGACAGTCATTTACTTGTTTTCCAAGCAAGCACACTTCACAGCATGCTCAGGGCTGTCGTTGGCAAAGAAGTTAGTGAAGCTGTTCATCAACCACATCTACCACCTGCAAGGGATACCCCGGAGGATCATCTTGCACAAGAGAGTCCAGAGGAGTTCCAAACTATTGGAAATGAGGAACTGAAAGTAATGCACACAGGTGTTTATGGAAAGTGACAATTAATGAAGTTGTGAAGTGTGCATGTGGTTAGAAGAAAAGTATAAAGGATAGGGTTCAAGATCAGCTCAGAGTCCTTTGATTTATAGCAGCCTGTCAGGTGCAACTTCATTTAATAACCAGGAAAGAAACCACTCAACTCCATTTGTTTGAAATTAAGTGTACTTGTGCTAATTACAAATGAACAGTTGCGAAGCTAAGCTGAATCTGGTTAATTAGGCGCAAAAGCAAAGAATATCATATATAATTCAATCCCCTCCCCTTGGCACCCCAGTCCATAGTCCAATTATAATTCACCCAACAGTCAGGTGGGAGATATCTTCAAAAAACATCACCAGGGTGGAATGCTGGACAGTTAACCTTGGTGGGAAACTCCCTTCCTCCACATGCGCAGTAAGATGGTCAGATCAGCGTCTAGAATCTTCTTCCAGCACATAATGATTCCCTTCCCAAATACCATGCCCCCCTCCCCATTTCAATGGCAGCCGAAGCAGCAGCAAAGCGGAGGCTGACAGCAGCCCATGTAATTGGACCCCATTGCAATAGATTGTTAATTCAAGTGTATTACTGCTATTATATCTATTCATTTCTAAAGTTCCAAATTATTAGAAATAATAAACCTCTGATTTTAAAATAAGAATTATTGCTTGTGTTGTTGTCTTTGTTTCTTATTGGAATTTTCCTATGACATTAGTTTAGGTTAAAGCTAGTCAATTCTTGAAGTTTATTTGCCCAATGAATAACCCTTGTTGTAAGATGACTTTTCTTTCTTCGCCAGTTAAATCTTCTTTTTACCTCAATTCCATTTAGGTTTGTTTTTCCCTTTTTGTCTCAAAAGTGTTTTTTCAAAAGGCAACTGGACTGTTTTTCCTTGACGAAGAAGAAGACATTTTGCTTCTCATCCAAGAAGCTTCATCAGTTATGACTGGATGGTTGGAGGATTCTTTTTCTTCCTCAAGGAAAAACAATCCAGTTGCCTTTTGAAAAAAGCACTTTTGAGACAACTATGACTTGGATGACTGAAAATCTCCATAGACATTTCCACTTTTTGTTTCCCTATTCATTTACCATTTTTTTCACCCAAACTTCATGTTGGGTATTTTTCCCTTCATTTTTGCAGGTTCTGTTGGAAGAATGAAGGGAATGTTTATAAGCACAAGTCTATTTTTGTGTGAGGATGATTTTCCAGTTCCTTCCATTTGCAATTGATATACATTGAATTGGCTAAGATTTGATTATATTGGTTGATCAATCTAGTCCTGTTGACTCCAAGTGGCAAAAGCTCAGTAAGATTTGAGACAGGGGGAAAAAACTTCCTACTCTGACTGTTTGGATTTCTTTTCTTTGACAAGGTCAGAGATTAACTCTGAGACATAATGAACAATCATGTCAAACAAATTCATTCGCCAAACATCACTGTAATAAAATATATAAATTGTATGAGAACAAAAATAATTTCTTGTGAAAATAAAGTAAGCGGAATTTCAAACTTTTTTGAAAGTTTGGGATTTTTTTCTTAAGGGGCCTAACTAATTGTAGGTGTACATGCATGAATCCTGGTGAAATAGGTTCTTTGTTTGCAAGCACTGAAGCATAATTTTCTCATAACTTTTCTAAAGTGAACGACAAACAAAGATGATAGATATGGTAGTCTAACAAGTCACAATAAGCAATCTCTTTCCTCTTAGTTCCTCAAGTATTCAACTACTACATATCCCCTGCTCTCTTGCAACTATCAACATCCCACTCATTTGTTTGAGTTTCATTTTTTTTTTGTTATCTGATTTTGTGTCAATGCAAATAAAGTACAGTGAAATTATAATCAAATGCAAACTATAATATTTTAAAGTGAGGAATTATATAGGCAGTTCCTCTCAGTAGATGGCAGCATTTTGCTGACCTCGTGGGGTCTTGCAAGCTAAGCATGGCCAGGCCTAGTTAATATTTAGACTGTACACTTCTCAGGAATACTAAGATTATCATAAAAGATGGCAATGGCAAATTATACTGTATTTTGTGGCAAAAAAAAATTAACAGTCCACCAGAAGTTGCACTGAATCCAGAAGAGATTTTACTTTATGAGATTCCTCCAGCCATATGCCACTTTTTGAACCACAGTTCAAAAAGAAATTGGCCTAACAATCATACTAGATTCCAATGTTCATTTCAAAAGTAATGCAATTGATAGGATATTGCCTGAAAACCCAATTATTGCTAGCTTTTTTCATAATAGTTTCCCTCCTTTGATTAATTCTTGATGCATAGTTTCAATATGTGAGAGTTGTCACAGCAGCCAAAGGAGCTATTTTAATGCAACATATTGAGGAAAATAACAGGCTTACTTTATAGGCAGTGAATAAGTATCCTCTTTGCCAAGGGGAAAGGAAAATGTGACATAAGTTCAGGACAATTGGGGATTAATAGGCCATAGGAAAAGAACTGAAAAGTTGTAAGAGTAGAAAGATACATGAGTGATGAGGAGTAACATAGGAATTTATGCCAGCTGAAGCTATCTGAATAAAGATATGGAAAATCAGAAGAGGATGGGATATTTCACATTGATTTAAAAGAGAAATCCAGCACTTTGTTACTAATAAATATGTAATTCTTTGTTAGTAGTACCAACTGCTATTCTATATTAGAAAACTAAAAGTTGTCCGTCAAGGTGAGCTAATTTTTATAAAAGATTCTTTGTTATGTGCTAGTTTACAGTCCAACTTCTGTCAGTTTTTATTAAGTTATGCAAAAACAATTAGGAGGATTTGAGAGGAGGAGCCAATGTTGCGACAGTACGGACATGCAGTCTCGATGCTCCGAAACCACCACCAAAACTTTTGCCCCTGGGTGGTCCAATCGGACTTAAACTGTCCCAAAGAGATAGTGAACAGGAAGACTACATCTTGCTGATCTCAGGGACCCCACAAAGTCCCTAATTGATCCAAGAGAAGGTTTTCAAGCTGGCGACAAAAGGCAGCCTAGGCTGATGAAGTTGGAATGGCTCCAGAACAGAAGGAAACGGAAAGAGAAAGTGTGTCCATTTGGTGAGGAATCCTTTCTGTTTTGAAAAAGACTGCCCCAAAAGCTTCTTTTTTAATGCTAAATTAAATCCTTAAGCAGAAGTAGTAAGTGGTGAAATTGACCTGCATTGGGTTGTTTTGGATAGTATGCTTTTTTTCCCCTTTTGTAATTACACTTTGTGGATTGAAGTGCTTGCAACTTTTTTTTTTCTCTCCTCTTCTTAAAGTGAACGGATTGGTTTTTCTTCTTCGACTTTTTCTCGCTTTACTTTTTAACTTAAGGATTAAAATCTCCTTCTCTACTCTAACAAAAGTCTATTATTTGCTATTAAACTCCATTTAAGAACTTTGTTTCCCTTAAGCCTGAGACAACATCAGAGAATGAAAGGAAGCAATACTGCCGCTTGGAGGCTAGAGGCTAGAGTTTCTGAAACTACGCATTCGTTCCTGTTTCTTCTTTGATTTCACTGTCTTTGTACATCAAAGTTTTGTAATTAAAGGTGATAAGAGCCAAGGGCATGAAGTGTTACACAAGTGTCCTTTGAGAGCCTTATTGGCACTGGGAGAGGGGGGGGGAAATGGAACCTCTTTCTTGTGAAGATTACAAATGATTTTGTATTTAAGCTAAATATATATATTTTAAAAAGTCTGGAAAGCTAGAGTGACAGTAATTTACAATTTGGAAATATGGATCAATTTTCAGAAGAGGAAACTTTAACTTTGCAAAAGATTTGGGATGGAATTCAAAATTTATTGGAGGTAACTGGGAGAATTGAGAAGAAGATAGAGTTCATACTAGAAAAAAATGATGGAGATGGAGCCCCAAAAATTGAAGAGAAAAATGAATACAAAGATAAAAAAACTAATGATTTGATTGGTGGAGTGAAAGTGGTTGAAAGCAAAAATAATGGGAGTATTGAAAAGGGAATTTGATGGACTGGAGCTCTACCCCAAATTTCAAGGCACAGAAGAAGAAGAAAAGGGAAAAAATGATGGCTTTAAGGAGAGAAACCTTACCAAAAGCACGATCGACAATCAAAGATAAATTAATTAAAGTAGCAAATGGAGGGTGCCGAGATTACCTGAGAGATGCAACAAGGTGCAGAGAGATGTCCATAAAAACTTTTCCAAGGAAATAAACAGAAGATTAACTCCACAAATGGCAAAAGAAATAAGACTATATGCCTTCTGGAAGGATACAGGTTGATATATGAAAGTTGATAATAAAAAGTAGCTAAATTTGGTGATTAGTAAGTAGGAATTTAGTAATTTTTAGATTGCTTTGTTAAATAAATGGTTGATAATGGTAACAAGGTACATATTTATGTTGGCTGGAGGTGAGGAAGTTGGATATAAGTAGTAAATGATTTTGTTAACAAATATTAATGATAACAATAATAATGAAATGATAAGATAGAGTTAAGTGTGTGTGTGTGTGTGTGTGTGTGTGTGTGTGTACTGGTTTAATATAAGGAATTTGGATATAAATTGCAAGCAGTGACTTGGAAAAAAAGGCTTAGAAATAATCGATAATGACAATAAGGTACACATATGTGTTAGCTTGATGAGAAGAAAGTGGATATAAACAGTAAAGGATTTTCGTAAATGATTTTGTTAACAAATATTAATGACAACAATAATAATGAAATGAGAAGAGATATAGTTAATGATATATATATGTACTGGTTTAACATAAGGAATGTGGATATAAATTGCAAACAGTGACTTGGAAAAAAAGGCTTAGAAATTTTGTTAATTAATCCTAATTTTGAATATGTTATAAAGGTGTAATGTTATTGGATATATGAAAGTTGATAACAATTTTTTTTATAATTAATAAGTAGTACTTTAGTAACTTTTAGATTATGTGAAATAAATAATTGATAATAGTAATAAGGTACACATATGTGTTGGTTTGATGAGAAGAAAATGGATATAAACAGTAAAGGATCTTCTGTTAACCAATATTAATTATAACAACTAATAATGGAATTATAATGATAAGGGATACAGTTAATTATTTGTGTGTGTGTGTGTGTGTGTGTGTGTGTGTGTGTGTGTACATACTACCATAATAAAAGGAACCTGGACACAAATTGTAAACAGTGACTTGGGAAAAAAAGGGCTTAGAAACTTTGTCAACTAATCTTTATTTAGACTATGTTATAAAGGCTTAAGGTTATTGGATGATTTTTGTAATAACTAATGAAATGCCATCAGGTGGTTATGTTTTTAACTATGGATTATTTTAGGCAAAAGGACACTAAAACAACTTCAGTCAAATGAGAACTATGTTATGTTGATAGTAAGATTCATCTTATATGAATATAAGTAATGACTGTGGAAGAGATGCACGAAAGCTAGTTGTAACCAATTGACACACTTTCTACAAGATGTACTGTAAGATGATGATTTTTTGTGTTGTTTGTTTAATAAAAATAAAAATTTCTTGCAAAAAAATATTAGGAGGATTTGAATAAACTGGACAATTTTATTCTGACTTATTGAGCACTAAACAGCTTAGCTGAAAACAATTCCTTGAGTGAACAACAATGTGCTTGATTCTATTGTGAACAATGGAAAACTTAAAACTAAAACCTTGACAAAGTCAACACTAGTCCATTAAAAAGTAAACATTGAAGTGCATTCATTGGTAGTGAATTAAACATTTGAAACTATGTTCTTAAGGGACAGACATTTTTATCCCTTAACCCAGTGGTGGGTTCCTACCAGTTCAGACCAGTTCAGCCGAATCAGTAGTACCTTGGCACTGTGGATCGCTGGAACTGGCAGTGACCCAGGCCTGCAAGGTCCTGAACCGGTTATCTGGCAGAGCAATAGGCACCACCATCTTGTTTTTGGCTTCTGCGCATGCACATAAGCATTTTTATAGTACTGCACATAAGTGCGCACAGCACACATCAAGCACATATGGTGCATCCCTGAATGAATCAGCAGTAGCGGCTGCCGGAACCCACCACTGCCTTAACCCCATGATGTGCAAAAGGTGAGTGAGGCCCAGGCCCATTGTTTCAAAGGATATGAGAATTTAAGGAGTGAAATTCTTAAGTACCAAGAAACTTTATGACATCCATTTTGTACCTTAATATTTTGATGTTCCAAAAAGGAGTGAACAAAAAATCAATTGTTCCCTGCCTTCTCCAAGGGAACTTAATGCAAAAGCTGATATTTCAGGCTTCCTATATTTTACGGGGGTGGGAGGTGTAGTGTCTCAATCAACATGCTGGATTTGTCAGCTGGAAAGCCAGCAGTCCAGATTCAAGACCTGAGTGCCACGTGATAGGATGAGCTCTGGTCCTTACCTCAGCTTTTGCCAAACTAGCAGTTCAAAAGCATGAAAATGTGAGTAGATAAATAGATACTTCAGTGGGAAGCTAACAGTGCTCCATGACATCATGCTGACCACATGACTGCAGAAATGTTTTTGGACAGTGCTGGCCCAATGGTTTTGAAATGGAGGTAAGCACCCCCTATGGTCGATGACTAGTGGAGTAAAATTCACTGGGACTCCTTTTTTTAACCTTTTAGTGGAGTCTAAACAATCAATATGGGTGTCAGGCCTGCAGTTATATCCCTTTTAGGATCTTTGGCCTGCCACACTCTCTCTTACTTCATTATGCTGTTTCATTAGTGTAGTAGTTGGGAGGGGGGAATAGAAAGGAGTAGAATTGTGGAATGTGTTGTTGTCATTCTTTTCTAGAAGCCAAGGTCATATTTTGTCTCCGCACCTCACCAGAACTAGCTTGGTGGAGATGCCAGGGTGGAAGAAAAAGATTGGACCGTGTGATGGATTTGTGGGTCTGGGGACAAGATCATGAACTTTCAACTGGGTGGGAATCCTAGGTAACTTCCAGAATTGGGATTCCACAGATGTGCTAAGATGTCTGACTTATTAAATTGGAACTTTAAGGATAGTTTTGCCTTGGATTCTGATTTAATTCTGCATGATACTTGGAACGCTGACAATGGGTGACCCATGTGTTGTTCACTTTGGGCACCTATCCTTTACTTCCACAACCAATTAATGGATCAATTAATCACTTAACTGCCATAACCAAAATTCTTTTCCAGCAGTTTATCATACAAGTAAAATATCTGTATTTAATAAAGTCCAGAAATTAATAAAATATAATTTATATCTGTAGATATTTTCCTTATCCAGATTGGGGAAAACAATATGATTTATATAGCTGATTTAGTTTTGATCAAAGCATTGTCACTTTATATTCAGACAATGAATGGAACTCATGTAAGCATCAGATGTCTAACAACAAATCCTTGTAGTATGTTTCCTTTAGACCATGTGGTATTTATCTTATAGTCTGGAAAGAATATGGAATTGACATAAAACAATGTTTACCTACAGGGTTGCTTTCCTTATTTTCAGCTAAGCACATCTAAAGTCCACAGATACCTACTGCAATGGATGAATCTATAACTGCTTTTCAATTAAAAGCAAGAAATAAGTACGGCTAATATATATTAATATTAACTTGAATGTATTTTTTAAAAGTCATAAAACCCTCTGAGAGATGTATAACACAGTACAAGATGTGAGAAAAAAAATGAGTTTCCTTATGCTAAAGCATAAAGATGCACTGTAAATTAAATATCAGTTCTCTATGAAATCAGTGCACTGAATCTGCTACAAATTAATAATGCTCTTGACAAAAGATGAATTGGGGTCCTGCAGTTTTTGTTTTCTAATATGTATGAGGAGCAGCAAAATTAAAGTATGGGATTTACAAAATATAGCCTCAGTAACTTTGAAATGTCATTTAGAATAGAATAGAATAACAGAGTTGGAAGGGACTTTGAGGTCTTCTAGTTCAACCCCCTGCTCAGGCAGGAAACTCTACATCACTTCAGACAAATGGTTATCCAACATCTTCTTAAAAACTTCCAGTGCTGGAGCATTCACAACTTCTGGAGGCAAGTTGTTCCAATGATTAATTGTTCTAATTGTCAGGAAATTTCTCCTTAGTTCTAAGTTGCTTCTCTCTTTGATTAGTTTTCACCTATTTAATCTTAGAACTCTCCTTGTTTTAACCCCTTGTATCAAAAGAAATGTCTTATCTCTTGTGACTTTGTGTCTAATCTATATATGTAAATTTATAGCATGTATAACGTATTTAACATGGTGATTTTAATTTCTCCAGATGGCATCTTCAGTTATTTCAATTAATCAAGTCCAACTGAATTCTAATAAATTTAGTAGTTTCAATCCAAAATTATGGTATTCTTTAGTAAATTAGGGGAAATTGATTTTTTCCTCCCTTAAGATTATAGAAAACAGTTCTAGAATCTGCTTTCAGAGGTAAAGTAGGTTGCAAATCTGAAATTAGAGAACTGCTTTCACATTTTTTTAAAAAGTAAACAACTGCAAATCAGCATAATATCTTTCTGTATGTTATTCATACATTTATGATCTCAATGAAAAAAATAAAACTATGATTATTTATTATTATTCTCTTTAAAAAAGTCTGTTTAAAATAAAAGCCAATAGCATCCTGCTAAAGTATGGTGATTAGTGTGCTACTTTTATAAAACATGCATTATAATAAGAAAATATGTGCAAAATTATATATGTGAGCCAACCACAATTTCTGTACTGAAATATATTTTTCTCTATCATATCTTTCTCAGGTATTGTTTAATTTGTTCATAGTTGTGTAAAAAAAATTATGCTAATGGACCATCTTAGTTTCTATTCCTTATAACTTACTAAATAAAGACTCCCTTGAAGCCTCACAGTGTCTATATAGAATCATAAAACTGGAAGTTAACCCTCCTCCTCAGCAGAAACAATATTTTATAAATGGTAATAGAGAATACACTGAATTAAGATCAACTATCTATCCTGAGACAAAATGTGGCAATTTTGAATGAATTTCAATTTTCTTGGCAAAAGACGAGGGTCTGGATTTCCACAAAACTCCAATCACAAACTGTGGCCAGTGACATTTAAACAATTTAAACTGTTATGGAGGAGCAAGGACAAAATCCAGTTTCCTGTTATTTATATAAATCAGAAGTAGGCAAAATTTTCACCACAGTGCTTTAGAATATACAAAACAAAACAAAAAAAAGAAGAAGAAGAAGTATAAAGCACGTTAAAATGTTAAGGCAGTTGTTTCGTTTTGCCAAGAGAGACTAGGCAACAGAACTAAAGTTTTAAATTATTTCAAAGTATTAATATATCAGGGGAGAAGGCAGATTAGTATAGTACTAGCAATTTCCTGGGCCTAAAAAACCAGTTACGGCTATTAACAATAGAGGCAACAAGTCAAGAAGAGATAGCATTATGGGAGAGGAGAGACAACAGCACCTTTTTCTTGTCATTTTCTTTTCCTCCTCTTGAATAAACTGAACATCGGACAGGGGAACTTCTGCATCAGGTGGCAATTTCTATTCACATCACCACCAGGATAGACAAAATGTTGGTGATGAACATAATCAGCTGACATAGAATCATTCTTGATTTGGTAGGTGATTTTAAAATATATGTAGCTACTACTGGTCAGCTGATAAACGATCAAACAAATAAGGTGAAATACCAATTTAGCTGCAGATGGCAAATACAAGTTCTATTGCTTGCAACAGCATATACTTCACATTTGGGTGTCTCCTTGCAATCTTACAGATTGCCCACCTGCTTCATGACACTGATAAATTTCTCTGCGCAATGCTAGCTTCCAACCTCTATCACAAATAACCTGCCAAATTGTCACAATAAACCTATGTCCAAATCTACAACTGTAACTATAAGTTCTGAAGTCCAATTAGCACAAGTCCATTATTTATATTTCTTGATTTATTACATGCATAGGCACTATCATCATTCCAATTTTTATTACATTATGTTCCAAACAGTCTGAAATAAATCCACAGCTAATACTAGCATATTATTAAGTCTTCAGAACAATAACGCAACAGAAACCTGACTACCTTTCTATTTCCAATGATCAGAATTACTGGAAGAGAATATGTATAGTTTGGAGTTGAATTGTGGCGTATTTGATGCTGTCTGAATCTGGATATTTACTTGCAGACATTTCATTATCCAATTAATAACATCATGGGGTGATGAAGATGTCACCTAGTTGGTTAATGAATATCTCAGTAAACAACCATGCTTAGATAGCACCAAGAACTCCAAAGAACACAGCTAGTTCTGATGTTTGTTTCTACCATAATACAGCCCCATTCCACCAATTCAAATTTTCTCAGAGGCATATCTTTGGCACTGAGAGATAACCTTTGCGATACTCTGTTCTACACTTCCTAATCCTGAGGGTTTGCGATATTGTATTTTCTAAGGAGTATATATAACAGCCGACCTAGTTGAAAGGTTGATTTATTTTATGGAAAAGGCAGAGAATTACTCCTTTATACTTTCAATACAAGTTTCAACAATAAACTCTACAGTATTTAGGAATATATTTTCCTTCAAAAAATCTATTGCAAGTGTTTCACCACAAAATACTTTATACTCTTTCTTAAAACAACATAATTGGAGGCACTTAGAAACAAAATATTTAAAGGAATAGGCTACAAGTCCCCATATCTATCATGAAATTTGGATGCTTCATCCCATTTAGGTTGCTTATAAAAATAAAACAAACTATAGCATTTGTGTTCTTTTCATATTATACTTTCAATGAATGGAGCTCTACTTTTTCAAACTTAATTCAGATCTGGGTTTTAAAGTGAGCTGGAGAATTTTTAGGTGGCATGGATTAGACATATCTCCTACTTGAATTTAGCTAGATTAGATGGTCTTGGTGTATCTAAACCCCTTCCCCTTTAAATTCCTTGTATTTTGAAGGAACTAATGTTAAATATGCCATAGCAAAGTAAACACAGATACTGATAGACAACAATTTCTGAAAATTTATTGACTACAAAATAAGCATAAATAAGGTATCCCAAATATGAATGATTGCTAATGATAAACAAAATGAGAGGGCTAGCAAATTGCTAGAGCACTTTACAATGTCCTCTTTTGTTTTCGTTACTTTGCCATAATAGAGTAGATCAAATAAATATTGCAGATAAATCCACAGTAATAACCGAATGAGATATAGTTACCTAACATGATGAAGGGAATTCCCAGGAAGGTAGAATTATATTTCCCACCAGTCAGATTAATGATTCCAGCTGCAGTGAGAGTGGCCAGAGTCACAGTTAACAAGCCAAGGAGGCCAAGCCAAGGTTTGCTGCGGACACAGTCTTGCATGGAACAACAGAGCATTGCCAAGGTCACCACAAGGACTAGGCTTGTGGTTAGGTAATGTTCTGATATCCTACTTGTCTTCTGGAAGTCTTTTTGAAGGGATGATGAAGTGAAAGGATACATTGTGACATTCCGGTTGTATTTCTGGAAAAGTTCTATTGTGTCACAGAAGTTGGATTCCCATTTTTCTGCTACAATGTCATTTAAGGAATTGATAGCCTGCAAGTAATAGGTAAGCTGAATGGCTTCGGCAGACTTAACTCGATCTTTGCTGTGCACAGTGACTCCACCAAGCTGGTGCCCATTATATACTTCCCTGCCATCCTTTAAGTGTGTGATTGGATATCTGATAGCAAAATTAGTTTGATTAGACAAGCGAGCAGCCTTCAGTTCCTTCAAGATATGTACAATATCATCCACTATGCAGGACTTGTCATTATTTAGGATGCAGATATGAGCAAATGTGTAATTGAAACCAGGTCTTTGTACTTGGATTCTGGTCACAGCAGAATGCAACTACAAGGGAGAGAGAGAAAAAAAACACACACATTATTTATCATCTGATAATTTTGCATTATAGCAAAAGAACAGCAGTGGCAATTAGAACAACATAATGTTTTTTCTTATCTACCCAAGCAAGCAGGATTTAATAAATAAAACAGTAATAAGTACTCTCTGAAAATTTTTTAAAAATGCATTAAAGTATTGTTATCATTCCCCAACACTATTTTGCACAACCTAATTAATTTCTGGCAAAAGAAACACCCTGGGTCCCAATTCGTTGCTCTGTCTTTTCATACATACAAATAGACTTCCCCCACCATTAAGAAACCAAACAAGTTTCAGTTCAGAAGTTCTCTCTCTATTAGGAGCAAGAAAGAACTTTGTTGCAATCAAATCAAAACTGCTTTCTTATCTAAAAGAAAATGAAACAAATAAATAATGTTCCTATACCATTAACTACAATTGTGTTTGAATCAAAATAGATTCGTGGTTAATGCATGGCCACATCCATGTATATTTCTTGGCAACAGCATATCAATTTGTCCAAGATGTTTTCTGACTCTCCAGTCTAATCTACAGCCCTGATACACTCTGATAGTCTCCCACCCAAGGACTTGCTAGGTGGTGACATACTATGTAGTCCCTGAATGATAGATTGACCAATATGCAACCCAAAGTGGTAGAAGTCCTTTGAAGATGGATTATTGTGTTTAAGATAATGTACCATTAGTTCTTCACTCATGATTACAATTGGAGCCATAATTTCAGTTGTAAGTTAAGGCACCCATGTGATGGCCATGATTTTATGACTGTTATGTTGTTAAGAGAATCACATTATTGTAATTCTGAATCACACAATTGTTAAGCAAATCATGCAGTCATAAATCTGAATGCCTTCTCTCTCAAATGTGCATTTATTGCTGGAAACCAGCAAAAAAGTAGCAAATAGCAGTCCTGTGACTATGGAGCATTGCAACCATTCGTAAATGTGAAGTAGATGCCAAGTGTTTGAAATGCAGTCATGTGGCTGTGGGAGAGGGCAGCATGACATTTTACAATGGCCAGAAGTGCTTTACAGTCCATAAAGCATCCTTTTTGAGGTCATGATAATTCCAAATAGTCGTTAAACGACCTATAAAAAAATTCACAGATCTGTTGGGCTTCCAAGGCAGACATGAACTAAGTTAAAGCTTTTGAAGTCTTGAGCAGTATAATTGGGTAGGAATTACTCTTTATTATAGTTTAGAAATGATAGCTCCTGCAAACAGCTCCTGCAAATATTGAGGTGAGGAATTAAGATTTTTTTTAAATGTCCCAACTGGAGTTTTTGTTCTCCTTTCTCAACTAAGTGAATAGCTAGTACATGTTTATATGGTCTACATTCTTACTCCAAATCTCTACTGATTTCCCTTTAATGAATTTGGACAGACATATAGAGCAGCCCAGAGCTTTGAATTTTCTTCTGGTCTCCCAACTCCGTACTAATCAGATATAGTGGTTATATTACTATGTGAGTTAAATGTGAATACAAAGAACTGGAAGCATTTTGAAAATGAATCATTGTATCTGGTGTATATATATTTACCACATTTTATAGACTTTTTATTATTATTTTATTTCTGGATTATTTAGATAATAAACAGAAGATATTGTTGAAATAGATAATCCAGACTTATTTACTGCAGCAGCAATTAATTCTATTTTGTTTTACATCATAGCTCTGGAAAGCTAATGTACAAAAATCAAAATGGTAAATATTTACTTCCGGGAAGATGACTAACTGAACACACCAGGGGTGGGTTCCTGTACAGGTTGGTACTGGTTTGTTGCACACGTGCTTTGCTCCAATACAGCTGTAAGCCAGCAAATGCCTTCTGGAGTTGAACTCCAAAACTATCTGCATGCTAAAAGTTGGAAGGGAAGGGGCTGCAATCTGTTTGGGGTTGAAGAATTCGCTGTTTTGAAATTCACCTTTCAAATGTTTATGCTGACTTTTAATCTTTTTAAAATCAACTTAAAAAGAGACTAGCTACAGCCTTTTTGAAGACTTGTGCCATTTTAGGGATTTCTTTTTGTCTCAAAGAACAAGGAACAAGGCTGCCAAGGCAAGCAAAATAAGGAAGTGTGGTGAGAAAAAAAAGCTGATGGGGAAAGATAAAGATTGAAAGCTATGATTTTAGTTTACTATTACAGTAACTGGTAGCTTGATCTTCTTAGCTGTTGGTGGCTAAAATCTTCTGATTCTGATTAAAAGAGGAAGCCAAGATAGTGGAACAAAATATTAGAGATATATTTGAAAATACACTAATTGTTGACCAGCTGTTCTCTGATGATAAAAATCCTCTCAAATTACTTCTGCAATGCAAACATGTGGAGAATGTTACCAAACTGCTGGGGCAACTTCATACCATATTTTTCAGAGTATAAGAGCCACCAGAGTATAAGACGCACCAAGGTTTTGAAAAGGCAAATTAGAAAAAGGTGGTAGACAGAGGGAGAGAGAGAGAGAAATACAATAGGTAGGTAGGTAGGTAGAGAGAGAGTAGTTAGGTAGAGAAAGATAGAGAAAGAGAGAGAAATAGAGAGAGAGAGATAAATACAGTAGCTAGGTAGGGGATAGAGAGTGTAGGTAGGTAGGTAGAGGAAGAGAGAGAGAGAGAGAGAGAGAGAGATAAATACAGTAGCTAGGTAGGGGATAGAGAGTGTAGGTAGGTAGGTAGAGGAATAGAGAGAGAGAAAGAGATAGAGAAGTACAGTAGATAGGTAGGGAGAGAAAGAGTAAATAGGTTGGTAGGTAGAGGGATAGAGAGAGAGAAAGAGAGAGAGAGAGAAATACAGTAGGTAGGTAGGGAGAGAGAGAAATAGAGAGAGCTGGACAGAGAAATATAGTAGGTAGGAAGAGAGAGACAGTAGGTAGGTTGATAGGTAGAGGCATAGAGAGGGAGAAAGAGAGAGAGAAAGAAAAATAGTAGATAGGTAGGGAGAAAGAGAGTAGGTAGGTAGGTATGTAGGTAGATAAGAGGGGGATAAAAAGAGATAGAGATACAGTAGGTAGTTAGGGAGAGAGAGAGTAGGTAGGTAGGTAGATAGAGGGAAGGAGGGAGGGAGGGAGGGAGGGAGGGAGGGAGAGAGAGAGAGAGAGAGAGAGAGAGAGAGAGAGAGAGAGAAATACAGCAAGTAGGTAGGGAGAGAGAGAGAGTAGGTAGGTAGGTAGATGTTTCCAGGTGTATTTATCCATGTGCTGGAAAAGGAAATCGCTGACAATCTGCTGGCACAGCACTTGATCAATGTAATTCTCATCAATCAAAGAGCTTTCCAAAAGGAAAAAAAAAGTTTTACACTTTGCAAACCTCCCAAAAATGGCCTGTTTTCCACGAAAATGCCCCCCCCCCCTTTAAAGGGTATGAATAGCCTTGGAGGGGACTTGCAGAGTGCTCCTGGCAGGGTGGAGTAGGGGCAAAACGAGCAAAAAACGGCCCATTTTTCATGAAAACGGGCCCATTTTTTGTCAAAAAAAATTGCATGCATAGCCTTATGGATAACCATTTTGGTTATCAACTATTGAAGCCTTTTCATATCCAATAACATACAAAAAGGAACAAACAGATATGGTGAAATATTGAATGGAAAGGGTGAACTTAAATCTATGCAAGAACTGGAACAGGACGGTTTAAAGATGAATTGGTTTTCATATGTGCAAATACATTCTAGATATGATAAAGACCTTAAAATGGAAGGTTTTCTTGATAAAATGACTGAGTTAGACAAAAATTTGATAGGTACTGATGAAAAGGTGATTAAAAAACTGTATGGATACTTACTAGAGGTTAAGTTAGAAGAACAAGTTAAAGAATCTATGATTGCTTGGGGGAGATTTTGGACATGGGATTGACTTAGAGAACTGGCAGAAATTGTGGTCTCAAAATTATAAAATGACAATGTCAACTGCATACAAAGAAAATTTGTATAAGATGTTTTACAGGTGGCATCCATCCCCGACAAGAATAGCAAGAATGTTCAAGAATAAATTGGAAAAGAGTTGGCAATGTCATCAGATACCGGGTTCATATTGTCATATGTGGTGGACTTGTACATATATCCTCTCCCACTTGTGAAGGATATGCTAGCACACCTAGCCAAAAGGAGAATTTTTTCAAAGCTGGATTTAAGGGAGGCTTACTACCGTATCAGGATTAAGGAGGGAGATGAATGGAAAACGGCATTTAACACCCCTCTTGGATGCTATCAATTCAAAGTGCTACCATTTGGGCTACAAGGGGCCCCTGCAGTATTTATGCAATTAATAAACGAAGTGTTGCGAGAGCATCTATATAAGGGCTGCATAGTCTATATTGATGACATTTTATTATATTCTGAGACCAAGGCAGAACATGTAAAACTAGTCTGGGCAGTTCTGAACAAACTTTGCTCTGCAAATCTTTATGCTAAACTCTCCAAATGCGAATTACACCAAGAAAAAATTGATTACTTAGGATACCACATTTCACACCAGGGCATAGAAATGGATCGTTTGAAAGTGCAATCGGTACTTGACTGGGAACCACCCAGAACACGCAAACAGTTGCAAAGCTTCCTGGGATTCGCCAACTTTTACTGGCAGTTTATCCCCCCTTTCACCCAAATTGCTCTCCCCATCACCAAGATCTTAAAAACAAAGGGGGATGGTAACCCGAAACAGAAGCCAAGGTGGCGCAGTGGTTAAATGCAGCACTGCAGGCTACTGCTAGATCAGCAGGTCAGCGGTTCAAATCTCACCGGCTCAGGGTTGACTCAGCCTTCCATCCTTCCGAGGTGGGTAAAATGAGGACCCAGATTGTTGGGGGCAATATGCTGGCTCTCTGTAAACCGCTTAGAGAGGCCTGAAAGGCCTATGAAGCGGTATATAAGTCTACTGCTATTGCTAAGAAGCAGCTTTTGAACTGGACAATGGAATGCCAAGCGGCATTTGAAAAACTTAAACGGCTATTTTCGGCAGAACCAATCCTAAAGCACCTGGACACAGAGAAACCATTCGTCATACAAGCAGATGCTAGTGATGTGACGATAGAAGCGGTCCTGCTTCAGCAAAATGAGGAAGACCAATTACAACCATGCGCTTAGTGGAAAATGAGACACTTTGGAGGACAATGACATCACCCAAACTTTTAAACAAGCTTTAACCACCGATGAATGGTTTTTGAGCCATAAAGACAGCTGCCTTATGAAAGATAACCTAGCTTGGGTGGGAGAGAAGTTGTATGTTCCAGCCAGCCAAAGACTGTACTTAATGGAAAGGTGCTCCAAACTAGCAGGAGACTTTGGTTTTGTAAAAACTTTACATCTAATTAAAAAGCAATTTTGGTGGCCATCACAAAAAAAAGGACATAGAGAGCTATGTAGCCAGCTGCCCAATTTGTGTGTCAGCTAAAAGACACCAAGGCAAAATGCCAGGACTGTTACAGGAGGTAGCCAAGCTTTCAGCACTCTGGAAGGAGATTGCTATGGATTTTATTGTCGAACTACCAGAAAGCGCAGGGAATACTGTCATTTGGGTCATAACAGACTTGTTTTCAAAACAGACACATTTTATACCGTGCCAAACGATCCCAACTGCCAAAAGTCTAGCCAAGTTATTCCTGATAAGCATTTATCGCGTTCATGGAGCCCCACAGAGAATCATCTCCGACAGAGGGGTCCAATTCACCTCAAAATTTTGGGGGGCATTCTTAAACTTACTTGGCACCACCCGAGGAGAGAATTCCAGTCACCATCCATGCACCAATGGTCAAACTGAAAATCGGAACATGGTTCTAGAACAATACCTAAGATGTTTTATTAATTTTCAACAGGACAACTGGGTTGATCTTTTACCTTTTGCAGAAGTGGCCTTCAATAACGCTGTGCACTCAAGCATTGGTTTCACCCCTTTTAGAGTAGCAACAGGCCAGGATTTCAACCCCATGCCTGAACTATCCACAGAAGAACCCACTATCCCCTCACTAAAAGAATGGATAGACAACCTACGAAACACATGGCCAGTGGTTAGATTAGCATTACAGGAAGCTAGAGAGGCTTTTAAAACTCAAGCTGACAAAAAAGAGTAGATCCCAAACCTTTCCATGTTGGAGAGTATACTTATCTACAAAATTCCTGAAGTCATTGCAGCCATCAAAGAAATTAGGGCCAAATTTCATTGGACCTTTCCCAATCACAAGAGTTATCAACCCAGTAACAGTAAAATTACTCCTTCCAAAGACACTCAGGCAAGTCCATCCAGTGTTTTACATTAGTTTACTCAAATGAGAAGTAATCTCACAACTCAGACCACCTTCACCTACACCTCCTGTTCCTATCATGATAGAAGGCAAACAACATTTTGAAATTAAGGAAATCCTGGACTCTAGGACCCACAGGGGGAAAACCCAATACTTAGTTGCTTGGAAGCATTTACCTTCATCCCAAAATGAATGGGTAGAGAAACACCACGTTAGGGCCCCTGCCCTATTGAAAAAATTTCACTCCCAATACCCTGACAAACCTTGTTAAAATACTATGATGCAATTTCTTTTCCTATTTTTTCAACAGGTGGATCTCTCCTTTTTCTAAAGAATGGCAGCATGTCATATCCCTAAATGTGATATTGCCATTCAATTGGAAGAAGGGGGGGGGCTCGGAGTTAAATCACTAGCTGTATCTGTAACAACTGAGTTTTACAACTTTACAACTGTTTTCCTGTCACCGGAAGACTGAAGGTCCCAGCATCTCTGGAGGGATGTTTATGATAGCCATGTGGATATCTTACTTTAATGTCTAACTAGAGATAGCCATGGGAATTTGTGTTTTAGTGACTCTCAGGGCAGAAGAGTCAGGAAACATCTTCACATTTGTGTATGGGTCATAATCTGAACCGGACAAAGGGGAGGGGTCATTATCAGCTTAATCCCACTTGCATTACCTAAAGGGTTTCAGATGCTGCTTTGCCTCTAATGGTTTCCATCCTGACTGATTAAAAGTTCCTTTTGAAATAATCCATTTCAAGAGTCTTTACTTTCTCAAATTAGGAGGGGAGCCATTACGGATATATTATTATTGGATAGATTTAAGATGTAATGAATTGTTATAATATAAATGATCCCAATATTAAGTATAGCTCGTTGAAAATGAAGGAATAAATAGTGGTAGTCAAACAAATAACGTACAATGATAATAATGTATATAAACATTTTGGATTTGATAACATGCGACTTTATATAAATTGCAAGTGATGACTATGGAAAGGATACACAAAAACCTTGTAACCAATCGACACACTGTATATAATGAAAGATGGTTTTATGTTTTGTGTCTTGTCTGTTTAAAGAATAAAAAATTACAAAAAATACAAGCCTCTTAAAGGTTATGCATGCCCTTTTTTTTTTTTTGAAGAAAAATGAGCCCATTTTCACAAAAAATAGGCCATTTTGGGGAGGTCTGATTAAACCAATATTATTTTTCCTACTTAAAATTATGGCCAACTTTTTCTTAATTATTTAGGAGACAAAACAATAGCAGGTCTGTTTACAGTGAAAATTCTGTCTCGTGATGACATAATTGCTAAACTGGCACGGTAATCCTTTTCTATTTTTAACAAACATTTTACTCTTGTTGAAGAGTAAACATTACATTTTCCAGTAGTGGGCAATTGAAAATCTATAGATTATATTCATGTATCAATACCAGGTCTATCATTCACACACCATTATTGACTCAAAGGATAATTTAGGCAAGGTAGAAAACAATGAGTAGATAAGATACAAATCTTGCTGGCAAAGTCCTGTGAATTGTTGATGTGATGGGTGGCGTTGCCAACTATAGGAGCAAATAAGGAGGTTAAATGTTTTGCAATGTTGTAGGTGAGAGACTTAATGCTGTTGACAATTAGTTTGAGTAGAGTTCCTTCTTTATGGATTTTGGGGAGTTCATATATGGGTGGCTTCCCCAGGGTAAAGACGGTAATATTGTAACTTGTCAGTGCCATTGTCCTTCAGTAGGTGTTACAAAAAATCAATGACCTTATTAGCTCCTCTAGTTGGCAACATCACTCACTTCAACAATTCACAGGTCTTTACTAGCAAGGTTTGGAAACTAAAACTGGACCTGGATGAGACTATGGTTTCCTATGATGTAACTTCCCTGTTCACCTCCATTCCAACAACTGAAGCTGACATGGTAGTGAAGAAGCAACTGCTACAAGACAGCACCTTAGGTGACAGAACCAGCTTCAGCCCAGACCACATATGTGTCATGCTGGACCTCTGCCTGACCACTACCTATTTTAAATACAATGAAAGTTTCTACAGACAAAAACATGACTGTGCCATGGGTTCATCTGTGTCCCCCATTGTGGCCAATCTCTACATGGAAAAGGTAGAAATAAAATCCTTAGACTTCTTCACAAGAATTTCACCCACTCACTGGTATAGGTAAATGGACGATACTTGGATCAAGATCAAAAAACAGGAATTAGAAGTGTTTACCAAACGTATCAACTCTGTGAACAGATACCTTAAATTCACATGGGAAGATGTTATGGAAAATAATCTAGCCTTCCTGGATTGTGCAGTGCACATTAAGGAAGACAGAAGTTGTAACATTGAAGTTTACAGAAAACCCACATACACAGATCAGTATTTACATTTTTATTCTTACCAAGAATCTTCAGAATCTTACTGAAGCACAAAATGGGAGTCATCAGAAGCCTATACCACCAAGCGGAAGGCCTGCTTACCAGCAAAGGTGGGAGAAAAAAACTAAAACACACCAAGGAAGCTCTCAGAACATGTTGCTATCCCAAGTGGGCCTTCATCAAATCTCAAAAAGACCCTACAGGAGCTCCTCCATAAAAGACAATGAAGAAAACAATAAATGAAGCAACATTGTCATTACAAGCTGAGGAGGATCTTCAGCCAACACATCATACATGCACACTTCAAACCCAAGATTACACTAAGGCAGAAGCTTGTCCATCCCAAGGATAAAATACCCAGACACCAGTGACATGCAGTGAGGTTTATGACTGGTGAGGCAAGGGGGGAAAAGCTGCCCTGCCGCCCTGGCGCTATGTCTGACATAGAGGCGGGACGCCTCTATGTTGGACATAGCGGCAGGGCGGCTTTTGCCTCTAGCGCCGGGGCGGAGGGGCGGCTTTTGCCCTCTTTCAAGAAAGCTTTCCCTGGAAGCTTTGCGGGGAAACCCTGCAGGCCCCGGGAAGCGAGAGGTGCGGAGGGGATGCGGGAATGCGGAGGGGACCACAGAACTGGAGGAAGAGGAGGAGGAGGGGGGAAGTAGAAGAGGAAGACTCCGGAGTTGGCTCACCTGCCTGTCTGTCGGGTGGCTCAAGCACTGCGTTCCCTCTGCCTTACCGCTGCTGCTTGCCTGCCTGGCTGTGATCACGGAGCCCCGTTGGGCAGTGGCGGCACTGACCCGGAGCTGGATCACGGGCAGGTGGCGCAAAGCAGGGGAAGTGACAGGCGGTGGGAGCGGGAGGCAGCCAGGCAGGGGCAATGCTCTGGAGCGCCCCCTCCACACTGCCTGCCTGCTTCAACTGCTGGGGAGCACCCTTGCCTTGCTGCTCCCCTCTGCATCAAGGCTCACCGTGGGCAAAGAGTCTCCCCAGGGGATCCCGCTCAGCTCCCCAGAGCCTGGCTGGGGGTTGATGATGTCTGCGGAGCTTGGATGGGAAAGATGCGCTCTCCCCCCGCCCCCAAGTCCTTACCGATCTGCCAGCGCGCAAACCTCTTTTACAATAACCTCGCTATGTAGGACAAGCAGGGCGCCATGATCCTCCCTCCCACCCTTGGCGATCAGTCTTCCAAGCGGTCGTTGCCCCGGATCTACAAGCACGAACACCTGGGGGAAGGGAGGGAGGGGGATGTGAGTCAGGCTGCAATGAACAGCTGGTTTCGGATGACGTGACAGGTGGTGGGAGCGGGAGGCAGCCAGCCAGCCAGGCAGCGGCGATGCTCCGAAGTGCCCCATCCATGCCACCTACCTGCTTCGACTGCCGGGGAGCGCCCTTGCCTTCTTGCCTTGCCGCTCCCCTGTGTCAAGGCGAACCGCGAGCAAAGGGTCTCCCCAGGGGGATCCCGCTCAGCTCCCCAGAACCTGCCTGGGGGTTGATGATGTCTGCGGGGCTTGGATGGGAAAGATGCACGCTCCCCCCACCCCCAGGTCCTTGCCAGTCTGCCAGTGCGCAAACCTCTTTTACAACAACCTCACTATATAGGACAAGCAGGGCGCCACGATCCTCCCTCCCACCCTTGGCGATCAGTCTTCCAAGCGGTCGTTGCCCCAGATCTGCAAGCAAGAACAGCCATGGGGAGGGAGGAAGGGGGATGTGAGTCAGGCTGCAATGAACAGCTTCGTTTTGGCCATGGTTTCGGATTGCAGAGGGGAGCGGTCCCAGCGTTGCAAAAAAAAAAGTCATTTCAAGTTAGCCCAGGAGGTGCCCAATCCGGCAGAAGCTTTCTTGAAAGCAGACAAAAGCTGCCCTGGCACTAGAGGCAAAGCTGCCCTGGCGCTATGTCCAAAAGCCCTGCCGCTATGTCCAAAAGCACTGCCGCTATGTCCGACATAAAAAAAGTGCCAGCCCACGTGCCAGCAGAGGCGGGTAAAACACACATGCACATACACACACACACAAATTACTTACAATAATATAATCACTTACAAATTACATTAATTTTGAATTCCTCCCCCTCCCTCTGACCCACATACCTTTTCCAGCTGTTTCACAGAGGATTTCAACTCTGCTCGTCTGCCATGATGAAAATGTAAAAATGTAAAAGGAAAAAGGCAAGAGCTGCTGAGGTCAGGCTGGGTTAGCTGCTGCCAGAGTCTCCAATGGATGACTCTGCTTAACTGTTTAAAAAAGCCTCTAAAAAAGTGCCCTGTACAGGAGGAGGCGAGAGAACCACGTGCCTCATCTACATAAGGATTTTTTTGGCTTTTAACCCTTGCTTAACTCTGCCTGAGTGATCATAAAGATAGACTAAATGAGGCATGTGGTTCTCCCGCCTCTTCCTGTAGAGGGGACTTTTTTTAGAGGCTTTTTTAAACAGTTAAGCATTAAGCAGAGTCATCCACTGTGACTCTGGCTGCAACTACCTCAGCCTTTTTCCTTTTACATTTACTTTATCATCTCTAAAGGGTAAGGCTTTTATTGATATCAAATTCTCTTTTCCCTACACCTCCCCATGGCAGGGCAGGACTAAACATATTTCTCTGCACTTTATTTTTTCCCCCTTCCCTTTGACCAGCAACCACGCAGCGCTGCTTGGCACAAGGAGTGGCAGTCAGTTCGCTTCTTCTCTTCAGTGAGGAAAGAAAGACCCATGGGAGCTGCTGAATGGCCATTGCTGCGCTCGACCTGGCAAGGTTGCCTTCTTGAAAAACCGGGCTTGTTCACAGACCTCTTTGCCACTCTGCTCCCTTAGTCTTGGTGCAAAAGCAGGTGCCAGGTTCCCAGCTACCATATCTCTTTGCTGCATGACAGATCTGGGCAGATTGGAGGTGGGGGTGGAGGAAGAGAAGAGGAACAGTCTCCTCTCCACAAAGGCTTTTCTAAGGGCACTAGATTGGGAAGTTAAAAACCTGAAATGGGATACAATCAAGCACCTGAGATTGCTTCGCTGCCACCCCAAAATGCTGTTACTGAGATCTCTGCCTGGAACTGCCCGAGAAGGTGCAGGTGAAGTGGGCTCTGCAGAGATCACTGTAACAACATTTTTGGGTGGCAGCGCAGCAATCCAAAGCCAAAGCTTTTGAATCAAGCTAGATTGTACCCCATTTCAGGTTTTTAACTTCCCGATCTTGCGCCCAGAGAAATCTAGCATCTCTGAGCCACCTCTCATTTGCAGGAGGAAGAGGAAGGCGGCATATACAAAAGCCTCTGAGTAACTGAAGAAAAGAGGAGTGATCCTTTATATTAAAGATACAATACCAGTGGAACAAATTTATACCAATGACGATGGAAGAATTTTGAAATTATGGACAATAATAAGAAAATGCTTCTAATAGAAATCGATGCGCCTAATGATAAACAATATGAATTCTACAGAAAATTACACAGGGAAATAATGGATTTGGATTACTTAAACATTTGTATGATGGGAGATTTTAATGGAATTGTAGATAATAATATGGACTATTACTCACAAAAAACAATAAAGTCAAATAGAAAGATACTCCCTAAATCCTTTTTTAAAATGACTGATGAGACCGGTTTAAAGGATGTTTGGAGAGAGAGAAATCCTACTAAAAACAATATACTTTTTATTCAAACAGACATTTATCTTATTCTAGAATCAAACTAAGAATTATAGACCAATTTCTTTATTAAACTCAGATTATAAGCTATTTGCATCTATACTAGCAGAGAGACTCAAAAAATATTTAAATAGCTTTATCCACTCAGACCAAAATGGTTTTTTTACCCAAGAGACAAATTAAAGACAATATGAGAATGATTTTGAATACTTTGGAATATTATGAGGCTCATCCTGAAAAACAAATGGCTTTGATGTTTCTTGATGCACAAAAGGCCTTTGACAACGTGAACTGGCAATTTATGTTTCTACAATTGGAGCAGATGAACTTTGGTAAGAAATTTATCCAAACCATACAAATGGTATATCATAAACAAACAGCAAAGGTAATGGTAAATGGAGAATTGACAGATTCTATTGAAATAAAGAGAGGTACGAGACAAGGTTGCCCATTATCACCATTACTCTTTGTCTTAACATTAGAAGTTTTAAATAGAAAGATTAGAGAAGAAGAAGAAATAAGAGGAATGAAAATTAAAAAAGAAGAATATAAGCTACAAGCGTTTGCAGATGATTTGGTTTTTATTCTTGAAGATCCACTAGAAACAGCACCCAAACTGTTAGAAAGAATAGAGGAATATGGAAAAGTAGCAGGTTTGAAAATAAACAAAGACAAAACAAAGATTTCGACAAAGAACATACCAGCAAGACAAAATGAAGAGTTGTCAGAAGCTTTGCAGATTGAAATCACAAGCAAGGTTAAATATTTGGGGATATATCTATCACCTAGATGCAGTACTCTTAAGGAGGACAACTATATTAGACTAAAACAACAAATTGCGACTGACTTGATGAAATGGGAAAATCTACAACTATCAATGATGGGAAGAATCTCTACAATCAAAATGAATATTTTACCTAGAATTTTATACCTGTTCCAGACAATCCCAATCAGACTAGGTAAGGACTTTTTTCAAGATTTAAATAAAATAGTTTTGAAGTTTATCTGGCAAGGGAAAAAAGCAAGAATAAAACTCAAACTGTTACAAGATGCTAGAACTAGAGGAGGACTGGGCTTACCTGATTGGGAGTTATATTATCAAGCAACAAATTGGATGTGGATTAAGGAGTGGATAACACTAAAAAACTCTAGATTATTGAATGTAGAAGGTCATGATTTACTGTTGGGATGGCATGCTTTTTTATGGTATAAGGGAACTAAAGCACATGGCTATTTCAGAAGACATTATATAAGGAAGGCCTTGTTATTAAATTGAGAAAAGGTTAAAATATTACACTACTGGATATGGATATCAACGATTGAAGCATTTTCATATCCAATAATATATAAAAAGGAACAAACAGTTAGATATGTTGAAATATTGAAGGCAGAGGGGGAACTCAAATCTAAGAGTTGAAACAAGAAGGGATAGAAATGAATTGGTACTCATATGTACAGATACAATCTAGATATAATGAAGATAGAAAATCAAAAGGTTTTTACAATAAAATGACTAAGTTAGATAAAATCCTAACAAGTACTGATGAAAAAGTAATAAAAAAACCTATATGGATATTTATTGGAGGTTAAATTACAAGAGGAACAAGTTAAAGAAACCATGATAGCTTGGGGAAAAAACTTTAGGCATGGGATTGATTTAGAGAAATGGCAGAAATTGTGGTCTCAAAATTATAAAATGACAATGTCTACTGCATATAGAGAAAATTTGTATAAGATGTTTTACAGGTGGCATCTACCCCCAACGAGAATTGCAAGAATGTCCAAGAATAAATCAGAAAAGTGTTGGAAATGTCATCAGATACCGGGCTCATATTACCACATGTGGTGGACTTGCATTGAGACTAAAAGATACTGGACTAAAATCCACATATGGTTGGACAAAATGATACACAAACACATAGATCTTAAACTAGAGATCTTTTATTGGGAATTATACCAGAAATCTATAACAAAGACTTAAAATGTTTGATTGTAAATGTTTTAACAGCAGCCAGAATCGTATTCGCAAAAAACTGGACAAATGAAACAATACCAAAACAGGAAGAAGTTATTCGAAAAATAATGGAGTGTGCTGAAATGAGTACATTGACATTTGAAATTAGAGAACAAGAAGACGAGCAATTTTATAAGATATGGGACTTTTTTTATCAGTGGCTGGGGGGAAAACCTGGTAATGAAAAATATTTTACTTATGTTTTAACTGAAGGAGTTAAGTGATAATACAATTATGCCGTGAAATAGATTAACAATGATACAATGAAAGACTGATACATATATGAATTGAATACTTTAGAACTTTTTGTTTTAAAATTGATAAGAATAACAATGAATTTATGTATACTTGATAGAGGATTGGTAATATAATGTATAACCCTAAGTATATATTATAAAGATATCTTGTTGTTGATAAATAATTTTAATAAGGAAGTAATTAAAAATTGGTATATATATGAAGTGACTATTTAGAATACCTTGTTGAAAAATGAAGGAATAACATCTTTGTTTGAATGTATGATGTACAAGGACAATAATGAATATAAGCATACTCGATAGTTGATTGGTGGGATGATACATAATTGAAAACAGTGATATACAAATATAAATGGTTGGTAAATCTCTTTCATATCGGGATATGTGATTATATAAAGGTATATTGTTATTAAACAGACAATCAAGAATGTAAGGGAATTTGGTTTATTGAAAAAAAATATTAATTGTAATTGAATATACATTGTACAATGAAAGTGAGGTATTTAGTTATATTAGATGAAAAATTTGTGATTGTAAATGTAACTGAGAATATGGATGCAAAAACACTTGTAACCAAACGACATGCTGTATGTAATGGATGAGATCTTTTTTTATATATTGTTTTTTATGTTTAAAAATAAAAAAAAACAGATGGATAAAAATATGATATGGGTAGCGACTGAATCGGCCTATAACATACAGGAAATTGAGATTGAAACAAGTACTTGGGCAAACCACAACCCAATGATAATTAAATGGAAAGGACAAAGAAAAAGATCTAGGTGGACATTAAACAACGCTATATTAAAAGAGAAAGACTTTGTACAGAAAATGAGAAAGGAATTGGCCTTTTTCTTTAAAGAAAATAGAAAAAAGGAGACATCAATGCAGAACCTCTGGGACACAATGAAGGCTTATACCAGAGGCCTGATAATTGACTATACAAGGAAGAGAAATATAAAAAAAGGACAAACACTTAAAGGACTTGACAATGAATATAAGCAGGGGTGGGTTTCGACCGGTTCGCACCGGTCCCTGCGATCCGGTTGGTCGCTGAACCCGGAAGTAAGTAACTTCCGGGAACGGCGAAGCCCCCCCCCCGCGCCCGCCTGCACACCCGCGCCCGCTCCTTACCCGGTTTTTACGAATTCTGCGCTTCTACGCATGCGCAGAACGCATACAGCGCCTGCGCGATCCTCCAGGAGCAGCTGGAGCATCGCGCAGATGCTAGTACGCATGCGCACGCCGCGTGCGCGAGGACACCGTGTGCGTGCGCAAGGACGCCACGTGCGTGCGCGAGGACGCCGCGTGCATGTGCGAGGACGCCGCGTGCGTGCACGAGGACGCCACCGGCCTCGTTCCAACCGAACCGGTTGGAACGGGGCGAGAAACCCACCCCTGAATATAAGGGTCTTGAAAAAGAACTACAGAACTCCCCACAAAAGAAGGACATTAAAGTAAGAATAGATACAATTAAACACAAAATTGGGTTAATGGAAAAAGAGGAATTAGCCCCCAAAATTAGGGGTGCTAAACAGAATTACTTTGAAAATGCTAATAAACCAGGCAGATGGTTGGCATACAAACTGAAAAAAGAGAGAGACTCAAAGAAGATATTGCAGTTAATGGATGATCAAGAGCAAATCTGTTATGGGAATAAAGAGAAGAAGAAAAAATTATACAAGACTACTACTGTAAACTATATGATCATGAGAATACAGAAGAGGCAGGAGTGAAACAATACTTACAGGAAGCCAACTTATCCCAGATACCCAAAGAAACTGTAACAATGCTATAAGGCAAAATAACTGATGGAGCTAACCGAAGCACTTAAAAAACAAAAGAACGGGAGGGCCTGGGCCCGGATGGGGTACCAGCGGAATTTTATAAAGACCCTGCAGGAATCGTTGTCTCTCCCATTATTAGAAGTTATAAATGAGGTGACGTCAGAGAGGAGAATGCCCAAAACATGGTCAGAAGCATATATTTTACCAAAGGAGGAGGCTGATTTACTACAAATTAAGAATTACAGACCAATCTCCCTGTTAAATTCAGATTATAAATTGTTTGCCTCAATATTGGGAGAACGACTTAAAAAATACTTAAGTAGTTTCATTCACTCTGATCAAAATGGGTTTCTGCCAAAGAGACAAATTAAAGATAAGAGGATAATCTTAGATACTTTGGAATATTATGACGCACATCTTGAAAAACAATTGGCATTGATGTTTTTGGATGCTCAGAAGGCATTTGACAACATGAATTGGCGCTTTATGCTGTTACAACTGGAACAGATAGGCTTTGGTGAGAAATTTACTCAAGCCATACAAACTATATATTATAAACAAACAGCTAAGATAATGATAAATGGAGATTTGACAGAGTCTATTGAAATAAAGAAAAGAACGAGACAAGGCTGCCCATTATCACCACTACTTTTTGTCTTAACATTAGAAGTTTTAAATAGAAATGTCAGAGAAGGAAAAGAAATAAAAGGAATGAAAACCAAAAAGGAAGAATACAAGTTACAAGCATTCGCAGATGACTTCATTCTAGAGGATCCATTAGAAACAGCACCTAAATTGATAGAAAGAATAGAAGAATATGGAAAAATAGCAGGATTAAAAATAAATAAAGACAAAACGAAGATCTTGACAAAGAATATTTCAACAAGACAAAAAGAAGAGTTGGCGGAAACCTTGGAGATGCAAGCTACGAAGGCTAAATATTTGGGGACAATATTAAATAAAGCTACTATAAACTCAAACAACAGATCGCGATGGACCTGAAGAAATGGAAAAATCTACAACTTTCGATGATAGGGAGAATGTCTACATTTGAAATGAACATTCTACCTAGAATTTTATATCTGTTCCAGACGATTCCAATTAAACTAGGGAAGGAATATTTTGATGACTTAAATAAAATAGTGTTGAAGTACATATGGCGGGGGGGGGAAGCAAGAATAAAACTAAAATTGCTACAAGATGAAAGAACAAGAGGAGGATTGGGCCTGCCCAATTGGGAACTATATCACCAGGCAGCAAGTTTGATGTGGGTTAAAGATATTGGACTAAGATCCACACATGGTTGGAGAAAATGACACAAAAACGTATAGTCTTTAAACCAGAGACTTTTTTTATTGGGAATTATACCAGAAATATATAATAGAGACTTGAAATATTTGATTGTAAATGTTTTAACAGCAGCTAGAATTGTATTTGCAAAAAATTGGAAAAATGAGAAAATACTAACGCAGGAGGAAACTATTCAAAAAATTATGGAATGTGCGGAAATGAGTAAGTTGACATTTGAAATTAGAGAACAAGAAGATGAACAATTTTGCAAGGTTTGGGATTTGTTTTATCAATGGTTAGATAAAAAATCATGGTAATGGAAAAAGTGGGAGAACTTTTTATATTTTAAGAATAATAGAATTATACATACAATATTATGAGGGTTTAGCACTGTTAAACAGATTAGAATGATATAATGGAATGATGTATGTATGATTTCAATATATAGAATATTTTGTTTAAAACATAGTAATAATGATTGGAGTTAAACTATTGATGCAAAATGATGTATGTATGGATTTAATATTTAGAATATCTTGTTTAAAATTAAGGAATAATAATTACAGTTGAAAAATTGACATATAACAATAATGTACTTATGTTTACCTAATGAACAATTTGTGATTCGATATATAATTGTAAGTGCTGACCATGGAAAGGACGCACAAAATCTTATAACCAAACAACATGCTATATGAAATGGAAGAAGGTTGTATGTGTTTTATGTTTTTGTTTGTTTTTGTTTTTATTTCTTTAAAAATAAGCCATGCTTTTGGGCAGCAGTTTTCGGCAGGTTCCAAGCCCTCCTCCTCCTTCAAATGAGAGGAGCCTCAGAGATGCTAGATTTCTCTGGGCGTTAGATCGGGAAGTTAAAAACCTGGAATGGGGTACAATCAAGCTTGATTCAAAGCCTTCTGCCCCCTGGAAAAAAGAGCAGCTCCACTCTCACACTCTTCCTGCTGACACTGCTCGGCCTGCTACATTTGGAATATGACGCACCCAGATTTTCACCCTCTTTTTGGGGGTAAAAAGGTGCGTCTTATACTCTGAAAAATATGGTAATTAGAAAAACTCTACTTCAAATATGGTTAAAAATTAAAGCAAAACATTACAACAAAATTCCGATCTGGCTATCTACCATGGAAGCTCTGATATACACAAACGCATTGGACATAAGCAAGATAATAAGATACGAAGACATATTAGATAACCAAGAAAGGTTAAAAACAAGGCAAGGATTGAAAGACAAAAGAATAGACATAGGCTGGTGGCCTTATTTACATATACCAGCAAAGTATAAAAAAGACAGAGAAAGTGATGGATTCTATAAGGAGTCACAAAAACTGGATAAAATTCTACAGGGAATCAAAGAAAAATTGATTAAAAATATATCATTATTTATTAAGATTTAAAATGGAAGAAGAAATGGTGAAAGAAATGATAACAGGGGTAACAAATTTTGGGTATACTATAGAATTGGAAGAATAGGAAAAAATTTGGGAAATAAATTATAAATTAATGATGGCAACAACATATAGAGAGAACATGTACAAGATGATCTACAGATGGCATCTTCCACCAGCAAAAATTGTGAAAATGTTCCCGGAGTGCTCACCTATTTGTTGGAAATGCAATCAACAACATGGAACATACTACCATATGTGGTGGACGTACGCATCTGCGAAAAAATATTGGGAAAAAAAATAAAAGATTGGCCACATACCAAATTGAACTAAAACTGGAATTATTTCTGTTAGGAATTATAAAAGGAAATTATGGGAAAAATATTAGATACAATTCTACACATAATCACAGCAGCAAGAATTACATTCACACAAAACTGGAAAAATAATTACACACCAAAGAAGAAATTGTAATTAAAAAATATTGGAATGTGCAGAGATGGATAGGCTCACAAAACAATTAAAAGAGAAAGAAGAATCTGAATATTACTCCGTATGGGATTTATGTAAGGTGACCAGATGTCCCGCTTTTGGCGGGACACTCACGATTTTTCAAAATTTGTGCCGTGTCCCGCTGCATGTTCAAAAAGTCCCGATTTAAAAAGGACGCTGTTAAAAAAATTTTTATTTCTCTGAAGTGTCATTCCCGATGTGGCCTTTAAAGGGCAGTGGTTTCCTTCCCTCCGCTCGGCTTGCTGGCAGCACCTGACAAGGGGTGAGGCTCCTCCTGCCCCTCCTGCTCTTCCAAACACAATCATATCTCCCTTCCTTTCAATCTGGTTGCTTTTCTCTGGTCTCCTTTTGGTGAGGGGGGGCGGGACAGGGGGAGAAGATCTGTCATTTTCCTTCCTTTAAAAAAAAAGGGAGGGGACCCAGGATTTATTGCAAATAAAGAAATCCACCCCAAATGCTTCGGGAGGCAGGATGGGGGGGGGAGTGGGAATTAGGGGAAAGGAGGATTTTCCTCCCGTGCCTTGGATTTTATTTATTTATTTATTTATTTATTTATTTATTTATTTTTAAAAAGTTGCTTTCTTGTATTTCCTTTGCTCATTTGTTTGGTTGGGGGGGAGATGAGTGGAGAAAAAAAGAGAGAGAGATCTGGGAGCTTGAATTGGTGTGGCTGGAATTGGGACTGCGGGATGGGGAGGGCAGTGTCCGTGTGTATAAGTTGGAAGAGGCGGGGGGGTGGAGATTTCCTTCTCTCCGCTGCTCTCTCTCGTCTCTTTCTGTTGGATGGTGTTGGGAGTGGGTGGGTGGGGGCGTACGACCCCCTTATTTTTTTAATCTATCCCTTTCCTACCTTGTGATCTCTGATCCCACTCCCTCCCCCGCGCCCCCTCCCTAGGTTCCCCCATTCCTCCTGAGATCTCGTAATTGCTATAATCGAGCACTTAACAGCTGCAAATAAAAAACTCTACTAGCAATTCCCCTTTTGTTGCTGGTAAAAATCATACACACACACAAACATTTTGACTGCTCATTTTGTGCATCCAGTGTGAAGTGAGCAGGAATGAAGGCTGCACACACACACACACACACACACACACACACACACACACACAAACACACACAGATTAATAACCCCCATTTTGCAGCCCCAGACTCTTAAAAACTCATCCATCCTTCCCCCTTCATTATTTACATTTCTCTACATATTTCTATATTTATTGTGTTAAGTCTATCTCTTTTTTAAAATTATTATTCTGCTGGTCTTCCTGGGAAGCCTTGATGCCCCCTCACCCCCCAAAAAGAGGCAAGTTAGAAATTAAATTTTCATCCAGCAAGACTAAGGTGTGCTTTATCCAATTTTCTCCTCTCGAGCTTCAGTGGGCAAGGGCAGTCTACCTGTCAGCATCAGGAGTCATGGGAAAGGAGCAATATAGGGGGATTTACAAACTATATTCGTGTAGACTTTCTAAAGAGATTTAGCGATGACGGCATTATAAGATGCGACAAGGCTTGCATGATGCCATATAATGAACTTGGCTGCATTGAGTCATTTTAAAAAAACTTACTTTTTTTAAAGGGGGCGTTTTATTTAGGAACCGTCTCCCTGCTTCCCCTCTGCAGATTCTGCTTTAAAGCAGTGGTCTCCAACCAGTGGTCCGTGAGAAAATTTTGGTGGTCCACAGATATTAACATCTATATCATTCTGGATTGACTTGGAGTGCCTGCCTGCTGGTAAGTGAGCCAGGTTTTTTTCTTTTATTTTTTTAATGTATTTTAAAATAATATTTTATTTATTGTGCATAGGATTTTTTAAAATAGTTTTATTCTGTGTGGATTCTTTTTTTAAATTGTCTTAGACTATATTTTAAATAGTCAAGAGTCATTGACACTGAATTTGCACTTTTAATAATCAGGAAGCACATACTGAGTTTCTTTGAAAAAAAATCCTATAATTTAAAAATCCAATAATTTGTTTCCTAGTATAATTTGATTGCTTATTAGTAACCTATGACTATCACTAAGTGTTGTAGCTTATGATTCGTGACAAATGTATCTTGTCTTTTATGTACACCGAGAGCCTATGCACCAAGGACAAATTCCTTGTGTGTCCAATCACACTTGGATAATAAACTATTCTATTCTATTCTATTCTACTCTACTCATTTCTATTTCAATTCTAATAAGGAGTTTAGCTTCTCTCTCTTGAAAATGTAAGCTAGCATAAGGCATTATAATGCAAGATAGCCTTAGCTTTCAAACAGTTCATTTAGTGACCAAAGTTACAATGGCATTGAAAAAAGTGACTGATGACCATTTTCACACTTAGCAACCATTTTCACACTTAGCGACCGTTGCAGCATCCTCATGGTCACGTGATCAAAATTTTGATGTTTGGCAACAGTTACAATTTATATTTGTAAATTGTAGTTATGGTGAAATAAAAAAAATACTACAATACTATTTTTGCGTTGTATGAAAATTTTTGTTGCTCCGTATAAAATTTTTAATTAAGCCCCTCCCCCCTCCGGTCAAATGTGTCCCTCTTTGCCAATCTGAAAATCTGGTCACCTTAGATTTATGGTATAACTGGCTAGAGGAAAGGAGGGGGGGAGTAGGAAAGCAAAAAAGAAAGGAAGAAAGATCAACGAATTAAAACAACTACAAAACCAGAAAATGATTAAAAGATTGGAATATGAAAGACTGTAGCAAATAAATAATAGGAAATGGATACAAAATGAGTCAAATGTAATAAAGATTGTTATACATAGAATATATAGGATGTTATATATAGAATGAAAAAAAAAGATGTATGAAATAATATAAATGCATATAGCTATATAAGACTTATATGTACAGATTGAAGAATGACAACAGATATGTAATGTGTTGCAAAGATGTAATGTTTGCATAAACAAAATAAAGTTTTTTTAAAAAAGGAAAAGATACTTTGAAGCCGTGAGAACTTTTAAAGAATGTTTGTTTTCACAACATTGTTTTGGATTTGACTTACCATAGCTATGGAAGGGAGAAAAAAAATCTTAATTTGGATTGGATTGGACTAAAACTGGAATTGGACCTTAGAATTTGGAAATAAAAAAGGGACTGCATGGACTTTAAGTATTAATTAAATGTGATATAGCAGAAAAAATTATTTTTTTTGTTAAATTAGTTAAACTGGCATCATGGAACTCTGGATGTATGATGAACTATTGGATATGTTAAAAATTCACATAAAATGTTAAACGGTAAGAAAAAACAGAAATTCAGAAGGAGCACTCAGATCAGGAAAAAGGAGAAAGGGGGTAAAAGAGGGCTTAAATGAAGAACAAGAAGACAATATGGAACGAAAAGGGACTGAAAATGAAAAACAGTTAGATGATTTCACTGGGATTTACAGTGGCACAAAAAAAAAATAGACAAGAGGGAATGTCCCCCCAAAAAGAAACAATTAATAGCAAAGAAGGGAATAGTGGGGAAAACCCTGGAGAAAACTACTAGAATAATAGAATTAAAAGGGAGAAAAAGGATTTTGAAGAAAAGATACAGTAATTATAAAAATAAGAAAAAGAAAAAGAAGAACAAGAAGCTAGGAGAATAGGGGGAAAGAAGAGAATAAAAAAGAAATGGAATTTTTGAGAGGCCAAGAGAAAATGATTAGAGAAGGAGGAAGGAAAAGACGGGATATATTAGTAGATTAAAGTGAAAGGTGTTAATACTGTTAATGGTAGGTAGTTAACTAAGATATATACTGGGGAGTTTTGTATTGTTCAGACTCAATTGTTTATATGAGTCACAAATAAATACATTTTAAAGGTATTTGCCATGTGTTATCATCTTTGAAACAAATGCAGAGGACATTTCCCTTTTAAATGGTCAGCCTAGATATATTGTGAGGTAAATAAGTGATGGACCAGTGTGAGGTAATGAATGAAATTAGAGTTTCCTATATTCTATGTTAAAAGAAATTTCTAAGAATATGATAAATTAATACTAATGTAACTGATAGGTATGGTATAATAATTGAAACATATCTATTTTAAAGTGTATTGTTTATCCTTCAAAGTCATTTGCTATTTCGTTTTCCAAGTCTAGGCTACTGAGGAATCAAGAGGTCAAGATTGGAAATGATGATCCTTTGCGTTAGAATGATAGGCCCAATTCTGGCATGATGGTCCTTAGGGAGAACCTAAGCAGGTTAAACTTTGGATGATACCCCTGCTACTGAATGACAGGCTTGAGAATGAAACAATGACCTCTGAGAAATGAACAGCAAGAGTAGGACTATAATAATAGACCCTGGCTAGAAAGGACTTTTACTCCACTGCATATTTTATTGTTTCTATTCTCTATTACATAAATTTCCTTTGTGTAAACTATGTTTATATAATAACTGTCTATATTGGGGAAATTACAAAATATGGAATAGATATATCAGTGCAGAAATGCTCCCTGATAAACACTGTAAAGACTCTAAGACTGTAAAGCAGATTGATTAATAGTGTTCTATACATTCCTAATTTATAATATGGAAAAGGGTTAAATCTTGTTTAGGAAGGATGGAAGGAAAGAGGGAGACATACCATAGGCTTCTTTCAGGAACAGAGACTATGAAAAAGGCTGTGTTTTTGTCAGTGGTAAAGCCAAACTATCATTTACAATCAGTTGGGAAAACAAAGTCTTAGCAGGGAGAAGATAGATGAAAAACAAAGCACTGAGAGGAAGAAAACTGTTTGCTGATTGTCTGTGAGGAGTTTTAGGACAGAATGAAAAGCAATCAGGAACCTGAACATGTTATGGGCTAAATACTTTATCCCCATTTCCTTTTACTCACAATTTTTTCCCATTTGTCACAAAATGTTTTTTTTTTACCTGAATGCCCTCAAATGCAAAATCATGTCCATCTTATGTATGAAATACTTCTGTATAAAAAGGCATTGTATCTGTTTATTTAGTACACTAGGGGCCTAAATAAAAATAATCAATTAGTAATAATATATCATGCAGCTCGCCACAGCAAAAAATGAGAGAAAGATCTGAACCAAAAAAAAAGTGAATATATGTGTTGCACGATAAGTTTCAGGATCTAATCTGGGTTGGTTACTGGCAACCCACCCACATTAGATCCTGCAAAAAAATGGATAAATTATAGTATAGAATATGCTTAAGGATATTACATAGTGTTGGAAGAAATGTCCATCTGGGTTCAGTTCCAAGTGGGGAGAAAGACAGTGGAAATATGGAAGCTGCTTGGAAAGATGGTTTAATGGTGGACAGGACCACATGGTTTGAGATCCTGGGCAAAAGAAAAAGGGAGAGAGAGATTTATACCCTCTCTTGGGACCCGCCTTGGAGCTTCCTGTTCCTGTGTATGAAATGTATTCTGATTGGTTGTCAGACTCCTATGGGGCTATGTAGGGGTAGCTTTGTAGTGTTTTGAGTCCCAAGCTTGGTTGAATCTTGCTGGGTGATGTAATCTCCCCAGGTGCCATATGATGAGTTCAATTGCTAAATGGGTAGAGGGCTAATCCTATCTTTGTTGGATCTTGGTGAGGGCATTTACTTATGAATAGACTTAGCTATCTCTTTATCTCTTAAGTGCTGACATCTGCTGTGGGCTATTGAGGAGGATGGGGACTATTAAGAGTGAGTCTGATTCCTGCCTAAAAAAACATGTTTCTCCATTTCTCATCCAGGGAAATATAATATTCTGCCTTTTTAATATTTCCTAGAATATTTCATTCTTCTAGGAGAGGGGTTGGTATTAACTTCCTACAATCCTTCTTTTTGCCAAAATATGTGGGTGAAACACACATGTTATTGGCAAAAGAATAAAAATTGATCAGATCAGGGAGACTTGATGGGTGCTTTTAATTTTTCTAATGCAAAGGGGAAGGCATTGATAGAGTCAGGAGAAAAGGATTCCTTCAGTGGCTCCCAAAAGGAGAGCTTTCAACCATGAAGATCTAGCAGCCAGGGCAAAAGTTCTGGAAAGAAATTTACAGTATCCAATTTTTATGACAATTATTTTCAGAGGCCATATATCACTTCTGTGAACTTCCAGTCAGGTTTCAAGCAAGCATAAGTCCTAAAATTCTTCACAGCCATGGTTTTCGTTTAAATTACAGGATGCCCATTTCCAAGGGATGGTTACTAAACTTGCCCTAGCTCTTAGTTTTCAGGATTTGTGAGGCCAAATTGAGGTTAGCCATTGTGCAATCCAGGCTATTTTTAAAATTATGCACAATGAGCCCTGGAACTCCTATTCATGAGACCACAAGTGCAACATATCCTGCTTTATTGGGCAGCTGGGCAACATCATTTGTGAGTCACAGTGAGGGCTTGGATTTTGGAGATCTCTTTTCTACTATCTCTTCAAATGAGGGAATTGCCTGAAGCGGATGCCCCTCCCCCATGGAATTAGCAGGGAGATATGACTGCTTGGGCCTTAGTGCCACAAAGGAAAAAGGAGAAGCTTTGTGTGGCGGTAGGTGAATAGGTGTATCTCTCTGTGTGTGCATGTGTATGCAGCTACTTTTACAACACAGATAATACAAACATGCTGGGCAAATTTCCCTCCCACCAGACAAAAGACCAAGATGTTCAGAACTTGCTGTGGCAACCACTCCCCAATACAATCCCTACATGGTTCCATTTAACTGATCAGTTACAATTGTGAATGAAGCAAAGAAAGAAAACCTTACAATGAATTTCCACCCTCCCCCATAGTCTTCCTAGCTGTCTTCTGTGGGTTGAAAAGAGTCTTTTAGTCTTTATTTGTCCATCTCAGGGTCCTTTCTTTCATGTCTGCTGGGTGGCATTAGGCTTGACCTGGTGGTAACAGTGGTCAGTCAGGCTTGGGAAGGCCTGCTCCACTCTGGCTGCTGTGATGGCTTTCAGGTGGATGACTGGATCCAAACCCAATTTCTGGCTCAAATGGATGGAACATCTCCTCTGGAAGCAGCATCTGGATTAGTGTGATCTGCTTCTACAGGTTGCAGAGTTGTCTGTGCAGGGCTGAAAGACATGAGAACAAGGTCCCCTCCCCCCTTTGTGGGTAATCTTTCCAGGAAAGGCATTGCAAAAGGATTAGATAGTGAAGTGAGGGTGGGTACATAGCTTGCAGGCAGGGTTTGAGGAGAAAAATCAATACTAGTTATTAAACAGGTAGAGCAATTATAAATCACACATGGGAAAGGAAGAAAAACTGGATTCACATGCTTCAGAAAAAGGATGGACAAATGAAATCATTTAAACACACAGTAAATGCAAGGATGAAACTTTTCCTGTAAGTGAACTTAAAACATTCTCTCTTAAACATGGGCGTTGGTACTTACCTGATACGCCTCTTCTAATAGAGTGAAGATAGCCTCCATGTAGGGTTAACACTGTCCATTCTCTGATTGGACTGAGTCTGATTACTAATTAATTAACCACCTATATAACCCATCCCTGTGACTCCACCCAGCTTATGATGAAGAACAAAGACACAGACTCCACGTGTTATCCAAACGTCAACTTTAGTAAACCATTCAGTGCAAACGCAAACAAGAAGTTCCACAAGAAATGACATAAACCAACTGAGCAATCATCTCCCCAGGCAAGAATGGAAAACAGTCTCCATATAGGGTGAGGCTGGATGCTATCTCCACTCTATTAGAAGAGGTGAAACAGGTAAGTACCAACGCCCTTTCTCAATAGAGATGGAGATAGCATCCATGTATGGGACATACCCAAGCTGGTCCCCGTTGGGAGGGTAAGACTGTTGGACTATCTGTCAGCATGTACTGCCTGTAGAACCCTACGGCCAAAGGCAGCATCTCCCAAAGCAAATTTGTCCACTTTATAATTCTGAACAAAGGGCAAGGGGGTCGTCCACGCCGCTGCCCTGCAGATCTCCCCCAGGGAAGCCTGAGTATTCCACGCCGCAGAGGTGGCAGAGCTCCTGGTGGTATGGGCTGTAATCCCCTGTGGAACCAGCTCTTCATTGGAAAAATAGTCCATGGTGATACATTTTCTAACCCACCTGCCAATGGTAGTGACTGATACCCTCTGCCCCAGGGAGGGAGGTTGGAAAGAGAAAAAGAGACATTCTGTCTTTCTCAAATCTGATGTCCTCTGAATATAGGTTTGGAGGGCCCGCCGGACATCTAGCATGTGCCACTGCTCCTCTAATGGCCTCAATGGCGATGGACAAAAGTCCAGTAATATAATCTCCTGTGCCCGATGGAACCACGAATTGACCTTAGGGCGAAAGGAAGGATCCAGTCTGAGGACCACCCTATCCTCATAAAAGGTACACAGACCCTCCCTAATTGAAAGTGCCTGGAGTTCTGATATCCTCTGAGCAGAGGTGATGGAAGCTAAGAATGCTACTTTCAGAGAAAGAAATTGCAGAGGAATAGTACCGAGGGGCTCAAATGGGGGCTTTGTGACAAGTCCCATGTGGGGTATCTGTGCACTACAGGTGGCCTTAGATTAGATGCCCCTTTTAAAAACCTCCTAACCGCCAGGTGATGGGATAATGACTGACCCCCTCCCCAAGACAACATGGTGGACAAGGCCGCCACTTGCCACCTAGGAGTATTGGGTGATAACCCCTTGTCCAGACCTGGGGAACCAAGGCCAAAACTGGTGTTATTCTATTAGAGCACCATTCACAAAACACCCGGCAGGTAGCATTATAAATGCAATCCGTGGAGGGCCCCCTGGATGCCTGCCCTCACATTGTCAACCCCTGAAATGTGCTCAGCGGCAAGGGACAGGTTAACCTCCGTCCAGCGACCTAGCTCTTCCACCTCCCCCATTAGTTGTCTCGACCTGGTGCCCCCCTGCCTGTTCACATGGGTCTTGGCCGTAATGTTATCAGTCAGAACCAGTACATGGGTCCCCTTGATCAAGTCTATGAAGTGAAGGAGGGCAAGACGCATGGCTCTGAGCTCAAGGAGATTAATACTCAAGGTACTTTCCTCCTCCGACCACCAGCCCTGTGCAAAATGTGCATCAAGGTGGTGCCCCAACCTCAGAGACTCGCATCAGTTGTGATCGTGATCCTGTCCTCCACCCCAAACTGACACCCTTTTTTGATCGCAGGGGACCTCCACCAACGCAAGGAGTGCCGTACCTTGCCGGACAAGGTAACCCTAGCCAGGGAAGTGCTCCTCCATTCCTTTTGGAAGGGCAGTAGGAGCCATTGAAATTCCCTGGTGTGTAGTCTGGCCCAAGGGACAATTGAGATGGCTGAAACCATCTTTCCCAGCAATTTACAAAAGGTAGCTAGTGATACCTTCTTTTCCCTCTCCACCTGAGACACTAATTGGCAGAGACTGTCTTGTCTCTCCTGAGAGAGGAAAACCTGGGTTGCCTCTGTGTCAATCCAAGCCCCCAGGTGCAAGATGTGAATGGTAGGTACAAAGTGGCTCTTATTCCTGTTAATGGAAAAAACATAGGATTCGAGGATTTGAATAGTGGTGTCGAGGTCCTTCATGGCCTTATCCCTAGAGTGTGACAATATCAAGATGTCATCTAGATAAGACATAATCCTGATGGGCACCGTTCTCAAATGGGTTGTCAGGGAGGCCAACACCTTAGTGAAAGCCCGAGGGACAGATGAGAGGCCAAAGCGTAGGGCTTTGTATTGATAATGACAGTTATCACCTGGGTCTACGTTTAGGTTTAGGTTTATTAGATTTATATGCCACCCTTCTCCCAAGGACTCAGGGCGGCATACAACATTAAAAGAAACACATAATACAAAAGTTAAAATTTTTTAAATAGAATAACCCAAACAAACCCAATAAGAATTGATAATCACTTTTTTTAAAAAAAAAATCGAATTAAAATTAACAATGACCAATAATTTATTTTGTTTTGTTCAGGCCAGGCTGGCTTGCTGGAAAAGCCAACTTTTTAGCATGCGTCGGAAGGATCGGAGGTCGAGGATTATACGAAGCTCTGGGAGCAGCTCATTCCAGAGGGAAGGCGCTCCCACGGAGAAGGCTCTCCCCCTGGGGGTCTCTAGCCGACACTGTCTGGCCAACGGCACCCTGAGGAGGCCAACTCTGTGGGATCGCACTGGATGATGGGAGGCTACCGGTGGCAGTAGGTAGTCTCGCAGATACCCTGGGCCTAAGACATGGAGTTCTTTAAAGGTCATAATTAGTATCTTGAATCGCACCCAGAAGATAACCGGCAACCAGTGCAGGCCGCCTAAAAGGGGTGTAACATGGGAGCACCTAGGTGCCCCCATGATAAGCCGCGCAGCCGCATTCTGGACCAGTTGACGCCTCCAGGTGTTCTTCAAGGGCAGCCCCATATAGAGAGTGTTACAGTAGTCTAGGTGAGAAAGGACGAGGGCATGAGTGACTGTGCACAGAGCATCCCGATCCAGGAAGGGGCGCAACTGACGTACCAGGCGAACCTGGTAAAAGCCCCCCCCCCCCCCCTGATCACGGCCATCTAAACTAAGCCACGTATTTAGGAGGATGCCCAGATTGCGGGACCTCTCTGAGGGGGCTAAAATTTCTCCCCCTATCATCAAAGATGGAACAAGATGCACAAATCGGGATGACGGAAACCACAGCCACCCCGTCTTGGAGGGATTGAGCTTGAGCCTGTTCCTCCCCATCCAGATCCGCACAGCCTCCAGGCATCGGGACATCACGTCGAGGGCATCATTTGGGTGGTTTGGGTAGAGATGAAAAGTTGGGTATCATCAACATATTGATGATACCGTACCCCAAAACCATGGATGATCTCACCCAGTGGTTTCATATATATGTTGAACAGGAGGAGTGAGAGAAACAACCCCTGGGGCACCCCACAGGTGACACGCCTCGGGGTTGATCCCTGCCCTCCAGTCAACACAAACTGCGATTGATCCGACAGGTAGGAGAACCACCGTAAAACGGTGCCCCCCACTCCCAACCCCCCGAGTCGTTGCAGTAGGATACCATGGTTGATAGTATCGAAAGTCGCTGAGAGGTCTAATAGGACCAGGACAGAGGAGCAGCCCCTGTCCCGGGCCCACTAGAGATCATCAAACAACGCGACCAATGCTGTCTCTGTTCTGTATCCGGGCCTGAAACCCGACTGAAACGGATCCAGGTAGACAGCTTCATCCAGGGAATGGGGAAGCTGACGTGCTACCGCACTCTCAACAACCTTCGCTACAAAGCGAAGGTTGGAGACCGGACGATAGTTGGCTAAAGAAGCTGGGTCCAGGGAAGGCTTCTTTAGGAGGGGCCTCACCACCGCCTCCTTCAAGGTGGTGGGAAAGAACCCCTCTCTCAACGAAGCATTGGTAATCGCCTGGAGCCAACCTCGTGTCACCTCCCGGGAAGCCGAGACTAACCAAGAGGGACACAGGTCCAGCACACAAGTGGCAGCACTGAGTCTCCCCATAATCCTGTCCATGCCCTTGGGGGTCACAGGATCAAACTCATCCCAGATGGTCTCCACAAGATTCATCCCCGTTGACTCGCCCAAATCTACCCAGTCAGAGTCCAAGCCTGTCCGGATCTGAGCAATTTTATCCTGCAGATACTGAACAAATTCTTCAGCCCTACCTTGCAAGGGGTCTTTCCCAGCTCCTTGGTTAAGTAAGGAGCGGGTCACCCTAAACAGGGCGGCTGGGCAGTTATCTGCGGACGCGATAAGAGCGGAAAAATTTTGCCGTTTTGCTGCTTTTATCGCCACTAAGTAGGATGTAATATGAATTAAAGTGTTACTAGTGTTTGATCAGATTTGGACTGGCTGGCCCTCCAACCACTCTCTAGGCATCTTTTCCAGCGTTTCATCTCCTGGAGCTCCTCAGTAAACCAGGGAGCTACCCAGGATCGACATTGGGTCAGAGGCCGCAAAGGCACAACACAATCCAAAGCCCCAGTGGCCGCTTTATCCCAGGCTTCCACTAGGGCTTCGGTCGAGTTGTGAGCAAGGGATTCAGGAAAAGTCCCACGCTCCGTCAGGAACCTTTGAGAGTCCATCAGGCGCCTGGGGCGGAACCATCTAGTAGAAACGGAGGAAACAACGGTGGTCCTGGAGGATAGGTATATGCAAATATACCTCTGTCAAGTTGATAGAAGTGAGATAGTCACCCTGTCGGACCCCTTCTAAAATTGACTGCAAGGAGTGCATTTTAAACTGTCAGTATTTCAAATATTTATTAAGACGTTTCAAATCTAAAATAGCCCTCCAACCCCCCAAGGACTTGGGGATAACAAAAGCACAGAATAAGAACCCAGATGACGTTGGTCGACTGGCACCGGTTGGATGGCCTCAAAAGATGCCGGATGGCCGAGCTCATTAAGAGCTGTTGCTGTCTATTACTAGAGACTGGGGACCTAATGAAAAAACGTGGAGGGAATGAAAGGAACTCAAGGGCTAAACCTGCCCTAACTGTAGTGATGACCCAACGGTCAGAAGTGGTGGCCTCCCACATTTCCGCAGTGTATTAACCTCTCACCAATGTGGAACTGGTTGCGAGGTAGCTCAAGGCCTGCGGCAGAAGCAATTCCCCCTGCCACAAAAGGGCCGCTTGGACTGATTGCCCCACTGCTGGTGGTACAACTGTTGCCTTTGGCATTGTCCAAAGCCACCCTGTTGTCTAAAATTGGAGGGACCATAATCCTGATTCCTAAAGGAGCCCCCATAATCCTGCTGTCTAGCTCCCTGTCATCTGGGGTAGGGTCCCGGGCGATACGGCCCTTTCTTGTAATTTGTGGGCAAGACCTTACGCTTGTCTTTTCCCTCTATTAGGAATGGTGTGAGGGAATCCCCGAACAGGTCCCCCTCTTTGTATGGTTCTGAAGCCAGACGCCCCTTGTGATGGAAGTCAATTTGCCACAGGCGCAGCCACAGGAGTCTGTGGGAGGCAACAGATGATGCCATGGCCCGAGAGGCAAATCTGATGGCACTCAGGATGGCATCAGCCAAAAACTGCACCGCAGCTATGACCTTATTCAGGTCCTGGTGTGCCCTGGAATCCCCAGCTGGGATTCTCTCCTGCAGTTACTGCAACCAACACAGGATACAGTGAGAAAAAAAGGAAGCTGCTGCTGAAGCCTGGACTGCCCAAGCAGCCACTTGGTGGCCCCACTGGAGAGTTTGATCGGCCTTCTTCTCCTCAGGTTTTAGGACCTCTTCCTGGAACCTGGGTAATGTAGTATTAGAGTGAAGGGCCAAAATCAGTGCATTGACCGTCAGCCATAGCAACAGTTTGTCAAGGCCCTCTGCCATGTTGTAAAAGCACCTGTCAGAGCTCGACAGGGCCAGGCCTGATGTTGGTGTAGCCCATTGTCTCTGGATGGCATCCATAAACAACTGGGGAGCAGGGATGGTGTCCATCTCCAGTTTATGCTCAGTAAACCATGTGCTGGCTGACTTGGTGGCTCCAGAGGTTGAGGAAGCCTCCACCTGTCCCCCCATATCGGCTGCAGTGATTGCCTTGGAAAGCAGAGGTTTGAACAGAGCCAGCAGAAAGAGGCCTAAGGCATCCGGCTTGTCGGGGCTTGAACCCCTCCTCCTCAGACATCTCGGCCTCCCTGATCTCCCCATCCTCTGAGGCTGGGGAGCAACTGCGATGGGGGTGCTGAGGTGATTGGTCCGCCCCCAGGTTGGGAACAAGATCACTGTGGACACGAGCCAGGGTGGCTGGTAGTGGTGTTGGGGCACTCATTGTTGCTGCAATCCACCCACAATCCCCTGCTTAATGGCCTCTGCAATGAAGGACTGGTAATCTAGCAGCATAGTGAGGGTCGGGTACTCAGGGCCTAGGCCGGCAGCTGTGGACGTAAATGTGGCCTCCACATGTCTGCTAGGTAGGTGAGGCTCCATCGGGGCTGGTGGTGCAGATTGCCCCCAGAGCCCTGAAGTATTAATAGGCAGCATTGGGCTAAATGGGCCAGGCCCAGAATCCAACTACAGAGGAGGCCCAGTCTTGGTCTGAGGGGTAGTCTCTTTGTCTGCTGACTTAAGAGGTCTTTTTAGACTTGGAGCCCTTGCTGGGTGATTTAGAGTCCTTAGAACTCTTATCATGTGGCTTAGTTGTACTTCTGCCCTGGAATGAGGCAGGCAAGGCCAGGGGATCAGGCCCTTCAGCTACCAACAGCAACCCCCCCAATACCATCTTTCTCCATGCCAGGGAAATGGTCTGCTTCACTGCTGTCTGCCATTGGAATAACCGTTATTTTCAAAATGGCGACCGTGGCAAATTTCCCCTTTCAAAATGGCCACTGGCACTCTTTCTAGGCTTCTGAGAGGCTCCTCAGGCCAATGCAACTGCATGCACCTTTAATTGCCACCTGCAAGCCTGCAGGGCGCGAAAACAGTTCAAAGGGGACCATTTGCCTTCCCACGGCATCGGCATGACTTTCCCCAGAGCTGTGGCGGTTCCTGCAGGCTATTCGGTCGGGAGATGCCAGTCAAGTGTCTGCAGCCACACAAAGAATGCTGCACAATCAGCTGCACACAGCAGGTGGGGGATACTGTCCCGGGGATCGCAGCGTGCAATATGAAGATTCAGGGCTGGCTTGTCAGCGCACGACTCCCCCCTGCACCTGCAGCTCGAGGTTGAGTAGAATAGCCTCAATGAGCCTCTCTCGGAGAGCCCCAAGGCTCCTGCTGGCCAATTAGTTTGGCTCTGATGTCACCAGCCCACTCTTTCTCCACAATTGCTCACAGCCAAATCTGAGATTCAATAAAAAGAAAGTCGCTCAAATACTGGAAACACTAGATAACATGACTGTCCAGAGTGGACTGAGTTGGAAGCTGGGTGGAGTCACTCATAGGGACGGGTTATATAGGTGGTTAATTAATTAGTAATCAGACTCAGTCCAATCAGAGAATGGACATTGTTAACCCATACATGGATGCTATCTCCATCTCTATTGAGAAAAAACCCTTCTCTTTACTTTGAAGTTTGAAGTTTTGTTTTATTTATATGCCGCCCTATTCCCTGCAGGGACTCAGGGCGGTGAACAACTGGCCAGACAAAGCACAGAACAAAGGCTCTTTTTTTCTTCTTCTCTCTCCCCCTCCCCACTCTTTCATTGCTTCAACCTTTTTTTCCTAACAATTTAAAATCTATGTCTCTAGGGATCAGTTTAACAGTTGCAATTACCTCAAGGGCACACAAAGACTTAGACAAACACACAAACAAAAACAAGGAGGAAAAAGAGAGGAAAACAACTCTCAGGTTTGCACACACACACACACTGGTCATTCCCACCATAAATCACAGTTAAATTAGGACAGCACAAATCTTAACAAAAATAACACATGGTTGCATGGAAGAGAGAGAGAGAGAAACAAACAAACAAACCCTAAAACCTCCAACATTTCCCCTTTTCTTTTAAGTACCTTTATTTAGCCAAATTGATTTTCCAGCTTCATTTTGTCCCTGAGCAAAGCCCACTTCTTACATATCGTTCTTGCTCTTCATTTTTTTTTTTCATTCCAGCTAGGACAGGCATTTGCTGATTGTCCCATGCCTCAAGCAGATCTCCTAGGGGAGTCCTAACTGTCACTTTTGAACTGCTGTTTCCCATGTTCCCTCTCAGATGTGGGGCTCACTTTGGTTCAGTCAAGTACAAAAAGGAAAAAAAACTTCTGCCTTGCGGGTTTTGGAGAAAAAAAAGCATTTGGGGGAGACTCTGGTTTCCTTTGCAGAGTACGTACACTCCCCTCAAAGGGAATACAAGCAAATTTGCAGACCCCTCATGGGTCCAGGAGGACCCGCCGCTTTCCCTTTAAGTAGTGAGTACTGGAACCTCTTTTACTACCACAGGTTTTCAGATCTGCTGACCCCTATGCAGTGAGTACTGGCACCTTCTAACACAGGGCTTTGTTTGACTCCCCAGCTGGTTACCCAAAGTTCAACTTTCATTCATTTTCCATTCCATTTTTACACACTCTCTCATTTCCCTAACAGAAGGTCCTGTGCTCTAACCTAAACCCTATACTTTCCAGGCTCTCTTGGTAAAACACACAGAACAAGCAAGATCCAGCTGTGATTGGGAGAAGGGTCATCTCACTCACACACACAGGCATACACACCTTTCCCATGCTTTTCTGGGCTAAAAATTTTAAATTTAGTGGTACTCACCTTCTTTCCAAGTAGCCTTTGAGCTCAAAACTCAAAACCCCTTTAAGACCTATGTTCCAAATGGCCAAGGTCCAGGAAAACTCACCCACAGAATCAATGGGTCTGCTTCCAGCAAGGGAGGCTTACCCGGGCCAGGTCCATTGGTTAGGTTAGCTTGGAGTCCCATCTGGATCACTAAATTGTTGGAAAATTGTCCATCTGGGTTCAGTTCCAAGTGGGGAGAAAGACAGTGGAAATATGGAAGCTGCTTGGAAAGATGGTTTAATGGTGGACAGGACCACATGGTTTGAGATCCTGGGCAAAAGAAAAAGGGAGAGAGAGATTTATACCCTCTCTCGGGAATCACCTTGGAACTGTCTGTTCCTGTGTAAGAAATGTATTCTGATTGGTTGTCAGACTCCCATGCCCCCTCAAGACCTTGTAGTGTCTTGAGTCCCATGCTTGGTTGAATCTTGCTGGGTGATGTAATCTCCCCAGATGCCATATAATATTCTGCCTTTTCAATATTTCCTAGAATATTTCATTCTTCTAGGAGATGGGTGGATGGGTGGTAACTTCCTACAATAGAAACTTACTTTCTAGGTCTATAACCATATTGTATGAGATTTCTTGAGACACCCTGAAACCACACTAGACTCGAGCAGTAGAATACAACAAATAATAGCACGGAGAATGTAGAAAATACTGTTGTCAATGACCCTGTCATTCATTATGGATGATGGTCTCACTGGTGGTAAATTGCTTGGGCTGGCACAGAAACCACTCTGCTTAGCAGTAAGGTAGAGTCTGAGAGATATATCTGCAAATAATCAACATTGCTAACAGAAGAATTTCTTTTGGTATTCTTAATGCAAAGGCTGGAAAGTTGAAGAGAAACTCCAGTATAGTCCCAGGCACTAAAGAAAACATGCATATTTATTTGTGCATAATTGGGCTCTGTAGCACTTCAAATTAAAAGAAGGACACTGTCTACAACTTCTTAAAACACTGTGTCACTTCTCAGGATCAAATGTCTGCCCTCTGCACTTGCAGCAAAATCCTGAGAAAAAGCATATATTAGTATAAATAACCAGGATAAAAGTTTACAGTTGATACTTGTACTATTCATGAGAGAACAACCTTACCTTGTTTTCATCGATAATGCAAAGGAAACTTCAAATTTTACTAGAGAGAGTAAGTACCACTTGGATTGATCAAACATTTGAACTGGGAATTAGAAGCCTATAAAGAACATATCTGGCCAGGAATTTGAAATGAGAAATGGTCACTTTGACAGTTGGTACTGTTAATTAGTGAATGTTGGCAACATTGGGAATGGATTTGTACCTGAAAGGATGCTGAATTGAGAGAGAACTTGGTTGGAAAAATACTGATGAGCTAGAATCATCAACAACAGCAAACAACGCTAAGATGTCCCTGAGGGGCGATAGAGATTGAAGTAGTAGCCCTGCCAAAAGGCTTCCGGGTGAGGTCTTGCTTTGCTTTGAAGGCTGAAGCCACAGAACAGAAAAGGCCAAGTACAGAGGGCAAGAGCTATCTGGACCAATTCTTCTGGATTGGGCAAGGGAACAGTATGCAAGATCTGCATGTAGTTAACACCAGTTTAAAATAGGAAAGGTAATGCTTTTGGGATAAATACTTCCCCTATTAAACATGCTAATTTTGTTCCTCTAGAAAGTTTATTTCCAATGGTAATGTCAAGCTGTATCTTTGTCCCCAAAGCAGATTACTACAGGTCTTCTGGATTAAATCCAGGATTTATTTTGGACTCTAAGGCTTAAAAAATATTAAGTGTTGTTTGGGAGCTTAATTAAAACTGTGCCATGGAATTTCAGAATAACAAACTATATATTTTAATAAAAGGCAAAACAGGAGCACTTTATAGGTGGCAAAGTGCAGGTGTATCTGCCAGAGTTGTGGGAAGCTGTAAATAGCTCTTGTTGTCATCTACTTTACAAACATTAAATCATCAGCTTATCAAAGGTATTGTTCATCTTACTATTATCTAACTGGCTATAAAGAAGCAAGAATGAAAAAGCAAATTAAAGATTTATTTTTATGCTTTCTTTCTGAAAACACCAAGACAGTGACTGAGCAGCTCCGAAAGGTTCAGTGAGTAATGAAGAATAAGAAACAAGGTCCATCGGAGTTTTTCCAAAAATCTGGGAACTAACAGAGGACAGGAAGCACAAATCTTGCAGTCCTAGACTAATTCCACAGTTAAATCTATATCCTAATTCCCATGTTTAAAGTACAGAATTAAGAACTCTGGGGTTAAGACTCAATTATGATTAATGCTGCTATAAATGATGAATATAGACCTATTCTATGGTGATTTCAGTAATAGTGTAGAATGGGCAATATTTTCTGTATTTAAAAAAGCTTGTCAGACCTCATTCTTTTAGTCTACCTGCACTTGAGATTTAAATATGTTCATTTTTGTTTTGCTTTGAGGTCCTTTGTGCAACATTTTGCAGGGAAAAACATTTTGCAGGGAAATATGGTACATTGTTACTCTAAATTACGATGTGTCATTAGACATGTGGCAATAAATAGATCACCATATAAAATTAGGGGTATTGGATTTATTTTGTTCCAGCAGAGTGAGTAATCTGACAAGAATAGAAAAACATTGCCGATATGACAATCTGACACTTGTGACAGCCATGTGGAACTATAAATTTTGCCCTCTAGTTGTTTACAGACTGACTTTTAAGCCAAGGACAAAGAGCAACCTGTACTTAGAAGAACTAAAGAGGATGCTCAATGTAGGCAGGGTTAAAAACTCTCACGATGGAACATTTTTTTCCACAAAGCCAGAGTCCCCTGGAGCCATGTTATTACATGAAAATTGTTACAAGAAGACTTTAAGTTCTCTCATTAAACTGAAAAATCATCTCCTGAGGGCTTTGAAGGGGAAACTTTTGCAAATGTCAATGACACAAATCCCAGAAGCAAAATTTAAGAGGTGGTTTCAAAACAAATCCATTTTTCAGATTCTGCCCTGGTGGTTTGTGAACACCTGAATGCAAAAAGTGACCAATAAGACGAGAATATATCATAGATAGATTGCTTCAATTTTAGAGGGAGTATGTTACACTTCAACAAATTAACTGATTATTGTAATAGTGACATTGCACAAATCTGATTCTGCATGGCTATCTAGTAACTGCAATAAAAAAATCCAACCCATTGCCACAACCAAATAATTCACTGCAAGATTACAGACAATCTGGAAATGAAGCATAGTATTTTATTCAGCTATGTACTTACTTGTGTGGTGTAGAAAAAAAAAATCTTAGTAAAAAAAAGATGAAAAGGACTTATTGTTTTGCACTGCTACTTTCTGAGGCTTTTTCATTCTATGATAAGTAGAGTAAAAGGGTTAATGACTGGTAGTCCATAATCTGAACATTTTCAGCTTTAGTGGAGTGAATGTATATTTGGAAAGTGGAAAATTAAAGGTGCATTTTCCTTCCTTTTTATCTGTTAACTTTACTTCTACATCCCTGTATCTTGGACCCTTAAAGGTTTACAGTGTTTTTTAATCCTCTCTTTCAAAACTAAAACTAGAAAGGTACACCCAGCTGGACTGTTCTGAATATGTGGATATTACTGCCCAATTTTTGGATGGCCACATTTGCTCCTGTTACATGCACCACCAACTAAATATTTACTTTAAATGTTTAAAAGTGTGGATAAACAGAGAGTATGTTGCGAATATTTGAAAATGCATAGCTATTAGTTAGCAATGATGATGGTATTACCTAAATGTGACAGCCTAGGCTTGTGACAATGCACAAAATTCATTTAGGTTTGTCAATACTCTTTCATGTTGACCCTTGTCAAATGTGGCACACTCTACAGTATATATTAAATGTTCCAATACATTAACTATAAATACTGTATATTTATAAATATAGATATGCAGGGCTTGATGGTTTTTATAGTTCTTTTATAGCACAATGTAAAAAATGGTTACATTTTTAATGTAATGGTTACACTACAATGGTGGTCACAGGGTTGGAAAAGGTCAGTTTACATTCCAATTCCAAAGAAAGGCAATGCCAAAGAATGTTCAAACTACCAGACCATTGCACTCATTTCACATGCTAGTAAAGTTGTGCTCAAAATCCTACATGCTAGGCTCCAGTATATGGATTGAGAACTACCAGAAGTACAGGCAGAATTTTTAAGATGATGTTGGATAACCATTTGTCTGAAGTGGTGTAGGGTTTCTTCCCTAGGCAGGGGATTAGACTAGAGGAACTCCCCAAGGTCCCTTCCAACTCTGTTATTCCATTCTATTCTAATTACAAAGAGGCTAAGAAACTAGAGATCAAATTGATAACATATGCTGGATCATGGAGAAAGCTAAACATCTACTTCTGCTTCATTGACTATGCTAAAGCCTTTAATTGTGTGGATCACAACAAATTGTGGCAAGTTCTTAAACAGATGGGAGTACCAGACCATCTTATTTGTCTCTTTAGAAGCCTATATGTGGGTTAAGAAGCAACAGTGAGAACTGAACATGGAACCACTGATTGGTTCAAAATTGGGAAAGGAGTACATCAAGGCTGTATTCTGTCACCCTGCCTATTTAACTTATATGCAGAGCACATTATGAAAAAGGCAGGGCTAGATGAATCAAAAGTTGGAATTAAGATTGTCGGGAGAAATATCAACAGCCTCAGATATGTAGATGATACCACTCTAATGGCAGAAAGTGAAGAGAAACTAAACAGTCTCTTGATGCCGGTGAAGAAGGAGAGTGCAAAAGTTGGCTTGAAACTCAACATTAAGAAAACTAAGATAATGGCATCTGGTCTTCTCAATTCCTGGCAAATAGATGGGGAAGAAATGAAGGTAGTGACAGATTTTATTTTTCTGGGCTCCAAGATCATTGCAGATGGGGACTGCAGCAAGAAATTAAAAGATGCTTGTTCCTGGGGAGGAAAGCTATGACAAATTTAGATAACATACTAAAAAGCAGAGATATCACCCTGCCAACAAAAGTGTGTATAGTCAAGGCTATGGTTTTCCCAATTGCGATGTATGGCTGTGAAAGTTGGATCATAAGGAAGGCTGAGCACCAAAGAATTGAGGCCTTTGAACTATGGTGCTGGAGAAGACTTCTGTGAGTCCTTGGACTGCAAGGTGATCAAACCGATCAGTCCTAGAGAAGAGCAATCCTGACTGCTCTTTAGAAGGCCAGATCCTGAAGGTGAAACTCAAATATTTTGGCCACCTAATGGGAAGGAAGGACTCACTAGAGAAGAGCCTAATGCTAGGAAAGATTTAAGGCAAAAGAAGAATGGGACGACAGAGAATGAGGTGGCTGGATGGAGTCACTGAAGGAGTAGGCGTGAGCTTAAATGGACTCCAGAGGATGGTAGAGGACAGGAAGGCTTGGAGGAACATTGTCCATGGGGTTGCAATGGGTTGGACATGACTTCACAACAACAACAAAAATGGTTCTAGTCATTTATAATCCTATAATTTTGGAGTGTTTTGCTATATTGGTTAGTACTCTCCAATCTACTACTTTCCAATTGTCTAGTTACAAAATCAAACATCCATTATCCTCATCGATCATTGTCATTAATTACATTGCCTGGAGCTTTACATTATGTCATATTATTGGTCACTAAGCACAATATAGTTGAGTTTCTTGAGTTTCAATCACTTTTCTAAGTCCAAAGATACTGAAGATTGGACCTGGGACCATCTGCATTCAACAATTTTCAGTGGGGGAAACAAAACAACCACCACTTCAAAAGACAAGGAGAAAAGGCAAAAAAATCTTATGTTGGCACAATGATATTGTCATATTTGCTGACATCCTAATAGCCATAATACCAGTTTTCCCGGAAAGACCTACCCAGAAAATAAGACCTAGCCTGATTTTTCATGTTACTCACAATATAAGCCCTACCCCCAAAATAAGCCCTAGTTAAGAGCATCATCAGTAGTGGATGTGGCCATCTGATGTTGCTCACATCATGAGGTGCCTGTGCAGGGAGGAAGATTTCTTCACTCCCCATACCTTTCTTTTCTCCCCAAGCAATTGCCACTTGTCTCTTTTGGCAACTGCAGAAGAGGCTGAAAGGGGAGAAGCCATCCGTTCTTCCCCAGATCAATTTCAGAAGCTGCTGCCATCACTGGTCATAAGGCCTGGCTGCTGGGATTGCTGCACCTGCTGCTGCTGGGATACTTCTCAGCCAAGGGAGGTGCTGTACTGGCCAACATGCATGGCCGCTCTTTTATGCTGTGTTTATTCTGAAGCTTTGTGCCAAGGAAAATCCACACTTTTCCCTTCCCTTCTTTCCCCCTTCCCCTATCTCCTCCAGCTGCTCTGTCTCCGCTTTTGCAGATGCTAGGGGTGGAGGCTCCCTTGCGGCGTGCAATCGAATCTTCAACTCCAACATGATTTAAATTGTTAAAATGAAATTAGTATTTTAATGTATCTATTGTACCATTTTATTCTCTTGCATGTTTTATATTGACCATTTAAAAAAGTTCCTGTGAACAATCAGAAAATTATTTTTGTTAATCAGTTTTATAAATGATGTCCACGATCCAGCTTCAGGAACAACAGGACTGAAATTTTAGTACTAATGCTAATAATAATGAAAAGGAAGAGGGTGTACAATTCCCAATAAATTTTTTAAGAATTTTAATTTCAGCAAAGGTTCATTGTCTACCTAATATTTCAAGAAATGTGTTTTATATTGTAAAGTCTCCCTGGGTGAAGTGCAATTTATTCATGTCAATTAAGTGTGAAAAAAGATTTGCATCATATATTTAAACCCATATTGCAACGCCTTTGGTTATTAGTTTGCTTGCTTCTAGGTGTTCGCTGATGCAACCAAAGTAATAACCAAAAGCCACAAAGTGACAAAATTAGTGGACCAGAGGAAAGCTGTCAATATAATTTACTTGGACTTCAGTAAGGCATTTGATAAAGTAGACCATAACCTACTACTAGATAAAATAGAAAAATGTGGGGTAGACAGCATCACCACCAGATGGATTCCTAACTGGCTGACCAACCGCACTCAATGTGTAGTCCTCAATGGAACTGCATCTACATGGAGGGAAGTATGCAGTGGGGTACCCCATGGCTCTGTTTTAGGCCTTATACTCTTCAACATCTTCATCAATAATTTGGATGAGGGGATGAATGGGGAACTCATCAAATTTGCAGATGACACCAAGCTGGCAAGAATAGCCAACACTACAGAAGATAGTCTTAAGATACAGAAGGATCTTGACAAACGTGAACATTGGGCACTATCCAACAAAATGAAATTTAATGGTGAAAAAGTAAGGTTCTGCATTTAGGCAAGAAAAACAAAATACACAGCTACAGTATAGATGGTACCTTGCTCAATAGTAGTTACTGTGAGTGGGATCTTGGAATCCTAGTGGACAACCATTTAAATATGAGCCAGCAGTGTGCAGCAGCTGTCAAAAAAGCCAACACAGTTGTAGGCTACATAAACAGGGATAGAATCAAGATCATGTGAAGTGTTAATACCACTGTATAATGCCTTGGTAAGACCACGCTTGGAATACAGCATTCAGTTTTGGTCGCCACAATGTAAAAAAGATGTGAAGACTCTAGAAAGAGTGCAGAGAAGAGCAACAAAGATGATTAGGGGACTGGGGGCTAAAACATATGAAGAACGGTTGCAGGAACTGGGTATGTGTAGTTTAATGAAAAGAAGGACTAAGGGAGACATGATAGCAGTGTTCCAATATCTCAGGGGCTGCCACAAAGAATAGGGATTCAAGCTGTTCTCCAAAGCACCTGAGGGCAGGACAAGAAGCAATGGGTGGAAACTAATCAAGGAGAGAAGCAACATAGAAATAAGGAGACATTTCCTGACAGTTAGAACAATTAAACAGTGGAACAATTTGCCTCCAGAAGTTGTGAACATTGTGAATTTATATGCTAGCAAAGGCTGTTACCCAGAACCACTTGAATTCATGAAAAATGGGTCTTTTTTGCTAAAAGTGTTTAAATTCAGGTGGTTAATAACTCTGTATATCTATATTTTTGAAACCGAAACATGTATATGTTGCCAAAAACACAGGAAGTAAACTACAGTAAATATTGTCAAGTTGTTTTCCTTAAAATTTCTGGCCTTTAGCAAGTAAATTGGGATCCAGTTCTAGTAAATATGTGATAAATAGGAATATGAACAAATCCTTGTATTAAAGATGAATTATAAAAAGCTTATTCCGAGGAAGAAAAGATGAACCATAGTTGTTGGTTAATGGAATCAATCATCTTAGACAAATAGCTTGAAATGACAAAAACAATTGATTTACTTTTACTGCCAGAGGTGCTTGTGGAATTATCTGTTGTTGTGCCAAAATAACTTCACTGACTTGATCCCTGTCCACCTTGATTTAAGTGGAATACAGCTCTTGTCTCCCGAGCAGCAAAATATCTATGAACACCAGAACCTGCAGATCTCAGGGTAGTATTCTGAGAATTATAGGCTGAAAATTTAGATTGAATATCTTGGTAGTAATACAAAAGTGTGTAAATAAGCAAAGGAAAACAAAACAATGCTTTAAAAATGAATTTACTGTCATAGGTTATAAAGAATTCAGCCTATATTTGATACTAAACTGCTCAGTCTTGCCATAATAATTGGGCTGTTGTTTTAATTTTGGTTTTAACCTTTGACAGAAGATCCAAAATTGGCATAATCAAGTGAGCAGATTTAATAATCTGACCACAGACAATATGTTTACTTTCATCATTTGATAAAGATTTCTAATCAAACAGAGGGATCCTAGTGGCAGGCGACTCTTGTTAATGTTAGAAGGTCAATTATGGGAATTGACGGTCAACATATCTGAAGCCTGATCTAGGTTTCTTTAAAAGAAGAAATGAGAGAAAATACTTGTTTGCTTTTAGATCCACAGGAAAACAAAATAAAAAGCATCTAAGTCAATTGCTCCCCTTCAAACCTCTTATATCAGATATAGCTGATCAAAAATGCAAATTGTTTTTCAAAAAAAAAAAAGAATTCCAAGTAGGGTACTATGAAGCAAATCTGAAGTAAGCATTATAAAACAGATAGATAGATAGATAGATAGATAGATAGATAGATAGATAGATAGATAGATAGATAGATGATAGATAGATAGATGATAGATAGATAGATAGATAGATAGATAGATAGATAGATAGATAGATAGATAGATAGATAGATAGATAGATATGGACGGACAGGCAGGCAGGCAGGCAGGCAGACGTTACACAAGGTGATTACTTTCAAAGTCAAATTATCAAATTATCTCTCTTATATGTTTGTGGCAATTATGCTCCCTTTGTTGTCCAAGCTAGATTATAGGAAAGAAGATGCTAATACCCTAAAATGAATTTCAAACAAGAAACAAACTAAATTGCCATCTCACCCTTACTGACCATACAATAGTTGCTTCAAACAGCAGCAACAGCAAAAAGTTTTCTGGTCACACAATAGTGAATTCTAACAGTTTGGTTCAACTGTGAAGCTACTGCTCAGAAATTATATTGAGATTCCATTTTTTAAATAAATATATTATTGTACTAAGCATACACTAATTAATAAGTAAGATGTAAATTCTACTTAACACAATGAGACCTCTGAGTAAGTATGCATACAGATAGTCCCTGACTTATGTTCACAATTGGGAATGAAATTTATGTGACTGGAAATGATTTTACAACCATTTTTACTGTGGTTATTAAGTGAATCAAGCAGTCATTTAGTGACTCTGTTTTCTCCAATCAACTTTGCTTGTCCAAAGGTTGTAAATCACAATCACAACTGCAAGATGCTGCAACCACTGTAAATGTGAATTGGTTGCAAAATGCCTGAATTACAATCACATGTCTTTGAGGGGGGGTTAATTTTGAGGAAGGGTCATAAGCCACTTTTTCTGAAACTTTAAAAAGTTGTTAAACAGTCATAAGTCAAGGACCATCTGTAATAAGAAATATGATTGTTCATTAAAAAAACCCAATTGTTGTAACTATTAGAACAACCATGTCAGGAGAAATGGTAACTTGATAGATTTGCCACAAAATTGATGCTTTTTTTAGCATTTTGCCTAACAAAAAATAGAATCAGCTGCCAAGAAGTTACCCCCAAATATTTGCAAGCAAAGGTGTAAAATGTATCTCAATATTATATTGTCATATGAAGATTTTAAAAAGTAATTACATTAACTTAGGCCCAAAACCAAAATAAATGCAGAAGAATTTCTTCACTCCTGAATCTTCAAACAATTAGCAATAAATACATAGAAATATTTAAAATGAAGTCAGAAATAACAGTCAGCATTCCAGAATTGCTCATGATAGTCCTACACATGATTTCATGGTCTTTTATTTAACACTGGAGGATAAGCAGCAGAACTACCTTGATCTGGAAGAGCTTTCTTTCAATGGCTGATATAGTTTAGCTGCTGTTCCCATGCATTTTCACTTCTCTGCCAAGTCTGATTCATTACTTCAAAAATAGTTCTTTCTTACTTCCCAAGATCAACATCCATCAACAGGAAACTGACCTGAATCAAAACTTTTGGACCAATAGTGCAATTTGTCAATCAGATAAAAACACAATGGCTTGACATCTAAAAAGTGGGGAGATGAATTTTTCCTTTTAAAATTTAAAACACTGGGGGGTGGGGAAGCAAGACATTAGTAACTTCAGGTTTTGGTAAACTAAATGGCTGATTATTGGAATATATACTAAATATAAATTAGTGGTGGGTTTCAATTTTTTTAGAACCTATTCTGTAGGTTTGGCCTGTTTTGTGGGTGTGGCTTGGTGGTCATGTGACCAGGTGGGAGTGGCTTGGCAGTCATGTGACCGGGTGGGAGTGGCTTGGCAATCATGTGACTGGGTTGGAGTGGCTTGGCAGTCATGTGACCAGGTGGGAGTAGCCAACTTGATGTCACTCACCAGGAGATATCATGATTGGGTAAATTGTGCTGAAGCTCACTTAACAATGCTCTTGCTTAGCAACCAAAATTTTGGGCTCAATTGTAGTGATAAGTCAAGGACTATCTCTGCCTTCCTTTGTATGGCTGCCTTGTCCTAGTAAACCCCTTCTCCTTTCTGATAATTTTCCTCTCTTTTAGAGGCACCAAAATAATCCAGACAATGTAAGCTTTCCTGCTGCAGCAGGGGGTTGGACTAGATGACCCCCTAGTAGCCTTCTAGTCCTAAATTGCTGTGCTGTTTTTCTTTCTTTCTGCTAACAAAGAAACCTGCCTGAGGCTCATTCCACATTCCTGTCAGATAGAGATAATGACCCTAGAGAAAGTTTGGCTCCATTCACAAGCAGGGAATCATCCAAACACTTTTAGAAACACAAAGCCCATATTGCATAAACCCCAAAACTTCAGAAGCATAAAACCATATAACATATAACCATATAACAAATTTGTTGTTCCCTGCAGCTGTCAATTTAAAGGTATAAGCATTAGGACTTGAGGACTTTAACTCCCAGAACTCCACAGCCAGGCATGCTCAGTTCTGATTTAAAGCAACAGCATTTGTTTTTCTCCTTTGTGAAAGAATTTTCCTTTTTTTCTTTTTCTTCTCCCTTCCCCTCCTTCCTCCCTCCCCCCCTCTCAAATACAAACACACACACACAGAAGTTGGATTGGATTATCTCTCCTGCCACTTTCCTTCTCTCACTCTTTCAAACGCACGCATGCACGCACGCGCGCGTGCACACACACACACACACAAGTTGGATTGGATATCTCTCCCAATGGCTTGAAAGTAGCTCCTCTGCCATCCCTCCCCCCATTCCCCTGCTGCCTTCCTCAAACTTTCCCCATTGCAAATGCAGCATGCTGTCTGGGTGGGAAATGTCTGGAACATAATAAAGCTCACCCACTCACCTCCTGCTGGCAGGCTGGGGTGAGAGGAGAGGCAGAGAAGCTGGAGGGGAGCCAATCGGAGCTTTCCGAAAGAACAGGGCTCTCCCTCCCCAGTCTAGTTTGATTGCAGGCGGAGCCACTTTGCCTTTTCAAACCTGTAGTGAGTGAAGCTGGGCTGGATTTTGCCTATCTTTAACCAGCTGTCAGGGGAGGGGGAATGACCTCTTCCCCAGGCCCCCATCCATTTCTCCCCACCACTTTATAGCTGGATAAAGCTATGTGAAAATCCAGCCCACCTTCACTGACTACAGGTTTGAAAAGGCAACGTGGCTTCACCTGCAATCAAACTACACTTGGGGAGGGCGAGCACGAGCGAGCACTGAGGAGACCACAGGAGGAGGCAGCACACACCCCAGCCCCGATCTTTCAGAAGGCTCCAATCAGCTCCCTTCTGGTTTCTCTGACTCTCCTCTCACCCCAGACTGCCAGCAGGAGGTGAGTGGGTGGGCTTTATTGCATTCTAGGCATTTCCCACCTGGACAGCATGCTGCATTTGCAATGGGGGAAGTGTTTGGGGAAGGCAGCAGGGGAATGGTGTGGGGGGGATGGCAGAGGAGCTGTTTTCAAGCCATTGGGAGAGATGTCCAATCCAAATTCTGTGTGTGCGCGCACCCAGCTCACTGACTGCAGGCTGCCTCAAACTACACAGGGGAGGGAGGGAGAGAGGGAAAGAGCATAAGCGAGCCAGGGCCCTTCCCTCCAGCCTTTGCCCAAAGCCCAGCACCGCACCAGGAGGATGAAGTTTGAATTCCTTCCCCCCCTCCGACCCACACATACCTTTTCCAATTGCTTCAAAGAGGGCTTCAACACTGCTCTTGGCTCGGCTCCTCTGAAGAAGCCCCGCCCTCACTTCCTTCTCTTTGAGAAACACCTTGCAAATGGGGGCAGGGCAGAGGAGCATACTGGTATGAGGGTGTGGCCATGCCGCCGTGGAACAGATATGCAAAAGTACGGCAAATTTCAGGCACCAGTACGCCTGTAGTGGTGGGTAGTAGGCGGAAGCCATCTCTGAGATAAATATATTAAATAGAGAATGGACAGCTATATTTAATCTTAATAATATTATAAATAAATTTCTATTTGGACCATCTTACCTAAAGGAACCTCTTTTCACAAGTGTAGCAGAATCCTATGGGTGTTATTTACATGTAAATTCTACATTGTTCCATGTGGTTTACTCTCCAACCAATAGTATTAGTTATGATAATTTGTTCATATCTTTCTTTGCTATGTTCTTTGCATAATTCAGCATCATTTTGCTGCAACCTATCTGTCTCTACTTGCTTAAGTCCAACCTACAGCATCTTTCAGACTTAGGCCATACATTTGATAGAACATGGCACTAATTTATTAAACCAATTAAACCAAGCTTTTAGATAATTAAGCCTACAGAACAAGAGGTAACATTTTATGTGCCTGACGACTTCAATGATTTCAAGAGCTGATGGTATTGAAATAATAATGGTGCATAGTTGACTATTATTAATTTAACAACAACAGTTTTGGATTATGTTGAATATGATGCAATTTTCAACTAATCAATTTTCTTTTCAATAATTAATGATTTTATTACAATTTTGTTTATTTGAGAAAAGATAGTTATTATCGCTATAATTGTAATTGAGATTCTAGAGATAGCATACAAGAAAAAAATGTCACTAGACATTGGTTTGCAGCGTATTTCAGAGTAAATATAAGCACTGATATTTCTGAGACTTTTCCTAGTTGACAATTTATATATATATATATATATATATATATATATATATATATATATATATATATATATATATATATATATATATATATATATATAAAATAATTTGTGTGTGTGTCTGTGTGTGTGTCTGTGTGTGTGTGTGTGTGTGTGTGTGTGTGTGTGTGTATGTATGTATGTATGTATGTATGTATTTAGTGTCACAACCCCTGGTATGCCCAAATATGGGAGGAAGTCTACTGCTTCCATTCTCTGTCTATCGGCTTGTCACAAGAGACCATCCAAACAAAAACCCATTATTTTTTACTGTTGCCTTTGTTACATTTGTGTTGTATTTGTGCTGATAAATAAATAAAGGGAGACTAGTATAGATCTATTTCAAGCTATTTAGCTCTCATCAGCTAACCATACCCACAGGTTCTAATCCCAGTAAGGGTATGGCTAGCTGATGAGAGCTAAATAGCTTGAAATAGATCTATACTAGTCTCCCTTTATTTATCAGCACAAATACAACACACATACACACACACAGAGAGACAATCAATCAATCTGTAAAGGCTGATATCATGGATTCCATTGCAAGTTTTTTTAGTGGAACTGGCAGGACTCTATGAATATGTATTTTCTCATTGCAAGAGATACTAAAGGTCCAATGATTGTTATTACTTTGCAGTATGTCATCAAAGCTTATCAAAACATTGTTTAATGCTAAAAAGTAAATGTGGACGCTCAAAGCCATCTCTCTCTCCTCTCTCCATCCATCCATCTATCTAAACTTCCTTTCTTTTCATCAACTTGATCTCCATGCATTCTCCTTTCTTTTCATTCACTTGATCTCCATTCCATCCATGCATTTTTTCATGTTTTTATCTCAAACCTGTACTGAGAAGTATGCTACAGTTGTAAAACAATAGACAATATTGACAAAAATATTGCAATAGGCAGGACCTACAGTTCAGGAACAATTCAGTAAAATTTCTTGCATTACATTACACAGTAAATAACTACACAAAGAAACTACATATAAACAATAATTTCTTCTGATTTCAAATTTTGTATATGTAAAAGTAGCATGTAGCAGTTTTCAAAATGATGTGGATGCTATGAAAGAAATCTTTTGGAAATAAAACAGCTCCTTTATTTAATTTTCAATTAACTTGTATATCCATTGTAATCAAAGAATCGTCTTGAGTAAGTTAAGAGTAACCTACAAGTGTTACCCATCAATGTTGAAGTTTAGGTTGCACTCCAAATTAGCAAAAGTGGTTGTCACTAACTTGTAGGAGAGGGTCAAAAGGCAGAGAGAGAGAGAAATGCCATTCTTTCATTCACAAAATCTTCCTCTCTCCCTCTTTATCACCTCTGAAAAGGAGAAGGAATCTGTACAGGTATTTTCCTCTGCAACCCATAGTTAACCCAACTGTTGCAGAACTATGAACTGCAGATCAGAGCTACATGACTGATATTCCATTGACAGTTACCTCTACACCTTTTTAAGGATCCATGCAGGAAGGCAAAGAAAGGATTTCAGCAGGGGTGGAGAAGAAAGAGGTGACTCATCAGGAACAGCTGGTCCTTACCTTTAAGATCAGATCCGTATGATGTTGGTCCAGCATGTTCGCCTTGACAAAGGATGTGATGATGACTCTGCCGTATCTCCCTGGGGTCTGCAGATCGGAATACAGCCGGTGCTTGGACCGGTTCACCGGGAAGAGGCTATTGACTAGGTTCCTCTCGATCTTGGCCAGGCTGTGTTTGGGGGCCAGCAGGTGTTCCACGCTCTCCTCGATCTGGTACTTGCTGAAACTGGCCCCCAGCAAGATGGAGATGAGCACGGGCGCAGAGGCAAAGAAGACCGGGTGGCTGGCAACGAAGTGGCCGAGTCTGGCGAAAGACGTTCTCAGCCCTCTGTGCAAAACCTGCCGCAACATTCTAGTGCAGAAGCAGCTCAGGAGGGCGAGGTGCGCACGACGGAATCTGAAGCTCTCCCAGAGCCCAGGCAAAACCATTGGGGAGCCCAGGCAGGCGGGAGCTTCCCTTGTGGGCTGAAATTGACCGAGCAGGTAACCCGCACTCCCCCTTTCTGCGCGGTGAGTGCTAAAGCTCTTCGCCTCCCTCCAGGCTGCCGAAGGGAGTTTCCCGGCGCCCCATTGTCTGACTTTAAACAACAACAGAGATTCCGAAAGGGAAAAGGGCGTGAACAAAAATAAAATAAAAAACAAAAAATAAAAATAAAAACTCGAGGGTGGGGTTGTTGGTAAGCGAGGAAAACAAGATCTTATTGATGGCAAAATCTATTTATTTTCTCCACTTATGGTGGCAGCTCTTTCTGCCAAACCAAGTGGGTGGGTAAGGATTGTTTACCCAGGAAAGATATGGAGGAATACAGAAAGGGCGGGGGGGTGTCGGTAGACACACTTGCTGACTAACTCAGTTAAGCACAGAACAGAGCTCCTGAGACCCTGGGGCTACGGCTGACTACATCTGCAAAACTGAATGGTTGGCTTTCCTCCCCCACCCGCGCCTCTAATCGAGGCCAGGAAAGAGACTCGCCCCTTCCTCAGCCACAATCCCGAGAGTGGGAGAGATTTGCCGTTTCAAAGCCCTCGCCGCCGCCAACACCACTAAGGCTGCGCCGGAGTTCAGGGGCAGTTTCTTTGCCGGCTTTTTCATGACAGTTATTAAGCTGTACGAGAGGCTGGTGGCTCAGAACGGGCGACTAGGCAGAAGAGCGCCTTCTCGCCCCATCTTCCCAGGCTCATTTCCGGCACTGGGATCTGGAGGGTCGCACCGAATTAATATTAAACAAGATAACACAACCCCTTTCCTCCCACAGTGTAGACAATTTAGCTGGAAATCCCGGCTGCTGACTGTCAATTACCGGTGGCCAATCCTTTAATCGGAGCTTCCTTGTTCGCTCGGGGTTGCAGTTTCAATGAAACTATCGCGCAACTAGGATGGCTGTAATTGTTATTACTTTAAAAAACGACCGGACCCTCCTTCAGGTGAGATCCATGTCAGCGCCGCCGGCATGTCCCATCCAAGCGAAATAGCTGCTGCCCATCAATGTCGGAAGATCAGCAAGGAAAAGGGGCGAGCGAACTACCAACCGATTCCTGACGCATGGCAAAGTTTTCGAGTCTCACCTTTGAAGCAATCCTCGAAGAAGCCTGTTTGGGAGAGGTGGACTTATTCGCACGCAAGCGAACGTGGCTCCCATTGTTTTCCGACCGGAGCAGCGCAGAGATACAGTTTTGTGTATTTCATTGGTTTCAAGCGATTGCTCTTCTTTGTCAACGCATAGTGAGGATTCGGCGGTTTAAATGCCAAGAATCAGAAACGTCTCGGCAATTCCACGAATTCCCCTCTCTTACTTCCCTCCCACTTGCTACGTCTGTCTGTCCGTCTGCTGCTCCCCCCCCCTTCTTCTTTTCGCACCGATTCTGTCTGCCTCTCTCTTTCGATGCGACGTGGGTTCAATGGTCTTGCTGCTGCGAGAGAAGACACTGCCCAATCCCTTGCCTAAATGGGCATGTGCGAATGCTTTGCACATGCTCATTAACACAGTGACGCCGCACAGAAGCCGGTGCCCTTAATACTTTGCCCGGAGATTGCCTAAAATCCCCGCTTTTCTCTCCAAGAAAAAAGGTGCTATCAGACAGATTGGAAATTAGTATTTGGGCAGATGAGCGCTTCTGTACGCCGTTCAAAAGCAAAGCAGTAGAAATGGGTCTTGAGAATTGCCAAACAAGTAATACTGTTGTTACTACTACTACTACTACTACTACTACTACTACTACTACTACTACTACCACCACCACCACCACCACCACCACCACCACCACCACCACCACCTCTACCACTACCAAACAACAATATCCAATGTCCTTGTGAAAGACTCCATAGGTGGATAAAATTGCTAAATCTAGTCTAACCATCTGGCTGACTGTGCAATGAATCATAATAATATAAACTGTGGTTAAAAAGATACAATATGACATTCCAGGTTCACGGAAAGAACTCAGTGTGTATGACGGTGAACACAAGCTAAAGAACTGGCAGCTATTGTAAAATAATAATAAAAATAAAAACCACAAATATCATTGACTGATGCTGATGGTTGATATGGATTGCTGCCAGTATCCTAGGTATCTTCTTAAAATGTATGATGTCTGCAGTTTTGCAGTTTCACTACTGTTATTGCATGAAGCTGCAATTTGTTGATGTATTTTATAAAATTCTTGGACATGGTACCAAGTGCTCCAAAGACAATGGGTATCACTGTTGCATGTTTTATCCATAATCATTTAGTTTTGATGGCCAGATTGCAATATTTCATCATTATTTTCCAGTTCTTTTTATTTGACTCTGGCATTTCTGGAAACAGCGATATCAATAAATTATACGCTTCGGTTTTTGACAACTGTGATATCTGGCGTGTTGTGCTCCAAATGACGTATTTGAAAGTCCCTCAAGATCTTCACCTTCTCATTTTCGATAACTTTTTCCACTTTATGTTCCCATGACTTCATGGATACAGGTAAATCATATTTTTTACATAGTGACCAGTGGATTAATTTAGCAACTTGATCATGTCTAGCTTTGCAATCAGTTTGTGCAATTTTGCTGCATTAACATATTAAATGTGAAACAGTTTCAACTTTGTCATTGCAAAATCTACAGTTTGGATTGCCAGTGGATTTTTGTATCTTCACTTTCATGGCATTAATTTGTAGAGCTTGTTATTGAGCAGCAAGTATTAAAACTTTCATTTCTTTCTTGATGGTTCCCATCTTAAGCCATGCCCATGTCAAGATGTTATCACATTTTCCTTCAATGTTTTTCAAGTGCTGTCCATGCAAACCTTTGGTTTTTCATCCATTTAATCTGTCTTCCAGTTGTTGTTTTTCTTATATTATGCCTTTCTTTCTGTTGTTTTTATAATGTTCTCAGTTTTCACAGTCTGCAGCAATTTTTCTGTACTTTGATTCACATAGTCATTCAAACTTTATTTTTCTTCTTCTACAGTTTGATGGATTTTGCAATAGCTGTCTACCCCCTATTCTTCTTGGCAGATACCACTTCATGTAGATATTCAAAAGTTTATGCATTTTCGGATCCAGAAAATGGTTTTCCAGTTTAGCCACAGTCCAGTTGATAATTCCAGCTGGGTAGCGTATCACTGGAACTGCCCATGTATTAATGGTCTTAATTATGTTTTTAGCATTCAGTTTTCATTTTAATGTTTTGTGGACCCTCCTGATGTATTCCTTTTGTGTTCATTCTTTGACTTGTCCATTCAATTTGTTATCTACTCCCAACATGCCTAGATATTTGTAGCTGTCATTCTTTGCTAATGCTTTCATGATGCTTCAATTTCCCTGTTCTATTCCTTCTACTTTTTTCATTTTTCCTCGCTGCATTTTTTGTTTGTTTCATGTTTAAAAAATAGAAATAAAAATAATATTCAAATGCAGCAAACATTACTGGGAACACCAAATTGACAAAATTCTTGAAAATGAGAAGTCAAGATCCTGTGAGACTTTTGGATCCAAACACACAGCCCCCAACACACCTGACATTACTATTATGGAAAAGGAAAAAGTCTAGTTCATTGATATTGCTGTTGGAAGAAAAATCCACCTGGTTCAGTTCCAAGCCAGGAGAAAGGCACTGGAAACAAAATGGAGGCTGATTGGGAAAAAAAGGTTCTCTTTATTGATGAAGCAGAACCAACCACATATGATTCTGGGCAGCTGACAAATTGGAGTTGAAAGTGGATGGGTTCTTATACCTTCTTTGGGATTTGTATTTGAGCTTCCCGTTCCTTTGCAAGAACATGTCATTTAATATTCTATTGGCTGTTTTCAGGTTTGAATTGTTGCAGAAAATGACAGACTTAGACTTCTCGGGATATAGGAGGAGTTTATTTGGCAGCCAGGTTCAGAAAGCTAGCCCATGGCTAGCATTGCAAGTTCTGAACAACCTTCATTATTGAAGTACGCATTCTTATACATTCTCAAAGGCATCGTAACATGGAAACTCTTAACTCATTTCTTATCGGTTACCTTGAGGGAAAAGCCTTATAAGGAGATGGGGTCTTACTTCTCCTTTTGCCTTGGGACACAGGTACGGACTATGTGTCTTTATGTGAACTTTAATTGAACCTTGTGGTTTTGGACTTTTGACATAGGGACGTTTGTTGGAATATTTTGTGGTTGAAGGCTGATGACATTTCCCTGTCGCTTTAAGCAAGCTTCTAACTGTTCCTTTTGCCACGTCTTTATTTTTATATTTTTAATCCATATTTTGTTCTACTTTACTATGGGGTCATGTAAGAGTTATATAGGGGTCATAGCTGGCTCTATAGACAAAAGAGGAAATGCAAATCCTAGGTGTTTGTCTGAACTAATGTGGTCAACCTCTGGCTTATTGTTTATCTGAGCTCCCAGGTTTCTGTGACTTTGAAGTTTGGACTGCTCTGGGGATGGTGCAATGAAGGGATTTGTGTTCTGAAAGAAGTTGGGCAATTCCTATTGTGGCTAATGGGTTTCATCCTGTGTTGGATCATGGGTGAGGGGCTGCTTTCTAATCCTACAATTCTGGCAAGGAGTTTTGAAATATCCTCTTGAATGGATTTTTGCTTGCAGTATTTGCTTTGCTTATGAATATAGCTATCTAGATAGTTCTTCTTCTTTCAATAAGCTCTTTTTCTCCTAAAGTCTGGCATGTGCTGGGGCTATTTAAAAAAGTGGGGGCTGCTTTCTGTCTTTAAAAGCTTGTTTCTCCATCTCTCCCTTTGATGAAATATAATATTCTTCTTTTTTAATATTCCTCAAAATATTTCATTCTTGTGGGGGGGGGAGCTTCCCACATTACAATGACAGGTGATGAATAAATTGAAGACCAACAGAAAAAAATATATCAAAATCTCATGATTTGCAAATTGAAGATGAGTGACTATGGATGAAGAAATCAGTGGTTGCACCAATAGTAATAAGACCCCTTGCAGCAAAGGGCTGCCCAGATACATGGAATTTTTAAACTTATTAGACCTGAATATCCTGATTTTGCAAAAGACCACCCAACTAGGAACTGGCTATATACTCAGACCCTACCTTAGTTCTTAGGTCTTTGGTTAGAACTGTTATGTTTTTATCAGTCTCAGACTGTAAATCAAAGATGATAATTGATAATTGATAATTGAAAACAACAAAACCATAGATTGGCTAATCAGAAGATATAGATTGGATACAAGAAACATCAATGAAGCTGTGGAGATTGTAAAACAGCAGATAACAGCAACAGCTAGAAAAATTGAAAGATATGAGGCACGAATCATCCAATATAAACAAAATCAGCAATTTTGATCAGACCAATGGCGTTTTTATCAAAGTCTTAATGTGAATGGTGACACCAAAAGTGAAAAACCAGAAAAGCAGGCCATAGTTAAATTCTGGAAAGAATTGTGGGAAAATGCAAAGGACTACAATAAGGAAGCAAAGTGGATACATGACTTTGAGAAAAGCATTGGCAACAAACAAATGCAAGTATTAGAAATAACAACTGAAATGGTCAAAAATTGAGTAAAAAAGGTAAAGAATTGGACATCACCTGGAAAGGACCAATTACATGGTTTCTGGCTCAAATATCTAACCAGTTTACATGCAATATTGGCCAGGCAACTGAATGAAATTTTACAAACGGGCGAAATTGATGAATGGTTGACAACTGGAAAAACATACTTGATTCAGAAAGATGCAACTAAAGGAACAACACCTGAAAACTACAGACCAATAACATGATTGCCAACAACCTTCAAATTACTCACAGGCATTATTGCAGATAACATGATGGATTATTTGGAAACAAACAACATCTTGCCAGTAGAGCAAAAAGGCAACAAAAGAAGGAGCAGGGGCACAAAAGATCAGCTCCTAATTGATAAAATGATATTAGAAAATTGTAAGAACAGAAAAACGAACTTGAATATGGTCTGGATTGATTACAAAAAGGCATTTGACTCACTGCCACATAGTTGGATCATAAAATGCTTAGAAACAATTGGCATTAGCAAAAATATTACATCCTTTACTGAAAAGGCGATGAAACAATGGAGAACTGAGTTGGCAGTAGGGAATGAGATCTAGGGAATGGTTAATATCAAGCGAGGAATTTTCCAGGGTGATTCACTTTCACCTCTTCTCTTCATCATCGCAATGATCCCACTATCAGTAATCTTTAAAAAAATGAAATTAGGCTACCAAACAGCCAAAGAAGCTGAAAAAATTTCGCATTTACTATATATGGATGATTTGAAACTCTATGGAAAGTCAGAAATAGAAATCCAATCATTGACAAACACAGTCCGAGTATTCAGCACCGATATTTCAATGCAGTTTGGCATGGAAAAATGCGCCATTGTATCCATAAAAAGAGGCAAAATCACTGCATGTGAGGGAATTGAAATGCCCAATGGCCAACTAATTAAATGCAATGAAAATGAAGCCTACAAATACTTAGGCATTCTGCAGTTGGATAATATCAAGCATGGAGAAGTGAAAACTATTGTCAGGCGAGAGTACACCAACAGAGTTAGGAAAATTTTGAAATCTAAATTGAATGGTGGAAATACAATCAAGGCCATAAATACCTGGGCAATACCAGTTATAAGATACACAACTGGTATAGTTAACTGGACACAAGCTGATTTGGACCTTTTGGACCGAAAAACCAGGAAACTAATGACAATGCACTACAGTTTACATCCACGTGGTGATACTGATAGACTGTATCTGCCCCGAAAATCAGGTGGCAGAGGATTATTACAAGTGAAGCAAACAGTTGAAGAAGAAAAACATGCACTGGCTGACTATTTAAAAGAAAGTCAAGAACATCTATTAATCGAAGTAAAGAATAAAAAACTACTGAAGGCCCAACAGACAAAACAAGAATACAGAAAACATGTGATAAAATCAAGAATGGAGATTTGGCAGAACAAAGCCAATTTCTGGAAAAAATAAAAGATAAAGTGGACAGGGAACAAACTTGGTTATGGTTAACAACAGGTACATCAAAGAAAGAAACAGAGTCACTAATCCTGGCTGTGCAAGAACAAGCTATCCGCACAAATGCCATTAAGGCCAAAATCGAAAAATTCTCTGATGATGCCAAATGCAGACTTTGCAAAGAAGCTGATGAAACTGTTGATCACATACTCAGCTGCTGTAAAAAAATCACGCAGACTGATTATAAATTGCGGCACAATTCAGTAGCTCAAATGATCCATTGGAATTTGTGCAAAAATTATAATATTAAAACAGCAACAAACTGGTGGGAACATCAGCCTGAAAAAGTCACCGAAAATCAGATGGTCAAGATCTTGTGGGATTTCCGCATACAAACAAAATACTGGCGCATAATACACCAGACATCACACTGGTTGAGAAAAATAAGGTCACAATCATAGACATCGCAATACCAGGTGATAGCAGGGTAGCTGAGAAGGAACAGGAAAAAATCGCAAAATACCAGGACTTAAAAATTGAAATTCAACGACTATGGCACAAACCAGCAGTGGAAATTCCAGTGGTAATTGGCACACTGGGTGCTATTCCAAAAGTACTGGAATTACATTTAAAACAGTTAAAAATTGACAAAATCACCATCAGTCAAATGCAAAAAGCCGCACTGCTTGGATCTGCACGCATATTACGAAAATACGTTATGACGTCCTAGGCCCCTGGGTGGGGCCCGACTAGTAACCAATGCCAAATCCGGCGAAACAACTGCCCGCTGTGATACAATTGTATAATAATAATATTTTATTAATATTATTATTCGGGAACAAAACATCTCTATTATGAAAGTTTTGTTCCTGGGCTCCCTGTCTTCAGGAGGTCTGTCAGGGGTTTGGGGATCTTCGCAAAGGAGGGGATGAATTGCCTATAGAAGTTTGCGAACCTGAGGGGGAGGAGCCAAAGTCACGACGAGATGGTTGTGTGGTCTCAATGCTCTGAGACCACAGCCAATACTTTTGCCACTGGGTGGTCCCAATGAACCTAAGCCATCCCAAAGAGACGGTGAACAGGATTCCATAGTGAATTTGCCCTTGATCATCTCTTAATTGCAATATTTTCTTTGATTCTCTCTCTTTTTTCAATTTATACGCCAACCATCTACCTGGTTTGCTTGCATTTTCAAAGTCGTTCTGTTTAGCACCTCTAATTTTTTGTTCCAATTCCTCCTTTTCCAATAGATCCATTTTGTGCTTATTTATGTCCATTTTTATTTTAGTGTCTTTTTTGTGTGGGGATGTCTGTAACTCTTTTTCAAGAGCTTTGTAGTCATTTTCTAAACCTTTAAAATTTTGTCTTTTCTTTGTGTTTCTCTTTCTTGTATAGTCTATTATCAAACCATCTGGTGAAGGCCTTCATTGTATCCTAAAGGTTCTGTATTGATGTACCTTCTTTTCTATTTTCTTTGAAAAAGAAAGCCAATTCTTTTTCCACTTTCTGTTCGAAGTTCTTCTCTTTTAATATGGTATTATTTAATATCCATCTAGATCTTATCCTTTGGCCTTTCAATTTAATTATAATTGGATTGTGATCTGCCCAGATACTTGTTTCAATCTCAATTTCCTGTACGTTACAAGTCAATTCCATTGTGACCCATACCATGTCAATTCTGGAACATGATAAATGTCTATTTGATTAAAAAGTATATTGTTTTTTTGTAGTGTTTCTTTCTCTCCAAACATCTTTTAAATTTATTTCATCTATCATCTTGAAAAAGGATTTTGAGAGTGGTTTTCTATTACCTCTCTCCTCCATTCCTGATCCTCCTTCCTACCACCAACAGGAAGGTAGGCCTCTTTCCTTCCCTCCCATTCCTGATCCTTTCTTCCTACCACCAAGCAGGAAGGTAGTCCTCTTCCCCCACCCCCTCCATTCTGGAACTTTCCTTCCTACCATCAAACAAGAAGGTAGGCCTCTTTCCTGCCATGGCTGGGCTTGGACAGCTATCTGGTGCGGTTCCTACAGTTATGATATTATCGTCTTTGAACCAGTAGTGGCTTAGCACTGAGAACCAACCTAGGAACCTACCATCTCTAATGATGAGGAGAAACCAACAAAAATCCTCTTTGGATCGGTCATCGCCCGGGTCAACAAGGACCATGTCAGATGCTATGGCTCCTGGACAACTGTTGAAAAAGGGGATACAGGGCTCAGTTGTTACTGCCAGGGAACCAAGGTGTGCAACTGCAAAGTGACTAGAACCAAAGCGCAAACTTGGACAACCAAAGAAAATCAACAAATCCTCAAATATTACTATCAGTCAGAACCAACAGCCAGGGGATTTCAAAAAAGAATGATGCAAGTGTGGAAGGAACAACACCTGGAAAGTGACATAACTGAACAAAGATTAATGGATCAAAGGCACTTCATCATCTGTAATAAAGTTTTCACACAAGTGGAAATGCAACATCTAGAAATATTGGCTAAAAAGAAAACAACAAGTGATGATGAACAAGCTGAAGAAATTGGTCCAACGCCTCAACAAATTGACCAGCCAGTGGAAGAAACGAACATACAGGATGAAGACCCTCTTGTGCAACAACTTGAAAGTGTAGAGCTAAGTGATCTAGCAAAAATGCTGAAAGAAAAAATTGAAAACCACATCAAAGAAAATGTAGAAAGAAGAAGACTACCTATCATTCATGAAGGGCATAGCAAATGAGTGAAAGATCTGTTAACTGCCGTGAACAACATTTTAATTTCCATCCCATCCAGCACACTATATGAAACCAACCAATTAATGTATAGCACAGCCACCATTATAACTGCAGAACTAGGTTATAAAATCCCAAAAAAAGAAACCCACTGGAACACCAAAGTGGAAAATTTGACTTGAAAATAAAATAAAAAAACTACGAGGGGATATCAGCAATCTGAAGATCTTAAAAGAAGGAAAACTAAAGAACAAAAAGCTGAAAAATAGTTTACACAAAAAATACAACCTGAAGGAAAAAACAATAACGGAAATTATGGAAGAACTAAAACAACTTGCAATAGCAACAGCAAGGAAAATTGAAAGATATGAAGGACGAATAAAACAATATCATGAAAATGTCCAGTTCAGAAGAAACCAACACCTCTTCTACCGGTCCCTTGATGAAAATCGAATCCAAACTAATATTCATCATGTAAAGAAAAAACTTTGAACTTTTGGAAAGAACTGTGAGAAAACCCAGTGGAAGCCAACAACACTGCCTCCTGGATCAAAGATATTCAACAACAACAATTAACACAAAACAAGATGGAAAATATTGTAATAAAAACTGACATAGTGGCAAAATTGTAAGCCGCCCTGAGTCCCCTCAGGGAAAAGGGCGGCCTATAAATGTCAAATAAATGACTGGAAAAAAAAAACAAGCAAAGAAGGTCAAGAACTGGAGTGCACCTGGCCTGGATGAACTGCATGGATACTGGCTAAAACACCTGACAAGCCTCCATCATCACATGGCCACTCAATTTGATCAAATGCTTCAAAATGCAACAAACGAAGAATGGTTAACAGCTGGCCCAACATACTTGATAATGAAAGATCAGGCACAGAAAAAGAAAAAGGCACAGAACCAAGCAACTATCGCCCAATTACTTGTCTGCCAACAACATTCAAACTTTTTACAAGGATACTGGCAAATTCAGTATTCAATCATCTGATGGAAAACAGTTTATATCCAGTAGAACAAAAAGGAAATTATAAAAAAATCAAGAGGAACAAAAGATCAGCTGCTCATAGAAAAAATGGTACTAAAAATGCAAAACGAAGAAAAACAAATTTAAATATGGTGTGGATTAATTACAAGAAGGCATTTGTCTCATTACCCCATAGCTGGATTAACACCTGTCTGGAAAACTTTGGAATCAGCAAAAATATCTGTACATTTTTTAAAGCAAATATGCAAAAATGGAAAGCAGTTCTAACAACAAATGGGGAGAACATTGGTGAAGTCAACATCAGACGAGGAATCTTTACTTTCACCGCTACTGTTCAACATTGCATTAATTCCACTGACAATAATCCTACGAAACACAAAACAGGGATATCAAATCTCAAGTCAACATGGCAAGATAAACCATCTACTATACATGGATGACTTAAAAATGTATGCGAAAAGCCCCACTGAACTTAAATCAATACTCAACACAGTTCAACACTTCAGTAGTGACATCAAAATGAATTTTGGGCTTGAAAAATGCGCTATATTATCCATGCGGCGTGGAAGAATGGAAAAAACAGAAGGAATAGAACTGGGAAATGGAAATATAGTTAAAGCATTAGCAAAGGATGATGGTTACAAGTACCTAGCCATATTGGAAGCAGAAAACATCTTGAATGGAAAAGTCAAAGAGTCAACGCAAAAGGAATAAATCAGGAGGGTCCGCAAAATATTAAAATCAAAGCTGAATGCTGGAAACATAATTAAAGCCATTAATACATGGGCAGTTCCAGTGAAACGCTATTCAGCTAGAATCATCAACTGGACTCTGGCTGAACTGGAAAACTTGGACCAGAAAACACGCAAACTTTTGAATATGTACCATGCTTTACATCCATGAAATGACATCAACAGGTTGTACCTGCCAAGAAAAATAGGGGGCAGGGGACTATTGCAAATCCATCAAACTGTAGAAGAAGAAAAAAAATGAAGTTTGAATGATTATGTGGACCAAAGTACAGAACAATTGCTGCAGGCTGTAAAAACGGAGAACAGCATAAAAACAACAGAAACAAAGGCAGAATATAAGGAAAAACAGCTGGATGACAGATAAATAGATGGAAAACCAAAGCTTTGCATGGACAGCACTTGAAAAACATTGAAGGAAAATGTGATGACAACTTGACATGGACATGGCTTAAGATGGGAACTATCAAAAAAACAAACGGAAGGTTTACCGTACTCATCATAAATATAGTATTGCTGGACTGATTTTTAAAAGACAGACCACATAAACAAATTATACATTTTGCTTTCAATGCTGCTGAGTTACTAACAATATTGTTATTGATTTAGCATAAAAATTTGGTGAAAGTTCACAAAATTTACAGAAAGCAAAAAAATTAGGTAACCAAATCTATATGTAAGGCAAAAACTGAAGATAGAAATTCTTGGTAAAAATGATAAAAGGCTCTAAAGGAACTTGGAAGATTATTGTGCAGCAGTAGTTTAAGACAACACCAAGGACCAAGTTCTAAAGTATCTCGGCAATAGCTTAGATATCTGAAACTTTCTTTTACATTTGCCGAAATAAGTTTATGTAGGGAGCCTAGGTGGTCAAGTCCAGTTTTCAGATATTTGCGTAATTAAAAAGGTTTTTTTGTTGAACCAACTAACCACAAACCCAAAATAGAATGCATTGCACCAATATAAATCTGAATAAGATTACGTTTTATAATTCATTGCAATAGAAAGCAAATACGAACCTTCAAGATTATGCTTAGTACACTTTAAAACATTTTAATTCACTGTCCACATGGATATCCAAAATTATTGTATTGTATATGGCATAATTATTGCAGATGTTTTTGCAAGGAATATACGGGCTACCTGAAATTATTTAAAACATATTTATGATTGGTGCTTATGCTGTACATGTTGTATTAATTTAGATTACATGGCTAATCAACCGTTCAAAATGCCCTTGGCCTAATATATTCAAGATACAATCTCTTTTCAGTTAGTATTTGCGATCTGAATAAATCTAAATATTTTCTTTATAACTAAGCTAGTCTCCTTCTTTGCCAAGTTCTCATGAAACACAGTGAGGAGGACAGGATTGTTCCAAATAGCTTGCAAACTAAATTGAATAGAGAACCAGTTTAATGGAATGATTAAGACATCAGGCTAAGAATAGAATAGAATAGAATAGATTATTTGTCACTTGTGCATAAACTCTCACTGTACATACAAACAACGAAGTAATATAATTATAAAGATTAAGAGAAGGTGGTAGAAAAGATAAGGATAATAGTAATATAGTAATACTACATGGATAAATATCCTTAGACATAGGACAGTTCTGTAGACTTAGTCCTGTGTGAGAATCAAGCAGGATGGAAACCATTAGAAGCAAAGCAGCATCCGAAAACCTTTAGGCCATGCAAATGGGATTAAGCTGATAATGACCCCCCCTTTGTCTGAATGCAGATTCTGACTAATACACAAGTGTGAAGATGCTTCCTTAACTCTTCTGCCCTGGGAGTCAATAAAGCACACATTCCCATGGCTATCTCTAGTTAGACATCAAAGTTATATATCCCACATGGCTACTATAAACATCCCTCCAGAGGTGTTGGGACCTTCAGTCTCCTGGTGACAGGAAACCAGTTGTAATGTTGTAAAACTCAATTGTTTCAGATGTAGCTAATGATTTAACTCTGAGGCTCCCCTCCTCCCAATTGAAGGGCAGTATCACTTTTAGGGATCTGACAGAAGCATTGGCAAAGCAAAATCTGAAAAACCTTGCCAAAAAATCTGGAGAGATTAGTCCAGATAGTCACCAGGATTCAACAATGACTTGAAGGCACCATCTCCCAAGTGAATGCAAGAAGATGCTTCCACTTTTTATCATTTCATCTACAAAGGTTGGCCACACTAGCAATCTTTTTTTTTATTTCTAGCAGTCAAAGGTGGTAGATTAGCTGGCTGTTTTAAGAGTGCATGCTAGGGTGGTTTGTCCTTCAATAAACAGTCAAGGGACCATTTGTCTTTGAAGTTAAATTCTAACTTTTTTCAGTAGTTCAAAAGGCTTATGTGAAAATCTTTTTCTTAATTTTATCCCCACAACAATAACTCTTTTATGTCCAGGCGTGGCCAGCATCACAGCAATATGCATGCAAACTTTGGGGCTCAAAATATCCCTGCCATTTCGGGGGTTCTATTGGGGATCAGAGCCATCTCATAGGGATGGTGAGGAACAGAGGCATGTGTAGGCACAAATGGGGAAGTCACAAATCCCCTGGAGTGCCAGCAATAGCCTCCAACCCAATGGCCAGGAAGACAGCCATTGTGAGCTGCCATAAGCTGAGATGGCCAGAGAAGGAATGAGAAGAAAGCAAGGTGGATCATCTGGGTGTGACCATGAGACTATCTTGAGATACAGTGTATTCTTTTCTTTTTTACTCCATGTTTGAAAAGCGCTAAAAAGAGAACATCAAAAGTTGGGGGAGAGTGGACTTTTGACTATTCCCCCACCTCCGGAAGCAGCAGCGAAAAAGTGGACACCATAAAATAAATAAAACATTAAATGAATTTGAGGACTGATTTGAGAATGGAAAGCAGATTGGACAGAATGGGTTTTCACTAAAAAGTTTACACTGATTGATTCTATATTTGAAACTCTGAGATTTGCTTTTGGAACTCTTTTTTCCCATTAATTGAAAAATGGGAGTAAACTATAGTGCCATCTAGTGGTGCCAGAGGAAATATATTAAATTCAGTCAAAGAACAAAGAGGAAGATAAAAAGACATTCCCTTAGATTTTTAGATTTTTTTTAGATTTTATTTGTGATTTATAGGCCGCCCTTTTCCCTGAGGGGACTCAGGGTGGCTTACAATTCATGGGAGGGGGAGTGCAAGACAAAACATAAGACAATACGTGAATAAGAAAAAATAAAGCAATAAAACACAACTTTCATTCAACATTCGGGTGGGGGCGAATTAAAATCTTATCCCCAGGCCTGACAGGATAGCCAGATCTTAAGGGCTGTGCGGAAGGTCTGGACGGTGGTGAGGGTGCGAATCTCCACGGGGAGATCGTTCCAAAGGGTCAGAGCTGCTACTGAGAAGGCTCTCCTCCGCGTAGTCGCCAGTCGGCACTGACTGGCGGATGGAACTCGGAGGAGGCCTAATCTGTGCGATCTAATAGGTCGAAGGGAGGTAATCGGCAGGAGGCAGTCTCTCAAGTTAGAGACTTGGTAGAGTGCTTATAATAACTGTATCTTTAAAAAGGAAACAACACCAATTGTGTACTTATATTTTCTCTTTTTCTTTTCTCTTTTCCCCCCTATGACTTTGGAGCTTTGGAGCTTTGGGATATTTTCTATTTGGACTTAATTTTGGAAGACATCCTTTTTAAGCTATTTTTTTTCTTTTCCCCTTTTCTCTTCCCTCCCCTTTTTATTTTTCGGAGAGTTGGAGTTATTAAGGTGGATTATTTCTACTTTTGCTTTTTATCATTTTTTCTCTCTCTCACTGACTTTGTTCCTTCTGCGATTTTTCCATTTTTGATGGGGAAATACTCCACGTGAATATAAAACACATTTGGATTAGGATAACAAGAACCTGAAGATTTGAAAATTAATTTTGAATAGGTGAAAGTTGATTATCTGGGGGTAAAATTTGGTTGGTTTGGTTGGACTTCAGGATCCTAAAATTTGAATTACAGTTTAACTTGGAATTTGGATTACAAAATTAAATATAAGGAGCAAGATGAAGAAAATAACAGCATATTCATCAGCAGCAGCAACATCTTCTAGCCCTACAATACAAAAGTCATCAAAGATTAAAACACAACAAGACAAAACTAGTATGGAACTAAAAAGTATATGCTACAGGCTATGCATGAAGATCTTAAGGAAAGAATAAACAAAGTAGATTAGAGAATGGAAGAACTAGAAGAAGAATTAAAAGAGGTTAAGGAGATGTTGGGAAAAATGAACAAAGACTACAGAAGGTGGAAGAGAAAGTGGAAGTATCAGAAAAAAATGGGGAAGATGGACTAGAGACTTGCAATAACGGATAAGAATCAGGAAAGGATAAATATATCCTGGGAAATGGATAAGGCTGATTATTACTTAAGATTCCAAAATATTGAGCAAGAAAAAAGGAACTTAGCCAAAAGATTGCAGAGATTTTAGCAGAAGCATTAGAAGAGAGTAAGGAAAAGGTGTTAAATGGGATCAATATAAATATATAGGGTACATACAAGGTATGCCGTGAGAAACAATCTGCCTAGAGAGCTGTGGTGGGTTTCAAAATTTTTTAGAACCTCTTCTGTAGGTGTGACCTGCTTTGTGGGAGTGGCTTGCCACCCATGTAATCAGGTGGAAGTGGCTTGCTGGCCATGTGACCGAGTGGGAGTGGCTTGGCATTCATGTGACCAGGTGGGAGTGGCCAAGATGATGTCACTGAATTATTTGCCCTAATGGATGATCTACAAAAAGAAGATATAAAAAGGAAATTTATTATTTTGTGCACTTACTACTTAAATAAGATTAAAATTACACAAAACAATAAAAGAGCTATTTATAGAAGGAAGATAACTGTCCTTATCAGTCTTCAATATCACTGACTCCAATGAATGGCCTACACAAAGAAGAGACACAGAAATGAACTATTTAATTGCATGCACTGCATTAGGATGAAACAAACACAAAACAATAATGACAGCAACTTACAAAGGAAGGATGACTGTCCTAGCAGTCATACTCTGTTGCCTCCTCATCCTGTTAAATAATACTAACTGCAGAAGAAATAAAACAATATTGGACTTGATTGTGGTTGAGGACCACAGGTAACAGAAGGGACCTCTGTTTTCACCCAACAATGTACAGTCTTTTCAGAAAAGATGTCCCACAACAAACAGGAAAGATATAATTTTTCATCTAAGAAGTTAAATCAAGAATGAATGTCATAGGTAGATTCACAGAGCAATGCAGATTTCTTTTTCTGAAATTTATTACTGAGTTCAAAAAACAGGAATATACGAATTAGGTTCAGTACTTAGGACAGACCAAGTAGCTATTAAAGAGTTAGTGGTGTCAGAGGAGGATTGGGTTTACCTGATTGGGAGTTATATTACCAAGCAACAAACTTGATGTGGATTAAGGAGTGGATAAGACTAAAAAACTCTAGATTATTGAATATAGAGGGTCATGATTTACTGTTGGGATGGCATGCTTTTTTATGGTATAAGGGAACTAAAGCACATGGTTATTTTAGAAGACATTAAAAAAAGGAGGCCTTGTTATTAAATTGGGAAAAGGTTAAAAGATTACACTACTTAAAAATTCCAATCTGGATATCAACGATTGAAGCATTTTCATACCCAATAATATATAAAAAGGAACAAACAGTTAGATATGTTGAAATATTGAATGCAGAGGATGAACTCAAATCTATTCAAGAGTTGAAACAAGAAGGAATAGAAATGAATTGGTACTCATATGTACAAATATAATCTAGATATAATGAAGATGTATTTACAACAAAATGAGTTAGATAAAATTTTAACAGGTACTGATGAAAGTGTAAATTAAAAAAATTATATGGATATTTATTGGAGGTTAATTTACAAGAAGAACGAGTTAAAGAAAATATGATAGCTTGGGGGGAAAACTTTGGGCATGGGATTGATTTAGAGAAATGGCAGAAATTGTGGTCTCAAAATTATAAAATGACAATGTCTACTGCATATAGAGAAAATTTGTATAAGATGTTTTATAGGTGGCACCTATCCTCAATGAGAATTACAAGAATGTCCAAGAATAAATCAGAAAAGTGCTGGAAATGTCATCAGACACTGGGCTCATATTACCACATGTGGTAGACTTGTATTGAAGCCAAAAGATACTGGACTAAAATTCACATGTGGTTGGAGAAAATGGTACACAAACTGTTGCAGTATACGTGTAGGCATGCATATACAACAGAAGTAATGATTAACCATATAACAAGATCAGTAAAACAAACTGCTTAACTCTAGGCATTAATTAGATCAGTAAAACAAACTCTTGACTCTTAACACTAAGCAGATCAGTAATCACAGACTCTTAACTATAAGCATTAATTAAGTCAGAGGTTACAACTGATTAACTCTCAAACATTAATTAAGGATTAGAAGTTTGCATGCTGGTAAAAGATTTATTGACTATGAGTATTCTTTAAGTCTACATGGAAGTAAATGAGTTACCATATACCATAAACTTGTACAACCATGATTGGTCCACATAGACCATGTGAATCCACCCTTTCCTTGTGTATGCTCAATAAAAGAGGCCTCCGGATTCTATTCCGTGTCGGCCCATCCCAAGAGAGACCTGCCTCCGAGTCTTCTTTTATCATTGGCTTCATGGGCGACCCACGGAGAAGTCGCATCTGGTGACCCCGACGTGATCTTGCTGATCAAGCACGCCGCTTCATCTGTCCCATTTGGCACCCCCATTGCTTACCGGCGAAGGAACGCCTCTTGCATACCAGGACCGGTCGTCGCAGACGGAGCATCCTCCCAGAATCGTGAGTTATGGGGGCAGAATTCTCTAAGCCTCAGGTTGCACACCTTTTTGAACTTAGAGAATTGGCCAAATCCTCAATATTAACCTTAAAAAACCATGGGAACGTTCTCCCCATCCCCTCAAAAAAAGATCTTACTACATAAAGGTACTTAAAAGAAAAGGGAAAAATGTTGAGGTTTCTTTTTTCTCTTGTCTGTTTGTCTTTTTGTCTTCTATGTAACCACGTGGTTTGTTTGTTAAGATTTGTGCCTTCCCTAATTTAACAGATTTGTGCTGGGAATGTAGGATGTGAAAACCTGAGAGTTCTGTTTTTTCCCTTCTTATTTTCTCCTTGTTCTTGTGTAAATGTGTGCCTAAGTCTTTGTGCACCCTCAAGGTAATTGTAACTAAGATGTCTTCAATCCAAAAGACAGGGATTTTAAAGTGTTCAAAGAAAGAAAAGAGTAAACTGGCAGAAATTGCCTTCGCTCAGTTTGTTCCCCCCCCCAAAAAAAGAGTACAGAGAAGTGTTTTTTCCTTCCTTCCTTCCCTTTGCCTTAAAGTAACAACCCAGGAAATGTTTTAAGTTCATTTACAGGAAAAGTTTCATCCTTGCTTCTGTCGTGTGTTTAAATGATTTTACCTGTTTATTTCTTTCCTGAAGCATGTGAATCCAGACCCCATTTTGCATCTGTGATATCCCCATAATGTTACCAGTTTATCTGTTTAGTAACTGATGATTTTACCTTTTTTTAACTCTGCCTGCAAGCTTTCTACCCTCCCCAAGCCCCTCCCTTACCCTTAATCCCCCAACAATGCCTTTTCTGTGGGGGAGGGAACCTTGTTTTCATGTTTTTCAGGCCTGGAAGATTTACTCTTCAGGTGAGTAAAGATTTTTTTTCTTTTGGGGGAGGAGGAGAGTGTTGCCTTGTGTGTGCATGTATAAGATGAAGGAAATTCCTACTAAAGGTTTGCCTTCAACCTGAGTAAAACCCTCTGCACATCTATCTGGCCAACCTACTCGAAACCTGGCCTCTAGAAGACAGTTTTCATTTAGATTTTATAACAAATTTGCTGATTTTCTGGCCACCATCAGATGAACTGAAGAGAAGTTCTACCTGAGTTTCTTCCCCAAAGCGATTAAGGAGTCCACAGGGATATGTTAGAAAGCTGTTAATAGTTGTCTTGTAAAAGAAAAGTAGAGCTCGAGCCCCACCCAGATGCAAATGATGTGTTAATAAAATATCTATATATCTTGCTCTTTAAAACTATGCCAGCGCTCTGCTGGGAGAGCTAAGAGTTTGGACCTTTAAAACTATGCCAGCGCTCAGCTGGGAGGACCAACCTGGAACCCTGGCCTATGCAAACAATGTGGACAAACATCTCTATACATTGTCTCTATAAATCTTGACCTTTAAAAATATGCCAGAGCTGCTGGGAGATCAAGATAGAAATGGAACATCCCAGGGAGAGACAGATATTAACAATTTAGTGTTTAAGGAGATAGAATGGGCATAACTTCGAGCAAAAGTAAGAAATTTAGCAGCTAATGAGGTAAAGCCTGACTGAATGGGAAGACCTAGGTAATTGGACTTGATTACTTTGATGTAATGTCTATTAAAAAAAATTCTTAGGTGTGCATCTAATAACATGTAGAATTGAATTGATGGTGATATGTTTGATCAGCTAGCTAAGTAAATAAATAAGCTTGGGCTTGAAGCTGTGGGGGAGGGAAGAGTAGTTAGGATTTAAGCTGCTCTCTGAGTTTCCCCACTGCTTGGAGAATGAGCCACAAGTTCTCCAAGGAAAGAAATTTGAAGATTTAAAGTGACAGAACCTCCCCCAGGCCTGAAAGTGTTGTTTCATGGTATGTGTGCATATATGTGTGCATGTGTGTGTGTAATCATTTTCAGACCTGGAGGGAAGTTGAGATCCTTAATAATAGAAAATGGAGCTCATTGGCTTATGTACAGCTCCCTGAAATAATTGTAATAATTGCTTTGTATGAAAGAAGAATGAAATGGGATATTTTTGTATGTGAAATTAATTTACACAAGCAGTCTGATTGCAGTGCAAATGTATGTCGATGGTAAAAGTTGGTATGAATGTACTTTAATTTCTTTCATATAAAGAAACAGTAAGTTGCAAGGTTGTTTAATGGTATGTGTGTGTATGCTTGTGTGTTATCATTTCCAAACCTGAAGGGAGGGTGAGATCCTCTAATAAATAAAATGAAGCTTGGTGGCTTGTGAAAAAGCTTCCTGAAATAGTTATAATGATTGGTTGGCATGAGCAAGCATGAGCAAGCATGATTGCAGTATGAATGTATATGTCCCCAATGCCCCAGAAAGTGATAACTGAAGAGATCCAAAGACCTGTGATTGCCTGCGTGACCCCCCCCCCCTCTTTTCCCTCTGGGTCATTCTTTGGAGGGAAGCAGGAGAAATGGGGAGAGTGTGTGTCTGCTCATTTTGCAGTGAACGTGTGTATGAAATGCCCCCAGAGATACCTGTGAATGCCTCTGTGCATCCCCCCCCCTTCTTTCCCTCATTCCCTTTTGGGTCATTGAAGGGGGGATGAAGTTTTATGCTCACTTTAACTATTTTTTTTCCTCTCTCTTCTGAGAAATTTGGAGTAATTGGATGACTTGCTCCTTCACCCTTACCTTTCACTGTTATCTTTTCATCTATAAAAGTTATGCAATTACATTTTCTTTTCTGCTCTGAATACAATTTTGATTTTTTCTCTTTTCCTTCTGGAAATTTTTGAGGTTTAAAATGCTTAATTAAACCTATAAACAGAAATGATTTTGAGATATTTTGTTTACATTTGTAAATGTTCTAACATACTTGATGAGAATTTGCTTCCATCTGAATGGAATCTAATATTTTGGAGTGTTGACTCAAAGTACCTCTTTTTTTAATTGTATTTTTTTTAAAAAAGCTGTTTTTCTTCCCTTTCTCTTTTACACCTGAGTGCATTTTAAAAGCTTGTGAGTCAAGATGCTCTACCCTATGATATTTTGTTTGTTTGTTTGCAACACAAGTTGTTGTTCCTTTTGAAAATTTACTCATCTTACTGCAAAAGTGTTTCAATCATAGAAGCAGTGGGAATGTCCTGTTCCATGAAATTTACATCGTCTGCCTTCTGGAATAATGTTTGGATTTCCACATTTGGACAGAAAAGAACTGTATACTTGGCCTCTCTTTTTCTTTACCTCAGAAACAAAGGACTGCTAGCTCAAACATTAACTCTTGAATTGGCTGCTGGTGATTGCATCCTGATAAAATCTGACATGAGGAGAAAAAAAAAACTTACCCAAGCCTGGGACAGACTCTACCTGACTGACCACTCTTATCAGCAAGTTAAGCCTAATGCCGTCCAGCAGATATGAAAGAATGGACTCTGAGATGGAGAAGTAAAGACCAAAAGACTTTCTTCCATCCCCAGAAGACAGCTGTAAAGACTATTGGGGAGGATGAAAATTGATCCTAAAGTTTTTTTTTCTTTGCTTCCTTCACAGAAATTCATTGTAAGGTTTCTTTCTTGTCTCATTTATATTGTAATCAGTTTAATGTATTCATGTAAGAATTGTATTTTGTGAATGGCTAGCACAGCAATTTTGAACACCTTGGATTTATGTCTGTTGGGAGGGAAAGTTTGTCCAAAATGTCTGTATTTTCTGTATTGTAGAAGCAGCTACACACACACACACCAAGAAGAGAGAGAGAGAAAGAGAGAGAGAAGAGCCTATTCAGAATTAGATTGAAACTATCTCCTCCACACACAGTTTTTCCTAGGTTGATTTTTGCCCCAGGCACAAAAGCCTGGATTGCACATTAGCTAAACTCAATTTGGCCTCACTAAAATAAGAGCCAGGGCAGGTTCAAGAACCATCCCTTTTAAAATGGGCAGCCTATAACTTACAGGGAAAGCAAGGCTGTGGATAACTTTTAAAATTTCTGCTTGTTTAAAACCTGTCTGGAAGCTCATATAAAGTGATATCTGATACTAATTGGCATGGAAAATTGGATACTGTAAATTTCTTTCCAGAAATTTGTGCCCAGGTTGCTAGACCTTCATGGTTGAAAGCTATCTGGGAGCCACTAAAGAGATCTTCTACTGTCTCTCTCAATGCTTTTTCATCAGAAGAATTAGATCTTCCTGATCTGACCAATTTTAATCTTTTGTCAAACACATGTGCATTCCACTCACATGTTTTGAAGAAAAAACAAAAGGAAGGGGAGTATGTGGGAAATTTAATCTTACAAATTCCTGTCTTCAAAATTGATGAAACTGGCAAGGTAGTGGCCGATCTCACCGCGGACTTGCGGAAATTGGTTCACGTACCCGTGCAAAAATGGATAGGATTAATGGATGATGCAGGCTTCCTGGGAGGAATTTTTCGCAATTGGAAACAAGCCGCCTTCATGGCAGGCATGGCGCTCCTAGGGTTTCTCCTTTTGCCCTGCTTAATCCCAGTGCTCCGAATCATCATTCAGTCCACAGTAGAAAGTATGACACAGGGCAAAAACATTAACACAGCAACCTTTGACTCGCAACACAAAGCCCTGCTAACAGCCTTCTCTGATGAAGACCCAGAGAAAGACAATACTCCCTTCCGACTCCTCAAAATTTAAAACAAAAGGAGGAGATGTTGCAGTATACGTGTAGGCATGCATATACAACAGAAGTAATGATTAACCATATAACAAGATCAGTAAAACAAACTGCTTAACTCTAGGCATTAATTAGATCAGTAAAACAAACTCTTGACTCTTAACACTAAGCAGATCAGTAATCACAGACTCTTAACTATAAGCGTTAATTAAGTCAGAGGTTACAACTGATTAACTCTCAAACATTAATTAAGGATTAGAAGTTTGCATGCTGGTAAAAGATTTATTGACTATGAGTATTCTTTAAGTCTACATGGAAGTAAATGGGTTACCATATACCATAAACTTGTACAACCATGATTGGTCCACATAGACCATGTGAATCCACCCTTTCCTTGTGTATGCTCAATAAAAGAGGCCTCCGGATTCTATTCCGTGTCGGCCCATCCCGAGAGAGACCTGCCTCCGAGTCTTCTTTTATCATTGGCTTCATGGGCGACCCATGGAGAAGTCGCAACAAACACATAGATCTTAAACCAGAGATATTTTTATTGGAAATTATACCAGAAATCTATAACAAAGACTTAAAATATTTGATTGTAAACATTTTAACAGCAGCTAGAATCGTATTTGCAAAAAACTAAAAAAATGAAACAATACCAAAACAGGAAGAAGTTATTCGAAAAATAATGGTGTGTGCTGAAATGAGTATATTGACATTTGAAATTAGAGAACAAGAAGACGAGCAATTTTATAAGATATGGGATTTGTTTTATCAGTGGCTGGGAAAAAAACCTGGAAATGAAAAATGTTTTACTTATGTTTTAATTGAAGGAGTTAAGTGATAATACAATTATGTTGTGAAATAAATTAATAACGATATATATGAAATAGATTAATAATGATATATGAAAGACACACACACACACACACATATATATATATATATAGATAGAGATAGAGATAGAGAGAGAGATGATATATAGATGATATAGATGATATAGATATAGATATAGATATAGATATAGATATAGATATAGATATAGATATAGATATAGATATAGATATAGATATAGATATAGATATAGATATAGATATAGATATAGATATGAATTGAATAATTTAGAACTCTTTCCTTTAAAATGGATAAGGATAACAATGAATTTATGTATACTTGATAGAGGATTGGTGATATAATGTATAACCCTAAGTATATATTATAAAGATATCTTGCTGTTGATAAATAATTTTAATAAGGAAGTAATCAAAAATTGGTATATATATGAAGTGAATATTTAGAATACCTTGTTGAAAAATGAAGAATAACAAAACAGTGATATACAAATATAAATAGTTGGTAATTTTTTTAATATTGTAAAAATATTCAGAATGGGATAAGTGATTATATAAAGGTATATTGCTATTAAACAGACAATCAAGAATGTAAGGGAATTAGGTTTATTGAAAAGAAAAAAATATTAATCGTAATTGAATATATGTTGTACAATGAAAGTGAGGTATTTAGTTATATTAGATGGAAAATCTGTGATTGTATATGTAATTGAGAATATGGATGCAAAAACACTTGTAACCAAATAACATGTTGTATGTAATGGATGAGAATTTTTAATGTTTTTAATGCTTAAAAATAAATAAAAAAATGCAAAAAAAAAGAGTTAGTGGTGTCATGGTTAGAAGCAATGGTAAAGCAAGATACGGATTTAAAACCAGTAATATTTTGTTGGGTATTTCAAAGGGAATACAATACATATTTAATTTTACACATGTTAGCAGCTACTGGAATTGTGTTTGCACAACACTGGAAAAACAAAGATATTTAAATGAATACAAGAATGTGCAGGAATGAATAAATTGACAATTAAAATCAAGGCGGCTTCGAATACTTTTTCACATGGGGTTTGTTTTATCAATGGCTAACTAAAAGAAACAGAAATTAGAAATCTAAAAGTATGAAAGTAAGTAAGTAAGATCTTTATTACGGTCAAAAACCAGCAATATACATTTGTTTTTACACTATATTAAAAAATACTAACATCAAAATATAATTAAAAGTATTGACATTAAAAGTAGATAATAACATTATGGTTCAAAGATTGTTAAAGGTATGTCCAGATAATTGGTACAAGATGGTAATATACTGTAGCCAATTTTTTTCTTATGGACATTGCAGCAGCACAAAACTTTGCCACTGCATACGTGGTAACCGGGTTAGTGTCCTGGAGGAGAAAGCCTAGATAAAAATTGTCTGCCCTCCCTGGCAATCTCTCTAATAAGGGAAGAATATATGCAGACCTACAAGCTCTGTATAGCTCGCAGTGTAATAGTACATGTGAATTATCTTCCACTTCTCCTTTACCATATATACAAACGTGTTCGGCTTTAGGTGTTCTCTTATACCTGCCCTGAAGGAGTGCTGAAGGAAGAATGTTAAATCTGGCTCTGAAGAATGCTATTCTTTGTTTTGGGGAGATCAGGTCATTTAGATATCTTGCCGATTCCCACACACCCTGTTTGATTCTGTCCCTACTGTGGAGAGGCAACCTATTTAGTTCTTCTTGGAACTCCATGTCCCTCATTCTATTGATTACTACTTGCTTTGCTTGCTCAAAGCCTAAGGGACATTAAGAATAATGGTGAGAGCCCATAAGAGCCCAGCTTGTGATCTATTGCTTGTTTCCAGGGGGAAGGGAAATTGTCAGTCAACACTAGTGGGGACAGTCCCTCTGGAAAGAAATGCATTTTAAGCCAATAAATGATCATCATCTTCCAGGCTCTTATTTGAATTTGAAGCATGCCTGTCTCAATTCTTAACTGGGCATTTGGAGTTCCATTGGGAGCAGCTAAGATGGCTCGCAGGAATTTTGTTTGAATGGTTTCTAACAAGTCTCTCTTTGCAAAGATTTCTGTTTGTGCCCCGTAAAGAATTTGTGCCAATGTTTTGGCCTCAAAAAGTTTTAAGGCAGCAGGTACTAACTGACCTTCACCTGTATAAAAGAAATGTTTGATTGCATTTAAGGACCTAATGGCTACTTGCAATGTGTGATCCAGGTGTGCCTTCCATGTCCCTAGCGAGTGGAAAACCACACCAAGGTATCTAAATGTTCTAACCTGTTCCAAACGATATTCTTCTATTTGCCAGGAGTATTGGCTTGGTCTTTTAGCAAAAACTAAAATTTTTGATTTATCAAAGTTAAGGACCAGCTTGTTTTGCCTGCAATAGCCGAGTGTTGCCCTAATTGCTCTCTTCAGTCCTATGGGGGGTTTGTGAGATGATAGCGGCGTCATCAGCATATAAGAGAATTGGCACTTTGCGTTGTGCTAGGTTAGGAGGATGGAAATCAGGATTCTGTAAAAGATCAATCAGGTGATTAATATAGAAGTTGAAGAGGGAGGGGGACAGGATGCAACCCTGCCGTACCCCTTTTTGTACCCTTACTGAGCCGGTTAAACTCCCTTGGGGATTGCACCTCACTTTCAGGGTAGAATTGGCATACAATTTTTGTATGAGGAAGAGGAGGCGTTTATTGATAGTGGTGCATTATAACTTCTCCCAGAGGGTGATCCTGGATATTGAATTGAAGGCCTGTTTAAAATCCAGGAAGGCCACAAAAAGAGAGGACTTTTTTATGTCTGTATTTTTGTACTAAATGGTGGAGTACCAAGATATGATCCACTGTCGATCTTCCTTCTCTAAAACCGGTTTGTTCGTCTTTGATTATCTCAACTGAAATTAGCCAATCTTGAAGTTTATAATTTAGGTGTTTGGCATACAGTTTACTAATAACACTTAGAAGACTAATGGGTCTGTAGTTGCCTGGGTCATTTCTATTCCCTTTTTTATAAATTGGTATGATAATTGCTACTCCCCAATCTCTAGGCATATGGCCTGTATTGTCTATAAATGTAAACAGTGATGCTAAAAGTGGAGCCCACCAACTGGCGTTCTTTTTAATTATCTCTGCCAGGACATTATCAGCTCCGGGTGCCTTATTAGCCTTTAGGGCTCCAATCAACTGGGATATCTCTTCTGGTGTAACAGGGGGCCAGTGAGGAGTGTGGTCCAAACTAGCTTGGCTCTCCTTGGTTACATAGTCAGGATCTGTATAAAGCTCCCTAAAGTACTCTTCCCAGGCATGAATTGGAACCTGATTTGTTGGGGGTACAGGAGGTTTTCCCAATCCCCTGGTGATGTACCAAAAAAAGGATGTATTTTTTGTCCTGACTGCCGTAATTAGTCTATGCCAAGACTCCTTCAGGGCCGCACTTTTCTTTTCTTTTAGAAGGTTCTTATATTGTGCTTTCAGCTGCTTTAAGTAGTAAGTGTGCTCTTTGGAGGGGGCACTTTTACTTTTCTTGTATTCTTCATTATATATCTTTTTTAGTTGAACGCAATCTCTATCAAACCATTTTTTGCTTTTTGAAACTAGCATTTTGGGGTGAGCTAGTGATCTGTTACTGAGAACCAAATTCAAGATTAAAATTAAGGATTCAAACCCCTCTAGGTAAGATCCCCCACAGTTATTTCTTAGTAGAGATGTACGTAACTCTATGGTTTCAGGGGCTAATATCCATTTGGTAACTTCCTTAGCGTTTTTCTCATTCCATTTAATTTTTAGCTGGGTATTTTGAGTCTCTAACCTGGGTAGGTAGGCTGTGCCTGCCCTTAGAGAATTCTGGTGCAATGTGAGAGTAAGGAGTATTGTATTATGATCACTTTCCAGTCGTGAGTCTACCTCAATCTTCTGTAAGAACTTCAGGAGGTCATATGATATTATCCTGTAGTCAACTGTGGATTTTCTTCCTTTTGCATCTTGGAGCGAAGGGAAGGACGCGACAAGCGGGTATGCAAAACAGCAACCTTTATTGTGAACAGAGTAACTACGATTCAACGTGGCGTGGTTCGCGCCAAACATTTATACCCCCGGGTTTGAACGAGGAGCCAATGGGGCGTCGAGTAGCTCGACCTATCAGGGCGAGGATTGAACCGGCTCCGCCCGGAACCAATCAGAAAGGGAGTTCTTCCCGCGCTTGTATTCCCGCGCTAGTATTCAACACCCCTCCCCCCCTAGTCAAAGGGTTCCTTAGGAAGGGCAAACATAGTCTTTCAAGTAGGTGGGACGGTGACGTTCCCGCCCCGACCTTCGTGGCTCCCCGGCGGTTATCGTCGGGGGGGAAACCGCCGGCGGAGGTGTGTCCGTGGTGGGGCGGTGAATCTGCGACGCGGTTCCAAGAGATGGCGCTGGCCCCGGGCCCGGTGCCCGATGTCCATTTGCCCGGGGTGGCGTCTCCGTGGCAACAGGAGCGTCCGACAGTGGCCCCGTGCAGTCTGGTTGGGGTGTAGGTTCAGAGTCTCGATAAGGGCTTCGAGGAAAAGAGTAGCCGGGTGAGGCGCGTCTGTCCGCAAAGTTCGTATCGGCTTGTCTCCTGTTCCCCGAGTGGAGGCGGTCCGTTGGGGGGAAAGTCATCGAGGGTGGCTCATGCTGAGAGCGGGTGTCTGAGAGGTTCGGGCCGTCTGTTTCCGCGGGGAGGCGTCGCCTTAACTGGTCCACGTGGCGCCTCCATTGTGTTCCATCGGCCAGGCCGACCCTGAAGGAACAGGGGCCAGTCAGGGCTGTGATGGTTGCGGGAACCCACCGTGGATCCCCAGAAAAGGAGCGGGCCCATACAGGATCCCCTAACTTAAATACGTGGGAAGGGAGGGCCCCCAGGTTGCTCGGCAGATCCCCAGCGTAAAGTGGATGGAGCCTGTCTAGGGGGGTTCGCAATCTCCTACCCATCAAGAGCTCCGCAGGACTTTTATTTGTCGTTGGGCAGGGAATTGAGTGCTGGCTCAAGAGGTAAGCCGCCACTCTTTCCTGCCAGTCGCCCTGGTCCATGCGGCCCAAGGCTTCTTTGGCAGAGCGAACTGCGCGCTCCGCCCGGCCGTTGCTAGCTGGGTGATAAGGGGCTGTGGCTGCGTGTCTGATTCCTTGTTCGGCCAGGAATTCTTGGAACGTGGTGGAGGTAAACTGGGGCCCATTGTCCGAGACTATCACATCCGGTAACCCATGTGTGGCGAACATCTTACGCAGGGCCCTCACTGTACTCTCTGCTGTGGTGGAGGTCATGATTACCAGCTCCACCCACTTGGAGTAAGCATCTACTACTATCATAAAGTTTCGGCCGTGGAAGGGGCCTGCAAAGTCAATGTGTAAGCGGGACCATGGGCCTCTAGGGATTTCCCACTCACGAGGGGCGGCTGTGGGGGGATTCGGCCTGGAGTTTTGGCAAATCCTGCATCGGCCTACGTAGTCTGCAATTTCCGAATCTAACAAGGGCCACCACACATAGCTACGGGCTAAGGCTTTCATTCGCGCTATGCCTGGGTGGTTTTTGTGGAGTGCGGGCAGGATTCGTGCCCGCAGAGCTGTGGGAATCACTACCCTATCCCCCCAGACAAGACAACCCCCGTGAAGGGCGAGTTCGGCTTGTCGTGCTTTAAATGGTCGGAATTCTTCCGCTACCTTTTCCGCGGGCCAACCCCTCAAAACCCATGAAGCTACTTGGGATAGGACGGGGTCAGCCTTAGTGTAAGCTGCGACGTCCGCGGCAGAGACTGGGAGGTCGGATTCGGCTATGGACAAAATAGAGAGCGCGGGCACGTGGGCTGTGTCCGTCTCTGGCAAGGGGCAACGGCTCAGGGCGTCTGCGTGCCCTAGCTGCTTACCCGGACGGTATAACAGCGTATACGAATACGCCGTCAGGAACTCCGTCCAGCGTGTCATGCGGGGAGACAAAATGGGGGGGGGGGTTGGCTTGTCGCCTGCCAGTAGCCCCAGGAGTGGCTTGTGATCCGTGACAAGGGTGAAATTCCTACCATAAAGGTAGTCATGGAACCGCTTAATGCCGGACACTGCAGCCAGGGCTTCTTTATCGATTTGGCTGTAGTTCCGCTCCGTGGAGGAGAGTGTCCGGGAATAGAAGGCTATGGGGGCCTCCGAGCCGTTCGGGAGGGCATGGCTCAGGACCGCCCCTATACCATAGGGAGAGGCGTCGCAAGTCAGAACTAGGGGCATCTTATCGCTATATTGAATTAGGACTGCCGACGAGGTCAAGATGTCTTTTATAGCCGCGAACGCGTGCGCTTCACGGCTACCCCATTGCCAGGCCGCTGACCGGTCAAGCAGTCGGTGTAGCGGCTCAGCTAGCGACGCCTTGTGGGGAATAAAAGGGGCGTAGAAGTTTAAAAGCCCCAGGAACGCCTGCAATTCCGCCCTAGAGGTGGGTGCGGGTGCGTTTTTGATAGCGGCGACTTTGGAAGGAGTGGGGTGGATGCCTTGGGCATCAATGAGGAACCCCAAAAATTCTACTTGGGGAACAGCAATTTCGCATTTGCTGCGCTTTAGTTTCAGTCCTGCCTCCCTAAAACGTGTGAGGACCTCCCGCAGTGTTTTCAGGAGTTCCGAGTGGCTGGGGGCGGCGACCAGGACGTCGTCGAAGTAGGGAACGACGCCTGGGAGCCCGTGGAGCAACCGCTCCATGAGGCTCTGAAAAATCCCCGGGGCAACCGAAACGCCGAATTGGAGGCGGCGGCAACGGAAAGCCCCACGGTGGGTGACGATGGTCTGGGCTGTAGCCGCATTGTCGTCTACGGGAAGCTGCTGGTAGGCCTGTGCCATATCTAGCTTAGCGAAAATGCGGCCCTGTCCTAAGGAGTGGAGTAAGTGTTGCACTACGGGAACCGGATATGGATTTGCCTGCAGGGCCAAATTGATGGTCGACTTATAGTCGGCACATATTCTCACCGATCCGTCGGGTTTGACCGGGAGGACTATGGGGGTTTCCCAACGGGCGTGATCTACGGGCTCGATTACCCCTTGCTCTATAAGCTTATCAAGTTCAGCGTCTACCTTTGCTCTCAATGCGAAGGGGACCCTGCGTGCCTTCAGCCTAATGGGAGCGACCTGGGGATCGAGGCAGAGGGAAATGGGGGTGCCCTTATAACAGCCCAATTTCCCATCGAACACATCTGCGAACTCATCTAGAACGCTATCTACGGTGAGGGGAACTACCCTGTGCACCCCCTCTATGGTGAGGCCCAAAGCGGAAAACCAATCCAACCCAAGGAGAGCGGGCAGATCGTTCCTGACGATTAGAACTGGGAGTTTCCCCTTAAAATCTCCGTATTCCACCCGGATGTGGAATATTCCTGCCGTGGGAATCCCATTTCCCTGGTAGTCTAGGAGGGAGACCCCGACGGGGCGCAATTTGCTCTGGGGAACCCCGGGACAAAGGCGGGAAAACAAGGCCCAAGATAGGAGAGAACGGGAAGACCCGGAGTCCACCTCCATTCGACAAAGCTGACCTTCGAGTCGGACGGCGGTGCTGATTTTGCGATCGCCGGCGGGAACGTGGGACGCCTGGTAGACCACGCAGTCGGCGCTGGAGGGCTGGTAGGTTGAGTGGCAGTCCTCAGCTCGCCTCGCGGGACGTGGCTGTTGGCGGCGTTGCGGTGCCTGGCGCTGGTCGCTGGGCTGCATAAACGATGGGGCTGGCACGAGAGCCCGGCAGACCCTGGCGAGGTGTCCTTCTCCTCGGCAGCGGCGGCAGACGGCGGAACGGAACGGGCAGGATGCGCGGCTGTGGCGGCCGCCGCATCCGCGGCAAGGTGCGTTTGAGGCTGGCTGAGCGGGCGTCGGTGGTTGCTGGTGTGGCCTCCGCTTCGGCTGCGTACTCATTTGTCCGACGGTTTCCTCCTCCTCGTCTTCAGCAGGAGAGAGTTCGTCGACGAGGTTCGTCTGGGTGGAAGGCCCCGCGGCGGTTTGCGCGGGGGGTTTCAGCTGGAGGCGTTCGATGTCGGCCGTGGATTGTTCGGAGAGCTCCGCTGCTCGCGCGGTCTCCACGGCTTGCAACAAGGTAATTTTGTGATTCCGGAGCATGCGGCTGCGCAAATGCACGTCGCGGACCCCGCATACAAACTGCTCCACGAGGTTCTCCTCCAGGTCTGCAAAATCGCACTGGGCGGCCACTGTGCGTAAAGCCTCTAGAAACTGGCTGATGGATTCGTTGGGCTTTTGCACTCGGCGGCGGAAGGTGAAGCGGCGCGCGATCAGAGAGGGTGAGGGAGCGTAGTGGTTTCTCAGCCTGGACATCAGCTCGTCCCACCCAAGTTTGTAGGCTGGCCTCGGGGCGGCCAGGGCTCTCGCAGAGGCGAACATGGAAGGCTCACAGCAGGACAAGAAGAAGCTGCATTTCTCCTCGTCGGTCTGTGCCTGGTTCTTCGATGCGATTAAGTAGCACTCGAAACGCTCCATGAAGCCGTCCCATGATTCTCCGGCGGCTCCGAATGGCGCGAAAGGAGGAAGCGATGATGCCATCGTGGTGTGGAGCCAGAGAGAGGGAGGAAGGGCGGAGAAAATTTTGCGTTCGCTGCCGGAGTTCTCAGCCTGAGGATAGCTTTCGTGCTGGTTCAGACGCGGTGGCAGCTGGCTTGTTCTTCTCCGTGGTCGCGGGAATCGGAATCCCACCTTCGTCGCCAGTTTTGCATCTTGGAGCGAAGGGAAGGACGCGACAAGCGGGTATGCAAAACAGCAACCTTTATTGTGAACAGAGTAACTACAATTCAACGTGGCGTGGTTCGCGCCAAACATTTATACCCCCGGGTTTGAACGAGGAGCCAATGGGGCGTCGAGTAGCTCGACCTATCAGGGCGAGGATTGAACCGGCTCCGCCCGGAACCAATCAGAAAGGGAGTTCTTCCCGCGCTTGTATTCCCGCGCTAGTATTCAACACTTCCTGCTCCCCAGTAAGTATATTCTGCTGGGAAATCGCCCCATGGGGACGATTTTAAGGATACAAAGATCCAAACGTTCAGTCATTTGTCTTACACATAAGCCTGCCCGATTAGCTTTAGGGTCTTTAAATTGTCTGGCATGCAAAGATTCATCTGTTGCATTTTCATCATAGTGAATCTTAAACTGCTTATATAATGCTTGATCATTTGGACCCATCCTAGCATTTAAGTCCCCCCCCCCTATAATTATTGCAGCTCTGGGGAATTTGGCTGAACAGCCAAGAATAAAATCTTCTATGCTGTCCCAAATCTTGTTAATCACATTATTCTTATTAAGTGGAGCAATATAGATATTGAAAAGCAAAATCTCCACCTGTTTAAATAAGAGTAATGTAGTTACAACCCATGACTGGCAGTGGTACACATTTAAAATGCAAGGATGTATTAACTAATGTCACAATACTCCCTTTAGCTATCCCCACCCCACCTTGCTTGGGACAGCCGGAATTGAGTTAACCCAATAGCCATCTAACTGAATCTCTGTGGAGGCCCAGGTTTCCTACAAGAAGAGGATGTCAAATTGTGATATATAGTCAAAAAAGAGTTGGTCTTTTGATGGGACAGATCAACCTGCTATATTCCAGGTTATAAGGGAGAGTGGGTCAACTTTTGGAGCTCATCAGGAAACTTGATTTATACAAAGGGAAGTTGTCTGGTTGTTACCATGGATTGAGGTATCATCGCACACTGAATTGGTCTTCTTTAAAAATAGGGAGGACCCGTCTAGGTCATGTGTAGACTCTTGAGAAACTTGTTCAGGGTAAGAGGTTTTAGCACCAGCTAGCAGAGCTTGCCATTCCAAAGCCTCTTCTCTGTGTGGGGGGCAAGGCGTTATTAGGTCATCTTTCATTCTTTGCAATGGTGGCTCTGTTGTGAGTCGACTCTCAGTATCTTGGTTTGGAGCTGGTTTGGGATTTTCACACAGGGATGAAAACATCTCCATCTCTACTGGGGTCTCTAATACCCCCTTTGGGTCTTGGCTTCTATTTTCTATGATCTTGTATTCATGTAATCTCTTGTCTTCTTGGGGGGGGGGGCGTGAGAGGCTTAATTATTGGGGAAACCAGGTCTATAAGTGGCTCTGCTGTGTCCATTGTGACCAATAAGGATATCTTTAAATTTTCTAGCTTGAATAATATATTGTCTTGTTCTTTCCTTGGGAGAGCACCAAAAGCGTTAATGAGGCCAGCTTCTGTGCTGTTAAGTATCTCTTCTCTGGGCAAGACTGGTTGACTCCCACTATCATTCTCTTTCTTTTCCAAGGTTGAAAATGAGGTGGTGTCATGCACCTTGGAGGCTTGCATGTTAGCTATTAACGGAACAACCCTTTCCTCACCAAAGACTCTGATGGGAAAGATTTGGAAGGAGGCTAAAAATGCCTTCATCTTGAATAACACCTGTGGTATGGTGGGCGATGTGATTGTTGTAATTGAGGGAGGGATTCTTTCCTGATTTCTTCTTTATTGATACCTTTTCCTCTCGTTGCCCTGTCTGGGGGGGGGATTGTTTTTCTGAGAGGACTGCCTCCTTTTATCTGTCTCTTTAATTGTTTCTCTGGCTCTTTGCTCTATTTCCTTTTCCTTATCCTGCGAATGGGAGTTAATCAAATCTTCTGCCAGAACTTTAGTGGGAGTTCTTGGGGCCCGATATTGTATTTGGAGAAAAACAGCTAAATCTTTTTTCAATGACTCTACATCATGTTGGATGGCAATTAATTGTTCAAATATTGAAACCACCGCTTGCGCTGTGAGAAGGCATTGCTTTGCCATAAACTTGGTTGAATTTTCCCAGGGTAAACTCTCCATACTCTGAATTATCTGGTTGTTCTTTGCCTTTTTAGTCTTTAACTTAGACTCCATAAAGGAAGTTGTTGGGCTAGTTGTTTGTGATAAGAGCTGGCTTTCATTTTGTCCCCCCCCCCCACCAGATCAGAAAAGTCTAGTAAATGCTGATTTGCCATATCTTTTTGCTGGTCCTGTTCTAATCTCTCCAGATTGTTGGAGATGGGGAGGTTAGTTTTACTCACAGATCTCTTGCCAACAAAGAGCTCCTCAATTCTTGGTTGTTTTGCTGTCTTCACTGGAGGGAGAGATCCTGGGCTGGTGCCATAGCATTTCTTTCTTTTTCCCATACTTATTTAATTCTTCGGCAGCAACAAAAGTTTTTGTTTGTATTATGTTCTACGCTGTTATCTCTACCAAAAAATGTTAATTAAATAAAAAAGAATCCAGTAGGAGTACTAAAAAATGATAAAATAAAATAAAACCAGGAGGCACTGCTGCAAACACACTCCAGCTGCACGGGCTGCAACTCCGCCCCCCAAAGTATGAAAGAAAACACCAATTATGTAAGGAAAGGTCACTAAAATGTATAAGAAAATATTATTAGTACTTGATCATTATTAATGTGTAGATAACTGCAGAACATTACACACACACACACACACACACACACACACACAAACTATGACAGCACCAGGAAAACACCAAAAGTATAGCAGTTTCCCCCAAAAGACTGCAGATGAAACCAGTTTTTCCCCTAACCCTAAGGAAGTAAAGACAAAGCTACTGGAATAAAAACCATCAAGACATTGTTGGAAATTATAAAGGACAGTGCCAGGAAGCTCACAGAACCAGAAACCACCAAACAAAACACCAGCTGAAAGGTAAATTTTAAATATACCCATTAAGACAAATAGCTCCCCTGGCTCCCCTTTTCCTGTTTCCTGGCAGAACTAACCCCCAGGATAGGAAAGACAAAAGACCTAGGACCAAGATTAATCCAGGAAAACAGGAAAACAAAAGCAGGGCAATCAGAAACCATCAAAACCCATCAAGCTGCAGGAGCTCACAAAGTAGCACACAACATATGAAAACAGCCATGGAGTCACTTGGTTATTGCTGCAAGAAGCAACCACCTCACAATTACCTCAACAACCAGGTTGCACACAGAAACACACAAAATCTTGCAAAGCTGCCTTGCACCAACCTGGCCTGCTCATAGAAAAGCAGCCACTTTGAGGCATGTACATTTTATGTGCCTCAAAGTGGCTGCTTTTCTATGGGCAGGCTAGGTTGGTGCAAGGCAGCTTTGCAAAAATTTGTGTTTATTTCTGTAGTGAATTCACTACAGAAACATACAAATCTCCCAAACCATGTACCAACCTCTCATTTAAAAGCAACCTATTGCATCACAAATAAAATATTTCCAAAAAGCAATAGCAATAGCAATAGCAGTAGACTTATATACCGCTTCATAGGGGTTTCAGCCCTCTCTAAGCGGTTTACAGAGAGTCAGCATATTGCCCCCAACAATCTGGGTCCTCATTTTACCCACCTCGGAAGGATGGAAGGCTGAGTCAACCCTGAGCCGGTGGGATTTGAACCGCTGAACTGCTGATCTAGCAGTAGCTTGCAGTGCTGCATTTAACCACTGCGCCAGCAATAACATTTCTTGTAATAAACATTTTCTGAAAACAATAAAAAAATTATTCTCTAAAAACAATGAAAAAAAATTCTATAAACAATAAATTTGAAAAACCATTTAAAAATATTCTATAAACAATACATTTAAAAAAAAACCATTTAAAATATTCTATACACAATAAATTAAAGAAAAAACATTAAAAATATTCTATACACAATACATTTTTAAAAAACCATTTAAAATATTATATGCACAATATATTTTTTAAAAACCATTTAAAAATATTCTATACACAATACATTAAAAAAAACATTTAAAAATATTCTATAATCAATAAATAAAATATTCTTTAAAAAAACATTAAAAGCATAAAGGAAAAAAAACCGAGTCACTTACCAGCAAGCAGAATCAGTAGCTCTATGATGCAATGGATTCAGGCAGCAGGCAGGCAACCAGGCAGCAGGTAAGCTGGACTGGAGGGACACAGGGACAACCCAGTCAGATAGGTCTGCCACCTGGCAGGATTAGTAAGCCAGGCGAGGCTGGGGACTGGGTGGTGGGATTGCAAGAAAGGCCTCAGCCAAGTGCCACGTGGGCCTGTGGTCTAAGCAAGCTTGAGGATCGGCTCGAATGAAGGCCCCAAAGGATCCCCGGACTTACCCAGAGTGCAGAGCCACAGCAGGCCACTCCAACTGGCTTTCCGCTGCCCACCCCCCACCTACTTTCGGCCATGTGATATATGCAAGCCTGTGGCCTTCGTGAAGGACCCAGGCTTGTGTACCTGATCTGCTTGCTGTAGGCTCCTGCTGCCACCCACCCCCGCCTTCGGGAAGGCCCCAGACTTGCATACCATAGGCGCCTGCTGCTGCCAACCCACCACCTACTTTTGGCCATGCAGTATACGCAAGCCTGTGGCCTTTGTGAAGGCCTTCCTTCACAAAGACCCCTGGGTCATGTACCTGATCTGCTCGGCATAAGCTCCTGCGCTATGCTGCTGCCCACTCCCACCTACATTCGGCCATGTGGTGTATGCGAGCCTGAGGCCTTTGCGAAGGCCTTCCTTCTCAAAGGCCCTGGGCTCACATACCCGATCTGCTTGGTGTAGGCTCCCGCTGCTGCCCATCCCCCACCTTCATGCTTAGTTGCAGCTTACCTAGGCAGCAATAGCAGCAGGGAAGGCAAGCAAAGCAAGGATCCGATCAGCAAGCGACGATGAGAGAGCCAAACAGGAAAAGAGGTAAGTAGGCCATTCACACTGTGGTTTAAATCGGGCTCTTAGAGGTGGTGTGATTGGTGAGCCAGTCAATCAGTGAGCGGCGGGCGGGGCAAGCATAGTTCAGATGGGTGGGGGAGCAAGCAAGAGAGCGGTGACAGAACGGGCGGTGCAAGTGAGCAAGTGAGCGGCAACCGGACGGGTGGGGAGAGTGAGTGAGGAGGGAGCATTCTGGTACTGTCCCACCAGACGAACAGGTTCCAAAAAGTACACTAAATTTCATGAACGGGTTCTGGCGTACTGGTGCCAGAGAGGTACATGTAAGATTTAGTAAGAAAACATTAAGATCAGAGATTTTGCAGGTTGCAAGAAATACTATGATAAAATACAAAGCTAGAGATAGTGCTGTTAAAGCAAGTACCAAGAAAGGTTATTGACCCAAGAAAAGAATATTAATTCTTGAACAAATGTTCAAATGTCTGATTTAAAAAGGAGTGAATTTCAGATGGCTAATACTAGAAGGGATATTAGTGAATTGGCAGTAATAAAGATACAAACTGGACTCGATATTTATGAAAAAAATTTGGATTACAAGAGGAAGCGAGATTGAGAGAGGAAAGAGGAATTAAATATCAAGAAGAGAAGGAGAAAGAATCAAGAGAGTTAAGTAAAGAACAAGAAGAAAGAGAGTTAAGAGAAGAGGCAAGAGCAATGGAGATGAAAGAACAAAGGGAGATAAGAATGACTAGATCAACTAAACCCACAAACAAGTAAGACATGGAAGAAGAGATAAAAATGATTTCAATAAATATAAGCAGACTAAATTCGGCAATAAAAAGGAAAATAGCATTTAATAAACCAGAGAAATTAAAGTTAGATATTATATGTCTGCAAGAAGTGCACATAAAAAAAAAACAACACAATTTTTTTTGGACTATCCAAATTTGGAAACGTACACATGGCACTTGCCTGTCAAAGTAAAAGAGGGGTAGCACTATTAAAAAACAATACAATCAAAGCAAATATTTGAGGATGAGGAGGGGAGAATGCTAATAGTAGAAATAACAATGAACTGTAAAAAAATATTGTTGGTGGCAATATACGCACCAAATGAGAATCAAGAAGAATTTTACAGGAAATTACGCAGAAAGCTAATAAAATATGAACACCAAGACATGTGTATAATAAAAGATTTTAATTAATGCAATTGTAAATAATGAGCTGGATTTTAAAACTACAAAATTGAATAAGAAGCTAAGAAGAACCCTCCCTGAAACATTCTTTACAATGATAGTTGAATTAGGTCTACAGGATGCGTGGAGAAGAAGACACCCAAAAGAAAAGCAATATGCATTTTATTCAAACAGGCATATGTCATGGTCAAGAATAGACATGATTTGGATGACAACAGGATTAATTGCTAGAACACATAAGATTGATATAGAAATGAGTATGTGGGCAGATCATAATCCAATACCAACAACTTGGAAAGAACAGAGAAAAAGAATGAGATGGACATTAAATCAAACTCTATTAAATGAAAAGGAGTTCCAGCAGTACCTGGAAAAAGAATTAACTTTCTTTTTAAAAAAAAGAAAAACAGAAAAGAGGATACGTCACTGCAGAATGTGTGGGATACCAGCAAAGCATATATTAGAGGACTGGTAATGACATATTCAGGAAAAAGGAATAAACAAAACAGACAAACACGAAAGAAGATGGAGGAGGAATATAAGAGGTTGGAGATAGAATTACAGAAAAATCCACAAAATATAAAGATTAAGAATCTGATGGACTTGTAAAAACATAAATTGAATTCAATGGAAAATGAAGAAGTGGCAAATAAAATAAGATCAACAAGACAAAACTGTTTTGAGAATGCAAATAAATCAGGATGATGGCTGGCATATAAGATGAAAAAGGAGAAAGAAAAAAAAATGAATCAATTAATAGCTCAAGAAGGAAATATATGTTACCAAAATGAGGAAAAGAAAAAAATAGTGAATAATTATTATAAGAAATTATATCAATGGGAGAAAGTAGTAGAGGAAAAGATAAAAAATTTTTTTAGAAAAAGCTGAAACATCTAAGATTCCAGAAAAATTTAAAAACACACTGGAAGAGAGAATAACAATGATGGAAGTCATGGAGGGAATTAAAAGACAAAAAAATGGGAAAACACCAGGGCCAGATGGATTGCCATAGGATGCCATAGGATACATGGTTATTTTCAGAGACATTATGTAAGAAATGGCTTATTTACAGTATGGGAAAAAGTGAAAGGAAAACATTACTTGGAAATACCAATGTGGCTTTTAACAATGGAAGCTTTGACACATCTGAAGTTTAGTAGTATGAGAAATATTATTAGATACAAAGATATATTATTGATGGATTCAGAAACCAGTCATAGCAGAGTATCCAAAATGTCCGTCTGCCTTTGCAGAGTTTATTGCTTTTTATACAGTTTTTCACAAGCAGCAAAGAGTATATGGCAACAGCATCATTATTGGCATATTCTCTTTGTCAATCTCTAAGAACATCCCAGCCAGGGTAGAGTTTCACATATCTAGATGGTTCCTGGTAATGGCTGGTGGTGCTAATTAGGTGAGCTCATAGACATTTGAGGTAAACAGTTACTGAGACGTGGCAGTTTGCTGTTCACGGCCTCTACGTAACCTTTATATGACCTCTATTTCCACATCTCACTCTTTTCTATTTTGTTAGACAACGTATTGTAAGAGGGGTTAGTGAAAGGGTCGTAATCAGGAGAGGAACATCCTTGCAGTTGCTTATACAAGGCATATATCTGACTGTTGTGGCCAGGGGTGGGTTTCAAAAATTGTTCGAACCACCTCTGTGGGCGTGGCCTCCTTTGTGGGAGTGGCTTGCCGCCCATGTGACCGGATGGGAGTGGCTTGCCACCCATGTGACCGGATGGGAGTGGCTTGCCGCCCATGTGACCGGATGGGAGTGGCCTGCCACCCATGTGACCTGGTGGGAGTGGCCAAGACGATGTTATTACTAGATATTACTAATTACTAGATATTATTAATATTACTAGATCATTATTAATGCATAGATAACTGTGGGACATTACACACCCACCCACACCCACAAACTATGACAGTGCTAGGAAAACACCAAAAAAATAAAAATCCCCCCCCCCCCCCAAAAAAAGAAAGACTGCCAATGAAACCAGTTTTTTTTTTCCTAAGCCTAAGAACAGGAAAGACAAAGTCACTGGAATAAAAACCATCAAGGCAATGTGGAAAATGATAAAGGACAGGCACTCACAGAACCATCAACCACCTCAGAATTACCTAAACAAGTAAGGTGACCAGATTTTCAGATTGGTAAAGAGGGACACCATTGACCGTGGGGGGGGGGAGCTAGGCCGCGGCAGTTACTGCCAGCCTGCGACCTTGCTAGGGATGTCTGGTCACCTTAATTATATACATCCTCTCTCTCTCTCTATCCATCCATCTGTCTATCTGACTGCCTATCTAGTTATGGTATCCCTCCCCCTCTTTCCCCCCTCTCTTTCTCCATCCATCTATCTGCTTGCCTACCTATCTCTCTCTCTTTCTCTCTATCCATCCGTCTATCTGCCTGCCTATCTGTCTATCTAGTTATGGTCTCTCTCTCTCTCTCCCTCTCCCTCCCTCATTATCATCTATCTCAGTGTTTCTCCACCTTTTTATAAAAATAATTTTTTTTATTTTTTTTGTTACATAGACGACACATACCCACAACAATAAAAACAAAACAAAACAAAAAGAAAAAAACCCATCATCACATATAGCATGTCGTTTGGTTACAAGTGTTTTAACATTTATCATTCTTATACATTTATTATTTCATTTAATAGGTTACAGTTTGGGTTGCTTTGTTTACCATCCCTTCCTCCTGTTATAACACCACCTTATTTTCCCTTTCTTTTCTCCCTTCCTCCCTTCTCTACTTTCTTCCTTCCTGCTCTCCTTTCCCTTCCTTCTTCCTGTACCTTTCTCCTACTCCTGCTCTTCCTCATCCCCTTCCTACCCTCTCTCCTCCTCTTTCTCTCCTTTCCATCCTCCTCTCCTTACCTCTTTCTTTTCACCCTCCCTCCCTTCTCTACTTTCCTCCTTCTTCCTCTCCTTCCCCTTCCTTCTTCCCTTCCCTTTCTCTTACTCCTGCTCTTCCTCTTCCCCTTTCTACCCTCTCTCCCCCTCTTTCTCTCCTTTCCATCCTCCTCTCCTTACCTCTTTCTTCTTTCCCCCATCTTCCTTTCATTCTCTCCTCCTTTCTCCCTTTCTCCCAACTCCCTTTCTGGGAGTTGAAGTCCACACACTTTCAAGTCTCCAAGGTGGAGAAAGACTGATCTATCTAATTCATATAATTATTTCTCCCTCTCTTTTTCACTCTCTTTCCAGCGCACACACGCAAATGCATAGGGCAGCCCACCTCACACACAGGTAACTCCGGGAGGTTTACGGGAAGAGGACAGCCGACCACTCAACCACGCGGGGGGGGGGGGCAGGATTTCGCCAAGAAAAGTTAACTTTCCTGCGAAAGGGGCCGGCAGCCTCTCAGCTCTTCCCGGCCGGGAAGACCTCCCCCCACTTCCACTCCTGCGACCCTCCTCCCGCCTCCTCGGAGCTTCAAGCAAGCTAACTGGGAAGGCTGGGGAAGAAGAAGAAACGGAGGCGCGAGGTCAGCGGTCCTTGGGGGCGTGGCGGAAGCCCTGCAAAAGCGCTCCTTTCCCAGCTCGGCTGCCGTTGTTGCTGCTCATGGCAGAAGGGGAGGAGGAGGAGGAGGAAGAGAAAGCAACGGGGCGATCCCTGCAGCCGCCCACACGGGAAAGGTGCGCTTTGACAGGGCTGCCACAGCCCTGCAAAAGCGCCCCTTTCCCAGCTCGGCTGCCGTTGTTGCTGCTCATGGCAGAAGGGGAGGAGGAGGAGGAGGAAGAGAAAGCAACGGGGCGATCCCTGCAGCCGCCGACGCGGGAAAGGTGCGCTTTGACAGGGCTGCCACAGCCCTGCAAAAGCGCCCCTTTCCCAGCTTGGCTGCCGTTGTTGCTGCTCATGGCAGAAGGGGAGGAGGAGGAGGAGGAAGAGAAAGCAACGGGGCGATCCCTGCAGCCGCCGATGCGGGAAAGGTGCGCTTTGACAGGGCTGCCACAGCCCTGCAAAAGCGCCCCTTTCCCAGCTTGGCTGCCGTTGTTGCTGCTCATGGCAGAAGGGGAGGAGGAGGAGGAGGAAGAGAAAGCAACGGGGCGATCCCTGCAGCCGCCGACGCGGGAAAGGTGCGCTTTGACAGGGCTGCCACAGCCCTGCAAAAGCGCCCCTTTCCCAGCTTGGCTGCCGTTGTTGCTGCTCATGGCAGAAGGGGAGGAGGAGGAGGAGGAAGAGAAAGCAACGGGGCGATCCCTGCAGCCGCCGACGCGGGAAAGGTGCGCTTTGACAGGGCTGCCACAGCCCTGCAAAAGCGCCCCTTTCCCAGCTCGGCTGCCGTTGTTGCTGCTCATGGCAGAAGGGGAGGAGGAGGAGGAGGAAGAGAAAGCAACGGGGCGATCCCTGCAGCCGCCGACGCGGGAAAGGTGCGCTTTGACAGGGCTGCCACAGCCCTGCAAAAGCGCCCCTTTCCCAGCTTGGCTGCCGTTGTTGCTGCTCATGGCAGAAGGGGAGGAGGAGGAGGAGGAAGAGAAAGCAACGGGGCGATCCCTGCAGCCGCCGATGCGGGAAAGGTGCGCTTTGACAGGGCTGCCACAGCCCTGCAAAAGCGCCCCTTTCCCAGCTTGGCTGCCGTTGCTGCTGCTCATGGCAGAAGGGGAGGAGGAGGAGGAGGAAGAGAAAGCAACGGGGCGATCCCTGCAGCCGCCGACGCGGGAAAGGTGCGCTTTGACAGGGCTGCCACAGCCCTGCTAAAGCGCCCCTTTCCCAGCTCGGCTGCCATTGTTGCTGCTCATGGCAGAAGGGGAGGAGGAGGAGGAGGAAGAGAAAGCAACGGGGCGGTCCCTGCAGCCGCCGACGCGGGAAAGGTGCGCTTTGACAGGGCTGCCACAGCCCTGCTAAAGCGCCCCTTTCCCAGCTCGGCTGCCGTTGCTGCTGCTGTGGGCGGAAGGGGAGGAGGAGGAGGAGGAAGATAAAGCAGCGGGGTGGTCCCTGCAGCCGCCAAGGCAGGAAAGGTGCCCTTTGACAGGGCTTCCTCTCCGGAGAGGTGTTTTTTAAAAAGAAAAACCCTGCAGGCACCCAGCGACAGGGGCTAGGAACCCGGAAGTTAATTACTTCCGGGTTCACTGATGAACCGGATCGCAAGAACCAGTGCGAACCGGTAGGAACCCACCCCTGGTTGTGGCCCAGCAGGAGCTGTTGGGGCTGCAAACATACTCCGACAGCGAGGGGCCTTATGAATCGGCTCTGGAAGAGCTGGAGGACCCTGAACAGGGTTCCGACTCCGAGCAGGGCGCAGAGAGGCTGGTTGGCCACCAGGAGGTGCCTGAGGCATGGAGCAGCAGTGAGAGCCGAAGGGAGTGTGCTCATGATGTCAGGCCTTGGAGTAGTGATGAGGAGACAAGAGAGGCGATCCTGGATGCCCGGCAACGCCGGGCAGATCGACAGAGAAAACAGCAAAGCAGTTACAAAAGATAATTGGACCCAGCTGGTTGTAATTAGGCTCCTCTCAAGATTGTATTTAAGGAGGGACTTTGGGAGGAGTCTGGTTTGCAGGACTTAACTTCATTCTTAACGCTGGAGAAGCTGTTATCTGTCTCTGTCGAAGTCTGAGTTGATGCCAAGGTTCTTATCTGTTTGTTATACTTGGGCTTTCAGCCACCGAGATTTATGTTTCCTGCTAATAAAGTGCTGTAGAATTCCAGTTAAGCTTGTCTCGGCATTCGTTACTGGATGGAGGAGGGGGTCAGAACACATGACCCTGAGGCAGTGTGGGAGGGGGTTTAGGGCAAAAAGCTGTGATACATATATTGCAAAAGGAAGGAAGACACTGAACAAAACAGTACCCTCTAATCAAAATAGCACAAACAATGACTAAATAACATAGGACATTTCCCAATAAGCCTGTGGGCAACCAAGCCCAAAAGCTTTCCCACCAAGATCCTAAAGAATCAATTTTCAAATCAGAGACCAAATTGTGTAAAATATTGAGCTGGTGCTGGATTGTTTGTGATTCATCTGAAAGATTAAAACAACACATTCCTTCAAAACTTTCACAACCAAGTGCTGGCGCAGAAGCAAATAATCAATAGCAGTGCAATTTTGTAAAATAGCCTTTTGCAAAGCTTGCAACTCATGGTTAATTGCTGAAATAGCTAAAGAAGTAGCATGAATTGTTTTTGCCAAATTACACACAACAGTGTTCATGTTAAGATGAGCAGGAGAAGCAAGCGCTGGCACACCCACTATAGATATAGTCAATGCTACATATTCCGCTTTATTAAGTAAAGCTGTCTCAGAGTCACAAGTGCTATCTAGCGTGACTCCACGTCAAGAATGGTTTGACTGAATTTGCTGTTTGGAAAGCAAAACAGGAATCAACCGGCTGAGACAACACTGTGCTTCACTAATATTAGCAGGAATGTAATTAAAGATTTCTTGACCACATGTAAAAAACCATCCTTGCGGGAGCCAACCATGGGCAAAATTAAAGGAAGTCTCCTCAATAGCTGTGCAGTTTAAAACAAATGAACTAATATCAAGACAGTGAGGTTTTTTACTTGAAAATGTACAATTAACTATTTTTCTGCATGTTATATTCTTAGGGACTGCTACTACCGGGGTGTACAAAGCAATTGCTTCAGTGGGTGGATCATAGATAATCAACCCTCAACTAGATATAGTCTCATAGTTAAAGTTTTCATTTAATAGAAATCTACTCAAGCTAGTGAAGTTTTGAATTACTGCAGACGTGGTACAAACAGGGAGCAAGCATGTAGAAAGCAAATTTTCCATGTCATACGATTCAGATAAACATTGACATCATTTTGTGTGATGTTAGCTAGCTGCATCCATAGGTTTTGCTTCATTCACTGTTCAAGCGAGTGTTTGGGTGGAATGACAGCTGCTGTCGCTAGAAGGCAGCAATTAACAATCAAACAAACAAATGATCAAGAAACTATATAGCTATTTACTTAGAATTAAATTAGAGGAAAAATAAGTAAAAGAAACAATGATAGTATGGGCAAAAAACTTTGGTTACACGATTGAATTAGAAAAATGGCAACAACTATTTTGAAGGAATTATGAACTAATAATGGCAGCAGCATATAAAGAAAATTTATATAAAATGTTTTATAGATGCCACATGCCGCCTGAAAGATTAGCAAAAATGTTTAAGCATAAGTCAGCTAAATGTTGGAAGTGTCATCAATTATCAGGATCATATTACCATATGTGGTGGACTTGTAGGGAAGCAAGAAGTTATTGGGTAAAAATACAAACATGGTTAGAGAAAATGTTACACCGACATGTAGAGCTGAGGCCAGAGGTATTTTTATTGGGTATCTTACCAGAGAAATATAATGAAGAAGACACATACTTGATCATGCACACAATAACAGCAGCTAGAATTGTATTTGCACAGAATTGGAAAACAGACAAAATCCCGTCAGAAGGAGAGATAATAAAGAAAATATTGGACTGTGCAGAAATGAACAGGTTGACTTTGAGAATAAAGGACAAAGAGGAATTGGTGTACTTCAGGAAATGGGGGCGATTTTATGATTGGTTAGAAAAGGAATATGAATAAAAGACTACAGATTAAGTAGCCCAGATGACATACTATTTAATTAAGGGGAGGGGAGGGGAAAACAGAAAAATGTCAATATACAAATATATAGTTAAAAGATGATATATGTGGAATTATTATAATGAAAATAAAATGAGGAAGAGGAAATTTATTTTTATGTATTTGTATTTGTATTTTATTATTTGTATGCCGCCCTTCTCCGGGAGGACTCAGGGCGGCGAACAATTCAAGGGGGGGAAAAAAGGGGAACATAAAAGACAAAATACAAATAATAAAAGTAGACAACAGTTGCACAACCATACATGTCAAGAGGGGAGGGAACTCATCACCCCCAGGCCTGCCGGCAAAGCCAGGTTTTGACGGCTTTTCGGAAGGCCTGGAGAGAAGTGAGGGTCCGAATCCCTGCAGGGAGTTCATTCCAGAGGGCCGGAGCTGCCACAGAGAAGGCCCTCCCCCAGGTAATAGCCAGGTGGCATTGGCTGGTAGATGGCACCCGGAAGAGGCCAACCCTGTGAGATCTAATGGGTCTGTGGGAGGTAATTGGCAGCAGGCGGTCTCTCAAGTACCCAGATCCAATACCATGAAGGGCTTTATAAGTTACGACTAGCACCTTGAAGCGTATCCGGAGACTGATCGGTAACCAGTGCAGCTCGCGGAGGATAGCTGTAACGTGGGTGTACCGAGGTGCACCCACAATTGCTCGCGTGGCTGCGTTCTGGACGAGTTGAAGTCTCCGAATACTCTTCAAGGGCTGCCCCATGTAGAGCGCATTGCAGTAGTAATGTAAATATGAAACCAGGTTTGCTTGAATCCCACCACAAAAATCCATCAGAGTGAAGAAGAAAATAAGTAAATGCAACAACCGAAAGAGGAGGGAAATAAGAAAGGAGAGGAACTAAGGGATGAGTAGGAGAGTGGGAAGGAAGGAGAAGAGAGGAGGAGTGGGGGAGAGGGAGGGGGAGAAGAAAAGAGAAAGGAGAGGAGGAAAGAAGAAGGTAGAGAAGGGAGGTTGGGAGGATGAAGGAGTAGGGTTGTTGTAAAATAAGATGGATGTGCAGGGTGGCAGGAAATCAACCCCAATTATATTTTTAAATGAATTGTGATGAATGTTAAAAGACAACATATAAATATTAATAGTACTTTTGAGAATGTATATTTGTGAATGTATATATGAGAAAGAAAAATAAAACTTCAAAAAAAATTCCTAGTAACTCTGTCCCAGAGATCTCTTATCCAGTGAGCTACTCTGGCTTAAGACACCTTGGGATAACCTGAATTTGAATCTTGCTAAGGTTAGCTACTTTATCACCACATTTTACTGTACTATCACATGTGTGTATCAGCTGAGACAATGTTGTACAATACCTGGACTTGAGTAAGGATTCCTGTGCCTTGTTACATGAAGATACATTAGCTTCAAATAACTTGTAAATTAAGATCCAGCCAAAATGAATCAGAGATAGACTGATTTTTAAAAAATGTAAATATATTTAACATCTAAGCTTTGGAGAAATTCAGTCAAATGGAGTCAAATAGTCACCCATTTTTTTCAATTGATAATTAGATTGGAAATCTCAATTGCAATTCTAGAAAGTGTTGGTTAATAAAATATTAATATTTAAAATTACTGTATGTTGAATACAGGTACATCACTTTATGACCATAATTGAGCCCCAAATCTTCATTGCTAAGAAAGACAGTTGTTAACTGAATTTTGCCCTGTTTTATGACCATCCTTAACTGTTATCAAGTGAATCATTGCAGTTGCTAAGTTAGTAACACGGTTGTTAAGTGAATCTGCCTTCACCATTCACTCTTCTTGTCAGAAGGTGGCAAAAGGTGATCACTTGATCCCAGGACATTGCAACTGTCGTAAATGCATGCCAGATGCCAAACATGTGAATTTTGATCATGTGACTATAGAGATGTGTGAAAAATGATCATGTCACTTTTTTCAGTGCTATTTTAACTTCAAATGGTCACTAAACAAATAGTTATAAATCGAGGACTTCCTTGGTTAAGACATTGCTTCCCTAATCAATATATACTAGAGTTTCATTCATCATTAACTGAACTGAACTTTTCTGAGAGAGATTTTTCTGCTCTACAACTTTACTCTCCTGAAAGTCGGCCTCCTAATGATTCTGTTTTCCTGCCTGCAGGTAATGTGGAAAATTTGGGGAATTCTTTTTTGTTCGGCTTCAATGTGGCTCTCCTTGTGAATGAGAAATAGAATTCTTGCATCATGAATGCAGCTGAAACAAAAAAGCAAAAGCTGTTTTTTCTGTCTTCCCTTGTAATCTGTAAAACTGACTCCAAATCTTCAGATGTGCTGTAGAACAGATGGAACTCTGTGGGCTTAAGATGAGTGTGCTGTCCCAACAGTATATCACTAATGTAGGAATTAAGAAGTGTCTCCTTTAAGAAACTACCTCATGGGAAATGTAGCCACCTTATGGGAAATGTAGGCAGAACTGCCTTGTATGTAGTTCCATAACATGTGACTACATCTGTGTTCCCTGATTGGGCAGCGGTTATTCTGCCCAGGAAAAGTGATTTATTGCCAGTCAGACTTTGAATTGCCTCTTGTTAATCGAGATGGCAGCAGCCTTCTCATCTCCCCTCAATGTCTCCATTGGTCATCTGTGTTCATCGGGGGAATAGGAAACCACAGACTTTTTACACCATGTAATAGAACAAGATCATGGAAAGTCAGAAGTATCTTAACACTGAACTGTAAGTTTTGCTATTAAGAATGCCTGATAATAAACTTGATCTAAAGGAACGTCCTAAGCGTGGAGTTTAGCTGCCTGCCCCAGGCACATCTATACCACTGGGGCAGAACAATGAGGCAAAACAATTGTAGGCCATGATACAGTATTAAAATCTCATCCAGATGTTCTTGGTAGCAGTAGGGAAAGAAACTTGTCAGGAATGTAGTCTAACAGTTGGGTTAGCAATATATAAGCCATGATAGTAGTACTGTATCTTTAAGTACTGCTGTAAAAGTGATTGGTTGCTGTTACCTCAAGTGGCCATAAGATGGAGCCAGAATGACTGTTAGCTCTCTGTTTGTTAGATGCTGATCATTGGATACTCCTTGTAGATATGTTGTGTATTGCTCAGCATGAATTACTGTGAGTTTTGCTACTGTTAGCGACTTTGTGTGCTGAACTGATTATATGATACTGGACTGTGTTTTTTGGATCACTCCTTAACTGAAAACATTGATGACTGACTGTATTAACCGTGTATGAATTGGACTGTGCATACCTCTATTTCCACAGAAGTAAAATACTATCTGTTTTACAAATTCAGTGTCTCCATATGCTGGTTTATGTGTTCTTCCACACCACTCTCACTACACTTCTCTGCATGCCCTCGTTCTAACGGGGAGCTTACCTAACAAAACTGTCTCATGTAAAAATGTACCTCTACTCAGAGATGGTATTCAGCAGGTTCTGACCAGTTCTGGAGAACCGATAGTAGAAATTTTGAGTAGTTCGGGGAACTGGTAAATACCACCTCTGACTGGCCCCGCTCCCACCTATTCTCTGCCTCCTGAGTCCTAGCTGATTGGGAGGAAATGGTGATTTTGCAGTAACCTTCCCCTGGAGTGGGGAGGTAATGGAGATTTTACAGTATCCTTCCCCTGTCATGCCCATCAAGCCATGCCCACCAAGTCATGCCATGCCCACCAAGCCATGCCCACAGAACCGGTAGTAAAATGTTTTGAATCCCACCACTGCCTCTACTCCTTTCTAAAGTTTAGGCATGTTTGCCATAATCATCAACACAATAGTTTGTGTTTTGTTATCAGCAGCAGCCGATAAAATAATGGAACTTTCACAATATGATGAGCTTCATTTAGTAAAGTAAAGGAGAAAAGCTGTTAACTTTTAATGTTTAGTTTTGGATTTTGTATAGTTCTCAAATTTCAGTCTGCATAGTTTTAGCATTTTAACATATTTTAATTATTTTTCTATTTGTTGTATAAGCAAAGTAACCATTTTTATGGGTGGCATAAAATTTAATAAATAAATAATAAAATATGCAAACATATTTTGCAAACATGTCAATTCCTTAAAAATTAATACATAGTAATGCCATTGCCTTTTCAATAGTCAGCAGACATTTATGCTACTAGCGTTAAGCTCTTTCAAATTCAAGATACTAGCTACTGTACACTCTATTTATCCTTTATAATGATTACAGAAATTGTATCTCTTCCTTTCCATTTATATATAAAGCAACTGCCCAAATTTTCTTTGTAGAGTGAGATGGGTGGCATTTAAATTTAATAAGTAAATAAATTCTGCTTGTTTCAGCAAATGTGCAGGTTATAATAACATGGAAGAGATTTCAACCTTCTATAAATTACAATATGCAAATAGAAAACGAGTAATAAGTAACCATTTTATCAGTCTTCAAAAGAGGAATGGAAGGTAATGACACTTGGGTGGATTTAAAGGACAAATAGGATGCCCATTTCATCCTTTAAATTTCCCCCTCCCCCTCCCATAAACTTCGATCTAGCCTACTTTTGGAATGCAGCCCTTGACATAACTGGGAAACCACCCTTTAAAAGAGCATTAAAATTAAAGTGAATCTTTCCTCATATATTGGATAAATGATCAGAGGATCCTCATACTGTACCTATTTTTATTTCTGAGGGTGGGTGGGAGAGATATTTAAATGTTGGATATAGGTATATTTTTTGGATGATGCTCTCTTTGGGGAATTGGTTCAATTTTTTACTATTTTTATATGTTAAATTGTCCAAAATTTTGGAGTTGGACAACCTACACATCTGAAATATAAATGAATAAATACACCTGATGTGGTCCTTCAGCCAATTAAGTTGCACATGGTTTGGTTTTTGCTTCTCTTAGCAAGTCATCTGTCAGAAACTTTCATGAAAGACAGTCTCTTAGCCAACCATTTTGTGTCAACCTTACTCTTGACAAACATGGCATGCATAATTCAGTATTTTCTTGACTTGCTGATGATTTGTCTTTCAATTCTTCACATATCCATATAGATGCTGAGAAATAGAATTGCCAACTACACAAACATATGCAGGAATAACATGTTAGGCAGTACCACTGCTGTGAGTTGACATAAGACACCATGACCTCTGACCTGAAGTCCTTCCATCATGCAGTAGAAGACAGATAAGGAAGAAGCTCAGGATGTCTTTAGGTAAGGACAACATGTTCTATAGTTAGGGCTTGAGAGTATAATCTTGCTGTTTTCCTCTGACTCAGGGAATGAACCCTCCAGCAGAATCTCAATCTTCTCAGCATTGCAAAACTCTTAAACATTAAAACTAAGTGAGGAATTTATGTGAGGGTCATTGTGGTTTGAAAGGAATTACCTTGTTATAGATTGGCTGCCTATGTGTTTCCAGTTGGCTTTACATTACTGGTGGGATAGCATCAGAGTTGGGTTCCTCCCATTACAGTCTGATAAGCCAGAAGAGGTAGTGAAAATCTGGCATACCGGACCGGACTGGTAGTGATGGCAGCCTGGCCATGCCCCCCGTACTAGCGAAAGAAAGAAACAGCCAAGGAAGGAAGAGGAGCAGAGGCCGTGGCTGTTGGAAGAAGTGCCCGTGCTTCGTTCTCTTTGAGAACCGCGTTGCTTGCTGTAGGGAGAAATCAGGGGGAGAGAGGGAGGAGAAAGCTGAGGTTCTGCTAGGGATGGCCTTCTCCTCCCTCTCTCCCCCTGATTTCTCCCCGGCTGCACTTGTGGAGGAAGGAGGCAGGGATGCTGTCTGGTTCTTGCTTCCCTTAGTGCTCGCCAACGCCGCCCCTGTAGGATGGAGTGCTACCGCTCCCTCCCCATCGGTGCAGCCCTGCTTGCCCTGCTTAGCTGAGTGGCTGGCTGGGAAAGCAGCGAGGGGGTGAGTGACAGTGAGTGGTAAGAGAAGTGAGTGCTGGCCAGCATCCCAGCCTCCTTCCTCCGAGAGCAGGGGAAATTGATGCTCCTTTGCCAGCCACCAGCTGGCAAAATATTTTTTTGCGGTTCTGTGGGCATGGCTAGGTGGGGGGGGGGGCATGTGACTGCGTGTGTGTGAGAGTGACATCAAGTAGGCCACTCCCACTCAGTCACATGCCTCCCCCTCCCAGCTACACCCACAGAACTGGTAGTAAAAAAGTTTGGAATCCACCGCTGGATAATATTATTTGATGTTTTAATTTTAAGAAGAGCAAAATGTCTTCATTTGAGACTCATTTGGAGATATTCAAGAGCTTGTTTCTCCACTTTACTTTATCGGAATGATGGTGGGGCTATCTTGAGTTTGTCTAGTATATTTAATTTGCTTTGTTTTCCTGCACAGATTTAATCAATGCCCCTTAATTTTCTTTTCTCACTTAAATCTAATAGCATAAGTTTTCAATTGGAGGCAGCACAAAATGGGGCTTTTGCCTAAAATATTTAATTTTTCCTTAGAATATACAGAGCTATATTTCACCAGATCTTTAAGGGAAGAATTATGAAATTCATTCTGAGCTGGTGATTTTTCACATAATGCTAAAATTGAGGTTTGGAGGATATTTGGAGGGGCGCATAAAAGGACAGATATGGATGAATGTCTACTGTTTCTTTTGATGCCAAGTGCAATTTTCACTGCATCAGACAGATTTAGAGAAGAGAAGAAAACTTATTTTTTATTTTTATTAGGGAGAAACATTCCTTTAAAGGGTTTCTTGCCAATTCAAATGTAGACTTCTGAATTAATGAATTTTGCCCTCCTGATTGCTGCAGACAAATGAATGAAATTGCCTCTTAGACCGAAAATGATCATGTCTCTCACAGCTGATCCAAACGGAATATTAAAAAAATTAAAATCAAAAGATATTTAGTTCTAGATCACACTAATAAATACCCCGTGGCTTCTTATTTTTGTTACCTTAACAAAATTATTTTAGAATAAGTTTGTGAAGTAGCCAGCACATTGTCTACTATTCAAATGGTTGCATCTCTATGTCTTTGCTTGTCTTATCAGTGTATTATATTTAGTCCTCCACTTATTACTACAACTGAGCCCAAAATTTATGTTGCTAAGTTATTAAGTGAATTTTGCCCCATTTGACAATTTTTCTTACTACATTTGTTAAGTGAATCACTGCAGTTGTTAAGTTAGTGACCCAATTTTTAAGTGAATCTGGCTTCCCCATTGACTTTGTTCAGAAAAAGGAGGATTAGGACTTCCCGATTGGGAGCTTTATTATCAAGCAACAACTCTCACCTGGATAAGGGACTGGATCAATCTAAAAAAACAGAAGATTACTAACAATAGAAGGTTATAATTTGGAACTGGGTTGGCATGCCTTTATCTGATATGGGAAAGACAAAATTCATAGCTATTTCCAAAAACATTTAATCAGAAAAGCTCTACTTCAAATATGGTTAAAAATAAAAACAAAACACTATAACAAAATCCCAATTTTGCTATCCACCAGGGAAGCTCTGATATATCTGAACATATTGGACATAAATAAGATAATAAGATATACAGACATATTAGATAACCAAGAAAGACGAAAAACAAGGCAAGAATTGAAAGAAGAGGGAATAGATATAGGCTGGTGGCCCATACCAGGTAAGGTATAAAAAAGACAGGGAAAGGGATGGACTTTATAAGGAGATACAAGAGCTAGATAAAATCTTACAGGGAACTGAAGAAAAATTGATTAAAAATATATATCATTATTTATTAAAATGGAAGAAGAAACTGTGAAAGAAACAATGATTACATGGGCGACAAATTTTGGGTATAGTAGAGAATTGGCAGAATGGGAAAAAATTTGGGAAATAAATTACAAATTAACGATGGCAACAGCATATAGAGAGAACATGTACAAGATGTTCTACAGATGGCATCTCCCACCAGCGAGAATTGCAAAAATATTCCCAGAGCGCTCACCTACCTGTTGGAAATACCAACCAACAACATGGCACATACTACCATATGTGGTGGACATGCACATCTGCGAAAAAATATTGGAAAAAAATTAAAGTTTGGCTAGAGGAGATTACTACACACCAAATTGCATTAAAACCTGAATTATTTTTGTTAGGAATTATAAAAGGAAATTATGAAAAAAAATTAGATACTTAATTCTACACATAATCATGGCAGCAAGAATTACATTCGCACAAAACTGGAAAAATAATTATACACCAAAAGAAGAAAATGTAATAAAAAAATTGGAATGTGCAGAGAAGGATAGGCTGATGAAAGAACTAAAAGAGAAAGAAGAATCTGAATATTACCCCGTATGGAATTTGTGGTATAATTGGCTAGAGGAAAGTGGGGTGGGGAAGCAGGAAAGCAAAAAAGAAAGGAAGGAAGATTGACTTTGTTTGTCAGAAGGTTGCAAAAGGACTCAGGACACACTAGGTGTCATAAATATGAACCAGTTGTCAAGCGTCTGAATGTAAATCACATGACCATGGGGATGCTGCAACAGTGCTAAAGATGATCATAAGTCACTTTTTTCTATGCCATTGAATGGCCATTAAACAAACTGTTGTAACTCAAGGACTACCTGTATTTTGGCTTGCTGCCTACTTAACAAATTTAGGTAGGCTTTATGGAACACTGTAATAATATTATTTTCTCATTTTGACTCTGAAGATCTACAAGAAATTCCTCTGTACCCCAGAAAAAGGTACAGTGGGATTCTGGTATTTTCTTATCAAAAAGAGAAGGAAAATAATGTTTTCCCTCTCTAAAAGGAATGTATGAATTTAATTTTTTAAATCCCTTTTGTCATAAAACAAGCTGCTTTAAAAAGAATCAGGGACAGAAATAAGGACAATGTATTACTAAGCATTGTGTTATATACTACAGTACAACTGCAGAGATTACTAGCCATTTGAGCTCCACTAGTTAGAAGCACCAGTTGATAATAAATGTGCATACAGCCTGTTCTGCCCCATATATGCAAATCCTGATTTAAGAAGGAAGAGGAGCAGAAGGATCAGGATTAACAGCTTGCCTAACCTTATCTTGAAGAACTAGATCTACTGTATATCTGGCACTGATGAAATTGCATTCTTCAGCCTTGTGAATTCATCTGCATAGAAGCACCAATATGCTTCCTTCCTGTCTTTGACAATATATTAAGTATTGTATTTACAACCTACTTCACTGCCTTGGCAACAAGGCCACTCAGTGCTGCTGCCCACACACAGCTTAACATAGAATAGTTTCAGGACAACAATGGGTGGGTTCCTGGCTGGCCTTTCTCGGTCCTTACAAGTTATTTCCTGGAATGTGAGAGAAGGACAGCTGGGCAGGCAAATCCAGGTATATGAGTCAAGGCTGCTAATTGAAAAATGCTTTTTAAAAATATAAATCCAGGGCTTAATATTCCTGTGGTAGGAATTTTTTTAAAAGAACACTCTGTGATTTTAAAGCCCTCATTCTCCTCCACCTTCAGAGGGCTGTCAGGGCTGGTGGAAAATTCTTTCTTTATTCAATGTAGTAGAGCAAATCCATTCCCATTCCAGTTTTACTTCCCCTTCCCCCTTGCTTTCCTCCTTTGCAAACAAAAGGGTGGGAGAGGGGATAGAAGAAAGAATAAAATTGGTCAGGAAATAAGGAAGCCATTGGGAAATGTGGAATGAAGATTGGGTACAGGAGATGCTAAATTAATTGGCTGATCTGCACTTACTGTTTTGGACTCATTTTCACAAAGATTGATGGGGTTGGCATATTTGAGAAACAAATTCCCCTTTTTATTGCTGTTAGTTATCAATCAGGCTCACCTTGTTTGGGGGCTGGGGGGCACTAGAGCATCATATATTAAACCAAAGAGCAGCCAGCAGTGTCACAGAGTCTTGCAGCACTCCATAGCATTTGACCAGTGGGATAGGAAAATGTCTCAACTGGGATGAGAAAGGTAGTGGGATGTTCTGGTTGCTGTTTATCATGGTTCAGACCAGGGATGGGTTTCAATTTTTTTTTACTACTGGTTCTGTGTATGTGGCTTTCATTCCCTCCTTTCTTCCATACAGATTTCCTACAGCTCTGAACCCTTAAGGCAAACCAAATACAAGTGGTCCTTGCTTAATGGCCGGTTGCTTAGCAAGTGTTCTAATTTATGACTGACCTCTCAAGAACTACTTGATCTGTTTTTGGAGTTTTGACAGCCATGGGCTCCCTCCCTCCCCCACCTCTTTTTTGCAAGAAATTTTTATTTTTATTAAACAAACACAAAAAAAATCATAATCTTACAGTACATCTTGTAGAAAGTGTGTCAATTGGTTACAATTAGCTTTCGTGCATCTCTTCCACAGTCATTACTTATATTCATATAAGATGAATCTTACTATCAACATAACATAGTTCTCATTTGACTGAAGTTGTTTTAGTGTTCTTTTGCCTAAAATAATCCATAGTTAAAAACACAACCACCTGATGGCATTTCATTAGTTATTACAAAAATCATCCAATAACCTTAAGCCTTTATAACATAGTCTAAATAAAGATTAGTTGACAAAGTTTCTAAGCCCTTTTTTTCCCAAGTCACTGTTTACAATTTGTGTCCAGGTTCCTTTTGTTATGGTAGTACATGTATACATCAGTAACTGTATCCCTTATCATTATCATTTCATTATTAGTTGTTATAGTTAATATTGATTAACAGAAGATCCTTTACCGTTTATATCCATTTTCTTCTTATCAAACCAACACATATGTGTACCTTATTGCCATTATCGATTATTTATTTAACAGAACAATCTAAAAGTTACTAAATTAGAAAGAGAGTGGGGACAAAGAAAAAGATAAGAGAGAGAAAGAGAGAGAGACCTGTTTAAGTGAACCTTGTGGTCATTAAGTGAGCCTTGTGATTATTAAGCGAACACTGTGGTTGTTAAACAAGTCCATTTCCCCCAATGGGCATTTTAAAAGAGAAACCAGAAGTTGTTGTTGGAAACTGGCAAAAAACATAGAAATCCTCAGTCACATGATTGTGTGGGATGTTGTAATTGGTCATAAGAGAGAGAAAGGAGGAGCCAACGTCGCGATGGTATGGATGTGCGGTCTCGATGCTCTGAGACCGCCGCCGATACTTTTGCCACTGGGTGGTCCAATCGGACCTAAACCGTCCGGAAGAGATGATGAACAGAAAGACCACGTCTTGCTGATCTCAGGGACCCCGCAAAGTCCCTGATTGATCAAGCTGGCGACAAAAGGCAGCCTAGGTTGATGAAGTTGGGATGGCTTTGGAATGGAAGGAAACGGAAAGAGAAAGTGTGTTCATCTGGTGAGGAATCCTTTCTGTTTTGAAAAAGACTGCCCCCCAAAACCTTATTTTTCTATGCTAAATTAAATCCTTAAGCAGAAGAAGTAAGCGGTGAAATTGACCTGCAATATAATTCTAATGGTTGGGTTAGCAATATATACATTATGTAACAATGTTGTACCTGTTCCTTTACACATACTATAAAATGTGATTGGATGCTGTATTTCTCAATCGGCCATAAGAGGGAGCCAGAATGCCTGTTAGCTCTCTCTCTGTTTGTTAGATGCTGGGCTGATCTGGAAGTGCTGTGAGCTATTGTAACTTTTGCAATTATTAGCAAACTTTGTGTACTGAACTGATTATATGATACTGGACTATGTTATTTGGATTATCCCTTAACTGAAAGACATTGATGACTGACTGTCTTATCCATGTATGACTTGAACTGTTTGATGGACTCTGATACCTCTATTTCCATGAAAGTAAAAGTCTATTTAAACTGCAGTGTCTCTATATGCTGGTTTGTGTGTTCTCCGACACAACTCTTACAATGCTTCTCTGAACGTACTTGCTCTTCCAGCGGGGAGCTTACCTAACACTGGTTATGGGCCCAGAGTGTACCAGACGTAGCTAAAGGAGAGTTGGTGTTGATACACAAAACCGCATATGAACAGCTGTTTATTTAGTGATTGCACTATCCTGGAGAAGATAGCGAGCGACCCATCATCAAGCCTATCAATGATAACCCGGTTGGATGGAACAAATTGTGTTTCCTGGTCTATGAAATGCAGTCTACTCATGCGTAGGGAAGGTTTATGGGATGCTGAATAGAATCCACCGGATGTAACTGCTTGGAATCCAGATAACGATGAAGATGCCAAGAAGATAGCAAATTTTCAGCGATGCAATGAACAGGCATTGTGTATTATTGGTCTAACACTGAATGACCAACAATTAATACATATTTGTGGAGAAAATTTTGCGCAAGATGTTGGGAGAATTTGAAGAGGATTTATGTCTCACATGCAAACTGTTTAGGCACGTCTTCTGAAAGGTGGAGATATGTTAGCTCATTTAACCTTCATGAAAGGGGTTCTTCAGGAGCTAAAAAAGAATTATTTTTTTCTGAGCTACATCAAATTTATATCATACCCTCCTCACTGGATGAGAGTTATGATGTTTTTGTATCTTCTCTTGAAGTCCTAACCTGAAATGAACTAACAGTGACTGACATTACTGCATGACTGTTGGAAGAGTCAAGGAGAAGTATGGCGAGGGAACAATTGAGAGAGTAACCACCACAACATGAGGAGCCACTTTCTACTGCCTATACTGTTCAAAAATGTTTTTCTTGTGGGGCTAAGGGACATATAGCTAGGTTCTATAAAAAGGCAAAACAACAGAATGCCGGAAGAGCTAGAAAAAATGCTAATGTAAACTTATGTCTACTTTGGCTATGTCTAGCAATGCACCGGTAAACCATGATTTGTGGGTTGTTGATAGTGGAGCATCACAGTGCATTGCTAGAGATAGAAAAAGGAGATAGAAATAGAAAAATTCAACTTACTATCAGTTAGGGCTCTGGTTAACATTGGCTATGTGGTAAGCTTTAGGGGAGATAACTGTATAATTGAAAAAGAAGGTAATATGGTTACTGCCAAATTAACAAATGGTTTATACATTATGTCTGAAAGCTAACTCAGTTTATGATAATGTGAAACCACATGATGAATGTATACATTTACTACATAGATGTATGGGGCATATTAATTTCAAGATGCTGCAACAAACTGTTAAATTGTCAGAAGGAGTAAAACTAAAACCATGCAATAAATATTTAAACTGCAATGTTTGCAATCAGGAGAAGAGCAAAGTTACTCCAGCAAACAGACTGAATGGTTTTAAAACAAAGGAACCTCTGGAGGTTGTTTTTGCTGATTTAATTGGAACTATGAAACCCAGTTTGGGAGGTGCCTGTTATGTTTTGAGTATCATGAATCATTATTCAAGATACGGTTTCTGTTATTTAATGAAAAATAAAACAGAAACATTTCAGCATTTCTTTAATTGGCTGAGGTTTGCGGAAAGAAAGATGAAAGCCAAGGTTATTACTGTTGTAACAAATAACGGGACTGAGTTTACAAACCAGAAATTCCAAACAATGTTAAGATCAGCTGGTATCGAGCACAAACGTTCTGCTCCTTATAGGCCACAACATAACTCATTTGTAGAACGAAGGGGGCAAACATTACAGGCCATGGCTTGAACTATGATAGCTGTTTCAGGTTTGTCGGAAACTCTGTGGGGTCAAGCTATGATGTGTTGTAACCATGTTTTAAATAATATGGTGAATACAACCACCGGTGAATTGCCATTGACTAGGTGGCATGGCAGAAAACCTGATTTAAGTTACCTACATACATTTGGAGCCCCAGCATGGGTGCATATTCCCTCACAAGTAAGACTGAAAGGGCAGAAAAGAGCTTGACAGTTATTTTTTGTAGGCTACGAGGCCAACCATAGATCGTTTAGATTTTGGGAGAAAGGCACAACTAAGGTTCACTGTAGCACTAGTGCTAAGTTTATAGAACACATGGGGTGGAATAAATTAGAACCAACTGACAATGTAATTATTGACACCCAGGTAGTCCCTAGTGATGAAATAGTAAAACCAGCAATTAAAGAGGAAGTGCAGGTACAGGAGGAACTAGAAAAACAGGAGCAGGTGAAACAGGAGAGTCCACTGGTGAGCCCTGAGTTGCCTAGACGTTCAACCTGTGTAACATGACCACCTGACAGATATCAAGCTACTATAGCGTGTCAAGTAGATAAAGTTCCTGCTACTTATCATGAATTAACCCTGTATCCTAAGGAGGAGCAGATAGTTTGGAAAGCAGAAATGGAAAAGGAACTGAAATCCTTACAAAAGTTAGAGGTGTATGAAGATGTAAGGTTACCCCCAGGTAAACATGCCATAGGATGTAAATGGATCTACAAGATTAAAACAAGGGTAGATGGGACTGTTACCCATAAATCCACATTGGTAGCACAATGCTCAGTCAGCCAATGACTATGATGAGGTATTTGCACCTAGTCTAAAGGCTACAACATTACGTGCATCATTAGTTTGGGCAGCTAGGCATGGATATGAAGTGAATCATTTAGATGTAGAGACAGCATACCTTCATGCACCGTTGCAACATACTATATATTTAAAGAAGTCTTTAGGGTTAAACACTGGTAATAACACTGATTAAAAAAGAGTCTTTATGGCTTAAAGCAATCAGGCTATGAATGGAATCAATGCATAGTGAAGGAATTAGCAAAAATGGGTTTTAAAGCTGGCATAGCTGATCCATGTTTGTTTAAGAAAGAAAGTAATGGTGTGATTTCATTGTTGCTATTGTTCACTGATGACATAACATTAATCACTAAAACTGAGCAAGAAGCTACTGAGATTATAACACTGTTGAAAACGAAGTTCAGTATAAAACATCTCGGTGAGATTAGGCATTATCTTGGTTTACAAATAGATAAAACTAGGGGAGGATACAAAATCTCACAAACTGAGAAGATTAACCAGCTACTCAGAACGTTTAGAATGGAACTGTGTAAACCAGCTAAAACTCCAATGGGACTGGAATTTAGCCATGATGTTGTAAAAGCCCTATGTTTGATAAAAGTATTTATCAATAATTAATTGGTAGTTTATCGTATCTGAGTAATTGCTCAAGGCCCGACATAGTATATAGTGTAAATCGATTAGCCAGGTTTAATGCTGAACCTACTGAAAGGCATTGGCAAGCTGCTAAGAAGATATTAAGATATCTTAAGCAAACGATGCATTGTATTTAGAACCTAGAGATGATCTGAGCTTGACTGCATATGCTGATGCAAGCTTTGCTACAGATGCGTCTACATGGAAATCAACATCGGGGTTTGTTGTATTTCTGGGAAAGGCACTAATTGGATGGTGGTCTATTAGACAAACACATTTTAGTCTATCGACTATGGAGGCTGATTTCTCATGTCTGTCATTATTATGTACAGTTTTAGTGTGTTATAAACAACTCCTGTTGGATATGGGAATTAACATATGAGAGCCTATTGTTGTTCATGAAGACAATCAAGCAGCAATCCAGATGGCATCCAATCTTGCTGTAAAAACTAGGTCAAAACACACAGATATAAGATATCTGAATGTACGGCAAAGTGTGAATAGTAAATTAGTTTCACTGGAGTATTGTATGTCTGAAAACAACATCGCAGATCATTTTATTAAAACCCAAGGTAATATAAAGCATAAACGTTGTTGCGAGGAATATGGAAACTTTGTGTACTGAACTGATTATATGATACTGGACTATGTTATTCGGATTATCCCTTAACTGAAAGACATTGATGACTGACTGTCTTATCTGTGTATGACTTGGACTGCTGGATGGACTCTGATATCTCTATTTCCATGAAAGTAAAAGTCTATTTAAACTGCAGTGTCTCTGTATGCTGGTTTGTGTGTTCTCCAACACAACTCTTACAATGCTTCACTGAACGTACTCGCTCTCCCAGCGGGGAGCTTACCTAACAGGATTATTTTGGATAGTATTTTTTTTTCCTTTTGTAATTACACTTTGTGGATTGAAGTGCTCGCAACTTTTTTTTCCTCTCCTCTTCTTAAAGTGAACGGACCGGTTTTTCTTCTTCAACTTTTTCTTGCTTTACTTTTTAACTTAAGGATTAAAATCTCCTTCTCTACTCTAACAAAAGTTTCTATTATTTGCTATTAAACTCTATTTAAGAATTTTGTTTTCCTTAAGCCTCAGACAACATCAGAGAGTGAAAGGAAGCAATACTGCCGCTCGGAGGCTAGAGGCTAGAGTTTCTGAAACTATGCATTCGTTCCTGTTTCTCCTTTGATTTCATTGTCTTTGTACTTCAAAGTTCTGTAATTAAAAGTGATAAGAGCCAAGGGCATGAAATGTTTACACAGCAGTCCTATGAGAGCCTTACTGGCACTGGGAGGGCGGGGGAATGGAACCTCTTTCTTGTGAAGATTACAAATCTAAGATAAATATATATAAATAAATAATATATAAATGTTTAACCTAAATATATATATATATATAAATGTGAGTGCTGGGCAGGGACTTGAACTTTTGTTTGGGTGGGGAAAACCTGGAAACTTTCCAATATGACATCTCTAATAAAATGGAACTTTGAGGAGCTTCGAGCCTCAGAATCTTCTTTCATTGGTAGTGTTATATGGAACCCTGACATTAACCTGAATCCCTTTTAAAACCTCAACCAGCTCCCCCGAACCCCAAAGTGCTGTCCCAGGTCCTGATCATCAACCTGAAACCATGTGGTGTGAAGACTCAGGGAAGATGGAGGAAGACAAGAAAACCACAGAGAGGCATATACCCCCAACGAGAATTGCAAGAATGTCCAAGAATAAATCAGAAAAGTGCTGGAAATGTCATCAGATACCGGGCTCATATTACCACATGCGGTGGATTTGTATTGAAGCCATAAGATACTGGATTAAAATTCATATGTAGTTGGAGAAAATGATACACAAACACATAGACCTTAAACGAGAGATTTTTTATTGGGAATTATACTAGAAATCTATAACAACGACTTAAAATATTTGATTGTAAACATTTTAACAGCAGCTAGAATCGTATTTGCAAAAAACTGGAAAAATGAAACAATACCAAAACAGGAAGTTATTCCAAAAATAATGGAGTGTGCGTAAATTGACATTTGAAATTAGAGAACAAGAAGACGAGCAATTGTATAAGATATGAGACTTGTTTTATCAGTGGCTGGGGAAAAAAACCTGGTGAGGGTTGCTGTTTTCCCAACTGCTGAGCCACCCGGTCAGCATAAAATATCAGTGAACAATTAGGAGTAAGCCTTTTGAGATAAGAAGCTGAGATGAGACGCTTCTCTACAAATCTTCTTCTTTTTTTAAAACTTTTATATTCAAAGGTTTTATTTCTTTTAAAAAACAAATATTGCATCATTCATCAATCATTAAAACATCAAAGTACAATTTTTTTGTATGCCCCTCCCTCCACCCCTCCAACCCCCTCCTCCACCCCCCACTTCCCAGAACCCGTACACGGTATGGATTTTTAACACAGTCTAAAATCTATTGAGAAAAAAGAAATAAAGAAATTAATGACATTCTACATTGACCTTAGCTTCTTCTTGCTGAACTAACTTTAAACAATTTAAATCATTTCTGATCTTAAGCATAGGCTAACTGGAATTTCTTGGTCCCATATTTATTTTGTATATAGTCAATCCATTTTTTCCAGTCTCGTTTATATCTCTCATTTGAGTGATCTTTAAGATATGCCGATATTTTAGCCATCTCGGCTAAGTTTGTGACTTTCAATGTCCATTCTTGAATTGTAGGCAAGTATTCCTTCTTCCAGTATTGCGCCACCAACAGTCTTGCTGCCGTTATTAGGTTCAGAATCAAGTTAGTCTCTACCACTGTAAAGTCAGTACATATACCTAGTAAAAATAACTGAGGAGTAAACTTTATCCTTCTTTTAAAGATATTTTGCATAATCCACCATATTTTTATCCAGAATGTCTTAACCTTTTGGCAGGTCCACCATTTATGATAGTATGTAGCATCAAGAGAACCACACCTCCAACATTTAGGCTGTACATTCGGATACATAGAAGCCAACTTTTTAGGATCTAAATGCCATCTATAGAACATTTTGTAAAAATTTTCTCTCAGATTTTGAGCTTGTGTAAATTTCACATTTCTTACCCAGATTCTTTCCCATGTATCCAACATTATTGGTTCTTCAATATTTTGAGCCCATTTTATCATACAATCTTTAACTAATTCTGCTTCCGAATCCATCTGTATTAATACATTATATATCCTCTTTATATGCATTAAGCTTTGATCTCTTATTTGTTTAAACAAATTATCCTCAACTTGGATAAAACCAATTTTTTGATCTATTTTCCACCTAGCCTGTAATTGCCCATACTGGAACCATGTTTGAACTACCTTCTCCTCTTTTAATACCTCTAAAGATTTTAATTGTAATACTCCCCTTTCCGAGGTAAGAAGCTGTCTGTAAGTAATTCTGTCCTGTTTTTGTGCTATATTCATATTTTCAATTGCGTGTCTAGGAATTGCCCACATGGGTATATTGTATTGGTATTTTTTCCAGACCCACAGTAAAGCATTTCTTAAAATATGACTTTTGAAATTCTTATCCAATTTTTTGTTGAATAACAGGTAAGCATGCCAACCATATACCAGATCGTGTCCCTCAATATTCAATATTCTATCATTAGTTAAATGAGTGCAATCACTAATTACAGATAATGCCACTGCATCATAATATAGTTTTATGTTAGGTAGTTTCAAACCTCCTCTCTCACGTACATCTTGCATTATTTTCATCTTTACCCTCGGCTTCTTTCCTGCCCATACAAATTTGTTGATACCCTTCTGCCATTCTAGAAGATTCACATCTTTTTTAAGTATAGGTAACATTTGGAAAAGAAATAAAAATTTTGGTAAGATGTTCATTTTCACTGCCGCTATCCTACCCAACAAAGATAAGTGCAATTTCTCCCATTTTTTCATCTCTGTCTGTATACTATGCCAAAGTGGTTCATAATTATGCTTATATAATTTCCCATTTGAAGTTAAGATGTTAACTCCAAGATATTTGACTTTTTTAACTACCTCACATCCTAGCATCACTCCTAATTCTTCCTTTTGTTTAGTATTCATATTTATAGCTAATATTTTTGTTTTTCCTAAATTTATTTTAAAACCAGATACTTGACCATATTGATTAATCGTATTCATTAAGACCATACTGGATTCCTGCGGTTGTTCCAATATTATAACCAAATCATCCGCAAAAGCGCGGACTCTATATGCTTGCTGCCGAATCTTGATCCCTTTTAAACCATCCAAGCCCCGTATTTTATTCAACAATACTTCCAAAGTTATAATAAACAATAATGGGGACAAAGGGCAGCCCTGTCTTGTACCTTTTCCAATCTGAAAAGAGTCTGTTAAACTTGCGTTGACTATGATTTGTGCTGTTTGCTGTTGGTATATTGCTTTAATTGACTGTAAAAATTATCTCCTATCTGCATTTTTTGCAATATCTTCAACAGAAATTGCCAGTTAACTCGATCAAAGGCCTTCTCAGCATCCAAAAATATAAACGCAGCAGGGATCTGGTTGTTCTTTCCCAAATATTCTAATGCATTAATAATTAATCTGACATTACTACTATAAATTACTAAATTACTATAATTTTTTGGTTGGGTAGTATCTTGGTCTTCTTTGGGTATCAAGGATATGAACGCTGTCTTCCAAGATGGAGGCACTTTACCTTCCATTTGAATCATATTAAATAATTCTCTAAGAGGTTCTACCATTTCTAACTGTAAGTTTTTATAGTAAACCGCTGTCAAACCATTTCTACCTGTTGCTTTCCCTAACTTTAATTGCTTAATTACCTGCAAGATTTCCCCCCAGGTTATTGGTTGATTCAATTTTTGCCTGTGCTCTTCTCTAACTGAAGGTATTTTCTCTTTACCTAAATATTTGTCTATATCTAAACCATTAATTTTATCCCCTTTATACAGTTATGTAAAAAATTCCCGAAATGTCTTTTGAATCTCTTCCTGTTGAAAGACCTCCTTCCCTCTGTAAATCAGTTTAGATATATTTCGAGTTTTCCTTTTTTTCCTAATCTGATAAACTAACCATCTGCCAGGTTTGTTTGCATTACAAAAAGTATTGTGTTTTGCATATAATAAATTAGTGGCTACCTGGTCAGAGATCAACATGTCAAATTGAGATTTTAATATGTTAATAGCTTCCTTAACCTTTGTATCGCCTGGGTTCATTGTTAACTCCAACTCTTTTCTCTTAATTTCCTCTTCCAGTTCTGTTCATTTTAACCCTTGTTTATTTCTATGTGTTTTATTTATATTCATCAGCACTCCTCTCATATATGCTTTGCTTGCATCCCATACGAATTCCATAGATGTACCCTTATTCATATTCAAAACAAAATATTCAGATAGCAATTTTTTACAATCATTAATATACTTTTCATATCTAAATAAATTTTCATTCAATCTCCAAGACCTTCTTGCCTGCACTACTCTTCCCAACTCCATCCAAACTGGGTTATGGTCCGAAAGGACCCTAGCCGCAATCTTTGTCTTCTTGACCCTAGAAAGCAAATCATTAGTGGTTAGTATAAAATCAATCCTTGAAAGGGATTGATGCCTATCAGAGAAGAAAGTGAAGTCATATTCCTCTGCATTTCTTTCTCGCCAAATATCTCTCAATTCAAAGTCATCCATGATGTCAAAGAAAGGTTTGGGTAACTTTGCTCGCATCTTAGTATTTAGGCGGGAAATCTTCTTATCTCTCTTAGTGTCTATCACTCCATTCCAATCACCCAATAGTATACAGGAACTATAGTCCCACTGTACTAATTTAGCATGAAGATTTCTATAGAATCTATCTTGCTGTTGATTGGGGGCATAAATTCCCAAAAGTAATGTCTTTTTCCCTTCTAGGATTAGGTCTAAAGCAATATATCTTCTGAAGGGATCTGCTTCTATTAATTCAGCTTTCATATCTTTTCTTAAGTATACAACTATACCATTCTTCTTTTCCATAGCAGAAGCTACAAAATGTTGACCAAGTTTTGAGTTAATCAAATATTTTTGATCAGTTGACTTGATATGAGTTTCTTGCAAACAAATTACATCATTCTTAAACTGTTTGAGATAGTGAAATATTTTCTTTCTCTTCTGTGGAGAATTCAGTCCATTGACATTCCATGTTAAAATCTTAGTTGTCATCTTTGATTGGCTGAAGCATTTTTAGAGCTTCCTACATGGCCTGTTTAATCTTAGGCCTAGCTCCTCCCACTGCTTCCAGACTTGTTATTGTAGTTCCTTGATCGAAGGCCGGTGATTGTTGATATTGTTGCTTTTTAGCTTGTTTCTCCATTCGTCTAGTAATCATGCGGCTAGGTCTTTGTTCCATAACACTTTGCGCTTCTAGAAGAGAGAGATGCTCCATCTTATCTGGTGGTTGTGTAGTTTGCTGTCTATCCTGTCCTTCTTGTGATCTTCCTCCAGGTCCAGATGGTGCAGGGTATCCAGCCTTCAAAATATTATAATAAAAATCTCGGGCTTTCCATACAGAGTTGAGGCGATATCTTTGCCTATCAAATGTAAATATAATGCCAAATGGTGCATCCCATCTATACTGTATCTGACGATTTCTGAGTTCTTCAACCAAAAAAGCGTAGTCTCTCCTGGCTCTTAACATTTGAGGTGGTATCTCTTTCAAAACAATCAGGTCTTGACCGCCAACTTGAAGCTTAGTGTTATAAGACGCTTGTAGTACCATATTTCTAAGCTCTCTTGTAGTGAAGTATATAACGATGTCTCGAGGAAGCTGCTTCTGCTTTGCCAGCCAAGAGTTAACGCGATAAGCTTTGTCGATTTGCCAGTCAAGGTTGGTCCCTGGTCTTCCCATCAGGCGGTCAAAAGCTTCTGATAGGATCTGTTTCAGTTTCTCCTGTTTCTCCTCACGCAGCCCCCTTACTCTTAATGGGAACTCCATTTGTCGATACTGTATCATAATAATTTCTTTTTCAGCATTTTCCACTTTTTGTTCCACCACCTCTGTTTTCAATGTCAAGTTGGTATTGGTGTCATTAAGATCCTCTAGACTATCCTCAATTCCAGAAACATGTTCTGTCAATACAGTTACAAGTCTCAGCATTTCTTCTTTAATTTTAACAACCCTGGCATCGATTTTCTCATACAACTCCTGTTTAAGTCCTTTTATTTCACTTTTGATTTCTTCTTTCATTTCTTTTATTTCCTCTTTTCTCTCCTGCCTTATCACCTCTCTATGATCTCTAAGCTTATCTTCCATTGTAATTGTCTGTGAATTAAGAGCCACGCTTAATTCACTCAGGAAAAATTCTTTCGTTAACACATCCCCAGCAGGGGGCGTAGGAAGCGGAGGCTGCAGCCTTGTGCCAGGCACTGGGGATGTGCCCCTGGGAATAGAGGGTGACGGCTTCAAATTAAAACTTGGTTTTGAAGCCATTTCAAAATTTATCTTCCTGCAATTAATAGCTTTAAGCAGCTTTAAGTAAAGAAGCTGATTTTCTCCTTTTACTTTGAAATTTGAGGCTTGGCAAAACTTTCAGTGAGTAAACATTGTAACAAGACAGTTCAGCAGATTCATCACCATTTAACTTCCAGATAAGCAAGATTAATGAGGGAGTGAAAGTCTTGTAAAAATGAAACTAATTAAAAAGCTTCTGCTGGCTGATTGTAAAACAAGTGATAAGCATGCTCCTTTGAAATTTTGAGTTCTTGTGACAATTAACAAAAAGTATTCATTATTACCAGAGAAACCAGCCTGCTCGGCGCCATTTTAAAAGCCTCTAAGTAAATAGATTTTCAGAGGAGAAAAAGAAAAGAAGCTAAAATCTTGATAAACAATTATTGTTCACGCAAACGGATCCAGCTCGTGATAAGATTAAATCAATCAAAACTTTGAATTGAGTGGGGGAGACCTACTTTGTTTCGCACAAGGCAGTTTGAAGTTCCCAGCACGGAGGTCGTTCTGCTTTGGGCTAGCCCCCCTCTCTCTGCAAGCACAAAAGCTGCAAAAATTGAAGAGCATTTGCCAGCAGAACTATTTCTTCTTTCCTTCTTGCCTGAAGGGTAAGAAAACCTGTTAAGACGTCAGATGGAAGATCCTCTAAACAGGTACGTAGCCAGGAATTCAGAGGCAGCTGGTTTTTTGCTGCCACCACCAGCAGGCTCCACCCAGGAAGTCTCTACAAATCTTCAAAGGTAAAAGTAGTTTCACTTTTAAAATTTATTGCCACTGGCAAGAAGCCCAGTCTGTGGGGGATGGAAAGAAGAGGTATGAAGGAGCTTATTCTCAACGCGGAGAATGGATGGCATGAAGATCTGATGAATGGAGATTCCAGCCACCCTCATGCAGTCAGCTCCGATGGAGATCCCGGACCATTCCGGACAACTAAACGTGAGTGCATACTACTCCTCCTTCCCCCAGCCAAGGCTTGGAAAAAACCCTGGAGTGGAAATTTTGACTCCTTCCAAACAGGGGTAATTGAAATGAACCAATGCCCTGCAACTGAGTTGAAGATAGAATCCCTATCAAGATGGGATTTTCAACCCAGCCAGCAAGAAGGGATTTGGCCAGCATCTTTCACTTGCCAGCCACCAGAAACTGAGCTGCAGCTAGTGGATGAAGCACCACTAAATTGGGTTTTCTTCCCAGAGTATGGTTAAGATTCCAGTGGGCACCTCCTGGACTATCAACATGGGAAAGTTCCCCAAGCCAGCAGAGGGGCCCTTGGGCCAGAAATCCTCCAAGCCAGCAGAGGGGCCCTTGGGCCAGAAATCCCCCAAGCCAGCAGAGGGGCCCTTGGCACATAACCCCCCCTAACCAGCCATCATTGGGTGAACTGCAACCTGTGAATCAGGCACTCTCGGGATGGGTCTTAATCCCAGGTCATGGATGGAAGGGATTCCAATTGGTACCTGCCCTTCCTCAGCAGATGGCACCATGGCAGACAACTGGGCAGTGGCCAACCAAGGGATTGACCTCCCCACTAATTCCAGTCTCCCCTGCAATGCCCCAAAAGGTTCTTGCCCAACCTTCCTACAGAGAAAAGTTCTCAACAATGGAAGAAGGGATTACCAAGGGGCAACCTACAGCTACAGAATGGATGGTGGAAAAATGTGATGAGGTGGTTCCTAAGTTTAGAGATATAACTAGGTCCCTTTCCTCGTGGGGGCCAAAAAAATGCCACCTTTGCTGTCAACTTGGCCACAAAGCGTGCTTGGCTCCAGTCCCATTGCCACAAACATGCACACCAACCGCCACAGTGGAAAAGAGAAGGCCCCAGATACCACTGCAAAAGAGTCATTTGGGCCAAAAACTTCTAGAAGAGGATCCCCAACTTAAGGTGACAAAGAGTCCTACCAAGGGGGAGGCCTCGGAGGAGGAAAATGCTGAAGATGACCCAATGGTGAATGCACCCATCTGCCATTTCTCCTTCCAAGTGCCTAAGATGGGGTTGGAGGGGGAAGTTGAAGCAGTTGTGAGCACCAGTTGCGCTCGATGTTTAATCAGCACGTCGATTGTCAAGCAACTAGGCATAAGCACAAAACCTCTAGCCTGTCCCAGTCGGGTTGAGCAGGTAGATGGAATGCTAATTGGAGGGGCCCAAACCATGCTAGTAAATGATCTGGTGAAGTTACAAGTGGGCTGCCACTGCGAGCTTCTCAGATTCATTGTGGCTCCGGAGATGCCGGAGAAAATAATCTTGGGGCTTGCATGGCTTGACAAGTGGAAGCCTACGATAAAGTGGGAAGACGGTGGTAGGAAATTGAAGATGGTGGTTGAGCCGCTACCACCGATGGAGAAAATGAGCCAGCCAGGGATGATTGAACCCAAGAGCCCAGAACCTGCAGCAGAGACAAAAACCCCAGCTGTCCAACAAGTATCCAAAAACTTGTTGGGGGATGTTTTGTCGAGAAAGCTGCAGCATGACAGTAATGGAAACCAGGATAAGCTGATGACAGCTATGTAATTGGCGCTCCCAACAGACCAGTCTGGAGTGCTACAATGAGTAACCAGCCCTAACAGACCATGGGAAGAGGTCGCAATTGTGCAACAGCAGTGGAAACAGAGTAATCTGGACAGTTATGGACTTGGTTTCCAAGCAGGCGCACTTCATTGCTTGCTCAGAGTTGCCATCGGCAAAGAAATTAGCGAAAATGTTTGTGAAACACATCCCAGAGCAGTTTGGCCAACTCAGCATGGGCAGCGCCACTCAACTCCTTGGCACCGAACAGGCTAGATGCACCTTGGCTCAACCAACATTCACTTTCCCAGGCTAAGAAACCACAGCACCAATGAGCAGAGCATCTACTTCCTTTCACTTGGCATGGAGTGGTTTGGTCCATAGCCTCAAGCATCAGGCCGGACCTGCTGTGACAGTGGTCACCATGAGACTGCAGGTGACTGAGCCTACTGAGCCAGCCCAGCAGGGACCGCAGCAAGGATTCTGGAGCCCAAATACTCCACCACAGCAGCTGGTCCTTGGACTGCTGCCAGCAAACCAGATCCCTCCTGGATGGGCATTCTACTCTGGCCAAGGTTGGGTGCAATACCAGTGAATGCCTGCCCAGGTCCTGCAACCAATGCCCTTCCATCAACTCGGGCAATTCCAGCCGCTTGTTGTCGCTCCACAACAGGGACCTCCCTAGATTACCCAGACTACTGGATATCCAGTGGAGGGGTGGAAATGGATCCAGGGAAAGTAAAAGCAGTGCTAGACTGGCAACCCCCATACACCTGCAGGCAACTTCAAAGCTAAGACTACCTAGCAAAAAGCTGGGACCTAAATTTTTAGGTCCATTTCCAATAGTGAAAGTAATTAATCCAGTGACAATTCAGTTTAGCCTCCACCGCATTCTAGGGAAAATACATCCTGCATTTCATTGCAGCTTGCTGAAACCAGCCCTTGGGTCTCGCTTGAGACTTCAGACTCAGGCACCTTCTAAGCCTGTAGTACAAGGGGAAAGCCGTTATTAGATAAAAAGATTTTGGACTCCAGAATATATAGGGGTCATTTACAATATTTAATTCATTGGAAAGAATACCTTTGTCTTTTTTAAAAAGTTTTTTTTTTATTTTCATACAAATAACTTACCATCTTACCATCAACCCCCAAAGACTATCATTTGTTTTTCTGCTCTCCATACACCATATTTATACCCTATCCATCGCTTTTTTGCCCCTTCTCCCTCTCTTCTCCTCCATACTTCCTTTCTTCCATCAGCCTTCTCTACTTTCCCTTCCTCTCTCCTTCTCCTCTTTCCACTCCTTTTTCTCCTTCTCTTCCCCCTCCACTACCCTCTCTACTAACCCCTCTCTTCCTTCTCTTGTCTCTCTTCTCTCTTCCACACTCTTCATCTCATTTATGGTGTATTTCAGCATCTGAGCAGACTCCATTTAATATTGATGGTGTTAGTAATTTCATTTCAATAAACATCTTTCATATTAATAATTTTAATATATATCCTCCTTTTTTTAAAAAAGGATATGTGTGTGTGTGTGTGTTTGTGTCTGTGTCTGTGTGTGTCTGTCTGTGTGTGTGTATGTATGTATATATATAAAAATTATATTTTAAACCTCCCCCCCCCAAGCTTATTTTTTGGGCGAAGTGTGGGCCTGGTTACTATTTCCAGCTATTCTCATCATAATATTATAAAGTTATACATCATTACATGCCCCCAATTTTCAGTTCTGCCTTTATAATCTCAGTAATTTTTCCATTATAAATATATTTCAAGTTCCCTCTCCATTTTTTCCATATTTTTACTTAGCTTACATTTAATCATCTTTTAGTTAAAATACTTGCTATTCAATGCTTATTACAAGCAAATGTTCTCACCCAGTGGCTTCATGTAGATGTTAAATAGGAGGGGGGACAGGACTGAACCCTGCGGCACCCCATATGTAAGGGGCCTAGGAGTCGACCTCTGTCCTCCAACCAACACTGACTGCGACCTGTCTGAGAGGTAAGAGGAGAACCACCTCAAAACGGTGCCTCCCACTCCCACCTCCTGCAACTGTTGCAGAAGGATACCATGGTCGATGGTATCGAAGGCTGCTGAGAGGTCAAGAAGCACCAGGATAGAGGAATGTCGTCTATCCCTGGCCCACCAGAGATCATCGGTCAGCGTGACCAAAGCAGTTTCGGTGGAGTAACCAGGCCTGAAACCCGACTGGAAGGGATCTAGATAGTCTGCTTCATCCAAGGACCGTCGGAGTTGAAAGACCACCACCTTCTCAACAACCTTCCCAACAAAAGGGAGATTGGAGACTGGACGGTAGTTTTTAAGGACAGCTGGATCCAGAGAGGGTTTCTTAAGGAGGGGTCTCACTACCACATCCTTTAAGGGCTGCGGGAAAGATCCCTCCTGTAGAGAGGTGTTAATAATCCTCCGGAACCAGCCTCGTGTAACCTACTTCCTGGCTGAAACCAGCCAGGAGGGACACGGGTCCAGTAAGCAGGTGGAGGCACTCACCACTCCCATGGCCTTGCCTACTTCCTCAGGAGTAACAGGCTGGAACTCACTCCAAGAAATCAAGGCCCACCCTCAGCATCTCAGCAGGTACTGCCCAAGTGGAGTCCAGGTCTGTCCGAATCTGAGCAACTTTATCCGACAGAAACTGAACAAATTCCTCAGCTCTTCCCTGTAAGGGTTCCTCCGCATTCCTCCCCTTCAGGAGGGAGCAAGTTATCCTTAACAGGGCGGCCGGGTGAGATTCTGCAGATGCAATAAGAGTGGAAAAATGAGCACATTTTGCCACCTGTATCGCCACTAAGTAAGACCTAATAGAGATTCTTAACTGTGTTTGGTCAGATTCGGAGTTACTGGCCCTCCAACGTCGCTCTAGGCATCTCTTCTGGTGTTTCATCTCCTGGAGTTCCTTGGTGAACCAAGGAGCCCTCCTGGATCCACTGCTGCGGAGAGGCCACAAAGGCACAATCCGGTCAAGAGCCCCAGCTGCCGCTGTATTCCAAGCAGCGACCAAGGACTAAGTCGGATTGTGGGCAAGGGAGTCAGATATCTCCCCAAGCTCCGTCTGAAATCCCGATGGGTCCATCAGGCCCCTGGGGCGGAACCATTTAATCGGCTCCACCTCCCTGCAGTGGGGGAGTAGTTTCTGAAAATCCAGCCTCAGTAGGAATTGATCTGACCATGACAGGGGCGAGATCTCTATGTCATTCAATTCCAGATCACGTCTCCGTTGCCCCGAGAGAAACACGAGGTCGAGAGTGTGTCCCGCTGTATGAGTCGGACCCTGAATTACCTGGGTCAAGCCCATGGTTGTCATGGAAGCCATGAACTCCTGCGCCCCATCAGAGCATTCACCAAGAGATGGCAGGTTAAAATCCCCCAAAACTATCAGTCTGGGGAATTCAACCGCCAGTCCGGCTACTGACTCCAGGAGCGCAGGCAGGGCTGTTGTAACACAGCTGGGAGGTAGGTACATTAGCAACACACCCACTTGACCCCCTAGGTCCAGCTTCACCAGAAGGGATTCACACCCGACAATCTCCAGAGCAGGGATCCCACGAGGAACCAATGATTTTCGGATGATGGCAGCCACTCCCCCACCCCTTTCTTGGTGTCGTGGTTGGTGGAAGACCTGAAACCCTTCTGGGCACATTTCAGAGAGTGGGACTCCTCCCTCATGGCCCAGTCAGGTTTCAGTAATACATGCCAGATCTGCTCCCTCATCTAATATTAAGTCCCGGACGAGGGGACCTTTATGAATCACAGACCTGGCATTTAGCAACAGCAATCTGAGGCCAGGGCCCTGACATCTCTTGCCACTTGGTCCTTGAGATGAATTATCAAGGCCGGAATGAGGGATCGCTGTGATGTAGCAAACCCTCCTTCCCCGGTAGTGGCTAGCCCTGAAGCTCCCATCGTACCTGCCTCTCCCAAACGTAACTGGGATGCTCTGGCCTGTCCCACCCTCCGTAGACCCCTCCTCCCCTCCCATGGCCTCCACTCTCCTCAGCAGGCCATTCACCTCATACACTCCGGGACAAGAGGTGGTTCCGGGCCCCCATCCACTTCTGTTTCTGCACTCAGTGGAGGGGGTTCCAGGCTGCACTCCCGGTCCCCTCATATATACCAAGCAGTCATACTCAACATACACACCCCACTATAACAATAAAACAGTAGGTACAATAAAAACAGGGTAAAAAGTTAAAATTAATAAAAGTGGGATCATTCACTAACATACATACTCAAACACTCCGCATACCAAGACAGTTTGCGTGGGTCTTAGAAACTCACAGCCTGTGCACACACAAGACATTTTTAAAATCCACAGGCTGTGCACAACACACACTCTTCCAGCCCCTCTGTCTCTCCCCTCTTCCTGGATTCACTCAGACGTTTTTAAAACTCATAGTCTGTGCACACACAAGACATTTTTAAAATCCACAGCATGTGCACAACACACACACTTCCAGCACCTCTGCCTCTTCCCTCTTCCTGGATTCACTCAGACGTTTTTAAAACTCAGCCTGTGCACAACAAGACATTTTTAAAACTCACAGCCTGTGCACACACACTCTTCCACTCTTTTAAAAATGTCTGAGTGAATCAAGGAAGAGGGATGAGGCAGAGGGGTTGGAAGCATGTGTTCCTATAGTATCTTCCAGCCCCTCTGCCTCTTCCCTCTTCCTGAATCCACTCAGATGGTTTTTACAACCCACAGTCTGTGCACATGTACACACACTCTTCTAGCAGCCCCTCTGCCTCTTCCCTCTTCCCCAACATCCTCCTCCCCACCTCAGTCAATCACCAGTTCTTTCTTCTTCTGGTGCTTCTTCTGAGAACTTTTCAGCAGCATGGTAAGGATGGGCAAATGAAAGAGCGAATGGGGGGAGGGAGCATTCTGGCCAACGGGTACAGGAAGGCACACTAAATTTCACCATCCAGTACATCCGTACCGGTTCATACCGATCCGTACCGGTTGAAACTCACCTCTCACTTATGTATATGTATATTTATATGTATATGTATGTGTATGTGTATGTGTATGTGTATGTGTATGTGTATGTGTATGTGTATGTGTATGTGTGTGTGTGTGTTTGTGTATGCTTCCCTTCTTCCTCTCTCCAGTCAATCTTCACCCCCCTTATCCTTTCCACTTCTTCCTAGTGAGCCTTTTATCCCAAACTCTAAGCTGCTGCTTTTTCTTTCTACTGGGTGTATAGTCTTCCTTCCCTGACTTTTTCATCACCCTCTGCTGCATTATTTCGCATATCCTCCTCAAAGTTATCTGTCTCCCTGTCTTCTTTCCCTCTTTTCTCTTATCACTCCTTTCTTTCTTCTCTTTCTTCTCTATGCCTGTCTGGCCATTTCCTTTCTTTTCTTCTATAATCCCATTCCCTTTCTTTGTTGGGACATATCCCCCTTTTCAATTTTCCCTGTGCCACTGTCAAACCCAGTGAAATCTTTTGTCTGTTTTTCATTTTCTATTGCTTTTTCTGTAGTTCCACTTTCTTTTCCTTCTTCTTCCCTTGAGCTTCTTGTTTCTCCTTAATTTCTAACTTCAGAATTCTATTTAATTTTTATTTTAGTGACTCATGCATTTTTATAATCTCACATATTTCTTCAAATTCCCAACTTTTCATAATGTCCAGTTTAAAATTTACACTTTGTACTCTTTTATAATAAGTCTCAGTTGTATAATTATAATTTAAGTTCCACAGTTTCTTCTTATTTTCCAATTCTAATCCAGCTCCAATATTCCAGTTCAGCTAAAAAGAAAAGAAGAAGAAGAAGACACTCTTCTTTTCTTCCTGTCCAGGTGCAAAACCAAATGATCAGTGCACAATCAAAACCTCCTAAAATGGTGAAGTTTCACTTTCTTTGTTCTTCGGCTAGTGTTTTCTTCCCTCCAGCAAATGGCTCCATTCCTCTATTCTTTCAACTTGATGATTTTCAAAGGTATAACTTGGTAGTTCTAAGTCCAAAAATTGCAGACAGGGGAGAAACAATGCTTTTTCTTGATTTTTCCTCTTGTTATTTTCCACCTCTAGTTAATTAAGGTTGCTTAAGATGTGTAAATTAGAACAAATTAGAACAAAGCAAGTCTCCTTAGTATCAGTATTTTAGTCTCAGTTCCCCACTCCTTTTTTTTCCATGAGGTTCTCAATTGTCAATTAATCTCTTTTAAAGACACAATCTTTTCAAATCCATATTCAAAGCTTCGGTTAGCCAATTCTCATTTCTGTCTCCAAGTTATTTAAAGCAAGCAGTTCACTTTGGGCTTAACGATTTAAATCACAATTTTTCCCCTTCTCTTCCTTTCCTTTCCTCCAAATCCCTAATCTATCTGTTAGTATTATTTTCTACTCACAAGGTTCTTTCCCGTTTCCAAATTGTGATTTGTATCAGTTGGTCATTTAAATCTTCTCACCAGATCTCAACACTCCTTCCAATCACTGCTCCTGCTCAATGCTTAGTCCAGATGCCTCAGCTTTGTAGCGGCCATTTTACAATGTCACCTCCCCCGCTGCTGATTTAGGGAGCTAATCTCTGACCTGCAAGGAACTAGTTACATTCCTCTCCATCTATTGAGATGCAGCTCCTTCTTCACTTTCCCTCCAGGAAAGTTCTGATCTGAAGATCCCCGCAATGGTTTGTCAGCCAGAATTAACGTGAAGCTCTTCAGAGGCCATGGATTTTCTGATTGTCTTGCTGAGGCACTTCTGGTCTCTCCAGGGTAGCCTTTGTCTTGTAGGGCATAATAATAGTAGAATAGTATAGTAGATACTGGAACATAATAGAATTACTGGGACATAATAATAACTTGCTATTTCACTTCTGTAAGAATTTATTTGCTCCTATAAGATTTAGATTTAGATTGCTTTTATTTATAGGCTGCCCTTTTCCCTAAGGGGACTCAGGGCGGCTTACAACCTATAGGGAGGGGATACACGTAATGACATATACAGACAACACACAATTAAAAAATAGAAGCAACATTCATTCATCATTCGGGTGGGGACGGATAATTGCTTTTGCCATTTGCTTCTACCAGTGATCTAACTTCCACTTGTTTTTCTGTACCACTTGACTTGAACTTTCATTACGGTGAGGGAAACCTGGAAACTTTCAGATTCAGGTTTTCCCAGATGTGCCAATACGACATCTCTAATAAAATGGAACTTTGAGGAATCTCAAGCCTTGGAGTCTTCTTTCATTGGGGTTGTTACTTGGAACCCTGATAGCCTCATTTAATTATATATAAAATTAATGAAAGACTGTTAGCAAAGGAGGAGACCAAGAGACTATGCTTTTATGCTGCTCATAGAATTTTGGAGAAGATGCGTATAGGTATATGTCAATTCATGCACTATTAAGTTTATCTGCCACAATAAACAAATGTTAATATTTTGGATAATCAATTATCAATAAGTAAGAATTCTGCTTGCAGTACATGTGGATGAATTTTGATGTCAATGTTTAGTCTCTTCCAGAGGTATTTTCTGTTAGCCACTCAGAGTTTAGAATGCAATGTTATTTGGATCTTAAGACCTCTGAATGATGGAACACTACATTTAGAAAGGAAATTAATTTGGCAATTTTTATCCATATATATATATGAAGTATTACCTGCCCAGACATGAGTAATTTCCATAGATGACAAATCAATCCAAGACAGGTGGCTTGTGTTTAACATTTTGGTTCATAATTTTGAAGACTTTGACATGACTGATTATGCTAAAGCTTGGGGCAATTTACTAAATTAATGAATTAATTTGCTAATACATGAGAATGATTAATTGAGATGCTTCTTTGGATCATATTTAGTGTAATGAAGCTTGAGCAATGACAGGTGCAGAGACATGGGTGAGATTCTGTACATTTTACTCACTTAAACACTCATTAAAGGCAATTAATCATCATGTGGTGGGTATTAGCCTATGCATGAATTAATGCAGAAAATGCTTGGGGCATAAACTTCAACTCACTGTCTGAGTCAACACTTTCTTTTAGGTTAATAAATTCATATTCTGCTCTCAGACGGATTAATAACTACAGTTCAGGCAGATTCTTGGGATTGTTATTTTGTCTTCTGAGGTTCAGCTCTTCAGGGTCATTTCATACATTTCTTTTTTCATCATACAATTAATCTGTTAGAACAGTCACAAAATGCCAAAATCTATTTCAGTCTATGGTAATATTTTTGTTATTATTCTGTAATCATTATTATTCTTGACAGAGATGTTATACTATTCTATCCTATGGAATATCTAATGAATGTGTCTGTAAATTCTGAAGTCACACAGTAGTAGAATTTGCATTACAGAACTAGAGTTCAGTTTGTTTCAAGTAGGGGCACAGTGGCCGGAAGGTTAAGATGCTGAGCTTCTTGACTGGAAGGTTGGCAGTTCGAGGCTTAAGTACTGCATAATAGAGTGAACTTCCATTACTTGCTCCAATTCCTGCCAACTTAGCAGTTCAAAAGCATGTAAATGCAAGTAGATACACCACCTTTGTTGGGAAGAGAACAGTATTCCATGTACCTTCAGCATATAGTTATGCTGGCTACATGACCACGGAAGCGTTTTTGGACAATGCTGGGTCTTTGGCTGTGAATCGCATATGAGCACCGCCCTCTAGAGTCAGATATGATTGGCAGGGAAACCTTTTTGTCTTGTTTCAAATGTTTCAAACTACTTTTTTAAAAAAGGTCTCTTAGATGGGTCATTTGGGTCAAACTCCTATTAACTTTATGGACAATCACCTAACTGGCAATTCCATTTAAACAAGATTGGATCCAGGTTAGTAGCTGGAAAGGAGATCACCAGAAACTATGAAGCCTATACCAAGATTGGGAGATTACAAAAAATAAGGTGATGGCAAAATAGTTCTATAATAATGTCATAAAATCTACATACATTGAGGAAAAATGAATCCAGTTAAATCATCTAATAGTTTAAACTAAATAAATAAATAGATGATGATGATAATGATGATGATGATGACAGAGGTGGGTTCCTACCAGTTCGCACCTATTTGGTAGAACCGGTTCGTCAAATCTACCAAACTGGTTAGAAGAGGTTCCACCAGTGGACCCGGAAAGCAGGCCACACCTACAGAAGAGGTTCCAAATATGTTTGAAACCCACCACTGACACACACACACACTCACACTCACACAGAGAGAGAAAGAAAAAGAGAAAGAAAGGAAGAAAGAAAGAAAGAAAAAGTGAGAGATGAAAGAAAAAAAGGAAAAAGGGACAGAGAGACAAAAGGAAGGAAAGAGAGAGAGAGAGAGAGAGAGAGAGAGAGAGAGAGAGAGAGAGAAAGAAAGAAAGAAAGAAAGAAAGAAAGAAAGAAAGAAAGAAAGAAAGAAAACACATTGCTGGCAAACCACTCCCACCAGGTCACATGGTTGGCAAGCCACTCCCACAAAGGAGGCCACACCCACAGAGTAGGTTTGAAAATTTTTTGAAACCCACCACTGGATGATGATGATATACTTTATTCATGAAACATGAAACTCAGTCCACTGAACATTCAAAAATGGATTACAAATACCATTGACTGGTGCTAATGGTTGATATGGTTTGCTGCTAATGTCCTAGGTATCAACCAAGTACCTTCTTAAAATATAAGATGTTCCGAGTAGCACAGGTTTTTTTTGCAGTTCTGCTGGTGTTATTGCAGAAAGCTGCAATTTGTTGATGTATCTTATAAAATTCTTGGACATGGTACCAAGTACCACGATGACAATGGTTATCTCTCTTACATGTTTCATCCATAGCCATGTAGTTTCAATTGCCAGGTCACAATATTTCATTATTTTTTCTAGCTCTTTTTCTTCGACTCTGGCATCTCCTGGAACAGCGATATCAATAAAGTGTACATTTCAGCCTCTACAACTGTGATATCTGGCACGTTGTGCTCCAAATGACAATCTGTTTGTATTCAAAAGTCCCATAAGATCTTCACCTTTTCATTTTCGATGACTTTTTCCACTTTATGTTCCCATGACTTTCTAGATACAGATAAATCATATTTTTTACATAATGACCAGTGGATTAATTTAACAACTCGGTTGTGTCTAGCTTTGTAATCAGTTTATGCAATTTTGCTGCATTCACATATTAAATGTGAAACAGTTTCGACTTTGTTTATGCAAAGTCGGCAGTTTGGGTTGTCAGAGGATTTTTGTATCTTCACTTTCATAGCATTAGTTTGTAGTGATTGTTGTTGTTGTTGTTGTTGTTGTTGTTGTTGCAGATCCAGGCAGTGCGGCTTTTTGCATTTGACTGATGGTGATTTTGTCAATTTTTAACTGTTTTAAATGTAATTCCAGTGCTTTTGGAATAGCACCCAGTGTGCCAATTACCACTGGAATTACCACTGCTGGTTTGTGCCATAGTCGTTGAATTTCGATTTTTAAGTCCTGGTATTTTGCAATATTTTCATGTTACTTCTCGGCGACCCTGCTATCACCTGGTATTGCGATGTCTATGATTGTGATCTTATTTTTCTCAACCAGTGTGATGTCTGGTGTATTATGTGCCAGTATTTTGTCCGTTTGTATATGGAAATCCCACAAGATCTTGACCATCTGATTTTCGGTGACTTTTTCAGGCTGTTGTTCCCACCAGTTTGTTGCTGTTTTAATATTATATTTTTTGCACAAATTCCAATGGATCATTTGTGCTACTGAATTGTGCCGCAATTTATAATCAGTCTGCACGATTTTTTTACAGCAGCTGAATATGTGATCAACAGTTTCATCAGCTTCTTTGCAAAGTCTGCACTTGGCATCATCAGAGGATTTTTCGATTTTGGCCTTAATGGCATTTGTGCAGATAGCTTGTTCTTGCACAGCCAGGATTAGTGACTCTGTTTCGTTCTTTAATGTACCTGTTGTTAACCATAACCAAGTTTGTTCACTGTCCACTTTATCTTTTGAAGTGAGGAGTCACAGACTGGAGTGCATCCCTCCTTCTCCACCCACTAGAAGGAGAAGGAGCCTGAAACTGAAGCCATTTCCTCTCCTATGCAGCAGGTAGGCCATCCAGGGCCTGTAGCCCCCTCCCTCCCTCCAAACAAGAATCAAGGAAGATGGCCAGCCACATCAAGTGCAGGCTTACAGGGAGGAGGAGCAGGAGGAGCAATGATGAATGAACTGCCCTGCTTTAGGGGAACGTTTGATGGGGACTCAGACCAGCTAGCTCTATTCCTTGACTCAGCTGAGATGCACCTAGAACACTATGGATACCTTTACCCATCCCCCAGAACCATGTGAATACCATCACAGAGGAGCTAGAGAGAGAAGCAAGGGAATGGCTAGCAGCCCTCTATAAGAGGAGAGCTCCCCAATTGTAAGACATAGATGACCTCCTACAGCTGCTAGTGGCCAGATATGAGGCGGCAGAGGAGGACCGTATGTGGAAAATGAACTCAGAAACCTAAGGCAGAGGGGACGGCCCATCAAAGAACACATTTGTGAATTCAGGAAAGTCATTGGGAAATTCCCCCCTATACTGGTAGTGTATTTTTCAGAACAAGCAAATCATCCAGGTAACCGCCAAGACATCCCAAACTGACTGAATGGTTCCAAGTAGCCATAAAAGTAAATGGCTGGTTGAGTGCCAACGACATGAGAAAGCAACTGGACACTAAAGAGGAAGGTCAACCAGACCAGAGACCACCAAAGCCGGTCCCAAAACCATCCCCCTACAAAGACTGCTGAAATGCTGCAGATGCAGGGGATAGGCCACATGGCATCAGCATGCACAACCCCAGCCCCGAAACCAAGGCCAGAGACATCACCCAGGGCACAACCAGAACGAGGCCTCAAGCATGCCACCAACATGTCCCAGAAGGCCCTCCATGCTGCAGAGGTCCCTCCCACCTCTGGTGAAAGGAGGGGAACCCCAGGCAATGATGACCAGTTGCCAGAATCCTATTACACCAAGGACAAGGGCAAAAATGACGCAATGGTGAGTGAACCAGTTCACCCTTTCATTTTCCCAATATGCCTCACAGCCCCAAAAACAGGAACCCAGGGGACTGTTCAAGCCCTAATAGACTCAGGCTGCACTAGATGCTTTATCAACCTAACCACAGTCCTGAAACTGGGGATCAGAGCAAAAAGACTGGCCCACCCGATCGAGTTTGAACAGGTTGATGAGTCCCTAATGGGGGGAGCCTATGCCACCCACCTGACCAAACCAGTGAGGATAGAGCTAGCGGATCACTGGGAAGTAATTCGATTCATAATAGCTCCCCAAATGACAGATGCAGTCATATTGGGACACTCCTGGCTAGACCAGTGGGGACTAACCATCTGGTGGCAAGGAGGTAATAGCAGACTGAGGATAGCAAGGAGCCCCAACCCCTTCCACACCAGTAAGCAGAAACATCACCCATGCAGGGAACCCTCCAAAAAAGCCCACCAGAACAACTTGCAGCCACATCTGACAAAACTCCAGAGACCAAACAGATCCTAAGGGAATATCAGAACCTCACAGAAGCAAGGCTGAATGTGATGCCCCGCCACCCCACTGTGTGGCAGAGTGCACCATTGAAATTATCCCCGGGGCAAAGCTACCCAAGCCCAAAGTGTATGCCATGACGCCCTAGGAAATGCAAGAAATGCACAAATACAAAAACTTAGCAAGGGGGTTCATTGAGCCAGCCAAGCCACAGGTCAAAGCACCAGTCCTCTTCAAAGAAAACAAAGATGGAACTATGAGATTGTGCATGGACTTTAGAGGAATCAGTGCCGTGTGTATACATAATCTATACCCCTTACCCCTCATGAAGGACATGCTATCTCACCTAGCCAAGGGAATAGGAGGCCTCAATGGAGAAGTATGTTCAGGTTTCAGGAGATTAACATGAAAAACAGGATAAACCCGGCTGAGGTGCTTAGGCAATTGGAGGCGGACGGAAACAGGGTTGATGATCTTGATACTTGGAAACAGGCAAACATATTTTGGGCCCAACCTCTTTGACTTCTGAGTCGTTTGAAGAAACTTAGTGGATAAATAAACCCGATCACCAACCTTATAGTCATGGGGTTTAGACCGTTTCCTATCAGCCTGTTTCTTATGTGTGCGGTGTGCAGCATCCAACGCTCGGTGCATCAAAGGTCACATCTGCCGAAGGCGATCACTCTACTCAGAGAGTGAGGACACTTGTCCTACCTTATCTCCCTCTGAGTAAAAAAGAGATTAATGGCTGCAGTGAGCTGTATCTGGCCCCCAGGCCATAGTTTGAGGACCCCTGGCATATGAGGTACTATTGACTCATTTGGATCATTGTTAAGGTAAGACACAAGTACATTTTAATAGGACCATTAGTTTTCTGTGGGGGAGTTTTCCAAAATATCTTTGGCAAAACTGTGTTATAATTCTTCTGTCCCCATTCAATCACATACATGAATGATTTGAGTGCAATTACTGTTTCCAATTACATTTCTTTGTTAGTAATGAGATCAAAATGTATTGTAATAAAGGTTTGAAAATGATAATATGGCAACTCCAGATGTCCGAGGTGTGCTTGCAACTGCCTTCTTCAAATTGGTGTTCTCTATTCAGTTTCTGTTTCTTTCAGAATTCTGAAAATGATTTATATCATAGTAAACCATTCAGATAGTGCTACTTACATTCCCTTTGTTTTCTGATTTGTCATTCCATAGTATTAGCATATCGGCACCATAATAGTTTCCCCCCCCCCGCAATCATCGTTTTCTTTTTTAACCCTAGCAAAGTGCTAAAAGTGCATACTAAAGGTCATCCATGCTATTAGGCATAGCCTTGGTAGCATGAAAAAGCTGTACATCTCCTTTTGTATGATTTGATTTCATTCAGAAATGTGACTTAGATTATGTTTCAAGTTATGCTTTTGTTTTTGAAGTTGAACCATGTGCTGAAATTTGAGATCATGACAGAGAAAAAGAAAATAGATGCTCATTTGTTTATTTTTTTAAACACTACCTGAGTTTTAAAATCTATTTTCAAGGTAGATTATCCTTTTTTAAGTCTGAATTTAAATTTAATGTCGGCTGAATGAACTGGTAGAATGGAAACATTTTGAATATAATGTAAAACTCCAGTAATTTTGCAATATCTATTATAATAAACACCCCATCTAAAATTAATTTGTAATGTTAGACATAAATTCATATTGCCAAAACTTAATAATATAGTAAATTCATAACATTCATCATTCAAATTAGAAATTTGTCTGAAAGTATTAGGATTAAGTATATGAAGGTAAAACATAAGAGACACAGATATACAGATTTATTCATGTTTTATACATACATAAGCTTAAAACATAAGCAGAAGAAAATGAATAGTTAAAATAATTAAACATAGTTTCAGTTTGAGGATATTCTCACCAAGACAGACATTTCTGTGAATGACTTTAACTGCCCTTGATCTTCATGCAAAATTAACTACAACTCATCAAAATTTCATGCCCTGTAAACTAAGCAACTTTAGCTATGTACCATCCAGATAAAATAGTGAAGTGTGACCATGGCATTTAGCAATAACTACAAGATGAAATCGGCACAGGGTCAGAGTGGAAGCTATAGCATAGAGGTGAAGGAAAGTAATTATACATAATGTGCAAAAAAAATTAACACTCTAAAGAATTAGAATAAGGTCTGACAAACTCAAGAAAAAATAGTTTAATTCATTATTATTATATTAATTGATTATGAATCCGTGCCTTACTATCAGAACCTAATCTTATTTTAATTATCTGAACTGAATGATAAAAAATAAAACTGGGAATTTCCAGCTCTTAATTTTTCTCTTTTGGTTAAATATTACCTTGTTTTTTGCTATGATGGAATCCTTTAATTCTTTGCAGAGATGTCATTATAACAATTAAAATGAGCTAATACTTTAACAAGAGGGGAAAAATGAAAATCACCAACTTCTTTCTATTATTAAGATCTATGCTGAGTCAAGTATGAACCCTGGGGACAGTGATGGCATGAACTGCTCTTAGCAATACATACATTTACATTCCAGTAAATCATACATGTTAAGCTCAAGGCCCACAGGCCAGATTTGGCCACACTGTGGTTAGATCTGGCCCATGAGGCTGCCCTGGAGACAGCAAAAGATTGGCCCCCACCACCTCAGTCCTAGCCCACCCTATCATCTTTCTATCTGCGCTTTGAATAATATTATCCAATTCGTGTGGTTCTGTTTCGATGTCATATAATTTTGTATCATTATTGTATTTAGTTTTGATTTGGAGGTAAGTTAGCCAGTCAATTTCCATGTTCTGTTCTGCCAATTCTTCAAATGTTTTTAAATTTCCCTGTCTGTCAATTAAATCTCTGTATCTTAGCATTTTGTTCAAATTGATAAAATTTGGATGGATCGTCCTTTCTGTCGGTGAGAGCCAATTCGGGATTTTCACATAGTGGTTTTTTTTTTAATTTTGAGCCATTTTTGCAATAACGCTCTTCTAATTAAATGATTTTGAAAGTATTTGTGCGTTTTATTTTTTTCATCCCATAGGAATGTATACTAGCCTGCTTGCAGAACGTGGCCTTCTAAGGTCAAAATTCTTTTATTCTTTAGCTCTATCCAATCCTTCACCAATGTTATTGTTACTGCTGATGCATATAAATCCCAATTTGGTAATTCTAAACCTCCCCTCTCCTTGCTGTCTTGCATTGACTTTAGTTTAATTCTCAGTTTTCGTCCCTGCCAAATGAACCTAGTGGTTATTTTGTTTAATTCTTGAAAGAATTTTTTCAAGAACTAATTCCAGTTTGGTTAACGTTAGTGGCCTGTTTATTGCCTCCCTTTGTTCTTTTGATATTGTTGTTACTTTTCTGTGTTTAAATAATGTTTTATTTTGATTTCCTCCATAGAGATAGAGATATCCATAGCATTCCAGGTGGACTTCAGCTGAGTCAAGGAATAGGGCTAACTGGTCTGAGTTCCCATCAAACTTTCCCCTGAACCGGGGCAGTTCAATCAGCAGTGCCCTTTCCTCCTCCTGTTGGCCTCTGTATGCTTGCATTTGATATGTCTGAAGATAGTGCTCAGTTCTAGTTTGGAGGGAGGGTGGAGATTGTCTGCCCTGGGCAGCCTTCCTGCTACAAGGGAGAGGCACTGTCTTCATCTTCCTTCTAATGGATGGAGAAGTGGGGCTGTGTTTCCATGTGCTTCTTGTCACCTCAGGAGGATCCACTGCTCCTCCCCTCTCTTTTGGCATGCATAATGGCCTTTCTTCACGGAGGGTGACCCAGTCAAATTCCTCCCTCTGTTGCTCTATGGAATTTCCCAGGGGCTCCATTTGGGGCTTTGGGGGCCTGGCTTGATTCCAGTCCAGCATCCCCTCCACTCTTTCCAGCTCACTTAGGGTCTTTCACTTTTTCTGGGAATGGGGGTGGGGGTTCAGCTATAGCTGTTTTTAGGGGTTGATTACTTACCTCCTCTTGCTTCACTCATCTTGGCTTTGATGCCTGATGGCTGCTCTCCACCTCTGTTCAGATAGCTGGCCTTTTGCCATTGTATTGTGAGTTCCCCCTCAGCACCTCCAATATTTAAAAGCAAAAAATGACTGTCTTTAAGGTACCCTAACGATGCCTGCTTCATAATAAGCTACCCGATATTGTAATACAAAAAGCAGTAATTTATTAACAGCTTCATTAGGCATTCTTCATTAGGCATTTCTTATTCGCAACCATATTTTTTGCTTTCTTTATCTGCTTCTGAACTTTGCCCATGTTCCTGTCCTCCCTTCAGTCTGTGTCATAAATCACGTTATCCAATAGCTTCACTCATCTCAACCCAACTACTGTAATCTGAGATCCAACTCCACCGATGCTCTGCATGGAATGTCAACACAGAGAGTTGACAATTACAGAAAGTGGAGGAAAAGGCAGAAACAACAGAGAAGAAGGTGGAGGAAATGGATTACAGACTTGCAATAACAGATAACAATTAAGAAAGGCTAAACATATCCTGGGAAATGGATAAAGCTGATTATTATTTAAGATTTCAAAATATTGAAGAGGAAAAAGGGGAGAACCTAACAGAAAAAAGGCAGATATTTTAGCGGACACATCAGAAGAAAGAAAGCAAGGAAAGGTTAGTGTTGCAATTGCAAATGATGGACTTTGGAGAGGGATTTATAAATATGGTTAAAACCATTTATAAAGAAAAACTGGCTAAAATGATGGAAAATGGGGACATGACAGAAAAAAATGCCTATTAGAAAAGGAACCAGGCAAGGGTACCCACTATCTCCATTATTATTTACATTGACATTAGAGGTTTTGAATAGAAAGTTAAGACAAGACAAAGAAATAAAAGGAATGGAAGCTAAGAAAGAAGAATATAAATTACAAGCATTTGCAGATGATTTAGTATTTATTTTGGAAGGTCCAATAGAAACAGGACCAATAGTACTTGAGCAAATAGAAATGTATGTAGAAGTAGCAGGATTGAAAAATAATAAAGACATCACAAACATTTTAGTGAAAAATATAAGAGAAAAACAGAAAACGGAAATAATGGAGAAATTAGATGTTCAAATAGTAAAGAAGATGAAACATTTGGATATACAACTGACTCCGAGATGTGTAATCATTAAGGAAGATAACTATTATAAATTAAGAAATCAAATTAAAACAGGTGTAGAGAAGTGGAAGAATTTACTGTTATCAGAATAGTGATAATTAAGTTGAACATATTACCAAGAATTTTATTTTTATTCCAAATAATACCAATAAAGCTTGAAAAAACGTACTTTGAAAAATTAAATAACAGGGAAATATATTTGACAAGGGAAAAAAAGAGAATTAACAAAAAAAGGTTTCACAATTCAAGAACTAGAGGTGGATTTGGTTTACCAATTTGGGAGTTATATGAAGCAGCAGTCTTAACTTGAATAAAAGAATGGCTCTTACTGAGAAATACAATGTTATTTGTCCCTCCAGTCTTTGGAGGGACATGATATGCAACTGGGTTGGCACACATTTTTGCGGTATGGGAAAAATAGAATGCATAGTTATTTTCAGAGACATTATGTAAGAAATGGTTTATTCACAGTATGGGAGAAAGTGAAAGGGAAACATTACATGGGTATACTAATGTGGCTTTCAACAGTGGCAGCTTTGACATACCCGAATATCAGTAGTATGAGAAATGTTACTAGATATAAAGATAAACTAACAGTAAGGGGAGAATCAAAACAGAAGAAAGAACTAGAAGAATATAGGATGGTTTAAACAAATACAAATACAAACAATATATGAAAAGGATGGTAGAGAATATGGTTTTAATTTGGGAAATTCAGAACTGGATAAGATACTCATTGGAACAGATGAAAAAATGATCAAAAATTGTATAGTTACCTACTTAGAACCAGTTTAGGGGAAGAAGAAGTTTAAAAAACAATGATAAGGTGGGCAAATTTTTTTGGCTACAAGATAGAATTATAAAAATGGCAACAACTATTGGAAATGAATTATAAATTAACAATGGTGACAGCATATAAGGAGAACATGTATAAAATGTTTTACAGATGGCACATGCCACCTAAAAGGCTAGCAAAAATGTTTCAGAATAAATCAACTAAATGTTGGAAGTGCCATCAATTGCCAGGATCATATTATCATATGTGGTGGACATGTAGAGATACAAGAAGCTATTGTGTTAAAATGCAAAAATGATTAGAGAAAATGGTACATCAGCATATAGAGCTCAGACCAGAGGTATTTTTATTGGGTATTCTATCAGAGAAATATAATAAAGAAGATACATATTTGATTGTACACATAATAACAGCAGCTAGAATTGTATTTGCACAAAACTGGGAAACAGATAAAATCCCATCAGAAGGAGAGATAATAAAGAAGATATTGGATTGTGCAGAAATGAACAGGTTGACATTGAGAATAAACGACAGAGAAATCAGTGTCCTTCAGAACATGGGGGCAATTTTATGATTGGTTAGAAAAGAGATACAAATAGAAAGAGAAAGGGAAAAAGCAGAATAAATAACTCAGATGACACATTATTAAATGGGGGGGGGAATGGAAAATTATTAAAATACAAGTATACAAGTTGAAAATGGTACAAGTAGATTTATTATTGGGAAATAAAATGTTAGAGAGAAAATTATTTTTATGTAAATATAAAGTTGGGATCGCTGAAATGCCACCCCGAGAATCCATCAGCGAAAGTAAACAATGGAGGGCAACAATGGAAAGGAGGGATGAGGAGGAGGGAAAGGAAGAAAGGACAAAGCAGAGGAAGCAAGGGAGGGGAAATAAGAGTAGGACAGAAGATAAGAAGGAGGAATGGGGGAAAGAGTGGGGAAAAAGAAAAGAGGAAAGAGAGGAGGAAAGAAGAAGGCAGAGAAGGAAGGTTGAGAAGATGGAAGGAGCAGGGTTGTTGCAAAATAAGATGAAGGTACGGGGTGGCAAGAAAGTGACCCTCTGTGTTTTCTATATTTGTCAGAAGATAGTGATAAATGTTAATAGTACTTATGAGAATGTATATTTGTGAATGTATTTGAAAGGAACAAATAAAAAAATTATATAAAAAAAAACCAGGTCATCTGCCGCCTGACATTGCCATGCTCAATTGTGAGTCCATCCAGTCTTTCATCAATCCCTCCTTGTTCCAGAATGACCTGCCTGTTCACTCCACCAACCTGACTGTCCATAGCCTGTGCCACATGATGGAGATGGGCCATCCAAGTATGAGGTTGCCAACATTTGGGACTCCTGGTGGCTGAAAGGATGGTTCCAGTATTTATTTGAGTGGAAGGGTTATGGGCTGGAGGATTTCACCTGGGAGGATGCTGCGGCCATGCATGCACCTGCTTTGGTGCAGGCCTTCCACAATTAATTCCCATCATGTCCACACCCAGATTGTCAGACCTGGGGGAAGAGTCTTGCAATGAGGGATAGTGTTATGGTCCACCAGTGGCCAGCAGAGCTAGCAGCAGTGTCGGACAGTGAGGAGGTTGGGGAGGAGCATGGGCCAGTCCTGGAGGCTGGGAAAGGCTCGAATGAGGGTTCTGCATCAGATGCAGAGATGGGGCAGAGGTTGTTTGGCAGTGATCAGAAACTACGGAGCTAAACAACAGTGAGGCAGAGGAACAGTTAGAGCCTGTTCCCAGTGTGCGCATGCGCAGAGCTGCCAGAAGAAAAGAACAACTCGGAAATTAGGGTAGACTTGGGAGTAAAGTCACAGATGGAAGGTGATTGGCCCCTCCCATAAGAAATAAAAGAGGAGCGAAAGAGGAGTGGGCTTTTTCAGGAAACAATTCATTTGTTCGGTCCTTAGTTTCATTTCAGGAGTGTGAAGATCTGTCCGTGAATTTCAGAGACTCTGTGCTCAGTCTTTCCTTGCACAGCACCTCATTTGGAAAATATTTACATGGCAGCTTTCCAAGATAGATAAGATCTGTACTCATAAATATTCCTTTGAAATAATGTTTGCCAGGCCTTGATAAATGTGAATGAGAGGAATTCACATTCGTTTAATAAAAGGGGTTTTGTCAGGACCAGGATTCTGCCTCATGCTTTCTCGGGAAGCCTAGGTAAGAGCAAAGATTTCCAATGGAGGGGTAAACACAACGCTTTCATTTACAACCATGGACCTATCAGCTATCACTTTTCAGTACAAAGTCACTTAACCTCTGCCATTCTCACTGTTTCGGGACTGAAATACCCTAGACAGATGCCCTAGTAGTGAATGTGCAAACTGAAACAAGAAAATTTATCTTCTGCTAGAACTGCCCCAAGTAATCAGTTTTTTGCAAGTACATTACCTCCGATGGGTTGACAGAATATTAATCTATGTTTTCCAAGCAATGTGATATGTAATTTTTTTCCACTGCAATGTCATCAGAGCTGAGAAAATGCACACTATTATTCTGTTGGAAGCAGCAGCAGCCACCATATAACATTACAATTGTAATGTTGACATTACAATTACATAGCTGTGTAATCTTATGATTGACAGGAAAATAATGGCTACTAAAAGATTGCTTGATTTTTAAAAGAGAATTGTTTTTACTTAGATAAAAACTGTTTTCAGAGCAGGCACAATCAGAAACCTTTCATTTAAGACATTTATTGGAAGTTATTGTTTATTACTATTATTCCTCACTACATTTTGCTAATGGCTGGCACTTTTAATAAATGGTATCTTGTCTCTTGCTCTCTCATTTTTCTCATTGATGGAGAGGGAATGAACAAAAATCTCTGCTCATAATGACACAGACAGGTAAATTAGGACAGCAAGATAGCTAAAAGCATAAAGTGAAGGCATAAAATATGAGCCTCCAATATTCTGTGTAATCTAAATAGGGACATAGTTGCAATATTATTACAAGTAACATATCCATCTACAAGTTTCATTCTTTTCATGACTAAGCATTATGGTAGGCTACACCAGTGTTTTTCAACCTTTTTTGTGCAAAGGCACACTTTTTTCATGAAAAAAATCACGAGGCACACCACCATTAGAAAATGTTAAAAAAATTTAACTCTGTGCCTATATTGACTACAGGCGGGTGTTTTTCCCACGGCACACCTTACACTATGTCACGGCACACTAGTGTGCCGCGGCACAGTGGTTGAAAAACACTGGGCTACACAAATGGTCTATGGTATATTACAAGCTTGAGGCTCACTGGGCTTGGTATAGTAGCGTCCCAAAAGTAAAGAGGCAATCCCCAAATTTTGGAGTGGGGTGGATTTCATATTTCTAAAGAAGTAAAGTACAAGTTTAAGATAGATATTTTAATTTTACTCATGGTAAAAGAGGGAGTTTTCTCCTTTGCTCTAAGGGCTGTAAAAGCAATGTAGATGGAAGAAGTCAGTCTAAAGCCCAGACTTTTTTTTGTTAATTTCTTCAAATATTCTTTCAAAAAATAAAATATCAAGTAAGTTATAAGGTTTTCCTGAGGATGACAGACATAATGCAAACCATGGACAATTGCCTATGCAATTCCTTCAGTATCAATGGGCGTTTTGCACATATTCTGAGTATGTGGTGGCGCAGTGGTTAAATGCAGCACTGCAGGCTACTGCTAGATCAGCAGGTCAGCGGTTCAAATCTCACCGGCTCAGGGTTGACTCAGCCTTCCATCCTTCCGAGGTGGGTAAAATGAGGACCCAGATTGTTGGGGGCAATATGCTGACTCTCTGTAAACCGCTTAGAGAGGCCTGAAAGGCCTATGAAGCGGTATATAAGTCTACTGCTATTGCTATATTCTTTCTGTCCTTATTAGTGGCGAGTTGCAGGCAGTACGCCCTGGTACGAGTATACCGGAGCTTACCCAGAGCCTACCATTCCAGTATGGTGCTCCGGAGGGCCCACCCACCCACCTGCACTCCTTACCTGTCTTTAAACCCTTTGGTGCTTCTGTGCAGGTGCAGGGTGCATACAGCACCTGCATGATACTCAGCCGAGCAGCTGAAGCATCACAGAGGCTCGCAGAGATGTTGCTAGACAATAAGATGCATGAGCACACTCTGTGTGCATGCGCGCACACAACACATGTTCATGTGGAGGACGTCGGGCCCTGTTGCAACCATACCAGTTGCAATGGGATCTGGAACCCACCACTGGTCCTTATAATCTATCATCCCTGAATGATGCAGTCCACATGAAATATTATGGACAACTGATGATATTGTCCAGATATTTCTACATGTGTGTCAGCATTTTAGATGCTTTTTTCCTAGAAAACAAATGAAAACCATTCTAACCAATATTTAATGTAGCATTCCCAAAGCTGGGATTTCCCAATGCAACTCCAAAATTTCTAGCAGCATAGCTTGTGATAGTAGCTAGGAAAACTGAGAATAGCTATCTCAAACTTTAGATCTGGTAGGTTTGCTCTTATAGCAGTCAATTTAGATTCTGTCTGCTTTTTCACTCAGAAAGGTAAGATTAGGTAATTTAAGGATGCTGAAATCTCATATATTCTTAATTGAAACCTCATAAAATGTCAGCATTCATATCTTGAAACCCATGAATAAGATTTACAGAAGTAGCAGTTACATGCAATTTCAAACATTTGAAATTGTTAGTTTTTCATTTTATTTTATTACAGAACTCCTTGAACATAATTTAGGGTTCATTCTGGATTTTGTGAGCACTTTGTTGCTCATCTGAGTAAGAAATTTTCTCTCCCTTTAGGACTTGCTCCTTTTTTTGAAAAGTTTTTTTTAATTTTAATTGAACAAAAACACAAAAAAGGAATCATCCTTCATTACATCTTGTAGAAAGCGTGTCGATTGGTTACAGATAACTTTTGGGTGTTCCTTCCACAGTCATTACTTATAGTTCATATTAGATTATACACTCTAAATCAAAAATCTTTGTATATCTTACTATCAATGTACCACAATTCTCATCTGACTACAATTATTTGAATGTGCTTTTACCTCAAATCATTCATACTTGAAGACACAACCACATAATGGCATTCATTAGCTATTTCAAAAATCCTCCAATAATATTACACCTTTATGACATATTCTAAGCAAAAGTCAATTAATAAAGTTTCTAAACCTTTCCCCCCTCCCCCCAACTCGCGGTTTAGAGTTTGTATCTAAGTTGCTTTTGCCAATACCAGAGCATGTATATATTATTAAATATCCATTGCCATTGCCTTGTTGTTATTATAATTGGATAAAAATCATTTACTATTTACATCCCATCTCCTCTCGTCAGACCCAAAAAACATTATACCTTTATGACAAGATGCAAATAAAAATTTGTTAATAAAATTTATAGGTCTTTTTCCCAGATCACAATTTGCAATTTATATCCAAATGTCTTTTACTAGTTTGCCAGTACATGTATATATCACTAAGCTGTATCCATTATCATTTCATAGTTATTGATAACTAAAAATTAACTAATTTTTTATTATCAACTTTCATTGTCAACCTGTATCTTTCCAGTAACAAAACAGTCTTATCTCTCTTGCCAGTTGTGGTGTCAGTCTTCTTTTTATCTCCTTTATAAGGTTTTTATAGACTTCTCTCCACACTTTGTTGCTTGAAGGATCTCTCAGGTAATCTCGTTGCCCTCCAGCTGTTATTAAAATTAGCTTGGTTGTCAATTGTGCTTCTAAAAAAAAAATCTCTTCTTAAATCCATCACCATTTACCCTTTTTTTTCTTCTATATCTTGGAATCTGGGGTAGAGCTCCAGTTCATCTAATTCCCTTTTCCATATTTCCTTCTTTCCACTTTCACCCACATTTGCTCCATTAATAAATTCATATATTGTCTTGTCTTTATCTTCTATGTCTTCATTCTCCCCTTTAAATTTTTGGGCTCCAACCCCTTCATAGACACTAGTCTTTCCAACTTCTTCTCAATTCTCTTATATCCTTCCAATAGATTTTGAATTCCAGCCAAGATATTTTGGAATTTTAAGGTTTCCTCATCTGAATATTGATCCATGTTTCCAAAAAAGGAGGAGGAAAAGAAAAAAAACTAATAGCCACTGCCACTCTAGCCTTCCAGGCCTCTTTTATTTTTCATTTTAGGTTGACTTAAACACAAGTTCTTTTATGCTCTTCAAATGAGAAGTGTTCTGTTTCCCCCGCTTTCTTTCCCCTGCCAGAATAGTTCTCAAAAGCACCTGTGAAAAAAATTCGTGCCCTTGGCTCTTTATCAGTTTCTGTAAACAATTTGCAAACCCTTCAGCTACAGAGTCAGTAAGATCAAAAAAGAAAAGAGAAGAGATACATTGTTTCAAAAATTCCAGCCTCTGACCATTGAGTGGCAGTGTTGCTACTTTTCACTTTCTAATATAGGAAACAAAGTTCTTTAGATTTCTTTAATGAGATTTAATAACAAGTAATAGGAAGAACTGTTAAAATAAAAAGGAAAGTTTTAATCCAGGTAAAAAAATAAAGCAACAAAAAGCAGAAGAAAAAAAATTAATCTGTTCACTTTAAGAGGAGAAATGTTGCGAGCACCCAACTGTCAGGCGGGAGATATCTTCAAAAAACATCACCAGGATGGAATGCTGGACAGATAACTTTGGCGGGAAACTCCCTTCCTCCACATGCGCAATGAGATGGTCAGGCCAGCGTCTAGAATTTTCCTCCATCACATAATGATTCCCCTCCCAAATACCATGCCCCCCCCTCTCCGTTTCAATGGCAGCCGAAGCAGCAGCAAAGCAGAGGCTGACACTAGCCTTAGCTTTCAAACAGTTCATTTAGTGACCAAAGTTATAATGGCATTGAAAAAAGTGACTGATGACTATTTTTCACACTTAGTGACCATTTTCACACTTAGCAACCGTTACAGCATCCTCATGGTCATGTGATCAAAATTTTGATGTTTGGCAACAGATTTGTATTTATGATGGTTTCAGTATCATGGGGTCATGTAATCGCCTTGTGTGACCTTTTGACAAAGTCCAGATTCACTTATGTTACTAACTTATCAGCTGCAGTTATTCACTTAAGAACTGTGGCAAGAAAGGTGGTATAATGGGCTTAGTGACCAAAGTTACAATGGGATTGAAAAAAGTGATTGATGACCATTTTTCACACTTAGTGACCATTTTCACACTTAGCGACCATTTTCACACTTAGCGACCATTGCAGCATCCTCATGGTCACCTGATCAAAATTTTAATGTTTGGCAACAGTTACAATTCATATTTGTAAATTGTAGTATGTTGAAATAAAAAAAATTACAATACTGTTTTTGCGTTGTATGAAAATGTTTGTTGCTCCGTATAAAATTTTTAATCAAGCCCCCCCCCCCGGTCAAAGGTGTCCCTCTTTACCAATCTGTCCCCACTATTGTTTATTATGACTTGTTGAATAAAATACGGGGCTTGGATGGTCTAAAAGGGATCAAGATTAGGCAGCAAGAATACAGAGTGCGCGCTTTTGCGGATGATTTGGTCATAATATTGGAACAACCACAGGAATCCAGTATGGTTTTAATGAATACGATTAATCAATATGGACAAGTGTCTGGCTTTAAAATAAATGTAGGAAAAACAAAAATATTAGCTAGAAATATGAATACTAAACAAAAGGAAGAACTAGGAGGGATGCTAGGATGTGAGGTAGTCAAAAAAGTCAAATATCTTGGAGTTAATATTTTAACTTCAAATGGGAAACTATATAAGCATAATTATGAACCACTTCGGCATAGTATACAGATAGAGATGAAAAAATGGGAGAAATTGCACTTATCTTTGCTGGGTAGGATAGCGGCAGTGAAAATGAACATCTTACCAAAAATTTTATTCCTCTTCCAAATGTTACCTATACTTTAAAAAGATGCGAATCTTTTAGAATGGCAGAAGGGTATCAACAAATTTGTATGGGCAGGAAAGAAGCCGAGGGTAAAGATGAAAATAATGCAAGATGTATGCGAGAGAGGAGGCTTGAAATTACCTAACCTAAAACTATATTATGATGCAGTGGCGCTATCTGTAATTAGTGATTGGCTTACATGTTATTCAACAAAAAATTGGACAAGAATTTTAAAAATCATATTTTAAGAAATGCTTTACTGTGGGTCTGGAAAAAATACCAATATAAATTAAATGACAAGATACCCATGTGGGCAATTCCTAGACACGCAATTGAAAATATGAATATAGCACAAAAACAGGATAGAACTACCTACAGACAGCTTCTCATTTTGGAAAGGGGGGTACTACAACTAAAATCTTTAAAGGTATTAAAAGAGGAGAAGGTAGTTCAAACATGGTTCCAGTATGGGCAATTACAGGCCAGGTGGAAAATAGATCAAAAAATTGGTTTTATCCAAGTTGAGGATAATCTGTTTAAACAAATAAGAGATCAAAGGTTAATGCATATAAAGAGGATATATAATGTAATATATAATGCAGATGGATTTGGAAACAGAATTAGTTAAAGATTGTATGATAAAGTGGGCTCAAAATATTGAAGAACCAATAATGCTGGATACATGGGAAAGAATCTGGGTAAGAAATGTGAAATTTACACAAGCTCAAAACCTGAGAGAAAATTTTTATAAGATGTTCTATAGATGGCATTTAGATCCTAAAAAGCTGGCTTCTATGTATCCGAATGTACAGCCTAAATGTTGGAGATGTGGTTCTCTCGATGCTACATATTTTCATATATAGTGGACCTGCCAAAAGATTAAGGCATTTTGGATAAAAATATGGTGGATTATGCAAAATATCTTTAAAAGAAGGATAAAGTTTACTCCTCAGTTATTTTTACTAGGTATAAGTACTGGCTTTACAGTGGTAGAGACTAACTTGATTCTGCACCTAATAATGGCGGCAAGACTGTTGGTGGCACAATACTGGAAGAAGGAAGACTTGCCTACAACTCAAGAATGGACATTGAAAGTTACAAATTTAGCCGAGATGGCTAAAATATCGGCATATCTTAAAAATCATTCAAATGGAAGAAGGCGGGGCTTAGCAGTGAGAAGACAGAGTTTCAGGCCATTCCTGAAATTCCCCTATTCCAGAGGAATTGGACGGGTCATTTTCGATCCTAGTTGTCCTGAAGAGACAGTGAAGGTTTGGGGAGATCCAGTGACCTCAGAGATATTCGCAGGTCTCGGGGGGGGGGGGGGGGGCTCAGAATTCAACCCCTTTTGCCAACCCTTTCTGGATTAGCTGTATGCTAACCGAAACTGCAGGTAGCCCCTAAGAATGGTAGAAGTGATTTCAACTGGTAAGTTGATTTTATTACTCAAAGAGAGACGGTCCGCATTAAAATCTAAGCTAATTGAAACCAAAGAACAGAAGAATCTAGCGGCGAATTGGTTTTTTTTAATGGATTTATGGCTGGTGGTTACCCTATTTCTTAAATGTTTTGAATGCTGTTTACGTGGATAAAGGAAAGTTTATTTTACTTCAACACTCCCTCAGGCTCTCCTTAAATGGGCTGTAAACCAATTTACTATAATTTGGCTTCTTATAACTTGACACTTTTACTGCTTGGTCTAAGATCAGATAAGATTGCATAGCTCCCAGAGTGTCCTTACTTGCAAATATCTTCTGCGTCACATCATGGCGTCTATACTTGCTTCAAGTGATTCGTTTCAAATGATTTTTTCCGCTTTTCAAAAGTTGTTTGATACATATGAAAAATCTGAAAAAAACCTGGACTACCTGTTGTTTTTAACATTAAAATATGAAGGAAAGAATGAGAACGTTGAATGTTTGAGTGCTCCTGAAATTCAAATGAAGAATGTCAGAAAGGAAGTCTCTCAACTTGCTGACACATCGGGTGTCTGGTCTACTTCGGAGGCAGAAAGAGAAAGAGATGCAACACTTGAAAGAGGGGCAGCCATACAGAAAATTTATCTCAAAAGACAGATTGCAGGAGGAATGAGAAGCATTAAAGAATCTATACTTTATGAAACATTATTTGCAGAATTTTCGATACCACCCTTGAAAATCAAAGACAAATTGAGTGGAATAAGTCAAGGACAACGTTATTACACCAGAGGCACCCTAAGCAAAAAGGTGTGAAGATATTTCTGTTTGGATTTGCTTATAAAAATGTTTGGGGAACTTGTTTTAAGAATGGCAATAGGACTAAGGAAGTTTTGCTATTGGAGAGACATAGGCTGATAGATTGAAGAATACAATTGAAAATTAGCTAAATCTAATTACTCTTATTTGTAATAGATATAGCTGAATAATAATTGATATTGATAGTAATGTATATAATGTGGAGTTGATATGATAAATAATAATTGGATATGAGAAAGGAAGGTTGGAAATATTTTTGGATTATATACAAAGGGTATTAATCACAATAATTATCACTATTAAAAAATAAAATAAAATATATACAGTTAAATGTTAATTAATATGGGGAAAATGTTATGATATATGATATAACTACATAAAAAAGGGAGAATGATAATAAACTATACTGCATGGAAGATGGAATTTTTGGTATTAAATATTATGCATGTTCAGCTAAAATAGGATATGAGGATTTGATGTTAATAGAGGATTTTACAAACAAGTAAATGAAATGTCAGCAGGTGTTATGGATTAATTCTTTGGCATAGTTAAGGATGAAGGATGTTTAAATAACTGTAGTCAACTAAAAGTGGAGGTATATTGATGTTAATATGGTAAACATTTGAGTTAAGATATTTGAATTAATATGAATTAATGGAAGAGATGCACCAAAACATGTTGTAACCAGCTGATATACTTTTTTTTAATATAATATATACCTGTGTTCTTTTTTTGTTTGTTTTTGTTTTTTGTTTTGTTTTTTTCTTCCCTGCCTTGTCTTTTGTTCTTTTTGTCTTTTTTTATTTTTTTATTTTCCCACTGGTGCGGGCATGTATTGTTTAAGATTATTATTTTTACTAATATTTTTAAATAATAATTACAGTCAAATGAAAATGGATATATGATGATGGTGATATGTATGAATATTTGAGTTAAAATGCTCGAGTTAACATGAGTTATGTTTGTTGACTGTGGAGGAGATGCACGAAAGTTTATTTGTGACTGACTGACACACTTCCTATAGCATGTAAAGAAAGATGTTGTACTTGTTTTAAATTAAAAATTTAAAAAAAATTAATAAAAAAATAATTCAAATGAAAGATATAAATGAGACTGGAAAAAATGGATTACTATATACAAAACAAATATGGGACTAAGAAATTCCAGATAGCCTATGCTTAAGATCAAGAAAGATTTAAACTGTTCAAAGTTAGCATAGCAAGAAGAAGCTAAGATCAATGTAGAGATGTTATTAACCCTTTTTTAAATTTCTTATTTCTCAATATATTTTAGACTGTGTTTGTTAAAAATCTATACTGTGTACGGGCTCTGGGAAGTCGGGGGGAAGGAAGGTGAGGTGTTGGGGGGAGGATGGGGGGAGAGAGGGATATATACTAGGTTAGATACGATGGTTTAGATCTCAATGTAATGCAATTTCACATGTATACTATTTTTCTTTAATTTCTCTGTAAAAATAGGATAAGTTAACTACATTGACATATAGTGGAGGTACACCAAGGGGAGGAGGAGGGGATAGAAGAAAGATGGGTAGAGAGGGCGGGAGAGAGGATGGGAGGGAGGGTGAGAAGGAAGGGAGGGAGTGGATCGGGAGAGAGGAGTGGTAGAGGGGGAGGGGAAGTAGGGTAGAGGGGGTTGATGGAGGGAAGATAGAAAGTTGGAGGTGGGTGGAAGAAAGAGGTGTATGGAGAGTGGAAGAGGTATATTGGGTTTCTATTTTGGGGGGTATTGTTGACAAGAGGAATTGCTGCGATTATTGTTTAATGTTGTATGGCCCCGGCTACGCCCAGTATATATGTGAGTGTATGAAAATGAAAATGGAAAATAAAAAAAATCTTTTTCACAAAGAAATGTTTTTAATTAATTGTGTTTAGGAAATCTTATTTTAAAAAAAGAAATGTTATAGCTTTTAGAAAATATTTTATTTGTGATGCAATATCTTGCTTTTAAGTGTGCAGGCTGGTGCATTGTTGGTGAGATTTTGTGTGTTTCTGTAGTGAGTGTGAATCACTACAGAAATAAACACACAAAATCTCACAAAGCTGCCTTTCACAAACCTGCATGTATCAAAGCAGCCATTTTAAGGCACATAAATTAAGGCTGTTTTTATATGTGCAGATTGGTGAAGGCAGCTTTGCGAGATTTTCTGTGGTTCTGTGTGATAACTGGTTTTTGAGGTAATTGTGAGGTGATTGCTTCTTGCAGCAATCACCTTTTATGTGACTCCATGGCTGCTTTCATATGTTGAGCTGTGTGCTGCTTTGTGAGCTCCTGCAGCTTGAAGGGTTTTGATGATTTCTGATTGCCCTGCTTTTGTTTTCCTGTTTTCCAGGGTTAATCTTGCTCCCAGGTCTTTTGTTATTCCTATCCTGGGGATTAGTTCTGCCAGGAAACAGGAAAGGGGGAGTTCCAGGTGAGCTATTTTTAGCCAGCTGATTCCCTTTGTCTTAATGGGTGTACTTAAGAATTTAAGTCTTCCTTTCAGCTGGTGCTTTTGCATGGGGTTTTCTTAAAGGGGGAAGGGCTTGAGTTTCTTGGCACTGTTTTTTGTGGTTTCTGGTTTAGTGAAGTTTCTGGTACTGGCTTTTATGATAATACTTCCCACAATGCCTTGATGGTTCTTATTCCAGTAGCTTTCCCCCCCCCCATCCTTAGGGTTAGGGAAAAAAATGTTTCATCTGCAGTCTTTTGTGGGGAAACTGTTGTTATTCTTTTGGTATTTTCCTGATGCTGTCATAGTTGGGGTGTGTGTTTGTAATGTCCCGCAGTTATCTACACATTAATAATGATCAAATACTAATAATATTTGCTTATACATTTAAGTGACCTTTCCTTACATAATTGGTGTTTTCTTTCATACATTTAGATTTCTAACTTCTGTTTCTGTTAGTTAGCCATTGATAAAATAATTTGAAAAGCTGCATAGTTATGGAGTTCCTGCCAAAGTCAGCTCCAGTACCTGGAATTCCAACTCCTCTAGCAGAAGAACCTGAGCATTCAGGGAGTGACTACAAAGACCCATTGGTAAGTGGGACTGTTGAATTTATAATCCCCATATAAATATTAATCCCACTAATGGGGAAAAAGTAAGACTTAAAGCATTGTTGGACTCAGCGTGCACGAGGAACCTAATAAGCCCTCCTTTAGTTGGAAGACTGGGGCTCCAACTAAGGCCATTCAAAACTCCAGTCTCTTTCTGCCAACTCGATGGTTCCATTAAGGGAGGCACCCCAGCTACGTGTGCTACTAAATTGCTGGATCTCACCATAGCAATTCACTCGAAAACCATTGCTTTCATCGTGACACTGGGGTTGGAGTGGTGTTTAGTTTTGGGACTAATCTGGCTAAAGAAATGGAACCCGGGAGTGGACTGGATGGAGGGGACCCTCAGATTCCCTAATGGCCCAAAGGAAGGAGACTTACAAGGTGGGAATGCCATGTTGTGAGGAAGTAGCTGCTACCATGATAAGCAGACCCCTACTGGACATCCCCAGAGAATACCAAGACTTTACTGACATGTTTAGCCATACAGCTTCAGATGAACTCCCCCCTAAGGATTGTGCCATTGAGATTCTACCAGGAGCTAAACTACCTAAGCCAAAAATGTATGGCATTACCTCTCGGAAGCTGGATGAACTGCACCTATTCATAGAAAAAAACTTTGAGCGCAGATTCATCAAATCTGTCAGATCCAAGGTGGCTGCCCAGGTACTGTTTTGAGGGAAAAAGGATGGCTTGTTGTGCCTATGCATGTACTATAGAAATTTGAATGCTATTTTCAAAAAAAATATGTATCCCCTACTTCTGATGAAAGACATGCTGGCCCATTTGGCAAAGGGGAGGATCTTTTCCAAATGAGATTTAAGGGAAGCTTATTACCATATCTGAATTGAGGAGGGGGATGAATGGAAACTCATGTTTAATTGCCCACTGGGGTGCTTTCAGTTCAAAGTTTTGCTGTTCTGACTCCAAGGTGCTCTGGCCATTTTTATGCAGCTGATTAATGAAGTGCTGCATGAGCAATTGTACAAGGGTTTTTTTTTTTTTTATCTTGATGACATATTGATTTACACTGAAACTAAGACTGAACATGTTAAGTTAGTCCGGGAGGTCTTGAAAAAGCTAAGAGCAGCTAAGTTGTTTGCCAAAATATACAAGTGTGAATTCCATCAAGCTAAAATATATTACTTGGGATATCAAATCTCCCACCAAGGAGTGGAAATGGAGTCCGCAAAAGTCAGGGTGGTGCTGGAGTGGGGGACCCCTTGCACCCGCAAGCAATTGCAGAGCTTCTTGGGTTTTGTCAACTTCTATTGTCAATTCATCCCCTCTTTTGCCCAGGTAGCACTTTCAATTACTTATTTGTTGAAAACCAAAGGGGTAGATAAGCTGAAACCCAGCCAGCTACTAAAAGGGTCTATGGAATGCCAAGCAGCATTCTGAAAAGATCTTCTTTTGGCTGAACTGGTGTTAAAACACCTGGATCTGTAGAAACTGTTTGTAATTCAAGCCAATGCCAGTGATGTGGCTGACAGAGCAGATCTACTTCAAGAAAATGAAGAAGGCAAACCTCAACCATTCACATACATCTCTAAAAAATTAACTGAAACTGAACAAAGATGGGCGATATGGGACAAAGAGGCATTTGCAGTCAGATGGGCTCTCCTGACTTGGAGACATTTCCTGGAGGGAAATATAATATCCTTTCAGGATATTTCCTTTTGTGTGCCGACCACAAGAACTTAGAAGCTCTCAAAACCACAAGGAAAATGTCCCCAAAACAGGTCCAGTGAGCACAGTATTTCCAACCGTTTAATTTTACTTTGAAGTATTTACCAGGGGGAAAGAACTTTCTGGCAGACACCCTGTCCAGGCTACCAAATACAACAGTGCTAAAGCAGAAGTGATTAAGCCCATACTCATGGCTTCCCAGCTGCCCATCAAAGTTGTCACATGCTCCCAGGCAAAGAAAGACCCTCTCCACCTTAGACAATGCCACCATCTCGGAGATCAAAAAAGCATTGGAAACAGATGAGTGGTTTTGTACCCATAAACATACCTGCACAATAAAGAATGGGTTAGCTTGGGTGGGAGACAAAATGTATTTCCCAAATAAGGAAAGATTGAAAGCTATGCATGCCTATCACGACTCCAGATTAGCTGATCACTTAGGTTTTGTAATAATTATACACTTACTAAAACCAACTCTGGTGGCCTTCGTTGAAGAAGGATGTGGAAAGCTATGTAGCAAGCTGTCCCATTTGTACTGCTGCTAAGCAAGGCAGGGGAAGACCCCCAGTCTACTATAGCCAGTGGCAAACCCTTCAGCACCCAGGAACACAGAAATATGGGTTGTCATGGATCTCTTTTCGAAGCTCATGACACTTCATACCATGTCAAAAGAGCCATACAGCAAAAACCTTAGTGATCAGCTAATCTGGAGTCGTGATAGGCGTGCATAGCTTTCAATCTTTCCTTATTTGGGAAATACATTTCGTCTCCCACCCAAGCTAACCCATTCTTTATTGTGCAGGTATGTTTATGGGTACAAAACTATTTTATCTAAATAAAATAGTTTTGAAGTTTATTTGGCAAGGGAAAAAAGCAAGTATAAAATCAAATTTTTACAAGATGCTAGAACTAGAGGAGGATTGGGTTTACCTTAGCTAAGCTATTTTTACTATACATATATCATTTGCACGGTACACCTCAATACACTATTTCAGATAGAGGGTTCCAATTTACCTCCATGTTCTGGAAAGCCTCCTTGGACCTTCTCAGAACCAAACAAGGACTTAGTGTTAGATCCGTGTATATGCCATTCTTCAGTGGACAGAGATAGGGGGTTGGATTTGATGCATTTATTCTTCCTCCTTTCTATGTCTTGCCTTGCATGTTATATAACCTTTCACCTGATTTATAATGGTTGGCCATATTTTGGGATATATTTATCACCTAGATGCAGTTCTCTTAAGGAGGACAACTATACTAGACTAAAACAACAAATTGCGACTGACTTGATGAAATGGGAAAATCTACAACTATCAATGATGGGAAGAATCTCTACAATCAAAATGAATATTTTACCTAGAATTTTATACCTGTTCCAGACAATCCCAATCAGACTAGGTAAGGACTTTTTTCAAGATCTAAATAAAATAGTTTTGAAGTTTATTTGGCAAGGGAAAAAAGCAAGTATAAAATCAAATTGTTACAAATACTAGAACTAGAGGAGGATTGGGCTTACCTGATAGGGAGTTATATTACCAAGCAACAAACTTGATGTGGATTAAGGAGTGGATAACACTAAAAAAAACCTCTAGATTATTGAATGTAGAGGGTCATGATTTACTGTTGGGATGGCATGCTTTTTTATGGTATAAGGGAACCAAAGCACATGGTTATTTTAGAAGACATTATATAAGGAAGGCCTTGTTATTGAATTGGGGGAATGTTAAAAGATTACACTACTTAAAAATTCCAGTCTGGATATCAACGACTGAAGCATTTTCATACCCAATAATATATATAAATGAACAGTTAGATATGTTAAAATACTGAATGCAGAGGGTGAACTCAAATCTATTCAAGAGTTGAAATAAGAAGGAATATAAATGAATTGGTACAGATGCAATCTAGATATAATGAAGATAGAAAATCAAAAGATCTTTACAACACAATGACTGAGTTAGATAAAATTTTAACAGGTACTGATGAAAAAGTAATTAAAAATTATATGGATATTTATTAGAGGTTAAATTACAAGAGGAACAAGTTAAAGAAACCATGATAGCTTGGGGGAAAAACTTTGGGCATGGCATTGATTTAGAGAAATGACAGAAATTGTGGTCTCAAAATTATAAAATGACAATGTCTACTGCATATAAAGAAAATTTGTATAAGATGTTTTACAGGTGGCATCTACCCCCAACGAGAATTGCAAGAATGTCCAAGAATAAATCAGAAAAGTGCTGGAAATGTCATCAGACACCGGGCTCATATTACCACATGTGGTGGACTTGTATTGAAGCTAAAAGATATTGGACTAAAATTCACATGTGGTTGGAGAAAATGATACACAAACACATAGATCTTAAACCAGAGATTTTTTTATTGGGAATTATACCAGAAATCTATAACAAAGACTTAAAATATTTGATTGTAAACGTTTTAACAACAGCTAGAATCCTATTTGCAAAAACCTGGAAAAATGAAACAATACCAAAACAGGAAGAAATTATTCGAAAAATAATGGAGTGTGCTGAAATGAATAAATTGACATTTGAAATTAGAGAACAAGAAGACGAGCAATTTTATAAGATATGGGATTTATTTTATCAGTGGCTGGGGAAAAAAACCTGGAAATGAAAAATGTTTTACTTATCTTTTAATTGAAGGAATTAAGTGATAAAACAATTATGTTGTGAAATAGATTAATAACGATACAATGAAAGACTGATATATGTGTGTGTGTGTGTGTGTGTGTGTGTGTGTGTTGTATTTGTGCTGATAAATAAATAAAGGGAGACTAGTATAGATCTATTTCAAGCTATTTAGCTCTCATCAGCTAGCCATACCCTTACTGGGATTCGTACCTGGGCTGTATTACATTTAAGGCAGATGTGTTAACCACTAAGCCACAAGGTTCTCCTCCTTTATCAGCTGAGCCAGGGAAATAGGTATGTATTTAGTGTCACAACCCCTGGTATGCCCAAATATGGGAGGGAGCCTACTGCTTCCTTTTCTCTGTCTATCGGCTCGTCACAAGAGACCATCCAGACAGAAACCCAATATTTTTTACTGTTGCCTTTAAGATCTCTTGTGGTGATGTGGAAATAACTTCCTACCTACATATCTTGCAGCCCCAATCTTCCAATAAAATGGCCCTTTAAATGGCTTTTGTTTCAAAAGTTCTGCTTTCTTGAGAAGACTAGTGAGGCAGGACCTTACACGTATCCTTTCCTGTTATTGTGTTGCACTCACTGTGAGCACAATATTTAACTATGGCTAAGGGGTGCAGTGGCCTAGTATCTAACACACTGGAACTAAAAGGTTGACGATTCAAGACCCATGTGACAGGATGAGCTCCCATTATTGCCCCAGTTCCTACCAAATTTAGCTGTTCAAAAGCATGAATATGCAAATGGATAAATAGGCACCACTTTGGTCAGAAGGTAATAGCGTTCCATGCACCTCAGCATATAGTCATGTCAGACCACAGAAGTATCGTCAGACATTGTGGCTCCCTCAGTTTGGAAACAGAGATGAAACCTTTACCTTTTAAAGACTTGATTTAGAATTGCCCTGATATTCTCCATATAATATTAGCATAGATTCTCCTTTATAGGCAAGTGAATAGTGTTTGATACTTGGATACCTTTCTTCTTGTTCACATTAAGAAAAAGAAATCAAATATATATATATATTGGAGTAGCCTTGCTAGATTTATTTATGATAGATAGATAGATAGATAGATAGATAGATAGATATATAGATAGATAGATAGATAGATAGATGATAGATGATAGATGATAGATGATAGATGATAGATAGATAGATAGATAGATAGATAGATAGATAGATAGATAGATAGATAGATAGAGTCTTGCTGTATTTGGGTCTTTTCCCGTGGAAGAATTATAAATGACACTTTAAAAAATATCGCTTGTTCTTATCTACATACATTTTGAATTATCCTGTGCTTGTGAGAAACCATTCAATAATACCGGATCTGGTTGTGTCAAGCAACAGGATGGGGATGCTACATAGCAAAATTATATTGGTCTGCCCTTGATCAGTGAAATTCTGAAGCAATAGTAGGCCAGTGAAATGAAGGCATAATTTCTACACAGGATCTCAGAAGGAAGCACTACCAAATTCGACAGGAATCTGCACCTCGATTCATTGTAGTATTTTCTGGACAGTTGAAAGCTTTCCGGAATTCCTCAAAATTACTCATAGCAGCAATAACTCTAAAATGGAGAAAGGAAAGGTAAATTTGCAAATTAGTTTAATACTGTGCCTCATATTCTTAATACATATACTTGTAGTGATTTCAGGCTATAAAACCTTCATTTTGATTTTCTGTAGAAAAACATGTGCTAGGATCCAATCTGGGTTGATCACTGGGACCAGCAGTTTTATCTTCTGAGCTTTCGGACCTGTACTGATAGGACCTGTTCGGACCTATCTTCAGGAAACTCTGACAGACTGAAACAGAGTGAACACATTCTGCTAGAGAGAATTCCCTGAAGATGGGCTCCAATACAAGCCAAAAATCTTGGAAGACAAAACCACTGGTCTCATATTGACCCATATTGGATTGTGAAATATTATTCTGGGACACATTTATTTGCCTGCATTCATGAAACATGCTAACTCAAGCTACCACTGCTATGGCATCATACCATTTCAGATAACATGTAAAATACTTTAAACGGTTCACCACCCACTTCCTAGGTACATTAGGTGACAATATTTGATAGTGATTTCAGGCTACAAAACCTTCATTTTGATTTCCTATAGAGAAACGTATGCTAATTCAAGATAGTTCTGCTACTGCATCATACCATGTCAACTACCATATAAAATCTTTTAAAAGGCTCACCACTTTAATGTATACATTAGGTAATGTTATTTGATAAGTTCTGGAGACAAGACGCCCAAGGCAAGACATAATCTTGTTGATGAGGATATACCATTAATTTGTATAAAGTCATTCCAGTTTTTCAGGCATTCTAGTCTCCCACTTGTTCATTGCCTGCAGCAGCCCATTAAACAGGGATCTCAACAATGCTGCCTGAAATTTTATCCTGATAGTTTTCTTTCCCGAACATTGTTGACATATTACCAATAATTCATGTACTTTATATTAAATTTAAATTTACTTTAAATTGTTGAAGCTGTTTTTTCATTAATCCATTTGATCCAGTATCATTCAGGCTTTTCAACATTATCTAAACTCCCTTTTTTTTAAAAACTAGAAAATTTGTGTCATAATTCAATTATTATCCTTCACTGCCTAACTCATCATGTGGGGGAAGCTATATTACTGGAAGATGTATTTTCTCATTCCAAATGGTTATCCATGTGAGGTGCTTTTAATCCTTCTCTTTTGGAAGATATTTAGGGCAACAAATCTTTTAAATACAGATAAAAATAAAAGGATTCCTAGCACTTTTCTATGGCTGCAATTACATTTCTAAGGATGTATGAAACAGCTCCACAGTTAGGGATGAAGAAGAGAACTGTGTCATTTAATTTGCTGGCAGGAATAGTCAACACTCTAGATCCGGGATGGCGAACCTATGGCACGCATGCCACAGGTGGCACGCAGTCATTTTTAGTGTATGCGAGGCATTGCCCTGTCAGCTCCAGTGCGCATGCGTGCACTGGCCAGCTGACTTTGGCCTTCTTTTGAGGCCATTTTTCACCCTCCGGAGGCTTCAGGGAAGCTCCTGAAGCCTCCAGAGAACCTCCAGGGGGGAGAGGCTGTTATCGCCCTGCCCAGGCTCCTAGAAAGCCTCTGGAGCCTGGGGAACGCAAAAAAGCGCACCAAAAGCTGGGGGGAGCGCTGGTCATGTGTGCATGCACATGTGCACTGGGGGTTGCACACATAGCATTATGGATGTGACACACCCGCGCACAACCCCCCTGTGCTCCCCCCACTTTTGGCACAGGAGCCAAAAAAGGTTAGCCATACTGCCCTAGATGATAGGCTCAAGATCCATCTAGATCTTGTTGGATTTGAACACTGGGCCCTATCTAACAAAATGAAATTCAATGTAGAGAAATATATAGTGTTACACTTAGGCAAGAAAAACCAAAAGTAGGGTTAGGGTTAGGGTTGTAGGAACTGGGCATGGCTAGTCGGTTGTAGGAACTGGGCATGAAGAGAAGTAGCATGGGAGACAGGATAGCAGTGTTCTAATATTTGAGGGGCTGCCACAGAGAGGAAGGGGTCAAGCTATTTTCTAAGGCACCTGAAGGCCAGACAAGGAATAATGGATGGAAACTGATCAAAGAGAGATTCAACCTAGAAATAAGGAGAAGTTTTTTGGACAGTGAGAGCAATCAACCAATGGAACAGCTTGCCTTCAGAAGTTGTGGAAGCTTCCTCACTGGAAGCTTTCAAAAAGAGACTGGACTGCCATTTGTCAGAAAAGGTGTAGAGTCTCCTGCTTGGGCAGGAGGCTGGACTAGATGACCTACAAGGTCCCTTCCAACTGTTAATCTATTGGATGTTGAATACATTTCTCCTTTAAATATTGGCAGGAAATTGCACTAAAATTGCAATAGAAATTCCTGTTCTAGGAAAGACTGATGATTTCAAAAAATAATAATTTAAAATACTATTTCATTAATTATAATTGTATATAATATGTTTTATCATAATTATTTAAGCTTCCTACATTCACCAGGTGGCACTCAAAAAATTAAAAAATAAAATACAGCATTAAAATACAGCAGAACAAATAAAAATCAGTGTAAAAGCATTCACCTCACAGAAATAATGGAACAATTTGGGTAATGAAATTGTGCTGTTCGGTCAAGAGAGTCCTATTTCACAGCATGCTAAAATGCACAAGCTTTTGCTGGATCCAGGATAAAGATAGGCAAGAATTACCTTCAATTGTGTAAATGTTTGGATGTGTGCATTTGCACGCACACAAAAACTACACAATCCTTCTTACCCACATTTCTAGACCTGGTTTAATGTGTTGATAAGTAGGGTCAGTTGACCCATATCCATGATTATAATGCTACACGTAGATTCAGAATACTACAATAAACATTAATAAATTAAAATCCACACAGCTAAATGTTACAGAGAAGAGAAACTACTATCTGGAAAGAAGAAAAACATTTTCCCTACCCAAAGTTATCTCCCTTCTACTGAACAGCTTCTTGAAGCTGGAAAAACAAATATCCGAAAATGATGTATTATAAATATCAAGATGGAAATAAAGTGAATGGAGACAAGTACATATGCTATTGTATGAGTTCTTGCAGAACAACAGAGTGGTTAAAAGAAATTGTCACATTTCTTAACTGATCAGAACAGCTGTTTATACTAGTTTTATTATACCTGCCTGATTTACTGTATTTTGGCAATTGGGAAAAAAGGAAGCAACTTAAAATACCTGAACTGAGGAGGACTGTGAGTTCCAGTGTAGATTTGTTCTCTTGCAGCTTCTGGTTTAAATGAATTGCACCTCACCTAAGATACATAGTTAGATAATTAGATAAAATAACTGGTTAAATAATTCTGAACCTCTTTCATGATCCAGCTTGTAACCAATGACACACGTAGTTGTCTGTACTCTGTAGCCTAGGTAAATCAGAGAGAAATCATGCACAAAGCCATCTAACATTGTGCTATAAAAAGGAACTTGTGCTGCCTTTGAAATTTCTTTCTCTTCAGCAACTAGAAAGCTCGAAAAGAGAGAAGCATCAGTTAGGAAGCAGCACTGAAATGTACTTTTGGTAAGGTATTGTAGAAAGAAGAATCTGAAGAGAGGCCTTGTAATTTGTTTCTAAGGGAAGGGATTGGTAATAATCTACAATTTATGACAATAACTATAAGTATAATCTTTATTGTTATTATACAATAATAAATACAATGAAATTGGTTATGACATTATTTTGGTAATCAAGCAGACTTGTCTACTCATTATACAGTGAATATCTATCTATCTATCTATCTATCTATCTATCTATCTATCTATCTATCTATCTATCTACACACAGAGACACTGTATATTCATTCTGAAATGTTGTGTACTACTCACATGAGCATAACTCAGAAAAAAGAGCTGATTATGGGTGAAGTCAATGCCTGGTAGTACAGCCTCTTCCTCTCCTTGTCTCTTTTCTTTGATCCATTTCCTATAGGCCTGATGAGAGACATAATTAAGACATTGAAGGCAGTGCAGGTTTCACCAGCCCTTTTCCCTACAATATCATATTGGGGTGTGTGGGGATGGACCCTGTATTGGTCTGCACTTAGAAAAAAAGAGCTGCCTACCCGGAAAGCCTCTCGCAATCCTCCATTATCTGCAATGTTTTCTGCCAAAGTTCTTTTTCCTTTTATCTAGGAGTAAGAATAATGTAAATTATCATGGTTTTTCAATCCACATCAAATATTTCATACAACTGGGGTGGTGAATAGTTAAGCAAGCATATGTGCTTAATTCTCTTCCTTGCCTCTTTGCCTTGAAATTAAAGGAAAAAATGAGGCAAAGCATTGGAAAATAACTAAGTCTTTAAAACCTTTGCCACCAGCCACAGTAGCCAGCTGTCACTAGATGAAATCATATCTCTCTTGGTATCATGCATCACTGAAAAAGCAAAATGTATCTAGTTAAAAAGAGAAAAAAATTGTTACAAGCTATACAAAAAGCCAAACATGTCATGATGATATATTACTGCTGATTGTTCCAGATTTAGTTTGATTGATCCAAATCAGTTTAAGCCAAAACTCCTGAACTTACATTCAACCCTGCTTGCTTCCAATAATAGCTGTTGTACTGATTGACCATGCATTTTGTTTTCTCTTTGAATTTTTCTTCTGACTGCAAGGACCACCAAGGATTCAAATTTCCATTCTTGTCATATTTGCGACCTGCATTTCCATTTTCAAGAAAAACACAAAGCATAATATTAATAAAAACATACAGATTTTTAAAAACTTAACCCAGAAACATTTCCTTTAAAAGAATCACTTCACTATTTATGTAAATCTTAAAATTTGCATAAATATAAATTTATATTTATAAAGAATTTAATGCATGATTAGCTATTTTCATCTAAAAGACCAGAAACACTACATCTCCATATTGCTTTAGAAAGTACATGAGGTTTGCATTTTTTTCCTATAGAAGTTAGGAGAGGGCTCCAAAATTAGTCATTTTTTAACCAAATTTTAAGAATTTAAATAACTCACCATTGTTATCAAATCCATGAGTAAATTCATGTCCAACAATTACTCCAATAGCACCATAGCTTAATGACCTGAAAAAGAAAAGAATTTTGAGATCCAGTAGATTACAGTTGTCAAACTCGCGGAGTCATGTTGCTATCATGTGATGTATCATGACAATTTTCCCTTTCGTGGAACTGGGGTGGACATGGCCTGCTCATGACACATCTGGCCACCAGTTTGATACCCATGCAGTAGGTGGAGAAAACAAAGCAGTATAATTTCCATTCAGTTTTATGTAAACTGAAAGAAAGTATATCTAAAGATATCATTGAAGAAAGCCACTATCATTTGAAAAACATTAGCTGATTTTTTTAAAAAAAAACTTAGTTTGTAAAAAGCAAATGGAAATTAGGTAATATACACAAAGAAGTACATTTAACCTCTCTGACTATATTAAACACAGTGCCACCTCATACATGTTTTATTTAACAGTCACATTGCATGTTTTTATATTAATAGACGAATCACAGTTCAGTGTTACACTTCTAGCAATCATTTTCAAGGCTGCTCACAATTAACCTTTTGGAATCAATTACCACCCCTCCAGTATCAAGGTAGATAAACTTTGTATTTGTCACAACAGAGTGAAGAGCTTCTCTTAACAACTATTTTTCCCAAACCTTCAAAAAAAGCTCAAGTTAATTAAATTGTCAAAAGAGTACTGAATTTCTTTTTTCCATATAAGCCAAATATGGCTCATAAGCTGTCTTAAATCAAAACTGATGGAATGAGGTCTAAAGTATAACTAGTCAAATGTATTAGAATGGAGTATGCTTGCAGTAATACCAAATCGTTGGTGCTTATTATCTATGCCCTTATTTGTAGATATTTATTCATAATAAGATGTAAGAGTAAACATTATTTAATGTCATAAAAATATAAAAGGTTTTTGTAATCTTGGTTTAAAACCACAAAATGGGAGAAGATGGAAGGGAAAGGGAAGATGTGCAAGTTTAGTTAAATACCAGACTAAAGAGATAAGTTTCTAAAATATTCTAAAGAAAGGAAACCCATAGTTCTCATGTTTTTAAGAACTGAAATATCAGGAAGAATAAAGGAATATGGAAGTAGTCCTGGAATGAAAGCATAACTTTTAGTTATTGAAGGGTCAACTTTTCAATGAAGAAAGTGAACCTTGATTGATTACTTCCAGAGGATGAGTTTTCATCTCACTTTATTCTCAGAAATCACTTGAAAGCTAACATTTGCTGGTTTTCACATGAGCTGAATTCAAAATGGTAAGACAGACAGGAAATCATATTCCAATGAATTACTTCTGAATCCAACCAATAACAGAATTTTAAAAGTGGGATTCAAAGAATATTCTGGCCCTGAACTGTCAGATCTGGAATAACAAAAATCCTGTTGCTCCTTCAATGTGTACACAAACATTCAATTGTCATGTATGAGGAAGGAAGGAAGGAAGGAAGGAAGGAAGGAAGGAAGGAAGGAAGGAAGGAAGGAAGGAAGGAAGGACACACTATTGGGAAATAGGACATTTTTTCTGCTTATATAAAAACACTTCTGTTGACTGTAATACCCAAAAGATAATATGGCATTTTTACAACCAGACACTTTTCACAGTAATTTTAATAATGGCTGAATGCTGCAGTCTGAGTCATTATAAACCCATGGCAGGGAAAGATGGCTCCCTGAGGCCAGAGGCTAGGAGTTGAATAATATAAAATATAGGTACAAGTTGCATATATAATGAGGGAAATTCAGATTTATTACTTTTTTAGAGAGATTGTGAAGTTGGTTCGGAAAGTTTTGGAAATGGAATTAAACTTTTGGAATTTGTATTAGATTGTACTCCTATTTCATTTTCTGTTATTTTGTATTTTATTTCTTGAGGACATTGAGAAGCTAAAACAATTTTCTTTAAAAGTGCAAAACTAACATCTGTGATAAAATATAGTGGGTGAAACATGAGGAAGTCACTACTGGGTGAACATGTACAGAAGTTGCACATTAAACATAAGAAAGAAGTGCAAGAAACAAGTGCATTGCATTTCCAAAGCTCTCAGAAAATCTCCCTCCATTTAAAGATAATTATTAATGAAATAAACAAAAAAAAATATAGCAGTAATTGTATTTTGTGTGTGTGTGTGTATGTGTGTGTGTGTATTAAAACTTCCAAAAACACAAAACCATATAATTTTAAAATACAAATATATGTTTTTAAAATATGATTAAATCTGGGTTATATTGAACTCAATTTATTACAGTCATAAAGCCAGATTAAACTGTTGCATACCTCTATATGTATAACAGAAAATCAAAGCAATATGGAATGTTTGTATGTAGGTATAGATAGATAGATAGATAGATAGATAGATAGATAGATAGATAGATAGATAGATAGATAGATAGATAGATAGATAGATAGATAGAGTGATTGTAGATAGATCTAAAAATATATAGAGAGCCATCCTGATATAGTGCTAAGGCATCAAGTATCAACTTCTAAAGCATTGACATGACTATTATCAGGCTGGCATGGAAGGGGAAATTCCATGCATGCCTTCGGCCGGAGTCGGATCTCATGTCTACAGCCTAGTTGGAGAATATGAATTATGATGCAGGACAGAAGGGAGGGGATTACAGGGGTAAAGTTTAAACGCAATTAAGCGAAATAGCAATAGCAGTAGACTTATATACCGCTTCATAGGCCTTTCAGGCCTCTCTAAGCGGTTTACAGAGAGTCAGCATATTGCCCCCAACAATCTGGGTCCTCATTTTACCCACCTCGGAAGGATGGAAGGCTGAGTCAACCCTGAGCCGGTGAGATTTGAACCGCTGACCTGCTGATCTAGCAGTAGCCTGCAGTGCTGCTTTTTAACCACTGCGCCACCTTGGCAGTTTTGGCTCCACAGGAGTCCACGCCAGAATGTCGATCCTAATAAATGATTGGATTTCTTTTGAACTTTGTCTGGAGGCTTGTAAATTAATTAGGTCGTCTTCTGGGAACTTCACATCAAGCTAGAAACCAGAAGATAGTGGTTCTAATCCCATAAACCAGCTGGGTAAATTAGGCTAGCTATTCTGTAGGTATGGCCTGCTTTGTGGGAGTGGCTTGGCAGTCATGTGACTGGGTGGGAGTGGCTCAGCGATCATGTGACTGGGTGGGAGTGGCTTGGCAGTCATGTGACTGGGTGGGAATGAGAGAGAGAGTTTGTTTGAGTGAAGTTAAGAAACACACACACACACACACAGACAATAAAAACAAATGACAATTACTTAAATTACAAATAAATTGAATTCCTCCCCCCTGCCCCCTCCCTCTGACCAACATACCTTCCAGCTACGCCAAAATTCCAGATTTGGTCTAGCTAGGCTCCAGGGCCAGGCAGGCTAGGATAGTGGCTCCTAGAGCCACCACGTGCCCTCTGCAGGAAGAGGCCCGAGAACTATGGGCCTCATTTGCATACTAATTTTTTTGCTTTTAACCCTTGGTTAACCCTTAAAAGGCAAAAAAATCCTTATTCAAAGGAGGCCCGAGTTCTCTGGCCTCCTCCTATACTTAAACACTATATACACTTCAAATCACTGTGAGTTGAAGTCTGGTAGCAACTAGCTTGGCCTTAATTATTTTAGAAAAAATCTTTAAAATTCCTTCCTTTTCCTCAGGAGACTGGTGAGGCCCTGCCTCCCCTGCCTCTAGTGAGTGCACGTCCCTGAGATAGATAGATATATACATATACATACATACATACATACATACATACATACATACATACATACACACACACACATACATACATACATACATACATATATACACACACACGCACACACACATACATACACATATATACATACATACACATATACACATACACACATATATACATACACACATATATACATACATACATACATACCTATGCATATGTATTATAAAAAGTACATTCAAATTTAATAAATTGTGTGATATAATCTACAGATGGTGGTACAAAAGTGGGTGACTTGGAGGGATACTTTTGAGTCCTTGTCTGAAAGAAGTAACATTAAATAGACTAAAAGGAGCAGTACAGTAATAAATGGCCTAGAGTTTAGCCATTACCACATGGACAAAATTGGAAAAACATAGAAGTATATTTAAAACCTCCCAAAAGGACTGCTGCAGGTAACACAACCAGTCTGGGTAAAGTGAAATCTAGATTGTATGGAAACAGATTATCCCATCTTCTACATCTATATTTTTAAATACAAAGTCATTTTAAAAACTGGCAGAAATCACATCTTTCAGAAAACCTCTCAAAGAGATGGACACAAAAGCCAGCCAAGTCTGAAACGACGGATGAATGTAACTATCCTGGGGATGTCTATTATAAAAACATAGCAAGGAGTTAATCAGAAAAGCCTGGAATGAACTCTGGGATTTCCCATTGCAATCTGGGACAATTCAACACAAGCTTCTAAATATTGAGTCATGGTGCTGCAGTGGCTGGAATGCAGTACTGCAGGCTGACTCTATCCACAGCCAGGAGTTCAATCCTGATCAGCTCAAGGTTGACTCAGCCTTCAATCCTTCTGAGGTCAGTAAAATGAGAAGCCAGACTGTTGGGGGAGTCAGCAATATGCTGATTCTATAAACTGTGTATAGATGGTTTCAAATAAGAGTTATATATCTGATTAGCAGTCTGAGTTCAGCTGCTGTTGGGATAATCTGCATTCCTAATGACTTGTCATGCAGAAGAATTCACTGAAGAAGAAACTTTGATTAATGCCAAGGAAGATCTCTTCTTATTGAAATTATGTTTCCTACTCAACACACCACCCACAGGACCAAAATGGGGAGGGAGGAAAGGTTATTTCTTTTCTCCATTTACTCTGTAGTCCAACACAAAATCAGAATCCCCCATGCTTATTTTGAATTTACTATAACAACACTCCATCAATGTCACTGCAGATTTTCAAAGAAACTTTCATTTGACAATCCGTAACATGGTAATTGCCCTCTAAATCATATCCGAAACTTACAGTATATTTATTTTATTCCATCCTCCCCAAAAGCTCATTTGTATGTCATAAAATAGTTCTTACAGATTTTATTTTTATCTCTGATAAATTCCATTACAAGCCTGAGGTTAAAATTATATATTTCAAGAATGGAAGCATCCCATTCTATGACAAGTTTATTATTTTAAATTGTACTGAAGACAGGTATGGCATCAGATACAAAGTACAATCTTAAAAGTAAGGCTTTTCAACTTTTTGATAATATCAGGGAGTGTGTCTGGAATACAAAAAGGAGTGAAATCTCTATCTATTGTTCCTCAGGCACTCAGCAGTAGTGGAAAAATAACACAACATTACCAGTATATTATTTACATAAACTTTAAGCAATGAAACTTTTAACTACATATTCACAAATATAGGATAAGATATTCACAAACATTTAAAATTGTCAGCTTAAAAATGCCTACAGCAAGGATGTCAAACTGGCTGCCAGTGGGCTGGATGTGTCATGTGCAGACCACGCCCACTCCAGCTCTGCAAAGGCCAAAACGTCATGATACATAATGATACATCACGTGATGCAATCGAGTTTGACATCCATCTAGAGATAGCTGTTAGAGAAAAACTAACAGAAAGCAGAGGAATTGGAGGTTTTTTATTTTAAAAAATGCAGAATGGGTGAAAAAATATGAGCGTTGATATCAGAATGAGACATAAATCCAGGGGAAGATCAGAGGAAGAAGGAATGTTAGTGAAAAGAAGAAATAACTTACCAAGTTAATAAAGGAGAATATTTGTAGCTCAGGATTGAAATGTGGGGTCCTTGGTGCTCTCTGAGCTTGCTTGTTTTCTTGCAGACATTTCATTACCCAAACTAGGTAACATCATCAGTGGTAGGACACTAGCACGGATGATTTACCTAGTTTGGGAAATGAAAATTCTGCAAGAAAACAACCAAGCTCAGAGAGCACCAAGGACCCCTCAAAAACAACTTAGGAATTGGTCTAATAAAAGGCTCAGGAAATAGTGGCTGAATTTTACACACTAGTTCAGCAGTTCTGAGTTAATATAGTGGTAAGAGCATGTATGCAGGTTTTTGGTTCTCCAATGGTTATGGGTGCAAACAGCAAGAACATTTTCCATTATCAATAGTGTTCTTGTTGTTAATGATGCTTGGTCTTGAAAATGGTTATTGACATGGACTAAGCCTTCAGCAATAGAACAATCTCAAATATAGTTTGATATGGTTAGGGAATGGGATGGATAAACAAACAAACAAAAAACAAATAAAATGCTGTTTCTTCCCAAGCTGTTAGCTTCCTCCACAAAATATCATCAAAGATATATAATTCCTTATTTTTGGTTTCTTAATTAATAAGCACACTAATGTATAAGTAGCAATTAATACTTTAATTTCAGTGCATACATTCTCAATAAATGTTGATTTCACAACACAAATCCTATACATGGATTCTACAAGGATTTCAAAGACCGTAACTACCATGTTTCCTTGAAAATACGACAGGGTCTTATTTTCTTTTTACCTACAAAATATGGCTTGGGCTTTATTATAGGGGGAAGGTTTATTGTTTTTGGGTTGCAGGGTGGCTGCTCTTTTGCAAGCGGGCTCCCAAAGAGCCGGGCACAGCCTCATGGGCGAATGACTGTGTCACGCTGTCACAGCAGTATAACAGAACAGCCATGAAGTGACCACGCTAGCAAGGAGCCACCTGGCAAACCCCCTTTGCAGCCGGGCACAGTGCCATTGACTGACCTAGGGGTATCGCCAAGCCGTGTGAGCGCCTGTTTGCCGCCGCTTGGCTCCCGTGGCTTGGTGCCTTCCAAATGCCAGTGAATGGTGCTCTGAATGGCTGGAGAGGGTGGTTGCACGAGCGGCTGTTCCACTCTCGTTCACCCACCTCCCAGCCTCATGATGCATGACCCAGCTCTCATTATGGAGCCAGGGCACCTCCACCGCCGCCATCCCAGCCTGGCTTTTTCCATGGCTTCCAACCCAAGTCTTTCAGCAGTGGCTGCTCTGGGCGCATGTCTATGGTTGTATGCAGGCAGCTGGCCCACAACCATAGAGCATGGTCCGTAATGGTCCGTAATGAGAGCTGGGCCATGCATTGGGAAGTGGGTGAGCGAGAGTGGAACAGCCACTCGTGCAACCCCCCCTCTCCAGCCATGCAGAGCACCATTCACTGGCATTTGAAAGGCGCCAAGCTGCAGGAGCCAGGCAGCAGTGAACAGGTGCTCACGCGGCTTGGCGATACCCCTAGGTCAGTCAATGGCACTGTGCCCGGCTGCAAAGAGGGTTTGTCAGGTGGCTGCTCATGAGTGTGGTCGCTTCATGGCTGTTGTGTTGCACTGCTGCAACAGCGCAACACAGCCATTCGCCCATGAGGCTGTGCCTGACTCTTTGGGAGCCCACTCACAAGAGAGCAACTGCCCAGCAACCCCCCTCTTCAGCTGGGCGCAGTGCTGCTGACCAATCTAGTGGTATCCCGAAGGCACCAAGCAACGCGATCACTTCCCCCAGGTTCCCATGGCTTGGCACTGTTGAGATACTGCTAGGTTGGTGAGTGGCACTCTGCCTGGCCGGAGGTGGGGGGTTGTCCAGGGGGCTTATATGTGGGGGGTGGATTATATTTTTGCCCACCAGAAAAATGTGGCATGGCTGTATTATGAGGACATGTCATATTTTCGGGGAAATATGGTATCAAACTTTGACCCAGGCAAAAGATCTTAAATTTCTACTTTCTGGAATCTAGTTCTTGTCACATTTCATGATTTGAGAACTAGATTCTCAGAGATACTCAGCTTTTCTACTTTATAATTCAATTTCCATTGAGACTATAAGGAGGCAAATTCTGATGATATAAAGAATTTATGGGGGAAATAATCTTGTGGGGTAACAATTGTAACAATTATTGAAAATATTAAAATAAAAAAGTGAAACCTAAGAACTATTTCTAATCTCATAAATAGGAATTGTGTGTTTTAAATTCCAGAGACATATTTAACATTAACAGGTTTTTTGTTTTGTTTTGTTTTGTTTTATATGTGTGAAAACTAGCAGCTTCTACATGGATCCATGGCTAACATTAGTTAGTTTTCTAAAAGTATTTATTGCAATACATGAACAGGAATACTTAATTCATCTCTGCTTGCAGCCTTTCATTTTATAACAGAGTATTTAAATACACAGGGAAGGAATGGAGGCTGCTGATAAGCTCTGCAAAGAAAACCTCAGTAAAGCAATTATGGGGAGAACTCCTTTTCTGTCTTTACTGTTTGATCACCTGTTAAAAAGTGCATGAGGATGAATGAAAGAGGGCAGAATGCATGTACATATCTCTAATGAACTGAAAACAAAACAAAAAATAAATAAATAGGTATTATCAAGAAAGCAGTTTTTTGTATTGATCTATATTTACAATGCCCCAAAAGTTAAAGCTAATAGAACATGGTTAATTGCACATATATTTAGGTTTCCAGTTTCTTGCTTCAACAAGTATGCTAAAACTTTTAATAATATTTATGTATTTGACTTTGTTAGTATTTCACATAAAAAGACTTCTTACCTAGGATATTCAGTTCCCCAGAAGAAGGGCTTCTGGAGTTCTCCTGCTGGAAACCCTATAGTGATTTTAGAAGAGGAAGAGAAGAAGAAAGAATTAATTTCATTTCATTTTATTATATTTATATGCCGCCCTTTTCCCCCAAAGGGGACTCAGGGCGGCTAACAAATCAAATCAGGGAAGGGGGGGTACAGACAAAAAAAAACACACGAAACATAACAATACATAATTTAAAAACACACAACAGTCATACCATTCGAAATGGGGGCAGCAGCTCTTTAGCCCCAGGCCTGTCGGAACAGCCAGGTTTTAACGGCTTTGCGGAAGGCCTGGAGGGTGGTGAGGATTCGAATCTCCACAGGGAGTTCGTTCCAAAGGGTCGGAGCAGCCACAGAGAAGGCTCTCCTCCGGGTAGTCGCCAGTCGACACTGGCCGGCAGATGGAATTCGGAGGAGGCCTAGTCTGTGGGATCTAATTGGTCTAGTGGAGGTGATTGGCAGCAGGCGGTCTCTCAAGTACCCACTCACCAATTCAGTCTCACCAAATAAAGAAATCTGAGATTTAGACAAGGTAGAGCATCTGATACTTTCTGCATACAAGGGCAACACTTGGTCTAATAGTTTAAACAATGAATGTAAACAATTTAAATAATGAATCTCAGTCAGAAGCATTGTATATCTTTATAGGAAGCCCTTCCTTCCATCCTCACAGCTAAAATTCAAGCATTCAACCATTATACCTCAGAACTGGCTTGTGTAGTCATTCTATTGGGAGGGTCGGGTTATAATCCAAATTTGGTCCTGATGACTAAACAATTTTAAATTGTGTCACATTATCAAAACAATCTCCTATGCACAACTTGAATACATTTACTTAACCTAGGAATATATAAATAGTGTTTTGACCAGCTTTTTATTTAAAGTATTACAATATAAAAGTATATAAAAGGGTGGAGGGTAACTGCTTTTTATTGTTTTGTTATTGGATTTTTATTTTAGCAAGCTGCTCAGGCAGCCATATAAATATTCTAAAATAAATAAATAAATTTTGTGACTTAAAAAAATGTTTAGGCTTTTTCCATAGACTTAGATATTGAAATTACAATTCTCATCAGGCCTAGGTGGCCAAACTAAGCTATTTATATAACATTGTTTTATATAGGTGCTTATGTAGGTAGCACAAAGAAAGCCTAGGAATTACAGTAGAAATATAAGAGAGAGCATAGAACAACAAAAACAAATAATTTCCAAAAACCTTAAATACTAAGAAATATATAGCAGAAACTCTAGGTAGAAGCTTTAATAAACAGGGAAGGAGAGAATAAACATTTCCATGAGGGGAAAAAATTAAAAGGAAATACTCAAAACATGACTGGATAAACCTGTAAATAAAGCCTTACCACATTTAAATGTTCCTTTTTAAAACCCTAAATTAATGCTTGCAAGGGACATAGCCTTTGGGTAAAATATAATCAGATAGTTTTGTATAGGAAGCTAGAATAAAAATATTGTTATATCTGAGTTGACTTTATTCAACTGCTGACTCTATAAACTGCTTAGAGATAGGCTGTAAAGCACTATGAAATGATATATAAGGCTAAGTATTATTGCTATTGCTAAAGCTCATTTAGCAACTAGACATTTCATAAGCAAACTGTATAGCTATTTTACCAGCTCTGCGTATCCTCCAAAGTTCTTATACAGTACAGATGAAATGGTCATTCCAGAAATGTAGAAGACCAGGAGGAAAGCCTTCTACCTCCCAACAGTTTGGGGCAGCTTAGAACAAACACACTTTTAGAAAACTTTTGTTTGTTTGTGTGTTTACTTTTAATGTTCCAATTTATTTACTTCACTCAATTTCTACACCATTCCATTCTCACGGAATCAGAACAGTATACAACCACAACTATAATTTAAGATTAATATCCAAGCCAAAATAATGCTAACTATTAACAGCAACTAACCTATGTGCCCCCATACTGGAGTAGAATCAAAGGTGGTATCCAGTCAGTTTGGACCAGTTTGGGCAAACCGGTAGCAGACATTTTAACTGGTTCAGAGAACCGGCAAATACCACCTCTGGCTGGCCCCACCCCCACCCGCCCAGTCACCTGGTTGCTGCTAGCCCACCCACCCGCTCACCACTCTCCCCGCCCAGTCGCTCCTCACTTTCTTTGCGGCACACTGGGTCCTGCTTGCGCATGCGCACAGTCTCTGCTCTGCAGCTTGCCTTTCTAAGTTGCCTTCCCACATGGTGCCTGCACCCCAATTGAGCGGCCCTGATCTGCCTGCTTACAGGTAAGCCTGTGAGTTGTGCTAGTCCCCCCACCACTATCCCTGAAGCTTGCTGGGGGGGGGCACCATCTCCAGGACTTGCCGAAGCCCTCCTACCATCCCAAAAGCTTGATGCACACACACCCCTCACAGTCCCCGGAGCTTGCCTGACTGGCTTTGCCATCAGCACGACCCCATCCCACACACAGCACTGGCTGCAGCCTAGTTAGCTTCCCCCCAACCATCCCCGGGCTCATCTGGCTGGCTAAGGTGCCATCATGGGCCCATCCCTTGCCCTGCCCCACCTACTTCAGCAGCAGAAGCCTCGAGGCAGAAATAAGCATGCCTGGGCAAGCGGCCTCTCGGGGAAGCGGGGTTGGGATGGATGCTCATCTCCAAAGCCTCCCATTTCTCCTGCCCTTTTCCTCTTACTGCTTCCTGAGGCCTCAGCCTCGAGGGGCTGCAGACTTTCCATGTGCCTCTGCCAGCCTGAGTGCCTGCCCTTCAGATACCAATGGGGCCAGCACCCGCCAGTGCTCAGGGAGAGTGGGCAGATGTCCAGGGGCTGCACCACAGTGGAGCAGCAGTCTCAGCTCCAGTGTGGTGTCTCCCCCGAGAGCCACCTGCTGTCAGCCTTACCTTCACAGGCAGCCACGCGCTGGCTTCATTGGGATCTGAAGGGCATGGTATTCATGTGGAAGATCTAGAAAGTAAGGCCGATGGTGGCGGCGGGGGAGAGAGACCTGCTACACTCAGCCAAAGAGCCTTCTTGGGGAGACATGGCAAGGCTTGCTCACCTTTTGGGCCTGGCGCACTTGACTTCCACAGGGCCTTTGCGTAAGGTGACCAGATTTTAACATTGGTAAAGAGGGACACCATTGACCCCGGGGGGGGGGGGTTGATTAAAAATTTTTTTTTCACTTAACAAATGTGGCAAGAAAAATTGTAAAATGGGGCAAAACTCAATAAATTTCTCACTTAACAACATAAATTTTGGGCTCAATTGTGGTCGTGCATTGAGAATTACCTGCTACTGCTACCTGATACTTCAGTGTTACTTCATTCTGCTGTAGCATTAAATTTCATATAGAACAAGCTTGTTCTTTCAGAATTGTGGAATTGTTATATAACTGTCTACCTTTAGAAAAGTTTCTCTTGAGTTAAACTCAGCTCCTATAATTTTATTGATATGTCATAATTTTCTTAGCAGTAGTATGGAAATTGTCATTATTGCTTTTGGACAATTTTTAATATTTTCCTATTAAATATACAGTACTGAGAGTCCCAGGTGGATTCTCCTCCAATTATTAGCCAGGTTCAACCCTGCTCAACTTTTTGAGAGCAGGCAAAAGCAGCCAGGTTACATCCCTACAAATTGAAAGCTCTCTCCCTCCCTCTCTCTCTATCTCTCTCCCCTCCCTTCCTCTCTCTCTGTCACTCTGTGTGTATGTGTGTGTGTGTGTCTGTCTATCTCTCACTCACTCACTCACTTACCCTGTGTGTGTCTCTCTCTGTCTCTCTCCCTCCCTCTCTCTATCTCTCTATCTCTCTCCCCTCCCTTCCTCTCTCTCTGTCACTCTGTGTGTATATATGTGTATGTGTTTGTCTGTCTCTCACTCACTCACTCACTTACCCTGTGTGTGTCTCTCTCTGTCTCTCTCCCTCCCTCTCTCTATCTCTCTATCTCTCTCCCCTCCCTTCCTCTCTCTCTGTCACTCTGTGTGTATATATGTGTATGTGTTTGTCTGTCTCTCACTCACTCACTCACTCACTCACTCACTCATTCACTCACTCACTTAATCACTCACTCTGTGTGTGTCTCTCTCTGTCTCCCTCCCTCCCTCTCTCTCTATCTCTCTCCCCTCCCTTCCTCTCTCTCTCTGTCACTCTGTGTGTATATACCAGCCCATCCGGGAAGACGAGTAACATGAGGGCGATCCCTCATGTTACTCAGACCAGCTGAGCCTCCCTGGACGTCACAGCAGCAGCAGCCCCAAGTGCGCCGATCTCGGCGTTTTTTGCATTGGGGCGTGCTGCAAGAAGAGGGAGTGAGTGAAGACCTTTTCTAGCCGGCACAAAGGACTTCCTCAGACTTGCTTTGCAGCAATCCAGAAAAGGTCTTCACTCACTCCCTCTTGCAGGCTACCCCATGCAAAAAACGCTGAGATGTTAAGCAAGGGAAACATCTGTTGCTTCAGTTAGAAAGGAAAGAAATTTCAGAGCTACGGCTGGCATCTGGCTGGCAAAGGCTTCCCACTGACCTCCCCCCCACACCTCTGAGTTCCTGATACATGGAATTATTTCAGCAACATCTCCCCCCACTACGGCACCCCGCCGGCCCCCCTCACACATCACCTCTGCTCCGTTCTCCAGCAAGCCTCATGGGTTTTTTTTGCCTTTAGGAGTAAGAATGTTTAAAAGGCTTTTTTTTAAAATTTGGAAAAAAAAGATGATGCAGGTTCTGCAAGAGCAAATCTCCATCGCACGGCTACTTTTTTTTCTTCCTCCAAATAATGGTCACCGCTTATTGTAGCGAGTCAGCCTCCTAACTTCAGTCCAGGCTCTGCAATTACCTTCCCTCCCTCCCCCCCAAACCCGCAGAAACAGGAGGGAATCAGTCATTATCATTAGCACTCTCTCCCACGCCTAGCCTCCCCTTCGGAGGTAGGGGGTGGGGAAGAGCAGATCTCCCAGGGACACAAATATTCCCCAAGTGGCCACCATCCGCTTCTCGTAGCTCCCCCCCCCCCCGAAAATGGGAGAGGAATGAAATAATGTTATGCTTTGGAAATGCAGATCTCCAATGCCAGGTCCATGCCAGGAGGTTCGGGGCTTCCCTCCAGGCCACCTGCACAGCCAGCAGCCGCGTCCACAGGCTCCATGGGGAAAGGCGGGCCATGGGAAGGGGGAGCAAGTGCGCTCCCCGCCTGCCCGCTCCAATGTTGCCCGCCCAGTTCCCAAACCCTCTCTTCGGAAAGAGTTCTCCAGCAGCCTCTGGCAAGGTGTTTTCCCCACCCTGCTCGGGCCGAAAGCAAATAAAGCAAATAAAATATAAAATGCTGGTTTATCTTTCTCTGCTGCTTCTCTCCCAGGCTGGAGCCGAGAGGAGATCCTTGTCCTAGTCTTCCTGCTGCCCCCATGGCACGGGGAAAACGGATGGTACTTTGTCCCTTCTGTCTCCCCGTTGCTCAGAAAAGCAACTCTGGGGAGGTCCTTTGGTGGCGGCAGGCGTCCTAGAACCTGCCTGCTAGCAAAGGACCTGCCCAGAGTTGCTTTTCTGAGCAACAGGGAGACAGAAGGGACAAAGTACTGGCCAGCTGGGACGGGTATACAGGGCTGGGGGCGGGGCAGGCTTACTTCCGGGTCTGGTCACAAAAATCGGGACTTTTTAAGAACGCCCCGGGACACGGGACAAATTGTGCGAAAGCATGCCTGTCCCATGAAAATCGGGACGTCTGGTCACCTTACCTTTGCATGACTGCTGTCCACTTGCCTTTCATTCCACCTTGGGTCCTGCTGCCCGCATCTAGCCCATGATAGGGGACACACTGTTTCTGGGCTGGGCTGGCCAGTGGGTTGGCGGGCAGCCCTCAGGGGAGACACAGTGCTGGGGCAGAGACTGCTATTCCACTGCGGTGTACATGTACAACCCCAGAACATCTGCCCACCCTCCCAGAGCAAATTGGGCCTTCAAGGTAAGGAGACATGAAGAACTTTCAACTGCAGGTTTCTAAAAATCTTATTAAAATGAATGTCTAGAGGCAGCTCTTTAACTCTTAGCTATTTAGCTCAGGAATAACAGAGTTGAAAGGAACTTTGGAGGTCTTCTAGTCCAACCCCCTGCTCAGGCAGGAAAACTGAGGATGCCAAAATCTGGGAAAGGTGTCAGAATAACAGAATAACACTTAGAAGGGACCTTGGGGGGGGGGGGGACACGACCCTATACCATTTCAGAGAAATGGCTGTACAGACTTTTCTTTAAAACTTCCAGTGATTGAGCACCAGAACTTCTGAAACAAGCAGTTCCACTGGCTAATTGTTCTCACTGTCAATTGAATTGAATTGAATTTTATTATTTGTATGCCGCCCTTCTCCGGGAGGGACTCAGGGCGGCGAACAACTCAAAAGGGGAAAAGGGGAACATAGAACAAAATACAAGTGATTAAAACAGGCAAGAATCACACAACCACACAAGTCGAGAGGGGAGGGGAACTCATCAACCCCGGGCCTGCCGGCAAAGCCAAGTTTTGACGGCTTTTCGGAAGGCCTGGAGAGGGGTGAGGGTCCGAATCCCTGCGGGGAGTTCGTTCCAGAGGGCCGGAGCTGCCACAGAGAAGGCCCTCCCCCGGGTAGTAGCCAGGTGGCATTGGCTGGTAGATGGAACCCAGAGGAGGCCAACCCTGTGTGATCTAATGGGTCTTTGGGAGGTAATTGGCAGCAGGGGGTCTCTCAAGTCAAGGAGTTTCTCCTTAGTTTTAGGTTGTTTCTCTCTTTGCTCAGTTTCCATTCATTGTCACACTCTTGAGTAAAGCACTCGAGCCATTTCCTCCTTTCAGTGTCCATGAAAATACATCTATAGCAGTGATGGCGAACCTTTTTTGGCTCACGTGGCAAAAGCAGGGGGAGCGCAGGGGGGCATGCACGGGCGTGCCACACATGCACAAACTTTCCCCCTCTATGCACAGGCATGCAAGACCAGCAAACCCCCTGCCTTTGGTGCTCTTTTTTCGCCCTCCCCAGGCTCCAGAGGCTTTCTAGGAGCTTGGAGAGGGTGAAAACTGCCCTTTAGGAAGAATTTTTCTATTAAAATACAGGTAGCCCTCAACTTATGACCACAATTGAACCCAAAATTTATGTTGCTAAGTGAGAGATTTGTTAAGTGAGTTTTGCCCTTTTTTGCCACAGTTGTTAAGTGAATCATTGCAGTAGTTCAGTTAGTAGCATAGTTGTTAAGTGAATCTGGCTTCTCTATTGACTTTGCTTGTCAGAAAGTTGCACAAAGTGATCACATGAGCCCAGGATACAGCAACTATCCTAAATATGAGTTAGTTGCCAAGCATTTGAATTTTGATCCTGTGACCATGGAGATGCTGCAATGATTGTAAATATGAAAAACGGTCATAAATCACTTTTTTCAGTGCTGTAACTTTGAATAGTCACTAAATAAACTGTTGTAAGTTGAGGAACGAGTGCCCCTGTCTGGCCTGCCTCCATTCAAAGCCCAAAAAAGAAAAACCCCAACTATTGAAGTAGAGAAGTGGTACTTTTACTGAGTTTGAAATGATAGCAAGATATGAGCTAAAAGGCATGAAAGTTTCCCCAACTTCCTCCACCCAGGGACCCAGGCTGAATGTCCAATCCTCATTCCACATAGTGTCATGTGGGGCACATCTTCAGGTGTTTTCATCCATCTGGAGTTCCAGGCTGGTTGGCAAGGGTAGGTTTCAATTTTGTTTACTACCACTTCTGGGGATGTGGCTTGTTTGGTGGGTGTGGCTTGTTGGTCATGTGACTGGATAGGCGTGGCTTCATGGCCATGTGACTGGTTGGTCATGTGACTGGGTGGGCATAGCTGGTTGATCATGTGGACATGGACAACTTGAAATCACTCACATCAAGGGGTCTGGCCTCTCCTCATCTCAAAGGCCTCAATGAGATACAATTTCTCTTTCTATTTATTTACTACTAAACATCCAAAATATACTATTTAATCCTATGTATATATGCCATATGTGTACATACATATTACATAGTATAGAGTGTGTATAGGTATACAAAAAGATACATAATCTTTTTGTGTTATATTATCTACTATATATACTGTATGTGTATGTACACACAAACACACACAGAGCTCTTCTAAAACTATACACATTCAACTTCACTTACTGCATTTGGAAAAACACACCCAGAGTCCACTTTCGGCCACACATTTAACTATAACCTCTGTACATTAGAACATTACACATGCCTTCAGATGTTATTCCCTAGCTTGCACATGACTGTTATGTGGTGGAAATATGGTGAAACTCACTTAACAACATTTTTGCTTAGCAACCAAAATTTTGGGCTCAATTGTGGTCACAAGTCAAGGACTATCTCTGCCTTCCTCTACATGACAGCCTTGTCCTAGTAAACCCCTTCTCCTTTCTGGCAATTTTCCTCTCTGTTAGAGGCACCAGATTACTCATTACTAATAATACAAGTTTTACAATTACTATTTCAGCCCCAAACTGAATAAAGATAAATGACCTCACCATTTGCTGCTCAATACCTGTATTCATATAAATAGACACACATTGACACACAAAAGGAATGGAAACATCTGGTCTGAACACAGACACGCACAAACACACACACACACAAACACACACACACACACACACACTCATTTGCAATAAGTACAGAATATTTGCCATAACTTCTCATATCTGGTAAAGAAGTCCATTGCACACAGAAAATATTGACACTATTTTAATTACTATTAAAACTGGAAATTTGGATAATACCAATAGACATCAGAAGAAGAGGAGGAGGAGGCAGTTTGCCAGTTTTAGATAGGTCTGTGCCAAATATGACAAAATAATCCAGGCGAATAGAATAGAATAGGAGAGAGATTCTCCACCGTTCCCTCTAAGCTGCGCAGAGGCGCGGCCGCACACGTGTCAACAAAACACCGCGCAGCAGTTTCCAACTGCCGCGCAGTGGTTTTTATGAGACGCCTTCCACCATAATAGGAGAGGAGAGCCAGTCTGGAGACAGCAATCAGTTCTAGATCCACAAGGCAGAAAGTAAGTAGCTCAGAGAAGGGGTGTGGGGGTTGGGAGAAGGCATGGGACGGGCATACAGTGCTTGGGGGGCTTTGAAACATGCTCTTTCTAATCAGAATGATTTAACAGAGTTTCCAATAGGTATTTTTTTGGAAAAGCGGGCTGAAGATACCCTATTTTTGGTATTTTTACAAAAACTGTCAACTTTACACTCAATTTGTGAACTATTGGAAAGCAATAGGAGAATGACATTTTATATTTGAAAACCTTGTGTTGCTAAGTTATTATGCACAAAGTTTCACATTTCTCATACCTTTCCTTCCAGAGATATAAAAAGCCAAACTTTAACCTTTTTTTGAGCTGCAGTCATTTTCAGTCAACTTTGCTCCAACTTATCTAGATGGAGATCACTCATGAGAATGTTTTTTTTAATTTTGTTTAATAGAGCACAAGTTGTCCAAGATGGTCAAGTTTTATTTCTCTCAGCAAAATATTGCAGGAGATATTATGTCTCAAAGTTGCTGAAACCTCAGGGTCATACTGTAGAAGGCTGGGGTATGGGGGCAAACAAATGACTATATCTCCGCCCGCAAGTATTGCATTGGCAAATGTAACACTTTACTAATGTTCATTTGTAACATGTGTGCATTTTCACACCAAATTTCATCAAAATTCATTATGGTCAAGCAGGGCACTTTTTTGAAATCAGACCACTTGACATGGCCCAGGGCTAAAAGAGAATGACTGGCCTAGAGTCACCCAGCTGGCTTTGTGCCTCAGGTGGGACTAGAACTGAAGAGTATCTCAGTTTCAATTTATGCCTTAACAAACAACACTGGACTGGCCCTCTTAGCAATATATGTATTCTTTAGCAATACATTCAATAGTTGGACCTTCCTGTTCAATTATCTTTGTTCAGCCATGCTTGCCTATTGCCAATTCTATCAGAGAGTGAGTTTTATAAATGATTTGATGTCTTTCTATCACAAACTCTTCTGGTTGTATCTGACACCTCTCAGCTTCTACTGAGTGTAAAATCCTCCTTACGAACCCTGCTCTTTCAATTTAGCAAGACAATCCTTAGTCTGGCATACAAAATTAATAAATAATAAAAAATATTATTCTTAACATTAAATTCCATAAAGAATTTTGACCTTAGAAGGCCATGATTTGCAAGCAGGTTGGCATACATTCCTATGGGATGATAAAAATAAAATGCACAAATACTTTCAAAAACATTTAATTAGAAGAGCGTTATTGCAAAAATGGCTCAAAATAAATAAAAAAAATCCATTATGTGAAAATCCTGAATTGGCTATCACTGACAGAAAGGACGATTCATCCAAATTTTATAGATATGAATAAAATGATAAGATACAGAAACATAATTGATGGACAGGGAAAGTTTACTGGCTAACCTACTTGCAAATCAAAACTAAACACAATAATGATACTAAAATATATAACATCGAAATAGAATCACACGAATTGGATAAAATAATTCATAGCTCAGATAGAAAGATGATAGGGAGAATATATAAATTTCTCCTGAAGCATAAAATGGAAGAGGAAATTGTGAAAGAACAAATGATAAAATGGGCACAGAACTTTGGCTATAATATTGAATTGGATAAATGGGAAAAAATTTGGGGAACAAACTTAAAAATGACACTATCAGTTGGATACAAGGAAAATCAGTTCAAAATGTTTTACAGATGGCACTTGGCACCAACAAGGTTAGCTAAAATCTCAACAAATACCTCTCCATAATGCTGGAAATGTGAATCAATACATGGAACATACTACCATTTATGGTGGACATGTGATGAGGCTAAATTTTTTTGGAAAAGGGTCAAAAAGTGGCTAGATATAATAACAGGTGTTAAAATAGAATGGACACCTTAAGTTTTTTTTATTAGGAATAATGACAGCGAAATATAAAAAAGAAATTCAGTATTTAATATTACATATAATTACGGCGGCGAGGATTGCCTTTGCCCAGAAATGGAAAAACAAATTAATTCCAAGCGAAGATGAAATAATAAGTAAGGTTATGGACTGTGCTGAAATGGACAAATTAACAAAAGAAATCAAGGGAAAAGAAGAAACAGAATACTACCAAATATGGAATAAATGGTATAGGTGTATAGGAAAGAAACAAGGATCAATGAAGGAAGACAACAAAGCCGAAAAATAGTAGTTAAGGAGAATTAACACATATATATGTATCCAAGTGGTTGAAATTTACTAGAGGTAATCAGCCAATATAGCAGACAGATGAGTAAGATAAGAGGGTTAAGAATGGTGAAATGCAAATGAAATATAATAGAAGGGGAAACAATATAAGGTGAGCGATATCGATTGGCAATTGCTATTAGAAAGAACAGGAAGCTTCTGTTCATATTGTATTGTGTAAATGTGATGTACATCTAAGTTTTGTGTGTATTTTACATGTTTGTAAATAAATTTTTTTTAAAAAGAAACGTGTGCCAAACTTAACAGGAAAAACTAGCTGGATTTGTTTATTCCTAAACCATCTAAGAAAAATCAGCCACAAATTATTATGTCAGGTCTGTGATCATATGGCCTCAGATCAACAAAACTTTCAAGGATGGCATGCATTCATGCATTTCATTCATAGCTAATCTGTTATCTAAAAATTTTGAATGAGAACAAACTCTTAATGCTTAAACAATAGGAACCATGAAATCTTGCCTAAAAATGATTACATAAGTGGTAGAAACATCTATAATGTTAGAACAAACTTTTAACAACCTGCCTCCATTGTTCAAAATTACTTATTCTCATTACAAATTACAGCCTAAATCATATAAATATAATAAATAAGTTACTGTATTTTTCGGAGTATAAGACACACCTTTTTCCCTCAAAAAAGAGGGTAAAAATCTGGGTGCGTCTTATACACTGAATACAACATTTTTGGTCTACCGAAACCTCCCCCCTTTGCAAAAATGGACATGCAGAGGGTTTGGGAGGCTTGCAAAGTGCTCCGGAGGGCTGGGGAGGACGGTTTTTGCTCATGTTCCCCCCCCCAGTCCCCAGGAGCACTCTACAAGCCTCCCAAACCCTCTGCATGCCCCTTTTTTTTGCAAAAAAACCAAGTGTGCAGAGGGTTTGGAAGGCCTGAAGAGTGCAAAAACTTTTTAAAAAAAATTACCTCTTCAAAATCATGATGTGTCTTATACTCTGGTGCATCTTATATTCCAAAAAATATGGTATATGAAACAATGGAAGAAAATGAAATGTTTTCCAGAATTCCATAATAATGTGCATTGCATATGAGAACCATTTAAGTCAGAAGTGGTATTCAGCAGGTTCTGACCAGTTCTGGAGAACTGGTAGCAGAAATTTTGAGTAGTTCAGAGAACTGGTAAATACCACCTCTGACTGGTCCTGCCCACATCTATTCTCTGCCTCCTGAGTCTCAGTTGATTGGGAGGACATGAGGATTTTGCAGTAACCTTCCCCTGGAGTGAGGTGGGAATGAAGATTTTACACCCACCAAGCCATGTCCACCAAGCCTCATCATGGCCACCAAGCCATGCCCACAGAACCGTTGTAAAAAAAAATTGAATCCCACTACTGCACTTGGATAACCCAAGCATCCAAGTTGAGGAAGACCTGTTCCCTAATTTTCAAAGATTTAGAATTATTGTTCTTTTGCCAGGATCAGAATAATAATGATGGGTTTTACACTTAAGCAGTGATATGTTTTTGAGCTGAAAGGTTGGGCTGTAGTTTTCTGGTGTCCTGACCAGCAGCAAAACTTTTCCAGCTAGAAAACTAGATAACTGCCATTAGACCCAAAAGCTTATCACTGCTTAATTGATGGCAGGCATAAAAACATACACCACTATACAGGTTTATATTGCCTCAAGAAAGCTGGGTGACATTGTAAATTACTAGAGAGTGAATGGTCTTAATGAGTATGGGGCTTGCTTGCTTGCCTGCCTGCCCGCCTGCCCACCTGCCTGCTTGCTTTGTGGATCTCTTGATTTACTAGTGACATTTGTATTCGAATCAAGAGGTGATCAGATGCCTTATTATTTCATAAGGTAATATTACCTTAAGGTAATAATGTTAGAAGGGATATTTTTATGCAATCTGTCCTTCCTTCCCTCCCTCCCTCCTCCCTCTTTCTCTCTCTTTCTCTATTTATATCCTGAATATGTAAAACCAAACACAATATATGTACATACTTGTAAACATGGTATTAGTATTTTTTATGACACAGTTTTTTATGCACACTAAACCTAGTGGGCATTTTTGTGCAGTATGAGAAAATAACCGTTTTAAAACTGTGAGAAGGAGCACTGCTTGTAGAAGCTGAAGAATATTCTTTTTTCTCAGATAAGTTATTAAATCATGATTTAGTCAAGTACTCACTGATTTGATTTGTAGACGAACTGTAAAAAGCATTCACTGTTGTTGGATTAACAAACCACCTGTTGAAAAAGAAAAAGAAAAGCAGATTTGGTGTTCTTATTCTATGAATCAGAGAAAATCTGTCACATTATGTCTATGTTCCCCCTGCCCCCAAATATCAAGTTCCTAGAAGTGGGGGAGGGTCATTGCTCTTTTTGGCTAAATTTGGATCTCCCTCAATATTTAAACTACAATTGCAGAGCCTGCCATTCAAAGCCACAGCAGGCACCTTATTATTCTGTGTGCTAAGAAAATCAGGATCCAACTATGTAGCAAAGGATGAAGACTAATAATCTGTAAAAGTGGTTCAAATAGTAGTCCTCAATCTATAAGTGTTCATTTAACAACCATTCAAATTACAATGCCCTTAGAAAACGTCACTTATGACCTATATTTACACCTACAGCCATTATACCACCCTCGTAATATGATTGAAATTTGGGAACTTGACAACCTGACCATATTTCTGATCAATTGTAGCCTCCTGCAGTCACATGGTTTGATTTGCAACATTTTTTCCTGATGTCCAGAAGAAAAAAAAACCTGCCTTTGGGGGAAACTAGATTCACTTAACAAAAGCAGTGATTCATTTAACACACCATAAAAATTATGGTAAAATTGGATCTGGCCCAATTTACAACTTTAATGACTTACAATGGCAATTTTGATCCAAATTGTGGTCATAAGTCAAGGACTACTTGTACAATGGAGTAGGTATCTTACATCCTTGATCAAGCAGGTATCCTATATTTGACATTATAGCTAAGGGACATACAGTAAGCTTCCCTTTTTCAAATGAAATTTTAGAAAATGCATTAAGTATGGATATCAAAATATCAAAATTATAGGATTTATGCGATTAGACAACATTCCCTTTGTATTCACCATTTTATCAGGTTTTTTAAAATAAATCATTAAATATACTTGTGTAGTATTATTTAATTTTATACAGTGATACAATATAACAATTATTTTTATTATTCATTCTATATTTTAAATATCAGTAATATACACAAGGCTGAGAATCACTGAATTGATATCTATTTAGTTATAATCCAACAAACTTCCTACCCTGCACCCTTCTGGAAAACATTTTCTAATAAAATGATAAGATGGAAGATATTTCTGTAAGAGAGTAGAAGATGAGTGACATCCAGGCTGAGGAATCAGGAGAAAACATTTAGCAAGTTTGCCTCATTTCGATTTCAGAGTCATTTACAGCAGCAACCATATACACTAATCTGAAAAGAAGACCCACAGATGCTTTAAAAGAAGTGGCCTTAACTAGGATAACATTGAATGCCTTTTTGGAATGACCTAGAGTGGCACTAGGTCATTTTTATTGGAAATCTAAAATGTCATTGCACATTCCAAGTCTCCACAATGATTGCAACCTTTAGCATCATCTCTTAATCTTATTTTTTCAATTGTCTCAGAGCTTGCTTTCAGTAAGTTCTAACCTACAGACCTCCACCAGCCTTAACCCAAAGATATCAAAGCTATATCCATAAGTTTTACAATCACTTAAGATAGATAAATATTTAGTATGCTTCTTAAAAAGTATAAACTTTTATAAATGTTTATTGTTTGAGAGTAACATGTTTTAATTTTCTATACATTTATATTACCTATACAAAAATGTCCACCAGACCCTTTATTACTGTACAGAGGTTATAGCTTTGCAAGAGAAAATTAATGCCAATAAAATTTCCCATATGCAAATACAAAACCAATAAAGAGCATCATATTGATACCGGTGTTGGTGATAAGAGGTGACTTTTCTTGTTCTTCCACACACTGATATAAACACATGAGGATGGAATGAAGCTGCCCTAAATAATTCCATTACATAATCCAGAGTCCCAAACATTTGTTAGATTTGTATGTACCATACAAATACTTCAGGAAAGATTCCCTTTATAGATTCCCCTTTTGTTATGTTCAGATATTTAAATTGGGTATTAAATACAGTCTGCACATATTCCATATGGACACCAGATGGCAATAAAAGCTAGAGTAGTCTTGTTTTCTTCCTGCCATCTACTGGTTATCCAGTAGATTTCAGAGATCAGATTTTTCATGCTTCTCTAAATAACTGGAAAATTGTAGAATAATAATGTAGGGCTTGCTTTTTAAATACAGGTTATTGGCTAATTACAGAACAGTTTGTAAAAAAAGGATTATTTATGTGGCTTTGCTGTAACATATCTTTCCAGGCTATCCTTTATTGCAGAATTCTAAGTTAAGCAGAAAATTCACCTACAGTAAATTTAAAATCTGTAAATATTGAAAAATCTTTACAACTTACCACTAGCTTCCCAAAAAGTTCTAAAATTCTTCCTGCAATTTAATGTCTCAGGACAGTGTCATTCAATCCTTCTCATTTTATTTGTTTGTTTGTTTACAAGATTTAAAGGCCACCTAACACCAGAATAACTCTGGGCATCTTACATTAAGAATAGAAAGCAATACCAATATGTATGTCTATGTACATTTGAACTCTTCCCTGTCTTGGAAAGTTCATAGATTAGTCCAAAACTACTAATGGGCATTTGTCCTGGCCTAATGGAGGATTTCATAGCCAGTTAAATGGTAGAAAATGGAAGATACTCAGCCATACTATCTGGGATGGGGCTATAGGAATATTTTGAAGATTTCACCGTAGGAAATTACAGTTTGAGTTAGTATTCTGGGTAAAAAAAACTGTTATTGCAATGCTTGTCGACTTTGGAATTAAAGCTTTAGCTCCTTCTGAGATATCTATATGGATGACTATTACAAATAAATGGGCTTTATTTTTATGTTTGGATGAATAAAATGGGTTACCATATCCCCAGATTTGAATGGTCTGTATTATCAGACTCTGAAAACCTTGATTCCTGACCTATGTAAAATGAAAGGCATGTGTATAAAATATATGTATTTAAATTGAAGTGATTTAGTCATTATTAATTTGTCTACCATATTTCAATAGGTTATTTTACATTTAAATTGAATATGCATGTCAGCTTACCATGGTTTGCCTGCATGTTTCATATTAATTAAATCATAGTAATTTTAAAATGACTGAGTTTTCACTATTCCAATATTTCAAGTCTTCAACATCAGAAGACATAATTTTATTTCATTATATTTTCATAATGGTCTTAATTAGCTCTCCTTAGCATTCTCTGTCTTTTGAAGGGAAAGTCATTGTGAAGTAATGGTTTCACAGTAGTCCAGGAAAATCCAAATCTGTGAAATCTTGGGGGTGGGGGGTGGGATTGATGAAATTTTCAAAGTTTCAAAGTTTGATAACACTTGTATGCTCCCCAATCCCGTAGGACTCCGGGCGGCTCACAATACAAATAAATCAAAAGGCATAGAAAAAAAGAAAAGATAGACTTAAAAACACAAAGCCATTACATTGTTGTAACACAAGCCCTGCTATTTTCTATATCTATCACTACATGATAAATTAGAGCAGGGGTGTCAAACTCAAGGCTCATAGGTTAGATCTGGCCCATGATGTGGTTAGATCTGGCCCATAGTGCCGCCCTGGAAATAACAAAGGACCAATCCACAGAACCTAACCTCAGCCAGCCCAGGCTGATCAGGCACTGATCTACAACCTGGTAGCAGCCATCCAGGCTGGAACATGGTCAGCATTAGATCTGCAAAGCCAGCCTGGAGCCAATGAGGGCCTGCTCCTGCCCCGTCCCCTAGGCACACGCACAGGAGGTTTGGCATCCCTGGGTACCATCTTGACCCACACACTGACTGCATTCTCAGCCCTTCCCTTTCACCCAGGATGCCAGCACTTGCCACCTCCTGTGCACACACCCAAGGGTGGGGCTGAGGCAGCGAGGTGGTCTCTCGCTGGCCCCAGGGCAGCTGTGTGGGTCAGATCTAAGGCTGACCAGGTTCAGGCCTGAATGGCTGCCATAAGCTGTAGATCAGCACCCAGTTGGCCGAGGTGACGTAGGCCGGTCCTTTACTGTTTCCAGGGTGGCCCCACGAGCCAGGGTAAGAGTATGGCAGTACGATCAGTGGCTGTGATGCCAGTGGCCATGGTTTTCCCATGCGGGGGTTGGGGCAGTCCCAAAGAAAAGGAAGCCTCACTGGCTGTGAGGCCAAGCTCAGAAAGGGGTGAGGGAAGGGGGAGGGACTGGCAGCACTTCCTTTTTACTGGGACATTCCTCACCCAGTTGGAAAGCTTGTGCCTGGCATCTGCCCCTGGCACCCACAAGCTTCCACATCCTTTGAATCCACCAGGCAGGAGTTCCACCAGCAAAGCTGGTCGGGTTTCCTGATCTGTAGATGGAGGAAAGGGTGCCAGAGCCTCGCCTCATGCCCTGCGATCTGAGGTGGGGTCTATGGACAGTGCTTGGCCATCTCGTTATCATGCAAATGCCCTTTGGCCAGATCTGGTACAAGCCTCAGTTTGCAGAGAACAGAGGCCTAAACTACTGTAGCATGAAATCAGTAGTGCAAGATCTCATGCTACTGATCTTGTGTGATCTTGCGCTATAGTACTGCACGAACTTCAGGGCATTGGTACTTGTGCGCAACTTGAGCAACTTTGAGTTGGCCAGATTGAGTTGGCCATGCCCATCCAACCATGTGACCATCTGGCTATGCCCACCTGGCCCTTTGAGAGCAACTATAATACTGATCTGGCCCTCAATGAAATTGAGTTTGACACTCCTGAGTTACAGCTTTTGGCAAAACACCAAGATGCTGTTTATTGTTCTGATTCAAGCAACAAGCTCCTAGAGAATTTCTGATTCAGATTCAGTTGCTTTTTATCCTCAATGTTCAACAATTGAATTTACACAGCACAGGTCCACAGCCTATTTTATATCTCGAAACTATGCATATAAACTTGTTCTATGAGAAAAAGATAGAATGCACTGTAAATCTAACAAATAAGGTCCTTTGCTATTTCCAGGGCAGCTCCATGGGCCAGATCTAAGCACCCCACAGGACTTGAGTTTGACACCCCTGATCTAGAATGCCTTCAGGTTTGAATGTTGTAGATTCCCTTCTTCATCCACCAATTGGCTTATCAGCTTTTGTTCTCTTTCCTTTTTCAACTTGTAAACCAGCCAACATCGTGGTTTATTTGCATTTTCAAAGAAGTTTTGTTTTGCCAATTTTATTTTGTTTGCCAGGTCCTCATTTTCTATCAAGTTCAGTTTATATCTTTGCAGTTCCAACGTATTTTTTACTTTTTTATTTTGTAGGTTTTTCTGCAGCTCCATCTAAAAACTTTTAAATTCTAATTCCAACTTCTTTTGAGTTTGTCTATTATGTCTATTCTTTTTCCCTATATATGTCATTGTGAGGTCTCTACTATATGCTTTAGAAGTGTCCCATAAATTCTGTAATGATGTGTCTTCCTTTCTATTTTCCTGGAAGAAATACATCAGTTCTTTTTCCATATATTGCTGGAAACTTTTTTCATTTAATATTATTGAGTTTAAAGTCCATCTCCCCTTTTTCCTCTGTCCCTTCCAAGTCATTGTTATTGGGTTATGATCAGCCCACGTGCATATGTCTATCTTGAGTGTTTTGAGTATTAACTCTGTTGACATCCATATCATATCTATTCTTTAGTAGGATAAGTGTCTGAATAGAAAGTATATTGTCTTTCTTTCGGGTGTCTTATTCTCCAAACATCTTGCAGATTTAATTCTCCTGCTATCGTGAAAAAAGTTTTGGGTAGGATTTTCCTCAGCTTCTTGTTCATCTTTGTGGATTTATGGTCTATTTCATTATTTACAATTGCATTGAAGTCTCCTAGTGTACATATATCTTCATATTCATATTGTATTATCTTTTTGTGTAGTTTCCCAAAAAATTCTTCTTGTTTATCATCTGGAGCATATATTACCACTAATAAATCTCTTTCTCAAATTCATCCTTATCTCCACCGTCAGTATTCTCCCCTCCCCTCCCAAAAATTATATCTGATTGAATTGTCTTTCTAATGTATAGTGCTATTCCCTTTTTACTTTGGTCAGCCAGAGTTGTGTATAAATTACCTAGTTTTACTTGTTATAAAAGTTTCCTGTGTTTCTTTCTAATATGTACTTCCTGTAAGCATATAATGTCCAGTTTCAATTTCTCTAATTTGTTGAATATTTTTTTCTTTTTATCACCGAGTTTAGTCCATTTATTGTATATTTATTGAGATTACTTTTAATTCTTCCTCCATGTCATTGGTTTATAGGTTTAGTTGATCTAGTCATTCTTAGCTCCCTCTACTCCTTTATCTCTTTGGCCCTTGCCTCTTCTCTTAACACTTTCTTTTCCTGTTCTTTCTCCATTTCCCCTTGATCTTTCCCCTTAGCTTCCTGGCATTTGGTTCCTCCCTCTTCTCTTACCAGCATTGCTTCCTGTGTTGATATATGTTGTTCATAAAATAATTCTGCTTTCTCTAGTGTATCTAACCTGTGCCTTTGTTCTTGCCAGTTTACCAAGATCTCTTCTGGAACCAGCCATCTAAAACTCACCCCTTTCTTAATCAGACTCTTAGTCAGGAAGTGGTATTCTTTTCTTATTTCCCTAACCTTCCTTGGAATTTGCTTCAATACCACTATCTCTCTACACTTGTATTTAATTGTGGTACTTCTTGTTCCTTGCAATACTTCAATTTCTAAAGTTTTTTTAAAATAAATCTTACATGTACCTCTCTGTGCAGGCTGTTGCTCACTGCACATCTTGGATGTATTCTAAATGTTTTGTCCATTCCACCTAAAATATATTTCTTACTCATTTCTGTGACCCCTGAAAGAATTTCTGCAATCTTCTCTGCTAAATTCTCTCCTTTCTCCTCTTCAATGTTCTGAAATCTTAGGTAGAGTTCGGATCATTCCATTTCCCAAAATATGGTGGATTCATCTTGCTTTCTGTCAATTATTAGCAATCTATGATCCATCTCCTCCACTTTTTTCTGTTATTTCTGCTTTCTTCCACCTCCTGCAGTCTCTGCTCATTCTTCCCCATCATTTGCTTGACTTCCTTCAGTTCATCTTCCACCTTGCCCACTTTCTCTTCTACTTTGTTTACTTGCTCCTTAAGATCCACGTGTATGGCTTGCAACATACTTTTTAACTCCAAGGTAGTTTTATCTTGATGCATTGTTGTGCCTGTTACTTTCTGTGTCGCTGAACTGGGCAGTGTAGCTGTTGCAAATGCATATGATATTATTTTCTTCATTTTAGTATTTGGTTCTGACATTGTTGTGATTGAGTCATAGTTGAATTTTATAATCCAAAGGGTAAATTAGTAAATTAATTGTAATCCTGAAGCTGTCCACAGCAGCTCAAACACCAGTCTCCAATAAACCAACCCCTGTTCTTGGACCCAGTCTTCAGGTTCTTGCTACCTTAATCCATTCATTTTATAATGCCAATGTGTAATAAAAAAAGAAAGAGAAGCAAGGAAATAAGAGAAAAGAGGGTTGGTATAGAAAAATAAAAAAGGCACTCACCCCAACAAAAGAGACAAAAAGAAAACCCACAAAATTAATTCCACAATGGTAATCCACACTTTGTTGCTAAAAGAGGAGAGAGAAAAGACGAGATGAGTAAAAAAAGGGAAGAAAAGATAAACATTTGGGTAAGCAAAAAAGGACCCAAAGTAGCCAAGTGAAAAAAAGGCAAAGAAAAACAAAGAGAAAAAAGAACTTTTATTATAAATTGTCTGGATTATCTAAATTCTTCTTCCAATAAAGGGGAAAAAGCAAGAGGGGAAACAAACACAGTCAGAAAGATAGTGTAGCAAAAGAATACAACACTGTGTTTACACAGGTAGCCTTAATTTCTTTCTTCCAGAGAGACTTTATCAACAGTTCAGTGTTATCAACAAAAAAGTCAATTCTTTTTAGCCAGCTTCCTTCCTTTCTTTTCAATCAGCTTTATTCAGGCAACTTTTATTTACCACCAGATGGCAATGCAGACCATGCAGACCATGCAGACAAGTAATTCATTGTATTTGTCTTTTAAATCCATAGCTCTAAAACCAAAGATTATGAGAAAGTCCAAATAAAGAGTAAAAAGTCAAAATTCCAATTTGTTTTCAAGCCCTTAAACAGTTAAACAATTATCAAGAGCTATTATTTCTTTTATTCTGTTAATGGCTCTGTCTGTTCGCTGCTAGCACGAGAGTGGGAGAGCTTTCTACCCCCCACTCCCCCCTGTCTCCTGCCACTCTTTCTTTAAAAAGTTTTTAACTGGAGATTAAAGTTAATTAAAGGGATGTTGTATTTAAGGCAATCTTATTATCTCACCCAGCCGGTCAATTCGCTGATTTTCCAAGCTTGTTGCAGTCACCCAGCTGGGCAGCTCATAATGGCTACCTTCCTTGCTTTAGGTCAGGGGCATCGCAAGCAATTTTGCAATTTTGCAGGCATTTTAGGGGAATTGCAGGGATGCCCCAATCCCTTGCCTTCCCTGGGGTCTCTGCCTGCATGCACCTCTGTCCTCAAGCTATGGCCCCCCAAGTGAAAGCAATTTATCTGGCCAGCAGCCTGTCATGCTTAGCCAAAGTGTCGCAAGGGGTTGGTGTGGGCACAGGTGGGCTAAAGCAGTTTGGGAGTCTTACCTGTAAAAATTCCCATGCAGAAAGCACTGCAGTGGAGAGAAGCAGCCAGGTTCAATCTCCAGCATCAAGTTGCAGCTGCTTCCTCCAGCCCTTGGTGTTGAGTGAGTCTTGGTTGCTCACTGAACATGCTCTCCAGGTTGGCGGATGCTTCTCTCTGCCACTGCTGTTTCCTCACATCTTGTGCAGAACAGCAAAATGTAGCAGCCGTGATGTGAGCCACCACTTTCCTTGAAGTCTCTTCCCCAGAAAGCACTGCAGTGGAGAGAAGAATGCTTCTCTCTGCCACAGCACTTTCCGGGGATGGGACTTCGAGGAAAGCAATGGCTCACATCACAGCTGCTACATTTCACTGTGCTACGAGCTCTCCCAGCAAGAGCAGCAGCAGAGAGAAGCAGCTGCTGACCCAGAAAGCACATGGATGCCGTCAACACCATGTGCTCTCTGGGTCAATGGCTGTTTCTCTCCACCATTCCTATTGCCTTGTCTGCATGGCACAGCGAAATGTAGCGTAGCTTTCCCAGCAACAGCTCTTCTATTCCTGGCTCAAGGACTTACTGTATCCTAATGGCTGTCAGGGAGGGTAGGGGCCTCCAGACCAGCTAACCTAGGCTGTCTTGTCCCAGGCTTGGTTGAATCCCCAATGATGAATCATGAAGTGTGACACTTGTATTCTGAAAGGATGTTGCTGGGCACTTGCTATTGTGACTTAATGACTTTGAAGTTTGACCTGATTTGGATCCTGAGTGAGGGCTAATAATCCTATCACCCTGGAGGCTGGGGCTGAAAGGTTTTTGTTTTGTAGTAGATAGGAATAGGATGGCCCAGTCTTTCTGGGGCTGTCAAAAAAGGTGGGGGCTGCTTTCAAAGAGCATGTTTTTCCTTTTCTCATCCAGGGAGGTATAATATTCTGCCTTTTTATACTTCCTAGAATATTTCATTCTTCTAGGAGATGGGTTGTTGCTAACTTTCTACAGAATAAAATAGTAACAAGAATGTTTGAATACTAGATTTGGTTACATCTGATTGTTTTTGTGTTAACTTTTTTGAAATAGATAATTATGATATAATGGCTTGCTGGAAGAAATTCCCCTGATTTGTTCACAGCTGGGGCAATTATTAAGGTGATTGCTCTGAATTCTGTCTTCCTGTCTTAATGGGCTAATCCTATTCCTGGGGCTTTGTCTTTCCTATCCTGGGGGTTAATTCTGCCAGGAGAGAGGAAAGGGGAAGTTCCAGGTGTATATAATGGCTGTACTTAAGTGCTTCTATTGCCAATTGTTACTTGGGCTGCTCTGAGTTTTCCCAAAGGGGGAAGGACTGGCTTCAGTTTCTTGACACAGTTTCCTTTTGTGCACTTCTCCAAATTTTATGAACCATTTCTTGGCTGGAAAACTGCTTAAAAAAACAGGCACACTGAAAAAGAGAAATGCAACATAGCCACCAAATATAGAAAAATGATTAGCTGTTCTGACCCCCCCCCCCCTTCTCCGTCCAGGAATGAAAGCCAAAAGCCAGTAACTAAAAAGGTTTCTTTTAATCAGTCCAAGCTCTTGTTGGCTGTAAGCCCAAATAAACAAAGATAATTAGCTCTGGCAGAAAGTCCTATAACTCACACCAAAATGCAAACCCGGCTTCTCTTATCTCAAACCACTTATCCAAGTTAGCTTCTCTCGGTTTGTGAACGCGAACAAGAACAATCACTAGAACAGGAACGGAACGTTGACTTCTGCCACCAGGGCGTGGCACCAGCAGTCTCTTTATACACAGGAGAGGATCCCGATGAGCAACAGCTGCTCGCAATCATCTCCTGTAAGTACTCAGTTGTTCCTTCCGTCGAGTAACCTTTCAATGGGGTGCATCCTGCAACAACTCCCAAGTGTTTCCCTGAACACTCCCTCTGATCCAATGCTCTGCCGCTACCCGGTGGCCAACGGCTCCTACCGGGCCACAACAATTAGCTATCTTACTGATAAACAAGGGTCAACAAAAACATCATTCAATCTGTATCGTTAAGTATTGAAGTTCTGTCAAATCACAAAATGCTTGTTCAATTTCTTTTCATTCTGTTTCATTAAACTTTTATTTTTAACAATGATAATGGGTAAGCAAATATAAGGACTGATTCTCACAGCCTTACTTTAGAGCTGCTTCTTATGGTCATATTTAGCTACTGATGTTCACTGAGAGTCCTATGTTGGTGTGGAGGTCTTTTAGTCCAAGCTCCTGCTCATGCAGAAAACCCTATATTATTTCAGACAGTTTGTATTTGTACATTACAAATTGTCCACAGTAATGGATGAAAACAGACTGTACATTGTTGGGTGAAAATGGAGATTCCTTCCATTACCTGAAGTTCTCAACTTACAACCACAATCGAGTCCAAACTACAAGATAGGGTTGTTTTTTTTTGCAGTAGCCCTTAACAGTATGAAAAGGCAACAGAATTTGACAGATTTTTTCACTAAGAAACTTAGATCGTAATCAGATACAACAGAAGTGGCCTTGGATGATCCAAAACAGTCACAAGCACAACCACTCCAACTTGGAGAAAGCAGCACGTCAATTACTGAAAGAACAGATAACTCCAAAATTGAAAATAATCTCCCTGACTTCTGGACATTGCACAACAGTATAACAACTTTAAAGAAAAATATGAGGGACTGGTAATTTCAAACAAAAAGTTAGGTTGCCAGTATTGTACAAAATATAACTTTACAAAAGAAAAAAGGGTTCAAGTGTCAAAAGAATTGAAACATTTCCAGGTTGAGGCAGTAGGAAAAAATAAAGAGGTACAACAAGCTTCTCTAAGAAAAAATAAATAAAAGAACATTTTTCATCAACAGCTTCCACAGAGAATTTAAAACAATGTGAGCAGGATGCAACAAAAGGAATAGATAAGATGACTGGCAAATATATAAGTACTACTTATAGAGTATTCAATACAGTTTACAGCCTGGCACAAAGATGCAAACCATTTTCAGACATAGAAAATGAGATAGAATTAAAAATTGACTAGATATGGGAATAGGATTGCATTCACTTAAAAGTGCAACAGATCCCTTCCGTTACCTACAGGCCTTCACCTGCAACCACAATGAAGTCCAAAGTACATTGGTTTTTTCTTTTGCAGTAGTAGCCTTTAACAGGATGAAAAGCCAACAGAGTTCTACCACTTTTTTCAGCAAGAAACCAAGACTGGAACCAGATACAATAGAATTGGCCTTGGATGATCTGAAACAGTCACAAGCACCACCACTTGAAATTGGACAAGACAGCAAGTCAATTATTGGTGATTCTGAAATTGAAAATAATCTTCCTGACTGCTGACATTGCAACAGCATAACAACTTTAAAAAAAATATAAGGGACTGGAAATTTCCAACAAAAAATTAGGTTTCAAGTATTGTGCTAAAATTGACTTTACAAAAGAAAAAAGTGTTCATACAGCAAAAGAATGGAATGAACAAGCTTCTCTAAGAAAAAAATAAAAGAACATTTTTCATCAAAAGCTCAGAATTTTTCTATAGGGAACTTAAAACAATGTGAGCAAGATGCAGTAATAAAAGGAATAGATAGGGTTAGGGTTACGGATGACTGAAAAATATTTAGGTACTACTTGTAGAATATTCAATACAGTTTACAGCCTGGCAAAAAATTGTAGGCCATTTTTATTCATTAAAGGAGTGATAGAATTGCAAATCAAAAATGGAGTAGACATGGGAATAGGGTTGCATTCACGTAAAACTACAGTGAAAGTAGTGCATTCCATTGCGAAAGCCACTAAAACAAAATTATTTACTACAATAATTGAAAATAATCTCAAAATATGTTTGATTATTGATAAAGCATCAACACAATCTAGCAAACCAGTTTTTATACTTTACTTAAAAGTTGAGGATTCAGTTACCTCACCAACAATTTTTGTTCAGCTATTGAATTAGAAAAGTTGAATTAGAAAAACAAGATGCAGAGACAATATGTTCTTCAGTTATTGAAAGTTTAAATAATGTTGGGTTTACTAAGAAGTACCTGGGGAAAAAATTAATAGGATTTTGCTCCGATGGTGCCAGCGTTATGCTTGGGAGAAAATCTGGAGTAAGCACTAGAATAGCAAAAGATTTTCCAAACATCATAATATAGCACTGCTTAAACCATTGCCTCCAACTTGTTTTAGATGATTTGATAAAGGAAATAAAGCAAGTAAATCATTTTAATTTTTTTATTATACACTATTTTTCATCAATCCAATAAGAACCAAGGTATACTTTTCAACAGGGACGTGCAGTCAGGGGAGGCAGGGGAGGCAGGGCCTCACCAGTGTCATGAGGAAAAGAAAAGAATAATTAAAATAATTAAAAAGGCTAAGGTAGTTGCTGCCAGACTCCAGGGTCACAGTGACTCTGAGTCTGCTTAGTGCTAACTGCAGGGGGAGGCGAGAGAACTATGGGCCTCCTTTGCATAAGGAATTTTTCGCCATTTAACCCTTGCTCAGAGTTAAGCAAGGGTTAAAAGGTGAAAAATTCCTTATGCAAAGGAGGCACGTGATTCTCCCGCCTCCTGGTCTGGGAGCAGCAAATCGTGCCTAAGTTGCTTTTTTATTTAATTTTTTACATTTTCATCATGGCGGGTGGACAAGAGGAGAGTTGAAATCCACAGCTGGAAAAGGTATGTGGATTGGACAGAGGGAGGGAGGGGATTCAAAATTATTGTAATTTAATTTGTAATTTTTTATTGTGAGGAATTTGTGTGTGTGTGTGTGTATTTGTGTGTGTGTGTGTGCATGTGTTTCTTCACAGAGGTGGGGTCGGAGGAGGCGGGGGCGAGGCAGCGGAGCGCGGCAGCGGCAGGGTTGTTCTCACTGCTGTCTCCAACAGGCCAGGCATCTCGCGTTTATGTCCGCCATAAACACAGGATGCCTGGCCTGTTGGACACAGCGGTGGGATCGAAGGAGGCGGGGGTGAGGCGGCAGAGCGCAGCAGCAGCAGGGACGTTCTCGCCGCTGTGTCCAACAGGCCAGGCATCTCGCGTTTATGTCTGCCATGGTGGGCACGGCAGGGAAAGGATACTGCAAAATCTCCATTCCCACCCCACTCCAGGAGAAGGATACTAAAAAAATCTCCATTCCCACCCCATTCTGGAGCCAGCCAGTAGTTCTCTGAACTATTCAAAATTTTTGCTACTGGTTTTCCAGAACCTGTCAGAATCTGCTGGATTTCACCCCTGATCATGCTCCATTATCCTGTAGCTGTAAAAGGCAGCAACAGACACTGTCTTCTTGTGGGAAACCTTGGTGTTTGGGTCACACTGAGGTATATTGATGTAATAGCCATCTTCTCCATGGCAGAACATCAGAGGGTACTGGAGAGCCTCATAGGCATGGTGCGTCTCACTGATTTGTAATAACCTATTGTCTCTGCTGTGGAGAACAATATCTCTCTTCTCAAAACCCTGGCTGACAATGAGAACAGCCACTTCTGTAGATGTGGGGGCATTGAAATTACCTCAGTGCTCTCCAGAAGGCTTCTGTACCTCTGGACAGCAGAAAGAAAGCACTTTGCCATTAGATTCTTGTGGGTGAGAGGGCTGTGTAAGGATTATGGGGAGGGAGCAGAGGTGGGTTTCAACCGGTATGGCCCGGTATGGCCAAATAGGTCGTAGAAATCTGCTGTACCGTAGCGAACCTTTAGGACTGATGGCCTGGCCATTCCCCCATACAGGTATGGTCTTCTGGCCTGGGCCCTCTCTCTCCCCCCATCTGCCCAGTTGCAGCTCGCTCGCTCACTCTCTCACCCCATCTGTCCACACCATGCTTGCCCCCCCCCCACTTGCTTTGCTGCAGGTGCCTGTGGAGGGGGGCAGAGTTCTGCCCATCTGCCTTCCCCTAAAGAAGCAACTGGGTGGGACCTGGGATGGTCAGTAGCCTGCACACTGCTGCCATGTGACCGCTCTGGGGGCTCAGTGCCTGCTCGGACAAGGCTGCAGCCGGCAATGGGATGTGAAGGTGTGGCTGTCCAGCAGAGCCAGGAGTGTCCTGAGATTAGTGGGGTGGTGGGGAGGTTGCGTTGGGCTGAAGGCAGCAGGGAGGCAGCTGCTGGGGCCCCCGGGTGCATGCAATGGGACGCGAAAGCTGCTGGGCAGCCGCTTCTTTGTATCCCATTGTTCCTTTGCATCCCATTGAAGTTGGCTTTCTTCTGGCTATCCTTCCTCTCCAGAGCAGGTCTCTCCCAGCCAGGAAGGATCCCCATGAGAAAGCCAACTGCAACAGGATGCGAAGGAGCAGCCGCCCAACAGAGCCAGGAGTGTCCTGAGGTTGCACTGTGGAGAGGTTGCACGGGGCTGGAGGTGGCAGGGAGGCAGGTGCCGAGGCCGCTGTGGGTGCCTGCAATGGGACGCAGCAGCTGCTGGGTGGCCGCTCCTTTGTGTCATGTTGCTCCTTTGAGGCCCATTGCAGTTAGCTTTCTTCTGGTGATCCTTCCTCTTTGGGGCAGAAGGTTTCTCCCAGCTAGGAAGGATAGCCAGGGGAAAGCCAACTGAAGCCAGGAATGGAACACAGCAGCTACTTCGTCCCTAACTGCGGCGGTTGGTGGGGGCAATTGTCCCTGAGCAGCCGCCGTAGCTTCACCAGAACTGGCTCCGCTCATCTGCTGTAGCAAGCGCGCATGAAAGCAGGTATTGTGGCCTGGCATTGCCATGGTGGCAGTAGAGGGTCACGGAGGGGAAGGGCCGCTGTGGGGCTCTCGGGGCCCAAGTCACCCCCACCCAGGGGCCTAGGACGTCGTAACGTATTTTCGTAATATGCGTGCAGATCCAAGCAGTGCGGCTTTTTGCATTTGGCTGATGGTGATTTTGTCAATTTTTAACTGTTTTAAATGTAATTCCAGTGCTTTTGGAATAGCACCCAGTGTGCCAATTACCACTGGAATAATCACTGCTGGTTTGTGCCATAGTCGTTGAATTTCGATTATTATTATTATTATTATTATTATTATTATTATTATTATTATTATTATTATTATAAACAAATAAAATAAATAAATAAAAGTTTAATTGTTGAAATGCATTTAGTTGCTTTCCTGCAGCCCTTTTAGGCCCCCAACTCGAATCCTGCATCCTTCCTCCAATGTGCTCTACTCCAACTCCCATTATCCACAATGGATGAATAGGGATTGTGATAGGCCGAGGATCTCTTAAGAGGGGGCGGTGACCAAGCAAGAGCAATTCAAAGGGGCGACTCCTGAGACTCCTGAGGTGGAGGCTTGTTGTCTTCTGTTCTGCAAGGGACTGCAAGCATCCCATAATATCCTTGACCTTTGAGCCTTTTTCTTCCCCTCCAAGGATCAAAGGATCCTCTTTGGCATTTTAGGGAGGTGGAGGCTGAGTTTTCAAATGGCAAGTCTGGTTATGGATCTCTTTATTTGGGGAGGGGACTTATGCACCAATCCACAGCAGCCCTGAACTCTGGATTCCCCTCTTGCATTAAGGAAAATAATGATAAGTGATAATAAATGTATTTCTTTTATTACTCTCTGTGCATGTATGTGTGTGTAATAAATGACACAAAAATTGGGATAACTTCTCCAGAAAAGAAATATATAAACTATACAATTGTACATGTATGTGTATAAACAAATACTATATGTATTAATATTAGTATTGTATGGTGTATTAGTATGGTATGGTAATAGTAATAGTATTGTAATAGTATAGTACTATATATTGTTTAGTATAGTGTATAGTGTATAGATATAGCACAGCACAGCACAGCACAGCACAGCACAGCACAGCACAGCACAGCACAGCACAGCACAGCACAGCACAGCACAGCACAGCACAGCACAGCCTTTATTGTCATTGTACAAAATAAATACAATGAAATTGGTTTTAGTCTCACTGGCGCCATCCATGACAACAAATACAAACAACATAAATAGTATAAGGAATAATCCCAATGCAAGCAATTAGTGGAAAAGAAAAAAGAAAAAGAAAAAAACTAGTCATACATTTCTACGTGTGCATGGAGTGATTGTGATTGTGTTTAAGAGTCTGACAGCCCAAGGATAGAAACTATTTTTAAACCTCTGTATGTGTGTGTGTATTTGTGTGTGTGTGTGTGTATGTATGTATGTGTGTGTGTATGAATTAGAAAGAAAGAGGAAGGAAGGGAGAAAGGGAAGGAGGGAGGAAAAAAAGAGAGAAAGAGAGAAAGAAAGAAAGAGGAAGGGAGAGAAAAAAGAGAGACAAAGATAAAAAGAGAAAGAGAGAAAGAAAGAGAAAGAAGGAAAGAGAAAGAAAGTGGGAGAGAGACATAAGAAAGAAAAAAGGGAAAGAAAGAAAGAAAGAGAGAGAGAGAGAGAGAGAGAGAAAGAGAACTTATGACCACAACTGAGCCCAAAATTTTGGTTGCTAAGCAAGAGCATTGTTAAGTGAGTTTCACCACATTTTACAAGTTGGCCACACCCACCCGGTCACATGACCACCAAGTCATGCCCTCAAAATAGGCCACGCTCACAGAATAGGTAGTAAAAATTTTGAAACCCACCACTGGGAGGGAGGTGGACTTTACCACCACTGAAGCACATCCCGGGACTCTCATCCTGCCACTTTAGAGCACGGCACCAGGCACAGGGTAACTGGGGTCCGAGATCAACAACCTTGTCCCTGGAGTAATCAATCTGAGGTTCATATTTAAAACCAGACAAATACTTATTAGTCCAAGGCATTGATCTCATTTGTGACTAATTAGCATAGGGGTTATTAGAGATATACTTTTTTACAGCCTGTCTACTGACCTGGGGATGAGTTTGATGATACTTGTGTGCAGCTTCCCTTACTTGCATTTTTCTAATCACTTCTGTAAATGTTTTTTCTGTGTTTTTGCCTCTTTCCCCTGGTGTTACAGTAGAAGGAATAGATTCATCTGAAATGGGGGCGGGGAGATCTGCCTCTGCCTACCAGCATCCATTGGTATTCATCTGGCTAGTGTCCTGTCAGTGTGTGAAAGAAGTGTCCTGTCAGTGTGTGAAAGAATTGAGGGGTGTTTGGAAACTGAAACAGTATTTGCCGCATGAGAAAGCAGACAGGAAGGACCCTGGCTGTGGCTTAGCTCAACTGTTCTGTAGTAAAGCTGCTTGCTGCTGTGAACCAGAAACTGAGACTCCTCTCCTCTGCTTGTGTTTTGCATTTGAAACAGATTTCTTTTGAGGTGGGGAGTGGGAGTAGAATTCCTTAGCATCAGAGGGTGGAACAGATTTATTTTCAGGTGGGAACGGGGAGTAGAACTCCTTAACATCAGTGGGTTGTTTTGAAAGTGAAACAGTATTTGCTGTGTGAGCAAGGAGGAAATAGGAAGGAGCCTGGCTGTGGCTTAGCTCAACTGTTTTATAATAAAGTTGCTTCGTGCTGTGAAAGTAAAACTGAAACTTGATCTCCTCTGTGTTTTGCATTTGGAACAGATTTCATTTCAGGTTGGGAGGGGGAGTAGAACTCCTTAGCATGAGAGCATATTAATAATCATATAGGAAATACTAATGCTCTGATGGTCATTTCAAAAAATCCTTTCTTAGTGAGCACCTAGAAACCAAAAAGAATATACATGGCAAATTTGAAGTTTGTAGGCTTTACAGTTCTGGAGATTTTGTGATGATGCATGAGTAGTATTTTGCTTTTATATATGTAGATAGAGTACCTGGATACCCATGCTTTGCGCCGAAACTATGTGATCAGGCTATGCAGGAGAAATCTGATTCAAAATCTGTTGGCTCAGAGGTGGTTGGTGATTGAAACACATAAGGAAATATTGCTCCCACCACCTTGTGTCCAGAAGCAGTTCCATAGGTGGAAGACATAGACATTTTCGTGAGGTACCGACTTTTAGTACTGTAAGGAGCCCCAGACTGCTCCTGAGTGAAAGGAGTGGAATGTCTGCCAATTTGAACTGAGGTACCAGAATGTGACAAAATAAATAGAATTAATTTTCTGGAGATTTTGTGATGAATGGTATTTCACTTGTACATATAATAGATTACAAAAAACTATTCAGTTCTAAACCAGGCAAACCAATCATTTTAAAATATTATCAGTTTCAGTACAATAGATTGGGGATGAAAACTAAATTTTGTCTTAAATTATATTTCTTGTATATTAATTGTCTGATCATATTTCATCTCAATACTTTCCCCCCCCCCTCCCCACATCCCTTCCCAACTCACTCTGTTTTGGAGACTTCTTTTCTCAGCCAGTAGAAATCTGATTGGGCCACATGTTTGCGAGTCTGAAGGACATTGCCAAAATAGTCTATTTCTGAAAACTTCATCTGAAAAATAAATATAAAGATTATGCTAATATAATTTAAACAGAAATTAACAACCTTAATATACTAAACAAGTAAAATATCAGAATTTAAATATTCTGGGGAAAAATGCTGCCTCCTCCTCCTCCTTTTCTACATTGTGATCCAAAACCAAGTCAGGTACAATACAAAAATATAACAGCGTTATAACAGTTTAATAAAAATTATACTTCTAATAACAATGTTGGATATATAATTAATTGAAGCCAATATATAGAAAAATTAAAATGGTGATATTAAGACCTCACTCATTGATTGGGTTTGCTATGTAGTCTTTCCATTAAGACTTTTTTCCAGCAAATTAAGAGTGCCACACAAATGTACATCTTACAATGTTTTGCCCTAGAACAGTGGTTCTCAACCTTCCCAATGCTGCAACCCTTTAATACAGTTCCTCATGCTATGGTGACCCCCAACCATAAAATTATTTTCATTGCTACTTCATAACTGTAATTTTGCTACTGTTATGAATCGTAATGTAAATATCTGATATGCAGGATGCATTTTCATTATTACAAATTGAACATAATTAAAGCATAGTGATTAATCTGCCAATCTTGGTTTGGGAGAAGATCCCTGCCTGCCTCCAGCAGCAGTTTGTGGTTTACATGTGTTTCACTTTATTAAGTTTACTTTTTTTACATTCCATTCCCCCCACCTACCCACCCAGTTTTCTTTCTTTCTTTCCATTTCTCCCTCCCTTTTCTTCTTTCCTTCCATTCCCCCTCCCCTTTCTTCTTTCTTTCTTTCCATTCCTCCCTCCCTTTTCTTTCTTTCTTTCTTTCCATTCCTCTCTCCCTTTTCTTCTTTCTTTCTTTCTTTCCATTCCTCCCTCCTTCCTTTTTCTTTCTTTCTTTTTTCTTTCCTTCCATTCCCCCTCCCCTTTCTTCTTTCTTTCTTTCCATTCCCCCCACCCTTTTCTTCTTTCTTTCTTTCCATTCCTCCCTCCCTTTTCTTCTCTTTCTTTCTTTCCATTCCTCCCTCCCTTTTCTTCTCTTTCTTTCCATTCCTCTTTCCCTTTTCTTCTTTCATTCTTTCTATTCCTCATTCCTTCCCTTTTCTTTCTTCTTTCTTTCTTTCTTTCTCTTTCTTTCTTTCTTTTTTTCTTAAACACAGATTAAGAAGTTGCCCTTTAAATGGGATTTTAAACTGAGTGTCAGCGTTCCAAGTATCATGTAGAATTAAATCAGAGTCCAAGGCAAAACAATCCTTAAAATTCCAATTTAATAAAGCAGACATTTTAGAACATCTGTGTTAATCCCATTTCTGGAAATTACATCACAATTCCACCCAGTTAAAAGTTCATGATCTTGTCCCCACACCCACAATTCATCACATGGTCCAATCTTCTTCTTCCACGCTGGCGTCTCCACCCAGCTGCTTCCGGTCAGGTGTTAAAGTGCGGAGGCAAAAGATGACCTTGGTCTTCTAGAAAAGAATGATAACAATACATTCCACAATCCAACTCCTGTCTATTAGCCCCTCCCATCAACTATACTAATGAAACAGCATAAGAGAAAGTGTGGCAGGCCAAAATTCTAAAAGGAATATAATTGCAGGCCTGACATGGAGGCTTAAGATACATCAAACTGTGCTTCTGTCCCAAGTGGAATTCCTCAGGACGGAAGGAATGGGTGGGCGGGGCCTGTCCTCCTCCCCTCCGACCTCTCCTGCCAATCCTTCCCAGGGGCCAAAAAGTCTCTGAGCTCAGTTTAGCCCGCAGGATTGGACCGGCGGCAGGGGCGGCAAAGGCAGCATCCAGGCCCAAAGCGGCTTGAATCCCGGCATGTGCCTGCCTGGGTAAGAGCCCGTCAGCTGAAGCGGGAGGCCCGACTGCCCTGTCGGTCTCCTGCTCTCCGGGCGCCTTCGAGCCCCTGTGCAGGCCCCTCAAATACTGAAATACTGCTATCATGTCACCCCTGATTCTTCTTTTCTTTACAGTAGCCAAAATCTGCAACCATTCTTCATATGGCTTAGTCTCCAGGCCTTTGATCATCTTTGTTGCTCTTCTCTGAACTTTTTCAAAGTCTCAACATCTTTTTTGTAGTATGGTGACCAAAATTGTTGCAATATTTTACTAGGGTTTTGTAAAGCAGCACTAATACTTCTTGTGATCTTAATTCTATACCTCTGTTTATACAACTCAGGATTGTATTAGCTTTTTTGGTTGCTGTTGCACATTGCTGGCTCATATTCAAATGATCATCCACTAGGACTCCAAGGTCCCTCTTACAGGCCCTGTTTTTGAACCAGGTCTCACCTAATTTGTATTTATACCTTTGATTTTTCCTGCATATATGTAAAGCTTTGCTTTTCTCCACATTAAAATTCATTGTGTTGGATAGGGACCATTGTTCAAGTCTGTCAAGATCTTTTTGGATCCTGATCTTGTCTTCCAAGGTGTAGGCTAGTCCTGCCAGTTTGGTATCATCTGGAATCAATTGTCTCTTCATATTTACAAAATCCATTCATTGCATTGATATATAAAAAAACTAGATGTTGAATTAAAAGACATCTATCTAGCAAATATGTTCATGCAAAATGGTTTCCAAGTAATTTACATTATTCTGAATGACATATGAACATACATATTTCATTGAAAAATATTAAGTACATAGAAATATGAAAATATTTAAAAGAACTAAACTCAAATGAACATTTCAGTGCAGACTTTATTTCAAGGAACAATCTCCACTTGGATGCCAATTAAAAGTGTACGCTCTTTCTCTTTCTCTTTTTTCTCTTTACATTATTTATCTCAGCTTTGAGTTCTATCCATCTTCACCAGTTCTTGTTGGGAAAAATTGTCAGCAATGGTGCAAAGTATTAAAAGTTAGCTTAGTACTGTTTACATCAGGGTGTTAGAAGTTTCTAATCTTAAATGACTGAATTGTGATCTACTTAGTGATGTTGTTTGCTTGACTGAATTTAGACTTTTCCTTATAAAAACATTAACAGCCCAATACCTTGATGATCCTATAAAATCTGATGACTCAATTACACTCATACAGATGTATTTGGCATAATATCAACCTTCTCTGATAGGTACCCTGATTCTTCTTTTTATGTAATTGCTATTTATAGCACCTAGTTTTCTATCTTTCGTTCTATAAAAATTATAAGCATTTAAAGGTTTACTTCTACTTTATCTGTTTCTCTTTAGGTATATTTAATTTGTCCATTTTTAAAACTTTGTCCTTGTGATTGGCAAACCGCAGCTCTAACAAATTTAAATTATTCAAACTTATGATCAATGTCTCTATGTGTTTCCTTTTCCCATGATCAAGGTACATTTCCACACCATGAACTGGTGGTGCAGAAATCAATTCTTAGGAGACATTGCTTCTAATCTGCTAGTCACCAATTGACTATTAGGCACAAGTTTTAGCCCTACAAAGATGTTATCAGTTATGTATAACAGGCTATTTTCTGTCTGGCTAAAAAGATAATCCTTTGCTCTTTTATTAAGAATATCAATATTAACCCTTTCTACTAACTAATATTGTTAGAATACATACTGTATATAATCTTTGTGACATATTTTGGATGAGTTATTGATGGGTATATCAGCATCAAGGTTCATCATACCTAGTCAGGGGACACTGATTGGAGGAGTTGAGTGTATGCATATTTTTTGTTTGTGACTATTTGTAACAGGAAGATTAAGATTCATTCAACTTACAACATGTGATCTTAGAATAAGCAATATTGACAGAAGGATACAGGTTTTTTTTTTTAAAAAAAAAACAGATCCCATAAAGTCTGTACGTAAAGGACTACTATATTGCTACAGAAATGCATGAAACCAAAGATGAAAACCTCCTAGAATACATATGGGTCTATATAAAAGAAAAAAAAGAATGACATGGCCATAGGTGTATACTATACCCAATAAAGCAGAAAAATTAGATGTTCTTTTTGCTAACCAATTAACAAATATATGTAGGAAACACACTACAATAGTAATGGGAGACTTCAATTATCTTGACATCAATTAGAAGACTAATTTTGCATCAAATAGGTTCCTATTCAATCTAGTTAACAAATTTGTTGTCCAAAATATAGAGGAGGGAACTAGGGGGATAGCCATACTGGACTTAATTCTTACAAACAGAGAAGAAGTGATAGGGGGAGTTGAAACTGCAGGAACATGCAGTGACCATGTCATACTAGAATTCAACAAAATGCAAACACAAGCAATAGAACATACCAGAGTCTTAGATTTTTAAAGAGCTGATTTTAACAAACTCAGAGAGAACTTGGGAAAGATTCTTTCGATGAAAATCCTAAGGGGGAAAACAACTCAGAAATCTTGGGAAACTCTGAAAAATATGATCATAAAAGCCCATATGAGCACAATACCAGTGAAAAAGAAATACAAGAAATACAAGAAGAAACCAGCATGGCTGCACAAAGATCTCTCTGACAAATTGAAAGACAAAAAGGACAAGTACAAAAAATGGAAAGAGGAACACACAACTAAGACTGATTATCAGCAGATAGCCAGAATCTGCAAATATAAAGTCAGGAAAGCAAATGCTTAGAATGAACCAAGACTTGCAACAAAAGTCAAAGAATTTTTAAAAAAGTTTCTTCCAACATATAAAGAACAAGAAAAAAATCAAGGAAACAATCAATCCATTAAAGAGAGAAGACAGCAAGGAACAGGCAGCAGAGGAAAAAAAACAGAGCTGCTTAAATCATTCTTCGCATCGGTCTTCATGTAAAAAGAAACTATAGCCCAACCTGCCAAAAACTGTAAAAGACAAACTAGAAATAAAAGTTAAAATAAGCAAATGAAAATGGTAAGAAAACACCTGTCTGATCTTGATGAATACAAATCACTGGAACCTGATGGAGTACATCCCAGAGTTCTAAAGGAGCTGGCAGATGGCATCTCAGAACCACTGTACCACATCTTTCAAAAATCCTGGAGCACCGACGAAATACCAGAGGACTGGAAAAGAGCTGATGTGGTTCCCATTTTCAAAAAAGGGGGAAAAAACAGACCCAGGAAACTACAGACCAATTGGCCTACCATCAATACCTGGGAAGATACTGGAAAAGATAATTTTAAAAAAATCTAGAAATGAGTAAAATAATAACTGTCAGCACGGGTTTGTTAAAAACAGATCATGTCAAACCAATCTTATTTCATTATTCAACATAGTGACTAAATTTGACTGGAAGGAGGAGCCATGTTGCGATGTTACAACGTGCGGTCTCGATACTCTGAGACTTCCATTGACACTTTTGCCGCTGGAGGGTGCTTTGAGACTTAAACCATCCCATAGAGATGGTGATCAGGAAGACAAAGCCTTGCTGGTCTCAGGGATATCACAAAATCCCTGATAGACCCAAGGGAAGTGCTTCAAGCCAGTGGTAAACAGGCAGCCCCAGGCTGATGAAATCAGGACGCTCCAGAAGGATGGAAGTGAAAAGAGAAAGTTAGTCCATCTGGTGAAGTATTATTTTCTATTTTGCTAAAGGCTGCCCAAAGAAATGTTTCTTTAAAGCCAAATTAGATCCTTAAACAAAAGAACTGAGCGACGAAAATAATCCTAATGGGATTGCTGTGGAAAGTTTTTTTTCTTTGTAACTAATTTTTGTGGATTGAAATGCTCATAACATTCTTCATCTCTCCTCTTAAAGTGAACGGATTGATTTTTTTTCTGCTTCTTGTTGCTTTATTTTTTGACTTCTGGATTAAAATCTTCCTTTTTATTTTAACAATTTTTCCTACTACTTGTTATTAAATCACACTAAAAAAAAATCTAAAGAACTTTGTTTCCTATAGAAGGTGAAAATTAACTGTCACTCGGAGGTCAGAAGCTGGGTTTTTTGAAACAACGTATCTCTCTTCTTATTTGACTTCACTAACTTTGCAGCTGAAAGATCTGCAACTTGTTTACAGAAACTGATAAAGAACCAAGGGCACGGACTGTTTTCACAGGTGCCTCTGAGAATTATTTTGGCAGGGAAAGAAAGTTTTGGAAACATGGATCAATACTTAGATGAGGAAACCTTAAAATTCCAAAATATTTTGGCTGGAATTCAAAATCTATTGGAAGGATATGGGAGAATTGAGAAGAAGTTGGAAAGACTAGTGTTCCTCACAGCAAAAGATGATGGAGTTGGAGCCCCAAAAATTAAAGGGGACAATGAAGATATAGAAAATAAACATAAGACAATAGATGAATTTATTAATGGAGCAAATGTGGGTGAAAGTGGAAAAGCGAATTCGACGAATTGGAGCTCTACCCCAGATTCCACGATTCAGAAGAAAAAAATACTAATGATGATAGACATAAGAAGAGAAATTTTCTCACAAGCAAGATTAACAACCAAAGACAAGTTAATTTTAGTAGCAACTGGTGGGTAACGAGATCAACTGAGAGACTCTTCAAGCAACAAAATGCAAAGAGAAGCCTATAAAAACCTTATAAAGGAGGTAAAAAGAAGACTGACTCCACAATTGGCAAGAGAGATAAGACTGTTTTGTTATTGGAAATATACAGGTTGACAATGAAAGTTGATACATGTATTGGCAATTTAGTAAAAGAAATTTGGATATAAATTGTAAATTGTGACTTGGGAAAAAGACATATGAATTTTATTAACAAATTTTCATTTAGATCTTGTTATAAAGGTGTAAGATTTTTTTGGGGGGGGCTCTGATAAGAGGAGATGGGGCAAAAATAGTAAATGATTTTTAGCCAATTATAATAACAACAAGGAAATGTTAATGGACACTCTTTAACAATATATACATGCTATGGTATTGGCAAAAGTAACTGGGATATAAATCCTAAACAGTGAGTTCAAAGTGCGGAGAGAAGTCTATAAAAACCTTGTAAAGGAGAGAAAAAGAAGACTTACACCACAATTGGCAAGAGAAATAAGATTTTTTGTTATTGGAAAGATATAGGTTGATAATGAAAGTTTATAATAAAAAAACCAGTTGATTTTGGTGACTAATAAGTAGGAATTATGTAACTCTTGGATTGTTTTAGATTGTTATCAAATGTTTATTCACTAACAATTAATTAACTATAACAATAAGGAAACGATAATGGATATAACCTAATGATATATACATGTATGGTAATCTAGCAAAAAAAAAAGATATAAATTGCAAATTGTGACTTGGGAAAAAGACCTATAAAATTTTATTAACAAATTTTTATTTAGATATTGTTACAAAGGCGTAAGGTTTTTTGCTTTGGGGGGGGTCTGACGAGAGGAGATGTGACATAAATAGTAAATAATTTTTAGCCAATTATAATAATAACAAGGAAATATTAATGGGTATTATTTAACAATATATACATGCTAATGGTATTGGCAAAAGTAACTTGGATATAAATTTTAATCAGTGAGTTGGAAAAAAAGGGGGGGGAAGGTTTAGAAACTTTATTAATTGACTTTTACTTAAAAGATGCGTAATGTTATTGGAGGATTTTTTGAAACAGCTAATGAATGCCATTATGTAGTTGTGTCTTTAAGTATGAATGATTTGAGGTAAAAACATGTTCAACTAATGACTGTGGAAGAAAGGCACGAAAGTTATCGGTAACCAATCGACACACTTTCTACAAGATGTAATGAAGGATGATTCTTTTTTGTGTTTTTGCTTAATTAAAATTTTAAAAAAATCCAAAAAAACCACAACATAGTGACTAAATTAGTAGACCAGCGAAGCACTGTGAACATAATATACTTAGAATTTAGCAAGGCATTCGACAAAGTAGACCACCACCTTGGTAAGCTAGAAAAAAATGAGATAGATACCATCACCATCAGATGGATTTGTAACTGGTTGACAAATGGTACTCAATGAGTAGTCCTACATCTACATGGAGAGAAGTAAGCAGTGGGGTACCATGAGATTCTGTCCTAGACCCATTCTACAGCTTCATAAATAACTTAGATGAGGGAATAAAAGGGGAATTTACCAAATTTGCAAATGATACTAAACTGGCAGGAATAGCCAAAATCCTAGATGATAGGCACAAGATCCAGATGGATCTTCAGAGACTTGAACACTGGGCCCTATCTAACAAAATGAAATTCAGTGTAACGAAAAGTAAAGTCTTACATTTAGGCAAGAAAAACCAAAAATACACATATAGACTGGGTGAAATCAGGCTTAATAACAGTAACTGTGAGAGGGATCTTGGAGTCTTAGTGGACAAACAATTAAATATGAGCCAATAGTGTGTGGTGGCAGCCCAAAAAGCCAATGCAACCCTAAGTTGCATTAACAGACGGATACAATCAAGATCAAGTGAGGTACTAATAGCACTCTGTAAAGCCTTAATAGGACCACACCTAGAGTACTGCATCCAGTTTTAATCACTGCACTATAAAAAGAATGTTGATACTCTAGAAAGAGTGCAGAGAAGAGCAACCAGGATGATTAGGGGAATGGAGGTTAAAACATATTATGAATGGTTGCAGGAACTGGGCATGGCTAGTCTAGTGAAGAGAAGGACCAGAGGAGACATGATAGTACTGTTGTAATATTTGTGGGGCTGCCACAGAGAGGAAGGGATCAAGCTATTTTTCAAGGCACCTGAAGGCCAGACAAGGAGTAATGGATGGAAACTGATCAAGGAGAGATTCAAGCTAGAAATAAGGAGAAATTTTCTGACAGTGAGAACAATCAATAAATGGAACAGCTTGCCTTCGGAGGTTGTGGGAGCTTCATCACTGGAGGCTTTCAAGAAGAGATTGGACTGCCATTTGTCAGAAATGGTGTAGGGAGTCCTGCTTGGGCAGGAGTTAGACTAGATGACCTACAAGGTCCCTTCCAATTCTTTTAATCTGTTGTATGTTAAACAAGAGGTTTTTAATAAAGTTACCTGCATTGTTTATTTATATTTGTTCTGCTGGATATGAGAAATAGAGCTGGGAAGAAACAAGAAACCTGGTACCAGACAGGCTCCAGTAGTAAATACAGCACCACATATGCTATCAGCAACTCAGTCTAACAAACTAGCAAGCAGGCTAATGTGATGAAAGAGCTAGGATGGAATATTTGTATTTGTAACAATGAGAAAAAGAACATAGATATATTTGAAAGGGGGAAAATTTTGTCAGTTCCTTTTTATGAAGAATTAGAAATGGAAAGTAGTCCACAGTGACCACCAATTTCCCACAATACAGAAGGAAGGAGAAGAAGATGCATCTTGAACTTCCAGATGCACCCAAAACCTCCCCTTCAGTAAAGTAAAAAAATGGCTTAGGATAACACCAGTGATACTCCAACTGGATGGAACCATTCTTTAGAGCATGCCTCTCTGACTCTCAAGGCTAGGAAAAAATATAATTGAAAAGCCCGTTGATTAGAAAACCTAAGAGTTGAAGGCCTACAATTTAAAATCTGGTATAGACAGGCAAGCAGGCTTCTCTTTGAAGAGTAAAAACATCTTAGGTTACCTATTCAGCATTGTTTGTTTCAATTAAAAACATTTGGTTCTCCTGAGAGGTAATGTTGCTTAACAAAAGATGCCATGTAAATAATGTAAACAATTAAGTGGAACTCAAGAAATATACACAGCAACATACATAAATGAAGCTCTTAGAAGTTATTACTCCTTTACTTCTAGTGAGAATTAATTTAGGTATAATATTAAATATATCCTGAAATTATTACATTTGGTTTGATTTATAACACAATCTCTTTCTTCCTCTCCCTCCCTCCCTTCCTTTCTCCTGTTGTGGTCCACCGGTGGCCTGCGGAGCTGGCAGCAGAGTCGGACAGTGAGGAGGTTGGGGAGGAACATGGGCTACTCCTGGACTCTGGGGAAGGCTCAGATGAGGGCTCTGCATCGGAGGCAGAGAGGGCGGCCAGGGCCATCTGGGAGTTATGTGCTGCCTCTGGAACCTCCAGAGTTGGACATCAGCAAGGCAGAGGAACAGAGGGAGCCTATTCCCAGTGCGTGCAGGCACAGAGTTCCCAGAAGGCAAGAACAGTTAAGACAAAAGGGATGATTCAGGAGTAAAGCTTGGAGGTGATTGGCCCCTCTCATAGGACATAAAGGAGAAGCAAAGACACATGAGCTTTGTTAGATCGGGTGAATGGATGAGGCAGACTCAGGCTAACAGTAACAAGAGTTCTTTATTAGTCAACACTATGTACAATCCAGCAAAGACTCTGTCTGGCAGCAGCCCTTTTATAGGGAGCTGTCAGACATCTTAACTAATCAGAGGACCTTGGTGGAAACTATCATACTGTTTATCAGTATGTAACACCCCTCCCCTCTTAGTTGGGCTGATCCAGCTGGTTACGTACTCACGCAAGTAAGTGGGTTTTCTGGTGACTCGCTCTGACCTGCGCAGTTCAGTTTGCACTGGAATCTTGGGTCAGGTCAGATGGACCTGTGGTCTCTCTGGCTTCACCTGGTTGAAGCTCCTGGAACTTTCCACAGAGCACGGCTGGAGTTTCTGGAGCCGCTTCACTCAGTTGGTCCCCAGCCAAGAGCTCCAGCCAAGAGCCCCAGGAAAGTCTGTGATGACCTCAAAATCCCGGCCATACAAATACTTGTGGAACCGTTTTACCCCAGCAACTGCAGCCAAAGCTTCACGGTCCAGCTGGCTGTAGTTGCGCTTGGCCACTGACAGGGTCCTTGAGTTACTTACTAGCGATGGGGGCTTTGGTTCCATTGAGCATGCGGTGGCTGAGGACCGTGCCAATGCTGAAAGGAGAGGCATCGCAAGTCAGGACAAGGGACAAAGTCTGGTTATATTGGACCAGGAACATGTCCACTGACAGCAGTATCTTAACTGTGGCAAAAGCTGTGGCCTTGGCCTTTCCCCAGGTCCATCTGGCATTCTTGCCAAGGAGCTGATGCAAGGGCTCAGCAACAGTAGCTTTCTGTTTAAGAAAGACACTATAAAAATTGAGAAGTCCAAGGAATGCCTGCACCCTGGTCTAATTGGAGGTGTGTGGGCTTCCTGGATAGCTTTAATGTTTTTATTTGTTGGGTGAATTCTGTAGCTGTCAATCAAATATCCCAGAAATTCAACCCTTAGAAAATCAATTTGGCATTTTTCTCTTTTTAAACAGAGACCCTTTTCGCTAATTCTGGTCAAAACTGTTCGTAATCTTTTAAAAAGTTGCTCCTTATTTGCAGCCGATACCAAGATGTCATCAAAATAGGGGACAACTCCTGGTATCTCCTGCAAAAGCCATTACATGACACTTTGGAACAGTCCAGGGGCCATACTAACTCCAAATTGTAGCCGGGTGCATTTAAATGCACCCCTATGCCGCACAATGGTTTGGGCCTCCACTGTGGTACCATCTACAGGCAATTGCTGGTATGCCTGCACATATCTAATTTAGCAAATACTTTTCCCGGGCCAAGGGATTGAAGTAAATGCTGGACAATGGGCACTGGATAAGCACTCTGTTGTAGGGCCTTATTTAAGGTGCATTTATAGTCTGCACAGATGCAGACAGACCCATCAGGCTTGACTGGGGTCACTATAGGGGTCTCCCAGTGTGTGTGATCAACTGGCTCCAGAATCCCCTGGCCAATTAGTTTGTCCAATTCAAGGTCAATTTCTGGGTGGAGGGCAAAAGCCTCCGAGGCTTTAATCTAATGGGGGCAACGTTGGGGTCCAAATTAAATGAAATTGGGGTTCCTACATACTTGTCTAGTGCCAAAGATGTCCTCAAACTCTCTCATTATCTCTTCGGTGCTGTCGTCTTTAATGGCGTTGATGCCGGTCACCCCCAAGCCCAGAGATTCAAACCAGTCTAAGCCTAGGAGACTCTGCAGGGCTCCACCAACCACAGTAACAGGAAGCAACCCGTCAAATTTTAAAAATTGCACTCAGAAGGTCCTTTGACCCAAAATGGGGATTTGGTTCCCCTGGTAGTCCCTTAGGCATATCTCTGGAACCCTCACCTTGTGCTTCCATAGATTAGGGGCAGCCTTTTTCAGTGTGACCCAGGACATGATGGTCAGTGATGAGCCGGTATCTATCTCCATGCTGCATGGAGACTCTTCAAGGAGGATGGAGATCTGCACTTCTTGTTCTGCAGGGTGCTTGCTTGCCCAATGATTGTTTGGAATGTGTCTTCAGCATCTGTGTTCTCTGCCCTCTGCTGCAGCTTCCATTGCTCTCGCCGGGGTGGATGTGGCCTTGCAGCCTGCGGAGCCTGGGTTTTCCGTGGTGTTGGAGTTGGAAACTTGTTCCTGCAGGCTCTTGCAATGTGCCCTCTGTGATCGCAGCATTGGCAAATGGCATCTCGGAAACAGCAGGCAGATTGCTGATGATTTCCTTCACAGCCGGCGCAAGGGGAGGAACAGAGTTCAATTTTTCACCCCATTCTCTGCTTCTCTCTGCGCATGTGGTAGACCTCATCTTCACTGTCAGAGAGGTCTCGCTCTGTAGTCTCATAATGCACTTTGGCTGCTCTGCGCTTGCTCTTGGGGCTGTTTTTTCTCTGGAGCATTTCCTTTGACTTGGTCGAGGACTCTGTTGCTCTGACCTCGTCTAATGACATTTGCAGTGTAAGGTTGGTCTTTGCCAGCAACTTTCACTGCAGGTTGCTGTCTCGCACCTTGCAAATGATTCTCTCTAGTAGCAGTTCATCGAGATTGCAAAACTCGCAATATGCTGTGGCCTTACGAAGTGCAGCAACATATTGGTTGATTGTTTCACCTTCCTTCTGGATATCGAGGTTGAATTCGTGCCTCCGAACATATTTAGATGGTTTGAGAGCATAGTGTGTCCTCAGCATCTGTTGAAGCACTGACCAAGCCACTGACTGTACCGGTGTTGGCTCAGATAGGCCCTTGGCGGTGTCGAATCTGGCCACATTAGCTCAGGAACATGGCTCATCAAACCTCATCATATACGAGTCCCAGTGCTCGGTGGCTGGGTCGTACAAAGCTGATGGGGTGTGCATAGTCATCTTGATTTAGTCAAGGCAGATTTGAACATGCCACTTAAAGATGGTCACTTGATGCCGTGTTTAGCTCCAGGCTGGATTGTGTTGCTGGGTTGCCAGTCAGCTCTTTTTGTGCCTAGTTGCCTTCCAATCCCATCCTCCTCACCAGTGTTAGATCGGGTGAATGGATGAGGCAGACTCAGGCTAACAGTAACAACAGCTCTTTATTAGTCAACACTATGTACAATCCAACAAAGTCTCTATCTGGCAGCAGCCCTTTTGTAGGGAGCTGTCAGACGCCTTAACCAATCACCTTTGAGTATTTTCCTGATGGATCAGAGGACCTTGGTGGAAACTACCATACTGTTTATCAGTCTGTAACAAGCTATTTCAGGAAGCAACTTTGTTCATGCTGGTTGGTTTACATTCTGAAGCTCCGTTTTGACTCTTTGCTCCATGTGGCATTGCCACGCTAATTACCAATTAGGTCTTTGGCAGCATTTCAAGGAAGCTAAAGATGGGTGCTTATCAGCCTTATTCTGAAGGACTTTGGCAGATTTTTGTCGGACTCTTTGCAAACTATTTTTGACTCATTACGGGCTGTGAATGAACATAATTCACAGCCTTTGAAATAAAAAGAGGGTTTTGGGAATAAGCCTGTGCTTTTTACTGTACCAGGAAACCTAGGTCAGAACATATCTCTTTCCCCACCCCTCTCATTCTGGTCTATGAGAAGATAAATATTTCCTTATTTCCAGGGTGTACCAAATATGAATGTAGCAAAATAGTTATTTTATTTTAAATCAAATCCCAAAGTCAGGAACTTCTTTTGAAAAGTAATACAATTGTGTCAACAAGGCCTCACTGGACAGATGGGCTTTATCATTTCTCTAGTCATTCTTTGAAGTGCCTAAGAAGGGAGAGAGCCACCATCCAATTCACTAAATGCTTATTATACTGCCAAAAAGCTTATGAGTAAATAATAAGGGCGGAGACAAAAATGAGGTAAGGAAGTTAGGCTGCATAAGAGAGAGAAGGTGCATAATGGGAGGATGATTGGATTTAGCACTATTTAGCACTGTGTAAATTATATTTGTAATACACTTTGCTCTGGTTAAATCTTGAACATTCTACATGGTGAATGAGCATATGAGCATATATACATTTGGCATTTATAACAATAACTGCAACAAGTAATAATTGAAAATAATAAAATGAAACTTACAGTTTTGATGCCTTCTATAATATATGTATCATTCATTATAAATCCGGGATACCCCACCTTTGCCAAAACTGCTTTTGCCTTTAAAAAAAATGGATAAACATGACAATGACAATGATTATCATTTAAAGTAAATTTTAAATTATATGGTAACCTTAATTCCACTTGTGGTTGTTATTAGCATTAAAAACAGGAAATCTGTATTTTACTTTCCTGCAAAGAACAATAACAATAGCAACAAATATTTTTCAGAATGTTATTTGTCCTTAGTAAGTATACCAAATTTCTGTTACATTTCAAACAATCTACGTTGGGGATGGTTAGTGTTTGGATTTTTTCATGCAGAAATATGTAGTTTTCACACGTCAAATGTTGCTCATAAACACCAGTGTTCCATAGCTGAAAAAGTCTTGGAAAATACTGGGGAGACGGGGGGATGACTCCTAGCCTATTCTGCTCACTGTCCATCCTACTGTGCTGCTATCTTGTTTTAATCTGATCTAACTTTTTTTCTTTGTCTATGAAGATGCGCAAAATATTTTACGCTGCATTCTTTCTTCTCAACCAAAGGACTCCAAATTTGGCTATGTAGTGCTTCTGCTCAGCAGTTACTTTTTCTTCCCTAAAAGGTAGTAAGCTATACAGCATGATGACTGCTTCTATGATAAGCAGTTTTATATACAGATTGTTCAAATCTAGACATTCTATTTTGGGGGGATGTGGGGGAGAAGAACATTGTTGTGACTTCTAATTTGAACCAGATGATAAGAATTCTCTTTCATCTATGATAACATATAAAATAAGAAAAGCCATTTGAAAACCTTTCAAAAGTAATGTGTCAGAGTGAATGTACTGTATTAATTAGATTAGAGTTTCAGTAAATGGAATTATTTGTCTATATATCTTCTAGGTAAAGAATACTTTGATTATCTAGATTAGCGTTGGCGAATCTTTTCGGCACTTGTGGAAACGTCACATGTGCGCATGCTCATCAGGGCCATGCTCCAGAAAAGCTGAACTTCTGGGTTCTAGCGTGCATTCGTGCCTGGCGATTAGTTGGCTGGCGTGCATGCGCAGGTTGGTTTTCAGCACTGCTGCACACACACGAAGGGACCATACTCCAGAAAAGCCAAACTACTGGGTTCTGGTGCACATGCACACACTGTTTTTTGGCACTGCTGTGAGCGTGAACAACAACTCATTATCGCACGTGCATGTGTACCAGAAACCTGGAAGACAAACAGGCAAGGCATGCTGGGTGACATGACTTTGGGCACACATGCCATATGTTCACCATCACGGATCTAGTTTTTTGTAGCCCAAATTATATAGCCTGGCTAAATGTAAATGTAAATTAGACAGAAGATGAGATTCTGTAGGAACCAGTCCATTAGGGTTAATAGTGCTTAATATCTCTAAAGAAGCATATAGGTAGTCCTCAACTTGTAACAGTTTATTTAGTGACTGTTCAAAGTTACAACAGCACTGAAAAAAGTGGATTGTTTTTCACACTTATGACCACTGTGGCATCTTCATGGTCATGTGATCAAAATTCAGATGCTTGGCAATTGATTCATATTTAAGATGGTTTGAGTGTCCTGGGGTCGTATGATCACTTTTTGCAACCTTCTTACAAGTGAAGTCACTGGGGAAGCCAGAGTCACTTAAAGCCATGTTACTAACTTAACAACTACAGTGATTCACTTAACAACTGTGGAAGGAAAGGTTGTAACATGGGGCAAAACTCACTTAAATGTTTCACTTAGCAACAGAACTTTTGGGCTCTATTGTGGTTGTACATTGAGGACTACCTGTACTGATAACTATTAGGAGATAACGATACGCGTTCATTGTTCTTTTACTTCTTTTGGGGGGGGGGGTTCTAGTTCTCATTTTTTGCTAAGAGGCAGTGCTCAAAACAGTTATAAAAGAAATGTCATTCAGTTTCTGAAAATTTCTTCGTTTTCTAGCCTTAGCCCACATGGCTATTTTTTTTAATTATGCAGACTAAAGCAGTAACGCATGGGAAAAATCTTGAATATCATGATACACAGACATTGTAAAAGATTTAAATGAATTTTAGTATGAATATCTTACCACCTGGAAATAAAAAAATCCTGCTACCTTGTTTTACACAGAGAATAATCTGATCTTTTGGGTACTGTACCAAACACTTTAACTTTAACAATAGCTGCCCTTAGCTACTCCTTCTGGCAATAAATTTTATTAGGCCAATCTTGCTAATCCCAGATATGTATTTGTCACTTGTGGAAATATCTTGACTTTACAATTAACTGAGATAATTAATATGTGACATCCTGCAGAAAATAGTTGGGAGATTAACAGCAGCAGCAACAGAAACAGATGAATCCTTAAGCAAGACAGAGTCCATTGTGATGCAAATATTCTCAGTGACCGAAAAACAATAGAAGACAAATGCTATGCAGAACAAAATGGGAAATAAAATAAATAACAAAATAGAACATTTGTTCAAAATTTTCCAAAAGGGGCATCAGAGCCTCACAGGTTTTTGTTATTTTCAAGGAAAACCATATCTTATTGTTGTTTGGTATATGATTGATTGACACTATAATTACTATTAGGTTAACATACCTGATCCTCTTATATTCAATTCAAAATGGCAAGTGAAGGTGTCAGATCCCTTATGTGATATTCCCATTCAATTAGAAGGAGGGGGGCCTCGGAGTTAAATCACTAGCAGTACCTGTACCAACTGAGATTTACAACTTTTACAAGTGGCTTCCTGTCATCAGAAGATTGGAGGTCCCAGCACCTCTGGAGGGATGTTTATGATGGCCATGTGGGATATCTTACTTTAATGTCTAACTAGAGATAGCCATGGGGACGTGTGTTTTATTCGACTCTCAGGGCAAAAGAGTTAAGGAAACATCTTCACACTTGTGTATTGGCCAGAATCTGCATTCTGACAAAGGGGAGGGGTCATTATCAATTTAATCCCACTTGCATTGCCTAAAGGATTTCAGATGCTGCTTTGCCTTTAATGTTTCCATCCTGCTTAATTAAAGGTTCCTTTTGAAATAATCCGTTTCAAGAATCTTTACTTTCTTAAGTTAGGAGAGGAGTCATTACAGGGGGAAATGTTGAAATTTCAGCTGATCTAGTTTTTAAATGTCCTGGTAAGTCATAGAGGTCTTGCATGTCTTCTAAAGTAGTCATTTAAAGCAACTAAGAAACTTAGTATTGCATCCATGCTTTTTAGTATAGAGCATTAAGCAAACAGGAGGATAATAACTTTAAGAGCTGATAAATTGTGACCTTTAAAGAAAACACCTACTCATTTTGCAGCATGAATAATTACATAGTTTGGAAAATAATGAATGTGGATGAACTAACCCAACTTGGCAAATGATTTACAAGTAAACTAATTGTTGTAAATATTGATCAAATGCCACCACTAAAGATATTTCAAATCAAAACTAAGCTGTATAACATCATCTGAATCTGGGGGTGGTGATGTTAAAACATGATCAATTGATCATCAAAAAGAAACATTACTGTATCATTTTATTTCAATAATATATATCCATATTTATTAATTTCCATACTTCCTGGATGGGTCTGGGAATTGAGTCCTTTCTTAATCCACGAAGCGAGCAATCTCGCAGGGTTCCAAGTAATACACTCATAAGAAGCAGAACTCCAAGGAAAGTAGTTTCCTCAAATAACAGGTTTATTGGGAATATCTATTGGCACAGGCCAGTGAAAACCAACTCTAAAGGTTTCAGCAATTTTCACCTAATTAAAAGTTTCCCCCCTTTCCCAAACAGGCAAAACTATTTTGGCTACAAAACCCCAGTTATCTCTATTCCCCCCCCACCCTATCGCTCAGTACCATTGTGGTAGCACTGAAGCCCCCAAAATGGCCTTGATCAAACTAGCTTCATAGTTGACGGCTCCCCTTAAGGAAAAAGAACTTCCTGCAAGGGAAAAAGAAAAATCACAAAGAGGTTACTTAGGATTCAATCTAGCCCCCCAGATCTCCCCCTGGAGGTCCTTTAGGCTTCTGGGGGTATTTCTCATGAAATTGCTTAATCAATTTATCAGCTTTCACATCCCAACTCTTGACCCAAATAGCTTCTGACAGTGGATATCCTTTCCATTGTACTAAACAGTGCAACCTCCCCTTGTACAATCTTGAATCTAAAATCTGTTTGACCTCAACAGAGACATGGTGAGTCTCTCCCTGTACTACAATTGGTTTTGGGACTGCCTGATCTACTGGCCTGAGCTGGAAGCCTACTGCTGGCTTTAACAACCTACTGTTAAAGATTGGATGCACTTTCCCCAGCAGGAGGGAGCTTAAGCTGCACGGTAACACAATTAATCACTTTCACTATCAGAAAAGGCCCAATAAACTTGGGCCCTAACTTCTTGCAAGGGAGCTTTAGCTTCAAATACTTCATTGAGAGGTAAACTTAACTTTCCATTTGGAAAGGCACTTGTTGGCTTGCACTTTATGGGTTTTTGCTGCTTCTCGAAGGGCTTGCTTAGTATTCTCCCACACTTTCTTCAGGAACTCCATCCATTCAGCCAATGACATGGATGAAGGTGGCTCCCTAGGGAGTTCAGGCATGGGGATGAACTCCACACCTCTGGTGACTTGGAAAGAGGTCAACCTGGTGCTAAAACGCACTGTGTTGTTGTAAGCCATTTCAGCAAACAGCAGCAACTCCGCACAATTTGTTTGTTGGTAGTTGACATAGCACTTCAAGTATTGCTCTAGCATTCCATTCGCTCTCTCTGAGACCTCATTGGTACTCAGGTGAAATGCCAAGCTAAGCCCCTACAAGGATGCAATGGACTTTATGAATTCCCTCCAGAACTTGGTGGTGCATTGGACTCCCATATCAGAAATGATCCTGCGTGGAACCCCATGCAGGCTATAGATGTGTTTTACAAACAACTTGGTCAGCTTATTTGTGGACAGGAGACCGGGGCAGGCTATGAAGAGGGCTTGTTTTAAGAACACATCTATTATGGTCCAAATGGCAGCATTTCACCCACTATCAAGGAGTTTTATGATGAAGTCCATGGCAATCTCTTCCCAGGTTTGAGATGGATCTGCCACTTGTTGGAGCAGTACTGGGGGGGGGGGGTTATGGCTTCCCCCCCCTGGCTGCACAAGTGGTTTCTGACAATTTTTTGGAGTTTTATGCACAGAGTTGCAGGTTACCCCATATGTTCCTTTGAAGGAGGATTGCTGTAATGGCCACATTACTGACATCAGCTTGAACCATGAAAGTTTAGGAAGCATGCCAGCTTATCTAGATCCCTGTTGAAGATGGCAGCAGGCAGGGGAGCAGGGTGGGCTGGAGGTGCTGCCAAAGGTGCTGCTGGGTACAGTGGTGGCACCAGGGCTGAGATCCATTGGACTTGAAAGCAGCAGTGTCCAGGATAGTAAGCCCAACTGGGAGGTATCTGCCAACCCAGTGGAAGTTGGGGCTATTGAGGCAGACTAGCAACTCATTAGCACCTTTGGTGAACTCCACTGCGGTCCTGGACAGGACTGCACTAATTAAGATGGTGGTGGGGATAACTGCCCAGGTTATTGAAGTGACAATCTGTACCTACTGGAGAGGGATTGTCAGGGTCCACTGGCTCAGAAGCATCCTCATGCACTCAGGCCGACATGACTGCTCCAGGCTTCCAAGGCTCAGTCTATTGAACCTCTCTGGTAATCCCTCTGGGGCTATGAACCACTGTTTGGTACTTTCAGTCCCCAGAGTCATCCAGATCTAGCAGTCCCTTTGCCCTCCACTTGAGGACTATGGTCATTGACTCCCTGGTCAAGTTCACTGGATGATCCCTTACTGATTCTTGGGACAAGGTTCAGCATTTGAAGCTCTACTCTGCTTGGTACAGTTCCCCAGTGGCCAGCCACTTGGTATGGACTTTGGTTAGTTTCCATCCACTGTTTTTTGTTGTGCTTTTTGATGCTTTGGAAACTAGATCCAAAAGTTGTAAATGCTGCAACAAGAGATTGGACAATCATTTGTCTGAAGTGATGTAGGGTTTCCTGCCTAAGCAGGGAGTTGGACTAGAAGACCTCCAAGGTCCTTCCCAACTCTGTTATTCTAGTCTATTCTAAATATTGGAACAGTGCTATTTTATTGTGCTGTTTTATTGTGAGTTGGACTAAGGAGAAATTTCCTAAGGGTGAGACCAAGCAAGTTGGCCATGCCAACCCAATCCCATGACCCATTTCTCACAGAAAAGGTAGCCACAATACCTGGGTAGGTGTGGTGGGATGTGTGTCAGGTGACTGGTTGGGAGTGACATTGAGTTGGCCACACTTACCCACTCAGATGACCACCCAATTATGCCCACCCACTGACCACCAAGCCACACCCACAGAACCGGTGGTAAAATAAATTGAATCCCACCACCGGCCTGTTTCCCAGGCTTCAATCATTTCCCTGCCTATCTTTGTACCTACATGCCAACAATCTTGTAGCTATGAAATTGAATGTATGTCCTTGTTCATTGCAATGTGGAATGCATTATAGAATCTATCAGAAAATGAATGGAAGAAATGTGGAGGATGTCTAAAATCTATTTCATTTTACTGTATTCAGTATCAAGACAAACATCCACTCCTGCATTTTACACTAATAATGTAGGCAAATAGGCACTGCATCTATGTTTAATGAAGGGCATAAGGAATTTATTTAAGCTGTGTTTACTTGTTAAAAAAACATTTTAATCTACAGTTCACTCTGCAGATTATTTTTTTCATTCCAGTGCTTACTAGAATGATTTGTTGACTGTATTTATAAGTTTTTAAAAGTTTAAACAAATTGTCTTACGTAATGCATGATTGTATAAGGGTTAGACATTGTTTGCAGTTAAGCACTGACACTTTGTTCTAGTGGAATTTTTTTTTAAATTGTTAGATCATAGTCATTACCTAATGTAGGCAATCAGTAGGTTCTTCTATAAAAATTATTACTATGCTGTTGTTATTTGTTGAATAACTGTTGACTCCAAGGTCTTCTTTATTGTATGCATGTAACTTTATTGTATACATGTAATAAATGCATGCACGGTTCGGTTTTTAGGTAGGTAATGAGCATAGCCACAAGTATTTTGATCACACAGTTCAGTTAATCTTTTCGGCTATGCTGTTCTCTGGAAATAGTATGGCAGCTGGACAGGGTTAAATATAATTTCCTTCACTTCTCCAATTTTCCATAATCTGTCTGCATTGTGCTCAGGTTATTAATGGAATTGGCATCTCCATACAACTGATTGAGCACTGAAGCAGTCAGGTAACAAGGGAGAAGCCGATGGCAGCAAATAATCTAACATCAAAGGATAAAAGAGTATTAAACATGTCATAACAAATGGTTTCAGATCAAGCCAAAGTAGATGAAAAGCATCACATCTGGTGAGTGAACCCATGCTTTTGTGAATTAGATGCATATAAATTAAAATTGCTTTTTTGAGGGTGAAAGTTACTACCTCAAGAGATGTAAACTGTAAACCATAATGATATCATGTGTTCCTGATGCTTCTTATTTCCATCCCATCCTATTCAAACCCATTAATGCAGGCAAGATATGGATAGCATTGGATTACAAATCACATAATCAATATTAATCATTAGGCTAGGGATACTGTATATTATTTCGAATATTTCGAAAGCGCTTTAGCTTGTGAATTTATTTTATCTGCAAGCGAGATAATATTTCGAGAGATGAATGATTTGGTAAGAGACTTGAATCTTACTCAGATCAAGGCTGAAAAGCAGGAATTTATTGTTGCCAGGAGCATCATCTTCATGGTTCAGACATCGTGAAAAGAGTTCGTTCTTTACTTCACCGAGGAAGACAAGTTGGTTTATTGCATCGATGTCAAAGGTTTGATTTGATTTGATTTTGATTTCTGGTTTATTTGTATGCCGCCCTTCTCCACGAGGGACTCAGGGCAGCGAACAACTCAGGGGGGAAAGGGAACATAAACAACAGTACACATAATTAAAATGCATGAAAATCACACAGCCATACCAGTCGAGAGGGGAGGGGAACTCATCAACCCCAGGCCTGCCGGCACAGCCAGGTTTTGACGGCTTTCCGGAAGGCCTGGAGAGAGGTGAGGGTCCGGATCTCCGTGGGGAGTTCATTCCAAAGGGCCGGAGGTGAGGTCTGATGGGTCAATTTAAAATCCAATATGATTCAGAGCAATGGTGTCTTTTTATAGATTCTTCAAAAAGAAGTCTCAAAGCAGTTTTACTCCACAACGGTTTTTACGCTTCCATACCTGTAGGTCATTCCGTACACTTGAAGGAAACCTACGAGAACTTGGAACTGGTTCTTCGTAAACTTAAATATGAAAACCATGGTTGGCAAGTGTGTGGGGACTTGAAGGTCTTGTGCATGCTGCTCGGGCAACAAGCTGGGTATACCAAATACCCTTGTTTTCTGTGTCTATGGGACAGTCGAGACCGACAAAATCACTGGACCAAGAAGAGTTGGCAGCCGAGGATGCTAACAGTCAGTGAAAAAAATGTCCTCCGAGAAACTTTGGTACCTTCCCATAAAGTTCTTCTACCACCTCTCCACATAAAATTGGGATTGATGAAGCAATTCGTAAAATCACTTCCAAGAGATGGAGAATGCTTCAAATACTTGGTCACCAAGTTTCCATGCCTGTCGGAGGCAAAATTGAAGGAAGATGTGTTCATCGGACCAGACATTAGAAGGCTTATAGTTGATCAAGAGTTTGTCAATACCATGATGGATCCTCAAAAAGAAGTGTGGATTGCATTTAAAGAAGTCATACAGAAATTTTTAGGCAATAAAAAGATCCTCACTACAAAAAGATCATCGGAAGAATGCTGAAAGCATTTCAAGCTTTAGGTTGCCTGATGAGTTTGAAAGTGCATTTCCTCCAGTCCCACCTTGACTACTTTCCTGAAAATTTGGGAGCTGTGAGTGAGGAACAAGGTGAATGATTCCACCAAGACATTAAAGAGATGGAAAGGAGATACCAGGGAAAATGGAGCATTACAATGATGGCAGACTACTGTTGGATGCTTCAGAGAGACATTCCAGATGCTACTCACAAGCGTAAATGCACTAAGAGGAGCCTCACAAGGAAGAAGAATTGAGTTTAGTGTTTGTAGGTGAGCTCATTTCAGTTCAAAAAAGGATTTTCATGAAAATATTGTAATAAAACTTTAATTTTATAAGTCTGTTTCCATTTATTTTGAGATATTGTCTTACATAACTGTTCTGACCCCCCTCCTTGCTTGTTCACAAATGATAGCCAGACAGAACTTCAACGGAAATATCTTCATCAGTCCCGGCTCAAGCTGGCTGCGAGCCCAAAATAAACGTAGATGAAGTCTATGGCAAAAAGTTACACAGCAAATGCAAAAACAAAACTCTTACAGCAAACCAGGTTTACAGAAAGCAAATCACTTATCCAAGTGCCTCTTTGAATCATGAACACTAACTCGAACAGGAACGGAACTGAACTCATGAACAAACAAACAACATTGACTTCTGCAACTAAGGCATGGCACCATCAGTCTTTTATCCACAGGAGGAGAGCCTTAACGAGCCCCAGCTGCTTGTTATCTTCTCCCAGGAGCATCCTGAAACCACTCAATGATAGCAGTTCCAAAGGCTCCTACCCAGCCACAACACTTAACATAGTTACCTAAATTGTGAGGAAACGTGATGTCCTATGACAAAATGGAGGTCATTTTTGGATTCAGTGCATCAAAAAACATAAAGATTATGTGGAATAACCAAAACAGCTCTCGAAATTTTTTTTTTTGCAGACCTGTGATCCTAATTAAAGCCCTATGTACCATGTTTCCCCAAAAATAAGAGAGGGTCTTATTTTCTTTTGACCACCAAAATATTGATTGGGCCTTATTATCGGGGAAGCTTATTGTTTTGGGGTTGCCGGGTGGCTGTTCTCTTGCAAGCGGGTGCCCAAAGAGCCAGGCACAGCCTCAGAGGCAAACGACTGTGTTGTGCTGTTGCAACAGAGCAACACACCTGCCATGAGGTGACCACACTCATGAGCAGCCACCTGGCAACTCCCCTTTCTAGCCAGGCAGACTTCCACTCACCGACCCAGTGATATCCCAAAGGCACTAAGCCGCATGGTGTTCTGCCCTCCCCCCAGCTCCCGTGACTTGGCACATTCAGGATATCCTTAGGTCAGTGCATGGCGCCCTGCCTAGCTGGAAAGGGAGGTTGTGCGAGCGCCTGTTCCATCCACAGGTGGTGTGCCTCCAAGCCTCACCATGCCCTGGCCCAGCTCTCCCTGGAGGGCCAGGGCGCCACTGTCATCATGGCGCTCTGAGCATAATCTATTCTCCGGCTTCCAAACTCTGGAGATCTGCAGCTGAGTCTTCTGGGGGCTTATTTTTGGGGGAGGCCCACCCGAAAAATGTGGCATGGCTTTATTATCAGGACATGTCGTATTTTCAGGGAAACACAGTAGAAATATTTGTTTGAAAGTGTGGTATGGGGTTAATGGAGCCCTGACTAACAGGAGTCACACAAGCAAAGGGATAAGGCAAGGGTGCATTTTAGCCCGATTACTATTTAATTTATACATCAATGACTGTCCAAGATTAATGAAAGACCCTAGGATGCACACACCAATGATCCTGTAGAAATTGTAACATCTTGCTCTATGCTTATGATATGATCCTATTATCACAAGTAGGATTGCCTAAGCTACTAAAGAGATTTAGCTACTACTGTTAGGATAACTCTCTAATTATTAGCAAATCCAAATAAAAAAATATGGTGTTTGGTAAACATAACCAGAGGCATAGATGGTAACTAGATGGGGAACCAATTGAACAGGTTAGCCCCTTCATATATTTTGGCATAACTTTTCCAAGACCGGATCTTGGGCTTGTAACCATCAATGGAGTACACTTAGACCAAAAGCTCACTTGAATCTATTACTCAAATTAAAGAATCACAGTTACCCAGGCTCCCTAGCACCACTAATCACAATATATCAGTATATAAAGCTAAGATAATCCCTATGCTCCTGTCAGGTATGCCTCATTCAAAATCCAAGAAAGAATAACCCCAACTCCATTTGATTAGAGAAAAGTACTTTTACTGGATATGAAATGAAAACAACGAAAATGAAGCAAGATCTGAAAAAGCGTGAACTTGTACATATCAAACGTTTGCTCCAGCTCCAAAAGCTGTCATGTGGGATATATCTTCGAAGGGCCTCATTCAGTTGGTATGCAGAGACAGTTGACCTTGACCAAATCATAACACAAGCCATCAGCAAGCACAGAAGATGGTGAGAACAAACCTTCCTAAGCAATACCTCCTCTAGCACCTATTCCCCCACAAATGCCATGAGCCCCCACCCTCCCCGTTTCTATGGCAGACGATAGCAAGCAGGCAAAGTAGAGGCTGACAGCTCCTATACAAAGCTAAGGTTTGACGTTTACACCGTATTACAGCTTCTGTAATAGGATGTAAACATCATAAGCTTCTCATTGCAAAATTTAGGCTTAAATTGAAGAAAGTAGGGGAAAGTACTAGGCCACTCAGGTATGAAGTAAATCATATCCCTGATGAATATACAGTAGAGGTGACAAATAGATTTATGGAATTAGATGTGATAGACAGAATGCCTGAAGAACTATGGACAGAGGTTTGCAACATTGTACAAGAGGCAGCAACTAAAACCATCTCAAAGAAAAAGAAATGCAAGAAAGGAAAATGGCTGGCTAAGGAAACTTTGCAAATAGCTGAGGAAAGAAGGGAAGCGAAAGGCAAAGGAGAAAGAAAAAGATACACCCAATTGGATGCAGAATTCCAGAGAATAGCGAGAAGAGATCAGAATGCCTTCTTAAATGAACAGTGCAAAGAAATAGAAGAAAACAAAAGAATAGGGAGGACCAGAGATCTCTTCAAGAAAACTGGAGATATGAAAATTGGAGATATTTCATGCAGTGGGCATGATAAAGGACCAAAATGGCAGGAACCTAACAGAGGCAGAAGAGATTAAGAAGAGCTGGCAAAATTACACTATACACAAAACTATACAAGAACAAGCTTAACGTCCCTGATAATGAAGATGGGGTGGTCACTGATCTCGAGCCAGACATCCTAGAATGTGAAGTCAAATGGATCTTAGGAAATCTGAGCAACAACAAAGCTTGTGGAGGTGACAGTATTCCAGCTGAATTATTCAAAATCTTAAAAGATGATGCAGTAACAGTGCTACACTCAATTTGCCAGCAAATTTGGAAAACTCAGCAGTGACCACAGGATTGGAAATGGTCAGTTTACATTCCAATTCCAAAGAAGAGCAATGCCAAAGAATGTTCAAACTACTGCACCATTGCACTCATTTCACATGCTAGTAAAGTTATGCTCAAAATCTTACAAGCTAGGCTCCAGCAGTATGTGGATTGAGAACTACCAGAAGTACAGGCAGGATTTTGAAGAGGCAGAGGAACTGCCAGGATAGTGGTCTCAGAGTGGATCTGACCAAAGTTTTTAAGAGGCTACTATGGAATACTGGGTGTATCTTCCCTTGCAGTCAGGGCAGTTTCACTTGCACTATGACTGGGTTGATGATCTTTATTATGGGGAATGGTCCCATAAACTTTGTCCCCAGTTTCTTGCTAGGGAGTCTTAACCTCAATATTTTGTGGAGAAGTAAATCTTCCCTCCCACCTGGAATGTGCTGCTTTAGCCAGCGCTTTTTTGACATTCTCCCAGGGTGCTTTTAGCATTGACATCCAATCAGTCAAGCTGACTGAGGAGCGGGGATCCCTTGGATACTCAAGCATTGGGATGAAGTCCATGCTACTCACTATTTTGAATGGTGTTAGTCTGGTGCTACTGTGAACAGCATTATTGTACGTGAGCTCAGCAAAAGACAGAAGGTCTGCCTAATTGGACTGCTGATAGTTCATGTAGCACCTCAGGAACTGCACTACCATGGAGTTCAGTCTCTCTGCCCCCCCCCCCCAGTGCTTGGGTGAAAAGCTGAGCTAAGGCTTTGGGATGACCCAATGGACTGCAGGAACTCCATCCAGAACTTAGCCATGAACTGGACCCCTTTGTCTGAGGTAATTCTTTGAGGTATTCCATGCAGGTGGTAGATGTGCTTCAGGAACAGTTTGGCCAATTGGTGAGCTGAGGGTAGTCTGCTGCAGGGTATGAAGTGTACCTGTGTGGAGAACAAGTCTATTACAGTCCAAATCACCGTATTTCCCCCACTTTTCAGCACTTCTACTATAAATTATATTGTGATCTCCTCGCATGGCCTTGTTAGCTCTGCTACTGGTTGTAGCAGTCTGGGGGTTTTCCTGATTGTCTCTTCATTGTGGCACAGATGGTGCAACTTTAAACTTAACTGTCCACACCTTTCTTTATGCCCGGACAACAGTGACAATGAGGGCAAAAATGACCCAATGGTGAGAGGACCAGTTCACCCTTTCATTTTTCCAATGTGTCTTTCAGTCCCCAAAACAGGAAGCTAGGGGAGTTTTCAAGCCCTAATAGACTCAGGCTGCACTAGATGCTTGATCAACCTGACCACAGTCCTGAAACTGGGGATTAGAGCAAAAAGACTGGACCACCCAATCTGGTTCAAACAGGTCGACAGGTCCCTAATGGGGGGACTGAACCAGTGAGCCTAGAGCTAGCAAATCACTGGGAAGTTTCCAGTCCGTCATTTCTTTGTCTGGGAAAAAAGTGTTTGGGTGCCTATGAAGCACTTGAGAATGGAGCAAATTCCCAAGCCCTGGGAAGTCCTGTAAGCCATTGTGATCACAGGCAAGCAGATGGTGGGAGGGAATGGGCAGGTGGCTGCAAAATAAGACATCCATGAAAATAAGACCTAATGGACCTTTTGGTCCAAAAACAAAAAAATAAGACCCAGTCTTATTTTAGGGGAAACATGGTAATACAGAACTGATCCCTTTTAAGGTAGCAACAGGTAGAATTTGTGCCCATGATGGAATACCCTAAGGAACCATCCTCATAAATAAGCTTCATTGAATGAGTAGGTTCCCTTCAAAATGCCTGGAGAAACATGAGGAAAGCATGAACTAGAGCAATGGAGAGTCAGAAAATCTAGGGAGACAAGAAATGATTGTCCCAGAGAACATTCCATATAGAGGACAAAGTGTATCTGTCTACAAAGTATTTAGAATTAAGGCTAACCTTAAAAAGTGAGGTCCGGGGGCTTCCGGATGGGCGTGGTCTGAGAGGAGTTGTTATTTTTAACAGATCCGGATCCTTGGCTGCATTAAGCTGTCTAAACAGTTGACAGTTTGATTACCTTTTCTCCGGGCATAGGAGAAGGAGGTGAGAAAGCTGTGTTTGGGTAGCGCTCCATTTACCCACCCACCCCCAGAACATAAATCTGGGGGTGGAAGGAGGGGGACGCCCGGTAACATAGTGAATTATCTGCGTCAAGGACTTCTCCTGCCTTTTTTGTAGAATGAAGGCATACGTCCACCCTCAGCTCAAGGATTGATTTATTACTGATTCCAACACGAGCAGAGCTGATACTGGAGAACTTCTAATTGTATGTATTAAGACTTTAACTCCATTCTTTAAATAATTCCTTCTTACAAACTACTTGCTAGAAATACACAGAAAATGGCACCGAACAGCTTTATAGGCAGGGTCAGGCTCCGATACCACAGATTTTTACGGAGCTCAGAACATTTAAAGATCATTAAATCAGTAGTGATTTATTACTAAACTAAATAGTAATTGCTGGACAAGCAGCTTGCCTGGATTTAGTAATTGGGTGAAGAAGATTAAATGTGGAATGGCCTCTGAGCAGCAAAAGATAAATGCCTCTAAGAGCGCTGGTAATTCACCTGCTCCCGGAACTAAATTACAGTCACTACTCCCCCCCCAACCCCCTCCTACCCCCGCAGGGGAGCCTTTGACCTGAGAAATACTGCAAAAAGATCTAAGTGTGGCCTTAGCTGAGGCCTTAAAAATTATGCAGCTGCAATGGAAATTAAAATACAGGAAAAGATATCTGCTACCCATAAGGAATTGTCAGAAGAACTTATGAATTCAGTCCAGATTCAGAACCAGCAAATTAGAGACAAAATTTTAGAGGCTTTTAAGTGCCTATCTGGTTATGTATCTGGAATCGAAGATAAATTGGAAGATCTTAATGAATCCAATATTAATCTGGTAACGAAAATGGATGTGGTTCAACAAAAGGTTGGTGATGCAGAAAATGAAATTATAATGCTGCAGTATAGACAGATGGAATTTGCCTTAAGGATAAGAGACCTCAAAGAGAAAAATCAAGAAAATTTGAAGCAGATTTTCTCAGAAGCTTTTGATCAATTGATGGGACGGTCAGGAGGGATTTTTGATTGGCAGATTGATAAGATACATTGTGTTAATTCCTGGCTCGCCAGACAAAAGCAACTCCCAAGAGACATTGTGGTGTATTTTGCTACGAGAGATATGAGGAATTCGATATTGCAAAAGTCTTACAAAACTAAGCTTCAAATTGGGGGTCAGGAGGTGACTGTTTTGAAGGAAATACCACCCAAAATGTTGAGATCGAGGAAAGACTATACCTTCTTAGTCGATGAGCTCAAAAATCGTCAGCTACAGTTCAGATGGGAGGCCCCAGCCGGGCTAGCAGTTACTTACCAGGAGCAAAGATATCGTCTTAACTCAGTATGGAAGGCTCAAGATTTTTATAATAATATGCTGAAGGCTGGACATCCCCCCCCTCCAGGACCCAGAGAAAGAGAACAAGAAGGACAGGATAGACAGCAAGCTACCCAAGGATCACCAAGGCTGGACCAACTTCCTCTCTCAGAACAAGAAGGAGAGAAGGAGCAAAGACAAACCCACATGATTACCAGGCGAATGGAACAAGAGTTAAAAAAACAACAAGCTTTACAACAGACACACACTACCGTCCAAGAATTCACAGGTTTTAGTTCAGAAGCAGTGTGTGGAGCCAGGCCGAAAGCCAAACTACAGAATTTCCAGATGGCTCTTAAAAAGCTTCAGGGAGCTAAAGATGACAACTGTTCATCTCTTGGAACTTTAACGGTTTAAACTCCCCACAGAAAAGGAAGAAAATAAATCATTATTTGAAACAATTTAAGAATGACATAATTTGCCTGCAAGAGATTCGTATTAGATCAACTGACCAGAAATATTTGATTAATACAAGACTTGGACAACACTTCGTAGCTTCTGCTCCTGAGAAGAAAAATGGTATAGTTATTTACTTAAGAAAGAACATGAAAGCCGAATTAATTGAAGCAGATTCTCAAGGAAGATATATTGCAATGGAACTGGTATTAGAAGGGAAAAAGATACTTCTAATGGGAATATATGCTCCCAATCAACAACAAGATAAATTTTATAAAACGCTCCATACTAAGTTAGTACATTGGGACTATAGATCTTGCATATTAATGGGTGACTGGAACAGTGTTATGGATACCAAGAAAGATAAGAAGGGTCTCCGGCAAAATATCCAAATGCGAGTGAAACTACCCAAGTCCTTTTTCGATATGATGAATGATTTCGAACTGAGAGACATCTGGCGAGAAAGGAATGCAGAAGAATATGACTTTACATTTTTCTCCGATAGACATCAATCCTTTTCTAGGATTGACTTTATACTAACAACCAGTGATTTGCTTTCTAGGGTAAAGAAGATGAAGATATGTTCCAGAGCTTTATCAGATCATAGTCCGGTTTGAATGGAGCTGGAATTTGGGACGCAAGCAAGAAGGACTTGGAAATTGAGTGAAAACTTATTTAGATATGAGAAAAATATTAATGAATGTAAAAAATTGTTAAGAGAATATTTTGTTTTTAATATGAATAAGGGTACATCTATGGAAATGGTCTGGGACGCAAGTAAAGCGTATATGCGAGGAGTTCTAATAAATTTAAATAGGTTACATAGACGTAAATGGGGGGGGAGAACCGAACTAGAGGAAGAAATCAGGAAGAGAGAACAGGAGTTAATACTAAACCCAGGAGATAAGAAGATTAAAGAAGCAATTACTTTATTAAGAGCACAATTTAATATGCTGATGTCAGACCAGGTGGCTACTAACTTGCTATATGTAAAACATAATACTTTTTGTAATGCAAACAAATCTGGTAGATGGTTAGCATATCTGATTAGGAAGAAACAGAAATCTCGCAATATATCAAAATTACATTATAAAGGGAAGGAAGTGTATCAACAGGATGAAATTCAGAAGGTTTTTCATGAATTTTTCATAGGATTGTACATGAATGACAAAATACAAGGTTTAGATATAGATAGATACTTGGATAAAGAAAAAATACCCATAGTTAAAGACGAGCAGAGGGAGAGATTGAATCAACCAATAACTTTGGGGGAAATTCTCCAGGTAATTAAACAGCTAAAGGTAGGGAAAGCACCAGGTACAGATGGTCTGACATCGGCTTATTACAAAAATCTACAATTAGAAATGGTAGAACCCCTTAAGGAACTATTTAATAAGATCCAAATGGAAGGGAAGGTACCCCCATCTTGGAAGACAGCCTTCATATCTCTGATACCAAAAGAAGATTAAGATCTTAGTCAACCAAAAAATTACAGACCTATATCGTTACTTAACATAGATTATAAATTTTTTACTAAAATACTAGCAAATAGGTTAATGTTGGTTATTCAGCAATTGATTCATAATGATCAAACAGGTTTTATACAAGGGAGACAAATGAGAAGTAATGTAAGACAATTTGTTAACATACTGGAATATTTGGGAAAGAATAATCAAATTCCTGCTGCGCATATATTTCTAGATGCCGAGAAAGCCTTTGATCGAGTGAATTGGCCATTTTTATTGAAAATAATGCAAAAAATGCAAATAGGAGAGCACTTTTTACAATCAATTAAAGCAATATATCAGGAACAAACAGCACAAATTATAGTCAATGGAAGTTTAACAGATCTATTTAAAATTGAGAAAGGTACAAAGCAGGGTTGTCCCCTATCCCCATTACTGTTTATCATAACTCTGGAATTATTGTTGAATAAAATACGGGGATCAGATGATTTACAGGGAATCAAGATTAGGCAGCAAGAATATAGAATACGTGCTTTTGTGGGTGATTTGGTTATAACATTAACCCAACTAGGAATCTAGTAAGGTTTTAATGAATATGATTAATCAATACGGCCAAGTGTCCAGATTTAAAATAAATTTAGGGAAAACAAAGTTAAAAATATGAACACTAAACAAAGGGAAGAATTAGAAGGAATGACAGGATGTGAAATAGTTAAAAAGGTTAAATATCTAGGAGTCTATATCTCAACCTCAAATGGGAAACCATATAAGTGTAATTATGAGCCACTATGGTGCAACATACAGACAGAGATGAAAAATTGGGAAAAATTACAATTATCTTTGTTGGGAAGAATAGCAGCAGTGAAAATGAATGTTCTACCTAAATTTTTATTTCTTTTTCAAATGATACTAATACTTTAAAAAGATGCAAATTTGCTAGAATGGCAGAAGGGCATTAATAAATTTTTATGGGCAGGGAAGAGAATAAAATTAAAAATAATGCAAGATGTGCGTGAGAGAGGAGGTTTGAAATTACCAAATTTAAAACTATATTATGAGGCAGTCGTTTTATCGGTAATTAGTGACTGGATTAATTTAACAGATGATAGAATACTTAATATCGAAGGGCATGATTTGGTATATGGTTGGCATGCTTACCTGCTATACGACAAAAAGGTAGATAAGAATTTTAAAAGTCATATTTTAAGGAATGCTCTACTGCAGGTCTGGAAAAAATATCAATACAAAATAAATGATAAGATACCCATGTGGGCAATTCCTAGACACGCAAAAGAAAACATAAATATAGTACAAAAACAGGATGTAATTACATACAGACAGCTTCTCACCTTAGAAAGAGGTGTATTACAATTAAAATCCTTGAATGTACTAAAAGAGGAAAAGGCAATTCAAACATTGTTTCAGTATGGGCAGTTACAGGCCAGATGGAAAAAAGATCAAAAAATCGGTTTTACGAAAAATGAGGATAATTTACTAAAACAAATTAGAGATCAAAGTCCAATACATATAAAGAGACTATATATGGATTTGGAAACAGAATTAGTTAAAGACTGTATGATAAAGTGGGCACAAAATTTTGAAGAACCAATAATGGGAAAAGATTTGGGTAAGAAATGTAAAATTTACACAAGCCCAAAATTTGAGAGAAAACTTTTATAAGATGTTTTATAGATGGAATTTAGATCCTAAAAAACTGGCCTCTATGTATCCGAATTTACAACCTAAATGCTGGAGATGTGATTGTCTCGATGCTACATACTATCATATATGGTGGACTTGTAAAAAGGTAAAAGCATTTTGGATAAAAATATGGTGGATTATGCAAAATGTTCTTTAAAAAATTGTAAAGTTTACCCCTCAGTTATTCTTGTTAGGTATAATTACTGATTGTACAGTTATAGAGACTAACCTGATTTTGCATTTAATAACCGCAGCAAGACTGTTGGTGGCACAATACTGGAAGAAGGAAGATTTGCCTACTATTCAAGAATGGACATTAAAAGTAACAAACCTAGCAGAGATGGCTAAAATATTAACATATCTCAAGGACCATTCAAATGAGAGATATAAACTGGAGTGGAGAATATGGATTGACTATACTCAAAATAAATATGGGACTAAGAGATTCCAGATAGTTTATGATTGAAGAAACAAGGAATGATATAATCTGTTTAGAGCTAGCCTAGCAAAGAGAAGTTAAAGCTCAAATAAAAGATGATACTAACTTTTTTTAAAGTTTATCTTGGAATATCTTTGTTAAAGATTTATACCCTGTATTGGTTCTGGGAAGTCAGGGGAGGGGAAGGTTGGGGGGGTGGAGAGGGGAGGGGAAGGGAGGTAAATATTTGTAAAAGTTTTTTTTTTCAAAATTTTCAATAAAAAAAGTGAGGTCCGAAGTATATAAGGTCTTCCCAGCCAGGATGCTGGAAGCAAAATGGGTTTGGGGGTGATGGCAATGAAGCGATCGTGGACTGCAGTACCTGAAGTGGTGTTGGTGCCCAGAGGCACTGTCTTGGGTGACCGGAGAGGCTGCTGAGGATGCGGGAAGCCCTGCTTGAGCTGCTTGTGAGTCCCAAAACTGCTGTAGCTGCCTTCAATTCCCAAGTGAGCCCCACTATCTGGAGCCAATGGGGCACACACAACCCTCAGCCTCGACCAGCACCAGAAGCCCAATCAAAGCCATATCAGCCTCAGAGTGGCTGGGAGGGACAAGGAGTATGGCTGGGTGTAATTCGCTACTGATTCAGGTGAACTGGACTGGACCGGCAGAATTCCATCACTGTTTAAAGATCATAAACTGAGTCACAGTGGAGCTCAATATTCCCTGGATATTGGGAAAAGTGCACCCAGTGTTTCATTGCAGTCTGCTTAAACTAGTGGTGGGATCCAGACTAAGACCAGTGGCGAAAGAGGATCCAGATCCCATCACAGTGCGGAACAAATAACATTATGAAGTTAAATGAATATTGGATTCCAGGCTATATAAGGGGAAACTCCAGTACTTAGTACAATGAAGGGATTACCCAATGTCAAAAGCATGGTGGGTGAAAGCTCAGAATATGAAGGAGGACCGGTTAGTGAGGTGATTCCTTGAGAAGTATCCCCCAAAACCTGGGGCACAGTTTGCCAAACAATACTTGGACATCTAATTGGATAATATGACCAGCACTAATGGTGTGGAGGGAAAAACCCATTGTTTTAACTATGTAAAAACTGTGGGAATTAGGTAGAACTGGTTTTACATTCATATTGTGCTGAAATGATGTACTCAATAAAGTTTGGCATTATGAGATTGGATCATCTCAGTTTTGCTGGCTTGGTTGGGATCATCAGCCGGAACCTTGACATTCAGATCAGTAAATAAAATCAAAGAGCCAGTGTAGTTAAGGTGTTAAACTGGCACTAGGAGAATACATATTCACTGTCATCAATAGATGCCCACTATGATTGAGGAGGACATGATGGCTCAGTGGCTAAGACACTGAGGTTGTCGATCAGAAAAGTGGCAGTTCAGTGGTTCGAATCACTAGCACTACGTAACGGAGTGAACTCCCGTTACTTGTCCCAGCTTCTGCTAACCTAACAGTTTGAAAGCACGTAAAAAATGCAAGTAGAAAAATAGGGACCACCATTGGTGGGAAGGTAACTGTGTTCCGTGCACCTTCAGCATTTAGTCATGCTGGCCACATGGCCATGGTGACTTCTTTTGGCAGTGTTGGCTCTTCGGCTTTGAAACGGAGATGAGCACCGCCCCCTAGAGTCAGGAACGACTAGCACATATGTGCGAGGGGAACCCTTCCCTTTATGATTGAGGATAAGTTACTCTTCACTCAACTTAACCTCATAAGGTTCTCATGGTGGGAAGAGAGAGAGCACTATATATGGGGCATTAAGCCTCTGAACCAAAGACAGAACACAAATCTAACAAATACTTCAAACATACTTACTGGAACAAAGAAAAAAAAGCACACATCACAGAGTCTCCAATTAGGTGGTAATTTTTTAATTTAAGAATTGGTTAATGTCTGTCAGGCCTACAGTCATATTCTTTTTAGGATCTTTGGCCTGCCACACACACTCTCTCTCTTTCTTTACTATGATGTTAGTGGGGAATTGGGAGGGGGAATAGTAAGGAGTAGAATGTTGTTGTCAAAATAAAATATTCCTTTCTAGAAGCCCAAGGTCATCCTTTGTCTTTGCACCTCTGCACCTGACCGGAAGTGGATGCGTGGAATTGCCAGTGTGGCAGTGGAAGATTGGACCATGTGATGAACTTGTGGGTGTGGGGTCAAGGTCTTGAACTTTCAACTGGGTGGAAAACCCAGGAAGCTTTCAGATTCGGGTTTCCCACGGGTGTGCCAACATGTCTCTCTTATTAAATTAGAACTTTGAGGAAAGCTCTGTCCTGGACTCTGATTTAATTCTGGATGATATTTGGAATGCTGACAATGTCAGTGTTTCTAGTATAAATATTTACTGGATGTCAGAATTATCAGCATGTAGCATCATTAGTCAGATGCTAGAGCCCAAGGGTTACAAAAAAGCTAAAATGTAACCTTGGCTTTTTCCATTCCCAGCTCTCTGTAGTTCACTTAGAAAACTGCCATTTATATTTTCCACAATATTACTGACAAAGTATGGTTCTGACCAAATGTTTGCTAAGGAACTCTCAAAATGCTCAGTTTAACATTTTACTTAAGTTGTTGAGAGCTAATTAGTGTATTATTGCTGCCCTCTGCTGCCCATTAAGAAGCTGTTCAAAGAAGTCTATAAGTGGCCATCAAGTCAAAAGCTTGGAGCTGCCTTTGATAAGCAAGCACACCAGTTGAAGCAGCAGTCAATATCTTCCACTTTATCTCAGGTTTTATAGCTACATTGAACAGGTCATGTTAAAGTCAGACCATAAAGGTTTTAAAATTAGAACGCCAAGCCGAATATGATTTCGTTATATTTAAGTACAATGACAATAAAGATAATACTTATGATTACTATATTTTTCTGTGTATTTCTCTATCTAAAAGTAAACATAACTAGGCTGTTACATTTGCAATGGAGATTGTAGAAAAACAAAAATAAAGATAGTTTTGTTGTGATTACTTTATTTTAATATTTTAGGCAACTAGCATATTACTACCCCATAAAGTATTAAGGATCTCAGTCCAATTCTCCATTAAAGTTACAGTGAAGCAGTGGAGTAGTCAAAAAATGTATCTGATGAATTTTATTATCTGTGATTTCTTAAAGAGCATTGTGCTAGGCTATTCTTACTGTTGACATTTTTCACTTGGCATTTGACTGTTTACTGAATGCACTAAGCCATTTTTTATTTCATGATTTATTTCATCAATTTAATAACAATTGATAAGATATGTGTATATTAAACCACAAATTAAACAACATTTATAATTATTGTGTGCAATGTGTAAACCAGCGATGGGTTCCTACTGGTTTGGACTGGTTGAACTGAACTGATAGTTATATGGCGGCCTGGGTCGTTGGAACTGGCAGCAACCCAGGCCTGCCACACCCCCGAACTGGTTCCCCAGTCTCTTCTATCATCGCTGGGATGTTTCTGCGCATGTGCAGAACAATTTTCAGTCAACTGCACATGTGCAGCAAAACGCAGCATGCATGCACACAAGCAAAGCAAGCAGTGTGCGCACAAAATGCCCTCTCAGCAAACTGGTAGTAAACCGGTTAGGAACCCACCACTGGTGTAAACCTATATTTATACTATTTTTACCACTGAAATGTTTTCCATTCTTTTACTTGCAAATCTATGAAATATACATATAGCTATTTGAGATATGTTTGAATATTAGTAGTTCAGGTTGGTAGTTGGGCTGTTGGTTTGAGCTCTGAGCTTTGCAATTTGGTTCTGAGACATTGTCTGATTGTTGATTGGCTGATTGTTGATGCTCTTTGGTTTTAAGTACTGTCTGCGTGGTGTAAATTAGTGTTGTTAGTTAATGGATTGTTTCAAGCCTGTTTTTCCATCAAGTCAATAAACAGATATATTGACATCAATCCATTCTACCAATCGCTGACAATGAAGGAACTGCATCAACCACAATCCCAAAAATTGTATTCAAACTGAACAAACAGGCATCCATCATTATGCCACAATAAAATCATAACTCATCAGCTCACAAGAAATCGGAAGTTTTGTCGTTGCTGCTGCTGTTTTTCTGGTTTTCAAAATAAACCAGTTGCTCCTCCTGCTTCTTTGAGTCAGTTCTTTTAAATAGTGAATAATTCATGATTCAGAAAATTAAGAAAGATCTGGAAAATTGGGGGAAATTACAATTATCATTAATGGGAAGAATTCCCATCGTTAAAATGAATATATTACCAAAAAATTGTATTTTTCTTTCAAGTGGTACCGATTAGCCCAAGGAAAAACTTTTTTATAGATTTAAAAAAATTAATTGCACATTTTATTTGGTCAGGGAAAAAACCATGAGTTACATTAAAATTGCTACAGGACAGTAGAGAAAGAGGAGGATTTGGGAGCTTTATTATCAAGCAGTGGCTCTCATCTGGATAAGGGACTGGATCAATCTAAAAAAACAGAAGATTACAGACAATAGAAGGTTATAATTTGGAACTGAGTTGGCATGCCTTCATCTGATATGCAAAAGACAAAATTCATAGCTATTTCCAAAAACATTTAATTAGAAAAGCTCTACTACAAACTTGGTTAAAAATAAAAACAAAACACTACAACAAAATCCCAATCTGGCTATTCACCATGGAAGCTCTGATATACCTGAACGTATTGGACCTAAACAAGATAATAAGATATAAAGATATATTAGACAACCAAGAAAGACTGAAAACAAGGCAAGAATTGAAAGACGAGGGAATAGATATAGGCTGGTGGCCCTATTTACAAATACAGACAAGGTATAAAAAAGACAGGGAAAGGGATGGATTCTATAAGGAGCCGCAAGAGTGATAAAATTCTACAGGAAACCGAAGAAAAAATGATTAAAAATATATCACTATTTATTAAAATTCAAAATGGAAGAAGAAAATATGAAAGAAACTATGATAAAATGGGCAATAAATTTTGGGTATAGTATAGAATTGGCGGAATGGGAAATTTTTTTGGAAATAAATTACAAATTAACAATGGCAATGACATATAGAGAAATCATATACAAGATGTTCTACAGATGGCACCTTCCACCAGCGAGAATTGCAAAGATTTTCCCAGAGTATTCACCTATCTGCTGGAAATGCAACCAACAACATGGAACATACTACCATATGTGGTGGACGTGCACATCTGTGAAAAAGTATTGGAAAAAAATAAAAGATTGGCTAGAGGAGATTACTAAAGACCAAATTGCACTAAAAATTGAATTATTTTTGTTAGGAATTATAAAAGGAAATTATAAAAAAAGATATTAGGTACTTAATTCTACACATAATTTCGGCAGCAAGAATTACATTCGCTCAAAACTGGAAAAATAATTATACACCAACAGAAGAAAATGTAATAAAAAAATATTGGAATGTGCAGAGATGGATAAGCTCACAAAAGAACTAAAAGAGAAAGAATAATCAGAATACTACTCCGTATGGTATTCAATACATTTTTCACATTTGTATCAGCTAAAAAGCATTACATGTACTGTTTTTTATCTAAGAACTCTGAAGTTTTCTTTTAAAAGAACTGTAGAAAATTAAATCCTACCTGTTTTTATTTCATCACAATCTGGTAGTGATACAGATACTGCCTGTATTATGAGTGCCCTCAGGAAAAGAATTTGCAAGCCACTTCTACCAATCAGATCAAACAAGGAGAAGAGACATTTTCTTCCCTTTTACCTCTGACTATTCAAATGTTTTTAAAGTGTCTTATTACCTTATGCCTAGCATTTGGATGAGTTTCCCCTGAAAGTTTAAAATGAAGAATTATAAAATACAGTCTCAAAGAAGCCCCCGGAAATTTATGAATAGACATTTATAGCTGCATATATTCCTTATGTCACCCAAAATATTTAAAACATTATACATTAAAAAAAATGTTTTCAAGCTGTTAGGCAACATATGTGCTTTCTGGAAGATCAAGTATTGGAAAGCTGCTTCACATAAAAGAAGCCCCATGTAGAAAAAGACCACAGCAGAGTCAGAGCAAGTTTCCCACATCAACAAATCAGTTTATCATAGTTTCTAAGAAGGAGGCAAATAAGGCACAGTAAGGGTTTTTTTTGGGGGGGGGGGGGATTCCTTCCCGCTTTAACAGAAATACAGATGAAGGAAGATAACACAGATCTTAGAATGGGGTTGTTCTTATTGCAGATGAGAGCCATTAAATTCTATTTTTAGACAACAAAAGAAATAATCATCTGTTTCAGTGCAAAAAGTGGTAACTAATAATATCAGTGAACATAATGCATAATTATATGCTAAAAATATTAAGAATGAAAGAAACAGAAATGGCTAGATATTTCAGAATGCACAGACATGAGCTTACAGGAATTAAAATACTTAGTTACAGACAATCCTGGAAATTATTTTCATCAAGTCACAAAGGGTTGGAAGGAATTGAACAACTATTACTACAAATTCCATTTTTACAAAATATAAAACATATCAATAAAAAACTTTAAAAAATAAGGGAGAATAGTTTTAAGAACTACTGAAGCATCAGAAAATTTACAAGTTTTTTATATATATTAAATTTCATGAGTTAATAATTATGTGCACCATAATTCCTGACTGAAAATATTTGAGACAATTAGGTTGGTACTTTTAAATTACGGATAACATGAGGCTTTGGGAACTGAACTTTTAACCACAGTTGCTGAAAATTGGTGGTATAATTTTATGTTGGTTTGAATGAAAAACATTAAAAAATGTTTTTTAATGCTTTAACACAGATTTAACAACCAGCCTAAAGAACACATGCCTTCCTACTTTGCATTATCCACCCCCATAATTGCATAGGGTCCCCAACCCTCAGGCCACAGACCAGTACTGGTACGTGGATCAAATGGTATTATTTCCATTTTATTTACTGTGGTGTATTTCTCTTGGGTTTGTTCGACATTCCATGGACGAGAAGTTAACCGGAAGCTGAGAGACGTCACCTAAAGCCACACCAATACTGCACATGCGCAAAATATCGTGATATCGGGGCGCTCTCTTCTCTGTTCACCGGTAGTTTCTCATGTTTAACAGTGCTTGGTGTACGTGTATATTGTGTTTGCTCAAATTTAACCCACAAATTAGCAAAAATGAGTACGAAACAGACGTTGTTAGAAAGTTTCCTTGAGAAAAAGAAAAGGCCCAGTGAAGAGACAGAAGAAGAGCCTTCAACATCAAAGAAACATAAAACTTTTAACAGACAATACCATGAGTCCTACTTGAAATATGGATTTATGGGGACAGGTGATTCCCACACACCAACCCCACTCTGCATAGTTTGCGGCAACCAGCTCTCTAATGAGGCAATGAAACCTTCAAAACTGCTTCGCCACTTGAACGCCAAGCACCCTGGATTAAAAGACAAGCCCCTGGAGTATTTTGAAAGAAAAAAATGGGAACACGAAGGACAGAAGAAATTTATGAGGGCCACCACATCAATAAAGGAGAATGCACCGAGAGCATCATATTTGGTGGCTAACCGTATTGCTAAGGCTAAAAAGCCATTCACTATTGGTGAAGAATTGATCTTGCCCTCCACTAAAGACATTTGCTGTGAACTTCTAGGAGTGGCTGCTGTGGAAAAGACAGCACATGTGCCTTTGTCGGCTAGCACTGTGACTAGGCGCATTGAGGAAATAGCCGAAGACATTGAGACACAATTGTTGGAGAGGATTAATACATCACCATGGTATGTACTCCAGGTTGACGAATCTACAGATATCGACAACAAGGCAATACTACTTGTTTATGTGCGATATCTATATCAGGAGGATGTGCATGAGGATTTCTTATGTGCACTATCTTTGCCAACCAACACCACAGGAACAGAACTGTTCAAGTCACTGGATGGTTATATATCAGGATAACTAAAATGGTCCTTTTGTGTCGGCATATGCACAGACGGAGCTGCTGCCATGACCGGACGACTGTCTGATTTAACTGCTCGGATTAAGGAGGTTGCACCTGAGAGTGAATCTACACATTGTATGATTCACAGGGAAATGCTGGCAAGCTGAAAAATGTCACCGGAATTTAACAGTGTATTGATTGATGTCGTTAAAGTTATTAACCACATCAAAGCACATGCCCTTAACTCGAGCCTGTTTGAGCAGCTTTGTGAGGAGATGGATTCAGAGCACAGATGCCTTCTCTTATACACAGAAATAAGATGGTTATCCAGAGGAAAATCGCTAACCAGAGTATTTGAATTACGAGAGCCATTGCAAAGATTTCTCTCAGAAAAGAAGTCACCGCTGGCAGCACATTTCAGTGACAAAGTATGGGTCGCAAAACTGACTTACCTGTGTGACATATTCAGTCTGCTCAATGAACTCAATCCGTCCCTTCAGGGGAAAATGACAACTGTTTTCAAGTTGGCAGACAACGTAGCTGCATTTAAAGCCAAACTGGAGTTGTGGGGACGGCACGTGAACAGAGGCATTTTGGATATGTTTCAGACATTAGCGGGGATTTTAGCTGGGACTGAGACTGAGCATTCATTCTCCCAGTTGGTGCACGATCACCGGTCTTTGCTTTTAAAGGAGTTCGAGCGCTACTTCCCAAGCACGAAAGACCCACGAACTGGTAAAGAATGGATCCGCAACCCATTTGTCAACAAACCAGGCGAATCTAGCATGTTTTTGCAAGAAGAAGATCAACTGCTGGAGATTGCAAATGATGGCGGCCTTAAAACTACATTTGAGACAACAACTCTGCTGGTTTTCTGGATTAAAGTCATGGCGGAATACCCTGAGATTGCCACCACAGCACTTAAATCCCTATTGCCATTTCTGACATCCTATCTGTGTGAAGCTGGGTTTTCTGCAGTGATAGCAACCAAAACAAAACAACGGAATAAACTGGACATAAGCAACACACTTTGGGTGTCATTGTCTCCTATTACCCCCAGATGGAAATGTCTCATTGCAAAGAAACAAGCTCAGGGTTCTCATTGATTTAGCATTCTAGTGAGTTAAAATGTTAAGTCACTTTATATTCATTTTTTGGTGTAACTGTATTTTATTTTGAAGGCATGTTTAAATACAATTAAATTAAAATTATTAAATCAAAACAATCTAAAATAGAAACAATCAATGCACTCCCCTTCAGCGGGCCATGGTAAAATTATCAAACATTGACCGATCCGTGGCAATAAAAAGGTTGAGGACCACTGCCCCACACCATCTTAAATTGAAATTTCAAATTTGATTTTTCTAAATAAATTATATAGTGTTAAGCTATATAATTTAATATAATCTTTAATATAATCAAATATATTGTATGGTAATAAGTTCTATTCAGTAGAAACTGTACTTGACTATATTGACAATATTGTAATATATCAGACATACAATGACCCAGATATATTTCATTTTAAACCATTTTTAGATTTTTATAAGGTATACAAATAATGAACAAATAAAATAGTTGATGACTGTGTTATTGGTTTGGTTTGGTTTGGTTTGGTTTATTGGATTTATATGCGACCCTTCTCCCAAGGACACAGGTCGGCGTACAACATTAAAAAAACACATATTACAAAAGTTAAAAAAAATTAGATAGAATATCCAAAAAACAAACCCAATTAAGATTCACAATAACATTTTTAAAAAATTCAATTAAAATTAACAACAATCAATAATTTATTTTGTTTTGTTCAGGCCAGGCTGGCTTGCTGAAAAAGCCAACATTTTAGGGCACATCAGAAAGACCGTAGGTCAGGGATTATACAAAGCTCCGGGGGCAGCTCATTCCAGAGGGAAGGCGCTCCCACAGAGAAGGCTCTCCCCCTGGGGGTTGCTAGCCGACACTATCTGGCCGACAGCACCCTGAGGAGGCCAACTCTGTGGGATTGCACTGGACGGTGGGAGGCTACCGGTGGCAGTAGATGGTCTTGCAGGTATCCTGGGCCTAAGCCATGGAGTGCTTTAAAGGTCATAATTAGTACCTTGAATCGCCCCCAGAAGACAACCGGCAACTAGTGCAGGCCACCTAAAAGGGGTGAAACATGGGAGCACCTAGGTGCCCCCATGATAACACACGCAGCTGCATTTTGAACCAGTTGAAGCCTCCGGGTGCTCTTCAAGGGCAGCCCCATGTAGAAAGGGTTACAGTAGTCCAGGCAAGAAAGCACGAGGGCATGAGTGACTGTGCACAGAGCATCCTGATCCAGGAAGGGACACAACTGATGTACCAGGTGAACCTGGTAAAAGGCTCCCTTGGTCACGGTGGTCAGGTGTTCTTCTAAACTAAGCCGCGTATCCAGGAGGACTCCCAGGTTGCGGGCCCTCTCTGAGCGGTTAAAATTTCTCCCCTTATCATCAAAGATGGAACAAGATGCACAAATCAGGATGATGGAAACCACAGTCACTCAGACTTGGAGGGATGGAGTTTCAGCCTGTTCCTCCCCATCCAGATCCACATAGCCTCCAGGCATTGGGAGATCACATTGAGGGATCGTTTGGGTGGTTTGGGATAGAGATGAAAAGTTGGGTATCATCAGCATATACCCCAAAACCATGGATAATCTCACCCAGCGGTTTCATATATATGTTGAATAGGAGGAGTGAGAGAACCGACCCCTGGGGCACCCCACCTTGGGGTCGATCCCTGCCCTCCAGTCAACACAAATTGTGATGAATCTGACAGGTAGGAGGAGAATCACCGTAAAACGGTGCCCCCCACTCCCAACCCCCCGAGTCATCACAGTAGGATACCATGGTCGATGGTATCGAAAGCCGCCGAGAGGTCTAATAGGACCAGGACAGAGGAGCAGCCCCTGTCCCGGGCCCGCCAGATATCATCGACCAATGCGACCAATGTTATCTCCGTGCTGTATCCGGGCCTGAAACCCAACTGAAATGGATCCAGGTAGACAGCTTCATCTAGCTACAAAGCGAAAGTTGGAAACCGGACGATAGTTGGCTAAAGAAGCTGGGTCCAGGGAAGGCTTCTTAAGGAGGGGCCTCACCACCACCTCCTTCAAGGCGGTGGGAAAGAACCCCTCTCTCAATGAAGCGTTGGTAATCGCCTGGAGCCAGCTTCGTGTCACCTCCCGGGAAGCCAAGACTAACCCAGAGGGACACGAGTCCAGCACACAAGTGGCAGCACTGAGTCTCCCCATAATCCTGTCCATGCCCTCAGGGGTCACAGGGTCAAACTCATGCCAGATGGTCTCCACAAGATTCATCCCCGTTGACTCGCCCAAATCTACCCAGTTAGAGTCCAAGCCTGTCCAGATCTGAGTGATTTTATCCTGCAGATACTGAACAAATTCTTCAGCCCTCTTCTGCAAGGGGTCTTTCCCAATTCCTTGGTTAAGTAAGGAGTGGGTCACCCTAAACAGGACAGCTGGGCAGTTATCTGTGGACGTGATAAGAGCAGAAAAATGTTGCCGTTTTGCCGCTTTTATCACCACTAAGTAGGATTTAATATGAATTCTTAGGCAAGAAGGCCATCTCCGGGAAAGGAGGAGTTCCCAAAGGGAATAAAGTTCTGTCGCAGTATAACATAGAGGAGAATGTGGCATCAACCAAACGGGATGACATCATGGAGAGATGGAATGAGGAGATGACATGTCCACGGGGGGGGGGCAGCCGACAGTGTACAAGGGGGGTAGCGGGAAGCTTATGTCCATTATAACAATGGTCGGTGTTAAGGAAAATATGTAAGAGTAAGGGCCAGATGTCAAAAATGCAGCATATGATGAATTGCGAGGTGTGAAGTGGCTAGTAATGGTGGCGATGAGGACAGCAGTGGCAGTAGCGGCTGCTCCAACTTCAACAACTACAGCAGCTAGGCTCCGTCCACGTCATCTGCACTCATATCCATCACCAGGTCCGCACTCCGTTAACCCAGTCCATATGGTCACAAGAGCACTGTTCCCTCTAAGGTGCGCGGCTGCGCAGCCATGCACATGGCAAGAAAACACCGCACAGCTGTTTCTAACTGCCACGCAGTGATTTCTGTCACAGGCTCCGGAAGCTGAGGGGCCTCAGAAAATCTAGGGTTAGCACGGGTGCGGGGACGGCGGCAGGAGCTTACATAGCACAGCCAGTCTCCTAGGACCTCCTAGGCACCGGCTGCACTGCTCATTACTGTCAGTCGCCCTGTGTTCAGCAAAGCAAACGCGGGGAAGTCCTTTGCAGGTGGCTAGAAAGGACCTCCCCAGACTTGTTTTGATGAGCACAGAGCTATTGACGGGAGTTTGCGCTGGCCGTGGCCGCTGAAACTAGCATCAGTCACTCTGTGTTCAGCAAAGCAAGGCCGGGGAGGTCCTTTGTGGGCAGCCAATCCTAGCCGCTTGCGCCTGGCTCTGCGACTGAAGTGAACCTGCAAAGCCCCCGCCACCACCAGAATATCTGCTGCCACCTCCTCCTCCTCCATCAGCACTGCCGGATTTGCCGCCCGACGCTGCAGCTGAGGTGAAGCCGCCAAAGCTCCCATCAGCACCCCCGCCCATGGCAGTGGTGCCTCTCCCTCCACGCAGAGCACCTGAGCTGGCCCCGAGTTATCCCTCCCCCTTCCTCCTCTGCCATGCTTTTGAGGAGCCATGAGCCTGCGGGAGCTAGTAGGAAGGCGGCAGAGGGAGCGGGAGCAGGAAAAAAAGGCTTCATGGCTTCTCAAAAGCACGGTGGAGGTGGAGGCAGCAGCAGGGGTAACCCAGAGCCCAGCTAAGGTGCTCCGAGCAGAGGGGGAGGCACCGCCTCCGCTGCCATGGGTGGGGGCGTCAGCAGGAGCTTTGGCGGCTTCACCTCAGCTGCAGCGCTGGGCAGCAAATGTGATGGTGCTGTTGGAGGAGGAGCAGGAGGTGGCAACAGTTATTCTAGTGGCGGTGGGGGCTCATTGGCATCTTCAGCGACAGCTCTGTCCCCTGTGAAAAAAATCTGAAGATGGAGCAGATTCACGCAGATGACGTCGCTGCAACATGACTGGAGGAGGAATTCTGGGAGTTGAAGTCCACAAGTCTTAAAGCTGTCAGGTTTGAAGACCCCGGGATTTTTTTTTCCTAAAGGGTTAGGAGTGCAAGGATCTTGTAACTTGACAGCTTGAAGACTTGCATGCTTCAAATGCCAGACTTTCTGAGCCAACATTTTGGTTGCTAAGCAGGAGCGTTGTTAAGTGATACTGATATTATATAACACTTTTAATTAAGTGGGTACCTTGAATAAACATAACTTTGAATTTCAAATAATACTGATTTTGTTGTTGTCTTAGGTGACATCTGTGAAAAAAATTCAGGTGCGCAGGCATGAAAATGTGCCGCTCAAACACTATTTTCTGCTCTCACTGAAAAAAAAATTAGAGGGAACATTGCACAAGAGTAGGGGCCAAATGGCCAAATGACACAGTACGGTGGCCCAGGCAACGGTGGTGATACTGGAGGGGGCCAGAATGAAGCTCCCCCAACCACACCCATGCCAACTACCGAAGTCATCTTCTGCTGACATCAATATCCATGCCAGCTGCCTCAGCCACTCCCCTCTGATCTAATTTATCATGTCCATAAGCAATAATAATCACAGATGTACAATAAGGGGCAATCCAATAATTCCAATCAATTCCAGGAATTGAATAATGTCAGAAGAGAAGTCTTGAAGCCTTACATTAATAGTTTCTCTCCAAATGAAAACTGTTTATTTAAATATAATTATTAACTTGTTCTATTTAAATGCAAAATGAAAAATCAAATAATTACCATGACAATAAAGATTTAACTAAATACAAGATGCAAACCATAGAATTTTGCAACAAACATCCAATCCTATTTTCAGTTCTTTTTTTTTTTTGCTATGCATTCATATATGATAGTATAGAGTGTATTTCAACATCCTTACCTTTTCAACAGCTTTTCTTTTTGTATCGAAATCCATCCAGTCATTTTCATTTTCCAACATGTCTATAAAGGCCCATCGAATACCTTCAATCAGCTCTGCCATCTGAAGGAAACATTATCTCCTTGAAAAAGATTCTATTTTCAATCCAATACCATGAGGGGAAGAAATCTACATGGAACAAACATGTTTCTGTGCAACTTGCAAGCATGGATCCACTTGTGCCTTTAGTTATACAATCGTATTTGCATTATTTTGCTCAACACATTCCCAGACAATAATATGGATAAATTGAACATTCTTCAAGAACAAAAACTAGTTTAGAGTAATAGGTCTGTATGACCTTCAGAGACCCTAATACACTTTAGTTTTCTCTATTTTTGTCCTATGGCCCATTTTTAGTATCCTAAAGGTATTTTGTGTTCCCATAAGTTTTTACCAGTGGTGGGATTCAAATAATTTAACAACTGGTTCTCTGCCCTAAAGACTGGCTGGGTAGGTGTGTCTGGATGGTCAGGTGTCTGAATGAGTGTAGCCAACTCAACATCACTCAAAACCAGGGATGCCTCATCTCACCTGGCCTCTCCTTGCCATGCCCAGCCATCTCTCGTCCCTCTACTCAACTCCTTGTCATGCCCGGCCGCTCACCTAGCTGGAGCTAGTAGTTTTCAAATAAAAATAATGCTTGCATTGTGCAAATAAATAACAAATATCTTCACTTCAGGTTTGATCCATCTTGCAAAGTATTACTGCTCATTCTAGTCTCCTTTCCTACTAACAGATCCATCTCAGATTGTAATTTGCCACAACCTCTCTTGTCTTTTGCATCATTCTATTGAAGATTATTCTGAAATATTATCTGTGATGTTTGCAGCTTTACAAGTTTGTTTCCTCCAACCTGGTTTTTGCCTGCAATTATTTTGACATTCCTTCTTCCTTTTTAAACAAAGTAGTGGTTAAGGTGCTGGCCTAGAAACTAGTCCCATTTTAGGCTTAAAAAATGGCTGAGTGATTAGTCACTCTCTCCCAGCCCAAACCACTTCTTAGATTGTGGTTGTGGGGAAACTAAGAGGAGGAAGGAATATTATATAAATTCTCCACCTTGAGTTCCTTATAAAGTAATAAAGACAGGATATACATCTAACAAAATAAATAAATCATTTGTGAGAATGATGTACTTCCAAAGTTTTTATCCACTTTTTTGCTTTATTCTTCAATGATGGCATAGCCTATGGAATTATTACCTGTGCCACATGCCAGGGTTATGTGGGAAAGCATCAGGTAAACACATCCATGTGACTAACAGGCAATGACAGAAGAAATCACTAAGTAGGTATATTAAGACAGAAAGGTGGAGGCATCGGGTGCAAAAAGCAGAGGGCCTCAGGGAGAAGAGAGCTGAGTCATCCACTTTTCATCAAACTTGCACAACCTAGCCAACTACAGAAAGGTAGGAAAGTCATCCATTCCTCTTTTATGTGCTCTTTCCATTGGAAATTTTCAGATTGTTTCAAACTGACAGGGCAAAATTGCCCCAGCTCTACAGAAAGGAGCTGCTCAGACTAATTGAAAGCCTGGGCATGCTGCCAAAAGCCATTAATGACTGTTACACTCTTACTTCCCCCTCCCCTTCCAGGATCCCCACAAGCCCCATTTTGCCTCCATGGGGGGCTTCAGGAAGGCCTGCTAGGCCCAAAATAGGGCATGGTGGCACTATTTTAGCAAGCCTAGTAAGCCTTCCTGAAGCCCACTGGGAGCAAAAACAGACTGTGGGAGGAGGGGCTTCAAGGGAGAAAGAAAGAAAGAAATCCTCACCATTTGGGGATCCACTGTGCATGGAGCAGAGGTGTTCAAACTTTGCAACTTTAAGACTTGTGGATTTCAACTCTCAGAACTCAGCTCTGCTGGCTGTAGTCTTAAAGTTGCCAAATTTGAAGACCTCTGGCATGGAGCTTGAGTTGAAAGCTTATTGAAAGTGCGGCTAGCTATCAGAGATGGGTTCCTACCGGTTCGCACCGGTCCGGTAGAAGCGGTTCATCAAATCTACCGTCATCAGTGCTGGAAGGGAATGGGGTTGTGAGGAAAGGAGAAGGCAGAGAAGTAAAGGGACAGAAAAAGATAAGGAGGGAGAGGACTGTGGGATCCTTTGGTGTTCTCTGAACTTGGTGGTTTTCTTGCAGGCATCTCATTACCCAACCAGATGTCATCATCAGTGATAGAAAAATGAGGTATACAGAGAGAAGGAGGAGGAGAAGAAGGAGGAGGAGGAGGAGGAGGAGGAGGGCAATGACTGTGTGGTCCTTGGTGCTCTCTGTGCTTGCTTGTTTTCTTGCAGATGTTTCATTACCCAAACCAATTATTATCATCATCATCAGTGCTAGAAAGAGTGGGATATATTGAGAGGAGGAAGAGGAGCGGGGGGGGGGAGGGAGATGACAGCGGGGTCCTTGGTGTTCCCTGAGCATGGTGGTTTTCTTGCAGACATTTCATGACCCAGCTAGGTATCTCACACCGATGACAATAAAACATCTGCAAGCAAACCATTGAGACCACAGGACATTTATTTCTTCATTTATTAAATTTATATGTCTCCTGCCTCGTGGTCATCACAAACTCCTCATCAGGACCTTCCACAATGACCGGCCTCAGAATTACATCTCCACAATCTCAAATTTTATTTATTGTGTATAGAATATTTTAATAGTTTTATTTTAATTTATTGTGTATAGAATATTTTAATGATTTTATTTTAATTTATTGTGTGTAGAATATCTTTTTTAAAAATTATTTTTAGGAAATTTTTATTTATGTATTGTTTATAGAATATGTTTATTACAAGAAATGTTATTCCTTTTTGCAAATGTTTTATTTGTGATGCAATATGTTGCTTTTAAGTTCTTCAGGTTGGTGTATGGTTTATGTGTCTCAAGGTGGCTGCTTTTCTATGGGCATGCCAGGTTGGTGCAAGGCAACTTTGCCAGATTTTGTGTGTTTCTGTGTGATACCTGGTTGTTTAGATAATTGTGAGGTGGTTGCTGGTTCTGTGAGCTTCCTGGCACTGTCCTTTATAATTTCCCACAATGCTTTGATGGTTTTTATTCCAGTGGCTTTCTCTTTCCTGTTCTTAGGTTTAGGGAAAAAACCTAGTTTCATCTGCAGTCTTTTTGGGGGAAATTGTTATTTTTTGGTGTTTTCCTGGCACTGTCATAGTTTGTGTGTGGGGGTGTGTAATGTCCCGTAGTTATCTACACATTAATAATGATCGAGTATTAATAATATTTCCTTATACATTTTAGTGACCTTTCCTTATATAATTGGTGTTTTCTTTCATACTTTTAGATTTCTAATTGCTGTTTCTGTTAGTTAGCAATTGATAAAATAAATCCCATGTGAAAAAGTATTCAAAGCCTTCTTGATTTTAATTGTCAATTTATTCATTCCTGCACATTCTAATATTTATTCATTTTCATATCTTTGTTTTTCCACTGTTGTGCAAACACAATTCCAGCAGCTGTTAACATGTGTAAAATTAAATATGTATTGTATTCCCTTTGAAATACAAGTAGTAAGTAGTAAGCTACTTACCTTCTGTAAGTAGCTCTTATTGTTTTGTGTACTTATTTTAATCTTATTTAAGTAGTAAGTGCACAAAATAATAAATTTCCTTTTTTATATCTTCTTTTTGTAGATCATCCATTGGGGCAAAGAATTCAGTGACATTATCTTGGTCACTCCCATCCCATCCAGTCACATGACTGCCAAGCCACTCCCACCCGGTCACATGGCTGGCAAGCCACTCCCACAAATCAGGCCACACCTTCAGAAGAGGTTCCAAAAAATTTTGAAACCTACCACTGGTTCACAAAGATATTGAGTCTAAATTTGGTGTCTTAGCTTTGACTCTTTTGTTTTTGCTATATATTAATAAATTTTTGTTATATTACGTATATTTATAAAATTCAAGAATGTCCATTAGAAGTAATATGCTCTCTTTCAGTGTTCAATAGGCCCTAGGACAATATTTTCATTGCTAATACATATAATGCATATAAATGGTCTATTTGTGATGGACATGGTGGAACAAAGCAATATAATTGGTACCAAACTCTAGCATGTATACTGAGTGGAAACAACATTATAATTTCCTCAGAATCCTATCTTGAAATGTCTGCATTCCCTTATCTACAGTGATACAAAACTCAGGTTTTGTGGAACAAAATGCAGCAAAATTGGTACAATACTATGTTAAATGTAGCAGTTAGTAGTTAAGACAGCTATTTTTATCTAACTCAATTCAAAGACAGAAAAACAGTTATTCATTTCTACCCAGCTGGTCCTAAGTAAACTATAATATCTATTTAACCTTAAAGAATTCATATGTGATTTGTTCCTGAAGCTGGGACTCTTCATTTTCCACAATAGATAATATTAATTCCCTAATGTTGTATAATTGCTCTGAACTCTTCTACTATTATTTACTGAGTTAAAACAATCAAACAAATATAAAACAAAATAAAACCTACCATTTCTCTCTTATCTTCTTGGAAATGTAGTTTTACAAATATTTTGCCAACAACATATGGGAGAGCACTTTCTACGAAGTTTACACATTTATCCCATCGAGGCACTAAAGATGCTGTTCCCTGGATTACCTGTGTGAGTTAAGATTGATATATTATGGTAAGTTCCAGTATAGCCTTTTCTGTAGCTGTGCAGAGCAACCCTACCCTCCTTGTCTTCTTAAAGGCCATTAAGACCTGGCTTTCCCCCATAAGCATTGGACCAGGGTGGGAGGTAAGCCCAGCATTTGTGTTTTTGTGATGGAAGCATTACAGTACTTGGTAATATGTAAGACTTTTTTATTTTCTGTGTTCTATTAATTGTTAGCCATTGTGAGTGAGTTTATATAATATAGTTGGGCATATAAAATGTTCAAATAACAAAAAAAAACTCTAAAGATTCCTTTAAAAAAATTGTTGTCAGGTTCCAAATCCCAATGAGATAGGAAAGGTTAGAAGTTCAATACACATTGACCTCTAGAAAAGCTTTTGGTTCAGGTGGGCTAGATCGAATTACAGTAGTTCATGAAATATGGGTATGAAATGCTGTTATTGATCTTATTGGCATGGATAACATGGATATTGATTTCTCATACTTACCCTTGAAAATTCTAGCCATCTATATTGAAAACGTCGACTGAGATTGAATATTCTTGAATAAACCATTCTCCATACCAGATAGTTGGCAATAGTCCTGTAATACATACAAATGAAGAGCAGTTAGATCTATGTGTTTCAATGTACAGCCAATACTAGAACTATCCATAAGTATTTTTTTAAAGTTATTCACTGCAATATCAACTTACTTAGAATTAAATGAAAAAAGTATGAACTGACAAAAACATATTACAGTAGAATGAAGAGACTGCATCATAATTGCCACAATGTAAATAAGTCAGGACATTTTCTTTTTGAATATCCTGAATTGGGATTTAGGTCTAACAGTTCTGTGGGTCTAACAATTCTGTGGGTCTAACAATTCTGTGGGGTGGGTTGAGACAAGAAAGTCACTGGTGTAGTCACCCACCCACCCCTTTTAATAACTTTTATAGTATTCATTAGTATAGTTTTAATTAATAAATCATAATTAAAAATTGTCACTAAAAAATAATAATAAGCATTTTGAATGTTTTAGCTGTTACAGCTTCAGAAAGGCATATAAATCAATTTCTTAATGGCATGTTCCATACTGCAGCCAAATACATAATTCCAAGGAATATAGTAAAAATATTGTTTATTGGAAAGGATGTTGCTCTGCTCTTCCCGTGTAATCTGCAATATTCTGGACAGTTAATAGCTGAATCAATGTAATCACAAGATCAATATAAACCTTAAAAAATGAATTTGATAAAACAGAAATATAGTGTTTCTGCTGTATGTATCCAATGCTACAACATCTGCAGCATCTTGGGTGTCATACTATGAATAATGATATACCAAATCACTTTAAGGCTAAATTATTTAAGCTATATAAAGGATGCTAAGTAATTAAATATTGCAAATAAACAAACATCTCTAAAAGCTTAGTCTGAAAGAATAAAATACTTTTAGACATATTTTGATCTTTGACTTCTTCATAAATCTTCATAAATGGCTTAGATGAGGAAATAGAAGGGGAACCCATCAAATTTGCAGATATCACTAAGCTGGCAGGAATAGTCAATACCCCAGAAGACAAGCTCAGGATCCAAAAAGACCTTGACAGACTTGAACAATGGGCCCTATCCAACAAAATGAAATTTAATGTGGAGAAAAGCAAGGTTTTACACCTGGGCAGGAAAAACCAAAGGTACAAGTACAAATTAGGCAAAACCTGGTTCAAAAACAGTAAGTGTGAGAGGAACCTTGGAGTCTTAGTAGACAATAATCACTGAGTCAGCAATATGCGGCAGCAGCCAAAAAAGCTAATACAATCCTTGGTTGTATAAACAGAGGCATAGAACCAAAATCATGTAAAGTATTAGTACCGCTTTATGAAGCCTTAGTAATACCACACCAGGAATACTGCATCCAGTTTTGGTCATTACATTACAAAAAAGATGTTGAGACTTTGGAAACAGTGCAAAGAAGAGTAACAAAGATGATTAAAGACCTGGAGACTAAAATATATGAAGAACAGTTGCAGGATTTGGGTTTGGCTAGTCTAGAGGAAAAGAAGGACTAGGGAGGACATGATAGTAGTATTCTAGTATTTAAGAGGGTGCCACAAAGAGGAGGGGGTCAATTTATTTTCCAAAGCACCAGAAGGCAGAACAAAAAGCAATGGATGAAAACCAGGAGTGGGTTTCAAAAAAAATTACTGCCGATTCTGTGGGCGTGGCTAGGTGGGTAATTGAGTGGGCATAACCAAACTTGACGTCACTCATGCACACACACACACTCAGTCACATGCCCTCCCACTTAGCCATGCCCACAGAACCACAAAAAATTCTGTTTTGCCAACTGGGAGCCTGGCAAAGAAGCCTCGCTTTCCCTGCCGCTTGCAGCTCTTGGAGGAAGGAGGCAGGTAACCGAGCCCTGGGCGGCATCTCTGCCTCCTTCCTCCCGCTTCAGGGACAGCCAGCCTCTCCTGCCCCTGCACCCTTCACTCACCTTCCAACTGGAGGCTCTGTCGGTGGGGCACCTCCCATTTTGCCTCCCTCGAGACTGGGTGCAGTGGAACCTACAGTGAGGATGCATCCATGTCTACTATTACTATTACCAGCACCAGCAACAGTGGGGTAGTGGCAGCGGCGGCTTGTCTCTACTTCTGTGGGCATGGCTGCTCTCTGCTCCCCATGCTTTGCAACCTGGCTGGAGATAACTGCCGCTGAAGTGTTGCTTTGCTTGCTGCAGCCTGGACACCAGGTAGGCGGGAGTAGCACTGTCCGAGTTTGGGGAAAGGTGGCCAGGGGCCAGGCTGCCACACCCAATCCTCTGCTGATCCCTAAAGAAGAGGATGTGGCAGATGATTTGCTCATACAACCAATTATCTGCCACTGCTTCTTCTTTAGGGGTCAGCAGAGGCTCGGCTATGGTGGTCCAGCCCTGGCTGCCTTCCCCCAAACCCAGACAGCACTACTCCCACCGTCCTCCCTGGTGTCCAAGCACGGGGAGCAGAAACAACCATGCCCATAGCTTCTCTCGCCAGGAGAGGATGAAGAGATTAAGATACAATGCAGTAAAGCAATGTATTAGGACATCTATACTTTACTTTTATGAAATACCATATATCATGACTTTTAATGTAATGTTACAATGCAAAGATATTTGTGAAAGGAATCCTATTTTTATGAGACAGCAGAAGTTCATGCTATTGTCACTGCTCTTAACCCAAGAACCTGAGCCCATGGAGGCTCCAACTTCTCCCATGGGAAGTTTAACTCTGATCCCAATCCAAGGCCCCAAAGCCATGAAGGCCCCCCCAATGGCTTGAGAGGTAGAGAGGCAGTGGCTGATCGGCATAGGCACTTGGCTCTTGGAGGAAGGAGGAAGTGTCGCTTCCCTTATCACCCGCCACCACCCACTCGCTCACTGCTTTCTCAGGAAGGGCCTCGAGAGGCTTTGCTGAGCCATCCCAGAGCTGCATGGAGGCTTCCCCACTGGGAAACCTGACCTGCCACTCCCACGAGAAGTTCAGCCTCACTCGCTGGGCAGCATTTTTGGGAGCATTGAGGCTCAGCCTTGTCTCAGCTGGCTCCCTTCTGAAGTTAGGAAGCCGGCGCTTTGCTCCCAATGCTGCAGAAGCCCAGGCTGGGGCACTTTGTGCAGGTGTCGTGGCAGGAAGTCCCACGGTGCCCATTCCTTCAAGTGGGGGGCCTGTCAAGCAGGGCTCAAACTGGCCATAGGGCAGGCAGGGGGCCTCCAACCACCTCCCACCACAGCGAGCTGCCACATCCTGTTGCAGCCTCAACCTCCCCCTCCATGCCGCTTCCAGGCCCTCACAACCGCCACACCACACCACATTGACCTGGGGGTGCTCCCAGTTCTTCTGGGCGACCACACCTTTGTGCCCCATTGCCGGCTGCAGTTGGGCCTTTGGTGGCCCTGCTTTCTCCTTTTTCCCCTTTTTTAAAATAAATATTTTTATTGCACATTTTCCCATACATGTCTCTATCACATGATTAACAGATCTGTGACATTATCCATACAACTGGAATCAATATTCAATGCATTGTATACTCTCTATTTCCAAATGTTCTAACTCTATGTACATTTCCATTTCTTGTTTCTCCCATACCATACAGTATTCCAAATCAGCCTTTCCCTTTAACTCTAATGTGAGTTTGTCCATTTCTGCACAATCATATATTTTTTTGGATTACTAATCCCTCTGGTGGAATACTATCATTCTTCCAATATTGCGCAAAAGCAATCTTTGCCGCCGTTATTATTTGTAACATCAGGTACTTTAAGTTTCTATTGTACTTTGTCTTAGTTATCCCTAGGAGAAACATTTCCAGTTTGAATTCAATTTGACATTTAGTTAACCCCTACAACCAATTCTGTATTTTCAACCAATATCTTTTTGCTTCGGGGCATGACCTCCATGAATGAAAGAAGATACCTTGTCCCTATTTGCATTTCCAGCATTTTGGGTTTAAATTTTGGAACATCTTAGCCAGCCTCACTGGCTCTAGATGCCAACGGTAAAACATCTTGTATTGATTTTCCTTATAGGACACAGATTTCGTAATTGTATAATTTTTGTTCCAAATTGTTTCCCAGTCTTCTAATTCTACGTTGTGTCCAAAATTTTTGGTCCAGGCAATCATTGATTCATTTACAACTTCCTCTGCCCTGTCAAATTTTAGTAAATAATTATAAATTTTGGTTATTAATTTTCCCTCTGGGCCTACCAACAGTTTTATCTAATTGTTGTGATTGAATATTGAATCCACATTCCTCAGCACTCACCCTTTGGCCTCTGCCTCCCAGCAATTTGTCTCCTTGCAGCAAACAGTGCACAGCGAACAGCCTGCTTCAGTTTCAGCACAGCCCTATTAGCATAAGCAGCTGATTGTTGGCCTCCCAACCATCAACTGTTTCAGGCTGTTTCAGGCAGGCAGCAATAGGCTATGGCAATCCCTGCAGCCTGAAGCAGCTGATTGTCAGGAGGTCCGGCTATCAGTTGCTTGTGTTAAATTGAAAGTGAAACTGAAATGGGCTTTTTGTTGTTTGCTTCAAGGAGGCTGGCATGTAGAGGCTGAGGCAGATTGAAGAATGAGACCAGGCCCACACTCACAATAGCCACACAGAATACTACCAAAAAACATCCACAAAGAAAACAACCAAAAACACAAACTGATGAGGAGGCACGACCCAGAACCAGAAGCCAAACTGCTAAAGCACAATCAGCCTCTTCAAAACCCCTCCTACCCTCACAGGAAACACAACCTCCCAAACAATCAGAACAGAACACCCTTCCACCAAATATTGACACACTTCCACCTAATCAAGACACACCCAAGCCCCCATTCAATCAGTTTTAATCCCCTACTGGCAGTTAAAACTTAATCCCCTACTGGCAGTTAAAATTTAATCCCCTACCAGCAGTTATAAGGGACAAACAGCCAAGATCCCACACTACTCCTGGAAACACCAAACCTGAAGTAGTCAGCAGCAGCCTGAAGATGACGAATGTGACTTCGTCGAAACGTCGCAAAGACATATCCAATTCTACGCGGGAGAAAACCCGAACAACTAGAGACCTACATACTAACACCCGCGAAAACCTCAGAAAACATATATATATATATATATATATATATATATATATATATATATATATATATATATATATATAGATATAGATATAGATATAGATATAGATATAGATATAGATATAGATATAGATATAGATATAGATATAGATATAGATATAGATATAGATATAGATATAGATATAGATATAGATATAGATATAGATATAGATATAGATATAGATATAGATATAGATATAGATATAGATATAGATATAGATATAGATATAGATATAGATATAGATATAGATATAGATATAGATATAGATGATATAGATATAGATATAGATATAGATATAGATATAGATATAGATATAGATATAGATATAGATATAGATATAGATATAGATATAGATATAGATATAGATATAGATATAGATATAGATATAGATATAGATATATATATATATATATATATATATATATATATATATATATATATATATATATATATATATATATATATATACTTAAAGTCACAACCCCTGGTATGCCCAAGTGTGGGAGGAAGGTCACACTTCCACTCTCTGTCATTAGGCTCGTCACAAGAGTCCATCCAGACAGAAACCCAATATTTTTACTGTTGCCTTTGTTATATTTGTGTTTTTATTTGTGCTGATAAATAAATAAAGGAAGACTAGTATAGATCTATTTCAAGCTATTTAGCTCTCATATGGCTTATATATATGGCATATATCTCAGGATATGGCTAGCTGATGAGAGCTAAATAGCTTGAAATAGATCTATACTAGTCTTCCTTTATTTATTTATCAGCACAAATAAAAACACACATATATATATATATATATATATATATATATATATATATATATATATATATATATATATATATATATATATATATATATATATATATATATATATATATATATATATATATATATATATATATCAGTGACGTGCGGTGAGGTTGATACCTGGTGAGGCTCAGCAGGGCAGCGGTCGGCCTCGGCGGGGGGGGGGGGAATTTGCATCACGGGAGCAACCAAGCGCCCGGGTCTGCAGCAAAGGCGCTTGGTGGCTCCCACGATGCAAAGTGCCCCGCTGCCCCCCCGCTGTCCCGGCCTGCATCCGCTGCTTCTCCAAGCTCCGACGCTGGAAGTCCCGGATCGCCTCTGGGGGAAGGCTGAGTGAAAAACGGAGCGAAGCTTCTCCGTGGCCTCCCGGCACTACGCAGAGGCTCTCACAGGAGCACGTGTCAGCGGCCGGCGGCCTGGAGCGGCCCTGGCTGTGAGACAAGGGAGCACTTAAAGCAGCCGCTGCTGCCGCCGCCACCGCCCCGCCGGGTGTGTGTATACACACACACACAAACACACACAAACACACACACACACACACAGTAAGGGCAGTGAGCCCCGGGCCAGCATCCCTGCCTCCTTCCTCTGAGAGCCCACTTGAGTGATGGCCAGCCTCCCCCGCCGCCATGCCCTTGCCTCACTGCCCATGTGGAGCCTCGACTGGTGGGTCACCTCTTGCATCAGGGCTGGATAGGTGTCAGCCCAAGCTGATGAGGCTTGGTGTTGGGACCAGCAGTGGGGAACCCACCAAAGAGGTACCTCTTTTGTCTTTGGATGTTGCAAAGAAGTGGTGGCTCTGGATGACACTGTGTCTGCTTTGTTCTCCGGTCTCTCTCCTTCCCTCACTTGGCTGCTACCACTGGGGTGCCACCAGGGCAAGCAAGGTGTGTGTGTGTGTGTGTGTGTGTGTGTGTGTGTGTAGTGCACGGACCATTCAGCACTGAGGTACAAGCAACCGGAGCGGCAGGAAAAACAGGGTTCTTATCCAGTCTCCCAGCCTGCAAAACAGAAATTTTCACCTGTTCGGTAGGCATGGCTAGCTGCGAGGGGCATGTTACTGAGTGGGCATGTGCATGAGTGATGTCAAGTTGGCCACACCCACCCAGTCTCATGCCCCCCCCACCTAGCCACATCTACAGAACTGGTAGTAAAAAAATGTAGAACCCACAACTGGTCTATAGCGTCAAAAATGAGGTATTTGGTAGCACCTTTTCTGATTAACAATTTTTCTCAAAAGGCAGAAGCTTTTTGTGAGCTGCATCTCACTTCATCAGAAAAGCTTCCATCTGTTTTTTAAACATTAGTCAGAAAAGGCACTGTGCACCCAGATTCTTTCTAGTTAACTAGTTAAGGAGGGCAATGTAACTAGTTAAGGAGGGCAATGTCTGCCACCAAGCATCACAGGTTGATATGGAAACTATCACCAATCACTTTCTCCAAAGTGGGGGTGAAAAAGGATGCGAGAGGTTGAATGGAAGGTTTATGGATCTAAAGTTGCTTAACAGATGGCAAACACCAAGGAAAAGGAGGGAGAACAGGAGAAAATAGGAGGGGCTCTTCCCAATGCTCTAGTTAATGCAACTGCTCCCTTGTGCCTTTTCTGGGGGGGAAATAGCCCAAGGGAACATGGGTGAAGAAGTTCATAAGGTGAAGCTGGAGGAGCAATGGTATGCTGCAAGGGCATGGCTGGGAAAGTGATCAATAAACTTTCAGTTCTCTTGTCCAGGGGCACCTGGAAGAAGCAACTTTTGATAGCTGGGGTTATCAAAACACGAATGGAATAGGCAAAATTATGCTGATCCTCCCATGGTGCATTGCACAAAAAAACAAGGGAACTGGTAATGAGTCTAAAGCGCTGATTTTCTTGGATTTTTAATTGTTTAACAAATGTAATGAATCCTATGATCCACCTATCTTTAGTCTGGTGTGGCTAGTGAGCTTTCTTTGTGAATTGACAGTTTCCACTTTCTGCAACAGCTGAAGTTATTCAGCCTTTTGATTACAACATCGTATCCTTTTAGACATGAGTCTCTGGCTGTGGTTTGACAGTTTAGAGGGGGGAAACAGGAGGTGTTCTTTTTACTTTTAGCGTCTTGCGTGTTCTTTTCCTTGGCTTCTCTCTTCCTTAGTTTTTTTTTTATTAATTGAGGTGAGGGTTTCCTTTGGGGAAGTTGTGTCTTTTCTTACACAGTCAAGTACAATTATTCCATTCTGTGCCAACTCCACCCTCATGCTTTGTAATTCTCTTTTTGGTGACAGAGAAATCGCTCTTCAAACTTTTCATTTCCATCATTTCCCCCCCCCAAAAAACGGGACTTGGGGAATCATCAACTCTCCAAACCTTGTAAGTAGCAGCTTCACTCTGGGATTGAAGGCAGCCAGGTTAGAAGGGAGATGGATTCCCAACGCACAATGACAGATTGTGCAAATCCTGCAAGAATGGCTAATCAATCACCAGGTGAGGTGTGAGTGGAATCTATTTGATCTCTAAATTCACTACTAACTCCACACTGATGCAGAGAGTCAGCATGACATCCCAGCTGCTCCTAGTCCTTGAAAACCTGGAGGGTGATTGGCTGAAGGAATGGGCTACTTCTGCCCATCCTCTTCCTCCTCTATAATATAAGAGTGCTCAATGCCTGGAATGCTCTACCTGACTCCATTGTTATATCCTCTAACCCTCACAGCTTCAACCTTAAACTGTCTGCAATGGACCTTACCCCATTCCTAAGAGGTCGGTAAAGGGGGCGTGCATAAGCACACCAGAGTGCCTAACGTCTGTGTCCCCATCTATTTGTATTCATTTCTTTTGTTTATATCCATGTTTATATTCATACCCGCTATCTTGTACGTTTGACAAACTAATAAATACAAATAATTCCTATGTAGATATGAGGTGGGGGGGAGGGGAAGAGGAAGAGAAAAAAAGCATGGCTAGGCAAGGCAAAAGAAAACATCCGCAGCAACTGTTAGACAGATGATTAAGTCATTCTCCTGGTCTTTTCTTTCCTCTCTCACTTCTTCTTACATCTCTGTTTGATTTCCTTCACTCTGCTCTTGGACTTTTGGGGAAGGTTCCCCCCCCCCACCTGAAAACCATATGTGTTCTTATCCAAGAAGTGAGACGCCTTCAAAGAAAAATCAGAAAGTCCAGTTGCCTCTTGAAAAAGCACCTTTGGGACATAGAAGTGATACTGTTCTCCAAACTAAAATGCATCCTGCATTCAGTTGAACACAGACCCTGTCCAGCTCAGGAAAAAAGAGCTCCAAATTTAAAGATACTTAGCATTTTCTCAGACGTCTATTTGTGCCCAAGTTTGGTGAATTTGCATTCCCATCACCTGTAAAACCTTGTGAAATACAGATATTGGTCCCATTTTATAGATAGGAAATTGAAGCTGGGAGAGAGACTATCATGTGTGAAATAGAAAACTAAATCAGTTCTTCTTCCTTGAGGATATAGTATTTAGTTGAATATTTCCACTGAAGACATAGTATTTCAAATAATCCTATTTACCCACACACACATAGATTCCTTCTCAACATTTTATAGATTATTACATGTGACCTGAGCTAGCATCTCCTGAATGTATCAATCTCAGTCTAGATGTTTAACTCAGATTCCAAATATACATGAAAATGCTTAGCTTGTTGGCAACCTGCTTTCAAAGCAGACCAAGGCTGCTTCTCCACTGCTGGACTTCGCTCTTACTGCTACAGACACTGACCCTGCTGCCTTGCTGCACACAGGGAAGGAACTTTTGGGCAGCCATATACCTTGCTCCTTTCCTTCAGCAACTGGCTAAAATGATGGCTGGGGCTTCGTCAGTTTCTTGCAAAATGTGATTTGCTGATTGTAGCATGCATTTTTATGCACATAATGCATTTATTACGAAATGCATCCTCTGAAGCCCCATTCTGGGCTCAGCAGCATCTTTCTGAAATTCCTTCACTTTGTGGAGAGAGGGAACGAGCATGGAATTCGACTGCCTAAGTCAGAGTTGTCCACGGGATCTTGACACAAGTCATTTTCTCACAGGGGGAAACCACCCAGGAGGGGAGGGTCAAGGCAGGGTCAGGCCAAGGCAAATCAGCTAATTTGCCAAACTGCACATAAAATTAACAAGAGTTGTAGTGAACTGGTGTGAACCAGCTGAATCCCACCAGTGTCAACTCTCAGTCTTTGAGATAGCTTCAAAGGTAAGACTGGATAATATGTCAGAGAGGGGAGCTGGAAAGCAGGTTAGTGTGGTGGGGAGGGAATGGGGATTTTGCAGTAACCTTCCCCCAGGAGTGGGAAGGGAGTGAGGATTTTGCAGTATCCTTCTCCTGCCACGTCCACAAAGCCACACCATGCCCATCAAGCCACACCCACAGAACCAGTAGTAAAAATTTTTGAATCCCACCACTGGTAGAAGGTTATGCAATCAGAAGCTACTGCTTCTTCATGTTCTCATGAAATGGTTCTTTTACTTCTTTTTTTTTCTTTGTCAAATAGATAACATAGTTCATCACATTGAAATATATTGCTAACATTTATGAGACCTGTATGCTATCACATTTGGAGAATCTCATGTTAGGGAAGGCTGTTCTGACAGTAATATTATCTAAATTAAAGTCATGTATTTAATGCATTTGTTTCTGCAAAGCAAATGAAAAATCATTATAATAACTTTTTAAATCTATGTTTTGATCCTAAAAAGCAAGTTTCATGATGAACTGAAAGACTTCTGCAGGAATATATTATTTCTTGGTATGAAACTTCAAAGTACATCAGGAACCAACACTTTGTTCTAAAAGTCCAGCAGAAAAACATCAATGATAAATCCTTACTTTTTCCTTTCTCTTTCTAGTATCCTGAATAAATCCTTAAAATACTGGGGCACTCGGACAATCACATTTTCTGAAGCATCAATGTCCTTCAGGTCAGGATAGAGTTTAGTATCGATCAACTTCTTGATATATGCCAGCCAGTCAAACTGAAAGATATATAAATGTTTAGCTTTTGGCTCATAAAAAAAAAAGTTGAGTAAGTTTTCACCTGACTGCAAAGTTGAAGTTCACTGCACATTGTAAATATTGTATTTTAAACTTTTCATAAAAACAGCTGCATTTAACTATGAACGTATATATTTAACTATTTTAATTTAAATTGCACCTTATGCACATCTAAAGCGGCTTTCAGTTTAGAAGGATAAATATCCAGTCCAATCATGCATTATCAAAGTTGTTTTCCAACCTGTGGGATCATGCTGCTGAGTTCTGATATGTTCATTTTGTTATACATAGATTCACTGGTTCGATTCTCAGGTGGAATCATTATCTGTAAAGATACATGTAAACAAATATGCTACTAAGAAATCCACTCTGACTCTATTAACATCAACAGATCTTTTCATAATTCCTTCACTGAAACAAACATTATAGCAAACCTGCTGATATCAAACATAATTATTTTATAATTATATATAAACAGCCACTTTTCTGTATAACTATTTTAACAATTTTCTTCTACTGTATATATTATAATGAATATAATTTATGCTTCTAGTTTTTTGCTTTTACAGATAACTCACAATCATTCATTTCTTGTAAAACACACAGAGTAATTGTCAGTTCTATATTTTATTTGTGTTTATCTATAAATAACATAAACAACAAAAGGCACATCAGGTACCAGTGTCTTATCCCCTGTTCAGAGTTCAACCATTCTCTAAAATTTAGTTCATTTTCATTAACTTTACTTCTTTACTTTACTTTACTTTACTTTACTTATATACAATCACATTTATCACATTTAGTAACTTATTTTTCACATCATATCCACATAAAACATTCCCTAATTAATTATATTCACTTTGTCACACATTTCATTTTAACCAACATACAGTGAACTATTTTAATTACATCCAAACATTTCTCAGTGTCCTCCTGAAGAGAAAAAATCTGGCCAGTGTAAAGATTTATTGCAGTTCTTAAATTTTATTTATTGTTTCTCTCATATTCTTTCAGTCAAAAATCAACTAAAGCCTTTCCAGATGTGCACAATTAATAAATCCTTTTAAAGTTTGCATTCAGTCTTGCTAATTTTCTTTTTGAAGAGAATATTAATAGCTTTTTTCCAATTATTAGACACAGATGCTGAATTCTCATACACACTAAAAAATATATCATAAAGCCACTCTTTAAGTAAATTATACTCATATTTTACCTAGAGCCTTTCAATTTTTAATATTCTTGCAGCTTTTGCTACTTTTTCTCCCTACAGTAAATAGGTTATAATTTAGGTTTGCTCTAGTTTTTTTGCTATTTATGTATAACTTGTACCATACACTTTTCTATATAACACTTATCCTGAACTTTGACACAAGTAATTGTCAGTTCTGTATTGAAAGCCATTTTATATTTATCCATAAATAGCTTAAACTAGCCATATCTTTACATTATTGCAAAATGTTTGGTCAGTACATGAATGGTTATTTGTCATTTTGTAAAACATTTGTTTAGGCCTTGTTCTTCAAATCACTTTTATGCTTTAAATTGTGTTCTTATTAATTAACCAGTTTTTTGCTTGCATGCTTCTTTGTTTTATTTAAGTTCTGCTTTAATTTCTAAGATTCCACCCTGTTTTCCCCTGCTTTATATCTTTAATATACAGGGGAGTTTTCCTTGTGGCACTCTCCCTGTTTCATACTGGTCAGTGCCTTGTTATGTGTCTTTTGCATTTATTCATTATGCATTTATACATTATAAATGTTTGATGGAAAGTTTTACTCCATTATATACTGTATCTTGTAAAGGTATTTTTATTACTTCAGTCCACTCAAAAAGATATTTGTCTCAAAAATTAGTTTTAAAAAAGTATTTGTACACATATTTATTTCTTTTAGTGCCTTCTGAAACCTTAGAGCAGGGATGTCAAACTTAATTTACAATACAATACAATACAATAGCAGAGTTGGAAGGGACCTTGGAGGTCTTTTAGTTCAACCCCCTGCCTAGGCAGGAAACCCTATACCATTTCAGACAAATAGCTATCCAATATCTTCTTAAAGACTTCCAGTGTTCTTCTGGAGGCAAGCTGTTCCACTGATTAATTGTTCTAACTGTCAGGAAATTTCTCCTCAGTTCTAAGTTGCTTCTCTCCTTGATTAGTTTCCACCCATTGCTTCTTGTTCTACCCTCAGGTGCTTTGGAGAATAGTTTGACTCCCTCTTCTTTGTGGCAACCCCTGAGATATTGGAACACTGCTATCATGTCTCCCCTAGTCCTTCTTTTCATTAAACTAGACATACCCAATTCCTGCAACCGTTCTTCATATGTTTTAGTCTCCAGTCCCCTAATCATCTTTGTTGCTCTTCTCTGCACTCTTTCTAGAGTCTCCACATCTTTTCTACATTGTGGCCACCAAAACTGAATGCAGTATTCCAAGTGTGGCCTTACCAAGGCATTCTAAAGTGGTATTAACACTTCACATGGGCTGGTCCTTTACTGTTTCCAGGGTGGCCCCATGGGCCAGATCTAAGTACCCCGCAGGCCAGATCCAGCCCCTGGGCCATGAGTTTTCTACATTGTGGCCACCAAAACTGAATGCAGTATTCCAAGTGTGGCCTTACCAAGGCATTCTAAAGTGGTATTAACACTTCACATGATCTTGATTCTATCCCTCTGTTTATGTAGCCTAGAACTGTGTTGGCTTTTTTGGCAGCTGCTGCACATGCTTTCATTGAGGCTGCATACGGGTTATGCTTGACCTTGGGGTGTGTGGCCAGGGGGCATGGCCGACTCAACATCACTTGTGTTGGGGACACCTATGGTGGCCTGAGCACTCTGCCAGCAAAAATGGGCTCCCGAGCTCCATTTTCAGCTGCAACAGCCTCCTACAATTCTCTGCCAGCAAAAACAGAGCTCATGAAGACCACACGCAGACCTCTCAAGCTCCATTTTTGCTGGCACAGACACCATGGGCTGGTCCTTTACTGTTTCCAGGGTGGCCCCATGGGCCAGATCTAAGTACCCCGCAGGCCAGATCCAGCCCCTGGGCCATGAGTTTAACATCCCTGCCTTAGAGGAAAAGGGCCTTATCTATCATGCTATTCCTGCCAACCGCTTTAGGTATACCAGATCAGGAAATCTATTTTACAGGAAGGCTAAAATTATTTTATTATGCTTAGATATAAAAACATTATCTTGCAAATCTTACTGAATTGTACTTCTTCCTTTTTATACTTCAATGAATTAGGGAAGCATCTGCCTGAGTTATTTCTGAAAATAATCTTGTGCTGGACTTAAAGAAATACTTTGCCAAGCTAAGGTTCCTACTTATTTCTTGTCAAAGTCATCTTGCATCATGGTAAAAGTTCCAACATTGAGAACTATGTGTGTGACTTTGCAACACAAATATAAAATAGACAAAAATGTCATTGCAATTTCAGGATATATATTTCCATACTTCCCTCAGTTGCCTTAAATAAGAGCTAAGGTCTCTTATTTAATAACTATCTTGCAAACCAACATATTGATTGTATTTTACTTATTAGGAAGTGCATGAAGCATACAGTTATAGTAAGCTTTAAATATCATATTTGATTATGATTACATATCCTTTCTCTGACCTTTCTCTATAAGCAGGGGATACTTAATTTAAATTTAATGTTTCTGATCATCTTTTTTCAACATTTATTATAGTCAAAGACCAGCATAAGAAGGATGGGGTACAAAAAAATTAAAAAGATAAAAAATACAAAGTACAAAAATAAAATTATATAAAAGACTAGAAAGTATAAAAACAAAAATCTAAAAAGGAATCTTAAGTACTTACTGAATCACTGGTATCAATAGAATTAAAAACATTGAAAATTATATATGATTAAATATCACTGAAAATATATCTATGCCAGCCAACCTGAAACTACCAGAAAGTTTGAAATATCAAAAATGAGAATATTTTTCACCCTAAGTGGCTAACATTTATTATATGTATGATACTTCACATTATTTGATTGCAAAGAACTGTGGTTCAAAAGAAATACAATGAAAAGAAGGACCAGGGTGACATGATAGCAGTGTTCCAATATCTAAGAAGAAGAGGGGGTCAACCTATTCTCCAAAGCATCTGAAGGCAGGACAAGAAGTAATGGATGGAAACTAATCAAGGAGAGAACCAACCTTGAACGAAGGAGAAATTTCTTGACAGATAGAACAATTAATTAGGGGAATGATTTGCCTCCAGAAGTTGTGTATGCTCCAACACTGGAGATATTTAAGAAAAGATTGGACAACTATTTGTCTGAAATGATACATAAATGGTAAATGCTTGAGCAGGGGGTTGGACCAGAAGGCCTCCAAGGTCCCTTCCAACTCTATTATTCTGTTACTCTGTTATTTAAATGTTATTCCAAAGATAGCTAGAAGAAAATAACAGATGCAGAAGAGGCAACAGCAACCAAGATGGCACACTGTTTTGTCACTGAATTCTGGGAAAGAACAGTGCTGAATGGAGAAGTAAATCCAGGGTACTTCTGAAAACTGGCTACCACAAGTGCAGTTAAAATCTATACTTAAAAGGGCACTAACCTCAGCAATTTTTATTTCTAATTTAAGCACTGACTTCATATCCAACTCTGCATGTGACGCATTGGCACCCAAAAGGACTGAGGTATCAACCATGAACTGGAGCAAGGCATCTCTGTACTACAGTGGGTTAAGAATTCAGATATTAATACAGGAAACAACAACAACAACAACAACAACAACAAATAGCTCAACCAGATAACACTTCTTACCTTATTTTACCTTGAATAGTCTAACATAGCACATTATTTACTCATTTTTATTTTTAATTTCAGTAACAGTATTGCATTTTGATATTATTTAATAGTAAATCTTGCTAGCAGAATTAGCATTAATATCATCACAAATATTAATTAGCATGACATTTGCATTAATCAGCATACATTGAGAAAGTGGATCCCTAGCTTTCTTCAAAAGTTTGGTTTTGAAAGCATATTGAGGAACCAGGATGTGAACTACATCTGTACTTCCTTTATTTTTCTATGTTTTCAGGGAATATTTATGTACATATTCACAAAACAAGAAGAGAACTCAGACTTGTGCAATGTATGAATGATTGTACTCAGCAAGACATCCTTGGTTGCAACTCATTAATTAACAAAGAAGATTGTGCTGCAAATAATGGTCAATATTGAAAAGGAACAGGGTCACGGAGCAGGGCAGAGTTCTAATGATACTAAGTAACTGACATATTGGGCATGTTTAGAGTAGGGGGAACATGTCGGAATGTGTTCAAATAGTCAATTGCTATATACCATTTTTTAAATCTTCCCCCATATTTACCTACTATGTTGGGAATGATATGTAATTATTGTATAACTAGTAAGTGATAAGGTATATATTCTCACACAATTAAGATTTTCTTTCAGATCACTTTTCATACAATTTATGTAATTTTTTAGCAGAAATATCATCTTTATACGATGTATAGTGTACAAAATATAAAGGAATGAACACTTAGTTTCCAAGCCTGGTGTTTTGCAGATGTGCTTGGATTTCACCCCTAGAATCCAGCTAGCTTTTGGGAGTTGTAATTCCAGATAGGCTGGGAAAATATCCTGAATATACTTAGGTGATTGAGTAAATAACACTCACAGATTTAGCTTCTGTGGTATTGTCCAGGTAGACTTCCCGTGCTGATAGAGTCAGAGATGCTTGATCTAACTATATAAATAAAATAAGAATTACTATACATTAGATTTACAAAAACACAATTTGGAGGGTAGTTCTATAACCAGACTTCAATGATAAAATCAAAGATCTTAGAGAAACTACTTGCAAATAGATTTGTAGCAGTATTCCAATACCAACATCCATTGCAGTATTATAAGTTAAAGGGGATGGACAGAATTCAAAAGACACGAAAATGTACACAAAAGCATTTTATTTATTACCCTGGATATTCTGCATTTTTGACAAAATCAATATGTAGATCCTGAGGAGTTTTAATTTACAAAAATGTGAATATTTCATAGCAAGGCAATATAAGAACTACACATTTCTTCAAAAATTAGAATATAGCAATCTACTTTCTGTAAAGAAGATTACTGAAAATTAAATTAGAAATGACTGTAGAATGCCATCAGGAATACTGTTACATTTTTCCAACTTTTAGTCATTTACATACATACATACATACTAATAACCAGATGTCAGGATGTTGTTGAACACAGATGTAAAAGTTTTATAAATACTGTTAACAAAATTAGCTGAAGGCTTAATTAAATACAGATTTAAAATATGCTGTACCTTCTTGCATATGTGGTTAGGGAAGGAATTCTCTGGCGCATAAATAGCTCATGTTCATGTGGTACTACAAAATTGCATTCCTTCTTTCTTGTTTAATTTTGAATGCTAAGAAGCTATCCAAAAGCTTACATCCTATCTCTGCATGGCTCCCATAATTGAACCTTTATATACATTTATATATAAAGTTAATAACTAACTAAATAATACATCTATGATGTGTTTATTATCTCTACGTTTGTTCCTATCTTTTATACACCATTACAATCTGCATGGACTTCTAGACATGTTTATTTAAGACAACAATATAATAATAAGAAATACATTACAGGACTAGCAGTGGCATATTGTCATCATACCAAATGTTTTCTACAATTGCGGTTTCTAGGAGTTTGAAGATGACCATTAAGATGGGCACTGATTAGACCTCCAGGGAAGACTGTCACATAATGCAAGGACCACAATGAAAAAAAACAGTGGCTGTAATAAACATGGGCCACATCCCCAACCACTTTGTCATTGGGGCCATTAACAGAGATTGTCAAAGAGCATACATCAGGTCATTCAATTCCATGTGAAAGAACTGAAGCAGTTCGGCCAAACCGGTAGTGGAATTCAGGCCTGGGTTACAGAACCAGCAGTTACCCGGGCCTGCCATGCCCCCGAACGAGTTCCCTCGCTGCTGCTTGGCCACCACCATTTTGGATTTTAGTAACTGCACATGTGCAGTTCACTGTAAATTGTTCTGCACATGCACGCATAACAATTTACATTGAACTGCCCATGCACATGTTGTGCGCGGGTTGCAAATCAGCAGTAACACCGGCAGCAACCCATCCCTGGCCTGAAGGTACCTAACAGCCAAGCCATATAGGGCTTTTCAAGATAAAACTAGCAGTTTGAATTGCACTTCAACCAATGCAGAATGGTTGTTTCTTGACTGTTGTGGTTCACCAGCAAGCAGACTACTGTATTTTACATTATCCAGTTTCTAGTATAGATGGTCTTTAAAGCCAGTCCTGTTTAGAACACATTGCTGCAGTCCAATTGCCAGGATCTGCTACTCCAGATTAAGGACAAAATACTAAATAATAAAATGAAATTAATTGAAAATACCACCTGTATGGTTTCCTTAATAATACCTTTATGATGTGCTCATTAGAAGCCTTATCATCTGAAGCCACATATAATCGGATGAAAACAGAATTACTATATTGTCCGCGAAGAGTAGCAAGGGTCTGGAGCATGCTGAACTTCCTTTCTGACCACAGACCTCCGGGCCCAATGTTTGATTCCAGCACAGGCCAGCGAAATGGAGAATGCTTCAGCATGTTTAGAAGTGGTTTTGCATCAGCTTTTTCTATCTTATCTGCGAAAATGAAAAAAAAATCAGTCAACATAAGGTGTCTTGAAAAAAAATCCACTTCTAAAATACCTATGCTGTATATTGTTGGCAACAAAAGCTCGCTTTCCTATCATCATGTATATTTCTCTACATCAAGTGAAATGTCACCTAGAACATAGATTTAGGCTAAACATCAGCCACTTTGAATAGCTTGTCTTGGCATAGAGAGCAGAAAAATGTATTCGCTTGCCAGTGGTGGGATTCAAAATATTTTACTGCCGAATATCACCTCTGGTGTTTGCCATTTGTCTGTTCAGGCCTTGACTGCTGTTCAGTCACGGGCAACCTTCAGAGCAAATGCAAATCATCCAGGTTTTTGACTCATTATCAGAGGTAGGTTCCTCCCAGTACGGTACTATACGCCAGAAGAGGTAGTAAAAATCTGATGTACCGGACCAGATTGTTAGCAATGGTGGCCTGGCCATACCCCCGTACCGGTGAAAGAAAGAATATCCCGCTGTCCCAGAACTGTGTCACGGAGTAAGGGAAGTAGGTCTTGGGAGAGACCTTCCTTCCCTCTTCAGAGAGCCCTTGTGGAGGGAGAGGAGGCAGCCTGGTTTGAACGCGGGCGTGCGTTTTAGTGGCCGGTGCCTCCGCTCATTGGAGCAGATGGAGAAAGAAAAGAAGTGCGCGATAGTCAAGGGTGAAGGTGCTTCCCTTTGCCTTTGGTAGTGGTGGGGGGCTGCTTTATCATGCGTCACCTTCCCTCACTCAGCTGCTATCGCCAGGGTGCCGCTAGAACAAGCGGCACTGGGGCTGGAGAAAGAAAGGAGGTGCATGATAAAGCATCCCCCACCACCAAGGGCAAAGGTGAGCACCTTCGCCCTCCGCTAGCGCGCACCTCCTTTTCCAAGATTGGCAGGATGCCTCTCCCCACTCCCCACCATATGGGACTACACCCTGCAAGAGATTTCCTAGCCCAGGATCCTCGGAGAAGCTCATCTACCTAGAGTTGCCAATCCTTCTGCCATCCCAAGAGGAGGCTTCTGCTGCCACCTTTACAGGCACTGCAGAAGCGCACAACTTTCCGTCGGCTTTTCACTCAATAGCGTGGATCTGTAGCCCTTAGGATGCCACCATAGCCAGATTCTCTCTCTGACTGCAAAGCACCACAACCAACCAGGCAGCAGCCTGAGTAAGGCAAGGGCACATGGGGCGAAGAGCGCTTTCTCCGTCTCTTCTCTGCTGACCTTGCAAAAAACAGGGTCTCCCCCCATCCAGATGCTCCTGGCTGTAAAGGCCCGTATAGTGGGGAGTGGGGAGAGGCATCCTGGCAATCTTGGGAAAGGCCTCTCTTTCCTTCCCTCCTGCGGCATCAATCCGTAGTGGGAGGGCATGGACCATGGGGAAAAGGAGGCTTGTTTGTCAGCCTCCCAGCTGGCTAAACAGAAATTTTCACCAAATGGAAAGGATGTGTGTATGTGAGAGAGCGAGGAGGGGGGAAGACAGAAAAAAAGAGTAAGAGATATATATGAAACATATGTGTTTCATACACAAATATCAATAGTAGCCTATGACATTATATAATTTAAGTGATATAATATTGCACAGACTGAACTGCAACCAGAAACAATTGCCCCATTGCACATATCTGAAATGTAAAATTCCCTGTACAGGTACATTAGGACTTTCTAGATTGTTTTGAATTAATTTTGGTACATCTTTCTTCTCCTAACAGAGACTAACAGTAGTGCACCATATAGTTTCTAACAGTATGGAAATAGTTACTCACCCTCATTCATACATGAAGAATAAAGTATCTTGGCCTTCTGTACAGCTTCATTGTCTCGTCTTTTGCTAAGTGGCTTTTCAAGGAGAGCTGTAAAGAATAGATATTTTTCCAAGACATTTATTACTATCAGAAAACAATTCAAAATGCCTCAATGTAGATAAGATGCCTGAATTTGTGGGAATATTTGTTTAGATATTTAGATTGGCTGCCATGGACATTTTTTGTCTGAGGGACTTAGAAAATATTAAACTACACATGATGAGAAGTGTTGCGTTAAATGTTATACTCTGTTTTGGAATGTCATCATTGACTGGAATGTCATTGACATTAGAATGAATATTAAACACCGAAGAGACAAGCTGAATAGCTCTCTCCTATTCTTGGTCAAAAATGGGAACTCTAATACATTCTTGCATTGTAGAATACTCCTATTCAAAATTCTGGTAGAGCCAGCAACAATTATATAACATCAGATACATTTTCACCTTTTATTTTATTGGTAAGAAAGTGATGATGTTGGGAACTTTTGGGGAAAGCTTCATTCTTCTATTATTATTCTACTCAAATTATAATTAAATATCTGTCTCTTATATTACATCATATATTGCATTTATTATATGAAAGGTTAGGTTGGAATCAAGAATTCTAATTGCATAATATTTCCTTAAAGAAAGAAATGTCAGATGTTATTTAATATACACATCTGAAAATAGAATGAGTATGTACACATTTATGACAAAACAAAGGGTGGAGAAAATTGGCCGTTATTGTTGTTTTGAAACATAAATAGGGAAAGAAGTATTTTTTCCCTTTCCTAAATGATTGAAATAGCAAAGAAATTATATCAAATTAACTCTAGTAATGCAGGGTTTGACCTAGCAAAGTTAAAATTGTGCCTGAGAAACAATGAGGTTTTTCTCCTCCATTCACAAGGACATTACATATTTTGAAAGAAATGTAAAAGTCAGTTATCTTGTTCCCTTTCTTTAGCTGCCACCTTAATTTTCCTGAAACCATTCTAAATATTCTGGGGAGTGGGTGGGTTAGTTTGATCTTACAGAGAGTTGGAAACAGGAAATGGAAACAGTAGATGCCAAAGTTGGTATTTAAGTGAGCTTCAAAACAGTGAAATGTCATAATTTGTCTCATGAGTCACCCATGCAGTCCAGTGCAGGTTCAAGGGGTTCATGCTCTTTCACTTAAGCTGTTGAAATTTTGTAAAATTTTGTACATTCACAGAATTTACCTAATCCTGCCAGAAAGGCAAAGAGACATCTGTAGATGACTTAGAAAGAGAGTGTGAGAGAGACAGTGAGTTTGATCCAGCAGTTAAGGCATCAGCCTGAAACCAGGAGACTATGAATTCTAGTCCTGCCTTAGAACTGAAAGCTGGCTGGGTGACTTTGGGCCAATCACTCTTCAAATTTCTGTAACAATGGATGGATCAATGCTTGGTTGATCTGTTAAAATAAAAAATGGACCTTGCACTTGGAAAATGCTAAGGAGAGAGTGGGGAAGGGAGGGAGAAACACAAACACATATTCATACACAATAAAATATAGTAGATTCCTGTTCTTTTATACTTTATACTTTCTCTCACTCCTGTTTACTTCAAAGGTTTGTTGTAAGACTATTTGTCAAGCATGCCTCCCTCAGTAACCAAGAAAGAAACCTCTCACTCCAATGTTTGTGGAATTAAAAGTACTTTCACTGGTTATGAATAGATAGCAGCGAAGTAACGCAAGGTCTGAGGCAGAAAAGCGCGAAATCATACATATCAAACTTTTGCCCAGCCCCTCCCTCCAAAAACTCCCACCCCATTGCCCAATCTGCATCTTCCTTAGGTGTCATGTGGGTTGCATCTCCAAATAGCATCATCAGGTTGGTACGCAGGACAGTTGGCCTTGACCAGGTCCAAACATCAGCCATCAGCATGCGCAGATGATGGTGAGAACAAAACTCCCTGTTTGACAAATCCTCCTATACTAATTATTCCCATCCCAAATACCATGCCGCCCCCCGTGTTTCCATGGCAGCCAAAAGCTAGTAAGCGAAGCTTCTAGAAAAAACAATGGTTCCTTGACTATAAAATATATTTATCAATAATAATCAAGTCAGCTTCCATTTTCCTTCATAATATAGCTGCTTCTCAAAAACAACCGTATTCAGTATAAGAACACTGAAAAAGACTTTTTTCCCTGAGTTACTATTTCTCTACTTTAAATTGCATTGTTCTTTGAATTTGGATCTCAGATGAATTGGATGGAACCAGGGAAGGGAAGGGCTCCGTCCTATGCTGCTATTGTCTTACAAACATACAGTTAGAATATACATCATCGTTTAGGATATAAGCCTAAATAGGATACACTGTTATCCTAAGAGTAAATAGTAATTATATCCTGTTAAAATGAAGTCTATCCTCTACTAAAAGCTAAATACTCCTACAGGATTATTTTCTCTCAGAAAAAGAACTGTTTTGAAACTAACTGTGTATTTGTGGTAAAATGTTGCCTCTAATCTTACTTGCTATTTCTAGCCCCTGCCACTTTCCCAGCCAACAAACAATCATAATTTCACTCTAGATTGCATACCCTTCGACTTCCTTCACAAATTAAATTTCTTCCACTTAATTTATGAAGGGGAAAAAATCCTACCTATGAAAAGTCAGGCCTAAAACACTTTGGCTATATTCTTGTCCTATCAAGAGTAGAAGTGGGTGAGGTGGGGTGATGGTATTATTTTCTGAGATTAAGCCAATTTTCCACCTCTCAAATCGTGTCCCCTGAATCAATATTACCTGTCTTTCGTCCTTCCAGTAATTTTGAGTGTGTACTTCAAGGATATTTGCATTGCTTCAGCACTGCTTTCTTGATGCCATTTTATTTGGAAGAGGAAGTTGTTTTTGTCATTAATTGTCATACCATATGATTACAATACTGGAAAATTATTGACAAACCTCCATTACATCTGTGAATCAATATATTTTAAGAAAATGTGGTTGCATATATTCATAGGTTGTATAAACATAGGCATAGAATCAAGATCATGTGAAGTATTACTACCACTTTATAAAAACCTAGTAAGACCACACCTGGAATGCTACAATCAGTTTTGTTCACCATACTACAAAAAAGACATTGAGACTTTGGAAAAAGTTCAGAGAAGATGATCAAAGACCTGGAGACTAAACCATATGAAGAACAGCTGTGAAATTTGGGTTTGGCTAAAGAAAAGAAGAATTAGGGGTGACATGATAGCAGTATTCCAATACTTGAGGGGCAGCCACAAAGAGGAAGGGGTCGAATTATTCTACAAAGCACCAGAAGGCAGGACAAGAAACAATGGTTTGAAACTACCGTAATCAAAGAGAGAAGCAACCTGGAATTAAGGAGAAACTTCCTAACAGTGGGGATAATTAACCAGTGGAACAACTTGCCTTCAGAAATCGTGGGAACTCCATCACTGGATGTTTTTAAGAAGAGTCTATACCCCTGGTGGCGAACCTATGGCACACGTGCCAGAGGTGGCACACAGAGCCTGCTCTGTGGGCATTTGTGCTCTTGCAGGCTCTTTTTTCTCTCCACTGTGGCTCCCTGTTGGGTGATCCCACCACTGGCTGGTCCCGCCCCTTGCCCTCCCCTCCCAGTCACCCCAAAGGAGTCTTTGAGGGCTGAACACTGAGAGGCACGGATTTCCTCCACCTTCTGCATTCCCACCCCGCCCTGAAGCAAACCAAATGGGCCAGAGTCTCCCCACTAAGCAACCCTACCAAGCCCACTTGCAAACTTCAAACATTTGACTTGCATGTCCCTCCCAGACAGCACCAGCACCACGACAAGGAAGGGGCAAGCCCTGCCTGCTAGGGTCTCGCTGGCCAGAGGTGGGGCTCCACGCCACCACCTCTCAACTGGAGCACCACATTTATTTGCTTGCTGATCACTTCCAAGGAGGGAACTGCATTCAGGCTACCCAGGCCCCCACTGCAAGGGGAGAGAGGGAGAGGGAAGGGGAAATGTCTCCCCCCAGCAGGATTCAGGTTGGAGTTACCTTATTTTGCATTGATCTCTAACGCTTGGCTTTGCCTGCCAACCTCCACTCCTCTCCCCCTCCACAGCCCAAGTGGCTGGATTCACACAACACATGAAGCTGGGCAGGAAAGCATGGATAGATGGATGGATGGATGGATGGATGGATGGATGGATGGATGGATGGATAGATAGATAGATAGATAGATAGATAGATAGATAGATAGATAGATAGATAGATAGATCAAATAGGGAGAGAGAGGGAGAGAGAGGGAGGGAGAGAGAGAAAGAGCGAGACAGAAAGAGGGAAGGAGGGAGGGAAAGAGAGAGAGAAAGAGAGAAAGAGAGAGAGAAACAGAGAGACAGAGAGAAACAGAGAGGCAGAAAGAGATAGGGAGGGGGAGAAAGGGAAAGAGAGAGAAGGAGGGAAAGAGAAAGACAGTAAGATAGAGAGGGGGGAATGAGAGAGAGACAGAGAGAGATGGAGGGAGGGAAAGAGAGAGGGAAGAGATGGAGGCAATGAGAGAAATGATATTACAAAAGTTTTTCTGTTTTATTGTTGCTAAAAATATTTTAAAAGCAGAAAAAAAGTGCATTTATCCTGTTTTTCTTAGAACAACTCTGCCTTGTTTGTCATTATTTTACGTAGTAAAACCTCATTATTCAGGTTAAATTGCCCTGATGGCACTTTGCGATAATTAAGTGGGTTTGGGGGTTGTATTTTGGGGACCTTGTTTCTAAAAAGTTCGCTATCCCTGGTCTAGACAGTCACTTATCTGAAATTGTATAGGTTCTCCTGCTTGAGCAGAGGGCTGGAAGACCTCCAAGGTCCCTTCCAGCTCATTTATTCTATTCATAGGAGTAAAATGGTCATTGATAACAGGCAAAGAAGGTAGAAATTAATGCGGAAAGCTGGGAAACAATTGTTTAGTAAGATTTGAATGTGTGATACACATCTTTTACCTTAAAAGCTAAATATAAAAAACATGGAATTTCAGTTTATAATTTATTCATAAGGTGGGAAATTCATGTCAAAACTCCAGGGTTTATTGACAGACTTTATGTAAAATGCCCATTTTCTTCACCTTTCGTAGGTGAAATTTTAACCACAATATCTTGATGGGGCAAAAGTTCTCTAGATTTTACTTGAAAAACCCTCAAAACATATTTAGTATTCTAGATCTAGGAATCACTGGACAGTTTGAACAATCACCATGTTGTTTCCTTGGATTTTTTTTCACCCCAGGACTATAAGAATAGCTGTTACTGATTCTACAATTTATGGAACAATTAATCAAATGGATTATTATTACAACATTTTTTGAAAGTAACAACTTCCCCTCCCCACTATGAGAGCAGTTGAAATATAACATCTCTGTTGTGATTGTTTAGGAAAGGGGAGAGCAGCTGAAAAATCAGTTAGCTAAAATCAGTTACTTTCCCCCAATTTTTCTTTCCTTAAATAAAATCTGTGGTGCTTGGGTAACTAATTACCAGAACAAAGAGCTAATCTCATCATATTCTTTTCTATTAGCACTTCTCTAATCTAAAAATATACAAATCATACAGGCAAGTACAAGTTATCCTTCTTTCTATTCCTACAAGGTTTTTAGAAATATTTTCAACTATGTTAATTAAACACTGCTTTCTATGGGCTACGGAATGTCATGTCTCCTACTTAACAAGTTCAAGCAAATAGATTTATCATGTTGCAAAAGTGTGTTTATTTATAGCTACTTACTGGTAGCTACTTACTAGTCACAAGTTCACCATAAGTAACTGTGTCTCTCTCATTGCCTATGTGGTTGATAGATGCAAAAAAGGGAGAGTCTATTGGTGCTGATAAACTGCACCAATAATATTAAGATTGCAGTGACAGGCATATCAGTATATGCAAAATGTGCACACACCAATCAAAGTTCAACAGAACAGTCCAAAGCCAATACAATCAATGCATTTTCAAATGTACTCTACCGAAAAGTTCATTAAAAAAATAACAGAAATAGAATATGAAAATATATGTTTAATAGGTGATTTCAATGCAATAACAGATATTTTAAAAGATTACAAAAACAATAAAAGAAACAAGAAAAAAAGAACATTACCAACTACATTCTTTGAAATGGTGCAGGAACTGAGTTTACAAGATGCATGGAGAGAAAAAAATATAGAGAACAAACAATATACCTTCTACTCCAATCCACATAAATCATGCTCAAGGATGGACATGGTCTGGATGACACAGGGATTTAGAAGAGGTACAGAAGAGATTGAAACAATGATTAATACCTGGGCAGATCACAGTCCAATAAAAGTGATATGGAAAGGACAGAAAAAAAAGAGATGGACAATGAACCAAAATATATTGAAAGATAAAGAATACATAACAATGGTAGAAAAAGAAATGAAACTCTTCTATAAAGTAAATAAAAAAGAAGAAACATCACTACAAAATTTGTGGAATACAACAAAGGCATACATTAGAGGATGACAATGGCATATTTGGCAAGAAAAAACAAAAGAAGAAACAAAAACAAGAACTATTAGAGGAAGAAAAAAATTGGAAGTGGATCTGCAAAAAGATCCACCAAAAACCAAAGCAAAGGAAAAGAGTGAGTTGATAAAGCATAAACTGAATTTGATGACCCAAGAAGAAATGGTTCAGAAAATTAAAACAGTAAAGAAAACTTTTTTTTTGAAAATGCTAATAAGCCGGGGAGATGGTTAGCCCACAAACTAAAAAAAGAAAAGGAGAAAAGAATAATACACCAACTACAAGATGAAAAAGGAACCATGCAACACTGGAGGGAAGAAAAATAATAACACAAAGTTTCTTTGAAAAATTATATAGTCAAGAAAACAGCAGAAGATAACATTGAACAATACTTAAATAAGATGAATTTTAAAAAAATTGGGGAGACGAAAAGAGAAATATTAAATGGAAAAATTACGATGATGGAATTATCAGAGGCAGTGAAGAGACAAAAAATTAACAAGACACTCGGCACAAATGGAATGCCTGTTGAATTCTATATGAACATATAGGAACAGTAATGCTGGATTTGTACAACGAAGCACTTTCAGAGGCTAAACTACGGAAAACATGAATGGAAGCATACATAACACTTATACCCAAAGAAGTTTCAGATCATCAACAAATAAAAAATTACAGACCCATTTCATTGTTGAATACAGATTACAAAATATTCACATCTATAATTGCGGAACGATTAAAAAAATACTAAATGAAATTATTCACACAGTCCAAAATGGATTTCTACTAAAAGAACAACTGAAAAATAATTGGAATTGAGCTGTGTCGTTTACCATAGTGTTCATTTCATGAGTATAGTATATTTGGAACAGTTCAGCCTCTCTCCAGCTTCGTCTCGATGGTCCCTTTATATGTGTGGCTGGGCTGCGACCGCACTCTTTCCCCTTCCTGCCCCTCCTCTGACTCACTTTGGCAATTTCCACCAAGGGGAGCCAAAGCCCTTTGGCCTCCCCCTCCCCTCTCTCCCCTCCCCTCCCGCCAGGCCTTTGCTGCCTGCACCATCCTTCAGCCACCTCCTCCACCCTTAAGGCAGCCTCCTCCCGCCCAGCCCAGCAAAGCTCCAGAGGAGGCAGAGGTGGAGCGTCTCCTCAGCCTGGCCGGCCATGCGTGCTCTCCACCCCCCCCCCTCACAGCGAGCCAGCTACAAGACAGCTCCTATGGGGCGGGGACGGCTGTGTCAGCCTGAGGCTCAGCAGGCCACTGGGTGCTTTGTGAGGCGGTGGCTGCAGTGGTGGCAGCATCTCTGGATGGAGCCATGGCCAGCGGGGGCTGCCTTGCATCCACATCACTGGGATGGCTCCTTCCTCCTCCTCCTCCTGCTCCTCAGGGGACACCATCTGCCTCCTCTTGCCACCGCTGCTAAGGGAAGCCGGGTCAGGGGACGGCCTCCTCCTCCTCTCCTCCTTAGCCCGGCCGGGCTGGCGCCTGAGGGAGGCATCATTGTGGTAGGTGGCGGCGTTGGGCCTTCCTCCTGCTGGCCCCAATGGAGCAGCAGCTGCAGCAGCAGCAGCAGCAGCAGCAGCAGCAGCAGCAGCAGCAGCAGGAGCCTGACTCAGTGGCAGAGGCATGGGAGAGGAAGAAGATGGCGCAGCCCATGATGCTGCCTTGGCAGACTGGCAGCAGCAGCAGCAGCAGCAGCAGCTTGGAGGACTTCCTGTCTGGCCTGCTGGCCCAGGTGCTGCCACCTCCCCCGGCCTCCATCGCCACCTCCGTCTTGGTCTCCTGTCCTCCCAGGGTGCCTCCGCTGCAGAGCCTGGCGCTGCTCTCACAGGGAGAAGGAGGCGTCAGGGGTCCGGTGGGCACCCAGTTGAAGAAGACGAGCAGCTTCCAGATCACCATCATGACCCCGGTGTAGATCTCGGTCAGCCTCAGCTCCAACAACAGCATAGCCGAAGAAATGGAGAGCTACGAAGACCTGGACGAGTCACACACTGAGGACTTCTCCTCCTCCGAGATCCTGGACGTCTCACTCTCCCGGGCCACCGATTTGTGGGAGCCCGAGCGCAGTTCCTCCGAGGAGACACTCAACAGCTTCCATGAGGCCAAAAGCCCCAGCGCCGTCTCCCCCAACCAGCCTCGCCCAGCCCAGCAGCCCCGAGGTCTGACCAATGGCAGCACCCACCTGCCACCTCACTATGCCCACGGGGGACACCCCAGCCTCCCCCCATGCTGGGGTCCCCCTGTCCATGTCTGGAGGGGCCCCATCCAGCCCATCGTTCTGGAGGCTGCCTGTCACAGGGAGCTTGGAGGGTGCCAGGCTGGGGCCTGCAGGAGCGTCCTCCACCATGACTCACTTCCATGCGGGGGCAGCCTCTGCCAGGGGAGCCATGACCGGTGCAGTAAGTGGCAGGGCCCGCCAGGTGGGCAAGCCCCTCACGCACCTTGCTGCTGCTGGCAAAAGCATGACCCTGCCTGGAGGGAACCACCCTGGGAATGTTTCTTTCTTCGCATGCTTTTGGTAAATGTGCCTGGTCCTAAATCTTTCCAGCAATTGAAAATTGTTTCTCACATGGACAATTATATGTTGCATGTTCTAGAGTCGGCAAACCAGACAATCTCTATATCTGCACAGACAATGGAACAACAAAAAATATTGTATACCCACAAGCATTGTGAAATTAAACATATTAGAAACTTGCGCTTTCTCTTTTCTTTCTTTTCCATTTAACCAGACTGGGCCACAGCAACATGTGGCCAGGTACAGCTAGTATGAAAATAATTATGAACACACTAGAATATTATAAAGCACATCCTGAGAAACAAGTTGCACTGATTTTTTTTGGACACTCAAAAGGCCTTTGACAATTTGAATTGGCAAATTCATTATTACACAATTAAAAAACTTGCAATTAGGAGAGAAATTTGTGAAGATGGTAGAAACAATTTATTCGATTCAAACAGCGAAAGTACTAATAAATGGAAACGTTACAGAGAAGTTTAATATTTTGAAAGGAGTAAGACAAGGATGTCTCCTATCACCTTTATTATTTGTTTTAAATATTGGATATACTACTAATGGAAATTAAAAGGGAACAAGAAATAAAGGGACTAAAAATTTAAAAAGAAGAATATAAAGTTCAGGCATTTATGGATGATTTAATATTCATTTTAGAAGAACCATTAGAAATGGGGTTAATACAAAAAATTAATACAAAAAATAGAGGAATTTGACAAAGTAGCAGGACTTAAAATTAATAAGAACAAATCAAGGATCATACCAAAAAATCTTACCAAAAAACAAGAGAGAGAACTGGAAGAAATAATGGACATGCAAATAACAAAAAAGGTGAAATATTTAGGAATTTGGCTAACAGGAAAATGTTCAACACTCAAAGAAAACAACTATAAAAAGATAATGCAACAAATTAAAAAAGATTTGGAAAATTGGAAAAACCGGTAACTTTCGCTTACATGAAGAATAGCTGCAATTAAAATGAACGTCCTGCCAAAACTTTTGGTTTTATTTCAAATAGCACCAATAAATTTAGGGGGGAATTACGCTGGCATGCTTTCATTTGGGATGGGAAAAATAAAATACACAGTTACTTCCAAAGGCATCAAATTAGAAACGCTGTATTGCAAACATGGCAAAAAATTAAAAGAAATCATTATAAAAAATTCCAATTTGGTTATCGACTATGGAAGCACTAATCTATCCAAACATACTAGATATAAATAAAATAATAAGATATGAAGATTTATTGGACAATCAGGAGAAATTAAAAACAAGACAAGAATTTAAAAATCAGGAAAAAGATATAGACTGGTGGCCAGGCGTGATTTTCTTTTTACTATCTATTTTGTGGGTATGGCCTATTTTGTAGGTGTGGCTTGGTGGTCATGTGACTGGGTGGCGTGGCCAACTTGATGTCACTCACCAGGAGATGTCATGGATTGGGTAAAATGTAGTGAAGTTCACTTAACAACACTCTTGCTTATCAACCAAAATTTTGGGCTCAATTGTAGTCATAAGTCAAGGACTATCTCTGCCTTCCTCTGCATGGCAGCCTTGTCCTAGTAAACTCCTTCTCCTGTCTGGCAATTTTCCTCTCTGTTAGAGGCACCAAAATAATCCAGACAATGTAAGGTTTCCTGCTGCAGCAGCGGGTTGGACTAGATGACCTATGAATAGCCTTCTAGCCCTAAATTGCTAGGCTGTTTTTCTTTTCTTTCTTTCTTTCTTTCTTTCTTTCTTTCTTTCTTTCTTTCTTTCTTTCTTTCTTTCTTTCTTTCTTTCCTTCCTTCCTTCCTTCCTTCCTTCCTTCTTTCCTCCCTCCCTCCCTTCTTTCTTTCTTTCTTTCTTTCTTCCTCCCTTCCCTCTGTGGGAAGCAACTCCCCCCCCCAATAGCTGTTGAATGTCACTTTGCAAACCTAAGTAACTTTTCAATTTAAAGCAGGATTCCAAAATTTGCAGCTTTAAGACTTGTGGACTTCAACTCCCAGAATTCCACAGCTAGGCATGCTCAGTTCCGATTTAAAGTGACATTTGTTTTTCTCCTTTGCTGAATCTCCTGGGTGAAAAGTGAGTTTGCTTCCTTCTTTGTTTCTCCCTCCCCTCCCTCCCCCTCTCTTTTACTTTTAAAGCTTTTTTCCCCTTGAACTGACAGGGGGGAAAACTTTTTTTTTTAAAGCTTCTGATAAAGCTTCTGACGCAGTGGTGGGTTTCAAAAGTTTTTAGAACCTATTCTGTAGGTGTGGCCTGTTTTGTGGGAGTGGCTCGGCAGTCATGTCACCGGGTGGGCATAGCTTGGTGGGCTTGTGACCGGGTCAGTGTGGCCAACTTGGAAAATGTGGTGAAACTCACTTAACAATGCACTTGCTTAGCAACCAAAATTTTGGACTCAATTGTGGTCATAAGTTCTCTTTCATGTCTTTCTTTCTTTCTTTTTTCTTTTTTTCTTTCCTTTTTCTCTTTCTCTATCTTTGTCTCTCTCTTTTTTCTCCCCCTCTCCCTCCATTCCTTCCTTCCTTCCTTTCTCTCTTCCTTTCTCTCTCCCGCTCCCCTCTCTCTCTCACACACACATCCCTTCCAATTATAGTCATAGTAGATATATTCTATGAACTAAAACTGGTGCCCAATAAATCCTATGATTATGGCATTCTGTGTCCTACAATCCAATTCACAGAGCTCCCAATTCAGCCTCTTAACTGAATATGGTTAGTCGTCCTGTTATCTTCTGGCTGCAGTTCCCGCCTTTTTAGCAGAGCAGCAGAGAGGGCTAATTTCAAACGGCTTTTTTTCCTTTTGCCAAAGTCCGATTTGTCTGCTGCTCGGCAGGTGACCTGGTGGGTGTCTGCAGGTGTTGGGCGCACTACAGAAGGCACACACCTCATACACACACACACACACACACACACACACACACACACACACAGACCATGCTTGCTGCAAGGCGCATGTGTAAGTGAGACTGGATCAGCTAGGAGGCTGACAAAAAAGAAGCCTCTGTTTCTCCACTGCTGCGACTTCAAGAGGAAGGAGGCGGGGATGCTGGCCGGCACTCTCTTCATTTACAGCCCCCCCCCCCCCCCCCCCGGCCTGGCTGGGTGGCAGGCTTGGAAAGTGGCTGTGTGTGTGTGTGTGTGTGTGTGTTAGCATAACCACTTTTCCCTTTGCCGTTTAAAAAGAAAACAAAGCTGGAAAGGGAGGGGGAGACACATGGCCAAAGTTTTAGGAGAGTTTTTAGAGAGACCTCTTGCTCATTTCTGCTCTTTTGCTTGGGGTGGTGGGGGGAGAGAGAGAAACAAGAAGTAGATTGCCCAGAATAGTAAAAAGACCCTTCATAAAGGTCCTTTTGATCCAGAAAGCAGGAGAAGGTGCGAAAGGAGGAGAGAAAGAATTTGAGCTTCTTTTCTTTTCTTTTCTCTTTTCTTTTCTTTTTGGTCAAAGCTGAAGTTGTTGACCCTTTCCCTCCCAAAGTGGAGAGAACCAACATCTGGAATCACGTCTTCTCGGGAGCTCTGGTCTTGGTGACAATCAAGAGTCAACCAACACCCTTCAAGTGGCTTGTTTGAGATAGAGGTGTGTGTGAGGAAACACGCACGCACACACAGACATGCACCCAAGACTTCTTTGTATGCTTTGCAATCAACAAAAACCTTCACCCCCACCCCCTGAAACCCGAAGCAAAGGCTGCATTGGCACAAGATGTTTCACCAGTTTAAGGGAAAAGGTGGTGAGCCTGTTTGGTGAATTTAGAACCCTGGTTCTACTTTTGGACTTCCTTCTGCTTCTCCCTCCCCCCCTCTTCTTTTCAGAGGCTTAGCCTGGGGAGGGTGTGAACCCAACAACCTTTTTCCAATTAGGAGACCACGGAAAATATTCTCTAAATCACCAGCCCGCAAAGTGTGGTGGGGGTAAACGCAGCTGAGGTGTTCCCTAATGTGGCACAATCTTCCTGGTGTTCAGCTCTATTTTAAATGAGGCAGCTGTCAAAAAAAGGGAGAGCAGTGCGTGCCACATGGGCTTGTCCAAGAGCTGAAGAAGGAACAGGAGGAGAGGATTTGGTTCTTGGACAAGCCCATGTGGCACGCTCTCCCTTTTTTTTGACAGCTGCCTCATTTAAAATAGGGTGGGGGATCCATGCAGAGGGAGCATAGCGAACCTTCTTCTGCTGCTGTTTGACCACACCACATGGGGGATCCATGGAGAGAGGCAGAAAAGATGGGTTTCTTCCTTCCAATTGGAAACAAGGTGGCTGTCAAAGACAAGGCAGCACGCCCCGCGTGGCATGTTCAAACAGGAGGGTGGTGCAGCGCTGCCACCCTTGCCCTTGGGGCTCTTCTTGCAGGACATGATGGCTGGCACTGCTTCAGGATGCCCCGGCTGCCAGCTCCTCCGCACACAGCGTTGGCGGCAGTGCGTTGCTGGATGGTGGGCAGGGAGGAGGAGGGTTCTGTGCTGCTGCCCTTGCCCTTGGGACTCTTCTTGTGGGTCATGCTGGCTGGCACTGCTACAGGGTGCCCCAGCTGCCAGCTCCTCCATGCACATCCTGTCCGGTGCCTGTCCTCGGCAGCGTGGTACATTCCCCTAAGCAAAGGAGGAGGCAGAGAGCTGGGAGGAAGAAGGGGGAAACCCTAGTTTGGGGACTTCTGCCCCTTGTGCCGTGCTTTGCAGCCACCGAAGCCCTGCACAGACCTCTTTGGGTGCTGCTGGGCAACCTGGTTCTGGGGGGGAGGGATTCCCAGAACCAGGTTGCCCAGCACCCCAAAGAGATCCGTGCAGGGCTCTGGTGCTGCAAAGCATGGCACGAGGGGCAGAAGTCCCCAAACCCAGTGGGACACTGCAGCCCCAATAGCAATAGCAATAGCAATAGCAGTTAGAGTTATATACCGCTTCATAGGGCTTTCAGCCCTCTCTAAGCGGTTAACAGAGTCAGCATATTGCCTCCACAGTCTGGGTCCCCATTTTACCCACCTCGGAAGGATGGAAGGCTGAGTCAACCTTGAGCCGTGAGATTTGAACCGCCAAACTGCAGCTTAGCAGTCAGCTGAAGTTGCTGCAGTACTGCACTCTAACCACTGCACCACCTCGGCTCTCCCTCCCCAGCAGTAGCAGCGCGGCTTCTTGCAGCAGCACACCTCCCTGATCAACCTGCCTTATGGCACCCTCTTCAGCCTGCTCTGCCTGGAGTCAAGTTGGCAGCAGGCAGCTCTCACTAGGGTTTTCCCCTTCCTCTTTGGGAACTTTTTTTTCTGAATTCAGGAGAAGACTTAAAAATAACAGCAATTGAAAGGGTTCTACTTCTGATGTCAAAACAATTTGAACATCTTTCTTTGACAGCACATGGTCGATCTTGTTGTAGTCAGAAGTTAAGAAGGGTCAAGCCTGGCTAACACCAGCTGAAGAGCAGTCAGGGATTATCAGAACAGTACATTAGAGTCATCTCAAAAATTCAACAGCAAACTTTACATAACATTATCAAGAAAAACAAATCTACAAAGTCACTGGAAGTCTTTATCTGCTTAAAAATGTTATCTTTTTAATACTAAGCAACTTTGCATTTTACGTATCTATCCTACATAGATCAAATGCAAGACACTTTGTGAATGCAATTTATCCAGAGTGAAATGACTTTTTACTTTGTCTGTAATAAGGCTTGGGATCAAATTCCATAAGAGATCCAATCTAAGAAAAGGTTGGGCAGATTTTTCTGAGTCTGGACTTAATTGTAGAACACTACTGCATTCAGAAGGGTCCATAATTTGGTGCCAGGATCTTAAGAGTCAAGATTTACAACTTGATATATGGAGGAAGGAAAATTTGCCTTTTTGATCCCTCAAAGAATAGTTAATGTAGATAATACTGAGATCAATGGACTAATAATCTGTGCCCCTTCCAAGCAAGTTCCCATGACCCTTGTTTTGTTCTGTGATGAGTTGCTAAAGTAGGACCTACATTTTTTTTTTTTAGAAAACCTCAAACTTAGAGTTGTGGCTTTTCACTCCCAGGAACTCATGATTTGACAAACACAGAGACTTTAATTATAACATTGCAAGAGTGCAGTAGTGCATTCCAGAAAGGTTATAGTCAAAGCTCCAGAAACAAGGAGATGCTGAAGATAGACATCTGGGGTATTTAGGAACATAGAAAATGCTAAGTATATACTTTGCTTGCTTAAAATAAAAATGGAACCACAAGTCTCTAAAATTAGGCTCAACATTTTAAATCTTGTGCTGGTCCCTTCTCCACAGCTATAGAGATGGGTGGGGGAGGAGGCAGGGAGAGAGGAAGAAAGGGAGAAAGGGTCTTAAATCCTGAAAAGTCTTAAACATTATTTTAAAAAGAAAGAACCTATTTTCTGAAGGTTTCTGATGATTCAATTTTCCAATATCATGCTTTTAGTAACCATTTATTTAGGTGTATAATATTGTGTTTTGCTAACAGTGATTTCTTTAAAGTTCAGTTCCCTTTCCAGGAGAAAATGGAGAATCTTATGTTTTACATTTTCATTTGTAAAATGAGATTGAAGATGAGATAATATGGTCTGTTCCCAAATGACATTATTATTTGGTGCCTTCAAGTGAGACACTGCAGCCCCAATAGCAATAGCAATAGCAGTTAGAGTTATATACCGCTTCATAGGGCTTTCAGCCCTCTCTAAGCGGTTTACAGAGTCAGCATATTGCCTCCACAGTCTGGGTCCCCATTTTACCCACCTCGGAAGGATGGAAGGCTGAGTCAACCTTGAGCCATGAGATTTGAACCACCAAACTGCAGCTTAGCAGTCAGCTGAAGTTGCTGCAGTACTGCACTCTAACCACTGCGCCACCTCGGCTCTCCCTCCCCAGCAGTAGCAGTGCGGCTTCTTGCAGCAGCACACCTCCCTGATCAACCTGCCTTATGGCACCCTCTTCAGCCTGCTCTGCCTGGAGTCAAGTTGGCAGCAGGCAGCTCTCACTAGGGTTTTCCCCTTCCTCCGCCCAGCTCTCCGCCTCCTCCTTTGCTTAGGCTCCCCACTGGGTTTGGGGGCTCGTGCCATGCTTTGCAAGTATGGTAAGGTGGGAGGAGAGAGAGAGAAAGATCGAGCAGCGACCGGGAAGGTGAATTATTTGGTGCCTTCAAGTGAGATTCTGATGCCTGGCAACAGCATGTTTGTAGTTTTTTTGGCAAGGTTTGTGGATGTAGTTTGCCATTGCCTCCTTCCTAGGGCAGAGAGAGAAGCATTGGCCCAAGGTCACCCAGCTGACTTTGTGCCCAAGGTAGAACTCGAAACGATGTTTTCCCAGTTTACAGTTTGAGTTTCTAGTCTATGCCTTAACTACTATATCAAACTGGTTCCCCAACTCATTATATATGTTGTTTACAATCTCAAATTTTTACAACTAAATATTCAAAGCAACTTTTGAAGCATAAGAAATGGCAATAAAACTTTCTTTCTGTAGATGTAGAAATATAAAAATTAAACTGGTAAGATTGCCCATTTCATGAAATTGTACTCTGTATTTTAATTCAAATATTAAATATTTTAAGTACTTTTAAGCTAAAATACTTTAAAAACAAAATTAAAAGACTAAAACTAAAGTCACATATCCCTTAGATTTTTGTAGCCTCATTGGATTGCTCCCTATAAGTTTAAATTTATCACTTGGACAAATGCAGAAGCCTTGCACTTTATTGGTGTAATAAACTCATTTCTTGAAATATTTACACTTTCTATCCTAATAATGTTTTGACAGTTGGATCTATAATTAATATGCTTAGTGTTTGTGTCAATCAATCAGTGTGCAGTAATAAGCAATTAATGAGGATTTAATTAATATGCATTTCCAGAGAGATTTGATGAACATTCAGCCGTACATCAAATAATAACCTGGGAAATCATAATCAGCTTCAAAAGAGTTAAATCAATCAAGAAAAATAATACCACTATATTTTCTCTCTTGATAAGGATCAAAGTTGATGTGCCACCTTTGAAAATAGTATGGAACATTTTCAAGAAAATCAGATATAGATAAGTAGAGCTACATTTCTAAAACATGATTCAATTTATTAAATCATATTATGCCTAGCCCCCAAAGCAAATGTGATAATAACTCTATTAGTTACAAGACTAGGATTATGCATGCACTGTATGTATGCATATTTTAGTAATATTTTAAAACATAGGTAGCGCTGAGTTGTCCCAAAGGTGCTTTTTCAAGAGGCCACTGGACTTTCTGGTGTTTTTTTTAAAGACATTTTGTTTCTCAGATCAGAAGCGAAATGTCTTCAAAGAAAAACCAGAAAGTCCAGCTGCTTCTTGAAAAAGAACTTTTGGGACAAACATGACCTGGAGGGCTGAGAATCTCCATAGACATTGTGCACTTAAAATTCAGGTGAATACATGAAGAAAGAAAAAAGAAGCAGCAATCATAATCACTTTTGGTGATGTTTTGGAGAGCACAAAGAGTAAAAAAAAACTAAGATGCATGTTTCTGCTCTTGACAAGAAGAATGGATGATCAGTATTGCCTTGACCCTTCTCTGAGAGTATTTTGTAATTTTTAAGACTGACGCTTGGGGCCCATAAAAGGATCCTGATGTAGTTATATTATCACCGATATACTACAAGGTTAGACAGAGATTTCCATTGCAATGATATGTATCTTTCTAAAGTACATTTTTCTAAGGAATTAAAAACTGTTTGGAATCTACTATTCCCTTCAAATTTGGAGTCTTATTCACTTTCTGTAAATCTACTTTGCAGTTTGATTGGTGATTTTTGAACTCCACAGATTTTTTTGCAAAATTCTTAGGAGAGAACTCAGTAGAACTCAAATATCTTCTGACATATTTTACAGATATTTCATTTCCTTATGCCTTCAAAGTATTTCCCTTATCCAGTCCTATAATAAAAAACCTGTTTTGTCATGAAATAACCACCATTGTGTATAGTGTGACATAGATAATCTAAGAAGTTTTTTGTTATCTTTCTTAATCTGAACTCATCAGTTATATTGTGATTATTGTAATGTCCTGTCAAAATAACCAATGGCTTATTTTTGAGTTTTTGAGTTGCGTTTATTTATAGGCCGCCCTTTTCCCTGAGGGGACTCAGGGCGGCTAACAACTTATGGGAGGGGAAGACATACAATAACATAAAAATACAGTATGTAATTAAGATCAAACAACATTCATTCAACATTCGGGCGGGGGCAAACTATGGTCTTTACCCCCAGGCCTGGCGGGATAGCCAGGTCTTGAGGGCTGTGCGGAAGGTCTGGAGGGTGGTGAGGGTACGAATCTCCACTGGGAGATCGTTCCAGAGGGTTGGAGCTGCTACAGAAAAGGCTCTCCTCCGCGTAGTTGCCAGCCGGCACTGGCTGGCAGATGGCACTCGGAGGAGGCCTAATCTGTGAGATCTTATGGGTCGAGAGGAGGTAATTGGCAGGAGGCGGTCTCCCAAGTACGCAGATCCACTACCATGGAGGGCTCTATAGGTAGTAAGAAGCACCTTGAAGCGCACACGGAGGTCAACAGGTAGCCAGTGCAGCTCGCGGAGGATAGATGTTATGTGGGCGAACCGAGGTGCACCCACGATCACTCGCGCGGCCGCATTCTGGACTAGCTGAAGCCGCCGGATGCTCTTCAAGGGCAGCCCCATGTAGAGCACGTTGCAGTATTCCAGCCTAGAGGTCACGAGGGCGCGAGTGACTGTTGTGAGAGCCTCCCGATTCAGGTAGGGTCGCAACTGGCGCACCAGGCGAACCTGGGCAAATGCCCCCCTGGTCACAGCCGACAGGTGGTGATCAAAGGTCAGCTGTGGATCCAGGAGGACTCCCAAGTTGCGAACCCTGTCTGAGGGGTGTAAATTTTGACCCCCCAGCCTGAGCGTTGGAACACTAACCAAATTTTTGGGAGGGAAACACAACAGCCACTCGGTCTTTTCTGGGTTGAGTACAAGCTTGTTAGCCCGCATCCAGTCTCTAACTGCTTCAAGACCCCGGCTCATCACATCCACCGCTTCATTGAGTTGGCACGGGGCAGACAGATACAGCTGTGTATCGTCCGCATATTGGTGGTATCTTATCCCGTGCCTCCGAATGATCTCGCCCAGCGGTTTCATGTAGATGTTAAATAGTACGGGGGACAGGACCGACCCCTGTGGCACCCCATATGATAGGGGCCTCGTGGTCGATCTCTGACCCCCGACCAACACCGACTGCGACCTGTCCGAGAGGTAGGAGGAGAACCACTGCAAAACAGTGCCTCCCACCCCCACCTCCCGCAGTCGTTGCAGAAGGATACCATGGTCGATGGTATCGAAAGCCGCCGAGAGGTCGAGGAGAACCAAGATGGAGGCATGGCCTCCATCCCTGGCTCTCCAGAGATCATCGGTCAATGCGACCAAAGCGGTTTCTGTGCTGTAACCAGGTCTGAAGCCGGACTGGAAGGGGTCCAGGTAATCGGCTTCCTCCAAGGTCCGCTGGAGCTGGTAGGCCACCACCTTCTCAACAACCTTCCCAATAAAGGGGAGGTTGGAGACTGGACGGTAGTTGTTAAGTACGGCTGGATCCAAAGATGGTTTCTTCAGGAGGGGTCTCACCACCGCCGTTTTAAGTGCGGCGGGGAAGTGCCCCTCCTGAAGCGAGGCGGTAATAACCGCTTGGATCCAGCCCCGTGTCACCTCCCTGCTGTTAACAACCAGCCAGGAGGGACACGGGTCCAGTACACAGGTGGAGGCACTCACAGCCCTCATGGCCTTGTCCACGTCCCCGGATGTAACATCCTGAAACTCAACCCAGCGATGGTCAACCAAATCGTCCTCTCATGCCTCGGCTGGTTCTGCAAAGGTGGAGTCCAAATCCGACCGAAACCGAGCAACTTTGTCCGCCAAGAACTGGGCATAATCTTCAGCCCTACCCTGCAAGGGGTCCCCCGTATCCCTCTTATTTAAGAGGGAGCGGGTTATCCTAAACAGGGCGGCTGGACGGGACTCGGCGGACGCAACCAAGGTGGCAATATAAGATCTCTTTGCTGCCCTAAGTGCCCTGATGTAATCCTTGGTGCAGGTTGTTAAAAGTGCTCGGTTCGGTTCGGATTTATCGGACCTCCACAGGTGCTCTAGGCGTCTCCTCCGGCGCTTCCTCTCCCGGAGCTCCTCGGTGAACCAAGGAGGCCTCCGGGATCCGCCGCCTCGGATATTGACAAGCTAGACTAATAAAAACTTATCAAAGGATCATATATTTCTTATTATAACCTCAGTAGCTTCAGGAAAATAAGGGATGTGCCCACCCCAGTACTCGCCAAAAAATAATGTAGAAATTTGTTCACATTCTAAAATGCCGCATAAGCAATAATATATTACTACAGTATAATCAGTGCATTTATTACTACTGCTATGCTAAATATTCCTTAGATGGGGATGATTTTTACTAGAAATAGGGCAAGACCTTCTTTCTATTTACATTGGGTGCATGAATTTATTTACATCTTCTAAAGCTGCTGTTATTTCTCCCTCTATCTTTAAAATCATCACATTAAATGCAACAACATATTTAAAGTAACATGTAGTTTGGCCCTGATCCCTAAATTTAGCACTCAGGACTGCAAATGTTGTTGAATTACAATACTGAACATTCTACGCATTGACTCTGCACAGTTCAACAGACATGGAAAGCTTATGAGCTTCCATTTCAGTTAATTGGTGCTGCAAGAACTAAATCAGGGAGGTTGATTTTCACTCTTTGTACATTTGCTTCCTGATATCTTAAATTTCATTCTTTTCAATGGTAATTACAATAACTAGAAAAAATATGGAATACAGAGATAACACTGAAGGTAATTTATATACTTTGATACATACTTTGCAGATTTTGGAATTCGAGGAAAAGATGATGAATCATTTTGATGGAAAATAAAGGTTAGTTAAATACTGTATTTCACAATACATCCAACCCCAAAGCTAAATAAAACTGTTCACCTGATCCAACAGCATAAACTCCCAAAACTCAGAAGTGGTGTCTCTCTCCTAATCAAAAGAAGTCTGAGGAAATCCTGTGGCTCACATCATGAAGAGCCATGAAAACCTCATTGGAGGAACAAATTATCCTCTATTATTCCTCTTCAGGTTTTCCACATAGCCTTTATGAAGACAGTTCATCTAGCTAACCTACACAATTTCTGACTTTTCTACCATTTAATTCAATACATTTGGTTAAAATGAATTAATACATAATTATTAAGAGAATTCAAGAGTTGTGAAAAAGGAGATATGCTATTAAATCTGTTATGTAAAATATATTAGTTATTCAGCTTACAGAGAGCCAATGTGTCTCCTAAGTACATTTATCACGTATTAAATCATCAGTTAATATAATCCATTATCCATTCAATGATTGTTAAATCTTATATATCTTACTTTTAAAAGCCACAGCTACAACATACGAAAATATATCAGCATAAAATTTATGATTATTTAAATTTTTTATCCCTTTATTGATAATAATAAAAAATTTACATTGCAAATTTTTCCATACATGTCTCTATCACATAATTAACAGATCGGTGACATTATAGCAGTAGACTTATATACCGCTTCATAGGCCTTTTCAGGCCTCTCTAAGCGGTTTACAGAGAGTCAGCATATTGCCCCCAACAATCTGGGTCCTCATTTTACCCACCTCGGAAGGATGGAAGGCTGAGTCAACCCTGAGCCGGTGAGATTTGAACCGCTGACCTGCTGATCTAGCAGTAGCCTGCAGTGCTGCTTTTTAACCACTGCGCCACCTTGGCTCTATCATACATTATCCAAAATGTATGATTTAAATACACTCCTTTTTCAGACTCTTGGGGTGATTTCTGTGTTCTCGACTACTAATTCTAGATTTTTCTTATTCTGCACTGCTGCAAAGCTTCCATAGCTGCAAGTCACCATTTCCCTGAGGGTTCTAAGAGATATAGGGGCAGCTTTACCACCTTCTGCACAGCAGCAATCAGGTCTTTTAAAAATCAACTGAAAACAATAATGGACCAGCAACAGTGGAAACATAATGTGATTTGCAGCAGCTTTTGTATTTCTCATTGGACAAGGAGGGGAGAATTTGACAGCTTTAATAATTTGATCAAAATGATTAATAGTGTTTTCTAGCATCATCCAACCATTGTGCTGATATACTGTAGTAGTATCATTAACAATAACTAGATGATGCTATAAGTCTTAGCATCTGAAAATCTATCTGTGGTTAATTGTGACCTTTCCAAAATTGTTTCTATGGATGAGGAAAGTGTTTTGGGTATGGAACATATCATAGATTTACAAGGAGGGAGAATTAAGAATTTTCTTCTAGGTCCAGCTAGATACAAATAATTTTAATAGTTATTCAACTATTAATTTGTGGGTAAAAAAATGTTTTGCTACTTTCAGAGAAATAAATTTATCATTACTATTTAACAGCAGTGCAGATAAAAGCACTGCCTTTAAATAGGATTAGAGTATTAAGTGCCCCAGAAGTTTAAATAAAAGAGGTGTCATCAACTTGTGGCAAATATGCCTATAAAACAGGCAATAAATAAAAACAAGAAGAACACTTGAATGCATTTGGGTCATTATTAAAGCGGGGGAAATGACATTGCCATAGGTCTATACTATAGGCCACCCAACCAAATAGAGGAAGTAGATGAGCTTTTTGCTAGTCAGCTAACTAAGGTATGTAGGAAAAACACCACAATAGTAATGGGGGATTTTAACTACCCTGATGTCAACTGGGAGACAAACTCTACACCAAGTGGAAGATTTAACAGGTTCTTAACTTAGAAGAAAAAAACTTAGAAGACAACTTTGTTCCCAAAAAGTAGAGAAGGGAACAAGGGGATCAGCCATATTGGACTTAATTCTTACTAACGGAGGAGAAATGATAGAAAGTGTTGAAGCTACAGGAGTCTTGGGGGCAAGTGATCATACAATATTGGAATTCAACATTACACAAACACAAGTAGTAGAACAAAGTCAAACTAGAATCTTGGTCTTTAAGAGAGCTAATTTCAATAAATTTGGAGAAAGCTTGAGAAGGATTCCATGGATGAGAATACTCAAGGGGAAAACAACTCAAGAAAGTTGGGAAATTTTGAAAAGTGAGATTATAAAATCCCAGTCTAGCACAATACTAATGAAGAAAAAAAATAACAGCTCCCAAAAGAAACCAGCATGGCTGCATAAAGAACTCTCTGACAAATTGAAAGACAAAATGGATAAGTATAAAAAGTGGAAAGAGGGGCTTATAACTAAGGCAGAATATCAGCAATAGCCCGAGCCTGTAAAGATGAAGTGAGGAAAGCTAAGGCTCACAACGAAGAAAGGCTGCAACAAAAATAATAATAATTAAAAAACTTCTTCCAACATGTTAAAAACAAGAAAAATGTTAAGGAAACAATTGGTCCAGTGCTGGGAGAAAGTGGCAAGAAGGTGACAAGTAATAGGGAGAAAGCAGAACTATTTAACTCATTTTTTGCATCTGTCTTTATACAAAGAGGAAAAAAACAGTCCAGCCTATCAAAAATAGCACCACAAAAAACAGATTACGAACACAAGTTAAAATAGGGAAGAAAATGGTAAGTGAGCACCTGTCTACCCTAGACAAGTTCAAATCACCAGGACCGGATGGATTACACCCCAGGGTTCTGAATGAACTGGCAGATGAGATCTCAGATCACTGAACTATATCTTTCAGAGATCCTGGAGCATTGGGAAACTGCCAGAGGACTGGAGAAGAGCTGATGTGGTTCCCATCTTCAAAAAAGGGAAAAAATAGATGCTGCAGACCCATCAGCCTGGCCTCAATACCAGGGAAGTTTCTGGAAAAGATAACCAAGCAATGAATTAGCGAACACCTAGAAGTAAACAAAGTAATAGCCAAAAGCCAACATGGGTTTGTCAAAAACAGATCATGCCAGACTAATTTTATTGCATTATTTGACAAAGTGACAAAATTAGTGCACCAGAGGAATACCGTTTATATAATGTACTTGGACTTCAGTAAAGCATTTGATAAAGTAGACCACAACCTACTACTAAATAAAGTAGAAAAATGTGGGTTAGACAGCATCACCACCAGATGGATTTGTAACTGGCTGACAAACCACACTCAATGTGTAGTCCTCAATGGAACTGCATCTACATGGAGGGAAGTATGCAGTGGAGTACCCCAAGGCTCTGTTTTAGGCCTAGTACTCTTCAACATCTTCCTCAATGATTTGGATGAGGGGATAAATGGGGAACTCATTAAATTTTCAGATGACACCAAGCTGGCAGAAATAGCCAACACCCCAGAAGATAGGGTTAAGATACAGAAGGATCTTGACAAACTTGAACATTGGGCTATGTAACAAAATGAAATTCAATGGTGAAAAAAGTAAGGTTCTACATTTAGGCAAGAAAAAAAATGCACAGGTACAGTATATATGGTACCTTGCTAGATAGTAGTAACTGTGAGAGGGATCTTGGATCTATTGGACAACCATTTAAATATGAGCCAGCAGTGTGCAGCAGCTGCCGAAAAAGCCAACACAGTTCTAGGCTGCATAAACAGAGGGATAGAATCAAGATCACATGAAGTGTTAATACCACTTTATAATGCCTTGGTAAGGCCACACTTGGAATACTGCATTCAGTTTTGGTCGCCATGATGTAAAAAAGATGTGGAGACTCTAGAAAGAGTGCAGAGAAGAGCAACAAAGATTAGGGGACTGGAGGCTAAAATATATGAAGAACGGTTGCAGAAACTGGGTATGTCTAGTTTAATGAAAAGAAGGACTGGGGGAGACATGATAGTAGTGTTCCATTATCTCAGGGGTTGCCACAAAGAAGAGGGAGTAAAGCTATTCTCCAAAGCATCTGAGGGTAGAACAAGAAGCAATGGGTGGAAATTAATCAAAGAGAGAAGCAACTAAAAACTGAGGAGAAATTTCCTGACAGTTAGAACAATTAATCAGTGGAACAGCTTGCCTCCAGAAGTTGTGAATGCTCCAACACTGGAAGTTTGTAAGAAGATGTTGGATAACCATTTGTCTGAAATAGTGTAGGGTTTTCTGCCTAAACAGGGGGTTGGACTAGAACCTCCAAGGTCCCTTCCAACTCTGTTATTTTATTCTATTCTAACATGGGCTGTGGATTCTATGGTACCCAGGTCACCCATATTTCCAACTTAGACTAGGATCTTAAATTCAGGGTTGATTATTATCCAGATGTTCATCAAGGTGGGATCAAAACCATGGTATTTAATTTTCATTTTGGGGAAGAGACTGTTCAATGTTTATACAATATCACAGTATGTAAGAAGCATAAATCAAAATTTATTACAAGTCAATTACAAACATTGCTCTAACAATTGTTCACAGTGTAATCCTACACATGCTTATTCAGAAAAATGTCTAGTCAGTGGGCTCTTTTTCAAATAAGTTTTCATTGGATTGCAGCCTCAATTAATCCAAGTAAGACTGGCCTGTCAGCCCAATTAAAGTATTTTATTAGTCTTGATCAAGAACTTTGTATGTCAAAATCTTGGCATTTCTCTCTAGTTTATATTGCTTAAGCTCACTTGGTTTACATGCCTTCAAATTCTTATAAATTGTAATGCAGTATCTTATAAGCAGTGAAATACAACAGTTCACTGGTAAATTATGTCATCAGATTACTTTTAATGCAAGAGAGATTTGACATTAAAACACTTCAGGAAAATAAAGACCTCTCCTGGATTCTGCATTATTACATGGCAGTTGCTTTCTATCTGCTGTCTTCCAACAAGGCTGAAAGATGACTGTTAGAGAGTAGAAATGTAATGCATCTGGAAGATGCTATGGAGAAAGAAGATTCCAGAGTAAGGTTTCACCAAAAGCAGTTGTTTCAGAATCCAATTATTGTTCAACATATGTCTAGCATTCATGAATGCATGGCATCCAGTCAAAAAAGTTAGGATGGCAGCTGTAACCATGCTATCAAAGCATATTCCTCTCTTGCATGAACATATTCAATTGTGAAATTCAATTGTGAAATTGCAGCTATCCTCTTTACATTTTTGAACAACATTATGGATGTCTTTCCTGAAAGTCAAATTCAAAAGTAAATTACTTGAACTTTTTGTTTTTCAATTTATGAAAATTGATGCATGCTAATCCCTAATATAAGTTTAATGAACTTCAATTGATCTCTGAAATTCTGGAATAGAACATAATCAACCAATGAAAATATATATTTCCAAAAAAATCTCTGATTCTACATTTGAATAATATACAGATGCTAGAATTATCAGGCCAAATATTATCAGGTGATTATTACATCTGGTTTAACAGTTAAAATATACTGCTATCCAATAATTTCTTGCTACAGCTTTATAATATTTGAGGAAGAAAACATCTTGACATTGCAATCCTGTTGATGTCAACAGAATGATCTTCCATACAAACAGATATCTAACACTTTCTATATCAAACACAAACATCAGAAAAATATTGATCATCTTAGTTGCTCTTCTCTGAATTTTTTTCCAATGTCTCAACAACTTTTTTGTAGTGCAGTGACCAAAATTGGTTGGAGTATTCCAGGTGTGATCTTACTAGGGCTTTATAAAGTATACTAATACTTCACGTGATTTTGATTCTATGCCTCTTTTTATACAACTCAGGACTGTATTAGCTGTTTTGGCCGCAATAGGACACTGCTGGCTCATATTCAAGTGATCATGCACTAAGGACTTCAAAGTTTTTCTCATAGTTACTGTTTTTCAGCCAGGTCTCACCTAATCTGTACTTATACCTTTGATTTTTTTTCTACCTAAATGTAAAACTTTGCTTTTCTCCACATTAAAATTTATTTTGTTGGATAGGGCCTATTCAAATTTGTCAAAATCTTTTTGGACCCTGAGCTTGTCTTCTAGGATGTTGGTTATTCCTGCCAGTTTAGTGTCAACTGCAGATTTGATGAATTCCCCTTCTATTCCATCATCTAAGTCATTTATGAAGATATTGAAGAGTACTGGGCCTAAGATGGAACCCACTGCTTACTTCCCTTCATGTAGATAGTACCATTAAGGGCTACTCATTGAGTACAGTTTGTCAGCAAGCTACTAATCCATCTGGTAGTGATGTTATCTATTCCATATTTTTTTAGCTTACCAATAAGTAGGTTGTGGACTACTTCGTCAAATGCCTTACTTAAGTCTAAGTATATTATGTCCATGGCATTTCGCTGGTCTATTAATTTAGTCACTTCATCGAAGAATGAAATAAGATTGGTTTGGTATGATCTGTTTTTAACAAACTCATGCTGGCTACTAGTTATAACTTTAGTTGTTTCTAGATGTTCACAGATCTGTTTTTTGATTATCTTTTCCAGGATCTTCCCAGGAATTGGTGTGTAGTTCCTTGGGTCTGTTTTTTATTCCTATTTTTGTAGTTGGGAACCACATCAGCCCCTTTCAAGTCCTCTGGTACTTCCCTGGTGCTCCAGGATTTTTGAAAGATATGGTATAATGGTTCTGAAATAACATCTGTCAGTTCCTTCAGAACTCTGGGAGGTAATGTCAGCCTCTGCTTCGCTTACTTGCTATCGGCTGCCATAGAAATGGGGTGTCAGATCCCTAAACATGATACTGTCATTCAATTGGGAGGAGAGGGGCCTTGGAGTAATTTATTGGAGGTGCCCATGACAACTGATATTTTACAACTGCTTTCCTGGCGCCAGAAGGACAGAGATCTCAGTACCTCTGGAGGGATGTTTTTGATGGCCATGTGGGGTATCTTACTTTAATGTCTAACAAAAGATAGCCATGGGAATGTATGTTTATTCAGCTCTCAGGGCAGTTGGTAAAGGAAACATTTTCACACTTGTGTATTGGCCAAAAACTGCATTCTGACAAAAGGGAAGGCGTCACTATTACTTTAATTCTACTTGCATTGCCTAAGGGGATTCAGATGTTGCTTTGCCCTAACGGCTTCCATTCTTCTTAGTTAAAGGTTCCTTTTGAAATAATCTGTTTCAGGAGTCTTCACTTTCTTAAGTTAGGAGAGGAGCCCTTACACGGGGAAGGTGGGGGCATGGTATTTAGGATGGGAATAAATGGTACAGGAGGTGATATGAAAAAGAGAGTTTTCTTCTCACCATCTTCTGCGCATGGTGTTTGGACCTGGTCAAGGCCAACCGTTCTGCATACCAACATGATGAAGCCGAGGTGGGGCAGTGGTTAAATGCAGCACTGCAGGCTACTTCAGCTGACTGCAGTTCTGCAGTTCAGCTGTTCAGATCTCACCAGCTCAGGGTTGACTCAGCCTTCCATCCTTCCGAGGTGGGTAAAATGAGGACCCGGATTTTTGTTGGGGGCAATATGCTGACTCTGTAAACCGCTTAGAGAGGGCTGAAAGCCCTATGAAGCGGTATATAAGTCTAACTGCTATTGCTATTGCTATTTTGGAGATGCACCCCACATGACACCTAAGGGAGTTGCAGATTGGACACTGGGGTGGGGTCATTGGAGGGAGGGGGCTGGGTAATCATTTGATATGTATTTGTTCACACCTTTCTGGCTCAGATCTTGCTTTACTTTTGCTGCTATCTTTTCATAACCAGAAAAAGTATTTTAATTCCATGAACAATGGAGTTAGGAGTTTTCTTTCTTGGTTATTGATGGAAGCAAACCTGACAGGTAATCTGTTGGGTCTGGGTGATTTATATTCCTCAAGGTCATTCTGAGCATTTGCTTTCCTGACTTCATCTCTGCAATTTCTGGCTATCTGTTGATATTCTGCCTTAGTTATGTGTCCCTCTTTCCACTTTTTGTACTTGTCCTTTTTGTCTTCCGGTTTATCAGAGAGATCTTTGTGCAGCCATGCTGGTTTCTTCTTGAATTTCTTGTTTCTCTTTTTCAGTGATATTATGCTGGACTGGGCTTTTATTATCACATTTTCCCCATGCTTCTTGAGTTGTTTTTCCCTTTAGGATTTTCATCCATGGAATTTTTCCTAGGCTGTCTCTGAGTTTGTTAAAATCAGCTCTTTTAAAGTTTAAGATACTGATTGGATTATTTTCCATTGCTTGTGTTTGCATTATATTGAATTCCAGTATGACATGGTTACTTTCACCCAAGGTTCTGGCAACTTCAACTACCACTTCTTTATAAGTAAGAATTAGGTCCAGTATAGCTTTACTTCTAGTTGCCTCATCCACCTTTTGGATGACAAAGTTGTCACCTAGGCTGATTAGGAATCTGTTTGATCTCCCACTTGGTGCAGATTTTGTCTCCCAGTTGATATCTGGATAGTTAAATTATTCCATTACTATTATGGTATGCTCCCTACATACATTTGTTAACTGGCAAACAGTTCATCAAACAGTTCATATACATTCTAGATCTTTGAACATTTGCATTTCTGTACATATGTAGTGATCTGTTACATATAGTGCAACTGCACCTCCTCTTTTTGTTGATCTGTTTGTTTTGAACAATTTGTATCTATCCATTAGTACATTCCAGTCATGGGTTTCATTCCATCAGGTTTCTGTAATGGCAACTATATCATACCTACCCTTGTGTACTATTGCTTCTAGTTCATCCTGTTTGTTTCCCAAGATTTGAGCATTTGTATATAAGTATTTAAGACTTTTATGCCTGCCCATGTGTATGTTTCCTGCATCTACTACTTGTTATTGGAGTTTTTTTTCTTTTTTCTCATCACTCCCTACCTCATTGTTTGAATTATTTTCTTGGGATCTATGATTGGTTTTTGTGTTCTAGGGATTCCAAAGATTGGTCATCCTTCCCCATCAATTTTAGTTTAAAACCCTTCTGATGAGTTGGGCAAGTCTTTTTCCAAGTTCATTTTTCCCTGTTTTCATGAGGTGCAATTTCATTAATTTTTTGTCTCAAATCTGCTTTCCCTCCCTCCCTTTATCTTTACATGAACTAGGGAAGGTCTTGTGTAAGATGGTTACTCACTTTATATTGTTGACTTGGGCTCAGGCCCCTTTTACCTGTTGCCTTGATAACAGCTTTTTCCTGCCCCTCAACACCATTCTTTGGCCTTCTACAAATAATAATTTATTAACCACAACTCTTAATGAATCTTTTGCTACCAGGAAAAGCACATGGATAAAAAATATATAATGATTTGTGATTCAACAGTAAAGGAACGAGCAGTCAAGAAATAATCTGCTCATTAGTACTTGATAGAACAGCCATGGAAGTCTTGGGAAAGGTATTCAACTGTCATAATGAACAGAATAGTGTAAGCAATTATATTCTCTGTCACATACTATTGAAGCAAAAGTTGGATTTTGAAGAAGCAGGATAAGAAATGTATTGATGCTTTTGAACTTTGAGGTTGGAGGAATCCTCTAAGATTGCCATAAATAGCAAAGAAAACAAACAGATCACAGATTAACAGAGTTGGAAGGGACCTTGTAGGTTATCTGGTTCAACTAGCAGACCCTACACCATTTTTGACAGATGGCAGTACAGTCTCTTCTTGAAAGTCTCATGATGAAGCTCCCACAACTTCTGAAGGCAAGGTGTTCCATTGGTTAATTGTTCTCACTGTCAGAAAATTTCTCCTTATTTTCAGGTTGAATCTCTCCTTGTTCAGTTTCTAGCCATTATTTCTTTTCTGGCCTTCAGGCACTTTGGAAAATAGCTTGACTCCCTCCTTTCTATGGCAGTCCTTAAAATATTGGAACAGTGCTATCATGTCTCCCCTGGTCCTTCTCTTCACTAGACTGACCATGTCCAGTTATTGCAACCGTTCATCATATGTTTTAGCCTCCATTCCCCTAATCATCTTTGTTGCTCTTCTCTGCACTCTTTCTAGAGTCTCAACATCTTTTTTATAGTATGGTGATCAAAACTGGATGCAGTACTCTAGGTGTGGTCTTACTAAGGCTTTATAGAGTGGTATTAGTACCTCACTTGATCTTGATTGTATCCCTCTGTTAATGCAATTTAGGATTGCATTGGCTTTTTTGGCTGCCACCACACACTATTGGCTCAATAGTTTGTCTACTAAGACTCCAAGGTCCCTCTCACAGTTACTGTTATTAAGCCTGATTTCACCTAGTCTATATGTGTATTTTTGTTTTTCTTGCCTAAGTGTAAGGCTTTACTTTTCTCTACATTGAATTTCATTTTGTTAGATAGGGTCCAATGTTCAAGTCTGTCAATCTGGATTTTGAGCCTATCATCTAGGGTTTTGGCTTTTCCTGCCAGTTTAGTATCATCTGTAAATTTGGTAAATTCGCTTTTTATTCCCTCATCTAAGTCATTTATGAAGATATTGAAGAGTACTAGGATCTAGGACAGAACCTTGTGGTACCCCACTGCTTACTTCTCTCCATGTAGATGTAGACTACTCATTGAGTACAGTTTGTCAACCAGTTATGAATCCATCTGATGGTGATGCTATCTATCCCAACTTTTTCTAGCTTGCCAAGAAGTAGGTTGTGGTCTACTTTGTTGAATGCCTTACTAAAGTCTAAGTATATCACGTCCATAGTATTTCACTGGTCTATTAATTTAGTCACTTCATCAAAGAATGAAATAAGATTGGTTTGGCATGATCTGTTTTTAACAAATCCATGCTGACTGCTAGTTATTACTTTATTCATTTCTAGATGTTGGCAGATCTGTTTTTTAATTATCTTTTCCAGTATCTTCCCAGGAATTGGTGTGTAGTTTCCTGGGTCTGTTTCCCCCCCACCACTTTTTTTAAAAGATGAGAACCACATCAGCTTTTCCCCAGTCCTCTGGTAGTTGCCAGGTGCTCTAGGATTTTTGAAAGATGTGATACAGAGGTTCTGAGATAACATCTGCCAGCTCCTTCAGAACTCTGAAATGTAGCAATAGCAATAGCAGTTAGAGTTATATACCACTTCATAGGGCTTCCAGCCCTCTCTAAGCGGTTTACAAAGTCAGCATATTGCCCCCACAGTCTGGGTCCTCATTTCACCCACCTCGGAAGGATGGAAGGCTGAGTCAACCTTGAGCCGGTGAGATTTGAACTGCTGAACTGCAGATAACAGTCAGCTGAAGTGGCCTGCAGTACTGCACCCTAACCACTGCGCCACCTCGGCTCAATGTAATCTATTCGGTCCCAGTGATTTATATTAGTCAAGGTCAGATAGATGTTCTCTCATCATTTTCTTGCTTATTTTAATTTTTATTTCTAATTTGTCTTTTACTGTAGTATTTTTGGTACTTTGGGCTATCATTTCTTTTTGCATAAAGATTGATGCAACAAATGAATTAAGCAGCTCTGCTTTTCCTCTGCTGCCTGCTACTTCTTTGCCATGTTGTTGCTTTAGTGAACCAACTGTTTCCTTGATTTTCTTCTTGTTATTGATATGTTGGAAGAAACTTTTTTTATTATCTTTGATTTTTGTTGCAAGTCTTTGTTCATTCTGAGCCTTTGCTTTCCTGACTTAATCTTTGCATTTTCTGGCTATCTGCTGATAATCAGCCTTAGTGAAGTGTCCCACTTTCCATTTTTTGTACTTATCCTTTTTGTCTTTCAGTCTATCAAAGAGATCTTTGTGCAGCCATGATGTTTCTTCTTGGATTTCTTGTTTTTCTTTTTCAGCAGTATTGTGCTGGACTTGACTTTTTATGATCACATTTTTCAGAGTTTCCCACACTTCTTGAGTTGTTTTCCCCTTAAGGATTTTCATTCAAAGAATCTTTCCCAAGTAAACAAGCAAATAACCAAACAAAACAATCCAGAGTTCATTTCAGAGTAGAAATGACCAGGTACAGATTTTCCGACTCTGAACACATTATGAAAAGATCCAACTTTGTAAAGAAAACTTTGATGTTGAGAAAAGTACAGGGGGGACAGCTGTTGGACTAAGCGGCTGTGTGAACGGGCTGCTCTGCAGTGCACAGCCAATTTCCAGCTGTCTGGTGGGCTTTTGTAGCCGAAAGGGGGTCTCAGAGGGACACCCAAAAGGTGGATGTTCTGCGGTTCATGAACAGATGGTGAAGAGTGGAAGTTTGTGGAGTGAAGCAGGAGAAATCTCTTGAGCATTGGACAGAGAGAAGATGAGCAATAACGGCCAACCTGAAGGGCTGACAGCTGGACAAAGTAAGTATGAATTAAGTGGAACAATGGTAGACTGTTCCTGGCCATAATTTAATTTCAACCATTGAAATTTAAAGAGATTGTTTTGAGGAGTTTCTCTGGTGGAAGAAACAATCATAACTGAAAGGAGGGGTGGAGGCAACCTCACCCGATCAAGAAAAGAACAGGAAGAGTTGGCAGGGTAAAGATAGGAGATTAAGGAGAATAAGACAGATTGGCTGGAACAATAGGAATACTCTGTTTTTTTCTATCTTCTTCATTTTACCAACTTTTTTAGGCAAAGGATATTATTGGAGTATCAAATTTAATGTAAGATTGCAGAAGAAGTTTGGAGCAGCACCAATGGGAGAGCGTGACAGTGTGAAAGTTTGGTGATTAATGGCTTCCCTCTGAAATGGTGACAGTGCTTTTTGAAAAAAGAAAATGAGATAGGGCAACATTTACTGGTCAAAGAGAGAAAATACTGGTGAGATATATATGGAAGGGAAGCTGAAAGAAGGGACTATTTTGGCGTTTTGGCTTTTTGAAGTACTATTGACTATTAACTGACTATCAATTCAAAAAAAATTGAAGTCACACAGAGAGACTTACTTATTTTAACAGACTTTAGTTGAACTTTAGCTGAACTATATTAAAAATATTAAGATCATCAATAAGTATTAATAATATTATCAATAATATTACAGTGGTAGTAATAGTGAAATAGAAAGAGTGTGATTAATACAGGTTTCATGGTTGCTTTCAATAGTGACTTAAATTGTGATATTTAACCTCAATATACCTCGATATACTCTCATATAAGAGTTAATTGTGTATGTTTTATAATTGTCTATATGTGATAACAAAATAGAATATTAATAGCTCATAATAGCTGGAAAGGTGGAGGCTTATATTGATGGGAAGAAAAAGTGGGAGAATTTGATAAAAGATGAGTTTGTGAGAAGGCTGTTAAAAATAATGAGTGTTACCAATTTAATGAAGATCAGGACAGGGAGAAAACAAGGTACTCAATTAACAGGGGCAGCCCCGAGCCCCTTAGGCCAAAAATGCATGGAGGAAATGGTTTAGAGGGAGAGGTCAAATTCATTTAAAGACCTTCAGGTCATAGTACAAGGTATGCAAGAGGTGATGAAACAAAACCATGAGGAACTGAGAAAAGAGATTGGAGAGGAATGATACAGAAGAACTAAAGGAGAAGATGCAGGTGATGGATAAGAAATTTGAATCCTTCCAACAACAAATTATGAAAAATGAGCAAAGATTACAAGACATGGAAGTGAGAATAGAGTAAGAAGAAAAAAGAGTAGATGTAATTAGTGAAAAATTAATTCAGGCCAATAAGAAGCTTGAAAATACAGTTGTATTTTTAGAGTCTGAAAAATTGGTGCATTATCTATGCTTCCAAAATGAGAGGAGAGAGAAGACCTGCTGGAAATCATGGGATAATTATTAATGAAAGCACTTGGAATTGAGAAGGAAGAGATGCTGATGGAAATAGATGAGACCTATAGAGTACAGACAAATTATGCAAGGAGACATAATTTACCAAAGGAAATACGTTAGATTGGTGAAGAAATCAATCCAAGATTAAATATTACACAGAAGAGATGAACCAATAGAATATAGAGGGAAGCAATTAATAGTCCTGAAACAAGTACCAAGAAGGATCAGAGAACTGTGAAGACCTTACCAATTCCTGACTTCCAAATTAAACATATATAACATCAACTTTAGGTGGCTGATTACGGAAGACATTATGGTCACGTGGCAGGATAAAAGACACAGAATAGACACCGTGGACAAGGCAGAGGAATTCTATAGTCAATATATCAGTAATGAAGAAGTGGAAGAAAAGAAAGATTTGGAAGGAAGAGACTCGAGACTAGTGGAAAAAGAAAAGAGTGTGTTACAAATTAAAGAGAGAAGTGAAGGAAAGGAAGAAATGATGGAGAATTATGAGGGAAGACACCAGGAAGCAAAACAAGTTAGAACAACAAGAAGCACAAAACCAAGGTATCGATTAAATTTGGACATTATAGCAATACAAGAAGTTCATATAAATGAAAAACAAAAGCAGCTATTAGAATACCCCAAACTAGGGATCATATATAATGCAGCGTTGGAAGAAGCGAAGATACCACAATCATGGGCGGAGGCAAATATCACGCTAATACCAAAACAGAATTCAGACAGGATGCTAATTAAGTATGGATAACCATATGCTTGTTAAATACAGACTACAAGATATTCACATCAATAATAGCTGAATGTTTAAAAAGATTCCTAGATGAGTTTATACACACAGATCAAAATGGTTTTCTACCAAAATGACAAATGAAAAATAACATAAGAATAATATTAGATGTCTTAGAATATTATGAGAGACATAGTGGAACACAGGTGGCATTGTTATTTCTAGATGCACAAAAAGCTTTTTGCAAAGTTAATTGGAAATTTATGTTACAACAATTGAAATATATGGAATTTGGCAATAAATTTTTAAATATATTTCGGGTGATATACTCCAACCAAGAAGCTAAAGTAATAGTGAATGGAGAGGTGACAAAAAAGTTTAAAATCCAGAAAGGCATGAGGCAAGGGTGTCCTCTATCCCCTTTGTTAGTCATATTGTCTCTAGAAGTGTTAACAAGGATAATACGGAAAGAAACTCAAATTAAAGGACTGGAAATTAGGAAATAAGTCTGAGGCTGATGGAGGTATTAGAGGACTATGGGAAAGTAGCAAAATTGAAAATTAATAAAGATAAAACTAAAATGATATTTTAAAATATGACGGAGAAGCAGAAGGAGGAATTGGCCAAAGGAATAAATATCCAGATGGGGGAAAATGAAATATTTAGGAATTTATATAACGGAAAGGTGTACATCAATCACAGATAACAACCATGTTAAGTTAACAAACTATATAAAAGGAAAATTGGAGAGGTGGAAAAATTCGAGATTCTCCTTCATGGGAAGGATAGCAAGGATCAAAATGAACATTCTACTGAAATTATTATTACTGTTTCAAAATATCCCAATAAAATTAGATAAAAAGTACTTTGGAAAATTGAATAAAATGACATCAGAATACATTTGGCAAGGGAAGAAACCAAGGATTAAATTTAAACTTCTGCAAGATGTAAAAGAAAAAGGCGGATTTAGTGTACCAGAATGGGAATTATATCATAAAGCAGCAACACTTACCTGGGTAAAAGAATGGATAGATTTAAAAAATAATAGATCGCTAACACTAGAGAGCCACGATTTACATTTAGGATGCCATGCCTTCCTGTGGTACAGGAAGCAGGTAGCACATCAATATTTTCAGAGACACTTCATAAAATAGGGGCTATTAGAAACATGGAATAAATTAAAGAGGAAAATTTATACCGATTTGGCTATCAACATTAGTGCACCCAAACTTTATTAATCAGGGAAAACAGGTTACCTATAAAGATAAATTAGATAAAAAAGGGAGATTAAGATTGAGGCAAGAGTTAAAAAAACAAGGGATAGATCTGGAATGGTGGTCTTACCTCCAAATCCAATCATGTTACTCAAAAGATATGAAAGAGTGTGGCATTAATGGCAATAGACAAGATCCTTTTGGGGATAAATGATAAATTGATTAAGAAGATTTACAATTTTTTATTGGAATATAAGATGGAAGAAGAGCAGATTAAGGAGACAATGGCGGTATTGCATGGGCGATAAACATTGGCTATAATATACATATGAATAGATGGCAAGAACTATGGGAAAGGAATAGGAAGGACCCAGTTAGAGATAGATGGCCATGGAGAAAATTTGTGTGATTGCTAAGAGTTGGCATCTATAATCAACCAAAAACAAAATCTATGCATTAACAGTATCACCTTAAGTGATAGCCACCTGGCCTTATTTAGAATTAGGTGGCATACAAGTTTAATGAATTATTTTATCAGCAACTATCCAATACACTAAAGTTTGTTCTTAATAAGTAGAAACAAATGAGGACAACAACAAAAAGCTACATGAAGCAAATTAGTTAGCTAAAGTCCTTCAGCAAGGATCCACTTACCTTTCAATTTTAGATCTACATTATGTCTCAGCCAAGAATAGGTTCCATAACTTGAATAATCTTCTGGCATTGGATTATCTTGAAACCATCCTTCACAGGCAAATCGGAAAAAGTTATCACAGGGGTCCACAGACACATTTAGCTTGCTTTTGATGGAGGCAGCTGGAAAAAGTTATATAATTTCATAGATCATCAGTTGATAATATTAATTGCTATACAAGAGATGCAAATCACTTCCAGATTTATGATTACTATTTTCTGGCTTTATATATTCCCTTTACTTCCACATAATTAATCTCACCATTTAACCTATCCCATCTGACTTTGTTCAGATAGGCTACGATTTCAAAAGGAAATGAAAGAAAAATGAAAGGAAAGAAATCTTTCTTAAGCATTGGCCAATCTCACTTTCCTTGATTTTCATGTTATGGATTTTGGGCTATTCAATAACATTTTGGCTTTCATTTTTCTGGGTGCATCTGGATTTTCACTATCTGTCACTGCAACTAGCCTTGCTAAAATCTCAGGGAATCTTTTGGTTGCCACGTCTCTTCTCTTCATCTTCCTTTAGCTTGTGGTTATTGAGGTGAACAGGGCCCTTGATGCTGTCAGTGCCACCACCTATTAGTTAGATCCTTGTCCCTCCTGGATTGTGAAAGCCTCTAGGATGGTGGCCAGTGGGCAAGTCCAGGAAGTGATTAATATGTCACTGAAGGAAGGGACATTTCAGAATGCTTTTAAGCCCTGATTTGTCCCCTCCTTTAAAAAAACATCATTGCATCCCATCTGCCTGGACAATTTTTGTCCAGTTTCCAACCTTCCTTTCATAGGGAAGGTTGTGGAAAAGATAGTTGCCTGGCAGCTGCAGAGGATCCTAGATGAAACAGATTATTTAGACCCCTTTCAGTCAGAATTCAGGCCTGGTTATGAGATGAAAACTGCATTGGTTACATTTGTTGATGATTTCTGGTAAGAGCGGGATGGGGATAGTGCAAACATTCTTGCTCTCCTTGACCTCCCAGTAGCTTTTGAAACCATCGATCATGGTATCCTTTTGGGCTGGCTGCAGGAATGGGGATGAGTAGCAAAGTTCTGCATTGGTTTGGCTCAGTGGTGGGATTCAAAACTTCTGTGGGCATGGCTTGGTGGGCATGGCAGGGGAAGGATCTGCAAAATCTCCATTCCCTCCCCATTCCTGGAGAAGGTCACTGCAAAATCCCCATTCCCTCCTGATCAGCGGGGACTCGGGACGCAGCTAATAGATGGGGGCGGGGCCAGTCAGAGGTGATATTTACCAGTTCTCTGAACTACTCAAAATTTCCATTAATGCTTCTTCAGAACTTGTCAGTGCCTTTCCTGGATCAGGACTCCCTATGCTCAGTAGTTCAGGCTCTAGCCATCTCACAGTTGGACTATTGTAATAAGCTCTATATGGGGCTACCCTTTAAGAGTTTTAAAAGCTACAGTTGGTGCATAGTTTGATGGCTCAGACAGTTTTGAGGGACCAAGAATGGCCCTGTAACATCACTGCTCTGTGAGCTGCATGGTTGTTGGTCTGCTTCTGGATGCAATTCAGGGTGTTGGCGCCAATTGCATGTTTAAAGTCCTTTATGAATTATTCCAGCTGGCGGCATCCAGGAAGAGGACCTTCTCTGCTGTTGCTCCTGCCCTCTGCAATATCATGCCCCCAATGTGAGATTGTACCCAAGGGTCTAAAGACCTGGCTCTGCCATTGGCCTAGGGTCCCAATGTTCCTCCATTTATGTCTGTAAGCCACCCAGGTTTATCACATAGTAATTTATGGGTGGACAATACATTTTATAAACAGATAAGGTTGGATATTGAAGGAAGATTGCCTGACATTAAGTAAGATCTCACTTTGCACCCATCCTGGAGTTAAAAGCTTCCATGGGGGGAGCACCCAAATGTCTAACCCCTGTAGCGAGCAGGAGAAGATGATGGCAGGGATCACAACCAGCCAACAACCAGAGGATGACTGGCAGGCAGCTGAAAGAGAGAATCTCGTGATGACCCATACTTTACACCTTCTTCAGGAGGCTTGGGAACGACGACGCTTCCATGAAAGTCTCACTGAAAGGGAGAGTGGATTATTCAAATATTTTGGCACTGAATGCCAAATATTCCTCTTCTTGGAGTGAAGTACAGAGGAGATCCCAAAGAACTGGGGTTTTTTGGGATTACATGCAAGAGTATGGTGAGGATTTTCCATCAGAAGCGGCCAAAGTTAGAAGTGTTATTATGACTTTGGAAGGCAAAGTGGTTGACTGGATGGTAGCTTTGCGTAATGATGATTCCCCCTGCTGAGGGATTATAAGGTGTTTATGACATCCCTGAGGAAATGCTTTGATGACCCCCTCCTAAATCAAAAGGCAAGAAGCAGGATGAAACCCTTAACCAAGGAGGGGAGGCCTGAGGCTGAGTACACTCAGCAGTTTTGTGAGCTGTTTGTGCATATGCAAGGGTGGTCCGAGGAGGCATCAAAAGCAGGAAAGGAGGGGTATCAGGAGCCCAACTGCTATGCTAGACATGGCCCAAAACTGACCCCAACTGGTGGGAAGGAACCTGTCTGACAGCTAGGGAGCTGCTGTGAAACTAACTTAGCAGTTGTCACGCATGAGAAAATTGTGGGAGAGGAAAGAATTCTGAAACAATATTGGACCTCAAAGAGGCATTCAGTGAAAGGGTTTCTGACAAGCTTCCCCCCCACCGCGCCACAGATTGCAGCATAGAGATCCTCCCAGGACAGAAACTCCCTAAACTGCAGATTTATTTGATGACCCCACATCATCAAATTATGCAACTTCATTGATAAAAATTTAAAGAGGGGTTCATTCAACCAGCTAGGCCACGGGTGGCCGCACCGGTCTTATTCCGAGAGAAAAAAGATGGCTCTCTGCGCTTATGTGTGAACTATAAAAATTTGAACGCCATTTGTGTGGAAAACACGTACCCTTTGCCCCTCATGAAGGACAAGTTGGTGCACTTGGCAAAGGGGAAAATTTTCACAAAATTAGATTTAAGGGATGCCTATTACCGGGTCCAAATAAAAGAAGGATACAAGTGGAAGACTGCTTTCAAGTGCCCTCTGGGGTGTTTCCAGTTTAGAGTTCTCCCCTTTGGACTACAGGGGGCACCAGCCGTTTTTATGCAGCTGATTAATGAGGTGCTACATGAACACCTGTACAAGGGGGTGTTAGTTTACCTGGATGTCATCCTCGTGTACACAGAAACACTCGAGGAACACATAAAACTTGTACACTCAGTTCTGAAAAAACTCAGAGCCGCTAAACTTTATGCCAAGTTGTCCAAGTGCGAATTTCACCAAGAAAAAATTGACTATTTGGGGTATCACATCTCTCACATCTCTCATGAAGGTATCGAGATGGATCCAGAGAAAGTCATAGCTGTGACAGAATGGACAGCTCCTCGCACCAGCAAACAGCTGCAAAGTTTTTTGGGATTTGCTAACTTTTACCGCCAATTTATCCACTCATTCACTAGCATTGTTAAATATGAATCTTTTAAAATCAAAGGGGGAAGCAAAACCAAGGCCTAGTAAGCCTTTGAAATGGACTATGGAATGTCAAGCTGCCTTTGAGAAGTTGAAACGGCTGTTTGCAGCTGAACCTGTTTTAAAACATTCTGACATGGATGCACCTTTTGTGGTCCAAGCGGATGCAAGTTACATGACAGTGGGGACAGTGCTGCTCCAGGCGAACACAGATGGAAAGCTGCAACCTTGCACCTACACCTCCCGTAAACTAACAGAAATGGAAAGACATGGGCAATTTAGGAAAAGGAAGCTTTTGCAATCCGGTGGGCCTTGCTAACTTGGTGACATTTCCTTGAAGGAGCTAAGCACCCATTTGAGATATGGACTGATCATAAAAACCTTGAAGCGTTGAAAACCCTGTGGAAATTGTTGCCTAAACAAGTCTGCTGGGCACAACATTTTAACTGGTTTAACTTTACACTAAAATACATCCCTGGGGAAAGAACTTTATGGCTGATAAAGTTCCAGTCCAGGCTTCCCCAGTACAATGGGGCCAAATTAGTGATGATTCATCCAGTCATTCCAGCCAAACACCTAGCTGCTTTGGTGGTCACTAGGAGCCAGGGAAAAGTGGACTTGGAAGTTCCATCTGATTTGATGAAAAGACTGAGGGAAAGCCTTGCATCTGATGAATGGTTCAAGCTACACTCCAATGAGTGCACCATGCAGGATGGCCTTGCATGGGTTGAAGCGAAACTATATGTTCCTGCTAGTCTAAAAAGTGTTGTCCTTCAGCAGGCCCTTGACTCAAAATTGGGTGGGGGGATTTTGGGTTCGTAAAGACATTACATTTGGTTAAAAGATAATTCTGGTGGCCTTCATTGAAAAAAGACATAGAATCTTATATTGCTAGTTGTACTGTATGTGCCACTGCAAAGAGACCACCAGGGAAACCTCAAGGACTGCTTCAAAAGTGTCGCCCGACCTGGTGTCCCGTGGAAGGAGATATCGATGGATTTTATTGTCAAGTTACCAGAAAGCAAGGGAAATACTATGATCTGGCTGATCACTGATTTGTTCTCCAAGCAAGTGCATTTTATGCCCTGTTCCAAGATTCCTTCAGCAAAAACACTGACTAAACAATTTATTTTACACATGTATATGTTACATGGAGTTCTTAAATGCATTATTTCAGATAGGGAGGTCCAATTCACCTCCCTCTTCTGGAAACAGTTCCTGAAGCTAATAGGCTCTGCCCAGGACCTAAGCTCCACCCACCATCCACAGACTAATGGGGCCTGTGAGAGGGCTAACTTGGTTCTGGAGCAGTATCTTAGGTGCTATGTCAATTATCAACAGGATATTTGGGCTGACTTCTTGCCCCATGCAGTGGTGGCATACAACAATTCAGTACATAGCAGTACTGGAATGGCCCCTTTTAAGGTAGTGTTCGGCAAGGAGTTTGTTCCCATTCTTGAACTGCCTCAAGAGAAACCACAAATCTTATCTTTGTCCGAGTGGAGTAATCAGCTTCAAAGTCTCTGGCTTATGACTGGCAAAGCCTTAGATATGGCTCACAAAGCACACAAACGACAAGCTGATAAAAAAGGTCAAAGCTGAAAGAATACCAGGTTGAGGATAGGGTATACTTGTCCACTAAGTTTCTTCAGACTATCCAGAAATCGAAGAATCTTGGTCCTAAATATGTGGGACTTTTCCCTATTGTAAAAATTGTAAATCCTGTGTCAGTACAATTGGACTTGCCAAAAACCCTTATGTGAATCCATCCTGTGTTTCGTGTGAATTTATTGAAACCTGAACATACATCTTTAATGCACTCACCTCAACCCCCACCCCTGTTCCTCTCCTTATTGAAGGAAGGCAACATTTTGAGGTTAAATAAACCCTGGATTCTAGGAAACAAAGGGGACGAATTCAATATTTGGTAGCCTGAAAAAAATTCCTTCCGTCCCATGCTGAGTGGGTGAATAAGTCTGATGTTAGGGCTCCCACACTCTTGAGAAAATTCCATTCTAAGAATCCTGATAAACCCTAGGTGTGATATATATAATTTGTTATTGTTGCTGTCTATTTTATCTTCTTCTCCAGGGATGATGTCTTTTCCAAAGGAAGGCCAAATGTCAGCCTCTATTTTCCTTGCTTGCTATCGGCTGCCATAGAAATGGGGAGGGAGGGGGCTTGAGGTATTTGGGAGAGGGAATTATGGTGCTGGAGGAGTTATGAAGAAGGGAGTTTTGTTGTCACCATCTTCTGCACATGCTGGTGGCCTGTGTTTGGACTTGGTCAAGGCCAACCGTCTCATATACCAACTTGATGAGGCTTTTTGAAGATGCACCCACATGACACCTTAGGGAGTTGCATATTGGACATGGGGTTGGGAAATTGGGGGGAGGGTGCTGGGTAAATATTTGATATGTACATGTTCGTGCCTTTTTGGCTCAGATCTTGCTTTCCTTTTCACTGCTTTCAATTCGTATCTACTAAAAAGTACTTTATCTCTATTCAAATGGAGTTGAAGTTTTTCTTTCTTGGATATTGAAGGAGGAATGCCTGACAGAAATATTGATTACACTTGAATTCAACCTCAATCTGCCTAATAGGAGAACTTAAACAGTCATGAAATGCATGGATCCAACTGTGAACACCCAATTGAGTGTTCCCTGGGCAATGGTGATATCATCATTCAATCCTTTCAACCCGGAAGTTCTTCAGCACTCCAAACACAACACTATAGTGGTATTTCAAAGGATAAAGTCCCAATTATGTCCATTAGCACTCTCAAAATCTACTGTATCTCCTCCTGATTTGAGAGCTTTGTACATCGAATGCTATAAGAATTCTTCCCAGCAGCCTATCAGATGGTTTGGGTGAATAAAACCATTTCTAGAAGAAAGTAAGCTACCTTTAAAAGAATTGCCTCCTTCCTAGAAGAGGAATCACCTAACCCAAGATCTCCTGGTTTCCAGCTTGATGCCTTAACCACTATTCTAAACTGGCTCTCCCTGAACCAATAGAACTATTTTTTTTAAAAAAATATTTTTTTAAATAGTAATTACTATCAAGTTATCAATGGTTAAAATGGTTTTCAATCTATTGCAGGTTCCTGAGATCCAAAGGGAAAAAAAAGAGTTTACATCTCTTTGTACCAATATGCTTCATCTAAATTAAGAGAAAAGTAATACTTTACTTACCAGCTTCAATGCATTCAGGAGTCAAGCAATATTGATATTGTTGCTTTGCATGAAATTTGATGTGTCCTTTACTAACTGCAAAAAGAAAAGAACAACATTGTGGCTATCTTTGTCTCAACAAATATTTTTCATTAATCTAAAGACATTAGTTGGGTGATTGTGCCAATTCTGGTACAGAAGGAAAAGATGTCCATCTGTTGATACAATACCTTCCTCAAAACAGAAAATATTTTTATATATTAACAACCAGTTGTTCACTCACTACACCAGTTTGACTCAGAAGCAACACCTGTGAACCTTTTTATTACTAAATGGGGAGATAGGATAGGGTGAGGCAGATAATCTATGGTTGATAGGGTTTTGAACCTGATCTCCAACCTGATCCAAAAATTGTATGAGACTGGAGTCAGTCCAGAATTAATTTGCTAATCAACACAGCACTGAAATGTTTACTTGTAATTTGTATTCTATTCCCACAAAAAAAGAAAACAATTAAGACCCTAGGAAGAAACAGAAGCAGTTGTATTTAATATTCTTGTTAACTCTAGGTAAAAATAGAACTGGAAAATTTAGGTATGTTAATCTTAGTCCCCACCAGCTATCATATGTATTCGAGTGGTCATTTTGTGAGATTTCCAAAATCCAAATGCTCCGAACACTTATACTTGCCTAAGCTCTAAAATGCTAAAAGTGCTATATGCATCAACAAAAACATCATAGGGAAGAATAAACAGGTGGAAGGGGAAGAAGAGGGGAGTAAAGAGATTAACCTTTCCAGTTCAACAAACCCTTTGGGAAGACCTTAAGAACTTCTTTCATCTTTTGATAGTCAATGCTTCAGATTTTTAAAAGTGTTTCCTGTTTCTATAATTTCACAATGATTTTCCTCATCCTGTATTCTTCCAAATATTTTAGTGTGGCACATGGTCAGGAATCATGTAGCTTCATGACACATAGAAAAAAAAGATTGCCCTTTCTTGCTCTAATGGCTAACTTAAAAATATTTTATGTAATCCTTACTCTGCAGTGGTGGGTTGCCAATGTTTTTACTACTGCTGCGGGTGCACTCCCACATGTATGATGCTCCCACACGTATGACACATGCGCAGAAGCATCCAGGAGGGTGAGCAGAACTTCCCACTGTTGCTACTATCAGTTCGTCCAATCTGGCCAAACGGGGAGCAACCCACCTCTGTTACTCTGTATATTTGCCAGCATTCTTCATCCAAAAGGAATGACAAAACAAGTGACATACTATCATGATGCAAATTTCTACCTGTTGCCTGTGCGTCATGACAATGTGCTTGGACAACAGATCCTCAGTCAACAGGTCTGTTACATTTGGAGTAATCATTTGGGAAACCTGTACTTATTTCCCAAAAAGTTACTTGATGAGGAAAGAATTTTGCCCTATTGAGTGGCTAGATCCCCTATTCAAATTTTTCAGTCCTACAATTCTACGATAATGTAGGAACGATATCTACTACAACAAGGAATAGCAACCACACACTGCTAAATTTGGTGTTCTTATCGGAACAGTGCCTATTTGACCTGGAATTGATGGGCTTGTTTTTGGTACCCCTGTCATGTCAGATCACAGTCTGGTGGCAATGAGTTTCTTGAGAGAGGTACTCCTCCTCAGAGAAGCAGGATCTATTGGGTTGGTCCACCCCTGGCAACTAATGGGACCTGATAGGTTTCAGAAAGAAGTGGGTTTAAACCTGCAAATCTGCTGCATAGTACTGCTGAATTTTTAGTGACTGCTTGGAATAGGAAGGTGACTGATAAGATTGTGTCCATGTGACCTCTCCAATCCATAGACCTCTTTGTCCCTGATGGTATGCAGAGGAATTGAGAAAGATGAAATGAATGAGGAAACATCTAGAATGCTACTGGCAGAAGACAAGAGACCAACTCAATCAAACATAGATGACAGCTACTATTAAGTCTATCTTAATTTGAGTGGCTGAAGCATAAGTACATCTCTGCACTAATTGCACCTGCAGATAATCAGCAAGCAACTCTCCTTAAGGTACTTAAGGAGTACCTGGGGAAGGATAGAGGTCCATCTGATGGGACATGGTGAGAATTTGCTGATTTTCTGGAAGACAACATCACTCATCTTCATTCTCAGTTAGATGCCAGCATGGTTGCTGGTCTGGTGAAGGCATGTGGGGCAGGTTCTTGCCCAGTTATCTGTGAACAGTTTGACCCTGCTGCTCCTGAAGAAGTGGACAGGATCCTAGGGAGTATGCATGCAAGCATCTGTGTTTTAGACTCATGCTCCTTCTGGCTTGTGAAAACATCTTGGGAGGTGACATGAAGATGAGTTCTGGCAGTGATTAATGCTTTCTTTTGTGAGGAGCTTCTGCCTCAGCATTTTAAGAAGGATGTGATTTGCCCTCTTCTTAAGAAGCTGTTGCTAGATTCCTCTCCATTGGATGATTTTTGACCTGTCTCCAATTCCCTGTTTTGGGGAAAGGTTGTTGAAAAGGTGGTTGCATGACCATTCCTGGATGAAATGGATTGTCTAGACCCTTTCTAGTCAGGGTATAAATCTGGATATGGGATGGAAATGGCATTGATCATGCTTTTTGATGCTCTCTGACATGGGCAGGTTGGGGGTGCATCCATCCTTGTGTTACCTTTGCCAACCTTTGATAACATCGACCATGGTATCCTTCTAGAGCAACTTCAGAGGTTGGGAGGGGCGGCTTTATGTTGTCTTGGTTGACTTTCTTCCTCTGTGGCACTCTGATGGTGTTGATAGGAAGCAAGAGTCCAGCCCTTGACCCCTAGGGCTCAGTAAGCTGCTGGGTGAATCATCGCCAGCATGGATTGAGATATCATTAATATGTTGATGACACCCTGCTATATATCTTTGTCCATGGTGAGTTAAGTGATGCTTCAAGGCTGTTAAGAGCTGGATGGGCAGTAAGGGCTGAAATTGAACTTTGACAAGACCAGGTGACTCTGAGTTTGGGTTTTTTTGGTCCACAGAGAATTGCCATCTCTGGTCTTAGATGGGATGGCACTGCCTGGACAGTGTGTAATCTGGGGGTTCTCCTGGACTCATGACTCATTCTGGAAATCAGATTGAGTGCCAGTTATACCCTTTCCTGGATCAACAATCCCTGTGTCAGGCCTGCAGCCATATTCTTCTTGGATCTTTGGTCTACCACACCTTTTATTATTCTACTATGCCTTTTTCTATTGTGGGAAAATGGGAGGAGAGATTGTATGGAGTTACTTAATGTGTAGCCAAAACAAAATTCCTTCTAGAAAGCCAAGGTCATCCTTTGTCTCTGCACCTCTACACCTGATCAGAACTGGATGGGTGGAACTGCCAGCATGGCAGTGGGAGATTAGACTATGTGATGGATTTGTGGGTGTGGGGCAAGATCTTGAACTTTCAACTAGGTGGGGAAAACCTGGAAGCTTTTAGATTCAGGTTTTCCCTGATGTGCTCTCTTAATAAATTGGAACTTTGAGTAATAGTTTGCCTTGGACTCTGATTTATTTTTGGATGCTATTTGGAACCCTGACACCCTGCTCACAATCACTCACACCCTCCTGTCTTAACTATTGCAACACACTCTATATGAGACTACCCTTGAAAAGCATCCAGAAGCCCCAGTTGGTTCAAAATGCAGCAGCTGGCATGGTTCTGTGCAGACCCATGTGTGCACATTATTCACGTCTCATGCAGGAACTGCACTGGCTGCCAATTTGCCTCCTGATGCAATTCAAGATTTGTCACCATTAAAGGCCTACACAGCTTGGGACCAAGGTTAAGGTGACCAGACGTCCCGCTTTTGGCGGGACAGTCACAATTTTTCAAAATTTGTCCCATGTCCCGTGGCTGCATTGAGTCATTTTTTAAAAACTTACTATTTTTAAAGGGGGCGTTCTATTTAGGAACCGTCTCCCTGCTTCGCCTCTGCAGATTCTGCTTTAAAGCAGTGGTCCCCAACCAGTGGTCCGTGGTGGACCACTGGTGGTCTGTGAGAAAATTTTGGTGGTCCGCAGAAAAATGATTTGCATTTTTTATTTTATTATTTGCACTATTTATCTTTTTTTTAATCATATTAGTGGTCCGCGGGATTTAAAATTTAGTGGTCCCTGAGGTCCAAAAGGTTGGTGACCCCTGCTTTAAAGGACCCTCTTCTCCCCACACCCCCATCCTCCACACATACCCTTGCCTCCAGGAGAGCTAGCTGTCCCTTTAACTACTTGGGTTCCCACAGTCCTGCTTCATGGAGTGTGCTGAATCCAGATCCCTGCCTCTCCAAAGAGTTGTGGAAACAGAGCAGCAGAGACTCGGCTATCACTGCCATAGCCACCTCTCTGCTGCCATTTTTTTAAATCTTCCCTGGAGAGAGACCGAATCCACTCTGTGGGAAACAGAGGTGTTAGAATCCCGTGTTTCTCCCCCATGGGTGAAGACCAGAGTCTCTTGCTTTTCCCTCGGACGTCACCATGGAGATGAAATTCTTCCATCATCATCATCATCATCGTCATCATCATCATCATCATCATCATCATCATCATCATCACGGGAAGGAGGTCTTCTGCTCGTCACCTGGACAAGGTTGGGTGGCGAGGAGAGGAATTCCTACCCTACTGGCACTTGCAAATCCTGTTCAAAAAAATGCTCCAATTCTCATGGCAGGAAGTCCTGTGTATTTTGGAATAGACAGAGGAGGGGTGTGTGCAAAACTGATAAATTTAATCGATAAAATAAAGCTACCCCTGTGTGCAATTGCCTTGCATAGAATCCCTGAATGAGGAGAGACCTCTGAGGTCATCCAGTCTAGCCCCATCCTCGGCATAGGAAAGCATTCCCCAGCCATCAAAATCTTCATGTATTTGAACCATGAATATTTTTGCAGGCGACTTCGGTTAATTCCCATTTTTGTGACAGCCGTCTGGCGGCCTTGGGTGGGGGGAGGCTTTCTGGCAGTGGCAGCACGGCGAGGAGGAGGCTCGATCCCGGGCCAAGAGGCTCAGCCATCGGAAGGGTTTTTTTGCCCGCTTCTCTCGGGCACCGCTCTCTCTGCAGCCATGCCATGCAAGCCGCTGTCAGCAACCTGGTCTGGGTGAGCCGAGGGGAGGCAGGCGGGGATCCGGTTGGGAGAGTCTGGTGATGGGAATGACTTTTGAAAGGGTTTTTTCCATCCTGTAAACTGTTCAGAGAGCGCTATAAATAAAAGCACCATGAAGCATTATCCCTGCCATCGCCGCCTCCTCCTCTGCCGTGCTTTTGAGGATCCACAAGGCCATGGGAGCCAGTGGGAAGGCGGCGGAGGGGGCGGGAGCAGGAAAAAAAAGGCCCCATGCTTCTGAAAAGCACAGCGGAGGAGGCAGCGGTGGTGGCAGGTGTAACGCTTCATGGTTTTACAGCCCTCTTTTTTCTTTTTCTTTTTACAGCTCAGGTGCTCCGAGCCCCTCCCCTCCCTCCCGTCAATGGTGTCCCACTTTACCCATCTTAAAATCTGGTCACTTTAACCAAGGTATTTCAAGGACCATCTCTTCCTAGGGTCTCCATGGTAGCTCCCTGTGGAACATTATCCCCACAGACTGGCCTCCAGTTTGATACTCTTTCACAAGGACCTGAAAACCTGGTTTTGCCAACTGGTTTAGGGAACCCAGAATGGGATGGAACCCATCAAAGGTATATTGCTTATTGCCACCAGGAGGGAGAGAGTTATTGGTTTTGCTCTTTTAATATTGGGTTTTTTTATTTTTTGTAAACCACTTAGAGTCATTGAAAGTAAGTGAGTAACCATATAAATTCTCTAAATTAATTAAATAAATACCAGTTCCTAAGTAAAATAGATTCAGTATTATTTTGCAATAAGCGTCTTGTTTTAATAAGTACAGTCACATGGAATTTCCATGCTTTAAATTTGATCAGATTTCTAACATTTAAGAGTTGTGACTAGCTGAAAATACAAGCGAGGTGATGCAACACCCAGAAAAATACAGTATACTTCACTTAATCCTTCAAGGAAAGATTGAAGGCAAGCGAGATCCAGGCAAAAGATGAACATCATGGTTTCAAAATCTAAGGGACTGGTTTGGACAAAACTCAACAGCACTTTTTCGTGCAGCTGTTCGTGCAACATGATCACCAACATCCAATGATGGATATGGCATAAGAAGAAGAAAACACAAGTCATCTAGGGGCATCTGATAGGGGAAGGCTGCCTTGCAATTTCTCTGTGGAGCTCATTTGGTAAATGGACATTGACAATGAACCGCATTTATATATGTCAGCATGTGTTATGCCCAACTAAATGTCATCTTTCAGTTACTTTTAGTTTCAGTGGAACTGAAGAAGCAGAGAAACTCTATTCCCCTCTTAAGATTTAATTATTCATTTGGTAATCTCTAGTTTTAACAGTTCAAAAGCATAGATAAGAATGCACACCTAGGTTTCCTCTTTGATGTACACAATAAAGTTTAACTGAAATCAAATGGAATAAGAATCCTCAATTGAGATTATGTATGAATTTTGAAAGACATAATTTATTTTTATACAAAAGCCACATGTTAATTGTCAGTAATTAGAAGAAACAATGGTTTGTTTTTTTAATTCCAAAGTAACTCTTACTTTTTTTTTAACAAAAATGTTTCCTCCTTTTTAATGTAATATCAATTTATAACACTGGATTATGATTAATATTGCTATGGTTTGTTATTCAGAATTTATTCAAGGTTGTAAACTGTAACTTGATAAAATGCATTGGTATTTGTAGACCTTGGTTGCTTCTTAGTTAAAATGTGAGTAGCAAAAAAGGAATAAATGAATAATCCCAGTACTTGTTCAAACAAATAATAAGAGCAGTTAACCAAATCCTAAATTGCAAACTGCTGTAAAATCTTGAGAAGAAAAATAAATTTCAAGACCTTTCAAGCCTCCATGCAGTCTTTAACCTGGAAACAGAATCCTCACCAGTAAAACTACAGTAATTCTTCCAATTAGGGAACCTTACAATGTGATTAGAAGAGTAACCAAGGATGAAATGGTAATAGTACTACAGATAAACTTTGCAAAATTGCATTTATGCTAGTGCAAGTGATTGAAACTTACCCAGAAAAAGGGCAATGCCGAGCACGACCGTGCTACTCACAAACACACCAAGGCACAGTTTGAGAAGTTTCCTGGCAGCTCTCTTGTTGGTTGGAACCGACCTCCCTGTTGTCTCTCTTTCCATCAGGACAGATTTTCACAATTCCTTGAAAAAAAAGTCCTTGTTTTTCGTTCTTCTGCTGTTTGTTACTGTTGACTTATAGAGAAGTCCCATCCACGAATCCCTTCTTAAATCTCTGTTATCATTGAGTATTTCAGCAACTAACACTGCTGTCAAAACTCATTTCCAAATCTTTAACTCTTTCTAAAAGTGGGAGTGGAGTGTGTGGGGGGGGCATAAAACGCAGTATTAAATTTCTTCCTTGATCAGGGCTTGGAAAGGGACACAGTGAAAAATTTAATTTGTAGCTCTTGTTCTCTGCAAGCAGGACAATTTTTGTCAACAGTGCAGGGCAGAAAAAATTCAGTGTTGTCCCAATAAATCTTCTCCAACTACAACTCCTTTTAAAGCTCCAAGGGATGACTTACACTGCTTTTATTTTAGGATATTTGTTTATGACATCAAGTGCCAAAGATGAGAGTCATGCTTATGTGGAAGGCAAACTTGTTATTAAAACAACCTATATATGGGATATTTTAAAGGGAAGGAAATTGAACAAGTTATTTTTCAGTGCCAGTGGAGTTTCTGAAGGTTCTGTAGGAAGTTAGCACCTATCCCTCTCATAGAAGAATGAAATATTATATTTTGAATATTATATTTTGCCTAAAGGAGAAACATGTTTCTAAAGACACAAACTCAGAGCCTCAACTCCCTGCTCCACCCCACTCCCCAGCAGATATTTTGGTGCCAACCTATCTACAAGAAAAAGGCTGGGCCAGCTTATCTACAAACAAAAGACATGGTCCTCGGGACATCACAGTGATAGGCTGGCTGCTAAAGCAAGGTCATGGTAAATACTTGAAAGTAAATCAGGAAGAATGTAATTCTGGGGGTCTGTCTCACAAGAACAAACAATGCTTATCAACAGGAAATATGTGTGTGTAAAACTTGTAGCAATTATGAGTAGTTAGTTGATAAAAGTAACAACAATTAGACAACTTGCAGACCTCAGCTAAAAGTTAGGAATAGAGATGGCCAGCAGCAAATGAAATGTGTATTAGATAACTCCTGGAGCATTCATTAGCCAAGGCTTAGGAATAGGGACAGCTAGAGACCAAATAGAACACATTGTAGAATTATTATTAAATGTTTATTAGATTATATTTCTTGCTATCTCATCTTGTCCCACCTTCTCCTTTAGTGAAAATGTATAAAGCTTACTTATTCCTTTGTTCTTGGTTCTTGGCCTTTTGACCAGGAACTCTTTTCCTTGGAGTACTCCAGTAAAAAGCAATCAGAAAACCTGCACCTTGTGTCTGGCGTCCATCATTGGCTTCGACACCAGGCTCAGACCCGAATTGGGGACAACCATCTGGAGGCTCGTTCTGGGATTCCATGCTTGGATTCAATTTGATGACACCAAAGACTACCAGAGGAGGGCCTTGGATGGGTAGGACAGTGGCTGAAAGCTGTGTGATTGCTCTGAAATAAAACTCCCAGTCAGTGACCAAGACTGTGTAGTCTGCTAGCCACCCTCAGGGCTCATGAGTCTTTTGACAGTGATTGAGTACTCTGAAAAACAAGGGGTGATGCAGAGATCTGTGTGTCTCACTGATGCAAAGACTGGATTGATTGAATGCAATGAGCCATTGTCTAAATGAACGTCCACCCTCGGTAAGATCCTTGGTGACTTCTTAATTGAACTCAAAAGCTAAAGCCCTGAAGAAAGCGAGGAGCAGGAATAAGCTCTGGTAGAGGAACAGAAAGAGGCAAAATGTGGAGGAAAGGTAAGGATGGACAGGAGACATCCTAGGGGATAAGTGGTATCCGCCTGAGATCCAGCCCTAAGTAAGAGGCAAATAAAGGCAAAGACCAGACAGGAGACGTCCCAGGGGATAACAGGAATCCACCTGAGATTTGGCTTTGAAATGGGAAAATGGTAGCAAAAAGGCATCCAGGAAGAGCGACAGAGTTGCCAAAAGAGAAGCTGCCCAAAGATTTGCTGATGGATTGTATTTTGCTTGAGATATTAGGAGGACTAGATATAGGGATCAAAGGCAACCTTTTCTCATTATTGTATGTTTGTCTGACCTCAACTTCCCTTGGACAATCCAGGTGATTTTTGGCTGTTTCAGGGACCTCATAATATGGGACTTATTGAGCAACTAAAAGCAATATTGGGGAAATAAAAGAAACAGACAGAGATACAATACTTGAATTTATTTGTGAAACTTGTTAATAGTCCATTTCTGTTACAGGAGCTTGAGGTAGTATATGTGTTCTTATGTTGTGTCATTTCCAAGACTTGAGAGAGGAGTAAGACCCTCTAATAACAATAAACAAAAAGGCCTTATTATTATTTATTATTTTACTTTTTTTAAAAAAAAGGATTTGGAAAAAATGGAACTCATTGCCTTGTGAAAACTCCCTAAAATAATGATAATAATGATTGGTTTGCCAGCAGAAAGTATGAAAGGAAATATTTGTATGTGGATTTTTTTTTATTCAAGCAGTTTGAATGGAGGATAAATGTATAAGTATGCTGATGTGTAAATGCTTGTGTGTATTGACTCCCAATCCCCTGATTGTGAAAAGGGTTAATTATTTTGATTCCCTTTCTTATAAAGAAACCCAGTGCTCCCCTGGTTAAACTGGAGGACTCTGAGACTGGTCTATCACCCCCTACCTACTCATGGAATGAGACACCCCAGACAAAGAGATCCCAGAGAAGAGGAACAATGTAATCAAACAGTGAGTGACTCTTGTGACATCCAATCTCTTTCAAAACTAAAACCAGAGATGCAGACTCACTCAGAGAAAATATAGTGGTAGGAGGAGGAAATAGATTCTGTCAAGTGCTAGTTTACACACCATTTTCTACTTCTGACCTTTATAACTGGAAGCAACAAAATCCCAGTTATAGGGAAGACCCAGAGAAAATGCACTCTCTGAATGTCTGCCCAAGTGGGGTTATGTGTCCTTATAAGGACACATAATCCCACTTGGGCATACATTCAGACATTGATGAATGTCCTTTTAACACCAGAGAAATAGAGACTGGTGGGGGCGGGGGGGGCAGTGGAGTTAAAGAAGAAGAAGAAGATGCATGAGAATGACAGCCTCTGGGAATGACCCCCTCACAGAGCCAGAATGGGAACTGGATGATGATGGGGACAATATGAGGCTACAGAATTCTCCATCTTTAGTCTTATATGGAGTTAAATTAAGAATGTTACAAAAATATATGAAATAAGGCAAAAGAAAGATGAGGATCCTGAGGACTTTTCTTGAAAGAATATACCAGGATTTCAGGCAATACACTGATTTAGATCCTGAAGCATCAGATAATCAGAAAATGATAAACATGGTTTTTATAGGGAAGTCAGCAGAGGATATTAGAAGAAAGTTACAGAAAGCAGAAGGATATCTGTGAAAAGACATTTCAGAATTGGTTGAGATAGCTTAATGGAGGATAAGAAGAAATAAGAAATAAATTTAGAAGGCTCACCAAAACGCTATCTTCCTAGCAGATGCCCTTCAGCAGGAAAAGATGGGAGGAAGGGGGACATACTGGAAGAGGTGGCGAGGAGTGGGAGTTTAGGGAATCTGAAAGTAATATGGGCATCAGTGGTGGGTTACGACCGGTACGCCCCAAAACGGGCATACCAGTGCCTGCTGGGAGCATTGGATATCGTTCTGGTACAGTGCTTCAGAGGGTCCACCTGCCCATGCGTGCTTCTTAGCGGTATTTGAGCTCTTCGGTGCTTCCATGCACACACATGGAGTGTACGGCCCCTGCGCAACACTCCACCGAGCAGCTGGAGCATCGTTGAGGCATCACAGGAGGTAAGGATGCATGCGTGCAATGCACATGTTCATGTGGTGGATGGCGGGCCCCGTTGCACTGTACTGGTTGCACCGGGATCCAGAACCCACCACTGATGGGCATGGAAGAAGAAAGGTCCCCTTGGGACTGTACCAGTGTGCTGTATGAAGAAAAGAAGGATATTGGAAGAGTGGATGCCTGGTAGCTATAGCCATGCAATCAGAAAAAGAAGGGTGAAGAGGTCATGGTCAGGGAGCTGTTCCTCCCCCAACCCACCTCTGTGGAAGTCCAAATTGGGGGATTTAAATATAAGATGTTAATAGATATAGGAGCCAGTAGATCTGTCATTAACAGACCTATTGGTCCTTGGACTACAGACGAGATACCTTTTGTTGGGGCTTTAGGAAAGGCAGGAGGTGAAAACTTAGGGTATGGCCTCTCTACAGGACAGCAGAGACTGTTAGCCTAAAGAGGGAAGCAATCTATTAAAGCCCTCTGTTAATAGAAAAAAATTGAGACTCTTGGGGGGATGGCTGGTTTTTGTAGAATTTGGATTTTTAATTTTTGATTTATTTTCAAGCCCATTTATGATGCTGTTAAAGGGGGGATGGGAAAATATTTGAATGGATTACATAATGCCAACAAACATTAATAGCCAATATGCCTTTGGAGTCTTGCATGCCCATGGAACCTTATGAAAGGAAAGAGGATTTTTAAATGCAAGAGAATCAATAGTTAAATATAGCCCACAAAATTTAAAATTATTGGAGGTAATGTGGTAGAACCTGATGGAAAAATGGAAGATATCCAGCAAATGGAAAAAGTGGAGGCTAGAGTCCTAAAAACCCAAAGGAAAAATGAACAAAGAGGCAAGATAAATGTGGATATTGACAGTGAACTGAGTGTGGTTGGAGATGGAAAGAGTGGAACAAGGAAAGAGAAGATAGATGGAAAGGTGCTTTACTCCAGATTTCAAGATATAGAAGAAGAAAAAGGAGAAGAATTGATGGACTTAAGGAGAGAAACTTTGACAAAAACACTACTGATAACCAAAGATAAGCTGATGGCGGGTTTCAAGATTTTACAAGATATGTAACAAGCAACAAGTTGCAAAGAGAAGTCCAAACAAATTTGATTAAGGAAATAACCAGAAGACTAATTCCACAAATGCCAAAAGAAATAGGACTACACTATTACTGGAAAGACACAGGTTGAGATATGAAAATTAATAATAAAACACTAGTTAAATTTAATTAAAATTAGAGCATTATGTTAAAAATGTAGTGATAATGGATAAAGTTAGATAAATAATTGATAATGATAACAATGTATACATATGTATTGATTTGATAAGAGGGAATTTGGTATAAATTTTAAATGGTGAAAAAATGGGAAAAGGTAAGTTAAACTTAGTCAAACTATCGTTAAATAAATGACTGATAATGATAATGTCATAATTTGTATTGACATGAGAAAAGGGAAATTGGTTATAAATTGTAAACAATTATTAAGAAAAGAGGTCTAAAATGTTGTTATTAAACATAATTAATTTTTATTTTGAATGTGTTATAAAGTTATAATGTGGCTGGATGATATTGAAAATAGATAAGGGAATGCCATTATGTAGTTTTGTTTTAAATTTTGGAATGTTTGTTATAAAGGGACATTAAAACAACTATAGTCATGTGGATGAGGTATGATGATAGCAATATCATATATGAAGGAAGATGACTGTCCTTGCCGGTCTTCAACATCACTGACCAACTTGCTCCAATGAATGGCCTGCACAAAGAAGAGATACAGAAATGAACTCTTCAATTGCATGTACTACATTAGGATGAAACAAGCACACAAAATAATAGAAAAGGAAGATGATTGTCCTTTTGTGTGTCTTAAACATCACTGATTAACCACCTTGCTCCAATGAATGGTCTGCACAAAGAAGAGACACAGAAAGGAAGACTTTAATTTGCATGCACTACTACATTAAGGATGAAACCAGCACACAAAACAATAAAACAGCTACTTACAGAGGAAAGATGACTACCTTGCTGGTCATCTACACCACTACCTCACCACCTTGCTCCAATAACCTCCAACTATCTTCTCACCTCCGCCGCCATCCACCCGCAATTAGTCGTGGCCACACAGCCCTGCACTCTAAGCGAGCACAAGGATCACACAAAGACCACAATGATCCCCAGACTTGCCTAGAGCACAGAGCCGCAGGCCATTCCAGCCCCCCCCCCCCCTGTGCTTAGTTGCGGCCACGCGGCCTTGTGCTCTAAGCGAGCCCAAGGATCGCGCAAAGGCCGCAATGATCCCTGGACTTGCCTAGAGCGCAGAACCACAGGCCACTCCAGCTACCTTCCTGCCACCGCCCCCCCCCCACATGAAGTAGCAGCTTACTTACCTGAGGGAGGCAGCAATAACAGCAGGGAAGGCAAGGAAGGTGAGGATCCGATTAGCTAGTGAGCAACGATGAGAGAGCCAAACAGGAAAAGAAGTAAGTGGGCTGACTGCACCACGGAATATATAAGGCTCTCAGAGGCGGGGTGATCGGTGAGCCAGCAAATCGGTGAGCGGTAGGCGAGTAGGCAGGTGGAGCAAGCATGGTGCAGATGAATGGGGTGAGCAAATGACGACCAGGTGGGCAGGGAAGCAAGTGGCGACCAGGGGATCAGGGCGAGCAAGCAGGGGGGCATGCCAAGGGAGGGAGCGTTCCAGTACGGGGCCTCCAGAAGAACAAGTATGGGCAGGCGAGCTAAATTTCACCAACTGGTACGTCCATACATCACATGCTTCAAGGTTCGGTGAAGAAGAAGAAAGAGAGGAAAGGGCTGAAAGTTCCTGCCTTGATACTTTCTGTTCGGACCCACCTCTCTGTTTCCTGTTCCTGTGGAAGAAATGTATTCTGATTGGTTGTCAGACTCCCATGGGGCCAAGTTTGAGATTCCACATGCCATGTGGTGAGTTTCTGTGGATGACTAATACTATCATGCCTTAATCCCATCACCCTGGAGCTGGAGGGGGAAACTCATTGTTATGTAGAATAGACTGGCTGGGGCATTTTAATGGCCCATTAAGAAATTGGGGGCTATTAAGAGCGAGTCTGTTTCCTGCCTAAAAACATGTTTCTCCATTTCTGATCCAGGGAAATGTAATATTCTGCCAATATTTTCTAGGATATTTCATTTTTCTAGGAGAGGGGTGGGTTTTAACTTCCTACAGTATAAAGCTTACTTAATCCTTTGTTCTTGGCCTATTGACCAGGAACCCTTTTCCTTGGAGTATCCAATAAGAAGCAATCAGAAAACCTGCACCTCGTGTCTGGCGTCCATCATTGACAATCCAACAATAGGATTACCTCCCCACTTCTCTCTTTTTTCTCACTTGGAACTGAACCCGGACAGACATTTCTTCCAACAGTTCTATTGCAAACATTGTGCAAGAATAAAGCTGCAGTAAAGTGCTTTTTGAAGACATGAGAGACAAAATGTATTAAATAATTATGTTGTACCTGGTTGAAGATTGATATGCTACAAATGTAGAGTTTGTACTTTCAAAAGTTAAAGCTCGGAACAATTCATTCAGAAGAGATTCAAAGAAACTTGATTAAAACTTTAAAATAACAGACCAAAAACAAGAAAGTCATTTTATTTTATTAATTGTCATGCTTAAAATATAGATTGGATTGAAAGCATCACCTAATTTTATTTGTTTGCCTTAGCAACTTATAATTATATATCTGAGATCACTTGGAGTTATTCCTATGCTGTATTGTTGTTGATTCCTTGTATCAGCTTCTGTAACAGTTATTGTAGGGCAAAGTATGGTTTATTCTTAATTGGCTTGAGTGCTTCAGAGGAAATATATGGATATATAAAACCAAGTACACAAATCTTATCTATTCCAAAGCTGAAGCTTGGCATTGAAATGTGGTTGCAAATGACTAGCTGTTTGCAAGAAGTATAAATCTTTCCATTCCCCACCATCCAGTCAGAGCTGAAGAAGCTTCTTGGATGAGAAGTGAAACATCTTCAAGAAAAAGCAGAAAGTCCAGTTGCCTCTTGAAAAAAAACCACCTTTGGGATATTGCGATTGAACTATTTTCTTCCTTAAAGATTTATTCTCATAGTATCAATAAATCACAAATGCTAATTTCAATTTAATGTGAAAAACCTTTAAAAGGAAAATTGGTTCACTTCTAGGCAATCCAAATCAGAGTACAATGCTTAATTCATCTTAAATCCAATTTACTCTGATGTTATTTACTTCTTTATTTAACAAAAAGAAAAAGATATTGCAGTCTTCTGCTAAATGGAACTTGGCACAACATAACACATTTCAAAGGAGAAATCAGATATTGATTTTTGAGCCAATTTTCAAAATACAGATTATCAAATTGAAATAGAGGAACAGCCATCGACAGAAGGATCCAACTAGAGAATTTTCTTGTGCCACTGACACAAGAGTGGTGATTGTTATATGAAGCCTCTTGTCTGATCTGAAAATATAGACTCATAACTTTGAGTGCTATGTTGAATGCCATGCATGTGCTATATTTTTTGACAGATAGTTCCTTATTCATTTTTAAAAAACATATTTAAATACATTTCTGAATTTTTCCAGTGGTGCCTGCCTATTGAAAGATATTTTTCCCTTTAAATTTGGATTTAAAAGAGACCCAGAACAGAAATTGGCAGCTATTTGACAGACGGGAGATTTAACAGAAGAAAAAAGAAAGGGCAGAGACTAAAATGGAAAGCTTTAGAAGACTTTTATTCCCAAATAAAAAAATAAAAGAACTCGGGAGGAAATTCCCTTTCTTTTTTTTCTACCTTTTTCTATTTTTGGTGGAATAAATAGATTTACTAGTAGAATAGAATTAAATTTGGTAAATATAGCCAACGGTATATATTCAATCCAATGTGAGGGAAATAGATTAATATTATTACTTGCAGATAACTAATTAAATGAAATGTTTATTATATAATATTAATTTGGGGGATATGTTATTAATAGTAAAACAGAACAATAGATGGAAATGATACGTTAAATTTGATTAATTTGGAGAGGCCAATAATGATATTGTTTATATATTAAGAAGAAATTAAAATTAAGCGGGAAAATATGGAATGAAAATAAGATGACTGAAATGTAAAATGAAAATATGATGTAAAATGAACTATGCATAATAGAAGATGTAAAGGGGGGAAACCCGGACAACACTTGGTTTATAAAAAAAAGTTAAAATATGTAACAAAAAATTTAAAAAACTGTTTAAAAAAAGAAAAAAAGATATGTTTCCAATGACTGACATGATTGAGATTAAGCAGGATATTTTTTTTCCTCCACCAGGGACAGCAAACTTTTTCAGGAAAGAATGCTAACATTACGAGAAATCAGGATGTTTTTTTAAGCTTTGTTTTTCGTATGACATGTTTTTATGGCAGAAATTTGCATGTGCAAAGCTGGAGGTAATCTTAACTGTTACATGACCAAGAGCCATGTCTCACTTATGGGGATGCATATTATGTTTATACATAATGTTTTATGACTGAATCTGGAGACTGCAAGCAAAGCAGCCTTTCACAGAATATTATTTATGTCAGAATGACAGGTTTGGTAGAACACAAGACTACTGAAATAAAAGCAAATTATATCTACAGAAGTGTTTGATCATGGTCTCTAATGATATGTTTTGTAGACAATATATACATGTAGGATAAATTATATTTATCTGCTAGATTTGTAACTGATTAAATGATCATATCCAAAATTATATGGAGACATCTCTAAATCATTGGGAATTATTGAAGTCACCTTGGACAATATTTTTAATCCATTGCTATTCAATAGTTTTCTAAATAAACATATACATTATAAATAAAATGATGAAATTGGAGGGATTTATCAAAATTTACCAAGCTACAGAATTAGCGAAGACAAAAGCCACAATTCCATGACTTTTGCAATGTCACCAACATTAAAAACAACATACAACCCAAATCACAAAACCTAAACAAGATAGCAAGAGGAAAACCAAGCATATATGTAGAAGGATTTAGATTATCCCAAAGGTGTTTTTTCAAAAGGCTACTGGACTTTGTTTTTCCTTGAAGACATTTTGCTTCTCATCCAAGAACCTTCTTTTGTTCTGACTTCTTCAGTAAGAACCGTTAGAAATAAATCCTTACAAAAACTTGGATCAGTAAGAAAAGAATTTTCTTTTTTTTAAAACAAATTTTTTTATTGTTTTTATTACACACATAAAAAAGAAAAAACGAATTATCTTTCGTTACATCTTGTAGAAACTTGTCCATTGGTTACAAATACATTTCGTGTGTTTCTTTCACAATCATTACATATACTTCACTCAAATTAAGTTGTACATTTTAGAATTTATGAATTTTACTATCACTGTATTTGATTACAGTTACTTAAACTTGTTTTTATCTAAAATCATTTATATTTAAAGACACAACCACCTACTGGCATACTTTCACAATATCAATGAATCTACAATAACTTTACATTACCTCTCTGTGCGCATGCCCAAGATGGTGTCCTGTCGTGTTTGAGGAGAGCTTCAGGGAGATGATTGTCCTTCTCAGGGCTTGCAGGGGGTACCCTATCCCATCGTTGATTCCAGGTCTAGCTATGAGAATTTCCTGGGACCTTGGGGATACACTTGAGCTGCGATTTACTGCTTCATATCTGGAACATCGTGAGTGAAATGGGGCAGTGGGCGGTGAGAGGAGAATGAAGAGCATCGGCGGCTGCCGGCATGGGTGTGATCGGTGGCAGCGGCAGCGGGATGCCCAGCCTGGGGTCTCTGCAACCGGCGTGGGTGTGGGTGTAGTCATCGGCGGCAGGACGCCTGGCCTGGGGTCTCTGAAGCCGGCATGGGTCAGTGGCAGCAGCAGCAGGACGCCCAGCTTGGGATCTCTGCAGCCAGCGTGGGTGTGGTCAGCAGCAGCAGCAGCAGGACGCCTGGCTTGGGATCTCTGCGGCTGCCACTCCCTGCACCGTGGTGTTATCCTGATTGCTCCCCCTCCTCCTTGCTTATGGACATGATAAATTGGATCAGAGGGGAGTGGCTGAGGCAGCTGACTTCAGTAGTTGGCATGGGCACAGCTGGAGTGGGGGGGGTCCTTCATTCTGGCCCTCTGGTATCACCACCGTACTGTGTCATTTGGCCATTTGACCCCTACTCTTGTGACAATATGGACTGGGTTAATGGAGTGCAGCCCTGGCGATGGATATGAGTGCAACTGATGTGGACGGAGCCTAACTGCTGGAGTTGTTGAAGTTGGAGCAGCCGCTATTACCACTGCTGTCCTCATCGCTGCCATTACTGGCCGCTTCACTATCTCGCAATTCATCTGCTGCTGCGTTTTTGACATCTGGCTATTACTCTTACATATTGTCCTTAACACTGACCATTGTTATGATGGACATAAGCTTCCCGCTACTCCCCTTGAAAACTGTCGGCTGCCCCTGACAGTGGACATGTCATCTCCTCATTCCATCTCCCCGTGATGTCATCTCATTTGTTTGATGCCACACTCTCCTCTATGTTATACTTCAACAGAACTTTATTCCCTTCAGGAACCCTCCACTTTCCCGGGGATGGCCTTCTTGCCTATCAAGATGCTTCCTTAATGACAGATCTTGAGATCCCAAGAGGTGGCATGCGAAGAAGAGACTTCTTAGGGTTTTTTACAGGGGTTTTTAAATCAAATTTTAAGGGGGGAGCGGGGAGGGTTGATTCAGATGGCTCAGATAGGCTTGGGGGGGAGTCTGCCAGGACACAGGCCAGAGCTAACTAATGGCCGTGGTTTTGGAGTACGGTATCATCAATATGCTGATGATACCCAACTTTTCATCTCTACCCCAAACCACCCAAATGATGCCCTCGACGTGATGTCCTGATGCCTGGAGGCTGTGCAGATCTGGATGGGGAGGAACAGACTCAAGCTCAATCCCTCCAAGACTGAGTGGCTGTGGTTTCCATCATCCCGATTTGTGCATCTTGTTCCATCTATGATGATAGGGGGAGAAATTTTAGCCCCCTCAGAGAGGGCCCGCAATCTGGGAGTCCTCCTGGATACTCGGCTTAGTTTAGAAGAACACCTGACGGCCACGACCAGAGGGGCCTTTTACCAGGTTTGCCTGGTACATCAGTTGCGCCCCTTCCTGGATCAGGATGCTCTGTGCACAGTCACTCATGCCCTCGTCCTTTCTCACCTAGACTACTGTAATGCTCTCTACAAGGAGCTGCCCTTGAAGAGCACCCGGAGGCTTCAACTGGTCCAGAATGCGGCTGCGCAGGTTATCATGGCGGCACCTAGGTGCTCCCATGTTGCACCCCTTTTAGGAGGCTGCACTGGTTGCCGGTTGTCTTCCGGGTGCGATTCAAGGTACTAATTATGACCCTTCAAATGCTCCGTGGCTTAGTTTCAGGATACCTGCGAGACTACCTACTGCCACCGGTAGCCTCCCAATGTCCAGTGCGATCCCACAGAGTTGGCCTCCTCAGGGTGCCGTCATCCAGACAGTGTTGGCTAGTGACCCCCAGGGGGACAGCCTTCTCTGTGGGAGCGCCTTCCCTCTGGAATGAGCTGCCCCCGGAGCTTCGTATAATCCCCGAGCTCTGGTCCTTCCAACGCGCCCTAAAAAGTTGGCTTTTCCAGCAAGCCAGCCTGGCCTGAACAAAACAAAATAAATTATTGATTATTGTTAATTTTAATTGATTTTTTTAAAATGTTATTGTTAATCTTAATTGGGTTTATTTTGGATATTCTATTTAATTATTTTTAACTTTTGTAATATGTGTGTTTTTTTTAATGTTGTACGCCGCCCTGAGTCCTTGGGAGAAGGGCAGCATATAAATCCAATAAACCAAACAAACATCTTTATAACACATTCTAAAAAAAGAGTCAATTAGTAGGATATCTAACATTCCCTCCCCCTTTTTCCCCCCCAACTCACAAATTAATGCTTCTGTTGGATTTACTTTTACTGGTACACCTGTATATATCATTAAATATTATCCATCAACATTTCCTATTATTATTGTAGGTTAACTAAAACTTATTTATTATTTATCTCACCTCTCCTCTGCTCAAGCCCAAAAGTGATTATACCTTTATAACCAGCTCTCAACAGAAATTTATTAATAAGATTTATAGGTCTTTTCCCTAATCCCCAGATTGCAATTTATATGCAGATTATTTTACTAATTAAGGTTATCATTTCATTGTTATTATCGTGATTAATTACGTATTAACAAAATAAACGTTTAAAATCTAAGACACTCTAAGAGATGTTAACATTTCTACTTAATAATTACCAAAAATATCCATTAACATTTCCTTATTGTTATTATAGTTGGGAAAAAAATTGTTTACTATTTGTGTGACATCTCCTCTCTTCTGACCCAGATGAATTATACCTTCATAGCAAGATCTAGACAAAAGTTTGTTAATACAATTTATGTCTTTTTGCCAGATCCCAATTTAGAATTTATAGCCTGATTATTTATCTTAATTAAGGTTATCATTTAATTATTAATATCATAGTAAATTATATGTTAACGAATAAACATTCAATGATATTCTAAAACAGTCTACAAAATACTAAAATCCTTACTTATTAATCATCAAAAATTGGCTATTTTTTTATCATCAACTAGCATTATCAACCAGTATCTTTCCAGTAGCAGGGTAGTCTTATCTCTCTTGCCAGCTATTGTGTGAATTCTCTTTTCAGCTCCTTTCCAGGGTTTTGAACTTCTCTCCACACTTTGTAGCTTAGAAGATCTCTCATGTGGTTTCGTTGCCCTAGAATTGTTATTAACATAAGCTTAACTTTGGTTATCAAACTTATTTCTGGATAGGTTTGTCTTTTTAACTCCATCCTTTTTGCTCTTTTTTTTTTACCCCTGGGTCTTGAAGTTTGGGATAAAGCTCCAAATCGTCAGTCACTTTTCCAGCTTCCCTTCTTTCCACTTTCACTCACATTTGCTCCATTAGTAAGTTCATCTATTATCTTATCTTTGTTTTCTGTATTTTCATTCTCTTCTTTAATTTTTGGGGCTCCAACCCCATCATCTTTTACTGTGATACCCAATAGTCTATTCCATTTCTTTTCAAATCTCTCAAATCCTTCTAAAATATTTTGAAGTCCATCCAGGATATTTTGAAATTTTAAGTTTTCCTCAACTGAATATTGCTTCATTTTTCCAAAAGAAAAGAGATGTAAAGAAAAAGAAAAAGAGGAATCTGATGATTTCTGGCACTCTAACCTGTCAGAAAAGAAAAATTTCTTGAAGAATATATCTATATTTATTTTAAACCTTAAGCAAGAGCCAGGGTGGCGCAGTGGTTAGGGTGCAGTACTGCAGGCCACTTCAGCTGACTGTGATCTGCAGTTCAGCGGTTCAAATCTCACCGGCTCAAGGTCGACTCAGCCTTCCATCCTTCCGAGGTAGGTGAAATGAGGATCCAGACTGTGGGGGCAATATGCTGACTCAATTTGATAAAAAATCTGTAAACTGCTTAGAGAGGGCTGAAATCCCTATGAAGCGGTATATAAGTCTAACTAACTAACAAACAAACAAATAAATAAAAGCATAAGATCTTTTATGGTTTTCAAAGTAGAAGGGTTCTTGCCTTTTTCTTTCCTTTTCCTTCTTTTGCCAAAATATTTTCCAAACACACTTGCAAAACACTGTTCGTGCCCTTGAGTCTTTATCAGTTTTTGTAAACCAGTTCCAAACCCTTCCTTTGCAAAGTCTGTGAAGTCAAATAGGAATGAACAAAGGATACATTGTTTCAAGAAAAAAACTTCAGGCTCAGGCTTCCGACTGGCAGATTCAACCTTTTTTATATACTTTTTCTTCAAGTATCTTTAATATGATTTTATAATAAATAGGAGGAATTTGTTAAGATATTTAAAAAAAGTTTTAGTTTAAGCCAAAAAAATTAAAGTAGCAAAAAATAAGGAAAAAAATCAGTCCATTCACTTCAACGTTGCAAACGTTGCAATCACTTCAATCCACAAAACATTGTTACAAGCAAAAGCAAAGAGCTTTCTAAGGCAGTCCAATAAGGATTAAATTTGCTGCTTTATTCTTACTTAGAAGACTAATATCTTTAAAGAGAAAAAAAATTTTTGTAGGGCAATCTTCTGAAAGTAAAAAAAAAAAAAAAAAAACCTCACCAGGTGGAACACTTCCACTTCTTTCCTTCCGGAGCCGTCTCTGACTTTGTCAGCCTGGGGGCTGCCTGTTTGCCGCCGGTTGGAAGCGCTTTCCTTAGGCCGATCAGGGACTTTGTGGTGCCCCTGCGACCAGCAAGGTTTTGTCTTCCTAGTCACCATCTCTTTGGGATGGTTTAGGTCCTACCAGACCCTCCAGGGGCAAAAATGTCATCGGCGGACTTGGACTGTTGAGTCCGCACGATGTATCATCGTGACGTCGGCTCCTCCTCTTCCAAGAAAAGAATTTTCTTAACAAAAATAAAATAAAAGGCAGTTTGCAAAGTGCGGTGAGCTTGAGCAAGACTTCAACAGGAAGTTCTAGGCCCAAAGAACACACACCAAAATTCAAAAGGAAGTTTTTATACCCAATCCCTAACACGACAGCCCATTCCCTCCCCTTTGGTCCCATTGGATAGGTCCTCAGAGGCTACAACTAATCCGAGGCACCTATTAAGAATACATTAACCCTCTTCTCACCCCTTCCTGCCTACTTGCAGTAGCGGTTTTAATCCCCAACTAATCCCCAATGGTCTTTTATTTTTGAATGTTAGTGTTCCCCTCAGAACTGAAGAAGCTTTTTAGATGAGAAACAAAACGTCTTCAAGGAAAGACAAGGACAACCATAACCTGGATGACTGAAAATCTACATACACAGATTTAGAGATTAGTTACCAGAACACACACTGAAAAATTTACCATTTATCCTTAATATTTCCTAAGAGTACATATACTGTAATGTTAGGTGCCAGAAGTTTCCCCAAGCCATTGAGATGTCAAAAAGAGTGAGACGGGGCTTGCAAAAAATATCAGCTTTTATTTATGGCCATAGCAAAAGCTGGATAACAAAACTATATCCAAAACATACAAACAAAATGCATGTAAGGAATAGCCACATCTACGAGAGTGGCTCAGAGTATTATATATATTTTACACAGATAAAAACAAAGTTTACCTAATCAGAGACAAAGGTTTGTTATCAACATGTTCTTTAAAGCTTTTCCTTGTTCAGGCCACTGTCTCTGTCCACCTTATCTATGAAGGTAGCTCCCCCTTGGTTAAGTTTATTCTGCAGAATGCTTTCAGGATTTATGAGGCAGGAAAACTCCATACTCTGGTTCCCTTATCTATGTGGCAGGTATATCCAGTGTGCATGGGCAGTAGGGAAAAAAATTACACATGCTCCATACCAACAGATAGGCAATTGCACATAGGCAAACTTTCTACATATCCAATATAAGCCATTTGAAGCATGCCAGTTAAGAATTTCAGTACCCATGTCCGTCCATAACCCATTTAGTCTAGATGCATTTTCAAACGGATTACTAGGTTGTGTGAGGCTAATTCTAGACTAAAAGGTTGCATTAAACAAAGAAAAGACCCTTGCTAGTAATGTATGTTTTTTCAGATTAATCATTGCATTGTATTCTCCTCCTTTATGAAAATTATAACCATTACATTAAATCAAAACATCCTATATTTTCAGGGATTATGATATCACTATCTCTTAGGACTTCAAGGCAGGTTGATCAGATTAAATGTCCCAATTCTTACACATTTAATCTACTCAGCCTTCCACTATTACTGTATCACAAGGTTCTTCACAAGCACATACTGGTCCACAATCACAACAATGGTAACAACAACAACAACAACATTCAGTGATACAATTACAATCACAGAACCAACACATTTTGTAGAGTGCACAGTTCCACAGCTTCTTTTGGGATCTTCAGATGGAAATACAGAAGCCACCACTCAGGCAGGAAAAATCAAAAAGTTGGTACTCCTACAAGAAAAATCATAAACAAAACCCATTCATTCATTCATACCACGATGAGTTTATTCTCAGTGGGTCTTCTCCAGGAACCACTTTCCACTCTTTAGGTTTGTCAACTTGTCCTTTTATACATATGTAGTGGGTCCACCCTTGGTGATTTGTTCAGACTGATGTTTCAGTGGTCAATAGGAGTTGGTAGGACCTGCCCTGGCCTTGGTTAAGTTTATCCTCATGTCAGTTTTTAATCAGGACCTAATCATCAGGCTGGAACTTACAGACAGCAAATTTGTGAGGTAGGGATTGTGGTAGTAGTAATCTTTTGATTCTGAGGGAAAATAAAGAAGGGGATAGGCCAAGTATACAGTTCTTTACAAAAATGTATTTAGTTCATATTGTGGAATTTCCAAGTGTGGTAATGCAAACATTATTTCATAAGATAAAATATTAATTTTTGGCAGATTGAATTCTGAGCAAGGCCAAGAATGAACATTCAGTCCATGGCATAGATGAATTTGCATTCCACGGAACATGACAACACTTTTGCAGTAAAATGAGTCCCTTCGTTGGTGTTTATAGCTTCTACTCTTCCATATATCTAGATATTATCTGTTCCAATATAGGTTTTGGTGACTACTGCTGCAGTGGCTCTCATGGCTGGATAAGCCTCAACCCATCCAGTCAAGTGATCCACTGCACCAATAAATATTTAAGTTTCCCCAGTTGAGGTAGCTTAGTAAAATCAATTTGAATGCATTGAAATAGTCTCACGCTAAATGTTGCCCTCCCTTTTCTGTATGTGTAGGACTTGTTTAGTAAATCTTTTTCATACTATACAATGGTCACGTATTTGTTTTAGTTACTATATAAAATCCTCTAATGGCAGAAAGTGAAGAGGTACTAAAGAGCCTTGATGCGGGTGAAGAAGGAAAGTGCAAAAGTTGGCTTGAAACTCAACATTAAGAAAACTAAGATCATGGCATCTGGCCCTCTCAATTCCTGGCAAATAGATGGAAAAGAAAAGAGGTAGTGACAGATTTCATTTTCCTGGGCTCCAAGATCACCGCAGATGGTGATCTTGCAGCCAAGAAATTAAGAGGCGCTTGCTCCTGGGGAAAAAAGCTATGGCAAATCTAGACAGAATACTAAAAAGCAAAGACATCACCCTGCCAACAAAAGTGCATATAGTCAAGGCTATGGTTTTCCCAGTTGCAATCTATGGCTGTGAAAATTGGACCATAAGAAAGGCTGAGTGCCAAAGAATTAAGGTCTTTGAACTATGGTGCTGGAGAAGACTTCTGCGAGTCCCTTGGACTGCAAGGCGATGAAACAGTTCTGTTCTAGAAAAGATCAACCCTGGCTGCTCTTTAGAAGGCCAGATCCTGAAGATGAAATTCAAATACTTTGGCCACCTAATGAGAAGAAAGGACTCACTGGAGAAGAGCCTAAAGCTGGGAACGATTGAGGGCAAAAGAAGAAGAGGACGACAGAGAAGGAGGTGGCTGGATGGAGTCACTGAAGCAGTAGGCATGAGCTTAAATGGACTTCAAAGGATGGTAGAGGACAAGAAGGCCTGAAGAAACGTTGTCCATGGGGTCGTGATGGGTCAGACACGACTTCGCAACTTCGCAGTTTCAGTTTCAATTCTCAACAGTCTCAGATCTGTTTAAGTTCCCATTGGCTGACTTAGTTGCTATGCTGGCTGACCTTGTTACCATGTCTCTCCTAGTCATGAATATTCTAATAATTTGAGTTTGGATTAATTAATCAACCATTGTGGTATGTAAACTATGTATGATTTACTGCAGTGTTCTATTTGTATAGCAATCAATTTTTACATTGGCATTTTTTTCACATTTGTCAAATTTATTTATACATATTTCAGAAAAAAACTGAGAAAAGGAATATAATTTCTGCACATTTAAATAATATGGGAATGCTTTTATTAATGGTATACATCACATGCATGTGTTGAGAAATACAATATACTCCTTTTCAGCATCTATGGAATTTTAGCACCCGCACTGGAATGAGAATATATATATATATATATATATATATATATATATATATATATATATATATATATATATATATATATATATATATATATATATATATATATATATATATATATATATATATATATATATATATATATATGTATGTATAGCAGAGTTTGGTGATGAACCATGACTACTAGTAAAATAAAATAGTTTCATATATTGAAGCAGATCCCAATTCACAACAATAAAGAGATCCACAATGTTCATATGATCATAACATAGGAAGGCATCTACTGGAGAAGCAGAAGTTAGAGTACATAGATTGGATTCATAATTTATCTCCGAGGTGTCGCAGTGGTTAAATGCAGCAGTGCAGGCTACTTCAGCTGACTGCAGTTGTGCAGTTCGGCTGTTCAAATCTCACCGGCTCAGGGTTGACTCAGCCTTCCATCCTTCCGAGGTGGGTAAAATGAGGACCCTGATTGTTGTTAGGGACAATATGCTAACTCTGTAAACCGCTTAGAGAGGGCTGAAAGCCCTATGAAGCGGTATATAAGTCTAACTGCTATTGCTATCTCAGGATATATTTGTAACAAATAATAAATAAATAAAATAATTTAAGGACCACCACCCTTTAAATAAGTAAGTAAATAAATAAATACCTTAAGGGACAAATGTGGCTATATGGCAATATACCACATTTGTATCAGTAGTGGGTTTCAATTTATTTTACTACTTACAACTTGTGCGCGCTCACGCGACACTTTTGCATCCAGGCAGGTGGGTGGAACTTCCCGCCACCGCTGGTTCACCCAATCCGGGGCAAACCGGCAGAAACTCACCTCTGATTTGTAAGTGCAATTAAATGCCAGGTTTGGGCTGAGAGTATTAGATTTTTTTTTAGATATCAATGTTAACATGAATGTAATTTCTTAAGACATATTGCTGCTGCATGTCAGACATGTAACACTTATTATTGGACAACAGATAGGTAATATGTGTTTATATACATTTGCCTTAAAAGCAAAAAAATCAAATGGAAAAGGTACCATTTCCTTTTTTCAGTATCACTCAAAATACTGAGCAACAAAGTAATGAAATTTGGAGACTAATGGCCAGTACCAATATCGTCTTATAGTACAGAAGGAAAATATTTTAGGATTTCTTGTAAAATATTATCTATATAGCAAATTATTCAACCAATAATAGAAAAGATTGTTTGATAAACAACTATGTATTATGGGTGGCCTCCAGACTAGTTAAGACTTTCACGAAACATTATTTGAACTATGAATATATTATTTCTCCCAACATATCTAGTACATTCTATTCCAATATAAGAAGAATTAAAAATTAGGGCAAGGGAATACTTTAGAATGAAAACTCATGTTGATTTCAGTTTTGAAATAAAATTGTGAAACATTATGTGTGAGTAAAACTGCTGGAAACATTCCACAACCTATGTATGAATGAATCAAAATTGTTTCCTCTCTTTTTAGGAAAGTGGAAGAAATTAGTTCAATGTATTTTTAAAAGGTAACTCTAGGTTCATTATAAGCTTGAATGACTTCTGCCTAGGGTAGTCCCGGCAAGATAGGTGGCAAATACATTTAACAAATAAATGAATAAAGTTCAAATCAAGATATGAGGGTATTTCAAAAAATGCCATAATTAAACATATTTAAATATATGTATCTTACAATTCAATGCAAACCTAAAAAATTTTGTTTGCTTGCTACAGATATCCCAACTGTCAAGGCCATCTCCACGGTGACCCAGATGGCCGAACAGAGGGACTTCTACAACCCACGAAATTGCTTCATTGGGGAATGTGACTGATGACAGACCTTGGGGAAGGGGGAACGGATTCAGAGCCGGGGTGTGAATTAAGTGAGACCAGCGATGGCTTCACTTGAAGCTCCTAATATATAACTGGATTTCTTTTGAAGATTTGCTTGAGGCTCATTATTTAAGTCATGCATCGGTGGCAACCTTGACACCAAGCTACATTTTATCACTAATTTAAAAAAAAGAAACAAAGAATGCCAACTGATCTTCAGAAAAATGATTTTGTGTAAACCCATGTTTTAAAGCCACTATTAAATGTTGATTCATGCTTTCCATTCATGTTTGCCTACAAACCTCTAGTAGATTTACATAAAAGTATAGCTTTTCATTCATCAAAATGATTAATTGAAAGTTTGCTCTTTATCTCGGTTTATTAAGTGGCTTCACTCAACAAATACTGGTAATTCAGGAATTGTAATACAACTTGCTTTATATGTCTAGTTTGTTAGTATATGAGAACTTCAAGGTGGTAAATTCCAGTGTTTACAAAATTCAGTACCTATCAGGATTATAATAGACTATCCTCTCTTAACTACATCAGGAAATTATCTCTGAATTTCTCCATGTAGTGTATTGGCCTTTCATTAGAAATGGAGGGAAGAGTGTCTTTACACTTATTTTGGGAGCCAGTCTACAAACAGTCTTCTTTAATTAACAAGAAAATAATTTTATTGAATAATTTTTAAGATTGAAAAAAAAAAAGAATGGTACATTTTAATTCTTTTTTGCTTTCTTATTGCATCAACATTACAAGAAGAAAAATATCTCGCTTATAGCAACACATGAGCAAACAAAAAATCAGTACATATAGAATCTTGGTTGGATTTAAGAGTTGCTTTCCTGAAAGACCAGCTGGGGCAGGTCCTTATAGAGAGTTTCTAGCGTATTGTCTATTTTTAATGTTTAATGCTTTCTTACTGCATCAACATTATAAGAAGAACTATATCTTAACTATTATCAGGATCTGCTTAAAGCAACAAATGAGCAAACAAAAAATCAGTACATACAGATTTTACAAAAATATAATTTCACACCATGTGCAGAAGCATACCAGGAGACATCGATCCAATAATCTAATAGGCTTCCACATGCATATTCAAATAGCATATGTGCTAATTGATGGCTTAAGATCAATAAAATTTATCCCACCCATACGGCTGGGCTCAACTGGCACAAAATATAAATACAAGATTCCTAAATATCTCAAATCAACATGGTACACCAGAAATGTTTTAGGTCCAGACCACATTGAATAAAATGGGATGTGCTTGTGTTCTGCCATTCTGTTGGAAGGGGGGAGGGGAAAGGAGGCTTGCTGGCATTTTTGCATACTTTTGCTTTACTGCTTGGGAATTAGGGAGGGTCATTGTCTTTGGAGAAGGAACAGACTCTCTCCCAGCAGTTCCAGCCTGGTTTCAAGGCTGCAATGCCCTGAGGGTGAACTGTTATTATCTGCCTAGTATCTCAGCTGGTATCACTTTGGCTACAGGTGGACTAGTTAGAGGGTTGGACTTGGGTAAACCAAAGAATTGCGTTGTGCTTTGCGTGGGACTTTTCAGATGCTACCTTGCTTTCTTGCAATCACTTTCTCTCAGTAAAAGTTCTTTCAATTCAATTTAAGAGTCTTGGTTGGATTTAAGAGTCTTGCTTTCCTGAAAGACCAGCTGGGGCAGGTCCTTATAGAGTTTCTAGCATATTGTCTATTTTTAATGTATATTTCTCCTTCTAGGAATATTAGTATCAAAGCTAAAAGAGCATGTAAGCACTAAAAAGTCTTACATATATTTCAACTGTTCATATTTAATTTGGAAAAATAGTCCATCCCATAGTTTTAAGTTGTTCGATCTATTATTCTATTCTACTTACAATAAATACACAGATGGATTTTGATTGACATTTCACTACATACTAGTTAATTCAGTAACTATATTCATTTATTTATTCATTCATATTTTTGTGGTCACCCATCTCACAACAAGTGACTCTGGGTGGTGTACAATAATGGTGTACCAATAATGGTACAACACTATACCATTATTAAGTAGCTCGTAAATCTCTTTGCAGGTGGAAAGATAACAATTTATATCTATGTTGAAAAACAGATGAGAAAAGAAACTAAATACCATGTTTCCCAAAAAATAAGACAGTGTCTTATTTTATTTTGACCACCAAAATATGGCTTGGGCCTTATTATGGGGGGAGGGTTTATTGTTTTGGGGTTGCCGGGTGGCTGCTCTCTTTTGAGCGGGCTCCCGAAGAGCTGGGCAGAGTTTCAGGAGTGAACGGCTGTGTTGCACTGTCGCAGCAATGCAACACACAGCCATGAGGTGACCACGCTCACGAGCAGCCGCCCGGCAAACCCCCTTTCCAGCCAGGAACAGTGCCATTCACTGACCTTGGGGTATCCTGAAGGTGCCAAGCTGCATGAGTGCCTGTTCCCACCCCTCCGGCTCAGCGCCTTCAGAATACCCCTAAGTCAGTAAATGGTGCTTTGCACGGCTGGAGAGGGGGGTTCCACGAGTGGCTGTTCCACTCCCCACTCTTGCGCCTCCTAGCCTCACCATGCTCTGGCCCAGCTCTCCCTGCAGGGCCAGGGCACCGCCATCGCCATCCCAGCATATCTTCTTCTGCAGCTTCCAAACCTTGGAGATTGGCTGCCGAGTCTTCCGGCAGTGACCGCTCTGGGAGTACACGCTATGGTTTTGGCAGCGGCCGCAGCGATAGGTGGCGGTGATCTCCACCACCTAGAACAGCTGATCAGCAGTATTCTGGGAGGCTGATTCAACCGCCAATCAATAGCAGTGGACTTATATACCGCTTCATAGGCCTTTCAGGCCTCTCTAAGCGGTTTACAGAGAGTCAGCATATTGCCCCCAACAATCTGGGTCCTCATTTTACCCACCTCGGAAGGATGGAAGGCTGAGTCAACCCTGAGCCGGTGAGATTTGAACCGCTGACCTGCTGATCTAGCAGTAGCCTGCAGTGCTGCATTTAACCACTGCGCCACCTTGGCTCAATCAGCTATTCGGCAGCAAAGGCTTCAGTGTTCTCCAGCAGTGGCAGCTCAGCTCAATTGACCAGTGGTGGGCGCAACTGAGCAGAACCCTGACAAGCCACATACTGGGGCAGCGATAACATGCTGAAGCTGACCAGGCTGTTTGCTACAATGATGCTAGAATTTTTTTTTCTTGTTTTCCTCCTCTAAAGCAAAGTGTTGTTGTGGCCTGCCAGTTGCCAGCGGGGCTAGCAGCAGATTCAGACAGTGAGGAGGTTGGGGAGGAACATGGGCCAGTCCTGGAGTCTGTGGTAGGCTCTGACAAGAGCTCTGCGTTGGAGGCAGAGATGGGGCCAGGGTCGCCTATGAGTTATCAGCTGCCTTCGGAGTCAGACATCAGTGAGGCAGACAAACAGCTGGAGCCTGTTCCCAGTGTGCGCACACACAGTTACCAGGGAACAGCTAAGGAACAAGGATTGACTTGGGAGTAAAGCCACATGTGGATGGTGAATGGCCCCTCCGATAGGAAATAAGAGGAACGAAAGGGGAGGGGTGTTTGCAGGAGAAAATTAATTCATTCCGCATTCTTGCCAAGTATTACGGCATCTGAAAGATATGGGACTGGCCACTCTCCAAGCTTGATAAAGATCAGTAATTATGAACTATTTTGAAGGACTGTGGGAAGGGACTTTGCTGGAGAGAAATTCACTGTAAATTAAATAAAAAGGGTTTATCAGGATGAGAACTTGGCTTCATGCTGCTGGGGAAGCCTAGGTCAGAACATGTGCGTCTTATAGTCCGACGTGTCTTATAGCACAAAAATATGGTAGATTTTAACACAACCATGACATTAAATTATGAGAGTACTTTTGTGTCACTTTTGTATGGTGAAATTTTATTCACCATGAAAAAGTTGTAAAAATCCCAGTGAGTTAGAAGGTATTATTAAAAAAATAACATCTACTCTTGCTTTCTTTCAGGGAAGCACAGTGATCATTTGACAACAAATGCACGTCACACCATGATTATTAAACAGATGAATGTTGAAGAAAAAAATCTACAGTAAATTCACATTAAATCACACTAAATTCTAATATTGACTTTTAAAACCGGTGTTCAAAGTTCTAAAATAAACATAATAAAATGATCACATTCTAAAGGTTCAGTGCATTCAGCAGCTACAATTTTGCTGCTAATTCAGCTAAGTTAACTTTAAGAAATAACATACTAGTTCATCAAAATATACATTGTGCATTTGCTTTTAAAGAAATAAAAACCATTTAAAGAATTATTAACTGATAGTGTGATTAAGTTTCAAAATAATCTACAGCATATAATTTAAAGTCAAGACGCCAAGACAAAGCATGTGGCAAGCCTACACATTTCATGCAGCATGTGTAGAGGAGTCTTTCAGCTTCAAATATCAGTCTTCTTCCAAATAGTATAAAATACCCATCTAAAAAATAGTCAAGGAATCCAATATTTTGTTTTCTCATAAGTTTAGTTTCCCAACACGTATAAAAAATATTTTTTCAAAATAAATCTTAATTTCTTCGAAAATAAAACAAGAAACTCATTTTAGCATGCTTCATCCTTTACATCTCATTTTTTTTAAAAAAAATGATTATACTGATTCCATTAAAAAGTTGTATTAGTATGTGCAAATCAGAGGTGGATTCAGCGGATTCAAGCGAACCGGTTGTTAAATTTTTGCACAGTTTGGAGAACTGGCAAACCATGCCACTCGCTGGCCTTCCTCCCTCCCCCTCCCTTCTTATCATGCCTTGCCTTACTTGGGTGATGCTTAGAGTCATGCCGGGGCATAGCTGCAGCTGCTACTCTCTGGTTCCCTTGTTGGCCTCGACCACGTGGCCCAACTGATCTCTACCTGGTAAGTCTCCCACCACTTCTTCCCCAGCTACCTCCCATGCAGGGCCCTGCCCACTTCTCTGCCTTCCCCGCTTGCCTGCGTTTCCCGTTGCCTTCCCCGTGGCCCCACCAGCTTGTCTGCCTTCCCTATGGCCCTGCCAATTGCCTGCCATCCCCATTGCCTTCCCCTCTTGCCTGCCTTTCCCAAGGCCCCACCCACTTTCCTGCATTCCCTGCTTGCCTGCCTTCCCCATGGCCCCGCCTGCTTGTCTCCTTTCCCCGTTGCCTTCCCTGTGGTCCCGCCTGCTTGTCTTCCCTGTGGCCCCACCCACTTGCCTGCCTTCCCTGTGGCATTGCCAGCTTGCCTGCCTTCTCCATTGCCTTCCCCTTGGCCCTGTCTGCTTGCCTGCCACTGCCGTGGCCACTTCCTCATTGCCTGCCTGATGGCAAACAATGGGTACTGCAGACAGGGCAATTTCCTATGTACCATTCCAAGCTCCTTCTCCGCACTTAGGCTGACAAAATAAAAACCCATCTAAAGATTGTGACTGCCTACTCAGCACATGCTGGCAAAAGGAGGCTGGGGGGGGGGGGAAAGGGGGCCAATGGAAATGTCGTTTTCCACCTCCATTGGGCTATCTGCGCCACACTGAATTGGGATGGGGAGGTGAGAGAGGAAAGCAAAAAGCCCACTCAATCTGTACATTCCAGCATGATGGTGAATCTCTCTTTCAGCTCATCGGTTTGGGCATTGGGAGCTTGAGGGGTAGATTGTGCCCCCTTAAGTCCGTCTGCTGCTCCTCCAAGCCCTGCTCTGACTGCAGAGGCAACCAGCAGGCTTGTTAAGGCATGCAATATGCTGCTGCTAAGCTCCTGGGTTCTGGGCAAGAGCACTAGAAGAAAGGGAGTATAATTGTGAGGGTTGGCTTTTCCAAGCCTGGTCCTAGAGCGAGACAGAGATTTGTGTGCCTTGCCTCCCCTGCCCCCCCCCATCCCACGGCTCTAATTCTTAAAACTTTTGGGAGGTTGCACGCATGGGAGAATTGGTGCCTGGACAAGAGGGGAGTGCAGCCTGACTGGGCAAGGAATCCAGGTTTGGAGGAGCAGCAACTGTTTGGAGCTTGCTAAGGAGGATCACTCTGCCTCAGCCATTCATTTACCTGCCCAGGCTGCTTGGAGTGAAAAGCATGCAATATGCTGCCAAGTTCATCGCATGAGCACTGGAAGAAAATTGGCCAATGGTCAGCTGCAACCAGAGCTGGGCTTGGAGAAACAGCAGACGACTTCAGGGCACTTAATCTACCCCTCAAGCTCCCAATGCCCGAATCAACAAGCTTGAAGAGAGATTTGCCAGTGTGCTGGTGTGTATGGACTGAGTGGACTTTTTGCTTCCCCACCTCCCGATTTCATCAAGCGCGGCACAGACAGCCCAATGAAAGTGGAAAACAGGGTGTTTCCATCAGCCCTTCTCTTTTTTTCCCCTAGCCTCCTTTTGCCAGCATCTACTTGGCAGGGAGTCGTGATCTTTAGATGGGCTTTTATTTTGTCAGCCGGGGGGAGGGGCTCGGAATGGTACATATAAAATCACCCTGTCTGCAGCATCGCCCTGCCTGCGCCACGCAACCTTGCCGTGAGTGACGTCGAGTTGGTCACGCTCACTCAGTTACAACCCACGCCCCCAGCTATGCCCACCCAACCTGTTACTAGGAGGAACCAGTTTTTAAATTACTTGAATCCCACCACTGGTGCAAATATTTGTATATTTGCAGGATTATGAGTTCTTGCCCAAGATTTTTTTATATTAAGACAGTACACTGTGTTAAGTAATAATATATTTTAGGCTTAATGTGTCATTCCGTTTAAGCCAGCTATGATTTAGCACCAGTGGGTTTCCCGTTCCAACTGGTATGGTTGGAACGGGCCCGACAGCATCATCATGGATGTGCGCAGCGTGCGCATGCGTCTTAGCGCCTCTGCGACTCTCCAGCTGCTCTGTGGGGCATCATGCAACCACTGTACGGGCCATGCATGTGCGCAGAAAAACACAGGTAAGGGGCTCGGGCGGGTGGGTGGGCCCGAACGGTATCCGGTGCTTCAGGCTGGCTCCAGTACGCCTGTACCAGGGCGTACTGCCTGCAAATCACCACTGTTTAGCACCTACTGAATTAGGATTGTTAATAAACATGGTTTCTTATTGAAGGATACAGCTCCATGTATGAGGGGACACATACAACTTCTTTTGAGAATTCAACAGGACAATATAATCTGCCAAGTTGTTCTTCATAGAGAGACAAGGCTTCCGTGAGGTTGACACAATTTCCCTGCATAAGAGGAGGACAGAAAAAACAGTGTGTCAAACAATCTAGTGGAAGGGCAGAGGAGGCAATTATATAAAAATAAACATTTCATGAATTGGTTCTTTATTATTAGAAGACTTTATAATGTGAGTGTGCATAACTATAAATATATATTATAATGATTATTGCAACAAAGGTGAAGCATAAAAAGGGAAAACTAAAAGATCATTTTTAGAAAAATAGAGACTAAACAATGTATCAAATGCAACAAAGGCAATTAAATATTGCCAAAGGTTAATCTTATACAGCATACAGCAATTAGAATAATGGAATATGAACGTTCCAAGGGCAGATAACTAAGGATATATTTTCTTATTTTACTATTAAAAAGTCTTTTAATTAAAAAATACTTTACATTTTTGTTAATATTTAAAAAGTGGAAACTATCAAAAATATTACAGAATAATATTGCAAAATATTATTTAAACAAGATCAAAAGTTACATTAAGCTTGGATAGGAATCTAAAATTAACCACCATCAGCAGTGGTTATTTGGTTCTGCTGTCTTTTACAAAGTATATAATTTTTCTCACATCAAATTAAGTAGAATAGTACATAAATAACATGTGTATATAATTTAAAAATCACAAACAGAAAAAAGGCACTAGATAATTTATCGGACAACATACTGAAGTTATTTAATGGCCTGACCAAATCTATACAATGTGAGTAATCTAAAGTCTTGTTTAATAGACCATCATTCTTGTTAACAAATTCTAATCATCATCTTCAAAAATAAGTAAACCAGAAGAGACAGCGGACAAAACAAATTAGATGAATGAAAAATGTAATTATTTAAGATACTCAATATGCAACACCGCGTTTAGCAAAGTTCATAAATTTCTTTTCTCTAACAGTATTTATATCAAGAACAGGGACTATTCCACTACATTTGATCTGTATAAATTCATGCTTTAGGATGATTTGTTTGTAATCAATTTATGCTCTTATATATTCATCAAAACATCTCTAAAATTATGTATACTGTGCTGTAAGGTACAATGAATGTGAGATGGAAGAAAGATTCAACCCTGAAAAGCTTCTTATAGTTGGCAGCAGAAGTGGGGTGTATGCAAGATCTGTCCTGAAAGTCTACACAAAGCACGCTGTGTGCAATGTCTGAAAGAGATTTAAATGCTTCAGTTAACACTTATACATTTCTCTACCTTACATAGGTAAATGTTTTCTAAATAAAAGTATCATGTCATTTCAAATCTTTCCACTAATGAAACAAAATCTCTAATACAATCAAGTATATGGATATGATAGGGTGCTTTGTTAATTCAGGTTCATATTACAATTTAAAACTATTGGTGTTGCAAGTCAACAAGAATATAGGACTTTAAAATGGGCAATGTGGCTCACATATGGACAATTAACATCTGGAACTGATTGCAGCTGCAATTTAAAAGGAAAATGAGTGCATTTCACTAACATAATTTAGACGGGAGGAATTTTTTTATGGAAAACCTTCTGAAGCATTTATTTACCTCTAAATCTTTTGTAAGGCTCACCAAATATTGGCCACACCTTCTCCTGTAACAATACTATATTTCTAGCTGGTCTTATGTGGCTTTTTAAAGATGAGGAGGTTGAATAGTCCACGTCTCTTTAAACATTGATGCTCCTTCTTTAGAATTTAATGCACAAAGGTACTAGGATGGAAAATACCTCTGTAAAAATCATGTACCCCGGCTGAATTCCTTATCTTGCCATTCTAGATAGGGATAATAATGAGATTTTTATTCTCAATAACCCCAGAATTCCTATATATACAAAAGAGTAGATTTTCATGTCATACTTTAGCATATGAATCTCAGCAGCCATTATGGAACTATAGGACTTGATGAACAAAACAGTTAAGTCAGGTTCTCTCCAATAATTTTGCTCTAGGGAAACAAATGTCCAAAAATCTTGTAATCTTTACTATAGCAATTGTTCTGAAAGGTGGCCTTCTTTCTTTCTTTCTTTCTCTTTTTTTCGCGCTCTCTCTCTCTTTCTTTCCTTCCCTTGCTTTAATGTATAAAATAAAATGAAAATCTATAACAAGTTATAAAATTGAAGCACCATATTTTTCAGAGTATAAGATGCACCAAGGTTTTGAAGAGGCAATTTTTTTAAAAAAAGTAGGTAGGTGGGCAGGGAGAGAAAGAGAAATACAATAGGTAGGTAGGAAGAGAGAGTAGTTAGGTAGGTGTTGTGGCCCAGCAGGAGCCGTTGGGAGTTGCCAATGGACTCTAATAGCGAGGAACCCTATGAGTCGGCTATGGAGGACCCTGGGCAGGGTTCAGACTCCAAGCAGGGACCAGGGAGGCTGGTTGGCCACCAGGAGGCACCTGAGGCATGGAGCAGTGGGAAAGATCAAAGTGTCCCTGACGTCAGGCATTGGAGCAGTGGTGAAGATCAAAGGGAGTTTGTCCCTGACGCCCAGCAAAGAAGGGTGGAGAAACGGAGGCAGCAGTTACGGAGACAGACTCATAAGAGATAATCAAGCCTAGGTTGTTGTGGCTTGGCTCTTCCCAAGAGAGTATATAAGAAGAGACTTTGGGAGGAGACCTTTTGCAGGACACAACCGTTCATAACAAACTGGAGAAGCTCTTGTTTGTATTGTATCTCTTGTCTGTGGGAGTCTGGGTTGCTGCCAACGTCTTGCCAGTGAGTCATGTTGGACTTTCAGCTAACAGGATTGTAATTGCTGTAAATAAAGGGTGGCAAACTACTAAGCCTGTGTCAGCGTTAAACATCGGACGCGGGGGGGGGGGGGGCAGAACAGGTAGGTAGGTAAATGGATAGCGAGGCAGAGAGAGAAATAGAGAGATAGAGAGAGAGGGTGTGTAGGTAGGTAGATAGATAGAGAGAGAGAAATAGAAAGAGATAGAGAGGGAGAAATACAGTAGATGGGTAGGGGGGAGAGAGATTAGTTAGGTAGGTAGGTAGATAAAGGGAGAGAGAGGGAGGGAGAGAAATACAGTAGGTAGTTAGGGAGAGAGTGTGTGTAGATAGGTAGGTAGAGGGATAGAGAGAGAAAAATAGAGAGAGAGAGAAATACAGTAGATAGGTATGGAGAGAGAGAGAGAGTAATTAGGTAGGTAGGTAGGTAGATAAAGGGATAGAGAAAGCGAAATAGAGAAATACAATAAGTAGGTAGGTGTTTCTGCTGGCACAGGACTTGATCAATGTAATTCTCATCATTAAAGAGCTTTCCAAAAGGAAAAAAAAAAGTTTTTTGCACTCTGCAAACCTCCCCAAAATGACCCGTTTTTCACGAAAACGGGCCCGTTTCACCCCCCAAAAAGGCACGAATAGCCTTATGGAAGCTTATAGAGTGCTGCTGGGTGGGGAAACGGCCCGTTTTTTTGCTCATTTCTGCCCTCCCCAGCCCCCTCTGAAAGCCTCCATAAGGGTATGCACGGCCATTTTGATGAAGGGGCGGGGCTTCAAGAGACAAAAAAATTCGGTATATAAGATGCACTCAGATTTTCAGCCTCTTTTTTGAGGAAAAAAGGTGTCTTATACTCCGAAAAATACAGTAAGCCACTTTAATTTAAGTTCAGAAACCAGGAGACTGAATTCTAGGCCTCCCTTATGCATAAAAAATGGTTAAGTAACTTTGCACCAGGGGCTTCTTCTCAGCCCAACCCACCTCATAGGGGTAATTGTTGTGGGAAAGCAGGAAGCAAGGCTTCTAGGTATGTTCATCCCCTTGATTTTATCAAATATAACAAGGTAGGATAATGACATAAATATGTGATATAAAACATTAAACTATACTTTTATAATTATAGTCCTATGCATTTTCAGATTTTTTTTAAAAAAATTGGATATTTTGGCAACACTGAAAATTAAAAACTTTGATAACCACAGAACATTTAATTTGCAATAATGCTAATATAAATAATAGCCTGACAATGTTGTGTATTTTTATTACATCAAGTATATTTATGATCTAATAAATATTTAAGATTTTAAAGACTATCATTCTATGAAAAAGCTAATACTGCCACAGTCTTATCAGATTACATCACTCACAATTTAATTTAAATGTACCATATAGTTCCAGTCTCTGAATTTGTTAGTTGACATTTTTAGTAATAAAACTCCATCTAGTGGTCACATTCAATAACGGAGTGAAATGGTATTCAGGCACCAGTAAATAAGCTATCAAATTTTATACACTAAACCAGAGTTGTGGTATATCGTTATAGTTAAGCACAATAAAAACAATAAAATCACAACACAATATAAGCCACAGCACATCAGGACAATGTAATACTTAATTTTAAAATTTTAGTTAAACTCAGCACAACCACAATTTAATCAGTATATAATTAATTTTAAAAATGAGTCAATTACATTTAGCAACAATTATGAATTTTTATGTCTCCTAGTGCTGTGTTACTTATCCTAGTGCTTTTTAAACTAAGATATTATTTTCAATGATTAATAAAAATGGAGAACTTTTTGTATTATTTGAGACCAATGGAAATAGTAGTTCTGCACACCATAGTTTTTTTAAAAAAAAATCTAATAAATGCCATCAGTGTGATGCATAGTTAAGAAGTGCACTAGGCAACGAAAGACCAGTGTCTCTATAAGTGACATTAGATTGATTGGGCCAATGGATATGTCAAGCTGGGACTTGGATGGCAGCAAGAGGAGGAGGGTAGATGATGCAAAGAGTTGGAAAAATCAATGATTTTGGAATTTGGTTGACAAAATGTAACTGGCTCAAAACAGTTTAGCAAAATTTTTGGAATGCAATGATTTTCTCCTAGGTTGGAGGTAGTTTGGTGTAGTGGTTAAGACATAAGGCTAAAAATTGGAAGATGTGAGTTCTAGTTCCGCCTTAGTCATGAAGCCAACTGGCTGACATTGAGACAGTCACTCTTTCTTAGTCCCTCGGAAAAAAAGTAACGGCAAGCCACTTCTGAAATTTTGCCAAGAAAACTGCAGGGACCTCTCTAGGTAGTAACTAGGAGTCAACATTGACTCAAACAAACAAACAAATGATGCAGAACATATATCTCATACATATTCCAACATTTAAAGGAGGATACCTCTGTCTAACTTTACTTTAACCAAAGAAAAAAATTATCCCTGTGGAAGAAATGCAATTAAGTAATTCTGGCAAATATTCCATTAAAAGTCAAGTGGGACTCCCAGGATTTTTCCATTTCAAGAGAATCTTAGCTTCTGATGGAACTCACCCTCAAAAAAAAAAAACACCCTATTCCTGATTCACTCCTTTCTGAAGCATACAACTTAATGCTAGGTTTTGGTATTACCCTTCACTCCAAACACACTCTAACATGCCTATCTACAAAGCAATCTAAACAAGGTTCTTTTCAAAATTCCCTAAAGTTGCATTATCTACAACAATTCCACCTGTCATACCTGGGTGAAATATTTTCCATCAGGTTTCAAGACTCTCATTGAAAGGTCCAGAATCATTCGTAGAAACTCCCATGTAGAATCTAAATTTAAACGTACTAATTATTTAATTAGAAATTAAATAATTCATAAATGTTAAGTGATGAGTACCACTATAATTTGCAACATCAGTGGATTCATGTTTGTTTTTTAGGATACTCTGTAAATATAAAGGCATGGAACTTCCATTAAACATTTTAATAAATATAGAACAATTATTTAAAAAACAATTTCCAGCATTGCAGAAAAATCTATCAATAATTTGTAGGTGTGAGGGCCAATAATGCTTTTTTTCTCCATACCCCTAATATGCACACCTTATAAAACTATATTTCACATATACACTTACCTGTTCTCTCTCTCTAGTTTAAGTTACTCAACTACAAAAAAGATTTTCAGAAGATATGATTGACAATACATCTGCAAGGGAATGCATAACAACATCTTGCAAAGGAATGCAATCGTATCCCACCAAAGATTTGGATGTTCCTAATCGTACCAGCTTTTTGTAAGGTATTAAGAACCTGGCTGTTCCCCAGATGTTTGGATCAGATAATTAGTCATGTTCTTCTGGTTAATGCTACCTGTTTTTGCTTGGCCTTTATTTTTTTATTTCAGGCATTATATTTAGATTGCTACATTATTGTTTTTAATCCTTGCAGGGTTGACGTTTAGACACAGACCCCTGGCCACTCCCGTTCACCCCCAGCCACCCACATCAGCCTATTTACAGCCAGTTTTCCTCCTCCGCTGGCCTCCCATGGCTATTCTACACAGCCAATGGGCCCCTTGCCCATTTGCCCAGACTCTCTTTGATCCGGGCCTTTGGCTGCATGGGACAAATAGCCCCAAGCCAATCAGGTGGCTGGCAGAAGCAAAGGTGCTGCAGGGGCAGCGTGCAGATTGCAGGGGCTGGAGCACATGCAATTCAAGATTTTATTTTAAAAGTACCACGGCTACTCCTCAAGTTTTAGGGCCTTACACATCTGTCATCAGGACTGGAGGGAGGGGGAATGGTAGTGTGAGTAGCAGAACCAGCGCAGCTTCAGGCACTGTTGGGAGGGGACGGTGGCTGAGGATGCAGCAGGTGAACAGCAAGGCCGGTGCAGTTTCTGTGATTGCAGGAGGCATGGAGGATGCAGGAGAATGGCAAGGCTGGCATGGCTTGTGCAATTGCAGTGGGCATGGGGGAGGGCCGCAGGTGAATGGCAAGGTCAGTGCAGCTTATGCAATTGCAGGGAAGATGGGGGGGGGGGCGGTGGCAGGTGATTGGAGGTGGCATGCGGCTTGGGGGAGCCGTGCCATTGCCACTCCAGCCTGATGCCTATCAGACAGTTTGGCTGCAACCAAGCCATGGACCATGTCCGTTCATCTGCCGCAACCCCCCAGCCTCCTGCAATTGCATAAGCCGTGCCAGCCTTGTTGTTTGCCTGTGCCCCTCCCCCCATGCTCAATTGTAGAAGCTGCGGCAGCATTGCTATTCACCTGCCACAGCCCCCCCCCCCAGCTTTCCCCAACATTGCCAAAAGCTACACAGGCCTTGTTCCTTTGCCCCGCGTTTATTGGAGCTGAGCTGCAAGCCAAGCTACTTTTGGGAAGGCCCCTTGAGACCCCTTCCTTCCCTCCCTCCCTCGTCCCCCCAACATACTCTTGCCTGTCTTCCCCCTCCCCAGTGACCCTAGGGCGGCTACTCCCACCACCCCTCCTCCTTCTAGTCCTGGTGACCGATCTGCAAGGCTCCAAAACCTGCAGAGCAGTCACAGTACTTTTAAAAATAATCTTGCATCACATGCTGCCCCTCCTAGTGCCAGTTATTGCCCATCACACGCAGATTGCTTCTGCCTGCCACTCGATTGGCTGGGGAGCCAAAGGCCCAGGTCAAATAGTGTCTGGGAGAATGGGCAGGAACGAACGGCAGGGGCCCATTGGCCATGGAAGGGCCAGCGGAGGAGGAAAACTGGATGTAAATGGGTGAAGTGGGTGGTTGGGGGCAAAGATGGTGTGGCCAAGGGTCCATGGCTAAACATTCCATTCCTATCCTTGCATACTGCACACTAACCACTGTTGTGAGATGTCTGGTCCTCCCTTCAGATTTTCCACTAGAACCCATGGAGGCTGGATTAAGTCTGTTGAAAGCAGATCTGCATAAATAGACAATTCTCTTCCCCAATTTGAGCTTTCAACTTATTCAGAAAAATGCCCCAAAAGTATTATTTTTAATAGGAAAATACAGAAGAAATACAATATAAGTTTAAAAAACAACCTTCTTCTGGAGATGTGGAGATTGGAATAGCTGTCAAGTCGTTAATTACATAATCAAACATTCTTTCTTCTTTGGCATATCTCTTCAGGACTGGGATACAATCTTCTATTAGTACCTAAAAAAGTAGTAACATTTTGTCTACTTAACATAATAATGATGTCCATAAGGTGACTAACTAGCACTTTCTGTAGTAGTCATGATGAATGAAGTAACCCAACTCTTCATCAATTCAACTGTTCTGTCACCCACAAAATAATGAACTAGTATCCATGTAAGGCCTCTTATAAATCTACATTGTTCAAAGATTGCCATTTGTTCTTTATATTCAAGACAGCTTAAGTCTTGATTATAGTCTTGATTGAAGTTGGCGGCAACAGAGGAAGCATAGTTACATCACAGGCTTAAAAGTTGCTACTAAAATTAAAAAAAAACAGTAGGAGGAGAGGTGGTGAGGGAAAAATAAGTCTTAGAAAAAGAAAAAAGACTGGAGAAAGGAAAATGAGAGGAAGATTGGAGAAATTAAAAAGAGAAGCCCAGCTGCACCCAAGAGGTCTACCCAAGAAACCAAGGCCCATCAAAGTGAGGCAAGCGAAGAGACAAACCAACTGCAGGCAGCAAAGCCAACCAGTGAAGAATAAAGAGGCGAGCCAGTGTGTGAGTGGAGCCAGCTATGAAGCAGGGAGGAAAAACAGCTGTGGAACAGAGAGGGCAGGTGACCGAGGACAGTGCAACGATCGGCAGAGAAGAAAGAGGCAAGCTGGTGAGACAGCAGAGCAGAGCAGAGAGGAGGAGGAGAACTTGCTGTGGATCATCAAGCCAATGAGAGAACAGAGCAGGAAGGAAGGAAGAGAAGAGAGACAAGTTTGCTGGGGAATATCAGGTAGCCCTGTTTGCTGGTGAAAGCAGCATCCCCGGTGCAATGGACAGCAAATGGAAGCCATGTGGCTTCAGGGCAAAAAAGCAACGGCAGAGCAACAGGGAGGAGAGAGAGCCAGCAGCAGTACGAGGCAGCAGAGTGATCTAGAGCCTGAGAGCAGCGGGAGCAATGGAGAAAAGGATGGTGAGATGGAAAAAAGTGAGAATTAACATAAAAATGTTACAAGATGCAAGAATTAGAGGAGGGTTTGGACTGGGAATTATATTACCAGACAGCAGCACCATCATGGATGAAAGAATGAATTGTATTGAGAAAAACAAGGTTATTGACATTGGAGGGACATGATTTACAACTAGGTTGGCATGTGTTTTTATGGTATGGGAAAAATAAGATACATAGTTATTTTCAGAGTCATTATGTAAGAAATGCTTTATTATTAGTATGGAGAAAGTTAGAGAAAAACATTATTTGAAAATACCAATGTGGCTTTCAACAATGGAAGCATTAATATATCCAAACCTTATTAAGATGAAAAATATTATTAAGTATGAAATTGCAAATACAATTGAGATATGAAAAGGATGCTAAGTTGTATGGTTTTTACTTGGAATTGACAGAACTGGATGAAATACTCATAGGAACAGAAGACCGAATGATCAAAAAACTGTATAATTATCTATTATGTATTAAATTAGAAGAACAGGTAAAAGAAACAATGATAGCGTGGGCAAAAACCTTTGGATATATGATAGAGCTGAATAAGTGGCAGCAATCAGAGGAAAGGAATTATATATTAACAATGGCAACAACATATAAAGAGAACATGTATAAAATGTTTTATAGATGGCATATGTCACCGGAAAGATTGGCAAAAATGTTTAAAGACAAATCAACCAAGTGTTGGAAATGCCATCAGACACTGGGATCGTATTATCATATCTGGTGGACATGTGCAGAAGTAAGAAAGTATTGGGCAAACATTCGCATGTGGTTGGAGAAGATGACACATCAACATGTTGATTTAAGACCAGAGTTGTTTTTGTTGGGTATTTTACCAGAGAAATATAGTAAAGAGAATGTATATTTGATTATTCACGTAATAACTGCAGCTAGAATTGTATTTGCACAAAATTGGAAAATGGAAAAAATCCCTTCAGAGGGAGAGGTGATTAAGAAAATATTAGACTGTGCAGAAATAAATAGATTAACATTGGCAATTAAAGGGAAGGAAGAATCGGAATACTAAAATATATGTGGGAGATTTTATCACTGGGTAAAAATAAATAAAATAAAAAATAAATATCGACAAAAATAGATATAAAATTAAATAAGTTGGGAAGCAAAGCAGATTTATAGGGGAGAAGATGAATTGAAATGTAATTGAAATGGAAAGGCAAATGGAAAGATAAAATTATATTAAAATGATAGTACATGTTAAATATGACACAAAACTGTACTCAGATGACACTGTTTGATAAAAGATGTAAGATTTGTTTAAATAAAAAAATTAAATTTAAAAAAGAAACTGGTTATTGGATTGTGGACTTGAAGGATTGGAGGAAATCTAGTGGATTAATTTGGATTTGGATTATTAATGTTATTTGACAGAACATTCTATGAGGCAAAAGAAGAAAAGTGATAGAAGAAAAGAGAAAAGAAAAGTTAAATAGGTTTAAAATTTGGACAATTGGGAAGACAAATAACTGGAAAACCAAAAGGCTGTAAAATACTAAAGAACTTTAAAGATGATAAATTTAGGAGATTTGGAGGTATAACAATGGATTGAGCAAATCCTATTAATAATTGGCATTATTTGGCAATAATGTTGGAGTTTTTAAATATTGAGACGCTGAAACCATAGAGGTATATTGAGTAATTTCTATCAGATCGTTATAAAATGAATTATGAGGGGATAATAGAAGTATATGAAGAAATAATTTTGATGCTCAAAAGCATGCACAAAATTATAAAGAACAATAAGGAGACAAGGGGATTGTCTAAAGATAAAAAATGATTGTAGAAGTCTTTCAACAACTGGGGGAAAAAGATGAACATGATATTCAAAATACAGATGAGAAATTGGAAGAAGCAGTAGAAGAGAAAAATTTAAATGAGATGCAAGAAGATAAAGATAATGAAGAGAAAGGATTGATAAGTGGAAATCAAATAGATAATTCCTTTATTATAGAACAGAGAGAAAAAAATCGCTTTTTTTAAAAAAGAGAAAGATTTATTGATGGGTGCTCAAATGATACAGCAGAAAGAAACAAAGGACAACCCAAAGGAAATATTCAGTGGGTATAAAAATATCAAAAAAAGTTATAAAATTCTAAGAGAGAGAAATAAAGGGGTGATTAAAAAGTCAACAAATGATGGAACTCTAAAAATATTAAGAGATGATGGATAGTGGTAAAATATGTTAATAAAATGGAAAAGTAGAAAATACAAATAGGGAAATAGTAGCATATATACTAACAGATAATAGAATTTATTAGAAGGTGAAAATTTAGGAGTATGTAATCTAATTGTATTATTAATATTAACAGTGTGTTAAAATATATTATGAATTTAAACTTTTAAGGATTAGAAATTGTGGAGGCTTTGAGATATAATCCCGGGATTGTTTAAATTTTGTTAATATTTATCCTTATTAGTAGTCCTAGACATTTGGGATATTAAAATTATGGTGGGATAATGAGTAATTTTTAAAATATTAAATATTAGTGATTTAGAAGGGGATAACAAATATATGGTGAAAGAAATGTTATTTATGTTTAAGTGAATTAATGGGAAAATGATAATTATAAAGAGAGAATGGTATTGTTGAAGTTGGAAGATTAGGATTATGCATACTTATTTGTATTATTATTGTTAGCAATGTTTAAAAAGGACCCAGTCGATACACTGTCCACAAATATGTATGGTGTGAAAGGAAAACTGCAAATAAAACATGAATTAAAATAATAATAATAAATAATAAGCCAAATCTTAAATAATAAGATAGCGGGAACTGGAGCTCAAAAACTTTTTACAAATATAAGGAAGAGATGGTTAAATAAAACTAACATAATAGTAAACAAGTAAAATAAATAACAAGGTATAAAAACAAGCACAAAAAGGCAGAAAAAAGGATAGAAAAAAGATACAAAACTTTTTACCCTTAAAAGAACCAGCAAAAAAAAAAAAAACTCATGGAACAGGTGACTGATACTATTGTAGTATGCAATATATGTTCCATGTATGTACTTATGCTCAAAGAACACCCAAATTACACATGCATTAAATGTAAGCTATGTGAACTCCTAGAAGAAAAAGTAAGGGATCTAGAGACAACTCTAGCCAAATTCCAACATATGCAAGAAAGCTATACCCAAATCAAACTAAGTAATGAACAAATAACTCCCAGAAGATTTGACCCTGCTGATAAACCTTTGGAGGAAGACAAATGGAGGTATGTCATACATAGAAAACACAATAATCAAAGAAAGAGCAGCACACATCTAACAAACCCTTGTTGCCCAATCTAACCCAATCAGAAGCAGCCCCATTAAAACTGAGCAACCAATTGCTCCCCCTATTTGAAAATACTCAGACCCACAACCTCCCACTCAAAGAAAACATGCAAACACTTAGAAAAGAGACATCACCCAATACCCATAAAGAATTTGTGCATTAGGGGTTAAGTAGGATGGTCTGTACATTCAAGGAAGGCAGGAGAATGGTTGTGTATGAACACTTACACCTTGCCTGATGGTGTATTGTCCTCTAGCAAACAGTATTTCATACCCCTGACTGTTTAACCTGGGTTGTCTCAAAATAGTCACATTGTGCACACTCTGACAGGAAACACACACTAGTAATGGGGGACTTCAGCTACCCTGACATCAATTGAAAGACTAATTCTGCACCAAGTGAGAAATTGAATAGGTTCCTGACCAACCTAGCTGACAACTTTGTTGTCCAAAAGGTAGAGGAGGGAACTAAAGGGTAAGCCATACTGGACTTAATTCTTACAAACAGAGAACAAGTGATAAGTGGGAATTGAAACCACAGGAACCTTGGATGAGAGGGACCATGTCATACTAGAATTTAACATAACACAAATATAAGCAATAGAACATAATGACTTCTGGTTGCAGCCATGGCGAGAACGACTGGAAAATAGTAGGCTCTGCTGAGCCCTGTGAAATCCAGCCAGTAACCGCTGCAGAGAGACTCCCTTCGGGGTCATAGACTCCTTGGAGGGGAGGTGAATGGAGGAGAGGCACTTCGCTGGCCACGAGGAACTCGTAAATTCCTCATTAGGTCCAAAGCTAGGTCTCCCAAACAGCAGCAGGCATGACCGCCATTGCTGGCAATCACGAAGCTGGGACAATAGGGACCCAAGATTTGTACCGGAGCAATGTATGGACAGAACATTGATAATTACCAACTTTTACTCTAATGACTTGCAATAACAGAAAGAATATGAAAAGAAAATTCCTAAGCTTAAAACAGCAGCGAATTAACAACAGAGAAAAAAATACCGGAAACGAAGAGGTGAAAAAAGCCCAAGATAAGCTATAAAATACAGAAAGCTTGGAAAGAAGGTCAAATAATTTGAAAGTGAATTTAGGGAGAATTTATTTGTTTATCTGAATTTTTAAACCCCTGGATTTATTGGATAATCAGCTGTTTTTGACAGATTGCTTAATGTGGGATTTGGGAATAAGAGAAGAACTCTTACTGGAGAAAGTGAAGCATTGCAACACTATAGCCACAGTATATTCAAGGAAAGCTAAACTAATACACACAAAGCCTAATACGCAGAATAGAAGCAACAACATCTGGAGAATGGCCCGACCTTGACTCTTGTTAGAAGATGAGTGGGAAAATTTGAGAACATTCAATAGTTTTTTTTTCCTTTTGAAGAGTTATAAAAGGAAATGTGGAAACTTGGCAAGAAGATTTAATTAACCAACTGACATAAATCAGAACTTGGAAAAAAAATGGGAGGAAAAAAAATGGGAGGCGAGGAGAAACAAAAGTTAAAAACATACCAAGGAGACTTGCTTTGTTCAAGTTTGTTCCAATTAATATATTTTAAGCAACTCTAATCAATGAGAGGTGGAAGGTAACAAGTGGGAAAAAATCAAGAGCGGAAAAAATACGAAGTTATTTGCCGGAGGGAAGAACAAAGAAAGCAAAGAGATCAAGATGTATCCCTCTTCTCTTCCTCTTCTCTTCCTCTTCACTTTAGCTGAATCAGAATTTAAGGTGGACCAGAACTCTGAAATAAGAAGAACCTTAAAATGTGGGATTTAAACTATAATTAACTGTACAAGTAACTGTAATTTTGGAACTGGACACTATGGAAAGGTGGGAATTTGAAGAATTATGTGAAATCATAAAAATGTGCATAAATCATTAAAACTAAATTTAAATAGAATTTTAAAGTCAGAATCTGAGGAGAAGCAGGAAGTGAAGGAAGAAGAGGGGGAGGATAATAAAGTGGTAGAAATGGTGGAAAATAAAAAGCATACAAAAGATCTCACTGAGTTTGATAGTAGCATAGGGAAAACTGAAGGGGGGATATGTTCCAATAAAGGGAAATAAAAAGCAGATAAAAGATTACACTGGGTTTGACAGCGGTTTGGGGAAAATTGAAGAGGGTGGACATGTCACAAGAAAGAAAAGGGAGGAGACAGGAATAGAGAATTGGGACAAAAGACTTACTAGGAAATTAGATACCTAAAAATTGTTTATGTGGAGAATATAAAGTTGAGGTATGTGATTTACTTCTTTACCTGATAATTAAACTGAGTTGCTAACTGATTGAATATGAAAATGGAAAGATAATTAAATAAAGGTTAACATATATGAAATATGGATACATATGAAACTGTCAAGTGGAGAATATAAAGTAGAGGTATGTGATTCACTCTTATACATGATAATTAAACTGAGTTGCTAATTGAATGAATATGACAATGGAAAGACAACTAAGTATAGGTTAAAATATACAAAATATGGATGCATATAGAATTTTTAAGAAGATGAACAAAGTAAGGTGTGTACTGCTTGTTATTCTACATAGTAGATTAAGGGAATTGTAATGAACATTGAACAGTAAGATTGTTATTTAAAGACAATTAAAGGTAAGCTAAGTCAAGATATGGAAAATGGAGGGGGAACATGAAACATACAGTGGAAAAATTTTGAGATTATAAAGACAGAACTAAACATTTGGGGTGTGTAATGATATATAACTATATAATGTTATTATGAGAATAGCTGGGAATTGTAACCGGGTCCACACATTCCAGCCAAAAGTAGGTTGGGGGGGGGGGTTAAAATGTAATTGCTATATATGTATACTTTTTTTCTTTAAAAAAAAGGATATATGTTAAAACTAAAGATGTTTATTGAAATGAAATTATAAATACCATCAACATAAAATGGAGCTTGCTCAGAAGCTGAAATACACCAAGTAAATGAGATGAAGAGTGTGGAGTAGAGGAGAGAGGTAAGGGAAAAAGAGAGGGATAGGAGAGAGGGCAGGGGGGAGAGAAGGAGAGAAAGAAGGAATAGAAAGGGGAAAGAGGAGAAGGAGAGGGGAAGGGAAAGTAAAGAAGAGAAGGAAGTCAGAGGGAAGAAAGGAGGTAGTGAGGAGAGAGAAGTGATGGATAGGGTACAAATATGGTGCATGGAGAGCAGAAGAGCCAATAATTATTTTTGGGGTTGATGGTAAGACAAATTGATGTAAATATTTAATAATATTTTTAAATGTTGATTATGTACAGTATACATGTGGTTATTTGTTATGAAAATGAAAAAATAAAAAAACTTTAAAAAAAAGATGTACTCTTATGACCCATAGGAAGCTGGTCAAGCTACGGAGTTATATTGACACCAACCTGGCGAGTGGTTTTATCCAGCCAGCCAAGTCCTGGGTTGCAGCCCCAGAGCTATTTAAGGAAAAAAAGATGGCTCAAGGAGGATCGGTGTGGATTTCCGTGGAATTAACACCTTGTGTGTGGAAAACATCCTGCCCTAAATTAAGGACATGCTAGCCCACCTAACAAAGGGTAAGGTGTTCACCAAACTTGATCTACGGGAAGCGTACTACAGAGTCTGCATTAAAGAAGGGGATGACTGGAAGACAGTCTTTAACTGCCTGTTAGGCAGCTCCCAAATTAAAGTAATGCCGTTCAGATTACAAGAGGCCCCCAGGCTTCATGCAGCTAATCAACAAGGTGCTGCATGATCACGTCTACAAAGGAGTCCTAGTCTACTTGGACGACAGTCTCATTTTCAGTGAGATCCTAGAGGAACATGTCAAACTAGTGTGCCAAGTATTTAAGAAACTCCTTGCAGCTAAGCTCTACACAAAGCTATCAAAATGCAAGTTCCACAAGACCTCCCTAGACTACCTGGACTACCGAGTGTCAAACGATGAGGTCGAGATCGACCTGGGGAAAGTAAAAAGCATGTTAGGCTGACAACCCCCATGCACTCTCAAGCAGCTTCAGAGCTTCCTTGGGTTTGCCAACTTTTACAGAAGTTCATTCCCGCTTTTGCCGAGGTGGTACTCCCATTCAGGAAATTTAAAAATGAGAGGGGGGATCCCAAGCTGAAACCAAGTCAGCAATTGGCCTGGACCCTAGATTGCAAGCAAGCCTTTGAGGCTCTTAAAAAAACTATTCTCCGATCCTTAGGCACCCCTGAACTAGAGCAACCGTTCATGATCCAAGCGGATGCCAGTGATGTGGCCGTAGCGGAGGTGCTGTTGCAAGCGAACCCCCAGAGACAGCTGAAACACTGTGCTTATATCTCCAAAAAGCTCAACAAGGAGCACTGGGCGATGTGTGAGAAGGAAGCCTATGCCATCCACTGGGCTCTGCTCACCTGGCGACATTTTCTAGAAGGGAGTAAAAGTGTTATTTGAGGTCTGGATTGATCGCAAAAACTTGGGAGGTACTAAAAATGGCTCGAAAGCTCTTCTCCAAGCGTCAGTTGAGCCCAATATTTTAAGAGATTCAACTTCGACTTAAAGTACATCCCAGGGGGGAAGAATCTATTCACTGACTATTCACAGCACTACCCTGACCCCGTTCCAGATTACTAGTAGCATGGAATTTACCCCCATGCCAGAGCTGCCAACGGAACCACCATCATCCATGTCTCTGAGTGACTGGATGGAGTCCTTGAAGCAGGGGTGAGAAAACACCAAGCGAGCCCTGGTGCAGGGGGCAAGAACCTATAAAGCACAAGCTGACAAGTGCCACTCCCCCCCTCAGCTCCCTTTCCAAGTTGACAAGGTGTACCTATCAACAAAGTACTTGAGGTTGAGGTTGCCAAGTAGGAAGCTGGGACCCAAGTTTTGGGGTCCATTCCCAATAGCTAAAGTGATAAACCCTGTAACTGTGCAGCTTAGCCTCTCACGCTTGCTAGGAAAAGAGCATCTGGTTTTTCATAGCAGCTTGTTAAAGCTGGTGGTAGGCTCCCAGCTAAGGCCAGTCCATCAGGCAGCCCAAAGCTGATGGTAGTTCAAGGGGAGACCCACTATGAAGTGAAGAAAAATTTGGATTCACGTCTGCATCGGAGTTAATTCACTGGAAAGGCTACCCCGTCTGAGGCTACCTGGGGTAAGTGTTGGGATGTAAAAGTGGACAGATTAGTCAAGCAGTTTCACAATAAGATCCCAGGGAAACCTTGGAGCCGCCTGGAGGGGGCTGGGGAGGCTGAAAGGGATCAGTTTAATTCTCTATGATCTTTCTTTCCTTTTTTCAGGACATTCTCTTTACGTGAGGAGGGGCAGCCTGTCAACCTAGGAGCCATCTTTGAGCATCTTCAGAGTTGCCACAGCGAGGCTGGCTGGAGCTGTGGGAAGGAAGGGGGAAGTATAGATAGCTGAAGGGGATATGTAGCCAAAATAACATTCTTTATCTTGGGAACCAAGGACACACTCACCAGCACCTAGAGAGGCATGGAGAGAGGCATCCAGATGGGGAGAGAGATCTAATTTGGGCATGTGATGGATGTGTGTAATGTGAGGAAGAACTTTGGACTTTGAACTGGGTGGGTAAAGTGCGGGGGACTTCAGATTCAGGTTTTCACCAGTTGTGCTAATAGAACAGGCCTAATACATCTATACTTTAAGGACTTTTGATTTCCTATGGGCTGTTACTTGGCACCTTGACACCCATACTTATTTCAATAAGTGCATTGCCCACCATTTAATTTACCAGGGCTCTAGGCAGCCTGCACCGCCATCCGGGGGTTCGATGTGTAACCTGAGAGGGATGGCAAGGCTCCTCTGGTGAACAAGGATTTGGCGCTCACCCTGGTCTCACCATCCTCTGCTGTAGACAATGGATCCCCCCAGCTCCCCCAGGGCCACCATAGGTGCCCCTGGCCATGAGCAATGTCGAGCTGGTAATGCCCACCCGGCCATGCCCACTCCAGCCACATCCCCCCATAAGCCTCAATGAAACACCCCTACGTACAACACTACGAGGTCAAATGGATTCTGGTCTCTAGATTATTCAAGGGGAAACTCCAATACCTAGTCTAGTTGAAGGGGTACCCAATGTCAGAAGCTAGATGGGTAAAAGCTCAAAATATGAGAGAAGATAGATTAATAGAGAAATTCCATAAGAAATACCACCAAAGGCCAAGGAACCCTTTCTAGAGGGCAAGGAAATCCTGAAGTAACTAACGTGTGTACTTATTATTTTCCACTTTTTAGAGGGGGGGAGGTCTGACTGTTAAACTTTGAAACTGGAAGCAGGAAACTTGCCCTCCTGTCACAGCCATCTTTTTGTTTCTCAGCTTGCCACAGACTATTGGGGGTTACTGGAAAGAGGTTTGGAATGCCAGCCTAGACAGTAAGAAATCATTCTGTGGGAATCAAGTCATCTCAACAGATGTTTGGCAAGAGCTTGAAAGAATTGCCATAGTGACAACAGAACATCTAATTGGACAATGTGACCTGGTCAAAGGGGGGAAAGAAAGAATTCATTTTTTAATTAGGCGAAAACAGCAGGAACTCGTTTTGCTCCATGCATGCCAAAATGATGTATTCAATAAAGTTATGTTTAAAGAGATCTGATTGTGTTGAATTGCTGGCTTGATTGGATTAGTCAGTAGGAACCTTGACACATATAGCCATAAATAATGACAGATAAGAATAAATATATTCTATTGCTATTAGTAACAAAACATCAATGTTTCAATCAAGACATTATCCCCTATTCCAAAAATATTTCACATTTATCATTCACTCATTTACAAGATTTAAAAGCCACTGATGTAGAACAGTGTACAATTCCCTTTGCTCCCCCAAAACAAAAATGGCAATTGAAACCAAACCAAAAAACCCAGTGGTTCAAAAATGTTAAACCTCCTGCATATTTAAAATAGTATTAGCTGTATTAAAATAGAGTTAGCTCTATTTTAATAATATCCCGCATATATATACAATTCATACCATTAGCTCACATCACCAGTTATTGATAATAGATCAACAGAAAAAACTGGCTTTATATATTAAAAGGAAAGTGTATAACAAATAATTGAACTTATTTCTATATACTTTCCAGAAACAAATACTTTTATGAGAAAACTATACAATGCTATAGATAAAATATATACCTGATAGCATTCTCCTTTTATATTGTCCAAGACATCTCCACATGTTTTACGCATGTATTTTCGACACCCATCAATCACCATTTGGTCAATGTTTTTGATACCAATAAGAATGAAATAACTCATTTTGTTGTTATTATAACATTGTTCATAATGTTCTTTGTTTCTGCCTTGAAAAGCCTAAATTTTATAATGAACATAGCACTAAAACATTAAAAAGTTGACAGTTTTTCTGGAGCCAAATAGTTTAATTGAAAATATTCTTAGAAATGCAAATATATTTATTATAATTCTTTGACATATGACCTAATATTAATCGGAGTATTTTATCCAATTGTATCATCCATCCTTAGAACTGAGCCACTGACAGATATGATGGTCATTCCTGTAGATTCTCTCTCCTTGCCAGATAGAGTAAAACAGGGGTCCCCAACCCCGGGCTTGGTAGCAGATTGCAGAAGGGGTGGGTGACTCGCTCACATGGAACCATCCCCTCTCCCCACCATCACACTGCTAGTGCGCAAAGCCAGAAAGGTTGGGGATTACTGGAGTAAAGCAACCTTTAATTGCCTGAACAAAACTCTATTATAGTATATTTGTTACATAATATTTAGTCCAGATTAAAGATGTTACCTTACATACAAAAAATGTATGATTATCAGAAATTTTTAAGTACAATTTTAAAAGTAGCAAGAAATCTTCAATTGAATTATAAAATGTTATACAATTTGAACCAGATAAAAAGTAATAGCCAAAGCTTTAAAACATGCTCTAAGCTAAGGAATCAAGATAAATAATAAACCAATAGCACAGGTCTGCGATTAAAAAGCTGTTTGAATATTTTCATCTAATTTTCATGTATTTTGGTGTGCTGAATAAAATATTGAAAAAACTCCTAGATGTCATGATTTGCCACAACATGCAAAATTGTCTTCAAATTTATCAATTTTCTTTTTTAATTTTTGGTATTTTTTTATATTATGGGTTTTTAACCAAAATTAAAGTCCAAATTACTATTAATTAATTCACATAATTGTATTTAAGATATAAAATGCCAAAAAAACCTTAAAGGGTTTGTCCGAGTTATGTAAAAAAAAATATAGCACTGTAAATCTGATGATCAGCACTATATACATAAGCTATGCAAGTTTTAAGTCTGTGCTTCTAATGGTAGAAGGGATTAATCTTTCCTGAAGAATCCAGTGAGAGGGAGACACAGGGCAGATAGCAGCATCTCCAGTCAGTGCAGGGGGCGTGGCCAGCATTGTGACGTCTCATGTACAGACACGGAGCTGCACTCTCCTGCATGCCACACTTGTGCACGAATCATCATCAGGTTCTTGGTTCTAGGCTGTTCACACTTTTTCATCGCAATTCATGTTAACTTGTCATTCTTCAACTGTTATGTTATGGTTCCGTGAAAGTGTATTAAGTGCCAGACAGTTTCTGTTTCATCTGTGGTGAATATACAGTGTCCTCAACAGCAGAATATTACAGACTTTGTGAAAAAAGTATACTTTGCATACTTTGGACTAAAAATTGGAGATCATAAAGTGTGCAAATGATGTGTTGAGGACCTCCAAAACTGGTTCAAGGGTAAGAAAAAATCTTTCCATTATGGGATTCCTATGGTATGGCGAGAGCAAAAGAACCATAGTAACGACTGTTACTTTTGTTCATGCAAAGTGAAAGGGTTTAATTCCAAATAGAATCATTCCATTTCATACCCCAATCTCTACTCAGCAATTCGTCCCATCCCTCATGGCACAGATATACCAGTACCCAAGCCCCCTGCTACCTTGGAAGAGATACCTAGCTCTGATGAAGGTGAAGTCAGACTTGAACCAGATGACGAATCAAGTTCTGACTTTGAAGATAATACAAGACCAAAATTGTTTTCTCAGGAGGAGATGAATGATTTGGTAAGAGACTTGAATCTTCCCAAAGATGCCGCTGAGTTACTCGGATCAAGGCTGAAAAGCAGGAAATTATTGTTGCCAGCAATGTCATCTTCATGGTTCAGACATCGTGAAAAGGAGTTCGTTCCTTACTTCGCCCAGGAAGACAAGTTGGTTTATTGCATCGATGTCGAAGGTCTGATGGGTCAATTTTAAATCCAATATGATTCAGAGCAATGGTGTCTTTTTATAGATTCTTCAAAAAGAAGTCTCAAAGCAGTTTTACTCCACAACAGTTTTTACGCTTCCATACCTGTAGGTCATTCCGTACACTTGAAGGAAATCTATGAGAATTTGGAATTGGTTCTTTGTAAACTTAAACATGAAGACCATGGTTGGCAAGTGTGTGGGGACTTGAAGGTCTTGTGCATGCTGCTCGGGCAACAAGCTGGGTATACCAAATACCCTTGTTTTCTATGTCTATGGGACAGTCGAGATCGACAAAATCACTGGACCAAGAAAAGTTGGCAGCAGAGGATGCTAACAGTCAGTGAAAAAAATGTCCTCTGAGAAACTTTGGTACCTTCCCATAAAGTTCTTCTACCACCTCTCCACATAAAATTGGGATTGATGAAGCAATTTGTAAAATCACTTCCAAGGGATGGAGAATGCTTCAAATACTTGGTCACCAAGTTTCCATGCCTGTCGGAGGTAAAATTGAAGGAAGGTGTGTTCGTCGGACCAGACATTAGAAGGCTTATAGTTGATCAAGAGTTTGTCAATACCATGATGGATCCTCAAAAAAAGTGGATTGCATTTAAAGAAGTCGTACAGAAATTTTTAGGCAATAACAAAGATCTGCACTACAAAAAGATTGTCGGTAGAATGCTGAAAGCATTTCAAACTTTAGGTTGCCTGATGAGTTTGAAAGTGCATTTCCTCCAGTCTCACCTTGACTACTTTCCTGAAAATTTGGGAGCTGTGAGTGAGGAATAAGGTGAATGACTCCACCAAGATATTAAAGAGATGGAAAGGAGATACCAGGGAAAATGAAGCATTATAATGATGGCAGACTACTGTTGGATGCTTCAGAGAGACATTCCAGATGCTACTCACAAGGAAGAAGAATCGAGTTTAGCGTGTGTAGGTGAGCTCATTTCAGTTCAAAAAAGGATTTTCATGAAAATATTGTAATAAACCTTTAATTTTATAAGTCTATTTCCATTTATTTTGAGGTATTGCCTTATTTAGCACAGTTACCTAAATTGTCAGGAAACATGATGTCCTATGACAAAATGGAGGTCATTTTCGGATTCAACGCACCAAAAAACATAAAGATTACGTGGAATAACCAAAACAGCTCTCGGAATTTTTTTTTGCAGAGCTGTGTAATATTTCTTCCAAACAGAATGATATGAAGACTTTTGTTTTCATATTAAAGACCATAGGCTCATATCAAAAGGATATCTCTACCATGGTGACCATCTTTGGTTTCAATTTGACAATTTCATACAATATTCCTCCATCACCACCTCCAAGAATGAGCACTTCTTTGTTGGTGTAATCTTCCTTTCCACTCCCCATTATAGCTTTTGTATATGCTAGGTCACTTTCTGCCAGATCTTAAAAAGCAGAAAAACAAACATATGAATATACACAAACATAAAACCATCTTTTCATAGCAATAACCATTTTAATACTTATAACTAATAAGTCAACTGACAATTTATATTATACAATGGGTATTATATATATTTATAGTTGGTTAGTCTTACATTCCTCCTTTAGAAATTAACAAATTTGTAAGGGTAACTTTATAACTATAGGTAGTCCTCAACTTACTATCTCAATTGAGCTCATAATTTCTATTGTTAAGACATTTGTTAAGTGAATTTTTGCTCCATTTTATGACCTTTCTTGCTACAGTTAAGTGAATCACTGTAATTATTTAGTAGCATGGTTGTTAAGGGAATCTGACTTCCTTATCGACTTTGCTTGTCAGACATTTGCAAAACTACAACCATCATAAATATGAACCAGCTGCCAAGCACCTGAATTTTGATCACAGACCTTGGAAATGCCGCAATGGTCGCAAGTGCGAAAAATAGTTGTAACTTCAAATGGTCATTAAATGAACTGCTGTAAGTCAAGGACTACCTGTAATAAGTAGAAATTTGAAAGAGGGGTAGATATTTTGCAACTCTCAAGACCTAATGCTTTGCTCTGACTAGTAGGCAAAAAGATATTGATTTATGTCAGCTGGTAGGTACCTGGACTACATGAATTCAAAGCTATATGTTTACTGCAACCTCATATTACACTGGTTAGAACTCTTTTCTGTCACCCAAGATAAATTTGTTCACATAATTCATTCAGCTATCATATCTCTGTTAAGAATGTTACATTATTTTACAATTAACCTTAATTTAGTAAGATCAATAAAGAATAATTGTATATCACTGCAATTATATTTTATTTCAAATCATCCAAGAAAAAATGTGACAAGCATCTAATAATCCTTTCTTTCATGATATATGAATAAAATATCAATTAATTCTTACACAGAATAAATGTTTAGCAATTTAAGAAAAATAATCCTAGAAATAGACAATTCCAAGCCCTTAATAAGCCACGGATTATGGCTTGTATTTAGTCTAGTTGTATTTAGTTTAGAAACTTTGTCCGGACTGATTCAATAGCAAATGCATGTATTATATTTTAAACTGATAATACTCACTAACATCCCCACTGAGGATAAGAATATTTCCAAATTGTTTTGAATGTAAAATTTTAATATTCTGATAAACTGATTCTTCGTCGTATACAACTTCATCTATGTCATATTCCACCAATCGCCCATCTGCTGTAGGCCAGTATCTATCAATTGCATCCCCTCTCATAATGACTGGCAAGCTGAAAGGGGGGAAGGAAAAAGGGAGGGAGGGAGGGAGGGAGGGAGGGAGGGAGGGAGGGAGGGAGGAAGGAAGGAAGGAAGGAAGGAAGGAAGGAAGGAAGGAAGGAAGGAAGGAAGGAAGAATGGACACATTTTATTATTGTCAGACAACCTTAAATGGCAGCTTTCTAAAGGGACTATTATGTATGAATAAATGATCCAATGCTAGAAGCAAAATACATATTTTAAACTAATAAATTAAATAAATTCAGTACATTTTCTTTACTATTTTCTAATTTCCAGTACTGGAAATTAGAAAATTACAATAAAGAAAACATATTAAAGTCTTTTACATTCTAAATTTACATTTAATTCTAAAATATCTAAACATATATTATATTCTCTTCAGAAATCTATTTTCTAATTTCCACCATATTTGTACCGTGTTTCCCTGGGTCTTATTTTCTTTTGCCCCACAAAATATGGCCTTGGGGTTATTATAGGGGGAGGGCTTATTGTTTTGGGGTTGCCGGGCAGCTGCTCCCTTGAGAGCGGGCTCCCAAAGAGCTGGGCACAGCCTCAGAGGCGAAGCAGCCATGAGGTGACCACGTTCACGAGCAACTGCCTGGCAAACCCCCTCTCCGCTGGGCACAGCGCCATTCACTGACCTAAGGGGTATCCCTAAGGTGCCAAGGCATGTGGCGCTCTGCCCGCTCCCCAGATCCTGCGCTTTTGGCACATTAGGGATACCTCCTGGGTCAGTGCATGTAGCTCTGCCCGGCTGGAGAAGGGGGTAGTGCGAGCGCCTGTTCCACCCCCAGCAAGCACGCCTCCCAGCCTCACCATGCCCTGGCCAGCTTTCCCTGCAGAGTCAGGGCACCACCGCCGCAGCGCTCTGAGCATAACTTCTTCTCTGGCTACCAAACTCCAAAAGTCGGCTGCCAAGTTTTCCAGCAGCTGCTCTAGCAGTGCACTGTATGGTTGTGGGGCGGCTGCTGGACAGAGTCTTCCAGACAAAGAGTCTTCTGGACAGAGAGTCTTCCAGCAGCCAGCCCACAACCATATAGCACACTCCTAGAATGGCCACTGCTGGAAGACTCGGCAGCCGAGTTTTGGAGTTTGGAAGCCAGAAAAGAAGTTATGCTTGAAGTGTGGTGCAGGTGGCAGCAGCGCCCCCTAAGTCAGTGAATGGCGCTCTGCGCGGCTGGAGAGGAGGTTTGCCGGGTGGCTGCTTGTGAGGGTGGTCACCCCATGGCTGCTTCGCTCCTCAGGCTGTGCCCGGCTCTTCAGGAGGCAGCTTGCAAGGGAGTAGCCGCCTGGCAACTCCCCCCTCTGACCGAGAAGAACGCCACTCCCCAACCTAGCGGTATCCCGAAGGTGGCAAGCAATGTGAGCACCTTCCCCCCCAGCTCCCTTGGCATCTTCGTGATACCGCTAGGTCGATGAGGGGTGCTCTGCCTGGCCGGAGGGGGTGTTATCCAGGGGGCTTATTTTCGGGGGTGCGCTTATATTTTTGCCCATGCGAAAAACGTGGCAAGGCATTAGTTTCAGGACAGGTCGTATTTTCGGGGAAACATGGTAGTTTTTTGCATGTATTTAAACATATATTTACTAATGAGAAGTTTGTGTACAATATGACTTCAACGACTATACATGTCCATATACACTACTATTTCTTAAGCCGGGATATAAAGTATTAAATAGATTGCCAGGGAATTCTATTTCTGTTTGTTCTGAGTGCTATTAATACTACAATGTAAAAAAGATAGGAAATTAAAAGTTATGAATCGTATTTTCTTGATCACGGATAATAAAAAAAAACTTATTTCTACTCATTCTAATTAAAATTGTCATAATAATATATTCAGTAAAAAATTAAGGTACTGAAAAGTTTCTGGCAGAATTTCCTTATGTCCTTGATTAAAGAAGTTTCATGTAAATTTAAGGATTCAAAAAAAAATCATTTTTGAATAAGCAGCAAAAAGGGTCACAACATACTTATTTTGTAAATTTATAAACAAATTAAATGGCCAGACAGATTTGGAAGAATATTTCCTTTGGGTTCCTTAAAAATTTACAGAAATATGTACAAAGATTTTAAAACTGACTGCAAGAAATTTTCCTAAAGGAATTTCGTATAGGGAAGTGTTGTTGATTAGGGAAAAAAAGGACATGAGAAGAGGGGACTTTGAAGGTTAACTAGAACAGAGTACCCCAATTATTCTGGGTTGGCGGCATGGAGCTGGGAAGGGAAGGGGGGAGGGAAGGGGGAAAGGGATGAGTTTGTGGGAGGGGAAAGCACATATGTGTGTGTGTGTGTGTGTGTGCATCAGCGCCTACAATGTTCATGGCAACCCTCGTGCAAGTGGGACCGTGAGCACCCATGACAATGCTTGCACCAGTGATGACAGTTGTACCAGTGGATCCACGTGCCCATGAGGAGCACAAGTGGGGCCGCAAGCACCCACGAAGCTGCTTGCGAGTGGGGCCATGAGTGTCTGCGATGACATGAGTGGTTCTCCAAGCACCTGTGAGACTCATGCAAGGGGGACCATGAGCACCTAAAACCACGCTTGCATGAATGGGACTGCGAGTGCCCGTGATGACGCTTGCATGACTGGATCTGTGAACGCCCACAACATGAGCACGAGTGGGGCTGCAAATTTCCATGATGACACTTGTACAAGTGGATCTGCAAGCATGTGATGTGAACACGAGCGAGGCCACGAACACCTATGACACTCGCACAAGGGGTCACGAGCGCCCATGAAATCACTCACATGAATGGGGCCATGCGCATGGAGGTGCATGCACCGCCCGGCCCCTCATGTGGCCCAGTGGTGATTAGCTCGCAACCTGGTAGTGGGCATGAACCACAGGCTGGGGACCCCTTGACTGGAGGGAACCAGAGAAAACTAAGATTTAAAATTAAAAGCAATAGAAACGCATTAATTCAAGGAAGCAATATTATTTGACTATGGAAAAATCCAAGGATACTTGGGAACAATACTCTCAGAAATTACTCTAAAAATTGTCCATTACTATAAAATTGGATTTAAAAGATGCTATAGAAGCGGAACAGATTTTACTAGATAAAATAGAGGCTGTGGCTGATTTGAATATGAATCTGAAAGTGGATTTAAAAATGCCAGACTACAAAATTAATATGGAAAATGATGTCACACTGCATTTACAAATGAAACTGCCTGTTGTCTTAAAAATTAAGGGGGGGGGCATACAAATAAAAACCTTGTGAAGGAGTTTCTGAGAGGAGGCAAAGAAAAAATTATAAGAAATCAACTTGTGGGACATTATTTGATGGGATTAAAGATCACTTAAAAATAAAATTAAGTATAAGAAACACAGAGTGGACTTATTTGATCTAGGTTAATATATAGTATATATAGTATATTCATACATGAGATATTTTATTGACATATCACAGAAGTTACTGAAGTTGTATTTGTTATGTGGAGATGAATTATTTTTTATATACATTAATTTTCTTTGCACTTTTAATTCTTAAAGTTTTACTTTTTATATTCTTCTTAGTTTGTATTAGTTTTTTATTTGTACACTTTAATAAAAATATTATAACAATTTTGGTTGCTTTCTCTTAATTTATATACATGGAAATAACAATCATCATAGAAGTCTATCCTTCAATATTAGCTAACTAAATAATGTTAGCACTGTATAAAAGCTTTATACTGTATATAACATAGTAGATAGTTTAACTTATTGCTTTGATTTCAGAGTAATTTATTCAGTCATGTCCTTCACTGTTATTCATATTTAAGAGATGTATGAAAGCACAAATTTCCTTACCGCTTTATCCTTTTGATACTTTTATGAAATAATTCTTTCATTTTTTCTTCTACTTTATTTAGAAGCTGCAGGAAAACATATGTGTATAAACCATAGTAAAAACACATTGTACTTAAGAATTTGATACCACTCTTATTATAAATATATGCATCATTTTTATTATTCAATCAATTTTTATAGGTTATGTTCAAGTACCAAAACATCTTCTTGAACATTACTTCAAATACAGATTTTTATATGCATCCTGAAGCAAAGCTGAAATTTTGCCTACTTTTATGTGATTCACTGAAACAGTTTTCAGTAAACAAATTAAAAAATGTTCATAGTTTGCATTATTTATTTGATTTATATTCCAATTCCCCCCCCCCTCCGACACAAAATTCTTAATGAAATGGTGATGCGTTGCCTTAGTCTTGAACTTTTACACTAGTGTTTTATTTTCCCTTTTTCTGGTCATTCAGGTGACTTTTTATATTTATTTATTTACTGTTGACAAGGTCTTCTATATAATTTGTAATATAATAGTATAAAGGCTTGTTATCTAACTTCAATATTATGGAAGGAGACTAACAGTGAAAAATATAATACGCCTGATTATTGCATCTGCTTTTGTTTACCTGTTTTTATGTTTTACATATTCTAGGTATTGGCTGTAATGAACTGAAATTGAACTAAACTGATGCTAAATGCAAATCCTTAAAATTATCTGAGTAACTTTTGTGTTTTTCTGTTAGAATAATAGTAAGACTAACTCATCTTTTTTTTATAACTCATCTAATTAGATTCCATTATTTACATCATTTTCAACTTCACTCTCAAAAAGCTATGAAATAGACTCAAAAATCCTCTCTGAAAGAACGACTAAACTGGAAGAGTATGTAAAAATAAATCTGACAAAAAGAATTTACCATATTTTTCAGAGTATAAATGCTCTGAAGTATAAGTCACACTTAGCTTTTGGGGAGGAAAACAAGGGGGGAGGCTCTATCTCCCAGCAATTTGCCTCCTTGCAGCAAACAGCCTGTTTCAGTTTCAGTTTAGCCTGATTAGCACAAGGGGAAAAAAATCTGATTCCCATTAATTTGCCTCCTTGTAAGCAAACAGCATGTTTCAGTTTCAATTTCAGCACAGCCTAATTAGCACAAGCAATTGTCATTTGGATCAACCTCCCGACGATCAGCTTCAAGTTCATTGATTAACTATAAGTAACTACATATTACATCATTTTTAAAATACTAAAATCAGTATTGATCTCTAAACAGAATGTAAATATCAGAAACACTAGTTTAAGATTTAAGTTATCCTATACAATTGAAATGTTAAGACTTATGTACAGAGACTCTGACACTGAATATGGTTGTTCTCTATATAAAATTATAGTCTGAATATAGTCTCCAAATGGAGTTACCGTATTTTTCAGAGTATAAGATGCACTTTCCCCTCCCCCAAAGGTGGTGAAAATTTGGGTGCATCTTATACACCGAATGTAGTCCTGCCCACACGCTGACCTCCACCCTTTGGCCTATTCCTCCCAGCAATTTGTCTCCTTGTAGCAAACAGCCTGTTTCAGTTTCAGCTTCAATCAGCCAGATTAGCACAAGAAGCTGATCGTCGGTTGGATTGGCCTCCCGACGATCAGCTGTTTCAGACTGCAGAGATTGCCATATCTTATTGCCACCTCCATGTGCCACGTTTTCAGCCTCCACATGCCCATTTTCGGCCTCTGCGCACCCTATTTTCGGCCTGTTCCGGAAATCTTAAATAATAAACTAGCGTTTTTGATATTTACATTCTGTTTAGAGATCAATACTGATTTTAGTATTTAAAAATGATATAATACTTAGTTACTTACAGTTAATCAATCAGCTTCTGAAAAACTTTGATTTCTATATCTGTAAATTCCATTTATTCATTTGTATGTATTTAAACTTTTTCCTTTTTGATATCCTTATTGTTAATTTTTTTCAATAATGTTTTAAAATTAAAATAAAGTTAAAAAACATGTTGCACCATAGCAAAATAGTGCTTTGCTTAGCATTTTCTTCACATAGCCACCCAAATGACCAAGGAAATTCAAGCTTAATAGCTCTTTCTTGCTGATCACTTTTAGCAACAAATATTCAGAAATATGCATCATCTAATACTAAAGAAAATGATAACCACTGTAGTGGTGGGTTGTAGGCGGTACACCCCGGTATGGACGTATCGGAACCTGCCCGGAGCATCGGGTACCATTCTGGTACAGTGCTATCGAGGGCCCACCCACCCACCTGAGCTCCTCACCTGTGCTTTAAGTCTTTGGTGCTTCCGCGCATGGCGTGTACAGCACCTGCACAACGCTCCACCGAGAAGCTGGAATGTCGCAGAGGCTTGTGGAAGTGTTGCAGGCAAGTACGATGCATACATCCACCGTGCACATGTGTGTGTGTGCCGAAGCATACATGTGGGTGATGCTGGGGCCGTTCCAACTGGTACCAGTTGGAATGGAATCCGGAACCCACCACTGTACCACTGTTACATGCTATATACCTATTATCTTCCTAAGTACCTACCTACTTACTCACCGATCATTCTATTATTCTCTTTAGGTATAAACAATGTTATAAAGAACACAGAAAACAATGAACAGTAAGCCAAAAATATTAAAGGCAGGAAAGAAGAAAAGGAAATGCTGTCAAAATTAACTTGACCAACAACCAATAAATAAATTTAAAATTTTTATATGATGACCCTTTGCATGAAAACCAAGTCAGATACATTTTGTGGCTAGAAGGATTTAAGTTTAATAATTAATATCCAAACCAGGGGTGCCAAACTTGATTTCATTGAGGGCCGCATCAGGGTTGTGTTTGACCTCAGGGGGCCAGGGTGGGCATGGCGAGGATGGGCATGGCCAGCTTGAAGTCACTCATGTCGGGGGCGCCTGTGGGGGCCCAAGCGCTCTACCAGCGAAAACAGAGGGCGCCTGTGGCCCTCATGAACTCCATTTTTGTTGGCAGAGGCACCATGGGCCAGTCCTTCAGTTTCCAGTGCGGCCATGCACGCCAGATCTGGGCCCCGGGCCTTGAGTTTGATACCCATAATCTAAACTCTCACTTTTGTTTCCTGGAGAGGGGGGATTTTTTGGCTGACTTTAAGTCAGCAATGACTGCTAACAACTGCTTAGAAAAGATCCTGTTTTTGCAAGATTTTTCAGAAGTGGTTTGCCATTGCTTGCTACATCTGAGAAAGAATGTCCCAAAGGTACCCAGATAGCTAAGGTGGAACTAGAACTCATGGTCTGATGCATTAGCCAAGCCCGATGCTTAAAAACTACTCCAAACTGCCTCTCCTAAAAGATTTCACCTGGTTCAATTTACAATTTATCACTATAAACATGATACATGTATGACAAATGAGGGGGGAAGCTCAGCTAAAAATGTATTAACATATTTTTATTTCTTCTTAATTAAAATTATTTATTACTAAAATTAATAGTTTACCCACCTGTTCTGTTTCTTCTCTCTCATTCAAATCATTGCAACTCTGTACATCAACCAAAACCAAACCATGAAGATAAATTCTCAGATTCGCAAAGCTAGACAATAAAAAGAAAAGAAAGTATAAAGCCAGAATTTAATTTACTAAATAAAATCCTAATTTAAGAAGAATTAGTTTTAATTCATAAAACCGTATGTATATGCTAAAGAATAGGGATAAAGAATGGGTATTTTACTGCCTTGTTTTGTCTGCTAGCTTAATATTTTGTCATAATGTTGATAAACTTTCAAAACACAGTTTTAATAAATATGTTTTAAAAAATCTATACATCACATATTGGGATTAAATAGTTAGTGCTCCAAGAAGAGCTAGTGATTTAGTGATTTATTGACATTTGTAGGCCGCCCTTTTCCCTGAGGGGACTCAGGGCGGCTCACATAAATCAGGGAAGGGGAAATGCAGACAATAACAAAGACACATATAATAAAAGCAATAACCAACATGCATTCATCATTCGGGAGGGGCAACTATCTTCATCCCCAGGCCTGACGGGCTAGCCAGTTCTTCAAGGCTGTGCGGAAGGCCTGGACGGTGGTGAGGGTACGAATCTCCACGGGGAGCTCGTTCCAAAGGGTCGGGGCAACTACTGAGAAGGCCCTCCTCCTTGTAGTTGCCAGCCGACACTGGCTGGCCGATGGAATACGGAGGAGGCCCAATCTGTGTGATCTTATTGGTCGCAGGGAGGTAATTGGCAGGAGGCGGTCTCTCAAGTATCCAGATCCACTACCATGTAGGGCTTTATGGGTGATTAACAGCACCTTGAAGCGCATCCGGAAGTCGACAGGTAGCCAGCGCAGCTCGCGGAGGATAGGTGTAATGTGGGTGAACCGCGGTGCACCCACTATCGCTCGCGCGGCTGCGTTCTGTACCAGCTGAAGACGCCGGACGCTCTTCAAGGGCAGCCCCATGTAGAGCACATTGCAGTATTCCAGCCTAGAGGTCACGAGGGCCCGAGTGACTGTTGTGAGTGCCTCCCGATTCAGGTAGGGCCGCAACTGGCGCACCAGGCGAACCTGGGCGAATGCCCCCCTAGCCACAGCCGTCAAATGATGGTCGAACGATAGCTGTGGATCTAGGAGGACTCCTAAGTTGCGAACCCTCTCTGAGGGGTGTAGAATTTGACCCCCCAGCCTGAGAGATGGAATATTGGTGGAATCCTTGGGAGGGAAACACAACAGCCACTCGGTCTTTTCTGGGTTGAGCACAAGCTTGTTAGCCTTCATCCAGTCCATAACCGCCTCCAGACCCCGGTTCATCACGTCTGCCGCTTCATTGAGTTGGCACGGGGCGGACAGATACAGTTGAGTATCGTCCGCATATTGATGGTATCTGATCCCGTGCCTGCGGATGATCTCTCCCAGCGGTTTCATGTAGATGTTGAATAGTAGGGGGGATAAGACCGAACCCTGAGGCACCCCATATGTTAGGGGCCTAGGGGACGATCTCTGCCCCCCCACTAACACCGACTGCGACCTGTCTGAGAGGTAGGAAGAGAACCACCGTAGCACGGTGCCTCCCACTCCCACCCCCCGCAGTCGTCGCAGAAGGATACCATGGTCGATGGTATCGAAAGCCGCTGAGAGGTCAAGGAGAACCAGGATGGAGGGGAATAGCTTTCTCTGTATGTTAAGCAGGGTGCAATAGGGGTCTTTGAAAATAAACTATCACTTTTCCTCCGTTATTTGATTATACTTCAATGGATTGTTTTGATTAATTTCTGTATTCAATCACCCTTTTATATAAATGGGTGATGTTTTTAAATGTGTTATTATATATTTGATTTATTATTTTTGTTGTATAGTGTGAGAACACAGGTTTTTTTTTAGTGGTCCTTTACATTCAAATAGCCAATCAATCAATCAATCCTTCAAGCTAAAACAGAACATACACTGATCTTTGAAAACATCTGGGCCACAAGACCCGTGATTCCAAAAACGTACAACTTCGTTAATGAAATACTATTTGTTTCTGAGCCCATGATGTTCTTAAAGTCATTCGCAGCTTTAGATCAGAGGTCACCAACTGGTGGTCCGTGATAAAAATTTTGGTGGTCCACAGTGCACCCAGGTGGAGGAACTGCTCCCGGATGACCAAGGCTAGTCCTCTGACTAGAGCTCTGAAATATGGGACCGGCCAGGCAGCTCGTGGTGGGGATGGAAATCTCCACCGTAGAGGGAGGTACATGCAACTTGCAACTTTTTAAGAGGTGCAATGTGCAAGAGTAATGCAGCCCTCGCTGGCTGGAACGAGGTAATGAAGCTGTTGCATGGGGGGCACAGGCGGGCTGAAGCAACAGGAGAGAGGGGGGAGGGAGGGAAGGAGAGGGAAGAAGAAAGATGAGATGAGATCCCAGTGTTTTGTTCCAAATGGCTCTTTGAGTTTTTAAGGTTGCAGAAACAGGCAGCCAAGCTAAGTGCCTGAAGGACCCCATCCCATCACTGGGAGTCCAGGCGCTTCAGCAAGCAGCACGCTGGGTTCATATTAATGGTCTGCAGGATTTAAAATTATGAATTTAGTGGTCCCTGAGGTCCGAAAGGTGGTTGCCCCCTGCTTCAGATCATTCCTAAACAACTTTCTATTGCTGATAAGAACAAAGGATACTGTATATATAGTATGCATTCGGTGTCTCTAGAAACATACTTAACATAGAACAGAGATTGATCTGGAACTCCCAAGAGGAAGCTTATTATCTGTTTTTCTGTCAGATGGCTAAAATCAGTATAGTAGGGCTCTGGAGATATAAACAAAATGGTGTTTAATTTGAAATGCTCAGCACATTTCATTATTGGTGATGTAACTGCTGACTTATTTTTGTATTTTGCACTTTCAATTTTATTTTACCTTACTGTTGTTAGTCTCCTTTTTTGCATTTTTTTTATTTTTAAACATAAAAAAAACCAACATAAAAAAATTCTCATCCATTACATACAGCATGTCGTTTGGTTACAAGTGTTTTTGCATCCATATTCTCAATTACATATACAATCACAGATTTTCCATCTAATATAACTAAATACCTCACTTTCACTGTACAACATATATTCAATTATGATTAATATTTCTTTCTTTTCAATAAACCTAATTACTTTACATTCTTGATTATCTGTTTAATAACAATATACCTTTATATAATCACTTATCCCATTCTGAATATTTTTACAATATAAAAAAAATTACCAACTATTTATATTTGTATATCTCATATTTTCAATTATGTATAATCCCACTAATCATCTAAGGAGTATGCTTATGTTGATTACTGTATAAGAAATACTAATGCTCTGAGGGTCATTTCAAAAAATCCTTTCTAAGTGAGCACCTAGAAGCCAAGAGGAACATACATGCCACATTTCAACTTTCTAGGCTTTACGGTTCTGGAGATTTCGTGGTGTGAGTGGTTTTCGCTTTTACATAGAGAGATAAGACATTTTTGAAGCCTGCCAGAATTCCTTTTAGATACAGATTTGTTTACATCTGGAGGAAAAAAAAATCAGATCTCCAAAAATCAGAATACCACCCTGTACAATATCAAAAAGTAATTGAAAAAGATATTTTGTCAAGCTTTGTTCAGCATAAATAAAATGTTGTTTACCCAAATTTCAAATTTTGTTGCTTTTGTTGAATTAATTTGATAACATTCTCCATTATGCTACTCACCTGTGAGAAGGTTGATAATTTGTGATAAAATAGAGGATTAGTTGATTGTTATGAATAAGGGGCTTCCTTTGATTTTATTGTCTCTTCCTAGAGATATATGATGAAACCATAAAAAATCTATCAACTAAATTAGCTACTTACCAAAATAGTCTCTAGGCCGATAACCCTCAGTTTGGTAATAAAGTATCTGTAACATTCTACCCTTCTCCAAAAAATAATTATTTTCATCCATTAGTTTCATTAAGACTTAGAACATCAAGAAATTAGAGCTTGGCTAACAATAAGCTTCAGCAGTATGTGTTAATTTTACTAATATAGATGCAATTTTCTCTATTTTTCATAACACAGTTAATTAGAAATTGACTCTTAAAAAAATTTTAAATATAAAAATTAAGCATACTCTTCACTTAGCTTCTTAAAGGAAACCTTGCCAAACTGTTAAATAATTGATAATTATAACATATTTCAAAAATCATGTATATTAAAATTCAGCTTACCAGCCATTTTTATTGACGTATGTTGCTAGGTAACCATGATTTTCCCAGTTATGAATAGTTTCTGTCATTCCCTCCTTTTGGAAGATGGATTGTAGACCTTTAAAAATGGCATTACAATCAGCTAGACAAAGAAAAAAATGGGTTAATAAATACATAGAAATATTTAGTACGTTTTATCATGATATTCTTATCAGATTTATGAGCATAAAATGATCACTGTTCAATTTCTATACCATTTATCAAGTATTGGAAACCCAGTTGTTAAAATTCCTTATGTATCTTCTCTTAATAAATCTTGATGAAGACATTTTGTTTTCTGTGAAGGTTGCATACCTAACAACTTAACAGCATTTTTAGTAAAGATTTGTTTCCCAATTGTTTTAAAAACAGAACAGAACAGAATAGAATTCCTTATTGGCCAAGTGTGATTAGACACACAAGGAATTTGTCTCCAGTGCATTGTCTCTGGGGCCAGTGTGGGGCAATCATCACCACCTCTGCCCCCTCCCGCAGGATTTTCTGTATGACCTTGGGAATCAGGAGTAATGCTGAATAGGCATAGAGGAGTCACTGGGGCCATGGGCATCAGAGAGCATCCACCCCCTCCGCCCCCCATGTCTGATACCTGAAATAAAACCTCAGGAGCTGGGTGTTGAGAGGGGTGGCGAATAGGTCGACCTCCGGGCATCGGAAGTGCCTTGCCACCTCCTCAAATATTGCCGGCTGCAGCCTCCACTCTGAATTGTCCACCTTGGTCCGGCTGAGCCAGTCGGCTCTGATGTTGTCCACCCCTGCTATATGTTCCGCAATCAATGACAGAAGGTTCCTTTCGGCCTACTGCCCCAGTCATTTGGCCTCCTTCGTAAGGGCCTTCGATCTGGTCCCCCACTGTCTGTTTATATGAGCCTTAGTTGTGATGTTGTCTGTGAGGACTAAGATGTGGCTGCCCCTGACAAGGTGATGAAATTGACGGAGGGCCCGGCGGACCACCCTGAGCTCTAACCAGTTTATGTTGTGAGTCAGTTCCGCCGGGTTCCATTGTCCTTGCGCCATCTGAGCCCGCAGATGGGCGTGCCATCCGAACAGGCTTGTGTCCATTGTTACCGTCACCCATCTGGCGTTCTGAAGATCTCACCCTTGGAGATTGCCGGGGATGTCCACCAAATCAGTGAGTGGGATACTTCTGTGGGCAGAAGAACCTTGGTCTGGAAGCAGTTCATGTGCCTTTGCTGGAGGTCTCTGGTGTGGAACCGAGCCCAAGGGACAATGCCAATGGCAGACACCGTGGCGCCAAGCAGCTTGGACAGTGTGGCTAAGGATACCCTACACCCCCTGGCTACCTGAGCAGCTAGCTGCCTAAGAGAGAGTTGTCTTTCTGATGACAGAGAAACCGTGTCTGCCTCTGTATCTATCAGGGCTCCTAGGTGGACCAGACTAGTGGAGGGGTGAAGGTGGCTTGTGGCCAGGTTTACTAAAAATCCGTGGTCTCTCAGGACTGCAATAGTAGTGTTTAGATCCTGTAGCGCACACTTGAAGGAGGACAACTGCAACAGCAGGTCATCTAAATAACATTGAATTCGAACAGGAACCTGCCTCAGGTGAGCTGCCAATGCTGCCATTACCTTCGTGAAAACTTGAGGGGTGGACGACAACCCAAAATGCAGGGCTCGATACTGGAAGTGGTGCCCTAAGTAGCAGAACCTGAGATGTTTACAGTGTTCCGGGGATAATGAGTATATGCAGGTAGGCCTCTTTGAGGTCTAGGGAGGTGAGAAAATCTCCCTGTCTAATCCCTTCCAGGATGAAATGCAGTGAATGCATCTTAAACCTCCGATAGCGGATGAAACGATTCAGGCGTTTCAAGTCAAGATTTGCTCTCCAGCAGCCAGAGGCCTTAGGAATTACAAAGAGAATAGAGTAATACCCCTGACCTTGCTGCTCTAGAGGCACTGGCTGGATGGCCCTGATGTCCAACAGGTGTTGGATGGCCTCCTGCATCAGCAATCTCCGGGTCGGGTTGCTTGAGACAGGGCAGCTCCGAAAGGAACTCGGGGGGTTGGACTGGAACTCGAGTGAGAGACTATACCTAATGGTGTTCTGGACCTATTTGTTGGAGGAGGTTAAGTCCCAGCAGTCGCCGAAGTACGCAAAGCACCCCCCAATGGGAGGTGAGCTAGGTCTAGATCTAGTTCTTGCAGAAGGAGCACCCACTGCCATCTATACCCCCTCGAAAGGGCCTCTTCTTCTGCCTGCCCCTCTGCTGCCTATCTGGGTACCTCTGCCTGGATGAAAAACCTCCCTGGTACTGCTTGGGGCCTGAGTACCCAAACTCCAACCCCTGGAAGGAATCCTGACCCTGGAAGGAGGACCCGAAATCCTGCCCCCGGGAGTTGGGGCATCTAGGGTATGGCGCCGCCCTGAAGGTGAACGGTGGGGAGCATCTTCCGCTTCTCCTTGTTCTCTACCAGGAATGGATGGAGGGCTGCTCCAAAGAGGGATTCTCCCGTTAAGGGGGCCGATGCCAGGCCCCATTTGTGGCGTACTTCCGCTTGCCACTGCTTCACTGCGAGATGCCACAGATGAGGCGATCGCCCTGGAGGCAAACCTGGCTGCAGCTAAAATAGCATCTGAGGAGAATTGGGTGGCGGCCACCAGCTTGTTGATGTCTTGGTGAGCACTGCCATCCGAAATGGGAATTCGCTGCTGCAGGTCTTGCAGCCACAGCAGAGAAAACCAGTTGAAGAAGGATGCGGTGGTGGCTGCTCTCACTGCCCAGGCCGCTGCTTGATGCGTTCTCTGTAAGGTGAGGTCATGCGGGGCCGTGACAAGCGCATCGATGGTGGATTGCGAAAGCACCTGGGCCATGCCCCTGTCCAAGTTGAAGAAGGTCTTGTCCATGGAAGTGGGCATGGAGCCTGCCGTGGGAGAGGCCCATTACCGCTTGATCATATCTAGGAAAGACTTGGGTGTGGGCACCGTGTTTGCCTCGATGGCCTGCTCCTCGAAAATGTTTTCCGCTGAAAACCTCTGGGGTTGTACCGGTGTTTCTGTTGGCCTGTTGCCAAGCTTGGCAGATGCCTTGGCCTTGAACAGAAAGGATTTGTACAAAGAGGGCTGGAACAATCCGGAGAAGGTAGGTTTGGGAGGAGGCATGCCTTCGTCCTCAGAGAGTCTATCCTCTTTGATTTCGCCCTCTTCGGAATCCGAATCGCTGTCCTCCTGGGAGGAAGCAGGTGATTCTGGAAAATCTTTCTCCTGACTCCCTAGCCCTTCCGAGACCCTAGGCATGGGGGCCGCCTGGGTCTGCATCTATGGCTGTTGAAAGATGGCTCCCATGCACTGCTGCAAGGCCCACATCGTAATATCCTGGAAGTTGGGCATCCCTGATGTGGATGGTATTCCTGGCCCTGTGCCAGCAGGTGTGGACGGGAAGGGCTGTGGCGAGGGTGTCGCTACTGTGAAGCGTGAGGGTGATTGCCATCCTTGTGCATCCCCCCCAGATGCCCGAAGTATCAAAGGGAATCCTCACCTGTGTGTGGGGGGGTCCCCATCTGCAGTCCTGCCAGGAGAAAGAATCCCTGGAAATCCTTCTCCAGGTTCCTGGCCAGGGGTAGCCCTCTTGCTGCTATCCTTGTGGCAAATGCATCCAAGGCTCAGTGCCTCCGCCTTTCATATTTGGAGCCAGGCTTTGGGGGCTTGTAGCTGCAGCCTGCCGCTTTGGCCCCCTTGGAGGAGACATGCTTTCTCTTTGCCTTTGCCATGCCTCCTCCACTTCCCTTAGCAGCCTCTGTAGCAGTCTTTGACCTGTTTAGCTGCTCTGCTGCTCCTCTGCTCCTCCTGTGAGGTTGCTGGCTGCTGGGCTGAAGTCTTGAGTCTTGCCGATATCCTCTGTGCTGCTGGGCGCCGACATCTTGGATCATGTGGTTTCAAAATGGCCTCTGGTTCCAAATTCAAAAAGTTCCTCTCCCTGGGAACAGGTGGAAGCGGCTTGTGCCTTTAGGATTGCGGCACGGCTTCCGCTGCCGCTGGAGAGCTCTCTCTCGCTTCCTATGCTCTCTTCCGAGCTTTGCGAGCTACTGCAGGCCACTATCTCTCTTCGGCACTCGCGGGCGTTCCGCTGTGTTTAAAAAACCATGGTTCACCGCTCAACCCCTTAGGCGGAGCGCTCCGGTGCTAGCTGAGCCTCTCCGACGTGACTGCCTTCCTGGGGCTTCCAGGGGAGCGTCCCCTTGCCTGCAGTCTCAATTAGTGCCCTAAGTCTCTCTTTATGACCTAAGCTGCATGTTGCCCTGAAGGGCTTGCTGCATGTGCTCTCTCTCTCTCTTCCCGGCCAGGGAATCAGCCAAGAGCCAGTTACTCACTCAGGCAGGGAGGCAGCGAATGCAATCCAGTTAACAATGAGTTCAATCCTTTTTTTAAAAAATTTTTCCAGCAGCTTGGGATGATCACAACTGCCCGTTGAGGGGCTGAGTCAATACCTGGGTGGTATCTGGTGACCAGAGTATGGCCCAAAGAGCTTATCTGACTCAGCCCAATCAATGAGAGGACAAGGTCAACCCATCCTGGATACCCCCCCTCACTATGGAGAAGCTTGAGGGTGAGGCCAATTATTTTAACAGGTGGCAATGAACATCTGTTCATTGTGAAGAACATAATTTTTTAAAGTAAACAAAAAATTCCTCAAGTTAATTTATAATTTAAGTTAAAGATATTTTTTGCATTTAATACTTTGATTTCTCCTTTGTATTTAATTTTTCAAGTCAAATCAATGGCCTGTTATCTAAAGAACTAATTGTCAGCTAGCCTGCTGCTTGTTACCACAAAAAAGGGAGGAGGGATCAGTGGAGAATTGTTCATTGCAGTTTTGCAACTCCAGCCTGGATTTCGCCGATCTCTCCAAGGCCATTTCTGTTAGCTCTAGTATGCAGTGGCCTCTGGCTACTGAGCTACAAAAGGGTTGGGCTGTACAATTTGTTTCAAGTTGCTGTTTCTGCATGCTTTGCCTCAGAGCTTGCTTAGAATTGCTTGCTTTCAGTTCATTCCTAGTAAAAGTACTTTTCTCTATTGAGCCAAGGATTTTTCTTTGCAAGGAAATGGGCAGAGGCAGCCATGATATTAGGCAAGCTCTACTTTTATGGTAGACCCGGAGACAGCAGTCTACCGTGAGGATCAAGCATCCAATGTCCAATCATGGGAGTGAGCTGAAGGAAACTGGAGCTACGGCTAGCTCCCCCATTAGACCATACTGGGCTTGAGGTGAGGCAGAGTAGCAAGAGGAGCTGGACTTCAATGAGAAGCCCATCAGGCTCAGATGGGCGCAGCACAAAGAAAAGACACCACCCTCTGGAGTGAAGCCATGCTGAACCAGGCCCTGTTCTCCATACAACTAGTTGTGAGGAGTCAAAGTGGCCAAGAACCTCTTGCACAGACAGCTACTCAAGGTTCCTGGGTCACCCCAGACCAAACTGCAAGCCACTCCGCCTGCAGGCACTGGCTCCCAAAGTTCCCAGCCTTAGGGTTAAATATGGGGGAGACCATCAGCAACTGGGGTTCTTCCTGCTGCAAATCTGGAACTACATGCAGGAATATGGCGCTGAACTAGAGATGGCAGAAGCCCAAATAAGACAAGTAACCATGGCTCTGGAGGGGGGCAGCTGAGTGGATGGTCTCCCTGCACAATAACAATACCCCCAACTGCGTAACTATGACCACTTTATGGCAGCCTTTTGTCAACAGTTTGAGGATCCCCTGGCTGAGTGTAAGGCTCGGATATGGATAAAGACCATCACCCAGGGGCGGCGGTCAGTGATCATGTACACCCAGGAGTTCCAAGAGTTGGTATGCTGGTTGGCCGCATGACCCAAAGTCATCTTCATTGACTGCTTCAAAGATGGCCTCAACATCTACCACACCTGTGTCTCACACGAGGCCTCACGAACCCTACAACGCTGGTATATGCTGGCGGCGGAAGTGGCGATAGACCTCATCCAGGACTGATGCTGCGAGGCCAGCAGATGTGAGGAGTCCTTCCTTCCCACACATAAAACATACTCCTGGACCACAATGTGCTTCAGATATGGGGAGGAAGGCCACCAAGCTGCAGCATGCCAATTTAGCAATTGCAACCTCAATGCCATGATAACTTGAGGGAGGAAGCAACGAAACCAGCTCTGAGGACCTGAGAGACAGTTCTAAAAGGTCTGAAAGTCATAGAGTTTGCCCCTCCTGGCTCTGAGGAGTTGGCAACGCAAACCAGCTCAGGTGAGACTGAAGCAATGACAACAATGATTCCCTGGTAAGTCAGTGGGTGACCCCTGTAATCCTCCCAGTGAAATTAGTGGTGTGCTCCTCAGGAACCCAAAGGAGAATGCTGGCTTTATTGGACTCAGGCTGCACTAGATGTGTTGTTAGCCCTGAAGTCGATGAAAAGCTGGGACTGAGGCTCAAATGGCTGAGGGTGCCCATAGAATTTTGCCAGATAGATGGGACTGTAGCTGGAAGGAGGCAAGCTCACTTTATAACTGAACCAGTAGAGATGAGAATGGGAAAGCATAAAGAGACTCTGAGTTTCATAGTGGTACCAGGGATGGAGAGGCCCCTTCTACTTGGACTGTCTTAGCTGCAGAAATGGAATCATAATGTGAATTGGAGGAGAGAACTTTTAAAGATTTGGCAGAAAGTGGCCAAGGAAGAAAAAAAAAGATCCCAAAATGTGGGGGCGACAGAAACAAAGGACAAAGGGAGCTGGGGGTAGCAGCTCGGGATCACTCAATAAACAAATCCAGAATCCTGAAGAAGTACTGGAACTTGCAATATTTATTTAGTGAGAAAGGCTCTGATGCACTCCCGCTCCATCACCCCACAGACTGCAGTATTGAAATCCTTCCCAGGGCTAAACTCTCCAAGCCTAAACTTTACTCGATGACTCCACGCAAGCTAGGAGAGCTTCTCACCTTCATAGATAAGAACATAAAATGTAAATTTATCCAACCAGTAAGGCCACGAATGGAAGCCCCATCTTGTTCTGGGAGAAGAAAGATGGGACTCTTCGTCTATGCACTGATAATAGGAGGCTAAACACAATGTGTGTAGAAAATGTCTACCCACTGCCCCTGATGAAGGACATGTTGGGGCATTTAGCCAAAGGAAAAATCTTCACTAAGTTAGATTTGTGGGAAGTTGTACTACAAGGTTCGAATAAAGGAGGGTGATGAGTGGAAACTGTGTTTAATAGCCATCAGGGATGTTTCCAATTTCAGGTGCTCCCTTTCTGCCTACAGGAGGCCCCCGTGGTGTTCATGCAACTGATCGATGAGGTGCATGACTTTTTGTACAACAGAGTGTTGGTATACTTGGCAACATTTTAATGGAGGACTATGGAGGAACATGTGAGATAGGTGTGGGCAGTCCTTAAAAGGCTCCGAGCCACTGAACTGTATGCAAAACTTTCCAAGTGTGAATTTCATCAAGATAATATTGATTACCTGGATTACCATATCTCAACTGAAGGAGTGGAAATGGACCTAGAAAAGGTAAAGGCAGTGTTGAATTGGCCCCTACCTGCACTAGGAGGCAAATGCAAAACTTCCTGATTTCACCAATTTCTATCAGCAGTTCGTTTCCTCATTTGCAAAGATCACATTGCCAATCACCAACCTTTTAAAAACTAAGAGTGAGGGGAAGCTGAAGCCAGGTCAGCCACTTAAGGAGATTATGGAATGCCATTTGAAGAACTCAAACAACTTTTTGCAGCAGAACCTGTGCTGTGAAGAACCCTGACCCAGATGCTCTGTTTGTAATTCAGGCTGACGCAAACGATATAGCCGTGGGGCAATGTTATTGCAAAAGAATGCCTGGGGGTTGCTACATCCATGTGCATACACCTCTAAGAAACTCACCAAAACTGAACAAAGGTGGGCCATATGGGAGAAGGAGGCAGCTCAATAACAAGCCTTAGCCACAAACTGCATGAAGGCAAAAATTCAACATGTTACCACCAACAGCAAATGTCGCCTCTGTAATGAGAAAGACGAGACAGTCGACCACTTGATCAGTGAGTACAGCAAAATTTCACAAATTGACTACCTACAACGTCATGGCCGCGTTGCTAAGATCATTCACTGGAGATTGTGCCAAAAGTTTGGATTTGAGTACAGCAAAAACCACTGGGACCATCAGGTTGAGAAGGTTTTAGAGAATGAGAAAGTCAAGATCTTGTGAGATTTCAGAATTCAGACTGACAAGCACTTGGCCCACAACACACCTGACATAAAAATAGTTGAAAATAAAAAAGTATGGTTCATTGACATTGCAATACCTGGAGATGCACAAATTGAAGATAAACAGCAAGAAAAAATCACAAAGTAACGAGACTTGCAAATTGAAGTTGAGCGACTGTGGAAAAAGAAATTGTGTGTTGTCCCAATTGTAACTGGAGCCCTTGGAGCAATACCCAAAGGGCTATCTCACTATTTGGAAATTTTAAATTTAAAGTTCCTTGCTCCTTGGTTAGGACTCGAGCTGTTGAGCTACCAACCAGCTCCAAAGGCTGTGAATCTCACCAAAGATTAACCACATAATAAAAAGAAGAACTAAGGTACAATCAAAGTTTTGATTATTAGGGGGAAAATGTTATGATATAGGATATAGTCAAATAAAGGAGGGATAAGAGTAACAACACATATATAGATATGGGTATAAACTTTAATGGGTGTAAACTTTAAACAGTGATTTGGAAAGGAGGATTAGAAAACTTTATTATGAAATATCATGGATGTTTAGCTAGAACAGGACATAAGGATTTAGTGTTAGTAGAGGATTTTAGAAATAGTAATTGAAAGGCCGGTATGTGGCTATGTATTAAATTTTGATATATTTTATGATGGATGCTTAAACAATTATAGTCAAATTAAAATGGAGATATAATGATGGTGACATGTATAAATATTTGAGTTAAAATACTTAAGTTAACATGAATTATGTTTGTTGACTGTGGAAGAGATGCACAAAAGTTTCTTTTTGTAACCAACTGATATACTTTCTATAGCATGTAAAGAAAAATGCTGTATTTGTTTTAAATTAAAAATTAAAAAAATATTTTTAAAAAAGAGAAACCACATGTACCTTCTTAGCCGAGTGGATAGTCCAACTGCAGAACACTTGGCCAGTTGCCCATTAGGCTCTGGAGGGGGCACGTCAAGCACATAAGAAGCAAGCTGACAAAAAATGTGTGACAGAGCCCCTAGCTCTGAGATCGTCCTAGCCGAAGTCACAGCTACAAAGAAGGCCACCTTAAAGGTAAGTAGGCAAAGCCTGGTAGATTTCAACAGCTCAAATGGTGCCAAGGACAATGGAAAAGTCCCATGTGGAGTAACAATGCACAAGAGACTTCCGGTTCACTGCACCCTTCAGGAAACTGTGCCGCCTCAGATGATGACAAATGGAATGTCTGTCATCACTGGTCAAAATCGTGGATAACACGGACGCCTGCCATCTCAGAGTGTTGGTTGCTAGATCCCTGTCTAGTCCGTGTCCCTTGGCGCACTACCTGCAGAAGGCAACCCAGGTCAAATCCAGTTGGTTGATTCATGTCTGTAGGCCTGGATAGTCCAGATGACTCTCCCGGAGAACTCTCCTCTTCTCAGGATGTCCCTCTCAAGTGCCAATCAACTGGAGCCACTGGGGATCTGGACGAATCAGTGACCCTTGGCTGAGAGAAACCCTGTCCAGGGGAATTCTCCAGGACCGTGACAGAGAGATTGACCAGGTCTGCATACCAAGGGCGTCTTGGCCAATGGGGGGGCAACAAGGAGAACCTCTGGCCTCTCCGCATGCACCTTCCTGATGACCCTGTGAATGAGGGGGAGAGGAGGAAAGGTGTACAGGAGCCCCTGAGGCAAAGGGCTGCAGAGGGCATTGATGCCTTCTGCCCCTGGTGACTGGAACCTGGAGAAAAATCTCAGTAGGTAAGAGTTCTGTGGACCGGCAAACACCTCCACCATGGGTTGGCTGAACCTCTCCGACAGGCACTGGAACAGGTCAGGATGGAGATGCCATTTGGGGTGATCAATGGTTGATCTGCTCAGCCAGTCTGTCTGGACATTGGCTGTTCCAGAGATGTGCTCTGCCCTTATGGAGAGGAGATTGTTCTCCACCCAGAGGACCTAGCATTTCTGCTTTGCGAATGAGAACTCTGGAACGGGTAGTTCCTGGCAATTCACATGCGCTTTTGCGGCCAAGTTGTCTGTCAACAAGAGCATGTGCTGGTCTGCTATCCTGTCCTGGAACCGCCAGATGAGCTGGTCTGAGTTCCAGCTAGCTGATGTTGTTCTCCAATTCCTCCTGTGACCACCGGCCCTGAGTTAAGCGAGATAGGGTGTGGGCACCCCAGCCAAAGAGGTTGGCGTCTGATGTTATGGTCACTTGGTTGGATTCCTTGAAGAGACATCCTTTCTCTAAGGCTGGAGAGGTCCACCAGAAGAGGGATCAGAGGACCTTTGGTGGTACCCAAACTGGGGAATCAGAGCTGCTCCTGTCAGATCTTTGTAATGTTCTGGCGTGCAATCGTGCCCAAAGGACGTTCAGGATGCACGAAATCATTTTCCCCATTGCTTCTTTTGGGAAAGAAGCAATAGCACTGACCTCAGTGTGGATTTGGATCTCATGTCTGCCTGCCAGTTACAGAGCCATGAAACTCGGTGAGATGTTACGTTGGACACCAAGGCCCTGGATGCAAAATTAGCCATGTTCAGGGTGGCGTCTGCTGAATATTCAATGGCTGCCACCAGTTTGTTGATATCTTGATGTAATCTGGTGCCCTCGGGGGGAACTCGAGAGGTGGCACAGTGGTTAGGGTGCAGTACTGCAGGCCACTTTAGCTGACTGTGATCTGCAGTTCAGCGGTTCAAATCTCACCGGCTCAAGGTCGACTCAGCCTTCCATCCTTCCGAGGTGGGTGAAATGAGGACCCGGACTGTGGGGGCAAGTTGCTGACTCAATTTGCTAAAAAAATTGTAAACCGCTTAGAGAGGGCTGAAAGCCCTATGAAGCAGTATATTAGTCTAATAAACAAACAAACAAACAAACTCTGGCCTGCAGCTGGTGAAGCTAGAGGAGAGAGGTCCTATTAAAGAAGGATGCAGCCGTTGCTGCCTTGATAGCCCAAGCGGCCGCTAAATGGGTCTTGTGGAAGGAAGCTTCTGCCTTTTTATCCTCCACCTTCAGGCCCTCCGATAATTCGGATGGAAGGACGGCTGAAGAGGCCAGAGAGGCTACTGGAGTGTCTACCTTGGGGCACTCTAGCAGCTCCTCCAGCTCTGGAGCCTTCTATAACTGCCACTGGGAGCTGAAACCGAACCTGGTTGGTTCCATTGACATTGTATAACGTCAATGAACAACTGCAGGGATGGGATAATGTCCTGCTCCACAGCTAGCTACATGAACAGTCGCTCACTAGGATCCTGAGGGCTAGGGAACTGTCTGCGGGATTATCTGGCACTCCCACATGGGCCATTGACTTGGCCTTGAAAAGGAGTGATTTGAATAATGCTGGTCTAAATAGGCCCATGAAGATGGGCTTCTCTGGAGCCAGGCGCTCATCTTCAAACAACTCCTGATGTCCCTGGTCCTCCTCCCCAATCAATGTGTGAAGTTTCCAAGAGTTGGATTAATTAATTTGCAAGCCTCAAGACAAGGTTAAAAGAAAAACATTCATTTATTAGGAATAACATCTTGGCCCGGACTTCTGTGGAGCTGAAACTAAATCCCACTTAATGGCATCTGAACTTTACCCCTGTGTACCCTCCCCTCTGGTTGAGGTCATTAATCACATTCTCCAACAGGACGCTATGGCAGGGTTCTGGACATGCACATTACATCCCAGTACAGAAATATGAAACTTTTACTCTAGCCAAAAGTATACATGGCATCCCCCACCCAAGTTGATAGTAGTCATGGAAACACTTTAGATGTTGACATCCGGCTCCCCTCACTTCCTGAAAGCGACCTGTGTAAAACAAAGCAATTTGAGTACAGGTGTGCAACTTAGGGATGTGTTCCTCCCCCAGGCTTGCTTGGATTTTCTGCATGGAATTTTGCTATAAGGCGATCAGCCTGGACATTTATACTTTTCACCCAAGATGCCTGTGATAAGAAGTAGCCCTTCCACTTGATTTAAGTATTGGTGTTGTCTCCCGTGCCACCTAGAATCAAGGATATGCTGAACTTCATAATGGGTTTGGCCCCCTATGACCATAGGGCCCAGGGACTCCCGGGGTAGTGGTCTCAGGGTGGATCCAATCACAGGTTTTAAGAGGCTGCTATGAAATGCTGGGTGTATCTTCCCCAACAATCGAGGCAGTTTCAATTGCACTGTAACTGGGTTGATGATCTTTACGATGGGGAATGGTCCCATAAACTTCGGCCCCAGTTTCTTGCTAGGCAGTTTTAATCTCAAATATTTTGTGGAGAGGTAAACCTTCTCTCCCACCCAGAATGGCCGTTACGGAGCCCGGTGTTTGTCTGCCTATTTCTTATAGGTTTGTGCCGCTTTAGCCAGTGCCTTTTTGACATTTTCCCAGGTTGATTTCAGCATCGACATCCAGTCAGCCAAGCTGACTGGGGGGGGGAGGGGGAATCCCTTAGATACTCAGGCATTGGGACAAAATCCATACCACTCACTATTTTGAATGGCATGAATCCTGTGCTACTGTGAACAGCATTATTGTACACCATCTCAGCAAAAGATAAAAGGTCTGCCCAATTGGACTGCCGATAGTTCACATATTACCTCAGGTACTGCTCCACCATGGCGTTGTTTCTCTGCCACCCCATTGGTGCTCGGATGAAAAGCTGAATTAAGACCCTGATATGATCCAATGGATCGCAGGAACTCCCTCCAGAACTTAGCTGTGAATTGGACCCCTCTGTCTGAGGTAATTCTTTGAGGTACTCCATGCAGTCGGTAGATAAGCTTCACAAACAGTTTAGCCAGCTTGTGAGCCGAGGGTAGTCTGCTACAGGGTATGAAGTGTGCCTGTTCAGAAAATAGGTTTATTACAGTCCAAATCACCGTGTTTCCCCCACTTTTTGGCAACTCTACTATAAAGTCCATTGCGATCTCCTCCCACGGCCTCGTTGGCTCTGCTACTGTTTGCAGTAGTCCAGGGGATTTTCCTGGTCATCTCTTCATTGTGGCGCAGATGGTACAACTTTTCATGTAAATATCTACATCTTTCTTCATGCCATGCACCAGAATTGCCTCCGGGCTAAGAGTAAAGTCTTTAGGAAGACAAAGTGGCCTGCTGGTTTGGCATCATAACTCCTCTGGAGAATTAGGGTATGTATGTAGGGATTCTGGGATGTAGAGTTTTGTCCCCTTCCATGCAAGGTCATCTCTCTTTGTCAAGATGTGTTGGTTGTTTTGGAACCAGGGGTCTGCTAGCAGTTCAGTTTTGAGCCTCGTGGTTAGGTTGCTTGCAAGTTGGTCTTGCCAGTCACGGCGTTGCCGTCTGCTGGTCACTTGGGCAGCGGTTTGGGTAGAGGGAATGATGGCATCCACTATGTGCTCCTGTTCGCATTTGTACTGAGGCATGCGGGAGAGGGCATCAGCTAGAAAGTTCCTTCCCCCTGGAATCTGCTTTGAAACAAAATCAAAATGGTTGAAGTATTGAGCCCATCAGACTTGTTTCAGTGATAGCTTCCGTGGGGTCCTAAGCGCCTCTAGATTTTTGTGATTGGTCCAGACTTCGAACGGTTTCTGGCCCCCTTCCAACAGGTGTCTCCAGGATAGCAGTGCCCATCTCACTGCAAAAGCCTCCTTTTCCTACGTGGCCCATTGTCGCTCTGTGTCTGTGAGCTTGCGGGAGGTGTAGGTGCAGGGTTGTAAGTTTCCTTGGTTGTTTCTTTGGAGTAGTACTGCTCCCACTGCCATGTTGCTGACGTCTGCTTGGATCACGAAAGGTTGCTCGGGATTAGGATGCTTCAGCACTGGCTCCTTTGCAAACATTTATTTTAGTGTTTTGAAAGCCTCTTGGCACTGTAGGGGTTGTCCCGGATGGGGTTTCGTTCCTTGGCTCCCTGTCTTCAGGAGAACTGTTAGGGGTTTGGCAATTTTCGCAAAGGAGGGCATGAATTGCCTGTAGAAGTTCACGAAATCTAGGAAACTTTGTAGTTGTCTGCAGGTGTGAGGGTGTTACCAGCCTAAGACGGCTTACACTTTGGCTGGGTCCATCTCTATTCCCTCATTTGACACCCAGTAACCCAAGTAGTCTAACCGTGCACGGTGGAATTCGCATTTTGATACCTTGACATACAGGTTGGCTGCCAGAGGTTTTTTCAGTACTTGGCGGACCAGGGGTAGGTGGTCATCCATGGTTTCAATAGCAGTAGACTTATATACCGCTTCATAGGCCTATCAGGCCTCTCTAAGCGGTTTACAGAGAGTCAGCATATTGCCCCCAACAATCTGGGTCCTCATTTTACCCACCTCGGAAGGATGGAAGGCTGAGTCAACCCTGAGCCGGTGAGATTTGAACCGCTGACCTGCTGATCTAGCAGTAGCCTGCAGTGCTGCTCTTTAACCACTGCGCCACCTTGGCTCATTTCAGTGTAGATAAGGATGTCATCTAGGTAGACAAGGACCCCCTTGTAGAGGTGCTTGTGCAACACCTCATTTATTAACTGCATGAATACTGCTGGGGCCCCCTGAAGTCCAAAAGGCATCACTTTGAATTGAAAGCTCCCTAGGGGGCAGTTGAATGCTGTTTTCCACTCATCTCCCTCTCTGATACATACTTGGTAGTATGCTTCTCTGAGGTCTAGTTTGGTGAAGACTTTCCCCTGGGCCAGATGAGATAGCATGTCCTTCATGAGGGGGAGGCGGATAGGTTGTGTACGCACACCCCATTTATCCCTCGAAAGTCCACACACAACCTCATAGTTCCATCTTTTTTTTCTTTGAAGAGGACTGGCGCTGCGACCCGTGGCTTGGCTGGCTCAATGAACCCCCTTGCTTGGTTTTTTCTATGTATTTGCGCATCTCTTGCATTTCCCGGGGTGTCATGGTGTACAGTTTGGGCTTGGGTAGTTTTGCCCTGGGAATGATTTCGATGGCAGTCTGTTCTCCCGGTGGGGAGGCAGAACATCACACTCAGCCTTGCTGAATACTTCTGTGAGGTCCTGATATTCCATTGGAATCAGTTTGGCCTCTGGGGTTTTGTCAGATGTAGTTGCCAGTTGTTCTTGTGGGCTCTTTTGGGGGGTTTCCAGCGTGGGTGGTGTTTCTGTTTGCTGGTGTGGGAGGGGTTGGGGGCACCTTGATATCCTAAGTCTGCGGGTATCCCCTTGCCACCAGATGGTCGGTCCCCACTTGTCTAGCCAGGAAAGTCCCAGTATGACTGGGTCTGTCATTTGGGGGGATATTATGAATCAAATTACTTCCCAGTGATCCACTAACTCTAGCCTCACTGGTTCTGTCAGGTGGGTGGCTCTGTCAGGTAGGCTCCTCCCATTAGGGACCCAACCGGATCGGGTGGGCCAGTCTTTTTGCTCTGATCCCCAGTTTCAGGACTGTGGTTAGGTTAATCAAGCACCTTGTGCAGCCTGAGTCTATTAGGGCTTGAAAATCCCTCTGGTTTCCTGTTTTTGGGGTTGTGAGGCGTATTGGAAAAAGGAAAGGGTGAATTGGTTCTCTCACCATTGGATCATTTTCTCCCTCATCCTCGCTGTTGGTTCAGGCAGCTGGTTGTCGTTGCCTGGGGTTCCATCACTTTCACCTGAGGGGGAAGGGGCCTTTGCAGCCTGGAGGGCTTTCCCGAACATGTTCGTGGTCCGTTTGGGCCCTCGTTCTGGTCGTGCCCTGGGCAGTGGGTTAATCAAGCACCTAACCCTAACCCTAACGCCAACGAACCCTGAAGGGATCGCTGTTCTTGGTGTGATGTATTGTGTGTTTTACTTCTGTAAACTTTCTCTGTATGGTTAAAGCCTCTGTTACGGGGGTGTGAATGTCAACTAGCCTGCAGCTTGCTGCCACAGAAAATGGCGGGGGGGAGGGATCAGTGGAGAATTTTTCATTGCAGCTTTGCAACTCCAGCCTCGATTTCACTTATTTCTCCAAGGGCATTTCTGTTAGCTCTGGTATGCAGTGTTTTCCAGTTGCCTAGCTACAAGGGGGTTGGGCTGTACAGCTTGTTTCAATTTGCTGTTTTCGAACGCTTTGCCTCAGAGCTTGCCTGGAATTGCTTGCTTTCAATTCATTCCTAGTAAAAGTACTTTTCTCTAAATCTATGGAGCCAAGGATTTTTCTTTCCTAGAAAATAGATGGAGACAGCCCTGACACTAATGATTAAAAAGACAAGATTACAGGACATTTTTTTCTTATTCAAGATTACTATTAACACATTATTGATAACAAAGCCATATAGCTTCAACCTCTATAATGATCTCTTTGTATAATGTGCCTTTATATTTTTTTTCTTTCTCAGAGAGTTCAAGGCAACATATTTTTCTTCATTTTATCTTCAAAACAAATCTCTGAGGCAAACTGGGCTAAGATAGAATTATTTCCCCAAAGTGAGATCTCTGGTTAAGAGTTTAAAAAACAACAACACAATATTGACAGCAACAGTCAAATTTGAGACGATACAGGTAGTCCTCACTTAATCATCACAACTGGGACCAGTAGCACAATTGTTAAATGCCACTAAGCAAAACATCACATGACTGTGACAGGCTTATGATTTCACCACCCCTTTGATTGTTAAGTGAAGTATTGAAGTTGTTAAGCAAAACATCAAGGGATGCGGTGCTAAGACGCTGTCAATCAGAAAGGTCGGAAGTTTGGTGGTTTGAATCCCTAGTGCCACTTAACGGAGTGAGCTCCTGTTACTTGTCCCAGCTTCTGCCAACCTAGCCGTTCAAAAGCACATAAAAATGCAAGTAGAAAAATAGGGACCATTTTTTGGTGGGAAGGTAACAGCGTTACCTTCAGCATTTAGTCATGCCGGCCACATGACCACGGAGATGTCTTCGGACAGAGCTGGCTCTTCGGCTTTGAAACAGAGATGAGTACCGTCCCCTAGAGTCAGGAACGACTAGCACATATGTGCGAGGGGAACCTTTACCTAAGCAAAACATCATGTGACTATGATTTATTATTTTATTTCTACCTTCTCTATTCTGCCACAAGCTGGTTGCAGAGCATACAACTAGTGATCATGTGGCTGCAGAATGCTGCAATGGTTGTAAGGGTATGCTGGTTGTGAAGTGTCCAAATGATGACCACATGACCATGAGATGCTGTTATGGTTGTAACAGTTTTTTTTATAGCAACATAACAGTTGCCAAACAAGACAGCTGATAAACAATGGCTATCATACTTATCTTTATAAAACTTACGTCTTCTTTTTTATAGAACTAAAAATTAAACTGCAGTTAATCAATCAACAAATCTGTTTATTATAGTCAGACCAGAGACCAGAACAAATAAAAATGTTCAGTAAATATACGATTAAAAATTCTAGTATAAAATAATACATAACAACTAAAATCTATAATAAAATCCAGTCTGTCAATTATACATGGTCTAACTATACTAAAATTACAATCCATAAACTGTGTGGCCTGTTGCAGGTTCAAGCTAAAAGGGAAAAGATTAAGTAGTGCAAAGGGTTTGCCACATTTGTTATAAAATATAATTATGGTGGTGAAGACACATTTGTGATGAATCTGGAGTTAAATAATAGAATTATGCTAAATTTGCAACCAGATATTTCACATCTTACCACATATTTGCAAATATTTAATGTAACTATCCTGTTTACAAACTTATTTATTAAATATAGCTTATCAATAAACCTAATTAAGTCACATACTGGTGGTGTCTCTTTCCTTGGATAAAACGTTTATGAAATTGGATTGGAAGAAAATGCAGATACAAAAGGCTGAGAAACACCATCTTCTTCATCAATATACACATAGTCCTTGCTTAATGACCTTCAGTGGGATGGAAACTACCAGCACAGAATGAAGCAGTTGTTTGGCAAAACATCATATGACCACACTTAGTGATGCCAGTTCCTGTAGCGCTAGTTGTGGTCGGTTGGTGAGGACTGCAACATCATTAGGCATGGACCTCACACTTTTGCCCTGTTGTGTTTGCCTCTGCTTCAACACCTCCTAGTTACCTACCTCCTCTCCATCTTTCCCCTTTTGGCCAGCCGCTACACTCACCTACTGCCTATCCTTGTTGCCCCCAGCTAACCTTCCCTGTCTGTTTCTGCAGCTAATGAGGGGCATCTAACTGAAGCAGCTGCTGGCCCTTTGTGAAGCCTTGCAGCATCCCCAACTTCTCCTGGTCCCACTGGCCCATCCACACTCCCTAGCACCCACCCCCAGCACCTATGAACTGCTCATGCTTCTGATTTGAGATTGCCACCTTTTCCCACTTAACAACACACAAGATCCTAGGGTTACAACATCAACTGGGACTGTCATTGCTAAGTGATGTAGTCATGTGATATCATAGTTTATGACTGCATCTAGAAAGCACCAGATGGGGAATGATTAGTACATAGATCAGTGATGGCGAACCTTTTTTGGCTCATGTGCCTAAAGCAGGGGGGAGCGTAGGGGTGTGTGCATGGATGTGCCACACCCATAATGCGCGACACCCAGCACATATGCGTGCATGACCAGCAGTCCCCATTTTTTGCATGCCTTTTTGCTCTCCCCAGGCTCCAGAGGCTTTATAGGAGCCTGGGGAGGTTGAAAAAATCCCCCCGCCTCCCCCGGAGGCCCTCCAAAGGCTTCAGGAGCTTCCCTGAATCTTCCGGAGCGCAAAAAACCAGCCCTACGGGTAAACTGGAAGTTGAGGAACAGAATTCCGGTTTGCTCATAGGGCCAGTTTTAGCCCTCCGGAGCCTTCAGGGGCCTTCCAGAGACTTCCCTGAAGGCTCTGGAGGATGAAAAACAGCCCTATGGACAAACCGGAAGTGACTTCTGGTTTGCCTATAAGTCCAGTTTTTTGTACTCCTGAGGCTTCAGGGAAGCTCCTGAAGCCTCCGGAGGACCTCTAGGGGGCTGGGGGCTGTTTTCACCCTCCCCAGGCTCCTATAAAGCCTCTGGAGCCTGGGGAGGGTGAAAAATGGCCTCAAAAAAAAGGCTGAAGTCAGCTGGCCAGCGTGTGCATGACAGGGCAACACCTCATGTGCCCTGACAAATGGCTCCATGTGCCACCTGTGGCACACATGCCATAGGTTTGCCATCCCGGACATAGATGTTCCCCAAGATGTGAAAACAAAGAAAGCTATCAGGAACTCAGAACATTGGCATTCTAACATGAGCTCTGGATCTACAGATCACTCTAAACTTCCAAAATTTGGCTGAACCTAGAAATTCTTTGATGTAACAAAATCTGGGGCAAGATCTTGGCAAACCTTAATACTACATAGGAACTAAACATATATTTGGTTATAGAACAGGAATAAATGAAATCCAATTCAATCATTCCCAAAGCATACATACATGTAAAAGAATAAAGGGCTCCTTTTTGCCAGGATTTTGCAGAAGGTGATCTCTACCAGAATTTGCCAACTTTTGTAAAATCTACTCTCCCTACATTGTCAGTTTCTGTTCATAATTCATGCTATCATTGCTTGCAACTCATGACTAGAAATCAGTTTACAGTTCTTTCTAGATTACTTACAATATTACTTTCTAGATAAACTTCAAAACAATTATTCAGTGTTATAACAGGTTTTTTTTATTTAGAAGTTAATGAACAGTGAAGGAATCAGTTGTACCAGCAGTTAGTAGAGCTCTCTCTACTCAGAACAATTCTAGTACCCTTTAGAAATAATTTTATTTTTAAAATTAGTTTTTGTTGAATAAGTAGCAAACATTAACAAGTAATTGGGTAACATAAATCTACATTATAGCCTTTAAAAAGTAAGTAGATTTAAACAGGAACATATTCACATGTACCGCATTGTATAATACTATGGATAGTTTGTTTCAATTAATACAAAATTTACCAGAGTTTGATAGAATTGTGATCCCTGCTTCTGATGTTTATTTATTATTTTATCAGCAGCCTTTTTATAACATGGCAACTGAAGAGACTTTAGTAATCCATATCTCAATTGTTAGATTATTGAATGTTTTCCAGTGTTGAGCAATTATTTAGCTATCAAAATTAAGAAAATAACAGGTGCCTTTATTTTAAAAATAAGGTTTAATCCCACAAATAAATAGCACTATCTACATTTAGAGTTAACTAAAAATATAGAAATAAAAGACTAACTTTTTAATACACACTTGTACTGTAGTTTTAGCCAACAAGCAAGTCTGTAAAAATAAGACCTATCTACCATCCTAATTTGCAACAATTCTTACAATATTTTCTAATTTACAACCTATTCAGCCAAGACTACTGAGTTTTGTTTTTTTTTAAAAACTATAAGAAAGAAAACGTACTTTCCAGGTTTCTGTAGCATATGTGCCTTATACAGTAGTTAAATGAAGCACATCAACAATGCGTACAGCTGTCACACAACACAGGTATAAAACAAAATGCAAATGTGGAAGTGGAAAGGAACTCATTGCTGTTTTGTGGTCAATAGTTGTATGTGTGTTCCAGCAAAAATCATAACAAATGTTTTATCTGTTTCAATATGTTTTATGGCAATACAACAGACAATTTACTTTATCAGTTCTATAGTATATCATACATGATAAATAGGTTATTAATAGTGCCATTCACAAAAGATTTAGCATCCAGATACTGCTAATTAACACATATATCATAGCCCAGGCTCAGGAGTCAGACTCTTAAGTCTGAAGCTGAAAAAGCTGCTTCAGTTGAGCCTGCACAATATGTCTATTCAAGAAGGACAAAACCAAACATTACATAAGGCTGATCAATCACCAACCCTACCTAAGTAGCTGGACCTGTCAGGTAAGGACCCTGCACGAGACAAGCAGAAGGAACAGCAGAACAGAGGAAAACTGTTGGGTTACTTGTCAAGCAATGGAGTAAACCACTATTTTGCAACCTTGGTAGCTTGAAGATGTGCGGACTTCAACTCCCAGAATACTCCAGGCAGCATGTTGACGGTTGAATTCTGACAGCTTCTACACATCTTCAAGCTGCCAAGGTAGAGAAACACTGAAAAAAGCATTCTGATTGCTGATAGCTGGCTGCAGCCTTTTAAAAAATATTTTCTTTGCCTATGTTGCTGGAAATAATATCTGGCTCGTGCATGACTTCTCTTGCAGTATAAACCCTTGGACTAGCTGATAACCTTGACAAACCAATTATGGGTGACTTATCTGCACTCTTTAAAAACAAAATTCGCAGGCAAGTCTTTATCTTAAACAAGACATTCCTTGCTATCCTCCTCTGAAATTAAATTGATAATCTCCTAAGAAATCTGTGTGTGTGTGTGTGTGTGTGTGTGTATATATATATATATATATACACATATACACACAAAATCTGAAGCAGGACAGCATGTTGTGGTCTTTAAGTTCTATTGCTTAAAAAGTACCATCAAATGTGGCTCCCTGTTTAGTTCTTAAATATTGCATTTTTTTATTTGAGATTTGTTTACATAAAGATTGGCCTATTTCTTTTATGCAGAATAATTGCAACCCTACTGATTATTAAAAAATGTACAATATTTGAATACATTTCTTAAATGCCACTAAAGGTGAAGTGTTCTAAACAGAAATGGTTGGATTCCGGCCTTTTGGAAAACATTGGGAAATAGCCCAATTCCAAGAAGTTAGAATAATTATCCCAAATATTTCCTTCTCCAACCAAGGAGACATAAAATATCAAATATCCCTATTTATTTTTAACTACAATTATTTGAAATTAGACAATTTCAGTTCAATTTATCCTTGTAAGGCAGCTTCCTGTTCTTCTATGTTCTGTACAGTACATCTTGTTTCTATTATTACTCTATTAAACAAGCACATCATTTCCCCTGTACTATACAGCTAACATTTTCTTTCTAGCCCCATTTCCAGTAGAGCCTGGAAATCAGAAAGGGTAGGGGGAAGTAACTGGATCATTTCTTCCATTAGCATCTCTAGAGGAAAAACTTACCACCTGAGGGTCCCTCCTTTGGCGGCAAGACTTGCAAAATGAACAGATGCCTACTTCTACTGGACTGAAACAGGACACACACACACACACACGGACACACACGGACACACACACACACACACACACACACACACACAGGCACGGGCTCACATTTGCAATAGTAGCGAATGTTTTTTGATATAATATCCGCCCACTCCCACTTTTTAAGTATATAAAGGGAATATGTCCGGAAGGGAGAGGAAAGATCTTTGCCAGTCTATTGACGAGAGTAAATCATATTCGGGTGAGAGAGGGTCTGTTCAGAGAAATGAGTAAGACAGACACATGGCAAGATTTAGCCGAGGGGAGGCCATAAAGCACATGCTGCACGGAAACGTGCATGGTTGGAAATGGAGCAAGAGGGGGCTGAGCTTTTAGGTAATCTGCATTTACGAAAGGGAGGAGCTGCAGGCACGAATGTTAGAAAATAATTGAATATCAGAAAATAATTGTAAACAGAAAGGTGGGAAAGGGGAAGGCGGAAAAAACCCTACTATGCCAGGTAATCGAAGATTCGGAAGAACAGAAGGTTCAAGAGTGGGCGGTGAAGGAGACCCGGGGAGGGAAGGGTATATGTCGTATATTGGGGGAAGGGAGGGGAGAGTAAACAGGAAAGAAACACGCTGGGGCAAAGCTGGCAGTCTGCCCCACTCTTCCCACGCCGACCTAGACAAGACAACTCGCTCGTTCGCTTGCCTCATTTGGTGCAGAGGCCTGCGGAGAGCCATGGCTCTTGCTGCAAGCCGTTCGGATCTCTCCTCTCCCCGTTGCTGAGGAAGGGAAGGAAGAAGAATTATGGGCCCGTCAGGCAGCAATGAGTGGGTTGGTAGGCCAGAAAGGGCGAGTCGCCGGAATGAGGTGGCTCACCTGTGGCGCTGAGCATGAAGTCGAGAGTGCTGTGTCGCGCTGCTGCCATAATGAAGTAGAGCCCTGTGCCATGCCTGGTGGAACGGCCGTGGCTGTGTTGCGAGTGCCACTGCCTGCCTGCGCGGTATGCGTGAGCGTGCCGTGTGTGTGTGTGTGTGCTAGCACGCGAGGTGGAGGCCGAGGTTGCCGCCGCCGTGTGAGAACCCGAAGGGGAGGGGCAAATGACTGGAAGCGATAAGTCGACGCCGAGGTGGAGGGACTGAAAGCGACTCCACTGGGGATTCGTGGAAGACGCGAGCGTCACTTCTCTATTTGCTGTTTTAGGAAGCCTGAAGGAGAGCGCTGATGGCTTTTGTTTATAATCGGAGACAGATTCACTGCTCCAGTAGTAGTTACTACTTTGCCTTCGAGGCCTTCCTGCAAAATAAAGGCGCTTCAAATAACACATTTTTTGTGATGTCTCGAATGTTCCTATTCTAGGTTCTTCGAATTTCTTATGCACGTTACGCTTCGTTTTATTCTATGATGGGTAAAGCTGCTTCACCAAATTGAGGCTGGGATATTGCAGACTAGGCCTAGTGTCCTCCTGCATCGCAGTTTTATTTTTCAGTTCCAGAAGAAATTCTGAATCGTAGCTTATAAGAACAATGTCCTTTTAGGCATTGTTGGAAGAATTATCCATCTGGTTCAGTTCCAAGTGGTGAGAAAAAACATTTGAAATATGGATGCTGATTGGAAAGATGGTTTAATGAAGCAGAACCATCCAGTACATGGTACTGGTGCAGCTCACCTCATGGAGTTGAGAGAGTGGGTTATTTATACCATTTTGGGATTTGAAATTTGAGCTTCCTGTTCCTGTGCAAGCTATTAGCTGCTGTAGGGGTCATAACTAACCTTGTAGGTTTTCTGAGTCAAGCTTGGTTGAAGCTTGCTGGGTGATGCAATGTCCCCAGGTGATTTTGTAAGGCAGTGAGGCCTGCTGCTAGATAATCCTATAATGTCCTGGAGGGTCGTGTCTTAATCCCATCATCTTGAAGCTGAAGGTCCTTTGTAGGCTGGCCCAGTCCTTCTCAGTGGGCACCAAATATCTGCTAGGAGCAGGGAGCTGAAGCTCTTGAGTTTCTGTCTCCCTTAAGATTTCTATTTCTCTTTTAGGGGAAATATATTCTGTCTTTTTAAATATTTCCTAAAATAATTCATTCTTCTAGGAAAGGGATGGGTGCCAACTTTTTACAGTATGTAATATAAAATGCTGCAAAGAGCGAGATTGCAGTCTGTTTGCTTTATGCAGAGAACAAAAGAAACTGCTTACTTGATAAAGACCACAGAAAGGATGAATCAACCAACTTTTGCATCAGTCGAGGAATTTCTTCCATGCTTTTAGATGCCCTGAAGTCTCTAATGAATTACTTTAACCAGTTCTCATTTACATGGAATTGCAGCAGATGCCAATTTTTCCCTGAGAAATCACATTGCGTATAATTAAAATTACTGAAGAATTATCTCTTTAATTGCTTTAAATATATTCTAACAATTAGGTGGTGGCTTAAAAACACAAACTGCAATTATAACACCGGAAGACTAAGCATACAAATGAAAGAGCAAATAATCGAGGAATTATTTGCATCTTTCCAAAGTCAAACTAGCTGATAAACATCTTCCAGAAATGAGGCAATGCTACAACTAAACTAACAAGTTCAACACGTTACATTATTTTCTCTTACACTTTAAGGGATTTTCTTCCCAATAACTATGTTAGCTTTTTGGGAGGAAAGATATTTTAACTGGCCCTGCAAATGTGTGATTCTTATAAGCATATTTAAGATGTGCTGAAGACATTTTGTTTCCCAAGATTTATTTAAAAATTGTGTCTCGTTTCCAGCCAACCAGACATTTAATTTCCTTCACTGAATTTCCATTGTAACTGCAGGAATAGCTAACTTAGGAACAAAAGGACAATTGTTGTGTTGCTATTGTTGGAAGAAATGTCCTTCTGGGTTCAGTTCCAAGTGGGGGGAAAGACACTGGAAACATGGAGGCTGCTTGGAAAGATGATTTAATGGTGAACAGGATCACATGGCTTGAGTTCCTGAACAGAAAAAAGAGATCCTATGCTTCCAGATGTTGGGTGAAGAAGAAGGTGGGACTGCGCATGCGTGAGAACAGGAATGGCTGCCGAGCCTCGTTGCTCCGATCGTTAGAAGAAAGAAAAAGACCGGTTTTGGCGACCAGGACCTCTGAAATGGTAATTGAGGGGTTCCTGTGGAGCGCCAACGTTCGGGCTGCCCAGGGGGGTGGCTGTTTGAGGAGGGGGCTGCCTCTGAGCGACTCCAAGACGGCGTTATCTCCTCCGACGCGGTTTCCCACGCCGGCCCTTTGGAACAGCTGGGGAGCGGCGGTGGCAGCTCTGAGTGAGAGGCGGCGGCTTCGGCCCCGCTGCTTTGAGAGACGCCGAACTCTTTTGTGGATTGGACAGCATCGAGGGGTTGGTTTGAACCCCGAAGAGGGGGTGGGGAGCCCAGGAGAGATGCTTAGACTGGACTGGGAGACAGAGGAACTAGTTTCCTGTCCCCACTGCAGCTTCGATAACTCCCCCCCCCCCTGCATCCTGGTGCGGCGTTTCTCTTCCACCTCACCACTATTCCTGCGGGGCTTCACATTGCCGGACTATTTACCTGCTGGGTAACTGGACTGGAACTTTAGAATCTCAACGACAGGCCCTCTGTGGCAACCAATACCATCAATTGTTACCATTGCCCCAGGAGTGTTGTGCTGACCAGTATTATTGTCTTTTACTGAGTCACTTTACATCAGTCACCATTACTCCGGAGAGGCAGCGTATTTGGAGCTTGGACTCCCCCCAGTGGCCACTGCTGGTACCTTTCTTACGTCTTTGTCGTTGCTGTGTCATTTCTACCATCTTCTTAATTGGCACTTATCCACCCAGCCTACAATTGCAGCTTTCAGAGTCTAACATCCACGAACAAACCATACCGGCTCAACCAGCATTACCCCTTGCTGCCCTAGAGACATCACTCCGGCCACCCAGACCCCACGCCCTGCTACACATTTGGCTACCCGGATCCAACATCTCTGGCGGTCCTTTTAACCATCTGGACTTTTGGGACTTTTCGACCTTACCAGAGGGGGGGAAACGCCACCCTCCCCCCCCCCTGTATACCCTCAATGGATTGGAGCTGGACTCTTAATTATTTTATTAACTATTTTATCAACTAATTGCCACCTGAACTTACACCTTTAATAACTGCGCAGTCTATCTTTTCTTCTCTTTTTCTTTCTCCTTTTTCTTCTTTCTTTTGTATGGGATATGCATGGGATATGTATGTGATTGAGTGAATGTTCCCACTTTTTATTACCTATTATTGTTGTATTTTTTGTGTTTTTAATTACTACGTGGGGATTGCCTGGGTGAGTGAATGAGTATGTATGATTCGGAGGACCTGCCGAGGAATGCGGGGGGCCCTGGGGTGGTTGGGGGGACCAGAGACACAGGAGAGGGCCGGAGCATTACGGTCGTAACAGGGAGGGGCAGATATGGCAGAGACTTTAGGGCTGGCCATTACCGGGGAAGGAGGGTTCGCTACGTTACAGAGATCCCACCTTCCGGCCCTATGAGTCCCACTCCGAGGCCAGATGGCGCGAGTAATCAGGACCCTGGTCTCAGGCTGCTGTCGCTAAATGCCAGGTCTGTGGTTCACAAGGCTCCCCTCGTCCGGGACTTAATTTTAGACGAGAGGGCAGACCTGGCATGTATTACTGAAACCTGGCTGGGCCCGGAGGGAGGAGTACCCCTCGTAGAGATGTGCCCAGAAGGATTTCAGGTGCTGCACCAGCCGAGAGCCCAGTGAAGGGGTGGGGGTGTGGCTATCGTTATCCGGGAGTCGTTAGCACCTCGTAGGATCCCTGCTCCGGAGCTTGTCGGGTGTGAGTCTCTGCTGGTAAAGTTGGACCTCAAGGGTCAAGTGGGTTTGCTGTTAACGTACCTGCCTCCCAACAGCGTTGCAGCAGCCCTCCCCTCGCTCCTCGAGTCGGTAGCCGAGCTAGCAATTGAGTTCCCTAGACTTATGGTCTTGGGGGACTTCAATTTGCCTTCGCTCGGTGAACACTCTGATGGGGCGCAGGAGTTCATGGCTTCCATGATGGCCATGGGCTTGACCCAGGTAATCCGGGGCCCAACCCACTCAGCGGGTCACATGCTCGACCTCGTATTTCTCTCGGAGCAGTGGACTTGTGATCTTGGTCTGAGGGGTAATGAGATCATACCCCTGTCGTGGTCAGACCACTGCCTACTGAGGCTCGACTTTCGGAGACCAAACCCCCACTGTAGGGAGGAGGAACCGACCAAATGGTTCCGCCCCAGGCGACTTATGGAGCCTCTGAGGTTCCAGACGGAGCTTGGGGTTATTCCTGATACTCTCGCCCACAGTCCGGTGGAGACTCTGGTTGCTGCCTGGCACTCGGCAGCATCGGAGACCCTTGACCGGATTGCGCCACTACGGCCCCTCCGAGGCGGCGGATCCCGGAGGCCTCCTTGGTTCACCGAGGAGCTCCGGGAGATGAAGCGCTGGAGGAGACGCCTAGAGCACCTATGGAGGTCCGATAAATCCGAACCGAACCGAGCAATCCTAACAACTAGCACCAAGGAGTACATCAGGGCACTTAGGGCAGCAAAAAGATCTCATATTGCCACCTTGGTTGCGTCCGCTGAGTCCCGCCCAGCCGCCCTGTTTAGGATAACCCGCTCCCTCCTAAATAGGAGGGATACGGGGGAACCCTTGCAGGGTAGAGCTGAGGATTATGCCCAATTCTTAGCGGACAAAATTGCTCGGTTTCGGTCGGATTTGGACTCCATCCCTGCAGTTCCAGCCAAGGCACAAGAGGATGAATTGGTAGACCACCTCTGGGTTGAGTTTCAGGATGTTGCCCCTGGGGATGTGGACAAGGCCATGAGAGCTGTGAGTGCCTACACCTGTGTACTGGACCCGTGTCCCTCATGGCTGGTTGCCAACAGCAGTGAGGTGACACGAGGCTGGATCCAAGCGGTTGTTACCACCTCTCTTCGGGAGGGGCACTTCCCCGCCGCACTTAAAGCGGCGGTGGTGAGACCCCTCCTGAAGAAGCCATCTTTGGATCCAGCTGTCCTTAACAACTATCGTCCAGTCTCCAACCTCCCTTTTGTTGGGAAGGTCGTCGAGAAGGTGGTGGCCTTCCAGCTTCAACGGTCCTTGGAGGTAGCAAGTTATCTCGACCCCTTCCAGTCGGGCTTCAGGCCCGGCTACAGCACAGAAACCGCTTTGGTCGCATTGACCGATGATCTCTGGAGAGCCAGAGACAGAGGCCATGCCTCCATCCTGGTTCTCCTTGACCTCTCGGCGGCTTTCGATACCATTGACCATGGTATCCTTCTGCGACGACTGCGGGAGGTGGGGGTGGGAGGCACTGTTTTGCAGTGGTTCACCTCCTACCTCTCGGACAGGTCGCAGTTGGTGTTAGTGGGGGGGCAGAGATCGACCCCTAGGCCCCTAACATATGGGGTGCCACAGGGTTCGGTCTTATCCCCCCTACTATTCAACATCTACATGAAACCGCTGGGCGAGATCATTCGGAGGCACGGGATAAGATACCATCAATACACGGATGATACTCAGTTGTATCTGTCCGCCCCGTGCCAACTCAATGAAGCGGTGGACATGATGAGCCGGGGTCTTGAGGCCGTTATGGACTGGATGAGGGCTAACAAGCTTGTACTCAACCCGGAGAATACCGAGTGGCTGTTGTGTTTTCCTCCCAATGATTCGATCAGTGTTCCATCGCTCAGGCTGGGGGGGTCAAATTTTATACCCCTCAGAGAGGGTTCGCAACTTGGGAGTCCTCCTGGATCCACAGCTGACTTTCGACCACCATTTGACGGCTGTGACCAGGGGGGCATTTGCCCAGGTTCGCCTGGTGCGCCAGTTGCGACCCTACCTGAACCGGGAGGCCCTCACAACAGTCACTCGGGCCCTTGTGACCTCTAGGCTGGAATACTGCAATGTGCTGTACATGGGGCTGCCCTTGAAGAGCATCCGGCGACTTCAGCTAGTCCAGAACGCGGCCGCGCGAGTGATTGTGGGTGCACCTCGGTTCGCCCACATAACACCTATCCTCCGCGAGCTGCGCTGGCTACCTGTTGATCTCCGGGTGCGCTTCAAGGTGCTACTTGTCACTCATAAAGCCCTCCATGGTAGTGGATCTGCGTACTTGAGAGACCGCCTCCTGCCAATTACCTCCCTGCGACCAATTAGATCGCATAGATTAGGCCTCCTCCAAGTTCCATCTGCCAGTCAGTGCCGACTGGCAACTACACGGAGGAGAGCCTTTTCAGTAGTAGCTCCGACCCTTTGGAACGATCTCCCCATGGAGATTCGTACCCTCACCACCGTCCAGACCTTCCGCACAGCCCTTAAGACCTGGCTAGCCCGTCAGGCCTGGGGATAAAGATAATTTGTCCCCACCCGAGTGATGAATGAATGTTGCTTACTATTTTTACTTCTATGTATTGTTTGTGTCTATTGTCTGTACCCTCCCTTCCTTATTTTATGTAAGCGGCCCTGAGTCCCCTTAGGGAAAAGGGCGGCCTATAAATACTAATAAACAAACAAACAAACAAGAAAAAGACCGAGATGCTGAAAGTCCCTGGTTTTATGCCCTCTCTGGCCTTTGAACCTGAGCTTGTATTCTGATTGGTTGTCAGACTCTCATGGAGCCATGCAGGGGCAACTCTGTAGGCTGTCTTGAGTCCAAGTTTGGCTGAGCATTGCTTCTTCCCAGGTGCCCTCGGTTGAAGCGCCTTCAGCTCTGATTGGATGGTAGGAATGAGAGGATTGATATTCCTTGCAGACAGCTGGTCATTTGCATTCTTTTAGAGAGTTGTTGAGACCACTTGGATGTTTGCCTGATCCTCAGGATCACCTGAGTAGTGCAAACGTCTGTGCAGTCTTTTGGAACTGCTGAAAGGATTCCTGTAGTCTGCAATTTTTGTGGAAATCCATTCATGCTGCCACACCATCAGGTCCAAGGATCTCCGTGCAGGTGCTGTTTTGGATGCAGTAGAACCAGGCTGCCTGGAACTTGCTAAAGACGTTTGAAGACATCCACCCATCCTTGAGTTTCTTTCAGAGCAAGCAAGTTCTACCCAAATCTCTCTCTCCTTCATCTTCCCCATTCTTGTTTTTGATTCCTTAGATTATTTGAGATTCTGGATGCCCTTAATAGATGCTTCGAGCCATTCCTGAGCACCTACATGGGATGCTTCACGGTCCTTCCTCTTTGAACCTGTTTTCAGATTCTTCAAGCCATTTTTGGCATCTTGTTTGTATGTTGCGGGACCTTTTCCATGTTCTTGAAGCCATTTTTCAAGAAGTGGTATAGGTTCTTCAGAAAATGCAAAGCTTTCTAAGGATCCTTGAAGCCATTGAAATATATTTTCCATGGTTCCTTCAGAACATTGCTACTTGAGGTTCTCTATTGATTTTTCAAACCATCTCTTCCTTAGGCTTTCTCAAGACTCTGACTGGACTTTGGCCGCCAAAAAACAAGTAGATAAAAAAGGGGAAACAAAAAGACGGCCTTCCAGAAGTTGTTTTCCTTTCACTTTCTTTCTCTTCTTATCACTCTTGACTTTTCTTTTTTTCATATCAACTGATTTTTTTTCAAGGTTCCTTTCAACCATATAATAATATAGTATCTTCTTTGGCCATTAGATGGTGTCTCAACTGTAATTTTCGATACCAAGATGAGGGAGAGCTCTAACAGCTGATTATCAAAGTTCAACCAAAAGAAAAAAAATCATTCTTTTTACAATTTCTTCCAACAGCCAAACAATATTGCAGGCAAATCAAACTCACTTTTAACAGCAACTAAATTCTAGTTCAGTCTTTCTATATCGTAAAACTCCATATTCTTCCATCAAAATGTGATTTCTCTTTTGGGTCTATAATGTATCTCCATGTGTTAAGTTGCCACTTTCTGCACTTTGGAGACTTTTAAAATTTCTTTTATTTAGGTGGGTCTCTAATAAAGAAGTTGAAAATCATCTCATCCAGTTCCAATCCTCTGTTCACACACCACTCCAGCTTGGTTGCTTCAGCTTTATTCCAGTCATAATGGCTGTCCCTCTTCTCCACCGGTCGGGAGGGCTCCTGGGTTCAAGCGGGAGAGCTGCCTTTCTCCCAGAATCAACAAGTAATCCCTCGCTTCTTCGTCACCTCTCCAGGCGACCATAAAGACCTCCTATCAGAGTAGAATCAGCCGAGATATGTGGAACACCCAAATGGAAGTCCACAATAGCTAAAATTGTTGATGAAAAGGGTTCATTGGTTATGAAGCTCATGTTGGAATACCGTAGTCCATTAGTAAAACGGTATGTCACTCACTCCAAAAAGGCCCCAGAAGTTCTGGAAAACCAAAAGAATAAATACTTGCTGATACATTTCCAGTTTGTTCATTTAGTCATCTTGATCGCAGTAACGCTAGGAGCAGCAGAAATGACAGACAAGTATATACCAAGATGGAATGGATGGGGAGTTTCAGGCCCTCCCTCATGGAAGTCATTTAAGGCTATCTCAAGCTACTCATTCACCTATTGCTTGGATTCTTCAGGGCATTTTCTCTGGATTCCTAGAGCCATTCGTCCAGATTGTTTTTAGCTTCTTCTGGGGATTCTTGACTGAGTTTTTGCAGAGATGATTGTAGCTATACTTGCATATCTGTTTTGGATGCAGTAGAACCAGGCTGTCTGGAACTTGCTAAAGATGTTTGAAGCCATCCATCCATCCTTCAGTTTATTTCAGAGCAAGCAAGTTCTGCCCAAATCACTCTCTCCTTCTTCTTTCCCATTCTTGTTTTGATTCCTTAGATTATTTGAGATCCTGGATGCCCTTAATAGATCCTTCAAGCCATTCCTGAGGACCTAGATGGGATGCTTCACGATCCTTCCTCTTTGAAGCTGTTCACAGATATTTCAAGCTATTTTTGGCATCTTGTTTGTATGTTGCGGGACCTTTTCCATGTTCCTGAAGCCATTTTTCAAGAAGTGGTATAGGTTCTTCAGAAAATACAAAGCTTTCTAAGGATCCTTGAAGCCATTAAAATATATTTTCCACGGTTCCTTCAGAACATTGCTTCTTGAGGTTCCCTATTGATTTTTCAAACCTTGGCTTCCTGGGAGGAGCCTGCTGGTGGTGGCAGCAAAAAATCAGCTGCCTCCGAATTCCTGGCTACGTACCTGTTTAGAGGATCTTCCATCTGACGTCTTAACAGGTTTTCTTACCCTTCAGGCAAGAAGGAAAGAAGAAATAGTTCTGCTGGCAAATGCTCTTCAATTTTTGCAGCTTTTGTGCTTGCAGAGAGAGGGGGGCTAGCCCAAAGCAGAACGACCTCCGTGCTGGGAACTTCAAACTGCCTTGTGCAGGACAAAGTAGGTCTCTCCCACTCTGCTCAAAGTTTTGTTTGATTTATTCTTATCACGAGCTGAATCCGTTTACTGCGTGGACAATAATTGTTTATCAACATTTTAGCTTCTTTTCTTTTTCTCCTCCGAAAAATTATTTACTTAGAGGCTTTTAAAATGGCGCCGAACAGGCTGGTTTCTCCGGTAATAACGAACACTTTCTGCTAATCCTCACAAGAATTCAAAATAAAAGAGATTGCTTGTCATATGTTTTGGTTTCACAATAGAAGAATTTTACTCCTTTATTAACCTTGCTTATCTGGAAGTTAAATGGTGATGAATCTGCTGAACGGTCTTGTTACAATGTTTACTCACTGAAAGTTTTGCCAAGCCTTAAACTTCAAAATAAAAGCCTCCTTACTTAAAGCTGCATATTCAGGCAATAGAGTTTTATTAACTGCAGGCAGATAAATTTTGAAATGGCCTCAAAACCAAATATTAACTTGAAGTCGTCACCCTCTACTTCCAGGGGCACATCCTCAGTGCCTGGCACAAAGCTGCAGCCTCCGCTTCCTACGCCCCCTGCTGGGGATGTGTTAACGAAAGAATTTTTCCTGAGTAATCTAAGCGAGGCTCTTAATGCACAGACAATTAAAATGGAAGATAAGTTTAGAGATAATAGAGAGGAGAGAAAAGAGGAAATAAAAGAAATGAAATAAGAAATTAAAAGTGAAATAAAAGGACTTAAACAGGAGCTGTATGAGAAATTTGACGCTAAGGTTGATAAAATTAGAGACGACATGCTGAGTCTTGTAACTGTATTAACAGAACATATTTCTGGAATGGAAGATACTCTAGAGGTTCTTAATGATGCCAATGCTAACTTGACATTGAAAACAGAGGTGGTGGAACAAAAAGTGGAAAATGCTGAAAAAGAAATTATTATGATACAGTACCGACAAATGGAGTTCGCATTAAGAGTAAGGGGGCTGCGTGAGGAGAAACAGGAGAACCTGAAACAGATCCTATCGGAAGCTTTTGACCGCCTGATGGGAAGACCAGGGACCAACCTTGACTGGCAAATTGACAAAGCTTACCGCGTTAACTCCTGGCTGGCAAAGCAGAAGCAGCTTCCTCGAGACATCGTTATATATTTTACTACAAGAGAGCTTAGAAATATGGTACTGCAAGCGTCTTATAACACTAAGCTTCAAATTGGCGGTCAAGATCTGGCTGTTTTGAAAGAGATACCACCTCAAATGTTAAGAGCCAGGAGAGACTACGCTTTTTTTGGTCGAAGAACTCAGAAATCATCAGATACAGTATAGATGGGATGCACCATTTGGCATCATATTTACATTTGATAAGCAAAGGTACCGCCTCAACTCTGTTTGGAAAGCCCGAGATTTTTATTATAATATATTGAAGGCCGGACACCCTGCACTATCTGGACCTAGAGAAAGACCACAAGAAGGACAGGATAGACAGCAAACTACACAACCACCAGACAAGATGGAGCATCTCTCTTCTCTAGAAGTGCAAGGTGCTATGGAACCAAGACCTAGCCGCATGACTACTAGACGTATGGAGAAACAAGCTAAAAAGCAACAGCATCAACAATCATCGGCCATCGATCAAGGAACTACAATAACAAATCTGGAAGCAGTGGGAGGAGCTAGACCTAAGGTTAAACAGGCCGTGCAGGAAGCTCTAAAAATGCTTCAACCAACCAAAGATGACAACTAAGATTTTAACATGGAATGTCAACGGACTGAATTCTCCACAGAAGAGGAAGAAAATATTTCATTATCTCAAACAGTTTAAGAACGATGTAATTTGTTTGCAAGAAACTCATATCAAGTCAACTGATCAAAAATATTTGATCATCTCAAAACTTGGTCAACATTTTGCAGCTTCTGCTATGGAAAAGAAGAATGGTATAGTTGTATACTTAAGAAAAGATATGAAAGCTGAATTAATAGAAGCAGATCCCTTCGGAAGATATATTGCTTTAGACTTAATCTTAGAAGGGAAAAAGACATTACTTTTGGGAATTTATGCTCCCAATCAACAGCAAGATAGATTCTATAGAAATCTTCATGCTAAATTAGTACAGTGGGACTATAGTTCCTGTATACTATTGGGTGACTGGAATGGAGTGATAGACACTAAGAGAGATAAGAAGATTTCCCGCCTAAATACCAAGATGCGAGCAAAGTTACCCAAATCTTTCTTTGACATTATGGATGATTTTGAATTGAGAGATATTTGGCGAGAAAGAAATGCAGAAGAATATGACTTCACTTTCTTCTCGGACAGGCATCAATCCCTTTCAAGGATTGATTTTATCCTAACCACTAATGATTTGCTTTCTAGGGTCAAGAAAACAAAGATTGCAGCTAGGGTCCTTTTGGACCATAACCCAGTTTGGATGGAGTTGGGAAGGGTAGTGCAGGCAAGAAGGTCTTGGAGATTGAATGAAAACTTATTTAGATATGAAAAGTATATTAATGATTGTAAAAAATTACTATCTGAATATTTTGTTTTGAATATGAATAAGGGTACATCTATGGAATTTGTATGGGACGCAAGCAAAGCGTATATGAGAGGAGTTTTGATGAATATAAATAAAACACATAGAAATAAGCAAGGGTTAAAACGAACAGAACTGGAAGAGGAAATTAAGAGAAAAGAGCTGGAGTTAACAATGAACCCAGACGATACAAAGGTTAAGGAAGCTATTAACATATTAAAATCTCAATTTGACATGTTGATCTCTGACCAGGTAGCTACTAATTTATTATATGCAAAACACAATACTTTTTGTAATGCAAACAAACCTGGCAGATGGTTAGCTTATCAGATTAGGAAAAAAAGGAAAACTCGAAATATATCTAAACTGATTTACAGAGGGAAGGAGGTGTTTCAACAGGAAGAGATTCAAAAGGCTTTCTGGGAATTTTTTACAGAACTGTATAAAGGGGATAAAATTAATGGTTTAGACATAGACAAATATTTAGACAAAGAGAAAATACCTTCAGTTAGAGAAGAACACAGGCAAAAATTGAATCAACCAATAACCTCGGGGGAAATCCTGCAGGTAATTAAGCAATTAAAGTCAGGGAAAGCACCAGGTACAGATGGCTTGACAGCGGTTTACTATAAAAACTTACAGTTAGAAATGGTAGAACCTCTTAGAGAATTATTTAATATGATTCAAACGGAAGGTAAAGTCCCTCCATCTTGGAAGACAGCGTTTATATCTTTGATACCCAAAGAAGATCAAGATACTACCCAACCCAAAAATTATAGACCTATTTCATTACTGAATGTAGATTATAAAATTTTTACTAAAATATTAGCAAATAGGTTAATGTTGGTCATTCAACAATTGATACATACGGACCAAACAGGTTTTATACAAGGGAGACAGATGAAAAGTAATGTTAGATTAATTATTAATGCATTAGAATATTTGGGAAAGAACAACCAGATCCCTGCTGCGTTTATATTTTTGGATGCTGAGAAGGCCTTTGATCGAGTTAACTGGCAATTTCTGCTGAAGATACTGCAAAAAATGCAGATAGGAGATAATTTTTTACAGTCAATTAAAGCAATATACCAACAGCAAACAGCACAAATCATAGTCAATGGAAGTTTAACAGACTCTTTTCAAATTGGAAAAGGTACAAGACAGGGCTGCCCTTTGTCCCCATTATTGTTTATTATAACTTTGGAAGTATTGTTGAATAAAATACGGGGCTTGGATGGTTTAAAAGGGATCAAGATTAGGCAGCAAGAATATAGAGTCCGCGCTTTTGCGGATGATTTGGTCATAATATTGGAACAACCGCAGGAATCCAGTATGGTTTTAATGAATACGATTAATCAATATGGTCAAGTGTCGGGCTTTAAAATAAACTTAGGAAAAACCAAAATATTAGCTATAAATATGAATATTAAACAAAAGGAAGAATTAGGAGTGATGCTAGGATGTGAGGTAGTTAAAAAAGTCAAATATCTTGGAGTTAACATTTTAACTTCAAATGGGAAATTATATAAGCATAATTATGAACCATTTTGACATAGCATACAGACAGAGATGAAAAAATGGGAGAAATTGCACTTATCTTTGCTGGGTAGGATAGCGGCAGTGAAAATGAACATTTTACCAAAATTTTTATTTCTTTTCCAAATGTTACCTATACTTAAAAAAGATGCGAACCTTTTAGAATGGCAGAAGGGTATCAACAAATTTGTGTGGGCAGGAAAGAAGCCGAGGGTAAAGTTGAAAATAATGCAAGATGTACGTGAGAGAGGAGGATTGAAACTACCTAATTTAAAACTATATTATGATGCAGTGGCTTTATCTGTAATTAGTGATTGGACTCATTTAACCAATGATAGAATATTGAATATTGAGGGACACGATCTGGTATTTGGTTGGCATGCTTACCTGTTATTCAACAAAAAATTGGATAAGAATTTTAAAAGTCATATTTTAAGAAATGCTTTATTGCGGGTTTGGAAGAAATACCAATATAAATTAAATGACAAGATACCCATGTGGGCAATTCCTAGACACGCAATTGAAAATATGAATACAGCACAAAAACAGGACAGAATTACTTACAGACAGCTTCTTACCTCGGAAAGGGGGGTATTACAATTAAAATCTTTAGAGGTATTAAAAGAGGAGAAGGTAGTTCAAACATGGTTCCAGTATGGGCAATTACAGGCTAGGTGGAAAATAGATCAAAAAATTGGTTTTATCCAAGTTGAGGATAATCTGTTTAAACAAATAAGAGATCAAAGCTTAATGCATATAAAGAGGATATATAATGTATTAATACAGATGGATTCGGAAACAGAATTAGTTAAAGATTGTATGATAAAATGGGCTCAAAATATTGAGGAACCAATAATGTTGGATACATGGGAAAGAATCCGGGTAAGAAATGTGAAATTTACACAAGCTCAAAATCTGAGAGAAAATTTTTACAAGATGTTCTATAGATGGCATTTAGATCCTAAAAAGTTGGCTTCTATGTATCCGAATGTACAGCCTAAATGTTGGAGGTGTGGTTCTCTCGATGCTACATATTATCATATATGGTGGACCTGCCAAAAGGTTAAGGCATTTTGGATAAAAATATGGTGGGTCATGCAAAATGTTTTTAAAAGAAGGATAAAGTTTATTCCTCAGTTATTTTTACTAGGTATATGTACTGACTTTACAGTGGTAGAGACCAATTTGATTCTGCACCTGATAACTGCAGCAAGACTGTTGGTGGCGCAATATTGGAAGAAGGAAGACTTGCCTACAATCCAAGAATGGACATTGAAAGTAACAAACTTAGCTGAGATGGCGAAAATATCGGCATATCTCAAAGATCATTCAAATGAGAGATATAAACGAGACTGGAAAAAATGGATTGACTATATACAAAATAAATACGGGACTAAGAAATTCCAGTTAGCCTATGCTTAAGATCAGAAATGATTTAAACTGTTAAAAGTCATTTCAGTAAGAAGAAGCTAAGGTCAATCTAGAATGTCATTAATTTCTTTATTTCTTTTTTTTCAATAGATTTTAGACTGTGTTAGTTAAAAATCCATACCGTGTACGGGTTCTGGGAAGTCGGGGGGGGGGGGAAGGAGGAGGGGGGTGGGGGTGGAGGGAGGGGCACACACAACAAAAAAAATGTACTTCAATGTCTTAATGATTGACAAATGATGACATATTTGTGTTTTTTTTTTAAAGAAAAATAAAAAAGTTCTGTTTTAAATTTTTCAAACCTTTTCATCTGGACTTCTGTAGATCTTGGATGCCCTTAATAGATGCTTCAAGCCATTCCTGAGGACCACATGGGATTCTTCACGGTCCTTCCTCTTTGAAGCTGTTTACAGATACTTCAAGCTATTTTTGGCATCTTGTTTGTATGTTGCGGGACCTTTTCCAAGTTTTTCAGGGATTGCTGAAGCCATTTTTCAAGAAGTGGTATAGGTTCTTCAGAAAATGCAAAGATTTCTAAGGATCCTTGAAGCCATTGAAATATATTTTCCACAGTTCCTTCAGAACATTGCTTCTTGAGGTTCTCTATTGATTTTTCAAACCTTCTCATCTGGACTTCTGTAGATCCCGAATGCTTTTAATAGAGGCTTCAAGGCATTCCTGAGTATCTAGGAGTGGTGTTTTAGGTCCTTCTTCCTCAAGATTCTTTATAGCTATTTCAAGCCATTTGTTGGCATCTTGTTGAGATACTTCAGGACCTTCCTCTTTCGGGTTTTTCAAGGATTGTGGAAGACATTTTTCAAGAACTAGTCTAGGTTCTCTAGAAAGGGACAGGCTTTCTAAGGATCCTCGAAGTCATTTTAACATATTCTTCAGATCCTTCAGGACATTACTTCTTCAGGTTTTCTATTGATTCTTCAAGACATCCCTTTTTTTCTGGCTTCCAAGAGACTCTGACTTTCTAAGGATCCTTGAAGCCATTGAAATATATTTTCCACGGTTCCTTCAGAACATTGCTTCTTGAGGTTCTACATTGATTTTTCAAACCTTTTCATCTGGACTTCTGTAGATCTTGGATGCCCTTAATAGATGCTTCAAGCCATTCCTGAGGACCACATGGGATGCTTCATGGTCCTTCCTCTTTGAAGCTGTTTACAAATACTTCAAGCTATTTTTGGCATCTTGTTTGTATGTTGCGGGACCTTTTCCAAGTTTTTCAGGGATTGCTGAAGCCATTTTTCAAGAAGTGGTATAGGCTCTTCAGAAAATGCAAAGCTTTCTAAGGATCCTTGAAGCCATTGAAATATATTTTCCACGGTTCCTTCAGAACATTGCTCCTTGAGGTTCTCTATTGATTTTTCAAACCTTCTCATCTGGACTTCTGTAGATCCCGAATGCTTTTAATAGAGGCTTCAAGGCATTCCTGAGTATCTAGGAGTGGTGTTTTAGGTCCTTCTTCCTCAAGATTCTTTATAGCTATTTCAAGCCATTTGTTGGCATCTTGTTGAGATACTTCAGGACCTTCCTCTTTCGGGTTTTTCAAGGATTGTGGAAGACATTTTTCAAGAACTGGTCTAGGTTCTCTAGAAAGGGACAGGCTTTCTAAGGATCCTCGAAGTCATTTTAACATATTCTTCAGATCCTTCAGGACATTACTTCTTCAGGTTTTCTATTGATTCTTCAAGCCATCCCTTTTTTCTGGCTTCCACGAGACTCTGACTTTCTAAGGATCCTTGAAGCCATTGAAATATATTTTCCACGGTTCCTTCAGAACATTGCTTCTTGAGGTTCTATATTGATTTTTCAAACCTTTTCATCTGGACTTCTGTAGATCTTGGATGCCCTTAATAGATGCTTCAAGCCATTCCTGAGGACCACATGGGATGCTTCACGGTCCTTCCTCTTTGAAGCTGTTTACAGATACTTCAAGCTATTTTTGGCATCTTGTTTGTATGTTGCGGGACCTTTTCCAAGTTTTTCAGGGATTGCTGAAGCCATTTTTCAAGAACTGGTCTAGGTTCTCTAGAAAGGGACAGGCTTTCTAAGGATCCTCGAAGACATTTTAACATAGTCTTCAGATCCTTCAGGACATTACTTCTTCAGGTTTTCTATTGATTCTTCAAGACATCCCTTTTTTTTCTGGCTTCCAAGAGACTCTGACTTGAACTTTTGTAGGATATCTCCTTGTCCGTTTAGGGGGTTTCTCCTATCCGTGGGGGGATTTGCCTTATCACCCCAGCATCTACAGAGTATCCCCTTTAATCTGTTGACCCCTTCAGGATCAACAGTGCTCAAAAAAGAGTCCAAACAAAGGAGTTAGAGTTAGAAGTTAGGAGAGCTTCCTTCCCTCCACTCTAAGAACGGTGACGTCACCACAGGAAGTCCCCTTCTTCGGGTTTTCTATTGATTCAGGAAGCCATCCCTTTTTTTTCCGGCTTCCACGAGACTCTGACCTGAACTTTAGTAGATGTTGAATGCCTATAATAGATGCTTGAAGCCATCTCTCCACATCTAACTCATACGTTCCTGGCCCTTTTTCCTGGAGATGATTTATTGATGTCTGTAGCCAATCATTCACATCCTCCCTGGCTGCCTTAGCACATTCCTCCGGGAGGTTGGCGGCAGATGCTTTAAGCCATTCTGGCAGGGTGTGTTTTGACCGTTCAGAGGAATCCTCTTTTAGGAGTTTGAGAGATTTCTGCAGCCACCTCAGAATATTTGATGCGGGTTCCTTAGATGTTTTAATTTTGTCTACCAAAGCTTTCAACCATTTTGGATTCAATTGATATTCCACCATTTCAGCCTTGATTTTCTCTTCAGCTTCTGTCTCATCTTCCATGTGGTGTCCGTGTCTCAATAAGGTGCAGCGGCATATCTTCTGTAGTTTCTCTCTGAAAAAAAATCAGAATGTTCGCTGTGAATCTGGGCCAACAACAAAGTATTCTTAATTAAAATAACGGGAACTTCTTTGATGTCAGGAAACTCTCACTCTGAAAGTTTATAAATATTGTTGGGCACCGGGGGATGGAGATTGAAAAGTCTCTTCTATACCTATCTTCCCATTCCATGAGACTAACTCCTAGATTTGTATATGTAAAAGTATAAGAGCCATAGTTTGTTAATTTCTTTCTAAAGTAAGGAGAATGTCAGGTTTTTCCAAGCTTTCTAAGATAAGGAGACCCTAATATGAAATTCTGGAAGAAATAGTTTGTGGTGTCTATCTAAAAATTTCTCACCTGCACAGTATTTGTTCGTACGCCCTGAAGATTTCATCTTTCTCATCTGTAAGTTCGATATTTTTGAAAGTCAATATCTCTGTTTTGTTTCTGAGCTCTTCACTTTCTTCCGTCAGTTTTGAGATCACTGCTAGCTTTCTGTAAATTATGAGGACCAGAGAGATATTAGCCCTCTTAATTTGTTACTTGAATTACTAATTATTATTGCATTCCATTATAACTATTGCTCTTCTCTTACTCAGTTATACATACATACATACATATATACATACATACATGAATGGAACACTTCTTTTATCCAGTATATCTGGCCTAAGGGATCTAATAAATAAATCTGAATTTGAAAGAAAAAGTCAAATCGCTATCTAAATATTTCTCACCTATTAAGTTCTTCTTTGAGAGAATTATTCTCACGTAGGAGCTCTGCTTTCTCCGCAGCTTCTTTCTCAGCCTTGCAGCGGAGTCTTTCGTTCTCTTGCCTCAGTTTCTCCAGCTGCCCAAGTTCCTCCGAACCGATTTTTCTGTAAAATATCAAGAGCAAAGTGTAATTAGCTCCATTAGGTTTTTTTATTTGAATTATAAAACATGTTTAAAATTAAAACTAATTGAAATAGCTGAGAAAGGAAGAGAAAGTCAGGGTGGCTATCTAAATCTTTTAACCTGCTCAAGTTTTCTTTATAATCTTCATACTCTTCGGCCAGCTGCTGGTTTTTCAGTATAAGGCCCTGAATTTGGACTTTGAGCTGATCTTTTTCTCCCAGAAGTTTGAAGATTTCCATTGTCTTTCTGCAAATTATGAAGACCAGAGAGAAATTAGGCCCTTGGGGTTTTTTTTAACTTGAATTATCAACCTTTTGATACAATTACAACACATTCCACCCTTTTTTCCCAAGCTTTACTAGAATATAATTTTCCATCACTTGTTTCATAAAATGGCCAGTCCCATTGCCAATGGAGAAATGATGAATGTTGTATTGAAAGTGTGAACTGAATATGGTTATACAAAAATATGATGAACTATGCAAAGACTTACGTATAACTCAGGTCCCTTGCTGCCTTCAGATCTCCTTCCAGTTTTTCTGTCTTTGTCTGAAAAATCATGAGAAGAATTACATGAATTTGTTTTCCATAAATTCTCTCATGTCAGTGTAAAGAAGATATTCGTTGAAACATCCTCTTTAGGTAAAAAAGTCTGGTGTGTAGACAAGCATATTTGTGCATATTAAAATCATGCATGTCAAGATGAGCACAAATGTGCAACTCCCGATTTATTGCTGTAGATGTTCAATACAGGCAATAAAGGTTATTCACACCGGGATAGAAAAAGAACAATTTAGTGTTAGTTCATTTGTTTAGGAAACGCAAAACACGGTGGTTCAAACAAAATCTGAATCATCTACATTTTATTTCACTGCCATTGGTGTTGTATGTGGCCAAAGAAACTAGTTAATGTGGCAAAGAAGGAACCAACCAAGAATGAGCATGAACTCTGACAATTGCCATTCTTGAATAGAAGTTACAAATAAACTAGTTTGTATTGAATAGATGTGTGTGTGTATGGATTTCATCCATACAGTAGAAATATAAAGCGAACATATATACTCTATAAAATATGCTGCACATGCATTATTCACAATTACCAATTATGAAGAAATCATTTGTTTTTATTTTTCTCATAAATATATTCTAAGGTGAGCTACAAGTATACATTATATACTTCAGCACGTCTCCGTTCTTCGGTGGTAGATGACAGAAAAGGAAGTCTCGGTCGTTCCTCCTGCAATGACCAAAGACCCTGTTTTTAATGATTCTCAAGGACTGGCTGGATGAGTCCCTGCAGTTTTCCTAGCAAGGTTTTTCACAAGTGATTCGGTGTTGTTTTCTTCCTAGGGCTAAGAGAAGCTGACTGGCTCAGGGTGACCTACTTGGCTTTGCTTCTAAAGTGGGGCAAGAAATGTCAGTCTCTGAGTTTGCAGGTTGATGCCTTAACCGTGGTGTAACAGGAACCAAAATTAATGTTCTTTCTGTCTGTCTCGAACTACCTAATCTGCCTGTCTTTCTTAAATTTCTATATATTCCATCCAGTGGTGGGATTCAAACAATTGAACAACCGGTTCTCTGCCCTAATGACCAGCTGGGTAGGCGTGGCTTGGTGGTCATGTGTCTAGGTGGGCGTGGCCAACTCAATGTCACTCACATCGATGGAGGCTTGGCCTTAGCTGTTACAATGTAATAAGGGTTAACTGGAGAGGCAGTTTCTGTAAGCAGGGCAATAAAGATTAGGATAGAAACAACACTAGAAAGTTTCCTTCCTGCCTTCCTTACAGGATTAGCCCTGTAAAGCGGAAAAAACCAAAGTAAGATTTCTTCCAACAACCGGTTCTCTGAACTGCTTAGAAAGTTAACCACTGGTTCTCCCAAATAGGTACGGACAGGCTGAATCCCACCTCTGATTCTATCACATGTTTATTGTGACAGCCTATGAACAAATATTTTCTCTTACCTCTTTTTGGAGACGCCTCATCGTTTTTCTTAATTTCCTCAACCGATCGTTTTCCATCGCAAAATCAGTGATGGAAACTAGAAGGTAAAGAAATAGGTGACAAGGCAGAATAGTTTTGGCATTTTTATTTCAAAAATTGGAATGTAAACTTGAGAGACAACGTCTAGAATAGGGCATGATTGGTTAATTACATTTGCCCTCAAATTCCTCTACTCTGATCCTTTAGGACAAGCGTTGCCCTTCCCTCCCCAGCAGTTTCCCCTTTCCTTTTTTTCTTTCAACTAAATATTTGGCATTTCTATTCCAATTGATAAGGCCCCATAACCTTAAGCTACTTTTCAATCTCCTATGACTTACAGGGGAAATTTATGATCTTTTTCATGAAAGCAGATGGGTAGACAATTCAACATGTCAGAGACATTCCTGTTCCCCAGGCTATTTCAACCCCTTCAAGTGTTTCTAGAAGCTACAACCTACCTATCTAAACCCCACATAATGCCATTTTCCTATTTATATGTGGCCCACCTTACCTAAAGGCAACACTAGGCAGCTAAATGAAATAAAACATTAACAGATTATAACAGGTAACATCAAAAGTAACATTGATTTAAAAATGTAAACCCTACAATGTAGGGAATGCAGCAGTGGTGGGATTCAAATAATTTAACAACAGGTTCTCTTCCCTAATGACCAGCCGGGTAGGCGGGGCTCAGTGGTCATGTGACTGTTTGGATGTGGCCAACTCAATATCACTCAGGTCGATGGGCGCTTCCCCTTAGCTGTTACAATGGTAATAAGGGTTAACTGGAGAGGCAGTTTCTGTAAAGAGGGCAATAAAGATTAGGCTAGAAACAACACCAGAATGTTTCCTTCCTGCCTTCCTTACAGGATTAGCCCTGTAAAGTAGAAAAAAACAAAAGGAGATTTCTTCCAACAACTGGTACTCAGAATTGCTCAAAAGGTTAACAACCGGTTCTCCCGAATAGGTGCGAACTGGCTGAATCCCCCCACTGGGATGCAGCCATGGATCTGTGAACTATCTCAAATGATCTATATAACTGGCCATCAATGTTCCCCATGAAGAGCCTTTCAATTCAAAGAACGGTTTTCTCTTTCATACCACAACAGACCCAAATAATTCAAAACAATTTCTAGAAGTACATTTTTTTATTTAGTGTGTGGGAAAAGTTCTCACTTTGTTCCCAAATGCCAATCTGCAAAGGTATCCCAACAAGTTACTTCCTCACAGTACCATTTTTGGGAGGTCGCATGACATCACAATTGCATCAACAAAATTTGCAATAATGATGAAAGCTTCATATGCAAAACAAGCTCAGCTATTGAGGTTTCAAGCTTTTTTTTTCAAAGTTTGATCAGAACGGAGGTCGACAAATAGCAGAGGTCTTCTTGATACTCTATATTGATTCTATGATTTATCTGCCGTTAAAATGGGGATTGGCAACAGGATTTTTACAGACATCCACCAAGGTGTCTGCCCCCTCCCCCCAAATTTCACTAAATACTGAAAGCAAACATGTCATCAAGGCTTGGTGCAAGGTGGGCAATGACATCTCAGCTCTAGAAGTGTGACCTGTGACCCACTGGACCATAATTCCAGAAGTGTGTCCTTACCCGGATCCGCTGGTCCTCCAGACGTTAGCACCTCAGCACCTTAGCACTTCACCTCTTCAGCACTTCAGCTCCTCAGCACTTCAGCACCTCCGCACCTCAGCTCCTCAGCACTTCCGTACCTCAGAACCTCAGCACTTCAGCACTTCCGCACTTCAGAACGTCAGCACCTCAGAAGTCAGCACTTCAGCACCTCCGCACTTCAGCACCTCCGCACTTCAGATCTGTAGCACTTCAGCACCTCAGCACTTCCGAACCTCCGCACCTCGGCTCCTCAGCACTTCAGTGCCTGAGCACTTCAGCACCTCAGAACCTCAGCACTTCAGCACTTCAGAACCTCAGAACCTCCGCACTTCAGAACCTCCTCACTTCATCACCTTAACTCCTCAACACCTCCGCACTTCAGCACCTCAGCACTTCAGCACCTCAGCACTTCAATACCTCCGCACCTCAGCTCCTCAGCACTTCAGTGCCTGAGCACTTCAGGACCTCAGAACCTCAGCACCTCAGAACCTCCGCACTTCAGAACCTCCGCACTTCAGCACCTTAACTCCTCAACACCTCCGCACTTCAGCACCTCCGCACTTCAGCACCTCAGCACTTCAGCTCCTCAGCACTTCAGCACCTCAGCACTTCAGTACCTCCGCCCCTCAGCTCCTCAGCACTTCAGTGCCTGAGCACTTCAGCACCTCAGAACCTCAGCACTTCAGCACTTCCGCACGTTAGCACTTCAGCACCTCAGAACCTCCGCACTTCAGAACCTCTGCACTTCAGCACCTTAGCTTCTCAACACTTCCGCAATTCAGCACCTCAGCTCCTCCACTACTCAGCACCTCAACTACTCAACGCCTCAGCACAAGGATTGGGATCCTGGATATATATATATATATATATATATGTGTAGCAGTCAAAGTCATCACAATCAGTGTTTCATGACATGGCCTTAATATTTTGTCTAGCTGTGGATAGGTGCTAGGGGTGAGCCTTATATGGCACACAAGAAATGGGCACCTTTGAATATGAAGGGGGACAAAGGGTGCCCTCATGCCACCAAAATAAGGATATAATAGTTCTAATACCAAAGGCAAATGGCAAACCTTTACTCTAAAATCCCAATGGTTCCTCATATATGTGGTGGTCTCATTGCTTGTTTTGCATTTTTATAAACTTGAAACAGCAGAAACAAGAAAAAAAATCCTACATGAAGATTTTCCTAGGAAAATTGTATCCACCTTTGTATCCCCTTTAGCTGAAGAATTCAATTTAATTCAATATTTTATCATCCCAGTTGTTGAAAAAAAAAGAAAGAACATCACCAACTTGCCACATAGGAAACACCGTAGAAAATAAATTTTCCCCCATGTTTAAATTTGCAAGATGAGATCTAATGGAAGAGAATCTTTGTAGCTCAGGGTTGAAATGTAGAGTCCTTGGTGTTCTCTGAGCTTGGATCATTGCTTACAGACATTTCATTACCCAACATCATCATCACAGGGACGTGCAGTCAGGGGAGGTGGGGCCTCACCAGCGTCATGAGGAAAAGAAAAGAATAATTAAAAGGAAAAAGGCTGAGGTAGTTGCTGCCAGAGTCACAGTGGATAACTGCAGTGGGAGGCGAGAGAACTACGGGCCTCCTTTACTCTAGTTTTATGATCACTTGAGCAGAGTTAAGCAAGGGTTAAAAGATGAAAAATTTCTTATGCAAAGGAGGCATGTGTTCTCTCACCTCCTGTAGAGGGCATTTTTAGAGCCTTTTTTTTCAGGGGTAAAGGGCTAATACTATCACGCCTTAATCCCATCACCCTGGAGTTGAAGGGGGAGATCTTTGTTATGTAGAATAGACTACCTCAGGCTTTAATGGCTCATTGACAAAAGTGGGGGCTATTAAGTGTGAGTCTGTTTTCTGCCTAAAAACATGTTTCTCCATTTCTTATCTAGGCAAATATAATATTCTGCTTTTTCAATATTTCCCAGGATATTTCATTTTCCTAGGAGAGGGGTGGGTTTTAACTTCCTTCACTATCACAACGATTTCTCCTCTTCCAGTGCATCCCCTGCAGACAGCTATTCTTTGTATTTTCCTCAAAGCAGTTCAACATTTTTGTTTTTCTTAGCTTATAGAGGCTTTTCTTTTTGAACACTCTTGCTAAAATAATTAGCATTTGGTCTGAAAAACGTACCACTCCTCATCTCAACAGAATCACCTCTGCATCCAGATACACATTGCATATTTGGAGTTTTCGCATATGGAAAAGTTTTGCATTCACTTTGTGATTGTGCAATGCTGCTGCTTTTACATAAGTAAAGGGATAAGCCAGCATATATAAAGTCAAATAATTTATCACATTCATTTACTAATATTTATATTCCATTCTGAAGACTGAGCCAGTAAAACAAATACAGTATTATCATTATAAAACTGATGATTATATTTGTTAGATCGGGTGAACGGAAGAGACAGGACTCAGGCTTCAGTAACAAACAACTCTTTATTCAACAATTATGTACAATCCAGCAACTTGCCTGTCTGACAGCTTCCTCTTATATAGGGAGCTGTCAGACGGTTCAACCAATCAGCTTGAAGTATTTTCCTGCTGGAACAGTGGACCTGAGTGAAGCCTATTGCTTCACTCTTGATAATTAACACCCCTCCCCTCTTAGAATAGTTTTACCCAATTTGTTTAGCTTTAGCTTATGTAGTTCCGTAAGTAGGCGGGGCATCTATGGGCTCTTTTGGACCTGCGCAGCAGACTGTTCAGTTGGGCCTGCTGCTGCTCCTGGATCTACCAATGGAATCACCTGGAAATTTTCCCAGCGCATGGCTGCTGCGTCTGGAACCAGTTCACCTGGAGACTGCCACTGGATGCCTGGCTCTAAAGATAAGTTCCCTGGTTCCTTCGGGCTTGAGTCTACTATGGAGGGAGTGTGTGGTTGCTTGTTTTGGGTAGTGGTTTTGCTAGCTATTTTTGGAGTTATTTCTGATTGCCTAAGAGTGGAGTGGCCGAGTCAGCCTGGGAGTTGGTCAATGTGCCTTCTCAGATTTCTGCCATCCTCCAGCTCAACCCTGTAAGTGCAAGGGCCAGTGATTTTGATCACCATGGCAGGAACCCAGAGAGCACCCCAGCATAATTGTGGGCATATACTCGATCTCCTATGCTAAATGATCGGAGTTGGGTGGTAAAATCGGTTGGGGTCTCAGCAGAGTAGTTAGGGTGTAGCCGGTCTAAGGGAGACCTTAGTCAGTGGCCCATTAGGAATTCAGAGGGGCTTCTTCCCATGGTGGCACTGGGGGTGATGGCACTGTACAAGGAGAAATTTATCGATGTGGGTTTGCCAATCACTTGGGCCCATTCTAGAAAGGGCTTCTTTAGAGGATCACACCATTCTTTCCACCTGGTCATTGCTGGCCGGATGGAAAGGAGCGACCGGGGCATGCCAGATGTCCTGTTCTACTAGAAAGGTTTCAAACTGGATGGCCATAAATTGGGACCCGTTGTCAGAAACCAAGGCACCGGGCGGGCCATGCATGGAGAAAAATCTCCGTAGCACCTTGATGACCACCTCTGCCATGGTGGTGGTCATGAGGACTACCTCGAACCATTTTGAGTATGCGTCCACTACAATGAGAAATGTTTGGCCATGCACAGGGCCAGCAAAACCTATATGCACCCTGGGCCAGGGTGCCTTTGGCCATTCCCATTTGTGCATGGGTGCCCCAGAAGGTGCTGGTCGGGATTCCTGGCATAATGTGCAGGTTGTGACCACTCTGCGATTTCCCCATACATGTTAGGCCACTAGACATAACTTCTAGCCAACACCTTCATCCGGAAAATCCCTGGATGCCCCAAATGCAATGCCTCTAATACTGACATTCTCAAATTTGGTGGAGCAACCACCCATTCTCCCCACAGTAGACATCCCCTTATCACAGACAGTTCATGTTGTTTTACAATAAATGGTTTAAATTCATCCCCTCCATACCCAGTTCAGAACCTGTGCAAAGATTCTGTCCTTGGCAGAATGCCTTGCAATTTCAGCCAAGGTAAACGGGCCAGAGTTCAGGCAGTCAATTAGCAAGACTATGGTGCTGGGAGTGGGGTCTTCCAAGAGTTCCAGCAGCGGGCATCTGCTGAGGAAATCATTGTGGCCCTGGATTTTTCCAGGGCTGTGAGTGAGTTTGTAGCTGTATGCTGTTAAAAATATTGTCTATCAGGTCATCCACAGTGAGATGGATATGGGAGTGGGGCAGTCCCCAGCCAATAGCTCCAACAGCAGTTTGTGTCAATGATAGTTCAAAATTCCAACCATACAAGTACTCATGGAACTGCTTGACCCTGGCCACCGCAGCCAATGCTTCCCTGTCCAGCTGGTTATAGTTCCATTCAGGGGTTGACAGGGTCCTGGAGTAGAAGGTGATCAGGGCTTCAGTGCTGTTGGGGATTTGATGGATTAGGACTGCCCTGATGCCTAATAGGGAGGTGTCGATGTCAAAATGAGGGGAAGAATCTTGTTGTATTGGATCAGTAGGCTGTCCGCTGAGAGCAGTGGCGAATGTTGTGGCCTCAGTCCAGCCCCAGATTTATTTCACCTTTTCCCTAAGCAAGCAGTGCAGCGGCTCAGCTATTGTTGCCTGAAAAATACTATAAAAAATTAGTAAGCCAAGGAAGGCTTGCAGCTTGGTCAGGTTGCTAGGTGTGTGTGTGGGTGTCCTGTATTGCCTTTATTTTACTTTTAGTGGGGTGTATCCCAGAGCCATCGACCAGGTACCCCAAGAACTCGACCTTAGGCACAGCAATCTGGCATTTCTCCCTTTTTACATAGAGGCCAGTTTCCCTGTATCTGCTGAGGACGAACTTCAGTTGGTTTAGGAGTTGCTCTTTATTAGTGGCGGACACCAGAACATCATTGAAATAGGGTACTACCCCTGGTATGCCATGCAATAACCTTTCCATCACACTTTGGAACAGTCCTGGTGCCACGCTAACTCCATATTGTAGTCGGTGACATTTGAATGCACCCCTTACAATGGTTTAGGCCTCTGCGGTAGTGCTATCTACTAGCAATTGCTGGTAGGCCTATGCAAGGTCAAGTTTTGCAAATATTTTTCCTGGGCCCAGGGAGTGGCGCAAATGTTGGACGATTGGTACTGGGTATGCACTTTGCTGCAGGACCTTATTTAACGTGCATTTGTAATCTGCGCAGATGCATATAGAGCCGTTGAATTTAAGCAGCCTCTATATGCATCTGCCTCACTATGACCACCTGACCAATTATCTTATCCAATTCCTTATCAATTATAGGTTGGAGGGCAAAAGGAATCCTCCAGGGCTTCATCCGAATTGGTGCAATTTTGGGGTCTAGGCTAAATGATATAGGTGTCCCCATATACTTGCCCAGGTCTCTGCGGAAGACATCCCAGAATTCTTGGATCAGCTCATCTGTGCTGTCCTCTACAATGGTGTTGATGCCGGTCACCCCATGCCCAAGGACTTGAACCAATCCAAACCGAGCAGGCTTGGCAAGGTGCCGCTGACCACTGTTAGCGTCAGTGATACGTCAAACTTTTTAAACTGCACTCTGAATGTTCCACACCGCAGGACAAGGATACGGTTTCCCTGGTAGTTGCTGAGCTGTAGCCATTGGCATTTCAGCTGCTTCTTTTGGAGGCTCAGGATCGCCCTTTTCAGTGTGTCTAGGAGGTGATGGTCACAGATGACCCCATGTCTATCTCCATGTTGCTCCTTCAATTCTGATAGTGATGTACAGTTTCTTGTTTTGCAGTGTGCTGGCTTGCCCAATCTTTGTTTAGTAGGTCTCTGTTGATTCTGTCTGCTCGTGCTTTTGCCAGGGCTTCCAGGGCTCACATTTAGATGGTGTCTGGTATCCCAGCTGGCTTGTTGTCAGTCTTGGATGTTGCACGGCTGGTTGGCTGGCATGGCAAACCCGAGCCAGTTGCCCTTTCACTTGCACCTTTGGCAGATGGTGTCCTTAAAATAGCAGGTTGCCCTCAGGTGGTTTCCTCCACAGCCAGCGCATGGGGGTAGCCATCAATCAGCCTCATTGGTTGCTTTCTTCCTCTCCAAGTGAAGTGGGCAAGCCTCTTCGCTGTCATCCGAGTCCTCATGTTTGGAGTTCTTCTGATGCACTGCAAAAGCTCAGCACAAACTCACCGGGCTGCCATGGTTTTGGAGGGTTTCAGTTGATTTGTTGGACAATTCCATTGCTCTGGCCTTGTCTAACGTGGTTTGCAGAGTGAAATTGGGCTTGGCTAACAACCACCACTGTAGGTTGATGCCCCTCACTCAGCAGAATTTCATCCAACTTCCTGAACTCACAGTATGTTGTGGCCTTTCGTAGCACTGCTACATACTGGTTGATGGTCTCCCTTTCTTTTTGAATTCATTGGTTAAATTCGTGCCACCTCATAATTTTTGACGGCATCAAAATGAACCTTTGGGGTATTTTGCAAGACCGATCAGGGAACCATTTGCATGGTGGCTGGCATGGAGAGTGACTTCACCATGTTGAACACCTCTGGGCCACAGTACTCAGGAAGAGAGCTTGCTTTCTGTTGTCCAACAACCCGAGAAGGTCGTTTGCTTCCATAAAGCACTCGAAGCAAGTTGTATAGGAGTCCGAGTGCTCTGTGACTGGATCGTATGGAGCTGGTGGGGCGTGAGTTGTCATTTTGGCAGGCCAAACAATTAAGATGAACATTTTACCAAGATTACTGTTTTTATTCCAAACAATCCCGATAAAGTTAGAGAAAAGATATTTTGAAAATCTCAACAAAATTAATAGTGAAATATATATAGCAAGCGGAAAAAATCAAGAATTAATCTAAAAATGTTACAAGATGCAAGAATTAGAGGAGGGTTTGGGTTACCGAATTGGGAATGATATTATCAAGCAGCGGTGTTATCATGGATGAAAGAATGGATTGTACTGAGAAATACAAGGTTATTAACATTGGAGGGATATGACTTACAGTTGGGTTGGCATGCCTTCCTGTGGTATGGGAAAAACAAGATACTATTTGAAGATACCAGCTTGTCTTTTGACAATGGAAATGTTAATTCATCCAAATATTATTAAAGTAGAAAACATTGTTAGATATAAAGATACTTCGACAGAAAAGAGGGAACTTAAAAAGAAACAAGAATTAGAAGAACAAGGGATTGACATGGTTTGGTACACACAATTGCAGATACAATGTAGTTATGAAAAATATGCTAAATTATACAGTTCCCACATGGAGATGACAGAATTAGATGCGATACTTACAGGAACAGAAGAGCGAATGATTAAAAAATGTATAGCTATTTACTGCATGTTAAACTAGAAGAAGAACAGGTAAAAGAAACAATGATAGTATGGGCAAAAAAATGTTGAATACTCGATAGATAAATGGCAGCAACTATGGGAACAAAATTATAAATTAACAATGACAACTGCATATAAAGAGAATTTGTACAAAATGTTTTATAGATGGCACATGTTACCTGAAAAAAATGGCAAAAAATGTTTAAAGACAAATCAACCAAATGTTGGAAATGCCACCAAACGCTGGGGTTGTATTATCACATGTGGTGGACATGTATAAAAGCGAAAAAATACTGGGCAAGAATTTGATTGTGGTTGGAGAAGATGATGCAGCAACATATTGATTTAAAACCTGAATTGTTCTTATTGGGTATCTTACCAGGGAAATATAGTAAAGAAATGTATATTGGATTATTCATGTAATAACTGCAGCTAGAATTGTATTTGCACAAAATCGGAAAGCTGAAGAAATCCCTAAAAATGAAAGTGTGATTAAAAAAATATTAGATTGTGCAGAAATGAGATTAACACTAGCAATTAAAGGAAAGGAAGAATCTGATTATTATAATATATGGGGGTTATTTTATCATTGGTTAGAAAATGAACATGGATAAAAAGTATAAAATTAAATAATTTAGGAAGGAAAATGTTATAACAAGAGATATGTTAAGTTGTAATGTTAAAATAAGAACAGATGTATATAAAGAATTT